>NC_049199.1:0-1358639 GCF_009769625.2 Cygnus olor
TACTGATACATCCGGTTGTTCCTTCCCAGGTGCAGGGCTCTACCCTTGCTCTTATTAAACTTCATTTGGTTTCTTCCTGCCCAGCTCTCCAGCCTGTCCCGGTCTCGCTGAATGACAGCACAGCCTAAGTACTGCAGTAACGGGACGATGCGCCGAGCGGAAGGAGCAAGCTCTGGATCCAGCTCCCGAGTCCAAAAATCCGTTTAATATAAAGTCCTCTCATCGAGGGCAGCTACGCCCCACCCTGAAAGTTTCTTCAATGCTGTATATTTTCTTTAAAATGTGAATATTAGTTTAATTTTCCTAGTTACTTTAGACAATTACTCCACAGGAGGTGCTGCAGGTGCTGGAGCAGAAGTTCCCCTGCAGCCTGTGAAGAGGACCATGGTGGAGCAGGTTGTCCCCCTACAGCTCATGGTTTACTGCACTGGAGCAGATTTCCATGCTGAAGCTGTTGGAGGAGCCCATGGTGAAGCAGGTGGATCTGGCCTGAAGGAGGCTACAGCCCTTGGAGAACCCCCATGGGAGCAGACTCCAGGCCAGACCTGTAGCCCATGGAGAGGAGACCACGCAGGGGCAGGTGATCTGGCAGGAGCTGCTGCCCTTGGGGGGACCCATGTTGGAGCAGTTTGCTCCTGATGGATGAACCCCATGGTACAGACCCATGTTTGGAGCAGTTTTTGAAGAGCTGCTGCCCATGGGAAGCCCATGTTGGATCAGTTCGGGAAGGACAGCATCCCGTGGGAGGGACCCCACGATGGAGCAGGGGAAGAGGGTGACCGTGAAGGACTGGTGGATACGAAGCATTATGGACTGACCATAACCCCCTATTCCCCTGTTCCCCTGCACTGCTCGGAAGAGGGTGGATGGGGAGGGGGGGAAGGTGTTTTTAGTTTGCTTTTACTTTCTCACTCTTCTAGTTCACTAGTGATAGGCAATAAATTATATTAATCTCCCTACACTGAGTTTGTTTTGCACGTGATGATAACTGCTGAATGATCTCCCTGTTCTTATCTCAAGCCTTGAGCACTTTCCATCATATTTTCTCCCCCTTTTCCTTTGAGGAGCGAGACTGAGAGAGCCATAGTGGTGGAGTTCAGCTGCCCAGCAGGGTAAAACCACCAGAGGCACATGCAAGACAAAGAGGTGATTCAAGACAGCCAGCATGGCTTCACCAAGGGCAAATCATGCCTGACCAATCTGGTGGCTTTCTACGATGGAGTGACTGCATCAGTTGAGAAGGGAAGACCAATCAATGTCATCTACCTGGACTTCTGCAAGGCCTTTGACACAGTCCCGTATGACATCCTGATCTCCAGATTGGAGAGATATGGACCATATCTCTCAGATATCTATATCAGATATTGGACCATTTAGTGGATAAGGAATTGGCTCGATGGCCTCACCCGGAGAATGGTAGTCAATGGCTCTATGTCCACGTGGAGGATGGTGAGGAGTGGTGTCCCTCAGGGGGCTGTCTTGGGACCGGTACTGTTTAATATCTTTATCAATGACATAGTGGGATCGAGCGCACCCTCAGCAAATTTGCAGATGACACTAAGCTGAAGGTCAAAAAGGGGACCTGTACAAGCTTAAAAAGTGGGCCCACGCGAACTTAATGAGGTTCAACAAGTCCAAGTGCAAGGTGCTGCACCTGGGTCGGGGCAATCCCAGACAGGAGTACAGACTGGGAGAAGAACTCCTTGAGAGCAGCCCTGCAGAGAAGGACTTGGGAGTTCTGGTAGACAAAAAGCTCGACACAAGCCGGCAGTCAGCACTTGCAGCCCAGAAGACGAACTGTGTGTTGGGCTGCATCTACAGAGGAGTGGACAGCAGGTCAAGGGAGGTGGCTGTCACCCTCTACTCAGCCCTTGTGAGGCCCCACTTGGAGTACTGCATCCAGGTTTGGGGCCCCCAGCACAAGAAGGTTGTGGATCTGTTAGAGCAAGTTCAGAGGAGGGCCACAAAGATGATCAGAGGGATGGATCACCTCTCCTATGAAGAACGACTGAGAGAGATGGGGCTGTTCAGCCTGGAGAAGAGAAGGCTCCGGGGTGACCTCATTGCAGCCTTTCAATACTTAAAGGGGGCTTACAAAAAAGATGGAGATAAACTTATTACATGGGCAGATAGAGATCACAGAATCATAGAATGGTTGGGTTGGAAGGGTCCTTAAAGAAGATCTAGTTCCAACCCCCCCTGCCAAGGGCAGGGACACCTTCCACTAGACCACGTTGTTCAAAGCCCCATCCAACCTGGCTGTAAACACTTCCAAGGATGAGGCATCCACAACTTCTCTGAGCAACCTGTTTGAGTGCCTCACCATCCTCATAGTAAAGAATTTCCTCCTTATATCTAATCTAAACATACCCTCTTTTAGTTTAAAACCATTCCCCCTTGTTCTATTACTACACTCCCTGATAAAGAGTCCCTCCCCAGCTTTCCTGTAGGCCCCCTTTACGTATTGGAAGGCCACTATAAGGTCTCCCTGGAACTTTCTCTTCTCCAAGCTGAACAACCCCAACTCTCTCAGCCTCTTCATAGGAGAGGTGCTCCAGCCCTTTGGTCATCTTTGTGGCTCTCCTCTGGACTTGTTCTAATACTTCCCTGTCCTTCTTGTGCTGGGGGCCCCAGACCTGAACACAGTAATCCAGGTGGGGTCTCATGAGAACAGAGTAGAGGGGGAGGATCACCTCCCTCGACCTGCTGGCCACGCTTCTTTTGATGCAGCCCAGGATACTGGGCTTTCTGGGTTGCAAGCACACATTACCAGCTCATGCTGAGCTTCTCAACAACCAACAGCTCCAAGTCCTTCTCCAAGGCTGTTCTCAGTCCATTCTCCACCCAGCCTGTATCTGTGCTTGGGAGTGCCCTGGCCCAGATGCAGGACCTTGCACTTGGGCTTGTTGAACTGCATGAGGTTCACACAGGCCTATCTCTCAAGCCTGTCTGGGTCCCTCTGGAATGGCATCCCTTCCCTCCAGTGTGTTGACCATACCACACAGCTCAGTGTCATTGGCAAACTCGCTGAGCGTGCACTCGATCCCACTGTCCATGTCACTGACAAAGATGTTAAATAGTGCTGGTCCCAAAACCAGTCCCTGAGGAACACCACTTGTTACTCATCTCCACTTGGACATTGAGCCGTTGACCGCGACTCTCTGAGTGCCACCATCTAGCCAATTCCTTACCGTCAGAGTGGTCCCTCCGTCAAATCCATGTCTCTCCAAAGAAGGTTGTGATGGGGGACAGTGTCAAATGCCTTGCACAAATCCAGGTAGATGATGTCAGTTGCTCTTTTCCTATCAACCAATGCTGGAACGCCGTCATAGAAGGCCACCAGATTTATCAGGCACAATTTGCCCTTAATGCAACCATGTTGGCTGTCACCAATCTTATTTTCCATGTGCCTTAGCATAGTTTCCAGGAGGATCTGCTCCATGATCTTGCCAGGCACAGAGGTGAGACTGACTGGCCTGTCGTTCCCCAGGTCTTCTTTTTTTCCCTTTTTAAAAATGGGAGTTATGTTTCCCCTCTTCCAGTCAGCGGAAACTTCACCGGACTAACACGACTTCTCAAATATGATGGATAGTGGCTTAGCAACTACATCCACCAGTTCCCTCAGGACCCTGGGATGCATCTCATCAGGTCCCGTGGACTTGTGCACCTTTAGGTTCCTTAGCTGGTCTCGAACCCAGTCTTCTACAGTGGGTGGTTCTTCATTCTTCCACTCTCTGCCTTTGCCATCTGGGGCTTGGGCTATGTAACTAGAACTCTTGCCAGTGAAGAACAAGGCAAAAAAGTCATTGAGTACCTCAGCCTTCTCCATATCCTGGGTAACCAGGTCTCTCATTTCCTTACAGAGAAAGCCCACAATTTACCTAGTCTTCCTTTTACCACTGATGTGCATATAGAAGACTTTTTTGTTGCTCTTGACTTCCCTGGCCAAATGTAATTATTTCTTGCACCTATTAAATCAATTTTCTTGTGCTCAGCCTTACTAGGTTACTAGGACTCTTTTTATGATTTCTTCATTGTTTCCTCGGAGATGGTCATCCCTTAACTGGCATTTTTTTTTCTTTCTGAACTTGGCTCTTGCAACTGAACACCTTCCTACTAATGTGATGTACAGAAATGAATCCCAGATTCCAGATACTGTTACCTGGATTGGATGTTTAAGCTGAAATACTTGTCTTAGAATCACAGAATCATAGATTATCCCAAGTTCGAAGGGACCCACAAGGATCATAGAGTCTAACTCCTGGGTCCCCAAAGGACCATCCAAAATTCCAGACCATGATTCTGAAAGCGTTGTCCAAATGCTTCTTTAACTCGGGCAAGCTCAGTGCCATGACTACTGGGGAGCCTGTTCCAGTGCCCAACCACCCTCTTGGTGAATAACCTTTTCCTGATACCACCCCTGTCGCAGCTTCAAGCCATTTCCTCGCGTCCTATCTTTGGTCACTGGAGAAGAGATCAGCACCTGCCTCTCTGTTCTCCCTTGTGAGGAAGCTGTAGACCACGATGAGGTCTCCCCTCATTCTTCTCTGCTCCAGGCTGAACAATCCAAGTGACTTCAGCTGCTCCTCATATGTCTTCCCCTCCAGACCCTTCACCATCTTCGTAGCCCAATCTTCTTATTGTAGCATAATAAAAATGAAATCTAAAAAATGAGTGAAAAACAATATGCAACATAATTCCCAAGAAATTTTGGAATCTGTTCAGGCTTCTACTTGTTTTAAATTGGTATGTATGATTTTTCTATTTAGCAATCCTACTAGGACCATTTTCTCCATTTTTAGGTAATAAAAAAGGCCACCAACACATTAACTTTTTTCTCCAAGGCTTCTGATGAAATCTTTGCCATGTCAAGTTCTGAATGAGGAAATCTGCAGAAAATGTTGAAGAATCAGAGCTCTTTTTGGATAATCTGAGGTAAAGAAAGCTAAAAAACCTATTCACTTAATCTTAGGAGTTCGTTCTCAGCAGGACTGATGGTTTTCCACTTTATTATTGTCATCATTTAATTTACAGTCTATCTGTCAAGATTCACTTAAACCATTCCTTAACTACTTCTGTTCTTATTTTCCTTAAGATACCTTTTATCTGGGCTCTACATATTAAAGTGCCTTCAAACTTTTTTTAAAAAACACTTCACCTAATTTCTTCAAGAAATTCTCAAACAACATTTTGCTTTTCTTTCCAGGGTGAGTTTTGATCCAACTATCCCCATTTCTTTTTCTGCAGCACTAATTTCTCAGTAGAATTTGGAAACTGGGATACAAAACCAACTTGCACTGGGCGTGAGAATATAGCATGTATTTACTGTAATTCCCATTGGTATTAATCTTCTCTTAATATAAATGCATTGGAATCGAATTTCAGAGCATTCCAAAATATTTGTCTTGTAATTTATAAAAACATGCAAACCATCCATTAATCATAGAATCACAGAATCATAGAATGGCTTGGGTTGGAAGGGACATCAAAGATAGTCTAGTTCCAACACCCCTGCCATGGTCAGGGACACCTCCCACTAGATCACATTGCTCAGGGCCTCATCTAACCTGGTCTTGAACACCTCCAGGTATGGGGCATCCACAGCCTCTCTGGGCAACCTGTTTGAGTGCCTCACTGCACTCTGAGTGAAGAAAAGCTTACTGAGCTACTGACTTACTTAAGCTTACTGACTAATCCTAACTAAAATGCAACCGCCCTAAGATATTAGCGAATGTGGTGTTTTTACTCAGGTGGGCAGCTGAGCTCCACCACAACCGCTCTCTCACTCCCCCTCCTCAAAGAGAAAGGGGGAGAAATTTGATGAAAAGGGCTCAAGGACTGAGATAAGGACAGGGAGATAACAATTATCATCATGGGCAAAACAGACTCAGAAAAGGGAGATTAGAGAAATTTATTGTCGGTTTCTAACAAGATAGAGAAGTGAGAAACAGAGGAAATAAATTGAAAACACCTTCCCCCCATCCACCTTCTTCCACCTCCTTCCCCCAAGTGGTGCAGGGTAACAGGGAATGGGGGTTGCGGTCGGTCTATAGTGCTCTGCCTCTGCCGCTCCTTCACAGTTACTCCCTTCCCCTGGTCCGAAGTAGGGTCCCTCCCACAGGATGCAGGGCTTCCCAAACTGATCCTGCATGGGCTCCCGACAGGCAGCAGCTCTTCAAGAACTGCTCCAATATGGATCCGTACCACGGGGTCCATCCATCAGGAGCAAACAGCTCCAACATGGGTTCCCCACGGGCAGCAGCTCCCACCAAGTCATCTGCTCCTGCATGGTCTCCTCTCCACAGGATACAGGTCCAGCCCAGAGTCTACTCTGGTGGGAGTCCTGTGAGAAACAAAAATGTGTTTTTGCAGTAGAATGTGTTTTTTGCAGTGGAAAATTCCACTAACCTTGCATATTCAAAAGTGATTGTGCAGGCATGACAGTGGCATAGCAGTGGGGAGTATTTTAAGCAGATAAGGGGAAGGTCCCACTGTCCCAAAATAAGGAGGATAGCTAAGAAAAACAGGACGAGCAGTGCAAAATCAGTAAAAACAAAAAATCACGGGCTCTCTAGTCATGAGAGAAGGAAAAAAAAAAAAGGAAAAGGGGAAATTAACGGTTGCTCAAATAAAATTGTATATCTATGGTATAGTAATAAGCGTCGAGTAGTTTGTGAACCTGTAGTACCCAGCCAATGAGGAAACAGGGGAGGAATCAAGCGTCGGGTAATAGGGAATATAAGGTTATGATATACTTTTGCTCTGCACTCCTGCTTGCAGGACACCCGACATTGCAATGGTTAATAAATTAGCTTCACAGAAGACCCTGTCTGAGAAAATTATTGAGGTATTACTTAGAGTCCTCCACAGGCCACAGCCTCCTTCAGGTCAGATGCACCGTGGTCTCCTCCACAGACTGCAGCGTGGAAATCTGCTCCACTGTGGTACACCATGGGCTGCAGAGGGACAGCCTGCTCCATAATGGTCCTCTCCACAGGCTGCTGGGGAATTTCTGCTCTGGCTCCTTGAGCACCTTCTCCCCCTCCTTCTTCACTGACCTTGGTGTCTGCAGGGCTGTTTCTCACTCCTCACTCTCCCAGCTGCTGTTGTGCAGCAGTTTTTTCCCTTTCTTAAATATGCTCTCACAGAGGCACAAGCAACGTCGCTGACTGTCTCAGCTCTGGGCAACAGCGGGTCCCTTTGGAGCCAGCTGAAACTGGCCCTTTTCTGACATAGAGTCATCGAATCATAGAATCATTAAAGTTGGAAAAGTCCTCCAAGATCATCTGGTCCAACCATCCCCCTACCGCCAACATCACCCACTAAACCATGTCCCTAAGCATTACGTCTAACCTTTCCTTAAACACCCCCAGGGACGGTGATTCCACCACCTCCCTGGGCAACCCGTTCCAATGCCTAACCACTCCTTCTGAGAAGAAATGTCTCCTCATTTCCAACGTGAACCTCCCCTGGCGCAACTTGAGGCCATTCCCTCTTGTCCTATCGCTAGTTATCTGCGAGAAGAGGCTGACCCCCAGCTTCCCCACCACTTCCTTTCAGGTAGTTGTAGAGAGCAATAAGGTGTCCCCTGAGCCTTCTCTTTTCCAGACTAAACAACCCCAGTTCCCTCAGCCGTTCCTCATAAAACTTGTGTTCCAGACCCTTCACCAGATTCATAGCCCTTCTCTGGACATGCTCCAGGGCCTCAGTGTCCTTAATGCGGTGAGGGGCCCAAAAGTGAACACAGTACTCAAGGTGCGGCCTCACCAGAGCAGAGTACAGGGAAATGATCACCTCCCTGGTCCTGCTGGCTACACTATTACTGAAACAAGCCAGGATGCCATTGGCCTTCTTGGCCACCTGTGGACACTTCTGGCTCATGTTCAGGCAAGTGTTGATCAAGACCCCCAGATCCTTTTCCTCTGCACAGCTTTCCAGCCACTCTGCCCCAAGCCTGTAGTGTTGCATAGGGTTTTCGTGGCCTAAGTGGAGGACCCGGCACTTAGCCACATTGAACCTCATCCCATTGGCCTCTGCCCATCGATCCAACCTGTCCAGGTCCCTCTGCAGGGCCTTCCTACCCTCCGGCAGATTGACACTTCCCCTCCAACTTTGTGCCATCTGCAAACTTACAGAGGGTACACTCAATTCCCTCATCCAAATCAGCAGTAAAGATATTAAAGAGGATGGGCCCCAACACCAACCCCTGGGGAACACCAGGTCACCAGATGGATTTAATTTCATTCACCAACACTCTTTGGGCCCGGCCATCCCGCCCATTTTTAACCCAGCAAAGAGTGTACCTGTCCAAGCCATGGGCTTCCAGCTTCTCCAGGAGAATACTGTGGGAGACTGTGTCAAGGGCCTTGCTGAAGTTTAGGTAGACTGCATCAACAGCCTTTCCCTCATCCACCAGGTGGGTCACCCGATCATAGAAGGAGATGAGGTTGGCCAGGCAGGACTTGCCTTTCATGAACCCATGCTGACTGGGCCTGATTCCCAGGTTGTCCTGCATATGCTGTGTGATTGCAGTCAAGATGACGTGTTCCATCACCTTTCCTGGCACCGAGGTCAGGCTGACAGGCCTGTAGTTCCCCGGGTCCTCCTTATAGATGGGCCTCACATTAGCAAGTCTCCAGTCATCCAGTATCTCTCTGGATGACCATGTCTGCTGCTAGATGATGGAAAGCGTCCCAGCAATCACATCCGCCAACTCCCTCAGCACCCTTGGGTGGATCCCATCTGGCCCCATGGACTTGTGACAGTCCAGATGGAGCATCAGGTCTCTAACTCTTTCCACCTGAACTGTGGGGGGGTTTCTTCTGCTCCCCTTCCCAGACATCCAGGTCAGGAGGCTGAATACTCCAAGGATAAGTGGCAAGCATTCCAGATACTTGGTTTGACTAGTAAAGACAGGTGTAAAGAAGGCATTAAGAACCTCAGCCTTTTCCTTATCCTCAGTAGTCAGGTGCTCCAGTCCTCTAATCATCTTAGTAGCCCTCCTCTGGACTCGCTCCAGTAGTTCTATGTCCCTCTTGTACTGGGGAGCTCAGAACTGGGCACAATACTCCAGGTGTGGCCTCACCAGGGCTGAGCAGAGGGGGAAGAATCACCTCCCTTGACCTACTGGCAACACTTTTCCGAATGCAGCCCGGGATACCATTGGCCTTCTTGGCCACAAGGGCACATGGTTCATGGTCAGCCCCCAGCCTGTACTTGTGCTTGCAGTTGTTTCTCCCCAGGTGCAGGACCCTGCACTTGCCCTTGTTGAACCTCATGAAGTTCTTCTCGGCCCAACCCTCCATCCTGTCCAGGTCCCTCTGAATGGCAGCACAGCCCTCTGGAGTATCAGCCACTCCTCCCAGCTTTGTGTCATTAGCAAACTTGCTGAGGGTGCACTCCATTCCATTGTCCAGATTGTTGATGAATAAGTTGAACAACACTGGACCTAGTACTGACCCCTGGGGGACACCACTAGATACCGGCCTCCAACTAGACTCTGCACCACCGAGCACAACCCTCTGAGCTCTGTCGTCTAGCCAATTGCCAATCCACCTCACTGTCCACTCATCTAGGCTGCACTTCTGGAGCTTGTCTATGAAGATGTTATGGGAGACAGTGTCGAAAGCCTTGGTCAAGGTAGACCACATCCACCGCTCTCCCCTCATCTACCCAGCCAGTCATCTCATCATAGAAGGATAGCAGATTGGTCAAACATGACTTCCCCTTGTTGAATCCATGATGACTATTTCTGATCACTTTCTTATCCTCCACATGCTTGGAGATGACCTCCAGGATTAGCTGTTCCATCACCTTAACAGGGATGGAGGTGAGGCTGACTGGCCTGTAGTTGCCTGGGTCCTCCTTCTTGCCCTTTTTGAAGACTGGCGTGATATTGGCTCTCTTCCAGTCCTCAGGCACATCTTCTGTTCTCCACGACCTTTCAAAGATGATGGAGAGTGGCCTAGCAATAACATCAACCAGGTCCCTCAGCACCTGTGGGTGCATTCCATTGGGGCCCATGGATTTGTGGATGTCAAGTTTGCTTAGATGATCTCTGACCCGATCTTCTTCAACCAAGAGAAAGTCCTCCTTTCTCTGGACTTCCTCTCTTGTCACCAGGGTCTGATATTCCTGAGGGCTGATCTTAGCAGTAAAATCTGAAGCAAAAAAGGCATTCAGCAGGTCTGCCTTCTCCATATCCTTTGTCACCAGGGCACTCGCCCCATTCAGCAGCGGGACAACATTTTCTTCCTTTTTCTACTGATGTATTTGAAGAAGTCCTTCTTGTTGTCCTTGACGTCTCTTGCCGGATTTAATTCCAAATGGGCCTCGGCCTTCCTTGTTGCATCCCTGCATACTCTGACAATGTCCCTATATTCCTCCCAAGTGGCCTGTCCCTTTTTCCACATGTTGTAAACTTCCTTTTTCTGTCTGAGCTTTGCCAGGAGCTCCCTGCTCATCCATGCAGGTCTCCTGCCCCCTTTTCTTGACTTCTTGCTCATAGGGATGCACTGATCTTGAGCTTGGAGGAAGTGATGCTTGAATACTGACCAGCTGTCTTGGACGCCTTTCCTTCCAGGGCCCTAACCCATGGGATTCTTCCAAGTAAATCCCTGAAGAGGCCAAAGTTTGCTCTACTGGTTGCAATCCTACTTCTTGCCCTGTTTCCTCCTCGCGAGATCCTGAACTCCACCATATCATGGTCACTGCAGCCAAGCTCACATCTCCAACTAGTCGTTCCTCATTTGTTAATACAAGGTCCAGCAGCACACCCCTCCTTGTTGGCTTCTCCACCACCTGCGTCAAAAAGTTGTCATCAATGCACTGCAGGAACCTCCTGGACTGTTTGTGCCTAGCTGTGTGGTCTTCCCAGCAGATATCAGGGTGGTTGAAGTCCCCCATGAGAACCAGGACTTGTGACTGAAAGGCTACTTTGAGCTGTCTGAAGAAGGCTTCATCTACCTCCTCTTCCTGATCAGGTGGCCTGTAGCAAACACTCACAACAGTGACAGCCATGGTAGCCTGCCCTTTAATGCTTACCCATAAGCTCTCAACTCACTCTTTGTTCACCCCTGGGCAGAGCTCCACGCATTCCAGTTGCTCTCTCACACAAAGAGAAACTCCACCACCTCGCCTTCCTGGTTGGTCTTTTCTAAAAAGCACGTAGCCTTCCATGACAGCATTCCAGTCAGGTGAGCTACACAGATCTCCAGTTCTTCCTGTTTGTTTCCCATACTATGTGTGTTAGTATACAAGCATTTCAGGGAGCTGAAATGCTTCTCTCATGCTGTGTGTTTGTATAGTAACACTTCAGCTGTCTGTCATTCAACTCAGCCCCTCATGGGGCAGACTGAAGCGCCTCACTAGCATTCAGTTCCTCAAAAATTGGTGTGCAGTCCCATAGCTTATCACTAGTGGGCCTGGTTTTGTCCTTTTACCCCTTTGAATCTAGTTTTAAACCCTATCAATCAACCCTGTTAACCCCCAAAGCCCTAAAGTCCCTTTTGATTGGGCTTCTCTTTGCTTACCTCATCACTGCCAACTTGAAAAACCAATAAAAGGTAATAATCAGAGGGGCGTACCAGGCAAGTGACTCTCTGAGCAACATCTCTTACCTGTGCCCCAGAGAGACAACCGACTTCCCTATGGGTCAGGTCTGGATGACAAATCGGGCCCTCCATTCCTGTGGGAAAGGAATTCGCAGGTGGCTTTGCGCTGTTTCACACGTCCCTGAATTAAGAGATAATGAGGAAGTAAGCGGTAGAAACAAAAACTTGAGCAAGGTCGAGATAAAGTAAATTGGCTACAGTGTTAAAGATGAGCTTTGGGCAGTGGCCAATTGCTGGCTGGCTTGAGGCGCGTGTCTGAGGGTCTCTAACCAATTGTATGACAGATTCGGGCACGTGGACAGCACGTGGGGCTACAGGGAAAGTATATGTAGTAGTGAAAAAAGGGCAATAAAGGTCTCCTGTTCAAGAGCCATCAGGAGTCCGTGTCTTGCATCCCTTCACATTCCCTTCAGAAGGGAGTCCCCTATGACTATAACCCTTCTTTTTTTCTTGGTGGGGCTTGTTGTGATGCGGGGTGTAGGTTGACTTGCCCTGGGCAACTCCCCCAATGTGGATGGACCATGATCCACGTTGTCATTTGCTTGCCCATCAAGTTCCAGAGCCTCATACCTATTTTGTAGGGGCACCTAGGAAGGTGAAGTAGGCAGCAGGGGAATTCGCCTGCTGCGCTGAACAGGATCCTGCTTCCACTCCCCCCTGTCTCTTAGATCGCTCCCCTCTGCCTGGTGGCAAGGGAGTACGGGAACCTTTGTTTCTTGCACAGTGGCTGTAGCTGGCTGAGGAGCCTGCCTCAGGGATGGCAGAACTCTACCCCACCAGTCAATCTCATTTTCTGACTCCTTGATGCTCCTCATCCTGCCCACCTCCTCCAGAAGCTCTGCCACCAGGCAAAGCAGTTCTTCAACCTGGGCACACCTCCCACAGCTATGTTCTCTACTGCCATCCTGTAGTGGCATAAGAGTAGGGCACACCTAGCAGCTTGACACATGGGTGGCAGCATGTTCGCCCCAGGGCTCTGTCTGGGAGGCTGCATCAGCTGTGGTGGGTGCCGAGCTCCTTGAGGCCATAGCCTTCTGCCAGGTGGTCACCATTGCTCCCAGGATGAGATGGCCATCCTTCATCACCTTCCCTACTCAAACTGCCACACCACGCCCTGTTCGCTGCACTCCTGGTCGTTTGCGCTCCCTAGGGTCTGTCTTTGTAAGGTTCTGCCCATGCCTTGTCAGCTGCCCTCATGAGGGCTCCTGGGTCCTGGTGGCTCCCTTGGCTGCCTTGAGTGGCCTCGATGCAGTAAACCCTCTGCCCACCTTGATCCCCCGCTCTACTGCAGAATGGGTCTGCCCTGGAGCCGATCGCCTCGGTGAGTGACTGTTAAGTGGCATTGATGCCCGATGATGAGCTCAAAATGAGCTTTTTTTGTTCCAAAAGTTTCATTTGTATTGTATTTTGTGCTCTTGGAATACTCAGGAAATTAAAAGATATTGATTAATAGTGAATAATATTAGTCAGGTTAGTAGTAAGGGTAATATGGTCATTAACTTGTGGAAATATAAGCTGCAAAGGATATTTTACTTTTTTTTCCATTTTACTGTTCATGCTATCTTGTATACTCATCCTATATAATAATATTCATAGCAATATTCATACTATCTTGCCCTTTCCAGTATTTTTTTCAATATTTTTTGTGAGCAGATCTCACAGTAATCACAAAGATTAAATGAAAAGGGAAAATGAAATGCAGAGAGGAGCTTTGGTTTGTCCAGGATCACCCAGCAGACTGGTGGCAGAACTCTCATTTGCAGGTTAAGTTTTTTAGTTTGAAATCAATAATATTATGTAGTACTAGCATATTTGAAGACACAGAAAAACTACTCAGGCATAATCAAAAGAAATTAAATTTGGGAAGAAGTGTATGTGTTAGAGTTCATTAACTATGAACTGTTCTGAAAACATCTCTTGAAGTTAATATATTTTTCTTCGATTAGTTCATTCAACAAACAAAAAAGCCATGGTGTCCTGGTTTCAGCTAGGACAGAGTTAATTTTCCTCCTAGTAGCTGGTAGGGTGCTGCGTTTTGGATTTAGGATGAGAAGTGTTGATAACACACTGATGTTTTAATTGTTGCAGAGCAGTGCTTACACCAAGCCAAGGACTTTTCAGCTTCTCGCTCTGTCCTGCTAGCGAGCAGGCTGGGGGTGCAGCAGGAGCTGGGAGGGGACAGACCCAGGACAGCTGATCCAAACTGGCCAAAGGGGTATTCCATACCATCTGACGTCATGCTAAACAATATATAGGGGTGGCTAGCCGGGGTGGGGGGGACCAGCTGCTCGGGGATAGACTGAGCATCGGTCAGTGGGTGGTGAGCAATTGCATTGTGCATCACTTGTTTTGTACACATTATTATTAGTAGTACTATTATCATTATTTTTTTTCCCTGCCCTAACAAACTGTTTCTATCACAACCCACAGGCTTCGTTTTCCTGTTTCTCTCCCCCATCCCAGAAAGGGAGGAGGGAGAGTGAGTGAATGGCTGTGTGGTGCTTAGCTGCCAGCCAGGTTAAACCACAACACATGGGAATGCTGTCACTTCAGTGAAACATTACCACTGCTGACACTACAGCCTCAGGTCAGAAGCAAGCTAGTGCAGAGACGCATGTACCTGCTGTGACACGTGCCAGGATGAAGTCTAATCAACAGCTGAAATGTGCTGAATATTTTCTCTTCAGCCAGCATTAGACATAATTGAAACATAATTGAAAATTGAATATTTCTTTGACCTCTTCATCCCGGTTGGGTAGTGTATAATAGTCATGTGAATACTGTTTTCAAAAGGACTATTTTAGATGAATTCATTACACATATATTATGAAACTAGCACTTATCAATATTCAAAAAGTCATATGATATATCCTTTCTTCATCCGTCTTTCCTATATGCTCTAGCAGTATTAAGTTCCCATTAGGTCTCATGCACACTTTTTTTCCTGTGCTATAAAACTAAAATTGATCTTCAGTTCACACAAACAACCAGGAAAACAAAAGTCATCTTCCACTTCTGTCTGGGTAGAACAAACTCCATCCTATCAGACGCATAATAATCTTGCTAATCCATACATTTGTGACCTCTGAGATTGCATACTACAGCACGTGAAATCTAGAAACTAAGCTGCATGCTCCAAAAAGACTCCATATGGTACCAAACACACTGATCAGGCTGCTAAGCAACATGGGTTGCCATGAGCACATCGTCTGTGGGAAAGGAATTTGCAGGTGGCTTTGCGCTGTTTCACACATCCCTGAATTAGAGATAATGAGGAAATAAGTGGTAGAAACAAAAACTTGAGCAAGGTTGAGATAAATTAATTTGGCTACAGTGTCAAAGATGAGCTTTGGGCAGTGGCCAATTGCTGGCTGGCTTGAGGCGCGTCTGAGGGTCTCTAAGCAACTGTATGACAGATTCGGGCGCGTGTGGTGGTTTTACTCGGGTGGGTGGCCGAGCTCCACCACAACCACTCTCTCACTCCCCCTCCTCAAAGAGGAATGGGGAGAAAATACGATGAAAAGGGCTCAAGGGTTGAGATAAGGACAAGGAGATCGCGCAGTAATTATCGTGACGGGCAAAACAGACTCAGCATAGGGAGACAGTAAGATTTATTGCTAATTACTAACAAGCTAGAGAAGTGAGAAACAAAGGAAAGAAACCAAAAGCACCTTCCCCCCCATCCACCCTCTTCCACCTCCTCCCCCCGAGCGGTTGCAGGGGAACGGGGGAAGGGGGATTATGGTCAGTCTATAGCGCTTCTTCGCCGCTGCTCCTTCTCGGTCACTCTCATCCCCTGTGTTGTGGGGTCCCTCCCACGGGATGCAGTCCTTGCTGAACTGATCCTGCATGGGCTTCCCACAGGCAGCAGCTTTACAAGAACTGCTCCAGATATGGGTCCGTACCATGGGGTCCATCACTCAAGAGCAAACTGCTCCAAACTAGATCCCCCACGGGCAGCAGCTCCTGCCAGGTCACCTGCTCCTGCATGATCTCCTCTCCACGGGCTACAGGTCCGGCCCGGAATCTGCTCCGGCAGGGGTCTTCCACAGGCTGCAGCCTCCGTTGGTGCAGGTCCACCTGCTCCACTGTGGTCTCCTCCATCGGCTGCAGCATGGAACCCTGCTCCACCGTGGTACTCCATGGGCTGCAGGGGGACAGCCTGCTTCACCATGGTCCTCCCCACAGGCCGCAGGGGACTTCTGCTCCGGTGCCTGGAGCACCTCTCCCCCTCCTTCTTCACTGACCTTGGCGCCTGCAAGGCTGTTTCTCACTCCTTTTGCTCTCCCAGCTGCTGTGTGGCGCAGCATTTTTTTTCCCCCTGTCTTAAATATGCTCTCACAGAGGTGCAAAACTGCTGGCTCGGCTCTAGTCAGCAGTGGGGCCCTTACCAAACATGGGGCAGCTTCTAGATCGTTCTCACAGAAGCCACCCCTATGCACCCCTGCTACCAAAACCTTGCCACATAAACCTACTACAGCGCGTGGACAGCGCATGGGGCTACGGGGAAAGTATATGTAGTTGTGAAAAATGGCAATAAAGGCCTTATGTTCAAGAGCCATCACGAGTCCTTGTCTTTCATTCCTTCAAATGGTGACCCCGATGTGATCGGGAACAGAGCAACGCTGTGAGATGCGTCTGAAGGGATCTGCCTCGAGATCAACTCCCCTTGTCCTTATGGGGGACTTCAACTTGCCAGATGTCAACTGGGATCACCACACGGCTGACACGAGCAAGTCCAGCAGGTTCATAAAGCACCTCGATGATAACTTCTTGGTGCAGGTGCTAAGGGAGCCAACTAGGAAAGGTGCCCTCCTAGACCTGTTGCTGGAGAACAGAGAGAGTCTTGTGGGAGACGTGGCACTTGGCAGCCGTCTCGGTCATAGTGACCATGAAGTGGTTGAGTTTAAAATTTATGGTGACAGAAGGAAGACTGTCACCAAAACTTCAGCCCTGGATATGGGGAAAGCAGAGTTCAGGCTGCTCAGGGAACTAGTCAGCAAGGTCCCCTGGGAAACTGCTTTTGAAGGCATTGGCGTCCATCAGTGCTGGTCAATCTTTAAGCACGGCCTCCTAAAAGCACAAGATCAGGCGATTCCAAAATATCGGAAGTCAGGCAGGTGGGGCAGAAGGCCAGCCTGGCTGACCAGGGATCTTCTACGGGAGCTTAGGCAAAAAAAGAAAATGTACGGCTGCTGGAAGGAGGGTCAGGCGACGAGGAAGGAATACAGGGATGGTAAGGGTAAGAAAGAAGACCCTAGCAATTACAGGCCTGTCAGTCTCACATCAGTGCCTGGTAAAATTATGGAGAGGATGATCCTTGAAGTTATTGAAGCGCACCTGGGGGACAAGGCAGTCATTGGTCCCAGCCAACATGGGTTCATGAGGGGTAGGTCCTGTTTGACTAACTTGATTTCCTTTTATGATAAGATCACCAATCTAGTTGATCAAGGGAAACCAGCTGATGTGATCTTTTTGGACTTCAGCAAAGCTTTTGACATGGTTTCCCATAGGATCCTCCTGGACAAAATGTCCAGCATACAGCTAGATAAAAGCACCATCCGATGGGTGAGCAATTGGGTGACGGGCAGGGCTCAAAGGGTTGTGGTAAATGGGGCCACATCTGGCTGGCGGATGGTCACTAGTGGGGTCCCCCAAGGCTCCATTTTAGGGCCAGTCCTCTTCAATGTTTTTATAAATGATTTGGATGTAGGACTAGAAGGTGTTTTGAGCAAATTTGCCGACGACAACAAACTTGGAGGAGTTGTAGACTCTGCTGAGGGTGGAAAGGCCTTGCAGAGAGATCTGGACAGATTGGAGAGCTGGGCAATCACCAACCGCGTGAAGTTTAACAAAAGCAAGTGCCGGGTCCTGCACCTGGGACGGGGCAACCCTGGCTATACGTACAGACTGGGAGACGAGACGCTGCAGAGCAGCCCCACAGAGAGGGATCTGGGGGTTGTGGTTGACAGCAAGTTGAATATGAGCCAGCAGTGTGTCCTGGCAGCCAGGAGGGCCAACCGTATCCTGGGGTGCTTATCAAGCACAGCATCGTCAGTCGGTCGAGGAAAGTGATTGTCCTTGTCTACTCTGCGCTGGTGCAGCCTCACCTCGAGTACTGTGTGCAGTTCTGGGCACCACAGTACAAAAAGGACATTAAACTGTTGCAGAGTGTCCAGAGGAGGGCGACGAAGATGGTGAAGGGCCTAGAGGGGAAGACATATGAGGAGCGGCTGAGGTCACTTGGCCTGTTCAGCCTGGAAAAGAGGAGGCTGAGGGGAGACCTCATCGCAGTCTACAGCTTCCTCACAAGGGGGAGTGGAGAGGCAGGCACCGATCTATTCTCTTTAGTGACCAGTGATAGGACCTGAGGAAATGGTGTCAAGCTGAGGCAGGGGAGGTTTAGGCTAGACATCAGGAAGAGGTTCTTCACCGAGGGTGGTCGCACACTGGAACAGGCTCCCCAGGGAAGTAGTCACTGCACCAAGCCTGTTGGAATTTAAGAAGTGTTTGGACTGTGCACTTAGTCACATGGTGTAAAATTTTGGGTAGACCTGTATGTTGCCAGGAGTTGGACTCGATGATCCTTATGGGTCCCTTCCAACTCGGGATATTCTATGGTTCTATGATTCTAATATCTAACTTACAATTGCTCATTTTTTCAGACATGGAGATGGCTTGCTTGTGACACCGTTTGCTCATGTAGGAACAATTTTGCCTAATTTCTCACATGATCTTGCAACCTAAAGGCCAGAAGACCAAACCAGTTCTTTTCCATTGTTAATGTTATATAAGATTTGTTTGCTTGAAACAGTGAAGACCAAGGACCCTGGAACACCAAGCAGATGAGGCCTTATATAGACAGATAGAAGCAGCCTTATGTTCAGAAGACCTTGTCCTCATGGGGGGGAGTTCAACCACCCCAATACCTGTTGGAGTGACAGCACAACAGGGCATAGGCAATCCAGGAGGTTCCTGGAATGCATTGATGACAACTTCCTTCTCCAAGTGATAGAGGAGCCAATGAAGAGAGGTGCTATGCTGGACATCATTCTCACCAACAAGGAAGGGCTTGTTGGGAATGTGAAGGTCAAAGGCATCTTTGGCTGCAGTGACCATGAAATGGTGGAGTTCAAGTTCCAGGGGGCAGCGAGGAGGGAGCACAGCAAGCTCTCTACCCTGGATTTTGGGAGAGCAGACTTTGACCTCTTCAGGGATCTGCTTGCTAGAGTACGATGGGACAAAGCCTTGTAGGGCAGAGGGGCCCAAGAAAACTGGTTAATATTCAAGGATCACCTCCTCCAATATCAGAACTGATGCATCCCAACAAAGAGGAAGTCAGGCAAAAATACCAGGAGACTTTCATGGATGAATAAGGAGCTCCTGGACAAACTCAAGCAGAAAAGGAGGACTACAGAGAGTGGAAGCAAAGACAGTTAGCCTGGGAGGGATACCGAGACATTATCTGAGCAGCCAGGAATCAGGTTAGGAAAGTTAAAGCCCTATTAGAATTAAATTTGGCCAGAGACATCAAGGGCAACAAGAAAGGGTACAATAGGTACATCGGTGATAAAAAGAAGACTAGGGAAACTGTGAGCCCTCTCTGGAAGGAAACGTGAGACCTGGTCACCTGGGATATGGAGAAGGCTGAGGTAATCAATGACATTTTTGCCTTGTTCTTCACTGGCAAGAGCTCTAGCCAAATAGCCCAAGCTCCAGAAGGCAAATTCAGGGAATGGAAGAATCAAGAACTGCCCACTATAGGAGAAGATAAGGTTCGAGACCATCTAAGGAACCTAAATTTGCACAAGTCCATGGGACCTGATGAAATATATCCATGGGTCCTGAGGGAACTGGTGGATGTAGTTGCTAAGACACTGTCCATAATATCCGGGAAGTTGTGGCAGTCCACTGAAGTTCCCACTGACTCTAAGAGGGGAAATCACAGAATCACAGAATTGTAGGGGTTGGAAGGGACCTCAGGAGAACATTGGGTCCAATCCCCCTGCCAAAGCAGGTTCCCTAGAGCAGGCTGCCCAGGTAGGCGTCCAGACGGGCCTTGAATATCTCCAGAGAAGGAGACTCCACAACCTCCCTGGACAGCCTGTTCCAGTGCTCTGTCACCATCAGTGTGAAGAAGTTCTTTCGCATGTTGGTGCGGAACTTCCTGTGCTCCATTTTATGGCCATTGCCCCTTGTCCTGTCCCCACAAACCACTGAAAAGAGGTTGGCCATATCCCTTTGTCTCCCACACTTAAGGTATTGATAAATGTTGATAAGATCCCCCCTGTCTTCTTTTCTCAAGGCTGAACAGACCCAGGTCTCTCAGCCTTTCCTCATAGGGAAGATGCTCCAGGCCCCGTATCATCTTTGTGGCCCTCCGCTGGACTCTTTCCAGGAGATCCTTGTCTTTTTTGTACCGGGGATCCCAGAACTGGACAGAGTACTCCAGGTGAGGCCTGACCAGGGCAGAGTAGAGGGGGAGGCTCACCTCCCTTGACCTGCTGACCACACTCCTTTTAATGCACGCCAGGATCCCATTGGCCTTCTTGGCCACCGGGGCACACTGCTGGCTCATGGTCAACCTGTCGTCCACCAGGACCCCCAGGTCCTTCTCCTCGGAGCTCCTCTCCAGCAGGTCGTCCCCCAGCCTGTACTGATACATGTGGTTGTTCCTTCCCAGGTGCAGGACTCTACCCTTGCTCTTATTAAACTTCATTTGGTTTCTTCCTGCCCATCTCTCCAGCCTGTCCAGGTCTCGCTGAACGGCAGCACAGCCTTCTGGCGTGTCAGCCACTCCTCCCAGCTTTGTGTCATCGGCATACTTGCTGAGGGCAGACACTATTCCCTCATCAAGGTGGTCGATGAAGATGTTGAACAAGACCGGACCCAGCACCGACCCCTGGGGAACACCGCTAGTCACAGGTCTCCACCCGGACTCCGTGCCGCCGATCACCACCCTCTGAGCTCGGCCAGTCAGCCAGTTCTCAACCCACCTTACTGTCCACTCCTCTATCCCACACTTTCTCAGCTTTGCTATCAGGATGTCATGGGAGACAGTATCAAAAGCCTTGCTAAAGTCAAGGTAGATGACATCCACTGCTCTCCCCCCATCTACCCAGCTGGTGATGCCATCGTAGAAGGCAACGAGGTTGGTCGAGCACGACTTCCCCTTGGTAAATCCATGCTGACTACTCCTCATAACCTTCTTCTCTTCCAATTGCTTGGAGATGACATCCAGAACAAGCTGTTCCAACACCTTTCCAGGGACAGAGGTGAGACTGACTGGCCTGTAGTTTCCCGGATCATCCTTCTTGCCCTTCTTGAAGACCAGAGCGACATTGGCTATCCTCTAGTCTTCAGGCACCTCTCCTGTTCTCCAGGACCTTTCAAAGATGATAGAGAGCAGTTCGGCGATCACCTCTGCCAACTCCCTTAGCACATGTGGATGCATCCCATCGGGACCCATGGATTTGTGTGCGTTGAGCCCACTCAGACACTCCTGAATCACTCCCTTGTCAACCAGGGGGGAGATCTCCATTTCCCAGACCCTTTCTCCTCCCGCCAGGGTCGAGGAGTCCCAGGGGGGGAGTCCTTTAAGCAAAGACTGAAGCAAAGAAAGCATTCAGTATCTCCGCCTTCTCGGCATCTCCCGTTACCAGGGAGATGGTTTAGCAAGGGACCCATTAGCAAGGGACTCGTTTAGCAAGGGACCCACATTATCCCTAGTCTTCCTTTTACTGTTTACATACTTAAAAAAACCCTTCTTATTATCTTTTATCTCTTTTGCAAGCCTCATCTCTAGGTGGGCTTTAGCCTTCCTCATCGCGTCCCTGCAGGCCCTGACAACACTTCTATACTCCTCCCAAGAGGACAGGCCCTTTTTCCACATTTCATAGACCTTCCTCTTCCTTTTGATCTTATCGATGAGCTCCTTGCTCATCCACGCAGGTTTCCTGCCCCCCTTCCCCGATTTCCTACTCTTAGGGATGCACCGATCCTGAGCTTGGAAGAAGTGCTGTTTAAATGTAGCCCAGCTCTCACAAGCACCCTTGCCTTCTAGCAACCTAGCCCATGAAATACTCCCAAGCAGATCTTGGAAGAGATCGAAGTTGGCTCTCCGAAAGTCCAGGGTAGCAATCCTGCTTTTTGCCTTACTTCTTCCACCAAGTTCCATCTTGAACTCCACCATCTCATGGTCGCTGCATCCCAAGCTGCCCCCAACCTTCACATCCCTAACAAGCCCATCCCTGTTGGTAAGGACAAGGTCCAGAAACACCCTCCGCCTCTTCAGCTCCTCCACCACCTGCGTCAGAAAATTGTCTTCAATGCATTGTAGGAACCGTTTGGACTGCGTGTGCCTGGCCGAGTTGCTTACCCAACAGATGTCTGGATAATTGAACTCCCCCATGAGAAGCAGCGCCCGTGATCGTGAGGCTACTACCAGCTGCTTGTAGAAGGCCTCGTCGACCTCCTCCTCCTGATCTGGTGACCTGTAGTACACCCCCACAACAGTGTCCCCCATACCAGCCCACCCCTTAATTCTCACCCACAAGCTCTCCACTCATCCTTCACCCTCCCCCAGGTGGAGCTGGGTACACTCTAATTGCTCCCTCACATAAAGGGCAACCCCACCCCCTCACTTCCCCAGCATGTCTTTCCTAAAAAGGACATAGCCCTCCATGACAGCGTTCCAGTCATGTGAGCTGTCCCACCACGTCTCTGTGATTGCAACGAGATCATGGCCCTGCGACCGAACACAGATCTCAAGCTCATCCTGTTTATTTCCCATGCTTCGCACATTGGTATACAGGCACTTTAGGGAAGCAGCAAGCGCAGTTACCCCTGGAGGGAAAATATAACCCACATTTTTAAAAAGGGAAAAAAGGAAGACCCAGGAAATGACAGGCCAGTCAGTCTCACCTCTGCTCCAAGATCATGGAGCAGATCCTCCTGGAAACTATGCTAAGGCATATGGAAAATAAGGAGGTGATTGGTGACGGACAACATGGCTCCATTAAGGGCAAATTGTGCCTGATAAATCTGGTGATATCTGGTGATAAATCTGGTGGCCTTCTATGACAGGGTTACAGCATTGGTGGATAAGCGAAGAGCGACTGACATCTACCTGGATTTGTGCAAGACATTTGACACTGTCCCTCATGATATCCTTGTCTCTAAATTGAAAAGACATGGATTTAATATATGGACCACTCAGTGGGTAGTTACAGAACTGGTATGAAGGTGAGTTACACTTATATAGAGATATATACACTCAAAATAACCTGTAATTTCCAGTGTCATATAATACGACCTACTGATTTTCATATGTAACCTTTATTTTTTCTTCGTGTGTCCACCTGCTTGTATTTAGGAGTTTAGTCTGTGTAAATACAGATGATTAGCTTGCCATAGTGTTATTTAAGCGCATCATACTGAAAGACAGGAGGCTAACTGGGTCCAGAAGAAGGCTACGAACATGATCTAGGGGCTGGAGCACCTCTCCTACAAAGAAAGGCTGAAAAGAGAAGACTCTGTGTTGACCTTATTGCAGCATTTCAGTAATTAAAGGGGACTTATAAAAAAAGACAGAGAGCGACTCTTTGCTCAGTCAGATAAAAGGAGAAGAGGAAATGGTTTTAAACTAAAAGAGGGGAGATTTAGATTTGAGGTTAGGAGGAAATTTTTCACTCAGAGGCTGGTGAGGCACTGGAACAGGTTGCCCAGAGAGGTTGTGGATGCTCCATCCCTGGAGGTGTTGAAGACCACGTATCCTGGTTTTGGATATGATAGAGTTGATTTTCCTCCTAGTAGCTGGTAGGGTGCTGCGTTTTGGATTTAGGATGAGAATAATGTTGATAACACACTGATGTTTGAATTGTTGCAGAGCAGTGCTTACACCAAGCCAAGGACTTTTCAGCTTCTCTCTCTGTCCTGCTAGCGAGCAGGCTAGGGATGCAGCAGGAGCTGGGAGGGGACAGACCCAGGACAGCTGACCCAAACTGGCCAAAAGGATATTCCATACCATATGACGTCATGCTGAACAATTAATATGGGGTGGCTGGTCAGGGTGGGGGGACCGGCTGTTCAAGGATAGGCTGGGCATCGGTCAACGGGTGGTGAGCAATTGCCTTGTGCATCACTTGTTTTGTACACATTATTATTATTATTATTATTACTATTATTATTATTATTTTCCTTTCTTTTCTATCCTAATAAACTGTCTTTATCTCAACCCACAGGCTTTCAAGGCTTTCATTTTTTTTGTTTGTTTTTCGGTTCTTTCCTGCATCCCAGAGAGGGAGGGGGGACGGTGAGCGAGTGGCTATGTGGTTTTTAGCTGTCAGCCGGGTTAAACCACTACAGTCTTTTTATATACACCCCTTATTCCATACCTTTTATGTCATGCTTTGGTCCCACACTTTCCAATACATTCCAATTAATCACCACTTTTCATATATGTATGTAAAATGTCCACTGAGTTTGTTTAGTCCGTGACTGTTTTCAGGCTCCATCTGTCACAGCAGCCTTTTACAACAGAAGAGATGATGTGTGATGTTGGATCGCCGCATGTTGAAGCCTTTTCTGGTTCCATCACACCACTGTGCTTGTCCAATTCTATCAAAATTCATTCATCATTATCTGCATGGCTGTTATTTTGATACCATTAATAGGACATTGACATATACCAATCACAGTGGTGATGACATACAGTATTAGATATTAATTAACATAACAGAATTCAACTCATGGGCTATTCTCACCCAGTATTAGGTCCCCTTGAGGTACACACCGGACCTCCCCATTCTTTTGCATTACCCACCAAGTGCATCCATGTCCCTGAGCAAAAGCAATCCCACGAATGGGTTTGCCTTTGCCTGAGGCAGGAGTAGTCCAGACTGTCTTCCCCAGCATGTTTTTAGGTACACTACAGGGACTTTGTCCCCTTCCAAAGTATGTAGAGTATGTAAGAGGTTTGATTGGGCAGGTCCAGCTTGGTTGACAGATCCCCTAGTGTTGACTAACCAGGTGGCCTTTGCTAAATGTGTATCCCAATGTCTGACTGTCAGAGCAACCTTTGCCTTCAGGTGTAGTATTTAACAATCCATTGTATAGCTCCATTTTCCCGGAGGCTGGTGCATGATAGGGGATATGATACACCCACTCAATACCACGCTCTTTGTGGTGCAATTGCCTAAAGTAACTAGGAAAATAAAACTGACATTCACATTTTAAAGAAACTGTACAGGGGACAGAAAATGTACTGCCCGGGGAGGGCAGTGAGCCACCCTGCTCAGTGGGTATTAGCAATTCAATGGCTCTCTAATGAACACTCTGACCCTATCATTGCCATTCCTGCTGGACCCCGAAAAATATTAGTAAATTTCCTTATTGACACCAGGGCCCAAATGTCAGTAATTACACATGAGACAGCAAAAACCCTGGGCATAACACCTGGTCGATGCAGGGTTAAATTCACGGGAATCGATGGTGTGGAAAAACAATGCCCCACTGCAGAAATTTCACTCTGGCTGCCAGGGGAACAAAAATTAACCAGAGCTGAAGTATCAGTTGGTGCTGCATATACTAATATTTTAGGATTTGACATACTGCATGGGCGCATGTGGAAAATCCCAGATGGAACTGTGTGGAGTTTCGTGACACATCAAAGGGATTCAGGCACAGTGAGACTGAGTCTGTTACAAACATCCATCTCTAAAATCACTGATGTTCAGCAATATCTGTTGCCAGCAGCAGCACTTATGGGAATTGACGGGGTGGTAACAGACTTGGAAGAAAGAGGCATTATTAAAAGGACTCATTCACCTTATAATTCACCAGTGTGGCCGGTAAAGAAACCAACCAGGCAATGGCATTTTACAGTGGATTACAGCCAGTTAAATGCTAACATTACACCTTTGACCGCTGCAATTCCAAACATGGCAGAGATAGTGAAAGCCTTCTGTGCATCTAACAGTAGCAATGGTGCTAACTACTCCCAAATATCCCTACGCATGGGAAGTCAAAGATTGTTATTTCACCCTCTTTCTAACCCTGCCGGTTGAATACAACCGAGCATATTTTATTTTCTTTTGTGTTCACAGGAATCCTGAGTGAACTGCGTATGGACAGCTGGAGGATGACGAATCAACCATTTGGAATAATAATGCTATGCTTTACCCTGACCTTGATGCGATTACAGACCTTAAAGGAAACTTAGCTACTGTGGTTATGCACGGAGCAGAGGTGTTTCACCGTGACATCTAACCATGCATTGTCACGTTATAGTGCAATCATTGGAACACCTCAAAACAAAAAGGACCTAAATCTCTCCACTTTAGTTCTACATGGAAACAAAATATTTTCCAAAGATGAATGGAGTTGGAATGATTCTCTAAGAATGGCTGAACTTCAAGACTGTCTTTTGGGGTTACAGAGGCACAGAATTAAGAAGCCTCTGCCCCCGCAGATATTTGAAAATGTACCAACTCGGCCTCCCATTAGTCTAACTCCTTCCATCTTCAACCCTGGTCCTTACATAATTAAAAATGTGGGACAGCAACAAGTTCTCTTTAACCCTAGCTGGTCTCTAAAAAGGGTAGATATTAAATAACTGCTACTACAGATGACCTAAGGAAATTGGAATGACCAATAAAATCATCCTTATTAGCCTTAGGAGCAAGTCAGTGGCTTCTATTACACGTTTTACCCCATTGGGAACAAATTGAAGAAAATGATCATCAATTAATTGTAAATGCCCTTGGAAAAACTCAGGGCAATACCTCCCCTGCCTTGAGCTGCATCCGAGCGCAGTTATGGATACAGTCTGCAGCAGCAGCTATTATTAGAGGGGGTGAAGGAGCAACTTTGCCCACTGAAATTTGAAAAATAATTTGGGATAATGCTTCAGAATTTGAAAAGGAGTTTCAAGCATGGTGGCAATTAGTCAACTTTACTTATTATGCAGAAGGTGATTAAATTATTGCCTTTATGCTTACCATAAGTAATGCCACCGTATACAATGTATATCCAATCATTGCATTAGGACTCAATCATAATGGAACTATACTTCATCCTAAGGAACATAAAGTATGGGCCCATCAAAAGGGAGGAAAGTGGCAAAAAGTGATGCAAATGCATGTATTTTGCGTGAACAAAGAGGCTTCATCTGTGAGAGTAACATGCTCGAAGCCCAAGACATTCGTCTTGACACTGAACAAAATATTTGCCACTTTGAGATACACCCTAATGAAACCCTTGAAACTGTACTTGTATATATTGGGAAAGGCTGTGTTTGCATGAGAACCCATTGTGATTCTACAGTCATAGATAATAGTATTGTAGATACCAGTAATCACTCTAATGTTTGTGTTTGTAATTTAACCAAAATTCTAGGATGTGATTTTAGTTATTCAGCTCCTGTAACCTCTTGTCAACTTATTGTGCCCCATTATATTCTGCTTCATGATCTGCTGCCTACTCCTATTGAAATGAACCTCACCTTGGTGAAGAAATTGCTGATACATGAAGACTTGAAGCAGCTGATAAAACAAGTCCGGGAAAATGGACGAAAGACTCTGATTACTGTCCATCATGATGCACAAGAAATACATTGAGTGATGGAAAGAGTAAAGAGAGATGAAAAACACCATTGGTGGGACACTTTGTTTGGATGGTCACCAGCTGCCACGGGAATCTTCAACAAGATGCTTCACCCTATTGTTGTTCTGTTAATACTACAATTAGTTTGTATGTTAAACTCTGGATTATGATGCAACGTTTAGCATCCCTACACAATGTACATACACTCGATAATCCTCATCCCGAGAATGTATGTGATATCCCCGACATATTCCAAATGTCATGAAGCTTGAGTGACTATAGTCACAGGGTGGATTATGTGGTGCAATTGCCTAAAGTAACTAGGAAAATTAACATTCACATTTTAAAGAAAATGTACAGCACTGAAGAGGCTTTCAGGGTAGGGCGTAGCTGCATTACCTGAGCGTTCCCTAGGCTTCCAACCTTAGATTCTATCGCGCTGGGGGAACCTGGTGTGCTAGCTCTAAGTGTGCTAGCTCTAAGGAACAGTATGGAGCGTAGAGCAGAGTGGAGACACCACGGCTAGGCTCTGTGACAAGAGGGGGACTCGATTGTTCTTGTGCACACCGAGACCGATAAGCTGCACTTTTGCTACCCTGAGCCAAAGACCTGTCATGTTTTTTGACAAAATGCTGTACTCTAGTGAACTTTGCTCATTATAATATCATTATAATACCAAAACACACCTCCAACCCAAAAGATACCTGCATCCAGGGTGCGACAACCCGTTACTGAGCATGCGCTCTGAATTTCTCGGAGCCTATTCCTTTAAATGGAGATGGGAAAACTTTTTACCAATCATAACCAAGATACGCATGACTAGAGTCACTCAAGCTCCACCTAAAAGACAGAAAATAATATAAATTGGCTTAAGAGAGAGGGGATGTTAGAGAAGATACCATCATGAAGGATACCTTCTGACTTCTGGGATCAGTCGACGGGCTGAGCCTCTCTTCCCCCCCCCCACTGGGACGCCTTTGGGGGAGATTTGAACACTTGGTTATACCAGGTGTCTCTGTGGAAACTTAGAAATATCTATAGAGTCTTTATGCCTTTTAACGCGTTAATTTCCAGGCTGTGTACCTGTGTATTTCATGCATGCTAGCTTGCTTTTGCAGACAGTAAATTATCGCTGGCAATCCAAAGAACCTGTGTACCTGTTGCTGTAATAAAATGCACTTAACTGCATTGTTCCTAGTCGTGACAGTTCTCATTGAATGCGACTAGAGTGAGGGCGTGATACGTTGTTGGTGAATCCTTGACCGTGATAGTTCAGTACCCTGATTCCGACTGGACCCGTAACAGTTAATCGGCTACACCCCTTAACGCAACAGAGAAATTGGCGTAGTTGACAGGATTGCTATGGATAAACTGCTGCAAATATACAAATGTTCCCCTTCCCAGGAGATATCCCCTTCCCAGGGACCTGTCATGTTTTGACAAATGCTGTACTCTGGTGTACTTCTCCTCTGATGTACTCTGGTGTACTTCTCCTCCTCCTCTGATGATATCCCAAAATATTTGCCTTCCGGTCAATCCACAATCACTTCCAAGATTCCTGGGCGACTGGGGTTTCCTATTCGAGCCCGCTGAGTAATCAGTGCAACCCACTTGCTCCATGTAGCTTCAGTTGCATGATGTGTAGAGGGGACCCTTCCTTTGAACATCCAGCCTAGTACCGGCAGTCGGGGTGCCAGGAGGAGCTGCGCTTCAGTACCGACCACTTCCGAAGCAGATCGAACTCCTTCATATGCTGCCAATATCTCCTTTTCCATTGGAGTGTAGTGGGCCTCAGATCCTCTGATCCTCCCGACTCCAAAACCCTAGGGGTCGACCTCGAGTTTCCCCAGGCTCTTTCTGCCAGAGGCTCCAGGTGGGACCATTCTCCCCGGCTGCGGTGTAGAGCACATTCTTTACATCTGGTCCTGTTCGGACTGGCCCAAGGGCTACTGCATGAACTATTTCCTGCTTAATTTGTTCAAAGGCTTGTTGTTGCTCAGGGCCCCATTTGAAATCATTCTTCTTACAGGTTACTTGGTGGAGTGGGTTTACAATCAGACTGTAATTTGGAATGTGCATTCTCCAAAACCCCACGACACCTAGGAAAGTTTGTGTTTCTGTTTTGCTAGTTGGTGGAGACATAGCTGTTATTTTGTTGATCACATCCATTTGGATTTGACGACGTCCATCTTGCCATTTTATTCCTAAAAACTGGATCTCTCGTGCAGGTCCTTTAACTTTATTTTGTTTTATGGCAAAACCGGCCTTCAGAAGGATTTGGACTATTGTCTTCCCTTTCTTGAAACCTTCCTCTGCTGTGTCACCCCACACAATGATGTCATCGATGTACTGCAGGTGTTCAGGAGCGTCCCCCTGCTCCAGCGCAGACTGGATCAGTCCATGGCAAATGGTAGGGCTGTGTTTCCACCCCTGGGGCAGCCGATTCCAAGTATATTGGACTCCCCTCCAAGTGAAAGGAAACTGTGGCCTGCACTCTGCTGCTAGAGGGATGGAGAAAAATGCATTAGCAATATCAATTGTGGCATACCACTTGGCTGCCTTTGATTCCAGTTCGTACTGGAGTTCTAGCATGTCCGGCACTGCAGCACTCAGTGGTGGCGTGACTTCGTTCAGGCCACGATAGTCCACTGTTAGTCTCCACTCACCATTAGACTTTCGCACTGGCCATATGGGACTATTAAAAGGTGAATGACTCTTGCTGATCACTCCTTGGCTCTCCAGTTGACGAATTAGCTTATGGATGGGAATCAGGGAGTCTCGGTTGGTGCGATATTGCCGCCGGTGCACAGTTGTGGTAGCGATTGGCACTTGCTGTTCTTCGACCCTCAGCAACCCCACAACAGAAGGGTCCTCTGAGAGACCGGGCAAGGTAGACAACTGTTTAATGTCCTCTGTCTCTAAGGCAGCTATGCCAAAAGCCCAGCGGAACCCTTTTGGGTCCTTGAAATATCCTCTTCTAAGATAGTCTATGCCAAGGATGCACGGAGCATCCGGGCCAGTCACAATACGGTGCTTTTGCCACTCATTCCCAGTTTTCTCCTTTCCTCCCCCTGGCTGGAGGCAGGGCCCCTCTAATCCTGGTCAGAATCTTCATTTCTGTGTCCGAAGGACTGCCTGCTGGAAGTTGGAGCAGCAAGCTTCTCAGAGAACCCCTTTTTCCTGATTGTTTTCTTTTGCAACTCATGTACCCGTGCTTCTAGGGTCGCGGTAGATTTTCCATCCCATTTTCTCATGTCTTCTCCATGGTCACGTAGGTAAAACCACAAGGTGGCACGGGGTGTGTACCCACCTGTCCTGGTTTCAGTTAGGACAGAGTTAATTTTCCTCCTAGCAGCTGGCAGGGTGCTATGTTTTGGATTAGAATGAGAAGAGCGCTGATAACATGCTGATGTTTTAATTGTTGTAGAGCAGTGCTTACACCAAGCCAAGGACTTTTCAGCTTCTCGCTCTGTCGTGCTAGCAAGCAGGCTAGGGATGCAGCAGGAGCTGGGAGGGGACAGACCCAGGACAGCTGACCCAAACTGGCCAAAGGGGTATTCCATACCATCTGACGTCATGCTGAACAATATATAGGGGTGGCTAGCCGGGGTGGAGGGGGGGGCCGGCTGCTCGGGGATAGGCTGGGCATCGGTCAACGGGTGGTGAGCAATTGCATTGTGCATCACTTATTTCGTACACATTATTACTATTAATACTATTGTTATTATTTTTCCTGTCTTAATAAACTGTCTTTATCTCAACTCACAGACTTCACTTTCCCATTTCTCTCCCCCATCCCGGAGAGGGAGAGGAGAGGGTGAGCAAAAGGCTGTGTGGTGTTTGGCTGCCAGCCAGGCTAAACCACAACAGTCCATTTGGCGCCCAACGTGGGGCACGAAGGGTTGAGATATCGACAGATTTGACCAGAGTGTGTTAAACTAAAATTGGTATAAGTATTCGACCTGCTTAATAGTTGCTAGTCACAATGTTGATTGCCTTAATCTCAAGTCTGCTGTGCCTGTTTCCCAAATTGAGTTTTATAGCAAGTTGCTTTCTGTATGTGCTCCCTGTCGTGCCGTTTATCCTTTCCGGGCCCTGGTTTAAGATTGTTATGGTACTGTGTGGTGTAACGATGGCTTATGAAATGATGAGATTTCTGGTCATGACTCTAACCTGGTATTTGTACTCAGCACTGTCGTCGACTCTATACTTCGGAAACCATATCTCAGAAACTATTAGCAATTACACCTATTGCCTTTTTTCATCAGGGAGTCAATCTGTGGAGGGGACAGGGGAAGATATTTTTTCCTACCTGTTCACTCTCCCTTCCTCCTTCACCACCCTCTTATCCCCCGAGCTAGTTACGGTAGCTCTCCAAGATGTTGAATATCCTTGGGATACTCAGACCAGCATGTTCTTGTTGTTATGTCTCCTGAATGCGCTTCAGGTTTTGTTTAAGGTTAAACAACTACTTGGAATCTCATCTGGAGATCTGTCTTGAGGCGGGATAGTTGCGAGTGGCAGGGAGTGTGGGAGGATATGGGCAGGTTTCTAGAGCAGTGGGCACCTCCAGTGTTTTGGACATTCACCCCTGAACAACTGCAAAATCCTAAAAAACTGGCAGAATGCTTGAAAAAAAGGTGTCATGACTCTGGCAGTTCCAAAGTGACACAAATCACTGTGGCGTGCTGGGGTCTGGCTTGTGCCTATCGAGCTGCAATTGATGCTACTATCAACCTAGTGACAGACCCTGTGGCTGGGTCGGAGAAACGAACTGTAGCAGTGCAAGTTGCCCCTGCAGAGGGTATTCCAACCCCTGTGGCAGACCCTGTGGCTGGGTCGGAGAAACGAATTGTAGCAGTGCAAGTTGTCCCTGCAGAGGGTATTCCAACCCCTGTGGTAGACCCTGTAGCTGGGTCAGAGAAACGAGCTGTAGCAGTGCAAGTTGCCCCTGTAGAAAAGGTGAAAAAATGGTATAGAGACTCAGGTCGTTTAGAACGCAGACAGTCTTCTGCTAAGTCTGGGTATGGAGAAGACGGGGCTGGGCCATCAAGTGTGCAGGAGGATGAAGATGAGGATGAGGATGTCAGAAAATCAACAGTAACTACCCGAACCCTATACCAGCGTGAGCTACGAGATGTGCGAAAAGATTTTGGTCGCTGTATAGGTGAGCAGCTTGTCACCTGGCTGCTCCGGCGCTGGGACACTGGAGCCAATGGTGTGGAATTAGAGGGCAGGAAACCAGGCGGTTGGGATCCCTTGCTAGAGATGCAAGCATTGACAAAGCAATTGGAGATGGAGCACGATCTCACAGCCTCTGGAGGCGTCTCCTGTCAGCTGTGAAGGAAAGGTATCCCTTCAAGGAAGAACTTGTATATCTACCAGTCAAGTGGACCACCATGGAGAAGGGAATTCAGTACCTGAGGGAATTAGCCGTACGGGAAGTAATTTATAAGGACCTAGACGACGCACAAACATCCACAGATCCAGATGAAGTCCAGTGTACTCGACCCATGTGGCGGAAGTTTGTACGGAATGCACCATCAACATGGGCCAGCACATTGTCAATAATAACCTGGAAAAACGGTGAAGATCCCACAGTGGGTGACATGGCTAAACAACTCCGGGAGTACGAAGGAAATCTCTCCTCTTCCCTACAGGCCTGCGTCTCGGCTGTGGAGAAACTCTCTGAAGAGTTCCACCAACTTAAAGAGAATTTATCTTCCCCCCCACCTGAACAAACCAGTGGCCACCAACTAAAGGAGAATACTTTGGAGAAACTTTTTGAAGAGGTCCAGCAACTTAAAGAGAGTGTATTTTCTTCCCCACCTGTACAAACCAGCGTCTCGGCTATTAGGGGTAAACGTGCATCCGTGCAAAGAAGACAATATGGTGGATACACACCCCGCGCCACCCTGTGGTTTTACCTACGTGACCATGGAGAGGACATGAGAAAATGGGATGGAAAATCTACTGAGACCCTAGAGGCACGGGTACGTGAGTTGCAAAAGAAAACAATTGGGAGAAAGGGGTTCTCTGAAAAGTTTGCTGCTCCAACTTCTAGCAGGCAGTCTTTTAAACACAGAAACGAAGATTCTGACCAGGACCATAGGGGCCCTGCCTCCAGCCAGGGGGAGGAAAGGGACAACCGAGTTTATTGGACTGTGTGGATTCGATGGCCTGGCACGTCTGACGCACAGAAGTATAAGGCTTTACTAGACACCGGTGCACAGTGTACTCTAATGCCATCAAGCTGTAAAGGGCCAGAGCCCATCTGTATTTATGGCGTGACAGGGGGATCCCAGCAGTTAACTGTATTGGAAGCTGAAGTGAGTCTAATCGGAAATGAGTGGCAAAAGCACCGTATTGTGACTGGCCCGGATGCTCCGTGCATCCTTGGCATAGACTATCTTAGAAGAGGATATTTCAAGGACCCAAAAGGGTTCCGCTGGGCTTTTGGCATAGCTGCCTTAGAGACAGAGGACATTAAACAGTTGTCTACCTTGCCCGGTCACTCAGAGGACCCTTCTGTTGTGGGGTTGCTGAGGGTCGAAGAACAGCAAGTGCCAATTGCTACCACAACTGTGCACAGGCGGCAATATCGCACCAACCGAGACTCCCTGATTCCCATCCACGAGCTAATTCGTCAGCTGGAGAGCCAAGGAGTGATCAGCAAGACTCATTCACCTTTTAATAGTCCCATATGGCCAGTGCGAAAGTCTAATGGTGAGTGGAGACTAACAGTGGACTATCGTGGCCTGAACGAAGTCACGCCACCACTGAGTGCTGCAGTGCCGGACATGCTAGAACTCCAGTACGAACTGGAATCAAAGACAGCCAAGTGGTATGCCACAATTGATATTGCTAATGCATTTTTCTCCATCCCTCTAGCAGCAGAGTGCAGGCCACAGTTTCCTTTCACTTGGAGGGGTGTCCAATATACTTGGAATCGGCTGCCCCAGGGGTGGAAACATAGCCCTACCATTTGCCATGGACTGATCCAGTCTGCGCTGGAGCAGGGGGACGCTCCTGAACACCTGCAGTACATCGATGACATCACTGTTTGGGGTGACACAGCAGAGGAAGGTTTCGAGAAAGGGAAGAAAATAGTCCAAATCCTTCTGAAGGCCGGTTTTGCCATAAAACAAAATAAAGTTAAAGGACCTGCACGAGAGATCCAGTTTTTCGGAATAAAATGGCAAGATGGACATCGTCAAATCCCAATAGATGTGATCAACAAATTAACAGCTATGTCTCCACCAACTAGCAAAACAGAAACACAAACTTTCCTAGGTGTCGTGGGGTTTTGGAGAATGTACATTCCAAATTACAGTCTGATTGTAAACCCACTCCACCAAGTAACCCGTAAGAAGAATGATTTCAAATGGGGCCCTGAGCAACAACAAGCCTTTGAACAAATTAAGCAGGAAATAGTTCATGCAGTAGCCCTTGGGCCAGTCCGAACAGGACCAGATGTAAAGAATGTGCTCTACACCGCAGCCGGGGAGAATGGTCCCACCTGGAGCCTCTGGCAGAAAGAGCCTGGGGAAACTCGAGGTCGACCCCTAGGGTTTTGGAGTCGGGAGGATCAGAGGATCTGAGGCCCACTACACTCCAACGGAAAAGGAGATATTGGCAGCATATGAAGGAGTTCGATCTGCTTCGGAAGTGGTCGGTACTGAAGCGCAGCTCCTCCTGGCACCCCGACTGCCGGTACTAGGCTGGATGTTCAAAGGAAGGGTCCCCTCTACACATCATGCAACTGAAGCTACATGGAGCAAGTGGGTTGCACTGATTACTCAGCGGGCTCGAATAGGAAACCCCAGTCGCCCAGGAATCCTGGAAGTGATTATGGACTGGCCAGAAGGCAAATATTTTGGGATATCATCAGAGGAGGATGTGGCCAGAGCTGAAGAAGCCCCACTGTACAACAAGCTACCAGAAAATGAGAAGAAATATGCCCTGTTCACTGATGGGTCCTGTCATATTTTGGGAAAGCATCGGACATGGAAGGCTGCTGTATGGAGTCCTACATGACGAGTTGCAGAAGCTGCTGAGGGAGAAGGTGAATCGAGTCAGTTTGCAGAAGTGAAAGCCATCTAGCTGGCTTTAGATATTGCTGAACGAGAAAAGTGGCCAGTTCTCTATCTCTATACTGATTCATGGATGGTAGCAAATGCCCTGTGGGGGTGGCTACAGCAATGGAAGCAGAACAACTGGGAACGCCGGGGCAAACCCATCTGGGCTGCTGCATTGTGGCAAGATATTGCTGCCCGGGTAGAGAACCTGGTTGTAAAGGTACGCCATGTAGATGCTCATGTGCCCAAGAATCGGGCCACTGAAGAACATCAAAACAACCAGCAGGTGGATCAGGCTGCTAAGACTGAAGTGGCTCAGGTGGACCTGGACTGGCAACATAAAGGTGAATTATTTATAGCCCGATGGGCCCATGACACCTCAGGCCATCAAGGCAGAGATGCAACATACAGATGGGCTCGTGACCGAGGGGTGGACCTGACCATGGACCCTATAGCACAGGTTATTCCTGATTGCGAAACATGTGCTGCAATCAAGCAAGCCAAACGGTCAAAGCCTCTTTGGTATGGAGGACGATGGCTGAAATATAAATATGGAGAGGCCTGGCAGATTGATTACATCACACTCCCCCAAACCCGCAACGGCAAACGCCACGTACTTACAATGGTGGAAGCAACCACCGGATGGCTGGAAACATATCCTGTGCCCCATGCCACCGCCCGGAACACTCTCCTGGGCCTTGAAAAGCAAGTCCTATGGCGACATGGCACCCCAGAAAGAATTGAGTCAGACAATGGGACTCATTTCCGAAACAACCTTATAGACACTTGGGCCAAAGAACATGGTATTGAGTGGGTGTATCACATCCCTTATCATGCACCAGCCTCCGGGAAAGTTGAACGATACAATGGACTGTTAAAGACTACACTGAAAGCAATGGGTTCTGGGACATTCAAAAATTGGGAAACACATTTGGCAAAGGCCACCTGGTTAGTCAGTACTAGAGGATCTGCCAACCGAGCTGGACCTGCCCAATCAAACCTGTTACGCACCGTAGAAGGGGATAAAGTTCCTGTAGTGCATGTAAGAAACATGCTGGGTAAGACAGTCTGGGCTACTCCTGCCTCAGGAAAAGGCAAGCCCATTCGTGGGATTGCTTTTGCTCAGGGACCTGGATGCACTTGGTGGGTAATGCAAAAGAATGGGGAGGTCCGATGTGTACCTCAAGGGGACCTAATACTGGGTGAGAATAGCCCATGAGTTGAATTATAGTATGTTAATTATCATATAACACTGTATGTCATCGCTACCATGGTTGCTATATATCATAGATGAAAATGGTGATTAATTAGAAGGTATTGGAAAGAGTGTAACCTGAGCATGACATAAATGGTATGGAATAAGGGGTGGATATCTGTCCTGGTTTCAGTTAGGACAGAGTTAATTTTCCTCCTAGTAGCTGGCAGGGTGCTATGTTTTGGATTAGAATGAGAAGAGCGCTGATAACATGCTGATGTTTTAATTGTTGTAGAGCAGTGCTTACACCAAGCCAAGGACTTTTGAGCCTCTCTCTGTCCTGCTAGCAAGCAGGCTAGGGATGCAGCAGGAGCTGGGAGGGGACAGACCCAGGACAGCTGACCCAAACTGGCCAAAGGGGTATTCCATACCATCTGACGTCATGCTGAACAATATATAGGGGTGGCTAGCCGGGGTGGAGGGGGGGGCCGGCTGCTCGGGGATAGGCTGGGCATCGGTCAACGGGTGGTGAGCAATTGCATTGTGCATCACTTATTTCGTACACATTATTACTATTAATACTATTATTATTATTATTGTTCTTGTTATTCTTTTCCCTGTCTTAATAAACTATCTCAACTCACAGGCTTCACTTTCCCGTTTCTCTCCCCCATCCCGGAGAGGGAGGGGGGAGGGTGAGCGAACGGCTGTGTGGTGTTTGGCTGCCAGCCGGGCTAAACCACAACAGAAGTTTAGTTGCAATAGGTTGTAAGAATGGACATTGGAAAACCAAGATTTTAAGTGTTCTCTTACTTTGTTACATTAGAGGCTTGTTCCTACCTAAATATTATTAACTACTATCCCCAAAAGCACAGAGCTTGTTTCAGATAAGGAATATTTAAAACATCAGCTGTATAAATTGCACAACTTGTTTAGTATGTATAAAAAAAACCTGATTATTTTATTCGCCACCAATGTACAAAGTACATTGACTCATCTATAAGTTGGTGAATTCAAGTTTATTAATTTTCTTGAAGGATGGTGTTAGAGAGTTATCATCTAGATAATTTTGATTTCTTTAACAAGATTAAGTGGTTGTGGTGCTTTTAACCTGCTGGGCAGCTAATCTCCACCACAACCGCTCTCTGACTCCCCCTCCTCAAAGAAAAAGGGTGAGAAAATGCAATGGAAAGGGCTCAAGGGCTGAGATAAGGACAGGGAGATCACTCACCAATTATTAGCCATTAGTGATAATTCAGGCTGGCAGCAATGAAATTGCTGAGAGAAGTCTGAAGGCTATCAAAAGGGACTTCTGAGGACTGGGGGGGTTAGTGGATGGAGTGGGAGCACAGGTGGTGTTTACCTCTATCCCTTCAGTGGCAGGGAGGGATACTGAGAGGACCTGGAAAACCCAGATGTTAAATACATGGCTGAGAGGCTGGTGCCATTGCAGGAATTTGTTTTTTTTTTTTTTTGACCATGGGGAGGTTTACTCAGCAGCTGGCCTGATGGCTGCAGATGGGTCCTACCTGTCTCAAAGGGGGAAATGGATCCTAGCCCAGGAGATGGCAGGACTCATCAAAAGGGCTTTAAACTAGGTACAAAGGGGGATGGGGATGAAATGTGGCTTGATAGAGCTGAGCCTGGGGGAGCAGTGCCAGTGTTGGGGGTGACAGTAATGGCACAACTGAAGTGCATCTACAGCAATGCATGCCGCATGGGCAACAAACAGGAGGAGCTGGAAGCCATTGTGCGGCAGGCAAACTATGACCTAGTTGCCATCACAGAAATGTGGTGGGACCACTCCCACGACTGGAGTGCTGCAGTGGATGGCTATAAGCACTTCAGAAGGGACAGGCAACAAAGGAGGGGCAGTGTTGTGGCTCTCTATATTGGAGAGCGTTTTGATGTTGTTGAGCTCAGGACTGGGAATGATAAGGTGGAGTCCCTATTAATAAGGATCGGGGGAAGGCCACCAAGGCGGACATGGTGGTGGGGGTCTGTTATAGACGGCCAAACCAGGATGAGATGGATGAGGCATTCTATAAGCAGATGGCAGAAGTTGTGCAATCTCCAGCACTTGTTCTCATGGGGGACTTCAGCTTCCTGGACATATGCTGGAAATACAATACAGCACTGAGTAACCTGAGGAACCCTAAGGAGGTTCCTGGAGTGTGTGGAAGATAGCTTCCTGACTCAGCTGGTTAGTGAGCCTACCAAGGGGGTGCCCTGTGAGACCTGCTGTCCATGAACAGAGAAGGACTGGTGGGAGATGTGGAGGTCGGGAGTTGTCTTGGGCAGAGTTTCCACAAAATGGTAGAGTTCTCTATTCTTGGTGAAGTCAGGAGGGGGATCAGTAAAACTACTACCTTGGACTTCCGGAGGGCAGACTTTGAGCTGTTCAGAATGCTGTTAGGGAGGGTCCCTTGGGAGTCAGTCCTGAAGAGCAGAGGGGTGCAGGAAGGCTGGACGCTTCTCAAGAAGGAATTCTTAAAGGTGCAGGAACAGGCTGTCCCTGTGTGCCATAACATGAGCAGTCAGGGAAGAAGTCCAGTGTGGCTGAACAGGGAACTTTTACTGAGTGTCTGGGAGAAAAAGGGATTTTCTGTCTGGGGGAAGAAGGGACAGGCGGGAAGAGTACAAGGAAGTTGTTGCATATGCAGGGGAAAAAAATCAGGAAGGCTAAAGCCTAGCACGAGCTCAACCTGGCCACTATGGTAAAAGACAACAAAAACATTTTTACAAATATATTAAGGGTAAGAGGAGGGCCAAGGAGGATCTCCATCCTTTACTGGATGCAAGGGGGAACATGACTACTGAGGATAAGGAAAAGGTTCTTTACATCTGTCTTTACTAGTCAGAACACTTATCCTCTTATGGAAGATGTGATTGATGGACCGCTTTCCAGCATCTATCAGCAGACATGGTCATCCAGAAAGGTCCCAGATGACTGGAGACTTGCTAATGTGATGCCCTTCTATAAGAAGGGTCGTAAGGAGGACCCGGGGAACTACAGGCCTTTCAGCCTGACGTCAGTGCCAGGAAAGGTGATGGAACAGGTCATCTTGAGTGCAATCACGCAGTATGTGCGAGACAACCAGAGGATCAGGCCCAGTCAGCACGGGTTCATGAAAGGCAGGTCCTACCTGACAAACCTCATCTCCTTCTATGACTGGGTGACCCACCTGGTGTCTGAGGGAAAGGCTGTTGACATAGTCCACCTAGACTTCGGGAAAGCCTTTGACATGGTCTCCCACGGTATGTTCCTGGAGAAGCTGGCAGCCCGTAACTTGTAAGAGTACACTCTTCGCTGGGTTAAAAACTAGCTGGACGGCCAGGCCCAGAGAGTGGTGGTGAATGGAGTGGAATCCAGCTGGCAACCGGTCATGAGTGGTATTCCCAAGATGTTGGTGCTGGGGACCATCCTCTGTAATATCTTCATTGATGATTTGGATGAGAGAATTGAGTGCACCCTCTGTAAGTTTGCAGATGACACCAAGTTGGGGGGAAGTATCAATCTGCCGGAGGGTAGGAAGGCCCTGCAGAGGGACCTGGAGAGGTTGGATCGATGGGCAGAGGCCAATGGGATGAGGTTCAACATGGGTAAGTGCCGGGTCCTACACTTTGGTCACAAAAACACAGTGCCTCCAGCCTATCCCCGAGCAGCTGGTCACCCCACCCCGGCCAGCCACCCCATATTAATTGTTCAGCATGACGTCAGATGGTATGGAATACCCCTTTGGCCAGTTTGGATCAGCTGTCCTGGGTCTGTCCCCTCCCAGCTCCTGCTGCATCCCTAGCCTGCTCGCTAGCAGGACAGAGCGAGAAGCTGAAAAGTCCTTGGCTTGGTGTAAGCACTGCTCTGCAACAGTTAAAACATCAGTGTGTTATAAACATTATTCTCATCCTAAATCCAAAACACAGCACCCTGCCAGCTACTAGGAGGGAAATTAACTTGATCGTAGCTGAAACCAGGACAGGGATGCTTATGGGGGAGAGGCTGCCTTAACCACTGGCCCCACCCACGCCTTTTTAGGAGAGCATCCAGGTGACAAGGTGCTCACCTGGATGATGACTGAAATCTTCTCACTTATCTCATAGCTCAACCTAGGTTAGGGATCAGGTAGTTACTGATGCTCTTATGGTATCTTCCTCTTTGTCTTCCTGTTCCTCTGATGGCCCAGACTCTTCAGAGAAGCCTTCCTCATCTTCTTCTTCCTCCCCAGTCTGAGTGGGAGTTCCTTTTCTTTCTAAATGACCTGACTTTCTGATCCATTGTTTCATCTTGCATAAAGGAGTGACTGATATTGGCACAGTTTGATTCTCTGGCTCAGCCATGGAGACTCTCGCAGAGGTTGGAGTGGCTGCTGGGCCCATCGCAGGTGTTGGAGTGGCTGCAGGGCCTGTCACAAGAGTTGGAACAGCCAGCCATACTGTCACAGGGGTTGGAACAACTGCAGGGCCCGTCACAGGGGATAGACTGTCACCATGGTCTGCTGCAGGAGTTGGACTGGCCATAGGGTCTGTCACAGGAGTTGGAGTGGCTGCAGGGTCTGTCACAGGGATTGGAGTGGCATTGATTATGGCTTGATAAGCATAGCCCAAACCCCAGCACGTTGCAGTAATTTGTGTCTCTTTGGAATTGCCAGGGAGATGACAGACGTTTTTCAAGCATTCTGCCCATTTCTTAGGATTTTGCACTTGTTCAGGGGTGAAGTTCCAAAGCACTGGAGGTGCCCACTGCTCCAGATGCCTGCCCATATCCTTCCACACTCCCTGCCACTCATAGCTATCCTGCCTCGGGATAGATCTCTGGATGGAATTCATAGAATCATAGAATCACATAATCATAGAATATCCCAAGTTGGAAGGGACCCGTAACGATCATCGAGTCCAACTCCTGGCACCACACAGGTCTAAAAATTCAGACCACAGGTCCAAAAATTCAGACCACATGACTAAGAGCACAGTCCAAATGCTTCTTAAACTCTGACAGGCTTGGTGCCATGACTATGTCCCTGGGAGCCTGTTCCAGTGCGTGACAACCCTCTCCATGAAGAACCTCTTCCTGATGAAGAAAAGGGGGGACTTGAGGTGGGGAACAAGATAAAGGATGTTGATTCCTAGGTCTTAGCTAGCACAATTGTATGTTAACGACCCAAAGATAAGGGAACAAAAGACTGTATGCATAGATAATGGAACCTGCAAGAACTGGCTTGACTGCTGAAGTCTGTCAAAAACAGGAAAGGCCAGAAGATTAGCAGCGAGGAAGACTTCTGGCCTTCATCAAAAGACCACCAGAGTATGCCGGATGACCACCCAAGGACTCCAGTACGCATGCGAATAGGGGCGGAACCTATGTTAATGATTCTTCGCATACTTGATGAATGCGCAAGAGACTTACGGGAAACGAATATGCATTTGTCCCACTAATATAAGCACACTGCCAGTAACCCTTAGTGTGTGTGTGTTAGGCGGAGCGATCCCCCCCAAACCCGGCATCGTAATAAAGAGTACCTGCTTAATAACTTTGGTTATTGAGTTTTCATTGCGTCAGTTTGGTGACCCAGATGGGACTACTAGTCACTGGGAGTCCATGTGATTTAGTCAGTACTTTGTTATTGTTTTGGATTTGTTCTGGCACTTTGACTCTAGATGTGTTCTTGACATTGAATAACGGAAAATGCTTAACAGATCATGATTTATACTGGGAAATTTGTTGTAATAAGTGATACTATTTGTAGTAGTGATTGCTGTTTTGTGTTGCTTGAGTGAAAAGTGTAAGGGGCCTCTTTGTGTGATTGTGTGATTGTGCTGTGTGAGTGAGACAACATCGCTGCGAAGCGAGTGTGGAGTCCTGATCCGCGGTTCCTCTATTCCACGAGGAATATGGCTGGAGACGGACAAAGTGTAAGAGACTGAGAAAAGACATCATAAGGGGAAGAATTTCGAGTACCATTGATAAAAAGACCCCTCTGGGTTGTATCTTGGCCCATTGGAAGGACGTTGGTGGGCCACCTGGAGGAAATGTCAATCGTAAGACCTTAATTAAGTATTGTAACCAATGGTGGACTTAATAGAGAGGGGGAAAAAAAAAATCAGGATCCAGACTGGGGAGACATTGATCTAATGTTGGGGGAGATGATGGAAACAGAAAAGCAGCAAATTCTTAAAACAGCCTGAGTTCATGTGTGAGCTCAGATTGCCAATGGGACCACTCAGGGAACTGTAGACAATTGCATTCCCCTGACCGACCCCCCCCACTGAGACCCTAATCACCCCAGGAATTATGAATGGTTATGTAAATACCAAAATCTCATCAAATTGGGAATTGAGAACCAGTTCCAAAAGCTAAAAATCATTCAAACCTGTATAGTATCCAACAAGGTCCAAAAGAAACCCCTACGGAAATTTTGGAGCAACATTGAAAAGGAATGGAAAAAGAAATATACCAATTTGGACCTGGCTTAAGAAGACAAATGGAGGCAATTGGCTAGCCTCTTTCTAGAGCAATTGGCCCCTGATATCAGAAAGAAATTACAGAAATTGGAGGGACAAGAGTTGGGAGACCCAGAAAGGTTATTGAATGCAGCGTGGAAAGTATTTAGGAATAGGGAAGATGCGAAGGACAGAAGTTATCTAAGGTGATAGCCACGGCAAACAGTGGCTGCACTAGAACAGAAAGAGAGAAGGAGGGGGGCAAAGAGGGAATTGAAAAATGTAAAGAAAGGACTTTAGGAGGGTTTAGAGGACAGAACAAGTGTGCGTTTGGTTTCAGGATAAACTTGCAAAAGTCAGAGCAGGAATGACAGGGACCTGGGGCATCTACCCTAGCAGGCCCACTGGTTGAAATAAAGCTAGGGAACGAAAAGAGAGGCATGGATTTTTTTGTTGGTTACAGGGGCTTCTTTCTCTGTGTTAATCCAAAAATTGATTCTGGAAAAACGCTGAGTCTGTATATGTAATATGAGCAACTGGCCAACAGGAAAAGGCATTTTTTTTGCAACACTTGAAATTTAAATTGGGAAAAATGATTGGAATACATCAATTTTTATACTTATCCAATTTGCCAAGGTCCTTATTAGGAAGGTACTTTCTGGAAAAATTGGATGTAAAAATTTATTTTGAACAAGGGAAAATGGAAATAAAAATATTATATTAAACTCTTAAGTCTATCCCTGGTGAGTCCAGAGAAAGCTACAGACAGGACTCCCTGAATGGATGTAATTATGAACCAAGTGTCCAGGAGTTTGGGCTACAGGAATACCTGGGGGAGCAAAGAATGTAGTACCTTAAAAAAAATTGATTTAAAGGAAAATTCTCCCAAGGTATGCCAAAAGCAATACCCACTAAAGGTGGAAGACAGAAGGGGAATGGAAGGAATAATCAATAACTTTCTTAAATATAGACTATTAGTAGACTGTGAGTCAGAGTATAATACTCCATATAGGTCCAGTTAGAAAGGCAGATGGAACCTATCGTATAGTCCAGGATTTAAGGGCCAACAATAGGATCACAAAAGATTTATACCCTGTAGTAGCCAACCCCTACAACCTTTTGACAAAATTCGAAAACAGTCAAGTTTGGTTCACGGTACTAGATTTAAAGGTTGCCTTTTTCTGCTTGCCCGTGGAGACTGAAAGCCAGAAACTCTTTGTCTTTGAATGGGAAAATCCCAATACAGGATGAAAAACTCAGCTTACTTGGACAGTGTTACCACAGGGGTTCAAGAATAGCCCCACCATATTTGGGAACCAACTAGCCTGTGATCTTGAAGCTTGGAAAACCCCTTCAGGAAAAGGGAACACTGCTGCAATACGTAGAAGACCTGTTGATAGCTACCGAAGAAGAAAAGGAATGTGTAGAATGAACTATTAGTTTACTAAATTTTTTGGGGTGAACCCAGCCTCTTTCCTTAGTAACAGAGTTTCCAGAACACCCATTCATGATTGCATCAAGACCATGGACACGGTATACTACAGCCAACCAGACTTAAAGGATATACCCCTAGAAGATGTGGAGGATTGGTATATAGATGGCAACAGCTTCATCCGCCAGGGAATTCGCCCCACAGGGTATGCAGTAACATACATCAGCCCAAAAGGCAGAAATCATCACCATGATAAGAGCTCTTGAGCTGGCAAAAGGGAAAAGAATTAGCATTTGGACAGATTACCTGCCTATTAAAGTTGCCATTATGCACTGTAAAGGACATCAAACAAGGGATACTGATATTGAAAGAAGGAAATAGATTGGCTGACGCAGAAACCAAAAGGGCAGCAGAACGGGCATCTGAGAGTCAAATTTTGGCACTAGTACCAGGAACAGAAAACCAGGCATTAACAAAAGCCTTAGAAAATGAAGTAGAATATTCTAAGATCAGTAAGCAATTAATTGAAGATGTAAATGGAAAATGTTACCTACAGGTTTAGCACAAAAAAATGATGGGAGAATCATGGTACCATATTATATTAGATGGTAATTGGAGAACATAATAAAGCATGCTGGGGAGCTGAAATATTATAACAGTTTTTAAGTAGGAAATGGATAGGATGTAATTTGCATACCACTCTCTGACAGGTGTCAAAACAATGTGTCATATGTCTTAAAAATAACCCACAGACAGGAACCAAACCACAAATAGGAATGATAGGGAAAGGAAATGTTCCTGTGGAACAGTGGCAAACTGATTTTTATGAACTCCCAAGAAAAGGGGAGTTTAGATACCTATTGGTACTAACAGACACCTTTTCCGGATGGCCAGGAGCATTCCCGTGTAGAACTAACAAAGCCAGAGAGGAGTCCAAAGTATTCTTGAATGAAATTATACCAAGATTTGTTGTACCCTCAGTAATGTCATCTGAAAGTGAAGTAAGAAATGGATGCTAAAGGGATTTCTGTAGGTACTGTAAACTAATCAGGACTGAGACAGGAGGGCTCTGGAAGATAAGGGATTTCTATAGGTATTGTGAACTAATCAGGACAGGACTGAGACAATGGAAATGATTTCCCGGAACTCATTGTAATGAAGACCACCCTTTCGTGGAGAGGTTATGAGTAAATATTGGCAATCCCTTACCTGTGTAAACACTTCTGTATAAACACAAGATGAACTACTGTGGTGGGTGTGCACAACTGTGGTGGGACTACCCCCGTGCTGCCCAGCGCTGAATAAACATACCTACTTTACAGCCTTACAGATTGTGGAGTCTGTTTTACACATGTCAAAAGGGGACCACATTTCACTGCAGAACTGACCCAACATGTCAGCAAAGTACTGGGGACTGATTAGCATCTACATACTTTGTATAGGCCACAGGTGAGTGGCCAAGTGAAAACAAAACAAAAACAAACAAACAAAAAAAGAGTAATTTGATAAAACAACAGAAATCGAAATCTGCTAAAATCTGTCAAGAAACCAATATGTATTGGTATCAGGCGCTACCCATGGCACTTCTTAGAATTAGAACTAGGCCTAGGACCAAGGAAAAACGAAGCCCCTTTGAGATACTGTACGGCAGGCCTTACAAATCAGTAAGAATGTTTTAGGCACTAGACCTTTTATTAGCCTCCCAAGGGGAAGTATGCACTTTAATAAATATTAGTTGCTGTATGTATGTAAACGAGGCAGGACGAATTGAGACTGATCTCAAAAAATATTTGGAAAAGACCAAGATCTTACGTAAGGTAGTTCAAGATGACACTTCGTGGGGTTTTATAGAATTATGGAACAAACTGACCTCTTGGTCACCCAACTTTTCTTGGCTTAAGCAATTGTTTATAGGAATATTGATCTTGCTTATACTAGTATTCTTAACCTGTGTATTGATACAGTGTGCATTTTGGTGCTGTATAAAAGGACTAGATGATTATGAAACTTGGAAGTGTAACCGAATCAAGCACCAAGTAGAAACTGGTAAGACTTTTATGAAAACGTTGAATCACGAACGAGTGTTTGCTCCAAGCAAAAGAATTTACTTAGGATAAAGAAAAGGGGGGACTTGAGGTGGGGAACAAGATAAAGGATGTTGATTCCTAGGTCTTAGCTAGCACAATTGTATGTTAACGACCCAAAGATAAGGGAACAAAAGACTGTATGCATAGATAATGGAACCTGCAAGAACTGGCTTGACTGCTGAAGTCTGTCAAAAACAGGAAAGGCCAGAAGATTAGCAGCGAGGAAGACTTCTGGCCTTCATCAAAAGACCACCAGAGTATGCCGGATGACCACCCAAGGACTCCAGTACGCATGCGAATAGGGGCGGAACCTATGTTAATGATTCTTCGCATACTTGATGAATGCGCAGGAGACTTACGGGAAACGAATATGCATTTGTCCCACTAATATAAGCACACTGCCAGTAACCCTTAGTGTGTGTGTGTTAGGCGGAGCGATCCCCCCCAAACCCAGTGCCGTAATAGAGTACCTGCTTAATAACTTTGGTTATTGAGTTTTCACTGGTTATTGAGTTTTCACTGCGTCAGAACTTCCCCTGTCGCACCTTGACTCCATTCCCTCGGGTCCTATCACTGGTCACTAAAGGGAATAGATCGGCACCTGCCCCTCCACTCTTCCTCGTGAGGAAGCTGAAAACCGCAATGGGGTCTCCCCTCAGCCTCCTCTTTTCCAGGCTGAACAGGCCTAGTGACCTCAGCCACTCCTCATACGTCTTCCCCTCTAGGCCCTTCACCATCTTCGTAGCTCGTCTCTGGACACTCTCCAATAGTTTCATGTCCTTTTTGTACTGTGGTGCCCAGAACTGCACACGGTACTCAAGGTGAGGCTGCGGGACAGTCACTTCCCTTGACTGACTAGCAATGATGTGCTTGATGCACCCCAGGATATGATTGGCCCTCCTGGCTGCCAGGGCACACTGCTGGCTCATATTCAGCTTGCTATCAACCAAAACCCCCAGATCATGGGACTGCTTTCCAGAGTCTCGTAGCCCAGTCTGTACGTATAGCCAGGGTTGCCCCTTCCCAGGTGTAGGACCCGGCACTTGCTCTTGTTAAACTTCACGCGGTTGGTGATTGCCCAGCTCTCCAACCTGCCCATATCTCTCTGCAAGGCCTTTCCACTCTCAAAAGAGTCAACAGCTCCTCCAAGTTTAGTATCATCAGCAAATTTGCTCAAAATACCTTCTAGTCCTAAGATGTTTTTTAACCTGAAGCGCATTCAGGAGACATAACAGTAAGAACATGCTGGTTTGAAAATCCCAAGGATATTCACATTTTTGAAGAGGTATCATAGCTAGCCTGGAGGAGAAGAGGAGGTGAAGCAGAAAGGGAGAGTGAAGAAGTGGGGAAAAGTATCCCCCCCCCGGCCCCCTCATAGACTGGCTCCCCAAGGAGAAAAGGTAATTATTAATTAATTAAAGGTGCAGTTATTAATAGTTTCTGAGAGATGATTTTCAAGGTATGGAAGTGATGGCAATGCTGAGTGGAAATACCAAATTAGTCTCTCGACTAGTAATTTTACCATATCATAAGGCAGTGTTACACAGTACAGTAAAACAATAACCTTAAACCAGCCCCCAGAAATGATAAACAGCATGACAGGGAGCACATACAGTAAGTAACATGCTATACAACACAATTTGGAAAACAGGCACAGCAGACCTGAGATCAAAAATATCAACACTGTGATTAGCAACTATTAAACCGATCTAATGCTTATAACAATTTTGTTTTAACATGCTCTAGAGACTTACGGGAAATGAAATGAATATGTATTTGTCCCACTGATATAAGCACTCTGCCAGTAACCGTTGGTGCGCAAGTTAGGTGGAGCTATCCCCCTTGCGCCTGGCGTGTGTGCGCAGTGCCGAATAAACATACCTGCTTTATAACTATTCCGAGGTTATAGAGTTTGATTTCTGCAAATCACCCTCCTCAGAAGAAGAGGGGAGAAAAAAGTATGCTGGAAAGGAAAAAAAAATAAAAGCTCACAGGCTGAGATAATTTAATTAAAGGAAAAAGGAAGATGAAAAAAAAAAACAAAAAACAAGCAGAGGCCACACAGAAGCACAGGGAAGAATAAAAAAAATTCTCTACTTCCCATCAACGAGCAATGTTTGGCCACGTCCTGGAAAGCAGGGCCTCAATAAGCATAGCAGTTATTTGGGAGGACAGACGTCTTCATAACAAGAGCCCCCCCCCCCTCCCCTTTCCCAGATTTTATTGCTGTGTGACATCATATGGTGTGGCATATCCCTTTGGTCGGTTTAAGTCAGCTGCCCTGGTGATGTACCCTCCCCATTTCTTGCCCATGCCCAGCCTCCTAGCTCTGGGGGTGTTTGAAGAGAGTCTCGATGCTGTGCCAGCTCTGCTCAGCAACAGATAAAACATTGGTGTGATATCAGTGCTGTTCTAGCTACAAGCTCATAGCACAACACTATATGTACCACTGCAGGGAAAGTTAACTCAATCTGAGCCAGACCCAGTACAGTCCATACCACAGGTCCATCCTTCAGGAATGGACTGCTCCAACATGGGGCCCCTATGCGCAGCAGCTCCTTCCAGATCACCTGTTCCACTTCACGGGCTGCAGTTCTGGCCCAGAGTCTGATTCTGCAGGGGCTATGAAACTACTTTTTAAAAATATGAACTATTTTATAGTTGTCCAGCTTGTATACCAGTATGTGAAAATGCTCCTGGATTAAAGCAGAAGTAAGATACATTTGTCACGTTAAGGGTATGTGGCTGAGGGAGGCCCTCCTGTTGAGTCACAAGGTTCAGAAAGGATCCCCTTGCTTTCTAAACTCCTTCTCAGAGAGGAGCCTAGGTGCAGCTGGATCCAGTCCTAGTCCCAGACTTGGTCAGAGGTTTATGTCTAAAGGATTATGTATATAGCCACTTATTAGAGTCAACTTTTGCCTGTTTCAGGGCCCTGCCAAGGGCTTTCACTGAGACAGTTTTGCAAAGTTGAAAAATTACGTAATTTATTAAGGCGACAGATATAACATTCAGAATTGCCGTTGATAAATTCACTTACTGCAATGATTGAGTTAATAGTTCAGCCCTTTAGTTATCAATATTTTCCCGGGTAACATCTGACAGAATCGGAGGCGAGAGTCTTACCAAAGAGGTGTCCCTTCTTGGGAAGAAGAGAGGTGCAGGCCTGCTGACCCGTCTGATAATTGGAGTTCTCATCCTCAAAATATAGGTTTCTGAATACCAGGTTTATACTTTTGGCAAGGTGGGACTAAGTCATTTATCGTGTGCCGATTGGCTCTCAACAAGGCTTCTTGCATTGTTTGGTCAAGAAGAAAAAGAGGAGGAGGGGGTGAGGACAATGTTCAGTACAAAGACAGGTTGCTTTCTTGGCTTTACTTGAAACAACGTTGGGCTGTGAGGCTTCCACCTCACCCCAGACATCTCTTATTTGCTGTGGTTGCCGGGCCTATTGTTCAACTGCAAGCCTCCAACATCTGTCCTGTACTTTGGCCAGATGAGCAAGATATGCATGTCAATCAACTCGCATTCCTGCTCAAGCCTTGTCTCAGCAATTCTCTGCTGATTTACAGTCACTCGGTATTTTGACACCAACAAGCCTGGTAATCCACAACAGTTCCTAGTGTCAGTTACTATTCTAAAACCCTCCTAAGATTTTTGAGTGTTGTGAAGATGCCCAAAGCATCAATGTTATCTACCAGCTAACTTCCAAAATGTAAGCTAATGTAACACTGACTGCAAATGTTACTGGAATCTTGGTATATGTTTATGGTCCTGTACTTGTCACCCATTACTTATGCTCAGACAATAATATTAATGATATTTTATTTTTAAAAATGCAATTTTCAAGGTGTAAACATTAAGTGTAAATGAAAATTATGCATGAAGGAAACAGACAACTTGAAATCTGCTCAGTTAGTGTTTTTTTTTTTTTTTACACTCCCTCCTAATGTCCCCTGCCAATTTGAGCTGTTTTATAATAACATTTTCCTGCTGCTAAAATGTATTTTTCCTTTCCTCCTCTACAGCATTAAAAGGCTCACAGGTAATGGGGCCACTAATGTAATATACAGGGAAAGAGTGAAGCTAAACTAATTACTTAGTTAAAATAATGGACTGTGTATAAATTCCCTAACATGGTCCAAATTGAAGTTTTGTTTTACCACTGTTGGGTGTCCTGCTTCCTACATTCCTGTTTTATCTTTGTCTTATTCTGTGGAAAAGCTTACATGACATTGTGGTCATAACTTTGTAGGAGTCTAGATGGGCTGAGTCTAGAACTAAGAAAAACGACTAATGTCCCTGGCTCCATCTTTTTATTAAGAGGCTAGTTTTTAGTGCTGTGTTTTTTTTTTTGTTTTGTTTTGTTTTTTAAGTGTTGCTGCCAACTTTGGTGACAGGTTTGTCACCCGTTTAGAAGCTTGTATTCAGAAATTACATTTCATATGTAGGAGCAGAATTTTTTGCAATGCTTTTTCCAAACTCTCAGCCACAGTAAAACTGTATCCTCTTCCATCATAGCCACTGATTAGAGTGACCCGTTTCTAATCAAGGGAAAGGATAATGTTGTCATATCAGTTTAAGAGGATTTAAACATCAGTCATTCTCTTGGGTTTCAGCTACGACACATGAAAAATACATGCTGGAAACAAGAGTAGAAAAGAAATTTGTTATTATCATGACTAAATTGTTGCAAAGCAGACAGAACCCTGCTTTGCTTCTCAGATGTAAAAAGTGCAGACAACAAGAAGGAAAAACTTGATGGGGTATGGTGTTTTTACCCTGCTGGGCAGCCAAACTCCACCACAACCGTTCTCTCACTCCCCCTCCTCTGTGATAGCCCGATGGCATTAGGGTACACTGCCTGCCGGTGTCCACTAGAGCCTTGTACTCCAGCGGGTCTGATGTGCCAGGCCATCGGATCCACACAGTCCAGTAAATCTGGTTGTCCCTTTCCTCTGCCTGGCCAGAGGCAGGGCCCCTCTAGCCCTGGTTGGAGTATCTATCACTTAATTCTTGCAAATGCGAAGCAGAGGTCCCTTCATCAGGGTCAGGAGTAACATCAGCCCTTCTACTCCCTCTGGGGGACTTCCCAACAGAAACCAAACTGTAGTTTTCCTAGGAGACCCCCTGCTCCATCTGGGTGAGGAGGAAGATATATGTTCTTCAAGCTGGTGGACCTGTTGGGACAGTTTCTCCACAGCCGAGATGCAGGCAGGCCTGTAGTGGGGCAGAGAGATTTTCTTCATATTGATGGAGCTGGCTGAACACAACATCCACTGTTGGTCCCATCCCATCTCTCCAATTCATCACTGCCAGTGTGCTGACATATGATGATGGTGCACTCCGTACAAACTTCTGCCACATGGTTCACATGCACTGGACTTCATTGGGATCTTTGGGTGTCTGGTCATTGTCCAAATCACTATGAACCATCTCCAGCACAGCTAATTCCCTCAGGTGCTGGAGACCTTTCTCCATGGTGGTCTACTTGCCTAGTTGATATATAATATCTTCCTTGCAGGGATACCTTTCCTTCATGCCTGACAGGAGTCACCTCCAGAGGCTGAGAACCCGTGCCTCTCTCCCAGTTTCTAAGTCAGCGACCCTTTCCCTAGAGAGGGATCCCAGCTGCCTGGCTTCCTTACCTTCTAATTCCTGGCTACTGGCCCCATTATCCCAGCATCGAAGCAGCCAGGTGACAATGTGTTTGCCTGGGTGACGACTGAAATCCCTTCGTATATCTCGCAACTCACTCAGGGATAGGGAGGTTTCTGTTTCCTTTATGATTTCTGTCTCTTCTTCCTCCTGTTTTTGTGATGGCTCTGCTTTAGAGCTGCCTGCCCCTTCCACTTCTCCCTCCTGGAACTTCTTAGGGGGAGCTTGCTAGGCCACTCTCCATCATCTTTGGTAAGTCATGGGCATCGGGAGAGGTGCCTGAGGACTGGAGGAAAGCAAATGTCACTCCGGTCTTCAAAAAAGGCAAGAAAGAGGACCCAGGTAACTACAGACCAGTCAGCCTCACCTCCATCCTTGGTAAGGTGATGGAACAACTTATCCTTGGCATTGTCTCTAGACATATCAAGGATAAAAGGGTTATTAGGGGCAGTCAACATGGCTTCACCAAGGGGAAGTTGTGCTTGACCAACCTGATAGCCTTTTATGAGGATATAACCGGGTGGATTGATGATGGAAAGGCAGTGGACGTGGTGTACCTTGATTTCAGTAAAGCCTTTGACACTGTCTCCCACAGCATCCTCGCAGCTAAACTGAGGAAGTGTGGTCTGGATGATCGGGTAGTGAGGTGGACTGTGAACTGGCTGAAGGGAAGAAGCCAGAGGGTTGTGGTTAATGGAACGGAGTCGAGTTGGAGTCCTGTATCTAGTGGAGTCCCTCAAGGGTCGGTACTGGGACCAGTGTTGTTTAATATATTCATTGAAGACTTGGATGAGGGAACGGAGTGCACCGTCAGCAAGTTTGCTGATGACACTAAACTGGGAGGAGTGGCTGACACGCCAGAAGGCTGTGCTGTCATCCAGCAGGACCTAGACAGGTAGGAGAATTGGGCGGGGAGAAACTTAATGAAATATAATGAGGGCAAGTGTAGAGTCTTGCATCTGGGCAAGAACAACCCCAGACACCAGTATAAGTTGGGGACTGCCCTGTTGGAAAGCAGTGAAGGGGAGAGGGACCTGGGGGTCCTGGTGGACAGAGGGATGACCACGAGCCAGCACTGTGCCCTTGTGGCCAAGAAGGCCAATGGCATCCTGGGGTGTATCAGAAGGGGTGTGGTTAGTAGGTCGAGAGAGGTTCTCCTCCCCCTCTACTCTGCCCTAGTGAGACCACATCTAGAATATTGCGTCCAGTTATGGGCCCCTCAGTTCAAGAAGGACAGGGAACTGCTTGAGAGAGTCCAGCGCAGAGCCACAAGGATGATTAAGGGAGTGGAGCATCTCCCTTACAGGGAAAGGCTGAGGGAGCTGGGTCTCTTTAGCTTGGAGAAGAGGAGACTGAGGGGTGACCTTATTCATGTTTATAAATATGTAAAGGGCGAGTGTCAGGAGGACGGAGACAGGCTCTTCTCCGTGACATCCAATGATAGGACAAGGGGCAATGGGTGTAAGCTGGAACATAGGAGGTTCCGCTTAAATATGAGAAAAAACTTTTTTTACGGTGAGGGTGACAGAACACTGGAACAGGCTGCCCAGGGGGATTGTGGAGTCTCCTTCTCTGGAGACTTTCAAAACCCGCCTGGACGCGCTCCTGTGTGACATGATTTAGGTGTTCCTGCTCCAGCAGGGGGATTGGACTAGATGATCTTTCAAGGTCCCTTCCAATCCCTAACATTCTGTGATTCTGTGATTCTGTGATTCCATTGTTTTGTCTTGACTATGGGGGCGACTGATACCGTCAACGGTTGGCTGTCTGGTTTAGCCATGGTATCTTTTATCTGGCCATCAGATTCAGAGACCTCCTCCTCCCCTTGAGGATGCTGGGTAGTGTTAATTACCGTTTGATAGGCGCAGGCCAGGCCCCAACACATTGCAGCAAGCTGGAGTTCTCCGGCATTGCCAGGGTCAGGGCATATGTCTTTCAAACATTCTATAAGTTTTTTAGGTTTCTGCACTTGTTCAGGGGTGAAGTTCAAAACCATAGGAGGAGACAACCGTGACAGGTATACTCCCACACACTTTGCCACCCACCACCACACTGTCTTGGGGGAGATTCTTGGGTGGTATTCTTAACTAATTGTTTAACATTAGGAAAAATAAACAAACACATATTGGAGACCTAGCAATAGGAGTATGTTGGTTACTCATGGATGTTCAAAATACTCGAAAGCTACTCTAATTAGCCCATAGGGAGGAGGTACCATTCCTGATATCATCCTGAAACTGACTTCCAGAGGAGGAAAAAAAGAGAGTGTAATTGTTAATATTCTCGAAGAGATAGTTACCAAAGGACAGAGATGATAGCATTGTAGGACACGAATACCAGATTAGGCTTAGGGCCAGTGCTTCACAGCACAGCAAACTGAAAAGAACAAACATGGCCTTTAACAAACTCTCAGATCTGATATACAGTAAAAGGGAGAACCTGGCACGGACCACATAAAACAGGATCACATAGAAAAATATTAAGAGCAAACCAGACAACATCGGGATTAGCAACTGTTAACTAAGTATGATAATTTATATCCTCTAAAGCGCTCTGATCAAATCAATTTTTATCTCAACCCTTTGAGCTCCATGTTGGGCACCAAAAAGGACTGCAGTGGTTTTACCCTGCTGGGCAGTTGAACTCCACCACAACTGCTCTCTCACTCCCCATCCTCAGAAGAGGAGGGTAAGAAGAAAGTATGCTGGAAAGAAAAAAAAAAAAAAGGCTCAGGGGTTGAGATAAGGATAATTTATTTAAAGGGAAAAGGAAGAGGGAAAAAGCAAGCAAAGACCATGCGAAAGCAGAGAGAGAAGAAAAAAAAATCTCTACTTCCCATCAATGAGTCATGTTTGGCCATGTCCTGGGAAGCAGGGCCTCAATCTGTGCATCTGTTGTTTGGGAGGACAGACGTCTTCATAACGAGAGCCCCTCCCTCTCCTTCCCCTTTCCCACCTTTTATTGCTGAGTGTGACATCACATGGTTTGGAAGATCCCTTTGGTCGGTTTAGGTCAGCTGCCCTTGTGATGTCCCCTCCCTACTTCTTACCCACCCCCAGCCTGCTGGCTCTTGGGGGGTTGGAGGGAGTCCTGATGCGGTGCCAGTATTGCGCAGCAATAGACAAAACACTGTTTTGATACCAGTGCTGTTCCAGCTACAAGTGCAGAGCACAGCACTGTGTGGGATGCTGCAGGGAAAGTTAACTCCATCCCAGCCAGACCCAGTACATGGGGTTTATTGTATGACAGTCTTATATAATGTCTGGCAATGCCATCACTCGGATCATTGACGTGATAGTTTAATTGGCTCCCAATGTTCCCAGATGCTTCTAGGAAAATCCAGGTTTTGGTTAGCTCTTTAGAGTGCTGTTTCTGATGAAGACTACAATTAAGTAAGGGGCAGCTGTTCACAAGGAAAAGCTTGTTTGAGTGCAGCATCAGGAACATTTTTACTCATGAAGGATTTCAATTCACACAGGAATAATGGGATCCTAATAAAGCTGTGAGCTGGGGAGTTGGAATTTGAATTAATGCATATTTATGCATCATCTCCAATTTTCTTCCACTTCATAAAGAGAGAAAAGGAGAAAAGGACTGTGGAGGGAAGGAAGGACTTCCTTCCCAGCTACGCTCCTCCCTTTTCATGGTCTGAAGCCAGCACACACAAATTTTGAGACCTCTGGGCTGGAGTACTGTTCCTTGCGCACAGCCTTACTTGCTCCCATGTCAGACTACTCATGGTTCTGGAGAACAGCAAACTTGCCCTCAGGTAACTGCAGTGATGAGTGAGGTCACCTCCCTGGTCCTGCTGGCTACACTATTCCTACACTATATATATAGCAAGGAGATAGCACTTTGTTAGCTGTATTGCGCAAAGACATGCCAAAATGAGATAGCAGCTGAAGCTTGCTCTCAAGCAGATTGCTCACACTTACCCTTCCTTATCATTTATGACCACTTCCATCTTCTCAGAAACGAGGGGATGGAATTATAACATCAGGTCAGTAGCGTCTGAATCTCATCCGTGCCAGTGTGTGATGACTACTCCATGGAGGCTGTCAGTCTGGTGTCGAATGAGGAAAAATCATTAAATGTCCTGTTCTTCTGAGGCCAGAAGAGGGGGCTTTAGTGTCGTTGGTCTCTTGGAGACACCTACCTCTTTGGAGGTGTAGGTCTTTTGCTGAGAAAGAAAGAAGCAAGTGTGGTGGGTCAGGCTAAAAGTCTGGGTTTAGAGCAGATCCTTCTCTTTGTGCAGGAATGGCAAATGTTGGCCATCCCAGGACATGATGAGCAGGCATTTGTGATTTGGAAACCTAGGAGCCTAGATTTGACCCATAATGGTAAATACAAAGAACATAGTAGCATTTAAAGGCACTAAAGTCAGAAACCCTTAATCTCACAGATTCAGTCTGTACTTTAAATTTTAGGGAAAAAGGAAAAGATTCCTGCATCTCATATTCCCTGCTTCTTTTACATTCAGGACTGATTAAAAAGTCCCGAATGTAAAAGCTATATAAGAGGAATGATGCATCTCTGAGACTTGCTGTTTTAACACTTTCCAGCTTTTAGCTTCTTCTAGGATTACTGCATAGCTTTCCAGTAACTAATAACAAATAACACGATTTTTTTTCCCCATAAGTATAAGCAAATGGCCCATACCAGCACACAACCAGACCTTCTTATAGCTTCTTTAATTATATTTATTTATTTAATTATATTTAATTTTATAACCTCTTTTAATTAAGAAATGCAACAGTATGTAAGATTCCTTCCTTTTAGCGCAATGGCACAGAATAGTATAGACTAAATTGTCTGAAGTAAATAACTGGGACTTAGTGTGGGAAAATAACTTCAGTTTCAACCACTATAATAGAGGATTCAAAAATTATGAAATATTTTCCAGCAGTTGAATTATTTAAAGTTAAAACATAAACATCAATGTGCCTTTTTATTGTATTTACATAAAATACTGAATGTTTCAAAGATGTTACTTGGAAAAGGCCTCATGGACATGAGTACTTCGTAGCTTCTTCATAACCGGGGAACTACAGACCAGTGAGCCTCACCTCTGTGCCTGGGAAGATCATGGAACGAATCCTCCTGGAGGCAATGTCAAGGCACATGCAAGACAAGGAGGTGATCCGAGACACCCAGCATGGCTTCACCAAGGGCAAATCGTGCCTGACCAGTCTGGTGGCCTTCTATGATGGAGTGACTGCAACAGCTGACAAGGGAAGACCGACCGATGTCATCTACTTGGACTTGTGTAAAGCCTTTGACACGGTCGCACACGACATCCTAATCTCTAAATTGGAAAGATATGGATTTGAAGGGTGGACCATCCGGTGGATAAGGAATTTGCTCGATAGCCGCACCCAGAGTTCTATGTTTCTATGTCCAGTTGGAAGCCAGTGACGAGCGGTGTCCCTCAGGGGTCTGTCTTGGGACTGGTGCTTTTCAGTATCTTCATCAATGACATAGACAGTGGGATTGAGTGCACCCTCCGCAAGTTTGTGGATGACACCAAGCTGAGTCGTGCAGTTGATACAACACAAGGAAGGGATGCCATTCAAAGAGACCATTCTATGATTCTATGATTCTATGATTCTTGATTAACAATAAAGATGGAGTTCATGGCTATTGAAAGGCATGAGTGTCTAGGTCCTTGTGGCTTGTGTCAGTATTTCTGAACACTACACTCCTGTATTGTATTCTTTGTAATGTGTTGCTGTAATCGAGGTTAGATGGTAAGATATGAAGCATTTCAGAGAAGTGACTGTGTGGTTTTGTTGTTGTTGTTGTTGTGTTTTTTTGTTTTTGTTTTTGTTTTTAATTTTGTGTTTCCATTAAAAGGAAGCTTCTGCTATGGTATGAAGTTTTGGCACAATGAATGTGGTGTGCACTGAAACGTCAATTCAGTCTCTGCATCATAAAGAAACTGCCTTGAGAAACCGTTCTGCTGCCTCAGTTACGTTAGCAAGGTGTTTTGTTTGGTATAATCTTCCAAAATTTTCAGTGTTTAGGAGGCTTACCATAGAACCAAGAGCGTTACGGATGAATGAGTCCTTTAATACGGAGAACATTTCTGCAATAGAAATTGATCCCAGTTCTAGTTACTTGCAGCCAGCCCCCCTGCCTAGCTGCAAAACTGAATGTAAGCAAGCCAAGGCATCATGGAAAGTGATGCTATTCATTCTGCCTTGAAACTGTGAGCAGCGCAGTGGACAACCCCTGCCCACTGAGCTGGATGTCATCTCTGAGTAGTCTAGCTTCAGCTTCCACGTGGCTGCCTGTTGTGGTTTAACCCGGCCGGAAGCTAAACACCACACAGCCGTTTGCTAACCCTCCCCCCACCCTCTCTGGGATGGGGGAGAGAAATGGGAAAAGTGAAGCCTGTGAGTTGAGATAAAGATAGTTTATTAAGACAGGGAAATAATAATAATAATAATAATAATATTACTAATAATGTGTACGAAACAAGTGATGCACAATGCAATTGCTCACCACCCGTTGACCGATGCCCAGCCTATCCCCGAGCAGCCGCCCCCCCCACCCCCGGCTAGCCACCCCTATATATTGTTTAGCATGACGTCAGATGGTATGGAATACCCCTTTGGCCAGTTTGGGTCAGCTGTCCTGGGTCTGTCCCCTCCCAGCTCCTGCTGCACCCCTAGCCTGCCCGCTGGCAGGACAGAACGAGAAGCTGAAAAGTCCTTGGCTTAGTGTAAGCACTGCTCTGCAACAATTAGAACATCAGCATGTTATCAGCACTCTTCTCATCCTAATCCAAAACATAGAACCCTAACAGCTACTAGGAGGAAAATTAACTCTGTCCTACCTTAAACCAGGACAGATATCCACCCCTTATTCCATACCATTTATGTCGTGCTCAGGTTACACCCTTTCCAATACCTTCTAATTAATCACCATTTTTATCTATGGTGTATAGAGTGTCCACTGAGTTTGCATATTCGGTGACTGACCTCAGGCTCCATATGTCACAGCAGCCTTTTTATGGCAGAGGAGATGGTTTGTGATGTTGGATTGTCACACGTTGAAGCCTGTTCTTGTTCCATCACATCGCTGTGCTTGTCCATTTCTATCAAAATTCATTCATTGTTATCTGCGTGGCTGTTACTGTGATACATGAATAGCAATCATGGTAGTGATGCCATACAGTATTATATAATAATTAACATACTACAATTCAACTCATGGGCTATTCTCACCCAGTATTAAATCCCCTTGACATACACACCGGACCTCCCCATTCTTCTGCATTACCCACCAAGTGCATCCAGGTCCCTGAGCAAAAGCAATCCCACGAATGGGTTTGCCTTTTCCTGAGGCAGGAGTAGCCCAGACTGTCTTACCCAGCATGTTTCTTACGTGCACTACAGGGACTTTATCCCCTTCTACAGTGCCCCTGCACTTCACACAGCTTCCTGCACCCCTCTGCTCTTCAGGACTGACTCCCAAGGGACCCTCCCTAACAGCATTCTGAACAGCTCAAAGTCTGCCCTCCGGAAGTCCAAGGTAGTAGTTTTACTGATCCCCCTCCTGACTTCACCAAGAATAGAGAACTCTACCATTTTGTGGAAACTCTGCCCAAGACAACTCCCGACCTCCACATCTCCCACCAGTCCTTCTCTGTTCATGGACAGCAGGTCTCACAGGGCACCCCCTTGGTAGGCTCACTAACCAGCTGAGTCAGGAAGCTATCTTCCACACACTCCAGGAACCTCCTTAGGGTTCCTCAGGTTACTCAGTGCTGTATTGTATTTCCAGCATATGTCCAGGAAGCTGAAGTCCCCCATGAGAACAAGTGCTGGAGATTGCACAACTTCTGCCATCTGCTTATAGAATGCCTCATCCATCTCATCCTGGTTTGGCCGTCTATAACAGACCCCCACCACCATGTCCGCCTTGGTGGCCTTCCCCCGATCCTTATTAATAGGGACTCCACCTTATCATTCCCAGTCCTGAGCTCAACAACATCAAAACGCTCTCCAATATAGAGAGCCACAACACTGCCCCTCCTTTGTTGCCTGTCCCTTCTGAAGTGCTTATAGCCATCCACTGCAGCACTCCAGTCGTGGGAGTGGTCCCACCACATTTCTGTGATGGCAACTAGGTCATAGTTTGCCTGCCGCACAATGGCTTCCAGCTCCTCCTGTTTGTTGCCCATGCTTCGTGTATTGGTGTAGATGCACTTCAGTTGTGCCATTGCCCTCACCCCCAACCCTGGCATTGCTCCCCCAGGCTCATCTCTATCGAACCTTATTTCATCCCCATCCCCCTTTGTACCTAGTTTAAAGCCCTTTTGATGAGTCCTGCCATCTCCTGGGCTAGGATCCATTTCCCCCCTTTGAGACAGGTAGGACCCATCTGCAGCCATCAGGCCAGCTGCTGAGTAAACCTCCCCATGGTCAAAAAAAAAAAAAAACAAATTCCTGCAATGGCACCAGCCTCTCAGCCATGTATTTAACATCTGGGTTTTCCAGGTCCTCTCAGTATCCCTCCCTGCCACTGAAGGGATAGAGGTAAACACCACCTGTGCTCCCACTCCATCCACTAACCCCCCCAGTCCTCAGAAGTCCCTTTTGATAGCCTTCAGACTTCTCTCAGCAATTTCATTGCTGCCAGCCTGAATTATCACTAATGGCTAATAATTGGTGAGTGATCTCCCTGTCCTTATCTCAGCCCTTGAGCCCTTTCCATTGCATTTTCTCACCCTTTTTCTTTGAGGAGGGGGAGTCAGAGAGCGGTTGTGGTGGAGATTAGCTGCCCAGCAGGTTAAAAGCACCACAACCACTTAATCTTGTTAAAGAAATCAAAATTATCTAGATGATAACTCTCTAACACCATCCTTCAAGAAAATTAATAAACTTGAATTCACCAACTTATAGATGAGTCAATGTACTTTGTACATTGGTGGCGAATAAAATAATCAGGTTTTTTTTATACATACTAAACAAGTTGTGCAATTTATACAGCTGATGTTTTAAATATTCCTTATCTGAAACAAGCTCTGTGCTTTTGGGGATAGTAGTTAACAATATTTAGGTAGGAACAAGCCTCTAATGTAACAAAGTAAGAGAACACTTAAAATCTTGGTTTTCCAATGTCCATTCTTACAACCTATTGCAACTAAACTTTTGTTGTGGTTTAGCCCGGCTGGCAGCCAAACACCACACAGCCGTTCGCTCACCCTCCCCCCTCCCTCTCCGGGATGGGGGAGAGAAACGGGAAAGTGAAGTCTGTGAGTTGAGATAAAGACAGTTTATTAAGACAGGGAAAAGAATAACAAGAACAATAATAATAATAATAGTATTAATAGTAATAATGTGTACGAAATAAGTGATGCACAATGCAATTGCTCACCACCCGTTGACCGATGCCCAGCCTATCCCCGAGCAGCCGCCCCCCCCTCCACCCCGGCTAGCCACCCCTATATATTGTTCAGCATGACGTCAGATGGGATGGAATACCCCTTTGGCCAGTTTGGGTCAGCTGTCCTGGGTCTGTCCCCTCCCAGCTCCTGCTGCATCCCTAGCCTGCTCGCTAGCAGGACAGAGAGAAGCTGAAAAGTCCTTGGCTTGGTGTAAGCACTGCTCTACAACAATTAAAACATCAGCATGTTATCAGCGCTCTTCTCATTCTAATCCAAAACATAGCACCCTGCCAGCTACTAGGAGGAAAATTAACTCTGTCCTAACTGAAACCAGGACAGATATCCACCCCTTATTCCATACCATTTATGTCATGCTCAGGTTACACTCTTTCCAATACCTTCTAATTAATCACCATTTTCATCTATGATATATAGCAACCATGGTAGCGATGACATACAGTGTTATATGATAATTAACATACTATAATTCAACTCATGGGCTATTCTCACCCAGTATTATGTCCCCTTGAGGTACACATCGGACCTCCCCATTCTTTTGCATTACCCACCAAGTGCATCCAGGTCCCTGAGCAAAAGCAATCCCACGAATGGGCTTGCCTTTTCCTGAGGCAGGAGTAGCCCAGACTGTCTTACCCAGCATGTTTCTTACGTGCACTACAGGAACTTTATCCCCTTCTACGGTGCGTAACAGGTTTGATTGGGCAGGTCCAGCTCGGTTGGCAGATCCTCTACTATTGACTAACCAGGTGGCCTTTGCCAAATGTGTTTCCCAATTTTTGAATGTCCCAGAACCCATTGCTTTCAGTGTAGTCTTTAACAGTCCATTGTATCGTTCAACTTTCCCGGAGGCTGGTGCATGATAAGGGATGTGATACACCCACTCAATACCATGTTCTTTGGCCCAAGTGTCTATAAGGTTATTTCGGAAATGAGTCCCATTGTCTGACTCAATTCTTTCTGGGGTGCCATGTCGCCATAGGACTTGCTTTTCAAGGCCCAGGAGAGTGTTCCGCGCGGTGGCATGGGGCACAGGATATGTTTCCAGCCATCCGGTGGTTGCTTCCACCATTGTAAGTACGTGGCGCTTGCCGTTGCGGGTTTGGGGGAGTGTGATGTAATCAATCTGCCAGGCCTCTCCATATTTGTATTTCAGCCATCGTCCTCCATACCAGAGAGGCTTTGACCGTTTGGCTTGTTTAATTGCAGCACATGTTTCACAATCATGAATAACCTGTGCTATAGTGTCCATGGTCAGGTCCACCCCTCGGTCACGAGCCCATCTGTATGTTGCATCTCTACCTTGATGGCCTGAGGTGTCATGGGCCCATCGGGCTATAAATAATTCACCTTTATGTTGCCAGTCCAGGTCCACCTGAGCCACTTCAATCTTAGCAGCCTGATCCACCTGCTGGTTGTTTTGATGTTCTTCAGTAGCCCGATTCTTGGGCACATGAGCATCTACATGGCGTACCTTTACAACCAGGTTCTCTACCCGGGCAGCAATATCTTGCCACAATGCAGCAGCCCAGATGGGTTTGCCCCGGCGTTCCCAGTTGTTCTGCTTCCATTGCTGTAGCCACCCCCACAGGGCATTTGCTACCATCCATGAATCAGTATAGAGATAGAGAACTGGCCACTTTTCTCGTTCAGCAATATCTAAGGCCAGCTGAACGGCTTTCACTTCTGCAAACTGACTCGATTCACCTTCTCCCTCAGCAGCTTCTGCAACTCGTCGTGTAGGACTCCATACAGCAGCTTTCCATCTCCGATGCTTTCCCACAATACGACAGGACCCATCAGTGAACAGGGCATATTTCTTCTCATTTTCTGGTAGCTTGTTGTACAGTGGGGCTTCTTCAGCACGGACCACCTCCTCCTCTGATGATATCCCAAAGTACTTGCCTTCTGGCCAGTCCATAATCACTTCCAGGATTCCTGGGCGACTGGGGTTTCCTATTCGAGCCCGCTGAGTAATCAGTGCAACCCACTTGCTCCATGTAGCATCAGTTGCATGATGTGTAGAGGGGACCCTTCCTTTGAACATCCAACCCAGTACCGGCAGTCGGGGTGCCAGGAGGAGCTGCGCTTCAGTACCGACCACTTCCGAAGCAGATCGAACTCCTTCATATGCTGCCAATATCTCCTTTTCCGTTGGAGTGTAGTGGGCCTCAGATCCTCTGATCCTCCCGACTCCAAAACCCTAGGGGTCGACCTCGAGTTTCCCCAGGCTCTTTCTGCCAGAGGCTCCAGGTGGGACCATTCTCCCCGGCTGCGGTGTAGAGCACATTCTTTACATCTGGTCCTGTTCGGACTGGCCCAAGGGCTACTGCATGAACTATTTCCTGCTTAATTTGTTCAAAGGCTTGTCGTTGCTCAGGGCCCCATTCAAAAGCATTCTTCTTACGGGTTACTTGGTGGAGTGGGTTTACAATCAGACTGTAATTTTGAATATGCATTCTCCCAAAACCCCACGACACCTAGGAAAGTTTGTGTTTCCTTCTTGCTAGTTGGTGGAGACATAGCTGTTATTTTGTTGATCACATCCATTTGGATTTGACGACGTCCATCTTGCCATTTTATTCCTAAAAACTGGATCTCTCGTGCAGGTCCTTTAACATTATTTTGTTTTATGGCAAAACCGGCCTTCAGAAGGATTTGGACTATTTTCTTCCCTTTCTCGAAAACTTCCTCTGCAGTGTCACCCGGGCCAGTCACAATACGGTGCTTTTGCCACTCATTTCCGGTTAGACTCACTTCAGCTTCCAATACAGTTAACTGCTGGGATCCCGCTGTCACGCCATAAATACAGATGGGCTCTGGCCCTTTACAGCTTGATGGCATTAGAGTACATTGTGCACCGGTGTCTACTCGAGCCTTATACTTCTGTGCGTCAGACGTGCCAGGCCATCGAATCCACACAGTCCAATAAACTCGGTTGTCCCTTTCCTCCCCCTGGCTGGAGGCAGGGCCCCTCTAGTCCTGGTCAGAATCTTCATTTCTGTGTTTAAAAGACTGCCTGCTAGATGTTGGAGCAGCAAACTTTTCAGAGAACCCCTTTCTCCCGACTGTTTTCTTTTGCAACTCACGTACCCGTGCCTCTAGGGTCTCAGTAGATTTTCCATCCCATTTTCTCATGTCCTCTCCATGCTCACGTAGGTAAAACCACAGGGTGGCGCGGGGTGTGTACCCACCATATTGTCTTCTTTGCACGGATGCACGTTTACCCCTAATAGCCGAGATGCTGGTTTGTACAGGTGGGGAAGAAAATACACTCTCTTTAAGTTGGTGGACCTCTTCAAAAAGTTTCTCCAAAGTATTCTCTTTTAGTTGGTGGCCACTGGTTTGTTCAGGTGGGGGGGAAGATAAATCCTCTTTAAGTTGGTGGAACTCTTCAGAGAGTTTCTCCACAGCCGAGACGCAGGCCTGTAGGGAAGAGGAGAGATTTCCTTCGTACTCCCGGAGTTGTTTAGCCATGTCACCCACTGTGGGATCTTCACCGTTTTTCCAGGTTATTATTGACAATGTGCTGGCCCATGTTGATGGTGCATTCCGTACAAACTTCCGCCATATGGGTCGAGTACACTCGACTTCATCTGGATCTGTGGATGTTTGTGCGTCGTCTAGGTCCTTATAAATTACTTCCCGTACGGCTAATTCCCTCAGGTACTGAATTCCTTTCTCCATGGTGGTCCACTTGACTGGTAGACATACAAGTTCTTCCTTGTAGGGATACCTTCCCTTCACAGCTGACAGGAGACACCTCCAGAGGCTGTGAGATCATGCTCCATCTCCAATTGCTTTGTCAATGCTTGCATCTCTAGCAAGGGATCCCAACCGCTTGGCTTCCCTGCCCTCTAATTCCACACCATTGGCTCCAGTGTCCCAGCACCGGAGCAGCCAGGTGACAAGCTGCTCACCTATACAGCGACCAAAATCTTTTCGCACATCTCGTAGCTCACGCTGGTATAGGGTTCGGGTAGTTACTGTTGATTTTTCGACATCCTCATCCTCATCTTCATCCTCCTGCACACTTGATGGCCCAGCCTCGTCTTCTCCAGACCCAGACTTAGCAGAAGACTTTCTGCGTTCTAAACGACCTGAGTCTCTATACCATTTTTTCACCTTTTCTACAGGGGCAACTTGCACTGCTACAGCTCGCCTCTCCGACCCAGCCACAGGGTCTGCCACAGGGATTGGAATACCCTCTGCAGGGGCAACTTGCATGGCTACAGTTCGTTTCTCCGACCCAGCCACAGGGTCTGCCACAGGGGTTGGAATACCCTCTGCAGGGGCAACTTGCACTGCTACAGTTCGTTTCTCCGACCCAGCCACAGGGTCTGCCACAGGGGTTGGAATACCCTCTGCAGGGGCAACTTGCACTGCTACAGTTCGTTTCTCCGACCCAGCCACAGGGTCTGCCACAGGGGTTGGAATACCCTCTGCAGGGGCAACTTGCACTGCTACAGTTCGTTTCTCTGACCCAGCCACAGGAGTGGGAACGGCTGCGGGAGCTGGAACGGCTGCGGGAGCTGGAGCCGGGACGGCTGCAGGAGCTGGAACGGCTGTGGGAGCTGGAACGGCTGCGGGAGCTGGAGCCGGGACGGCTGTGGGAGCTGGAACGGCTGTGGGAGCTGGAGCCGGGACGGCTGCAGGAGCTGGAACGGCTGCAGGAGCTGGAACGGCTGCGGGAGCTGGAACGGCTGCGGGAGCTGGAGCCGGAACGGCTGCGGGAGCTGGAGCCGGGACGGCTGTGGGAGCTGGAGCTGGAATGGCTGCGGGAGCTGGAGCCGGAACGGCTGCAGGAGCCCGGACTGGAACGGCCGCAGGGTCTGTCACTAGGTTGATAGTAGCATAAATTGCAGCTCGATAGGCACAAGCCAGACCCCAGCACGCCACAGTGATTTGTGTCACTTTGGAACTGCCAGAGTCATGACACCTTTTTTTCAAGCATTCTACCAGTTTTTTAGGATTTTGCAGTTGTTCAGGGGTGAATGTCCAAAACACTGGAGGTGCCCACTGCTCTAGAAACCTGCCCATATCCTCCCACACTCCCTGCCACTCGCAACTATCCCGCCTCAAGACAGATCTCCGGATGAGATTCCTAAGTAGTTGTTTAACCTTCAACAAAACCTGAAGCGCATTCAGGAGACATAACAACAAGAACATGCTGGTCTGAGTATCCCAAGGATATTCAACATCTTGGAGAGCTACCGTAACTAGCTCGGAGGATAAGAGGGTGGTGAAGGAGGAAGGGAGAGTGAACAGGTAGGAAAAAATATCTTCCCCTGTCCCCTCCACAGATTGACTCCCTGATGAAAAAAGGCAATAGGTGTAATTGCTAATAGTTTCTGAGATATGGTTTCCGAAGTATAGAGTCGACGACAGTGCTGAGTACAAATACCAGGTTAGAGTCATGACCAGAAATCTCATCATTTCATAAGCCATCGTTACACCACACAGTACCATAACAATCTTAAACCAGGGCCCGGAAAGGATAAACAGCACGACAGGGAGCACATATAGAAAGTAACTTGCTATAAAACTCAATTTGGGAAACAGGCACAGCAGACTTGAGATTAAGGCAATCAACATTGTGACTAGCAACTATTAAGCAGGTCGAATACTTATACCAATTTTAGTTTAACACACTCTGGTCAAATCTGTCGATATCTCAACCCTTCGAGCCCCACGTTGGGCGCCAAATGGACTGTTGTGGTTTAGCCCGGCTGGCAGCCAAACACCACACAGCCGTTCGCTCACCCTCCCCCCTCCCTCTCCGGGATGGGGGAGAGAAACGGGAAAGTGAAGCCTGTGAGTTGAGATAAAGACAGTTTATTAAGACAGGGAAAAGAATAACAACAATAATAATAATAGTATTAATAGTAATAATGTGTACGAAATAAGTGATGCACAATGCAATTGCTCACCACCCGTTGACCGATGCCCAGCCTATCCCCGAGCAGCCGGCCCCCCCCTCCACCCCGGCTAGCCACCCCTATATATTGTTCAGCATGACGTCAGATGGGATGGAATACCCCTTTGGCCAGTTTGGGTCAGCTGTCCTGGGTCTGTCCCCTCCCAGCTCCTGCTGCATCCCTAGCCTGCTCGCTAGCAGGACAGAGAGAGGCTGAAAAGTCCTTGGCTTGGTGTAAGCACTGCTCTACAACAATTAAAACATCAGCATGTTATCAGCGCTCTTCTCATTCTAATCCAAAACATAGCACCCTGCCAGCTACTAGGAGGAAAATTAACTCTGTCCTAACTGAAACCAGGACAACTTTCATACCTACATATTTCACTTTTTAAGTAGCCTGAAATAGAGTGGCTGTTTTTTTTACCCTCTTCTAAGTCATGATTTAAATTGCCTTTTGAAGGAAAGCAGCCTGGCTTAAGTGATTGATTAATCTCTTCCAGCTACACAGCTTGCAGAAGACCCTACACATAGGAGCGGGGGGTGGGAGGTGAAAGGGGAGGGAGCTTGGCAGGGACCCTGTGCCCCCGAGGACACCAGTCTTCTGGCTGCAGCCCCTGCTGGCTTGCAAATTTTCGAGCAGCTCTTTGATCCTTTTTTAGCTGGGTTCAGAGGAGTCTTTTGCAATCATTAGTGCTGTGATTTTTGAGATGGGGTGGCAGGTAATGTTGCAGTGTATTTAAATAGAGAAATCAACAAAAGTACTTTCAGTCCTCTGTGTTGATATTGGGTAGGTGGCAGCAGTACTCTTTCATGAGTGATCTAACAACAGTGCAACGCAGCTGTAGGCAAGCTTTATATTCAGTGTTACAAAGCTGAGCTGGAACAAACAGGATAAATACTTTTCAGAAATATGTTTTAGGCTATTTTAACGACTTGCTAAGTCTCTAATAACTCAGGTCTGTTCTCAAAACTTAATTACTTTGTATCCATTTACCTGTATAGATCTAGGACAGCTATAACCATTTTAAACAGAAAATTTATCAGCAATGTGTTCATTCATATGCTGTGGTGGTTTCACACTGAAGGCTAGCTAAACTCCACCACACTGCTCTCTCACTCCCCTTTCCTCAAAGGGAAAGGAGGAGAAAATACAATGGAAAGGGCTCAAGGGCTGAAATAAGGACAGGGAGATCACTCAACAATTATCGTAATGGGCAAAACAGACTCAGCATAGGGAGATTAATATAATTTATTGCCTAATACTAACAAGCTAGAGCAGTGAGAAACTAAAAACAAACTAAAAACACCTTCCACTCATCCACCCTCTTCTACCTTCTGAGCAGCACGGGAATGGGGGTTGCGGTCAATCCATAATGCTTTGTCTCCACCGCTCCTTCACAGTCACTCTCTTCCCCTGCTCCAACGTGGGGTCCCTCCCACAGGATGCAGTTCTTCCTGAAATGATCCTGCGTGGGCTTCCCACAGGCAGAAGCTCTTCAAGAACTGCTCCAATATGGGTCCATACAATGGGGTCCATCCGTCACGAGCAAACTGCTCCAACATGGGTCCCTCACAGGTGGCAGCGCCCACCAGATCACCCGCTCTTGCGTGGGCTCCTCTCTATGGGCTGCAGATCCAGCCTGGAATCTGCTCCTGCAGGGGCTCTCCATGGGCTGCAGCCTCCTGGAGGCCAGATCCACCTGCTCCACCGTGGGCTCCTCCATAGGCTGCAGCATGGCTATCTGCTCCGCTGCGGTATACCATGGGCTGTAGGGGTACAGCCTGCTCCACCATGATTGTCTCCCCAGATCGCAAGGGAACACTTCTGCTCCAGTGTCTGGAGCACCTCCTCCCCCTCCTTTTTCACTGACCTTGCTGTCTGCAAGGTTTTTTCTCTCTACATTTTATCACACCTCTCTCTCAGCTCCTGTTGTGCAGCAGATTGTTCCTTTATTAAATATGCTCTCACAGAGGTACAACCAGTGTTGCTAATTGCCTCAGCTCTGTCTGGCAGCATATACCTTTTGGAGCTGGCTGGAACTGGCTCTTATCTAACACGGGTCAGTTTCTGAACTCTTCTCACAGAGGCCACCCCTGCAGCCCCCCGGCTACCAAAACCTTGCCATGTAAGCCCAATACACATGTTTATATATTACCTATTTTAAGGAAAACAATATGCTTTCTATAAGAAAATACAAAAGTGCTGGATGGTCTGTTTACTGTAGGCAGCTGTCACACTGCTATAAGGAAGTTGACACTGCTGTAAGGAAGAAATTTGTTAATCTTATATTTTGCTTTATCGATTTTTGTAGACTTGATTCTTTCTTACTTAGTGTTGCTGACATTGCTGTATAGCATTATAGCATAACCCGGAAAGGTAGAAACAACATCAGCTAAAAGGTCCTGTTATGGTTTAACCTGGCCGGCAGCTAAGCATCACACAGCCATTTGCTCACCCTCCCCCCTCCCTCTCCGGGATGGGGGGAGAGAATTAGAAAGAAATGAAAACCTGTGGGTTGAGATAAAGACAGTTTATTAGGACAGGAAAGAATGAATAATAATAATAATAATAATACTATAATAATGTATACAAACAAGTGATGTATAATGCAATTGCTCACCACCTGCTGACTGATGCCCAGCCTATCCCCGAGCAGCCAGTCCCCCCACCCCAGCCAGCCCCCCCATATTAATTGTTCAGCATGACGTCAGATGGGATGGAATACCCCTTTGGCCAGTTTGGGTCAGCTGTCCTGGGTCTGTCCCCTCCCAGCTCCTGCTGCACCCCTAGCCTGCCCGCTGGCAGGACAGAGCGAGAAGCTGAAAAGTCCTTGGCTTGGTGTAAGCACTGCTCTGCAACAATTAAAACATCAGTGTGATATCAACACTCTTCTCATCCTAATCCAAAACATATCACCCTGCCAGCTACTAGGAGGAAAATTAACTCTATCCTAGCTGAAACCAGGACATATATCCACCCCTTATTCCATACCATTTATGTCATCCTCAGGTTACACCCTTTCCACTACATTCCAATTAGTCACCACTTTCATATATGTATATGAAATGTCCACTAAGTTTGTTTAGTCTGTGACTGACTTCAGGCTCCATCTGTCCCAGCAGTCTTTCAGGGCAGAAGAGAAGGTGTGTGATGTTGGATTGTTGCACGTTGAAGCTCGTTCTGGTTCCATTGCACCGCTGTGCTTGTCCAATTCTACTAACATTCATTCACTGTTATCTGCGGGACTTACTGTGATACCATTAATGGGACATTGACATATAGCAACCACAGTGGTGATGACATACAAAATTAGATAATAAACATAATACAGTTCAACTCATGGATTATTCTCACCCAGTATTAAACCCCCTTGAGGTACACACTGGACCTCCCCATTCTTTTGCATTACCCACCAAGTGCATCCATGTCCCTGGGCAAAAGCAATCCCACAAATGGGTTTGCCTTTTCCTGAGGCAGGAGTAGCCCAGACTGTCTTCCCCAGCATGTTTCTTACATGCACTACAAGGAGTTTGTCTCCTTCTACAGTGCGTAACAGGTTTGATTGGGCAGGTCCAGCTCGGTTGGCAGATCCCCTAGTGTTGACTAACTAGGTGGCTTTTGCCAAATGCGTATCCCAATTTTTGAATGTCCCAGCACCCATTGCTTTAAGTGTAGTGGCAAATCCACACACTCTGTTAAGCCAACTGCATCCAGACGATCGATGGTATAGCGTGATCGATCTAAAGGACGCATTTTGGGCATGTCCCCTGGACGAAAAGTCCAGGGACTATTTCGCCTTCGAATGGGAGGACCCAGATACTCACAGAAAACAACAATTAAGGTGGACAGTTTTGCCCCAAGGTTTCACGGAATCTCCAAACTTGTTTGGGCAGGCCCTGGAGCAAATTTTGCAAGAGTATAATAGGATACCGGGCAAAACAATGATTCAATATGTGGATGACCTGCTGGTGGCGGGGAAAGAGGAACAGGCTGTGAAGCAAGCCAGCATTAATTTACTAAATTTCCTTGGCTCACGGGGACTGAAGGTTTCTAAATCAAAATTACAGTTTGCGGAGGAAGAGGTGAAATATTTGGGCCACCTATTAAACAAAGGAACCAAGAGATTGGACCCAGAAAGGGTCAAGGGAATTCTAGCATTGAAGGCCCCGTCTACTAAACGGCAGGTGAGGCAATTGTTGGGGCTCACAGGATATTGCAGACAGTGGATAGAGGATTATAGCGGGAAGGTAAAGTTTTTATATAAAAAATTGAACAAAGATGGATTGCTCAAGTGGACCAGAGAAGATGAAGAACAATTAGAGAAGTTAAAGGAAGAACTTATACACCCCCCAGTTCTAAGTTTCCCCGAAGTAAGAAAACCGTTTTTTTTATTTGTAAATAGCACTGAGGGGACTGCTTATGGGGTGCTTGCCCAGGAGTGGGCAGGGAGCAAAAAACCTATGGCCTATTTATCTAAACTACTAGATCCCGTTAGTCGTGGCTGGCCCAGCTGTCTGCAGGTGGTAGTAGCAGCTGCCCTGTTAGTAGAGGAAGCCCAGAAGGTTACTTTTGGGGGAGAAATCAAAGTCATATCTCCCCACAATATACACGGGGTTCTACAACAAAAAGCTGAAAAATGGATTACAGACGCAAGGCTGCTAAAATACGAGGGAATCCTGATATCCTCACCAAGACTAACGTTAGAGACAACCTCGGTACAGAACCCCGCCCAATTCCTTTATGGTGAACCGAACGAACAGCTTGAACATGATTGTCTCAGAAATATAGAGGAACAAGTAAAGCTGAGGCCCGACCTAGAGGATGTAGAATTACCCTTAGGGGAACAAATATATGTAGATGGATCCTCAAGGGTAGTGGAGGGAAAGAGAAAGTCGGGATATGCACTGATAAACGGAAAAACATATGAGGCAATAGAGTCAGGCCCTTTGAGCCCGAGCTGGTCGGCACAGGCTTGTGAGTTATATGCTATGCTTAGAGCTCTAAAGTTGTTGAAGGATAAAAGTGGCACAATATATACTGACTCCAAATATGCTTATGGGGTAATACACACCTTTGGAAAAATATGGGAAGAAAGGGGGCTCATAAATTCTCAAGGGAAAGGATTGATTCATCAGGAATTGATTCTCCAAGTTTTACAAGCTGTTAGGGAGCCGAAAGAAATCGCAGTGGTACATGTAAAAGGGCACCAGCGAGGGCTGAACCCCCAAGTTAGAGGGAACAACTTAGCCGATCAAGAGGCGAAAAAGGCAGCCCTCATGTGTGTATATGAAGTAACTAAGAGAGCGGATTGCCCGAGCTGTGGTAGGGAAAAAGACTGGAAGAAATTTCCATTCTGCAATTGCTGGAACAAATGGGGGGTCGAAGGAATAGAGTGCAACTGCTCCGAGAGAGAGACACCTCCTTACAAAAATTGCTATAGATGTGGGCCGGCCAATTCACTGTGGTCAAGTGGACCTATTCCGTTTCCACTGCTCTGTTTTACCACCCAGGAAAAACAAAAAATGAAACAAATGGGAATAAGGGAAACTGAAAAAGGGGAATGGGTCCTGCCTGATGGACGTAAAGTGTTGCCAAAATCAATGGCACTGAGGGTGCTACGGAGGTTACATGAACACACTCACTGGGGCACCCAGGCGTTGGTAGATCAATTTGCCGCAAATTATATGTGCATAGGGATATATAACATAGCAAAGGGGATTGTGAATGACTGCATGACTTGCCGGAGGGTAAATGTCCAACATATGAGAAAAAGGGTTCTGGGTAGACGGGAATTGGCTCACCGACCCTTTGCAAAAATTCAATTGGATTTTACTGAACTTCCAAAAACGGGTAGATATAAATACTTATTGGTCATTATAGACCACCTCACAAATTTCGTTGAAGCATTCCCCACGGCAAAAGCTACAGCACAAACCGTAGTAAAAATATTGCTAGAAAATATAATTCCCCGATACGGGATTATAAAAGCAATTGACTCAGACAGGGGACCACATTTTGTGTCTAAAGTGTCTCGTGATACCATGAAGGCTTTAGGAATTAACTGGGAATATCATACTCCCTGGCATCCTCAGAGTTCGGGAAAAGTAGAACGGATGAATGGGGAAATTAAGAAACAACTTACTAAACTAATGTTAGAAACAAAAACTTCTTGGATAAAATGCTTGCTGCTAGCCTTGTTAAATATACGCACAAAACCCAGAACTGACCTGGGAGTCTCGCCTTTTGAAATGCTGTATGGTATGCCTTATGATCTGGAGGTACCCCTTGACCACCCCCATCTGCAAGATGATAAATTAAAGCCCTACCTAATACAATTAATGAATAGGCGTAGGGAATTGCAGAAAAAGGGTCTGGTTGTACAGCGTCCCCCATTAGATATGGCAATACATAAGGTGCAGCCAGGAGATAAGGTCCTGGTAAGAACTTGGAAGGAAACCTCACTGACACCACAATGGGAAGGCCCCTATGTTGTTTTGCTCACTACAGGAACAGCAGTTCGGACTGCGGAAAAGGGATGGACGCACGCCAGTCGTATTAAGGGACCCATCCGCGACGAAAAGTGGGAAGTTACTCCGGGAACTGAGGATCTGAAGCTCACCTTGCGATGGACCCAATAAGTATCGTGGATAGAGGCAGAGGCCCTCCTAGCCCCTGAAGAACACTACTGCTGCCGAGAAGAACCAAAACCTCGTAGTTGGCTGCAACCCAACTGACGAGTGAGGCAGAGGAGTGAATAAGTGGGGAAAAATGGGCCTCAGCCATTCCTACCGGTATTTGGGGGTTCTCGCGGTGATTACACTCTGCATAGCGACCCAACACCACCCGCACCAGCCTTTCCAGTGGAGTCTAATAAGATGGGACGACACCACTGTGGTACAGCAAATCACTACGGCTGGTGCCCCAAGCTTTAAGACTAACCTTTGTAATATAACAACCTTGAAACCATGCAATAATCAATCAGACTTCTATTTTTGTCCAGCTTCTAATCCAGGAAGAAGTTACTGTAATTACCCAGCTCATTATTATTGTGCTTACTGGGGTTGTGAGACTATTGCTTCGGGATGGAGCCCAGGGGCAGGCAAGGATAAATACCTCACTGTGCAGTTTGGCCCAAAGGGCTGTAAACGATACAGCAGCTCTGGTAATACCATACAGCTGGGATACAGGGCTGACCCATTCTTTTCTGGAAATTGCACGTTCCTATGGATAAACGTAACTAACCCCACCGATCCAGGATGGATCCTTGGGAAAACATGGGGGGTAAGATATTATGAGAATGGGGCCGACAGAGGAGGGTTTATTCTAATTAAGAAAAAGAGACCACCAGAAACGCCTAAAATTATCGGGCCTAATCAAGGGTTGGCAGGTAAAGGACAACCTCATACCGTGCCAAATCCCACGCAACCTAACAAGAAAATGAGTGTAACTATAATTGAAGAGACACCCTCTCCAACACAATTCTTTAACGCTACTGAAGGGAAAGTAGTTGCCCCCATAAGCGGTATGTGGAAAGTTATCAATGCCAGCTTCCAAGTACTCAATCAAACAAACCCAAACATAACCAGAGGGTGCTGGCTGTGTGTTAGTGTTAGACCTCCATACTATGAAGCAATAGGAGATGTGGGGGCCTCGGAATGCTCAAATGAGACTAACCCTCACAAATGTAACTAGGGGCAGGAGGTCGGGCTAACACTAACCCAAGTCACGGGAAAGGGTAGATGTATAGGGAAAGTTCCAAAAGGAAAAAGAAATTTATGTAGTATCACTGAGAACGGGTATCAGTCACATGACTGGCTAATTCCCACAAATAACACCAGATGGGTATGTTCGTCTCTAGGGGTAACTCCATGCTTATCTTTAAAGCTGTTTAACTCTTCCCATGATTTTTGTGTACAGGTAGTGATTATACCCAGGATTATATACCATTCTGAAGAATATATGTATACCCAACATACTGTGGCAGACTACCATTTAAGGAGGAGGGAACCTATTACGGCTGTCACTTTGGCCACTCTAATGGTTCTTGGGGCTGCAGGAGCAGGAACTGGAATTGCCTCCCTGGTAAAACAAAGTCAAGAATTTACCTCTCTACGCATTGCTGTAGATGAAAATTTGGCCCGCATTGAACAATCCATATCAGCTTTAGAAAAATCTGTTAGATCCCTATCTGAGGTGGTACTTCAAAATCGCAGGGGATTGGATCTGATTTTCCTGCAACAGGGAGGACTCTGTGCAGCCTTACGAGAGGAATGTTGCGTATATGCTGATCACACTGGAGTAGTGAGGGATACAATGACCAAATTGCGGGAAGGGTTAGAGAAACGAAAAAGGGAGAATGAAGCCCGCCAGAATTGGTATGAATCCTGGTTTAATTACTCACCTTGGCTTACAACCCTGCTATCAACCATAGCGGGGCCTTTGTTGTTGTTTATACTAGCATTGACTTTTGGACCATGTATATTCAATCGAGTAATCGCAATTGTAAAAAGCCGACTAGAGGCAGCTCATCTTATGCTTGTGCGTGCAAAATATGAATCTTTGGGACAAGAGGAAGATGATGCGGAAACTTTAGCGTTAAGCAAGCAAGTTCTTCAGAAATTCAATGAACAAAATATGTTGGAAAAAGAAAAAGGAGGGACTGGCTTTTGCCAAATGCGTATCCCAATTTTTGAATGTCCCAGCACCCATTGCTTTAAGCGTAGTCTTTAACAGTCCATTTTATCGCTCAACTTTCCTGGAGGCTGATGCATGATAGGGAATGTGATACACCCACTCAATACCATGCTCTTTGGCCCAAGTGTCTATGAGGTTGTTTCGGAAATGAGTCCCATTGTCTGACTGTAGTGGGTTTACGTGGCAAGGCTTTGGTAGCAGGGGGCCATTAGGGGTGGCTTCTGTGAGAAGGATCTAGAAGCTGCCCCATGTTTGGTAAGGGCCCCACTGCTGACCAGAGCTGAGCCAGTAAGTGGTGGTATTTTGCGCCTCTGTGAGAACATATTTAAGACAGGGGAAAAAAAATGCTGCGCCACACAGCAGCTGGGAGAGTGAGAGGAGTGAGGAACAGCCTTGCAGGTGCCAAGGTCAGGGAAGAAGGAGGGGGAGAGGTGCTCCAGGCGCCGGAGCAGAAGTGCCCTGTGGCCTGTGGTGAGGACCATGGTGAAGCAGGCTGTCCCCCTGCAGCCCATGGAGTACCACGGTGGAGCAGGGTTCTATGCTGCAGCCCGTGGAGGAGATGTACTGGGTCTGGCTGGGATGTTAACTTTCCCTGCAGCAGCCCATATAGTTCTGAGCTCTGCACTTGTAGCTAAAACAGCGGTGGTATCACACCAGTGTTGTGTCTGCTGCTGAGCAGTGCTGGCACAGCATCAGGACTCTCTCTAACCCCCCCAGGGCTGGGCAAAGATGTGAGAAAAGAAACATCACCAGGGCAGCTGACCTAAACCAACCAAAGGCATATTCCATACCATATGATGTCACAGCAATAAAAGGTGGAAAAAGGAGGAAGAGGGGAGGGGTGGGCTCTCATTGTGAAAATGTCTGTCCTCCTCCCGAACACTGACTACGTGCGTTGAGGCCCTGCTTCAAGGACGTGGTCAAGCATCACTCATTAAATATTTATATAAATATAAATAAATATTTAGTTGGAAATTCTTAAAGGACATCTACTCCGTAAGTTCCGCAAGATGATCCCCAGTATGCAATAAAGAACCCAAAAGATCAAAAGCCAAAATTGTGCTCACTACAAGAAAACAAAATCAGAGATTGAGGTTGGCAAGATGTACTAAACCTCTGTATTTATATGATATTATTTCTATGCAACACAGAAATGGACCAAACACTAAGCTACAGGTGAGGGCAAAAAAGTCTCTTAGTGGAAAATGTCCTTCTAGCTGCCAGTCATTTTTTTTAAGAGAGTTTAGCACCAAATATGTAAACAGGGCATATACCATTTGAGAAAATGTAATACCTTCAGCACCATCCACCAAGTCCTCCATCTGCTTTCTTTAAGTGGAACTAGCCTCCACTAAGTAAGGTATACCCTGTCCTTCTCCCTTTCTCCCTCCAATTTAATTTATGAATCAGGGAAAAAAAAAAATCTTCCTATTAGTTGTATCAAGTAGCTGCAGAGAAAGCATAGTGCAACTAAACACCAAGTTTTTCTCCTTTCAAACATGGGAAATTTTTTAATAGACAGAGAGTTCCTAAACAGTACTTACCAGCGGTGGCTAGATGGTCTTTTTTCAAAGTGTGATATGCGACCCAATTGTGACCCATGCTGCAAAAAAAGCATGGCAAAGTTGGGCATCATCTAAGAGGGCTTATCAGGAAATGACCAGACAGATAAGGATCTATGGGGGAGGATCCAGGGGAATTAAATGGATTAAATTAATAAAGAGACAATATTGGACCATTAATGGATGTACTGATGATAGGCCAAGAAGTTATTTTTGTCAACTTCTGGCATTTTATTAAGATTCCTATACATGATATTTAATTTAAAGCTCCATTTTTTGGATACAATCTGGAGACAAGTAATTCTATGAGATTATCAGGTTTTGTCTTAAATAATTCAGTTTCTCACCTTGGGTGCAGTTAAAAAAAGAAAAAGTGAGTGACTTAAGTGCATGTTAAAAATTTAAAGAAAGTCTTTTAAAAATACATCCAGGATTTTTGTCCCAGTCACTTTATTTCTTGGCAAGTTTGACTCATTTTTTAACATTCTGAACATTGGTAACAAACATCGGACCTCACTGTAGAGGCCAACACTGGTTTCATGCAGAAACCTATAGTTCATAGCATACATAACTGTATTTGCAATGTTGTTCAGCTTTTCAGAAATCTGTTGAGCACTTGTGTGGGAACAAAAATGTTTTTGCACCAGAATCGGTAAAATAAGCACGGGAAGTACCAGGCATGCTGCTTCTTGGGAATGCTCAGTGTATGGGGGGGTGGGGGAAGAAAGACAAGTACTAATTTGATATTCAACAGAAAAACATTTACTGGGTGTATGTAACCATATAAGAAAGATTTTTTGTTTTTGTTTGTAGAGATGTTACATTGTTTAGGGTTACATTGTTTAGAGGGAAGGAATGTGGCATTGAGATGCTTGCAGTGATAAGAAAGCTTACCAGACAACCTTGTAAACTGCAGACAACAATCAGACTCCTTAGTGCAATTAAGCGAAAATCACAGGGTGTCAAGCCAAGTCAGATAAGGAAAGAAGAAGTCAGATAAGGGAAGAAGTTTTTACTCACTTCACAGAGTAAAAAGTCACTAGAAATTTGAAAGATAACAGGCTGGCAACTGAAAGCCATGTATTATCTGTAAAGCGTCTGATAGGTTGTGAACCTGGACTACCCAGTCAATGGGGAAACAGGGGAGGGTTCCGGTTGTCGAGAAATAAAGTATATAAACTGTGCTATGTAACTAGTAGGCGCGGTCTTGCTTGCAGGATGCCTGCCATTGCAATCACGAATAAAAAAAAAAATGCTACTTCACTGAGATATTCACCTGATCCTATGTTATTGGCCACAGAGTGTTTCTCACACTTGCTAGAACAGGGCTCTGAAATCGAAGTTACACCTTTCCTTGTGACAAAAGTAGAATTTGTTGTAGGAATCTTTGTAGGGAGAATTCCTGGGCTGATATTGTATCAAGAGGGCAGGAAAATGCAGTGGCTTGGTTAGTGTTATAAGGTAATTTTTATATGGAGCAGTGTGAGCAATACAGTAATTGGTGACTTCCAAAGACATTGTGAAGAAAACAGCACATTTCACTGTGCAAAGTCTCTTTGATGTAAGGACTTTAATGATTCCAAGGTGATGGAAAGGAGGTGGTTAATGTTTAGTCTAGTGCTTTACCTAATTTATAGAAGAAGAATTTACCAGTTTTCAACATTTTAAAAAAAAGTTTACAGAGATATATACTAAGGATATGTGATAAATTAGTAGGGGGTTTGTTCATTGCTTTTAGGAATTTGAAGAATCTACAGAGGAGATAAGGTTTCGCAGCTCACGGCCTTGTGGCATGGGAGTTAAACAAGTAGATAACAGGGAAGGGGGGCCTTGTGGCATGGGAGTTAAGCAAGTAGATAACGGGGAAGGGGGGTTGGATAAACATCCTTGTTAAAACAAAAGACTCTGTGAAATACCCCACCGCAAGATATCCTGTTCTGCCGCTTCACCCCCCCACTTGGACACGAGTACAACGCGTGATCACAAGAGGAAGAATAAACGACCCCCAACAACAGACTGCGCAGCCTCAGAAGACTCGACAAGTCTCGATAAGCCAGAACTTGAATACTATAAAACAGCGGTACTGGGAAGGGAAGTTGCGTGCTGTGATGGAGCGGAGACTCCCCAGCCGCCCAGCGCTGTTTTGCTTGTGTCTGCTTACTTAATTACTTGATTAATAAAACATTTTTGATAGACCAGAAAATTTGTGTGGTCTCACTTATAACAGGATAGCTATTGCTTAATGTAATAAATCATGACTGGGTGTACTGGGTTTACATGACAAGGCTTTGGTAGCGGGGGGCTGCAGGGGTTGCTTCTGTGAGAAGAATCCAGAAGCTGCCCCATGTTAGATAAGGGGCCCACTGCTGGCCAGAGCTGAGCCAATAAGCGATGTTGCTTGCATCTCTGTGAGAACATATTTAAGAAAGGGAAAAAAAAAAAAACTGTGGCTGAGAGAGTGAGGAATGAGAAACAGCCTTGCAGACACCAAGGTCAGTGAAGAAGGAGGGGGAGGAGGTGCTCCAGGTGCCGGAGCTGAAGTTCCTCTGCGGCTTGTGGAGAGGACCACAGGGGAGCAGGTTGTCCCTCTGCAGCCCATGATGTACCACGGTGGAGCAGATTTCTACACTGCAGCCGATGGAGGAGACCACGGTGGAGCAGGTGGATTTGACCTGAAGGAGACTGCGGCCTGTGGAGAACCCCCGCCGGAGCAGATTCCGGGTGGGACCCGGAGAGCCCATGTAGCCCATGGAGAGGAGACCACGCAGGAGCAGGTGACCTGGCAGGAGCTGCTGCCCATGGGGGACCCAGGTTCAGCAGTGTGCTCCTGATGGATGGACCCTGTGGTACGGACCCATATTGGAGCAGTTCTTGAAGAGCTGCTGCCTGTGGGCAGCCCACGCAGGATTAGTTCAGCAAGGACTGCATCCTGTGGGTGGAACCCCATGTGGGAGCAGAGGAAGAGGGTGACCGTGAAGGAGCAGCAGAGACGAAGTGCTATAGACTGACCGCAACCCCCATTCCCCCGTTCCCCCCATTCGGGAAGGAGGTAGAAGCGGGTGGAGGGGGGGAAGGCATTTTTGGTTTCTTTCCTTTGTTTCTCATTTCTCTAGCTTGTTAGTAATAGGCATTAAATTTTACTAATCTCCCTATGCTTAATTTGTTTTGCTCATGATGATAATTGTTGAGCAATCTCCCCGTCCTTATCTCAGCCCTTGAGCCCTTTGCATCGTATTTTGTCCCCCTTTCCCTTTGAGGAAGGGGAGTGAGAGAGTGTTTGTGGTTGAGCTCAGCTGCCCACCTGAGTAAAACCACCACACTGGGTGAACAAAGTAGAAGATGATTCTGAAAATAGCTTAAATTATTTGGCTTTCTTAAGAGAAAAGAACACAAAACTAAAAACAAAATGAAAGGATGGCACACTGGTAGACAAAATTCAGTAGTGACGGATGCTAATTTACATTGGAGTCATTTGAATTTATAATAAGTATTGCTGAGTTGTACTTATTGGTAATATCAAGGCAGAGCTATATTCACACTGAAAAGGCATGTAACATATGTTAACATATGCACAATTAACCTCTGGAACACATTGCCACATGGTTCCATCTGAACATCAGGAAACACTTCTTTACACTGTGGGTGACTGAGTGATGGGAATAGGTTGCCCAGAGAGGTTGTGGAGTCTCCCTCCTTGGAGATCTTCCAAAGTTGTCAGGACATGGTCCTGGGCAACCTGTTCTAGGTGGCCCTGCTTGAGCAGGGGGGTTGGACCAGATGATCTCCAGAGGTCCCTTCCAACTTCAACCATTCTGGGATTCTCTGAAGGTATCTTTTTAACACTGAACTCTTGAAGGAACCAAGAAAGATTCAATTATAATGACACAATCAATTACAAGCTTTGTGGAATGTTAATATACACTTGTATCAAATAGACTACCCGTTTGGAAACTTCTTTCTTCTTTGGAAAGGAAGAAGCTTTCATAGATGGGTGTTTTCTACTGTGATGTTTCATACAGATACTGTCAATTTTCTGAGACAGCAGAATGGGCAAGTCATTGGGCTGATCCAGTAAAATAATTTTAAGTAAAAGACAAGCCTATTTCTGTTCATGGTGGTGTGCAAGAAGTCAGTAAGATATTTTGATATTTTTAAGGAGTGCCATCAAATATATTGTGTAGATTAACGAGAGGGAAGATAAACTCAAAAGGTTATAAAATGCATCACCAAAATTCACAAATAGATTAGTTTACAAATGTGATTAGTAACCTCTAGTAGAGAAGGGGTCTTGTGCAAATATGTTTGCATTTTCTCTCCAAATTAAAATTAAAAAACTGAAAATACAGGAGCATTAATTATTTGTGTGTGTACGCATATGTCCTATAGTTTTCAGTTACAAGTAGGACTCTGTGCCTAATTGAATCACTATGCAGTATTTTAAGTGGTTAAGGATTATGTTATCCAACCCATGAATAAGTTAGCGGGTTAGAGAAATATTATACGTGATTTTTGCTTTCATTGTTATCTTAGTGTATGTTCTTCCTGTTGTGTCCTTCCCCCTATTATAAATTGACTGCATTTTCTCATCCTAACTAAAATATGTCTTGATCACTAACACGCTTTTTTGGGTTTGATTTTCCTTTTCAGTTTAAAAGAATGCTCAACCGGGAGCTAACCCACCTATCTGAAATGAGCAGATCAGGCAATCAGGTCTCAGAATATATATCGAACACATTCTTCGGTAAGACTATGATGGGAGTAAACATTTTTGACCTTTTTTTTTTTTAATCTCTTTCTGTTCTGTGACAGAGCTTAAAAGCAAGTAGATTTCCATATTGGTTTCTGTTTACAGAAACTGTACATTCAGTATTTCATTGGTCAGTAATTGAGCAGAGAGATTATGGTAGATCCACTCCTTTACAACTCATTTAGTTTGTGTGTATGGTTTCCCTGTGTGTGTAGCTACAGATAAATATTCATATACATATTTTCATGTAACATTACAATTATTATATTGCTACCATATTGAGAAATGAATATATAATGAATGAAGTATGTCATATATTACAAATAGTTCTTTCATTCCGTTTCCCTTATTGCCAGAAGGAAAGTTAGAGCAAAGAGGTTTCAGTGTGCTGAAATCTCACTAAATCTCACAGTGCACAGTTTTGATGCTTTGTTATTCCCTGTCTGCATGTGAGAAAGCTGATGAATATGACAAAGTCAACATCTGAACAGACTGCTGCCAGGAGAATTTGTGCAGCTAAAGAGCTTGCATTGTGGGATGTGAGCATCGAAAAAGCCTGACATGGTATTACAAAGAGTGTGGTTCCTCCTCTATGTCTTTGGAAAAGGCGATGTATATTTTTTGATAAAACTGGTGAAAATGAATAAAACTTGATTCCATACAGTTGATTTTTGAACAAGATAATAAAGTTAATATATCAATTTTAAGCAAGTTTTGAGCAAAGCACTACTGGTTCATAAAGATTGTGCATATAAGGGGAGGCACAGCTGGATATGTCTAAATTAGGATAACAAGTACTTTAAAAAGTGCCAATCACTCATGTTGAGAAAACTTGTTTTATTTGTGTGAGATACCATAGCTGTGATTTTTTTGTGTTGTTTTTGTGAGGGTTTTTTGGAAAGAAGTGGGCTTTTGAAAAGTCCATTTTATCCTGCTTGTCACCATAACCTAAACGGATCACTTAATGTGTCCATTCAGTTTATCTGTGATTGCAGTAGCGTGCCTGAGAACTGTGGCACAGCAGGGTTTCATACAAGAAGAAAGTGAAGAGCCTCTGTTGTGGAGAAGCCCTATTGCATAGCTTCAAGAGACCTGAAAATCGCAGTGTAAAGTTGCCTGAGAAGGTGACCCACTTTAGACTAACTGAAAAGACCACTGTCTGCATGCCTTTACTTGAAAACTAAAACTTAAGTTTCATTTTGTCAGGGTAAGGAAATGCATCTGACAGCCTTTCATGGGAGATTTCAATCTGGAGCAGAAAGATAATTTACAAATTACTGAGCAACTTGTATTGTTTTTTAGCTGCATGTAAATAAAAACCTAGAATACTTAAAAATGTAGATACAAGAGGGAAAATACCTCAGCCACAGAATTATTGCTTAAATCTAGTATTTTCAAAATATGCAACCTAAATATATAGATTCTGAGCAACAATGGAAAAAGGGAAAACATTCTCTCCATAGAAAATTCAAATGAATCTAGTTAATTATTTACTTAATATGTAACTTATCTCCTGAACATCTACAGACTCTCACATTTGAGATTTAGGAAGATGTAATGAGAAAACAGGTTTTTAGTATTTTTCTTCTTCAAAAAATAAGACGGACTGTTTTTCCAAGTAGGACTACATGACATGTATGAAGTTATTCTTAATGGCAACAAATATATTCCTTGTGTAAGAATTAAATCTCCCATCTTGAGCCTGATAATATGTAAGCTTTTTATTTTTCAGTGTAATCGACCTGTTTTCCTATGAAGAGAAAGTGTTAGAGAACATGTCAATGATTATAACATAACCAGGGTCAAAATTGCAAGTTGACTTTTCTAGATGTGCAGATGGGCCTGGGATACTTTGCCTCATTATTACAAAAGCATAGGCAATCCCACAGAATTCCTTAGGAGATCTAAAGGCATTCAGACAGATCCTTCCTTTCACTGGAGTTTCTCTGACAACTCTGCTTAAGAGCCTTCCTTTGATGGTTCTAAACTTTGTGCATATGACCAAAACCATAAACATCAAAGCATGAACAGGAGTCATTGTTCCTCATCTGTTGTTGGTTTGCACCAGTCAAGAGCCCTAGAGCTCATCCTCCTTTTTTTTTTTTTTTCTGATTGACCACATGCAGAGAGTGGTGAAGTATGGCAGAGGCAACTGGGGAACTCATTGCCACAGGCTAAAGCCTGGTGACATTTCTGCAGTCTCTTCTTTGCTCTGATTTGTTTGGAATTTGAGGTGTCCAGTAAATGCAGACTGCTAAATGGCAATTAAAAAAAGTTTTATTTTTTTTAAAGAAGAGAGTGAAGATGATATCACAGAATCACAGAATCACAGAATCACAGAATCACAGAATCACAAAATGGGCGGGGTTGGAAGGAACCTCTGAAGATCATCTAGTCCAACCCCCCTGCCAAGCAGGATCACCTAGAGCATGTTGCGCAGGATGGTATCCAGGCGAGTTTTGAATATCTCCAGAGAAGGAGACTCCACAACCTCTCTGGGCAACCTGTTCCAGTGCTCTGTCACCCTCACAGTAAATAACTGCCCCCTCATATTCAGCCGGAACCTCCTGTGCTTCAGTTTGTGCCCATTGCCTCTCATCCTGTTGCTGGGCACAGCTGAAAAGAGACCGGCTCCATCCTCTCGACACCCTCCCCTCAGATATTTATATACATTGATGAGATCTCCCCTCAGTCTTCTCTTTTCCAAGCTAAACAGGCCCAGTTCTCTCAGCCTGTCCTTGTACGACAGATGCTCCAGTCCTCTAACCATCTTCGTAGCCATCCTCTGAACTTGCTCCAGTAGTTCTATGTCCCTCTTGTACTGGGGAGCCCAGCACTGGACACAATACTCCAGGTGTGACCTCAGGGCTGAGTAGGGGGAGGATCACCTCCCTTGACCTGCTGGCAACACTCTTCCGAATGCACCCCAGGATACCATTGGCCTTCTTGGCCACAAGGGCACATTGCTGACTCATGGTCAGCCTGCTGTCCACCAGGACTCCCAGGTCCCTGTCTGCAGAGCTGCACTCCAGCAGGTCACTCCCAAGCCTGTACTGGTGCTTGGGGTATACCGAGTCAGAAGGACATATGGTTCTCTCCTTGGTAGAATAATAGAACAAAATTTGAATTATTTTACTATGTTTAGTTAGATAGAAGGAAGACTACAAACTTTGTATGTCTGATACTACCTTACTCACTAATTAGTCAGCCTTATCAAGTAAGACCAAACAGAATTGCATTTCAGGACGAGGAAGGGGGTCAAGATAAACTAGGCCTGGAGGATGTGCCTGTAAAGAATAGGTGAGGAACCCATGGTATGCACGTCTTTGGATGTGTAAATGACTTAGCTTAGTATGCATGGCTAAGTTGAAACAACAAGATAAGAAAGAATAAGATAAGATGGTCTGAGCATACGCAAGAACTGGGTTCAACCAGCGAACACAGTGAGGAAGACTACTGATGACCACCAGAGACCCTTGAAAGACCACCAGTGGAAACAAATGTGCATGAGTCGGGGACATTTGCATATTTTAACGAGTTACACGAAATAGTATGAATATGCTGATTATTTCTTGGAAATCTAATGACTATGTATGTTTTGATTGCATATAACCCCTGTAGCCTGGACAATTTGGCATGCACACTAGGTGGAGTGATCCCCTTTGTGTCCGGTGCTACAATTAAAGAACGCCTGCTTTCTAAAATTCCAAATTGAGTCTTAGAGAGTTTCTTCGTCCAACTTTTACTTTATGGTAACAAAGAAGCAAACACAGTAACACTCTAGAAATTAGGAATGGACTCACTACCCTCATCTGTTTTCAGTGTCTTTATTGAAGATGACCACTTCAGAAAGGATAAAACAGACATCTGTTTTAAGAGCACCATTTTTCTTTGTTGTTGTTGTTTCTTTTAAGTTTCTTTAAGTCATAGATTTCACTAGGCTCCTATGTTAGAAATATCTATCCTTGATTTTCCTGGTTTCACTTCAGGACTAGAAAAGGTGCAGGCACATTTCAACAGAGAAGAGATGATTTGGAAGAAATCATTAAAATGCTATGTTTAAAAAGTAGTATGAATTAAATGATGAAAAATTAATGCAAATTCCTAGTAGCTTTGTCAAGAAAGTCCTCTGTTGCACTAATTTGGGTTTCATTGGGGCCAAGGGTGTCTGCAGTGATCCCCGCCCCCATACTGTTTCTGCAGTGATCATCTAGCAATGCCCTAAATATACTTTACTTTCCCTTATAAATATATTTTACTTTCCCTCTAGTGATAGGAATTTTTGCTGACACTTATATTGATGAGGTCACTGATACTGCTGTGGAACCAAAGCCCACAAGAAAGTGTTGTTTGTTTGTGTGTTTTTTTTTTTAGCAAAATAGTCCTTTTGTCTTAGCGGAAACAGATCTAGCCCCCAAGTCTCAGGTTCTTTGACTCCTGAAATGTTTTGGAAAGGTTTACATAAGATACTGTTTTGATTTTTTTGGAACTACAAATTTCATAAAGTGTTTTTCTCAGAAAAGAAGAAATTTCAAATTTTCATGCAAAATGAAAATGTACACTTCTGATCATCTGTAATAATATTTTAAAAATGAAAGTATTAACCCTGTCTACACTGCTAATGGTGCAGGGAAAGTGGAAGTCAGACAGTCACAAGTCACATTTGAAGCCAGTTCTGAAATAATGAGTCAATTTGTGAAACAGAGTTCTGCTTTACTGAGGAGCAGGTCTATATTTATCTTGTTTCATGTTTTTACTGCTCTTGATATGGAATAACTGTTGCTATATCTCCAACAATAAATATTTTTTAAAAAATGTTTTAAGAATTGCAATATCCATAATATGAAACTCAACAGTATTGAACACCTCCAGGGATGGGGCATCCACAACCTCTCTGGGCAAATCCTTGAATTTAAACCACTGAATTAAAATAGAGGATGGTCAGATGTACTTACCAGTTTATTCCATCCTCTGCTTATAACCATTGATTTCAAGCTGTAGTACTACTAAATGCTGATCTCACTTAAAATAATATAAAACCAGTGAAGTGGAAAAGTAACAAGTGAAATCAGAATCAGGCTGTGAGGGTTAATTTCTACATGAACAGGATTTCAGCAGGAATGTTTGCTGTCTGGAGATGGGATGTAAAGTAGTAGTTTTGTATGCATTAATAATCCTGCTTATTCCTAAATAATACCTGAGGAATGAAGGGTAAACATATACTATAAGAGGAATGAAAATATATAGCAGCCCTATGTTTTTTGAAAATACACAACTGTATATAGCATTAGAGCTTTCCTTGTAGGTCCTGTCTTCGGCTCTATCATTTTATGCACATTTTTGTTTTTAGGGACATTTCCTGTGATTTTTGCACCAGCAGCTATTTGGCAATAATCTAAAACTGGTATAAAGTTATTATTCATTCAATCGTAGATGTTTGCATTTGGAAATATGCCTATCTTTATGTTCTCAGGAATCTCCCCCTTTATTTGAAGAATCTATTTCTGAGAACCAGGGAGACAGCAGCAGAACTGCAGCATCTCTGGAGGTTTTCTCCTTGCTGAATTTTGCCATTACTGGGCAGTGAGATAGAAAGTATGTCAGCTCCTTCAAAATACTGTAGCATTTCTCCTTTTCCTTCTGGAGCAATCCACTTAAAAGCAGCACTCTTTCCTGTCTAGTAAATTAAAATCAGGAAAGGTGTTAGCTGCAAATGCAAACATTACAAATGCAAAAATAAAAATATTACATATAATTTTCACAGCAGCTCTACCAGATGGCAAGCACTGAATTTTCCATGAGTCTGCTGTTTGTACCTGTTTCGATAAAAAGTTCTGGAATCTGTGTGTTAGATTTCAGCATTTCTGTTGCTTGATTCTGTTCTAGGAACTAGAAGATGTGAACAAATGGGGCCTTCAGGTTTTCAGAGTAGCAGAACTATCTGGAAACAGACCTTTGATGGTCATCATGCACACCATTTTTCAGGCAAGTAGGAGCAGTCATACCACACTGTGCTTATCTCAGAGATTTTTCTGTGCTTTTTAATCTGAGTTGTTTCTCTTTTCCTTTTCTAGGAACGGGATTTGTTAAAAACATTTAAAATTCCAGTAGACACTTTAATAACTTACCTGATGCCCTAGAAGACCATTAGCATGCAGATGTGGCATATCATAATAACATATATGCCACAGATGTTGTTCAGTCAACCCATGTCCTGCTATCAACCCTAGCATTAGAGGTAAATTATGCTGAGGTGGGAAAGAGGTAGGCATTAGAGAAAGGGACATACTGGGACTCTTCTCAACTAAATGCTAAAAATTTTAGCTTTTGCAATGTTTTTCAAAAGAAATTTTGACATTTCTTTCATGAACTGCACTCTTTTAAAGATACTTTGTAAGATCAAATTTTATTTACATGTAAATATTGTGCAGAAAATGTCACATCTTTTTTCTTTTAAATCATGGTCTTATACTTGCAGATTTGTGCTGTCATAACCTTTTTCATTGTAATACAATGCATAATTTGTTTCCACTATCTCATTATTAACTATATCCTGTTCTGTCATTATTTCTCTTGTGGGACTCTCACTAACCATTGTAGAATTGCTTAGGAAAGATAGTGATAAAATGGGATTCCCTCAATAGAACCATCTGTTTTTTGTTTTTAACTCATGCATATCCATTCAGATCCTGAAAGGCTACTTCTGCGTTTGTTTCTCAGGCAGAGTGGAACATGTACTAAATTTTCACTGGGGTATCTCATTTTTTTCATAAATATTTCAAAACTAGTTGAACAAAAATTAACATTGCATATGTCCTTTTCTGAGTAGTTCTCTTGTAGAAAGTACATAAATCTCTGAAATGAAAGGAAGTTAAAGACATACACGTTGCTTTCCCTTTTTGAAGCACAGTTCGGTCCTTAGCAAGCATTGACATATCCCACTAAAGTGTTTGAAAAAGGGCATGTAAAACCTAAAGTGAAATTTTAGTAGTTCAGAAAGATTTACCCTCATTTTCAAGAGGGGGCTGCATTTTGACTCTTTTTCATAACGACCAGTCTTCCACATTACTGAATGCCTCTGCTTTACCTTCTCCTTAACAAGAGGGTTATTAGTAGATCTTAAGACAATTGGCCAAAATCCTCAAAGACTCAGGAGTTTTTGTGGTGGTTTTACCCTGCTGAGCAGTGAAATTCCACCACAAATGCTCTCTCACTCCCCCTCCTCAAAGGAAAAGGGGAAGAAAAAATGAAAAGGGCTCAAGGGTTGAGATAAGGACAGGGAGATCACTCACCAATTATCATCATAGGCAAAACAGACTCAGCATAGGGAGATTAATATAATTTATTGTCTATCACTAGCAGACTAGAACAGTCTGCTACCAAGCCCTTGCCATGTAAACCCAAATCTTGGGAAAGATTTTCTTTATATGAAAAAGGAAGATCAGATTCTTAAATCACCACTGGCTTCACCAAACAGTTGAAGTGATTGCCAGGAGCATTTTTTGTTTTTGTTTTTTAACATCAGCATCAACATATTGCTGTTTTACTGGCTAAAATTGCTGAGAACAAGGCCATCAACTGTTTCTGATGGTCTTGCTCTCAGCAGTTTATGCCAGTAAAACAGCAGTATTTGCCTGATGCCATTGCTGACCTATGTTCTTCTGAGCTGTTCTTAATCAGTTATGAAAGCCATTATATAACTTGGGAGCTTTTGATAACAGGGGATTGGACTCAGTGACATTCCAGGTCCCTTGCAGTCCTCACTTCCTATCTTCCTAATAATATCATACAAAAGAAAAATCAGTAAATATTAAGTAAGATGCCTTGTAGTCTGTCACTGTTTCCTTTAACATCATTGAGAAGATGTGCTTTCTTCAAATGCAGGACTATGTGTTTATTGTGTAATGAAGACATGTCAGATGTAACATATAGGAATCAGGCTGAAATTTTTAATTTGAATTTGTGCTATAGGTCAGAAATATAAACCCGTACTTAATGGTCTAATAAAAGTGGATTTATTTACAGATTGAATCTGAAAAACACTTCAGTTGTAACTGAATTTAATGATGTTGTCAGTGTGAAGTAAGGATAGTTTTACTTTGATGGCCAAGATTGAAATATTTATGACATTCTACATAATTGATGATTTTACAAAATTTTGTGATAACCTGTATGTAAAATATCTTCTTAAGATTCCTGATACATTTCAAATGTGTTTTGCTTGTTCAGATCTAGATTCAAAGTAGAGTCCTTTTACTGAAAACATTTTTTCATAGATTAGTGATTGTCATCACTGTTTCATGATTTTCTAGGCAGTGTTCACTGATTTGGAGATTCTTGCATCAATTTTTGCCAGTGCAATACATAATGTAGATCATCCTGCGGTTTCAAACCAGTTTCTTATCAACACAAGTAAGTTTGGTGTTCAGTGATATTCTCAAAATTTTTCTGCAAGTTCTGCACATAGCATCTGAAAAATACAAAATTCATTCCTTCTTTGCTTTTATTTATGCCTTTTCTCAGTAAACAGTTAGATGTTTGTATTTTAAACTGGATATTATTTTGTATTACTTGTAACTTTAGAAATAATGTATAGGGTACCTGCTAACAAGAATTAATAAGACATGAATTATAATCCTGGCACCGTTTCAATGTATTGTCTGTGGTCTCTTTCCTGGAAGTCAATTAGTTGGTTTACGTTAAATAAATAGATAGTTGTAGGAGACAAATGAAAGAATATTAAATAATATATATATATGTAACAGTTAGTGTATTTATATTGGAAGCATATAGTATGAGGAAAGATAACCATACATTTTAAAGAAATTTAGAAAACAAGTTTCTTTTTAAAAAAGAGATGAGCAGGACCATCTCTGGCTCCCCCTGGCTGCTGTATTTTTTTTTTCTGATCTCTGCATAGTCAAGCCTCTTTGACTGAATTTTCTCAGCCCATCCCTGCAGAGTGTGGCAAACCTCCTCTCTTTTTTATGCATCTCATTGGCGCTCCATGTATGGAAGAAAAAGCTCCAATTAAATGAGACCCTAATGCCATCTCCAAATTTGAAACCCAGTGTACTTGTTCTGCATTCCTCAAGGCTGTTCTCTGCAGCACTGCAGGAACCAGTTCCCCTTCTTTTATCTTCTGCTAGAAGAAAAGCACTGTTAGCTTCACTGAACCTGATCGTGGCACATTTACTGAATGGTTTCTTGCTCCAATGTAACCTGCTTTGATTACAGTGTTGTACATTGCTAATATAAGTGGGTAGCACATTGTAGGTCAGTGCAAATTCCATCATAAAATATTATTTCTTTTGCCATCCATTGTCTTCTCCTTTTACAATAACTGACCCAGAAGTACAAAAGTTGAAACAATACTAAGAATCCAAGCACATAAGAAGAAACAGCTACAGAAATGGAAACATACCTAGGGCTGTGTATTTGACCCATCAGGTTGCACATTCATAGACGCTGTCATTTCTCTACTTGGGTGAATCTATTACACTGGTGCTAAAATAGTATGACCCCACATCAGCAGTATAGTTTGAAGAAGGGAGATCCTCTGTTGACTCATTGCTGCTGTATGTTCAAATAAGACCTCCAGTCTAGCCTTCATCTAATTTTATTTGCCTTAACGGCCTGAGGGCTGCCCTGTAGTGAAATTCAGTTTAGTGATTCATCTGCAAGGCAAAGAGGATTGGGACTGTCTCTAGATTTCTGACACTGTATTGGTAAGAAGTGCAGTTCAGCTGCAAGGGTGTAGAAACAGTGAATCAAACATTGTGCACAAAACAGTGTGTAATACCCAAATTCTTAAGTGGGACTATGTAAGTAAAGAGTGTGTTTGTTTAATTAGAAATTGAATAGCAGGATATATTGGTGGCTCTGAGGTGCTATAGGGAAATCACTGAGTTGTTTAGGTTTAAACAACATGACTGGCTAGATGAAGGGACCAGTAGTGATATATAAAGCTTTCACTTTTAGGTAAACAGTTGAAAGGCAGCTGAGTTTAGAGCTATTCTTATTTAGTGGCTTAGAATAAATGTCTTGTTCTTCTCAATTTGGCTTTTGATAGGGAAGGCTTCCACATAAATTAAGTAGTGTCACTAACTGGAACTGCTGTTGCCAAGCTCAAAAGAGACAAAGGGGGTTTATCCCTTTTGAGTTGTTAGATGTAGGAAGAAGAAATCCTAGGAACAGAGACAGACATAAAGACCATCTAATTTAGGCTTATTTAGATATCTAATGCCCATCATTTTCAATGAGAGCTTAAGAATCAATGCTCACATGGCTTGTACAAAAGTTACTCACAAATTCTCTCAAATTCCAAATTTTCCTAACCTCTGGAAGATATTCACTTCTACCTAGTTCTATGTTTTCCAATGAACCTTACAGTGTATTAACATTTCACTAAGAAGTATAAGATACATTTTAAAAAGCATAATAGACTTATAGTTAATTATGTACATATTTCCCGTATCTCAGGTTATTCTTTATAATTATTTACATGTGATATTTCTGAGTATTAGCTCCCTGTTTCAGGATTTCAAGTCTATGTACACAGTTGTCCAAAAATTTGGTCCCTCATAAATACTATTAAAGTATAAACAAATATGGATTGTGTTAGCATCAGGGGAGATGTTTATTTGATCATTTTAAGTTTGTCCTTCCAGACAAATAGTTTTGAAGCTTATAGTGTGCTATAGAGATTACCAAGGGGGAACTTTACAGAATCACAGAATGGCCGAGGTTGGAAGGGACCTCTGAAGATCATCTAGTCCAACCCTCCTGCCGAGCAGAATCACCTAGAGCACATTGCACGGGATGGCATCCAGGTAGGTTTTTAATATCTCCAGTGAAGGAGACTCCACAGCCTCTCTGGGCAACCTGTTCCAGTGCTCGGTTCCACCTCCATTACAAAGTTCAGAACATTCTAGCTCTGCAGTTCCATCCCTTCCAAAGTAGTTCAGTAATTATGAGTATTTTTCAGTTGAAGCTCTTCAACTGAAGGGCTTCAAGGCTTTGAAAGGAAAATAAACCACTGCTGGTTTCCTTTGTAAGAAAAATGACAAGTAGGTAAGCTTTATAATTATTCTGTGAAAGATGAAAGATATATCATTTGACAAACTTGTTCTCTTTTTCCTTTTGTTATTACAGTTTTGATACCATCAGGATAAGGAAAGATAGGGGAGGGGTTTCCCAGTTCACAAGAGAGTGTTCAGGACAAGAGAGGAAGACAAGAGGAGAACGCATAATGAGACTAATGAAATCAGAAGAGCAGAGCTTTTATAGGCACCCTATTGAGCCAGAGAGATTTTAAAACAAAGCTGCTGTAAAGGAAGATAAAGAGGACAAGTAGTAAAATAGAGTTACATATATAGATTTATATAACAATGCTAGGGTTGTGGGTGAGGGCAATGGCACAACTGAAGTGCATCTACACTACTGCATGCAGCATGGGCAACAAACAGGAGGAGCTGGAAGCCATTTTGCAGCAGGCAAACTATGACCTTGTCGCCATCAACGAAATATGGTGGGACCACTCCCACGACTGGAGTGCTGCAATGGATGGCTATAAGATCTTCAGAAGGAACAGGCAACAAAGTAGAGGTGGTGGTGTAGCTCTCTATATCAGAGAGTGTTTCGATGTTGTAGACTTGAGACTGGGAATGATAAGGTCGAGTCATAGAATCATAGAATCATACAATCATTAAGGTTGGAAAAGACCTCCAAGATCATCTGGTCCAACCATCCCCCTACCACCACCATCACCCACTAAACCATGTCCCTAAGCACCAAGTCCAACCTTTCCTTAAACACCCCCAGGGATGGTGATGCCACCACCTCCCTGGGCAACCCATTCCAATGCCTAACCACTCTTTCTAAGAAGAAATTTCTCCTCATTTCCAAACTGAACCTCCCCTGGTGCAAACTGAGGCCATTCCCTCTACTCCTATTGCTAGTTATCTGCGAGAAGAGGCCGACCCCCAGCTCCCCACCACTTCCTTTCAGGTAGTTGTAGAGGGCAATAAGGTCTCCCCTGAGCCTCTTCTTCTCTAGACTAAACAAGCCCAGTTCCCTCAGCCACTCCTTATAAGACCTGTGTTCCAGACCCTTCACCAGGTTTGTAGCCTTTCTCCGGACATGCTCCAGGGCCTCAATGTCTTTCTTGTAGTGGGGGGCCCAAAGCTGAACACAGTACTCGAGGCATGGCTGCACCAGAGCAGAGTACAGGGGGACAATCACCTCCCTGGTCTTGCTGATTATACTATTAATGATACAAACCAGGATGCCATTGGCCTTCTTGGCCACCTGGGCACACGGCTGGCTCATGTTCAGGCAAGTGTCAACCAACACCCCCAGACCCTTTTCCTCTGCACAGTGTATCAGCCTCTGGAAACCTCTGCCCCAAGCCTGTAGCGTTGCACTTACCCATGTTGAACCTCATCCCACTGGCCTCTGCCCATCAATCCAACCTGTCCAGGTCCCTCTGCAGAGCCTTCCTACCCTCCGGCAGATCGAAACTTCCCCCACAACTTTGTGTCATCTGCAAACTTACTGAGGGTGCACTCAATGCCCTCATCCAAATAATCAATAAAGATATTAAAGATAGTCCCTATGGATAAGGATCAGGAGGGAAGGCCAACAAGGCAGACAATCTGGTGGGGGTCTGTTATAGACCGTCAAACCAGGATGAAGAGATGGATGAGGCGTTCTGCAGCTGGCAGAAATCACGCAATTGCCAGCACCTCTTCTCATGGGGGACTTCAACTTCCCAGACATATGCTGGAAATACAATGCAACCCTGAGGAAGCAGTCTAGGAGGTTCCTGGAGTGTGTGGAAGATAGCTTCCTGACTCAGCTGGTTCAAGAACCTACCAGGGGAGGTGCCCTCTAAGACCTGCTGTCCACTAACAGAGGAGGACTGGTGGGAGATGTGGGGGTCGGGAGCTGTTTAGGGCACAATGTCCACGAAATGGTAGAGTCCTCTATTCTTGGTGAAGTCAGGAGGGGGATCAGTAAAACTGCTATGTTGGACTTCCGGGCAGACCATAGAATCATAGAATCATAGAATATCCTGAGTTAGAAGGGACCCATAAGGATCATTGAGTCCAACTCTTGACACCACATAGGTCTACCCAAAATTTTAGACCATGTGACTAAGTGCACAGTCCAAAAGCTTCTTAAATTCCGACAGGCTTGGTGCAGTGACTACTTCCCTGGGGAGCCTGTTCCAGTGTGCGACCACCCTCGGTGAAGAACCTCTTCCTGATGTCTAGCCTAAACCTCCCCTGCCTCAGCTTGACACCATTTCCTCAGGTCCTATCACTGGTCACTAAAGAGAATAGATCGGTGCCTGCCTCTCCACTCGCCCTTGTGAGGAAGCTGTAGACTGCGATGAGGTCTCCCCTCAGCCTCCTCTTCCAGGCTGAGCAGGCCAAGTGACCTCAGCTGCTCCTCATACCTCTTACCCTCTAGGCCCTTCACCATCTTCGTCGCCCTCCTCTGGACACTCTCCAACAGTTTCATGTACTTTTTGTACTGTGGTGCCCAGAACTGCACACAGTACTCGAGGTGAGGCTGTACCTGCGCAGAGTAGAGCGGGACAATCACTTCCCTCGACCGACTAGCAATGCTGTGCTTGATGCATCCCAGGATACGGTTGGCCCTCCTGGCTGCCAGGACACACTGCTGGCTCATATTCAACTTGCTGTCAACCACAACCCCCAGATCCCTCTCTGCGGGGCTGCTCTCCAGCGTCTCGTCGCCCAGTCTGTACGTATAGCCAGGGTTGCCCCGTCCCAGGTGCAGGACCCGGCACTTGCCCTTGTTAAACTTCATGCGGTTGGTGATTGCCCAGCTCTCCAATCTGTCCCGATCTCTCTGCAAGGCCTTTCCACCCTCATCCGAGTCTACAACTCCTCCAAGTTTGGTGTCGTCAGCAAATTTGCTCAAAACACCTTCTAGTCCTACATCCAAATCATTTATAAAAACATTGAAGAGGACTGGCCCTAAAATGGAGCCTTGGGGGACCCCACTGGTGACCGGCTGACAGCCAGATGTGGCCCCATTTACCACAACCCTTTGAGCCCTGCCCGTCAGCCAATTGCTCACCCATCTTATAATGTTTTTGGTAAGTTGTATGCTGGACATTTTGTCCAGGAGGATCCTATGGGAAACTGTGTCAAAAGCTTTGCTGAAGTCCAGAAAGATCACATCAGCTGGTTTCTCTTGGTTGACTAGATGGGTGATCTTATAAAAGGAAATCAAATTTCTTAAGCAAGACCTACCCCTCGTGAACCCATGTTGGCTGGGACCAATGACTGCCTTGTCCCCCAGGTGCGCTTCAGTAACTTCAAGGATTATCTTCTCCATAATTTTATCAGGCACTGACGTGAGACTGACAGGGCTGTGATTGCTAGGGTCTTCTTTCTTGCCCTTCTTGAAAATTGGTACAACATTTGCCATCTTTCAATCTACTGGGACCTCTCCAGATTCCCAAGATCGTTGAAAAATAATTGAGAGAGGTCCCGCGATGACGTCAGCCAGCTCTTTAAGCACCCTGGGATGAATCCCATCCGGACCCATGGACTTATATGGATCCAGGTGGAGCAGCAAATCCCACAGATGTTCAGGGTCAGTTAGCAATGTGTGACACTGTACTATGGAAATATGTATGTGTGGGAATATATATATCCTGGCTGAACAAGTATGCAGGAGTTGTGTAGTATGTCAAAAGATAAATAGGAAAATTATCCACTCTCAGCCCAAAGGGGGGAGAGAACCAGGAATTCAACGCTTCCAAAATGTACAGGTAGATTTTACAGAACTCCTTAGAGTGGGTGGATTTAAATACTTATTAGTCTTGGTAGATCATTTGTCAGGGTGGGTGGAAGCTTTCCCTTCAGTATCTGCGACTGTGAACATAGTAACTAAAGTAATTCTAGAACAAATAACTCCCAGGTATGGAATTGTTGAAAATATTGACTCTGATCAAGGAAGTCACTTTATGTGAGAAATATTGCAAGGGCTAATGTGGGCTCTAGGAATCAAGTGGAAATTTCACGCTCCTTGGCATCCTTCCTCTTCTGGAAGGGTGGAGCGGATCAGACAGTAAGGAAGCAATTGACTAAGGTCTGGAAACTCAGCTTCCCCAAACGAAGTCCTTACCTTTGGCACTTCTCCGAATTCAGACTGCACCAAGAAAAGACGTGGGAGTTTCACCATATGAAATATTATTTGGATTGCTGTACATGGACAAAGGGAATGAATTATTGAAATTGAGAGAAAAGATGCTTTTCTTAAGAACTATATACTCGGGCTGTCGTCCTCTTTGTCATCTCTCAGGACCCGTGGATCATTAGCTCAAACCCCACCCTTGGAAGTCCTGATCCATCAATTCTGAGCAGGAGATTGGGATCTGATGCGAACATGGAGAGAACCGAAACTGCGACCTGAGTGGGACGGACTGTTCCAAATGCTCCTGACTACTGGGATGGCAGTAAAAATGGCTGAGAAAGAGTGGACTCATACCTGGGTAAAAGCATCAGTTAACCCTGATACCTGAGAGACTTCAGTAACAAAGACTTTTAAGGTTAAAACTGTTAAAACCAACTATTGTAAACCTTTAACTTCTCCTTAGAAGAATTCTTAATGAATTAATGAGCAAAAGGGATTGAATTACAGAGAATTGGCATGTTTCCAGAGAACACTCCCTGGAAGCAGGAGAAAAAGAAGGGCGGGGTATTTAATCCCCACCAGAAGAATCCTTATTAGTTTGTGATTTTTATTATCTTTCTCAATTATTATTTCTTAATTATTATAGGTGTATATATATGGGGAGAGATGATGTATTTTAATTTTATCTTAGTAATACCTGTTCTCAATAGATTAGTGGCAGGATGGAGGGAAAAATCAGCATTTCCGATTAATCCAGAACATCTCTTGAGTTCTATCTCGAAATAATTGTTGGATTTGCACCCAGATGCCTAGAAAGACTGAAAAGGCCTTGTCCCTGATTGCTATTTCCAGCAGCAACTGTGTCTGGATTCTCTAGATTTCTAAAAATTTCTAAAAAAAAATCAGTCCCGGGAAGGAATAGATTTTGAAGTTGAGCTCCCTACACATAGTCCTGGCTACAATATACTCTGTTATCAAAGGTGCCATTTAAACAACATTGATAGAAACTCAGGGGGCAATAGTGCTGACCCTGGGTGTGGAAATATTATCCATGAAGTAAGGAATAATCCCATACTGTACCGAATATGGTAGCTATGGGAATGCTAATATACATAAATGCACACCAGATACAACATGAGAATCCTGTAACCGGATGGCCTGTCCCAAATGGCAAGGGGTGGTACTGGCTATGTGGCAATAGAGCCAGGAAGGTGTTGCCCCTAGGATGGAAGGGAGCTTGCAGCCTGGGGGCAATAATTCCAAATGTAACTATTATTGAAGACCCACAAAGCCAAAGCTCCCTTGAGACCCCACGCAAAATTAAGTGGACTCCAGATAATCCTCTAGTAAAAAGAAACAGGGCATTTCACAGTTTTGCAAGGTGGTTTTTACCTTGGTTAGGGGTGAGTGAATTAGAAAAAGCTATTGTAAATATCTCAGCTATAATTGAAGAACTAGAAAATAACAGTCTGGATGCAGTCCAGGCACTACAAAAGGAGGTAACAAGTTTGCAAAAATACTACTCTGGAATTGAATGGTATTAGATTTATTACTAGCCTCACAAGGAGGAGCATGCAATGTAGTAAATGCCAGTTGATGTATGTATATAGATTAAACGGGACGAATTTGACTGATCTCAAAAATATTTGGGAAAAAAAAAATAAGGATTCTACATAGAGGGGCTCAAGATGATACTTCCTGGGGATTTAGAAACATTTGGGAGAAACTACCTTCGTGGTTACCTGAATGGAATTGGCTCAAGCAACTATTTGTTAGTATTATAGTAATAATGGCATTGTATATCTGTCATCCCCCGTGACATCCAAAGAAAAATATTGCTCCCTAATGTTGGAAAAACTGAAGAGTGGGATATGTGAAGAGGTGCAAAAACAACAATAGGAGTAAGAAAAGAAGAGGGGGGAATTGTGAGAAACAAAGTTGTGTTTTTGCAATAGAAGGTGTTTTTGCAGTGGAAAATTCCACTAATCTTGCATATTCAAAAGTGACTGTGCAGGCATGACAGTGGCATAGCAGTGGGGATTATGTTAAGCAGATAAGGGGAAGGTCCCACTGTCCCAAAATAAGGAGGATAGCTAAGAAAAGCAGGATGAGCAGTACGAAATCATTAAAAACAAAAATCACGGGCCCTCTAGTCACAAGAGAAGGAAAAAAAAGGAAAAGGAGAAATTAATGGTTGGTCAAATAAAATTGTACATATATAGTATAGAAAGGCATCTGCGTAGCTTGTGAACCTGTAGTATTCAGCCAATGAGGAAATAGGGGAGAAATCATGTGTCGGGTAATAGGGAATATGAGGTTATGATATACTTTTACTGTGCGCTCTTGCTTGCAGGACGCCCGCCATTGCAATCGCAAATAAAATGGCTTCACAGAACATCCTATCTGAAAAATTATTGAGGTATTTCTCACAGCGACTGAGCAATTATAGGACACAAGCACTGACACTGTATTCTTAGCATCCTCTTGATGAGACTGAAGTCAATAAATCACAGGGTGTACATGCAGAAGAACTATCAGAAAGTAGCAACTCAGTATTTCTCATGCCAAACGTATTCGATTCTAAAAAAACAATCTCTACTTAGGTTACAGTGTTTGTTGTTACTGTTATTTGTAATCTTTAAGTTTTTTTATTTTACTTAGTGAAGCTGAGATATAAATGTTCACTGAAGTGTCTGTACTATAGCTGAAATTTATTGGACTTGCAAGTCATTTAGCCAAGCTGAAAGACAAAATACTCTCTCATTCTTACAGAGTGGTGGAGAAATGCTTGCCTACTATACACTTGCATATATTGGTGCTAATAGGTTTAGATAAAAATACAGACGCTGATTATTTTGTATGTAAAATATTAATAGTCAAATTAGATATAGCATTCGTGGGAATAAAAATGTTGTTTCTGCAGAGTTACATTGTTTAAAGGTAAGGAATGGGGTATTGAGATATGCTTGCAGTGATAAGAAAACTTAGCAGGCAACCTTGTAAAATGCAGACAACCAGACTCCTTAGGACAATTAGGTGAAAATCACGGTGTTAAGTCAAGTCAGATAAGTGAAGAAACATTACCACTTCAAACAGTAAAAAAGTCAAAAGAAATTTGAAATTTAACAGGCCGGCAACTGAAGGCCATGCATTGTCTGTGAAGCATCGGATAGGTTGTGAACCTGGATTACCCAGTCAATGGGGAAACGGGAGGGTCCCGGTCATCGAGAAATAAAGTATATAAACAGTACTGTGTGTGAGAAACACTCCGTAGCCAATAACTTAGGCTCAGGCGAGGATCTCAGTGAAGTAGTAATTTATTCGCGATTGCAATGGCGGGCGCCCCACAAGCAGGAGAGCGCACCTACTAGTTCCAAAACACAGTTTATATACTTTTTGATGACAGGACCCTCCCCTGTTTCCCCACTGGAGTGGGTAATCCAGGTTCACAATCTATCTGATGCTTCACAGACAATGCCTGGCCTTCAGTTGCCGGCCTGTTTTTGAGGTGGTAATGTTTTCTCCCCTTATCTGGCTTGACTTAACATAGTGATTTTCACCTGATTGCTCTAAGGAGTCTGGTTGTCTGCATTTACGAGGTCACCTGCTGAGCTTTCTTATCACTGTAAGCATATCTCAATACCACATTCCTTCCTTCTAAACAATGTAACACTGCAAAAACAACATTTCTATTCCCACATGTGTGGCTAGTAGGTGCGCTCCTGCTTGTGGGACGCCCGCCATTGCAATCGCGAATAAATTACTACTTCACTGAGATCCTCGCCTGAGCCTAAGTTATTGGCTATGGAGTGTTTCTCACACATTTATCACAGCTGAAGAGATTCATACTGACCTAGGCATGGTATATTTGGAAATATGATCATCCATCTGTTGTTATAAAGGAGAAATGTCAGCCAGACGTCAGACTGAAAAAAATGCCTTTCAATATGAGTACAACAGCTTTGAACAGACTGCTTTTAAAGAATCATTCCAACACACATTTTAAATCTAAAAGGCACCTGTAGATTCATTGTCCTGACTGTAATGCTGTTTCTATATGAAGCCTTGAAGCTGATGGGCTTTGAACTTGAATTTGGTCCATTGTGTGTATATATGAAATGGCACCACTGCCTTCAGAGGCACATTTATCACAGGGAAAAGTATTTTAAGCCCCAGAGAGGCTTAAAAGCTCCCACTCTCCCTCTGCCCCCATATCTTTCACAAATGCATAGATGTGCACAGTCATGCTTGGTCTCCTGCAGCATTGGTAATTATGAGTTTTCTTTACCTACTCTCCCATTCAGAAGCAAGCTGTAGTTTTGTGGTTGCTATCAAAACTGGAGCATAGGCTAATAAAAATCAGTTATCATCTGTGAGATAGGAGGAATAAAACAGAGAGGAAGAACAGCAGGGCAGCAACTGGGCTCGTGAAATTAAAAGTGAAAATAAAAGCAAATCTATGTCTCATTCTGACAAGTGAGGCACCCTGCCTGTTATCCCTTTCATCATGCAGATGACTTCTCAGTAGCTCTAGGCACATAAACATGCAATTTCCTGTTCACCAAATTTCTACAGTAGCTGCCAATTGTTTGTAAACCTTCTAGTTAAAAAATATGGAAAATCATATCTCACAAACCTAAAAGCTCTATAGCTTTTAAATATTTTCTTGTTTCATTTTACAGTGATTTTGGGTTTAATTAGTATGAAGCCTAGTTATTTTTCACCAGGAGAGAAAGAGTGGCAACAACACTAGACCTAGGAGGTTGGAAAACTAACAGGTGGGTAAATTAATACCAAGTACTCATATTTACAGTTGCTATAAAGAAACCTTTGTATCAGAGGAAGCTAGATAATATATGGCATGCCATCTGGTTTGCTTAGAGATGGGGCAAAGAGATTTGCAGATTGCAGCTGGTCACAGACAGCCATTACCACCCAGTTAACTCAGTGCTTGAATAGAATCAGCTCACAGACAAAGGACAGCAGAGCCAAAGCAAGAAAAAGCTTCAGCTGGCTGGCCTAGAAAGCAGTGGTGCTGGCTGCCACGATCGCAGGTTCAGTGGATGAGGTTGGGTGTACTCCTTTATTCCCTGGTTTTGCTAAACTTTCACAGCAGCATCTACAAATAACACTTTCATCTGCCTCCTATTAGTGTCCTGGTTTCAGTTAGGATAGAGTTAATTTTCCTCCTAGTAGCTGGTAGGGTTCTATGTTTAGGATTAGGATGAGAAGAGCGCTGATAACATGCTGATGTTTTAATTGTTGCAGAGCAGTGCTTACACCAAGCCAAGGACTTTTCAGCTTCTCGCTCTGTCCTGCCAGCGAGCAGGCTAGGGATGCAGCAGGAGCTGGGAGGGGACAGACCCAGGACAGCTGATCCAAACTGGCCAAAGGGGTATTCCATACCATCTGACGTCATGCTAAACAATATATAGGGGTGGCTAGCCGGGGTGGAGGGGGGGGGGCCGGCTGCTCGGGGGTAGGCTGGGCATCGGTCAACGGGTGGTGAGCAATTGCATTGTGCATCACTTGTTTTGTACACATTATTATTATTATTATTATTATTATTATTATTATTATTTTCTTGTCTTAATAAACTGTCTTTATCTCAACTCACAGGCTTCACTTTCCCGTTTCTCTCCCCCATCCCAGAGAGGGAGGGGGGAGGGTGAGCGAACGGCTGTGTGGTGTTTAGCTGCCGGCCGGGTTAAACCACAACACATACATTAAAATGAAGCCCATTGCACCCTGGTAGTAAGCTGTGGTAATTGTTCTGTATCTCTCCTGATTTGCTGCGTCCTGTAACGGTAACAAAAAAACTTTTTACATAGTGCAGGTAAATTGATAAATACATTTTTTAATAGGAAGAAAACTCTAATAATGGTTATTGTACAACTCTGCAATCCTACTAATAAAATTAATCAACAGGGAGAAATTTGAGAATAACAGGTGTCCTGTCTTTGGCTAGGATAGAGTTAATTTTCCTCCTAGTAGCTGGTAGGGTGCTGTGTTTGGGATTTGGGATGAGAATAATGCTGATAACACACTGATGTTTTAATGGTGGCAGAGCAGTGCTTACACCAAGCCAAGGACTTTTCAGCTTCTCGCTCTGTCCTGCTAGCGAGCAGGCTGGGGGTGCAGCAGGAGCTGGGAGGGGACAGACCCAGGACAGCTGACCCAAACTGGCCAAAGGGGTATTCCATACCATCTGACGTCATGCTAAACAATATATAGGGGTGGCTAGCCGGGGTGGAGGGGGGGCCGGCTGCTCAGGGATAGGCTGGGCATTGGTCAGCAGGAGGTGAGCAATTGCATTGTGCATCACTTGCTTTGTAAATATTATTATTATTACTATTATCCTTATTATTATTATTTCTCTTTCTTTTCTATCCTATTAAATTGTTTTTATCTCAACCCACAAGCTTTTACTTGTTTTTTCCTGATTCTCTCCCCTATCTCACTGATGAGGGGGGAGGTTGAGCAAATGGCTGTGTGGTATTTAGCTGCTGGCCGGGTTAAACCACAACAACAGGGAAAAGGAGAATTCTGCTTTGGATCATAATAGGAGGAACATGTCCATTCTGCAATGAGGTGAGAGTGAAGAGAAGCAGAAAGGCATGGCCCTGTGTCTGGTCCTATAACCAGAGTCACTCATTGCTTCATGTTATGCAACATCCTGAATGCTGGGTGAGAACATTGTCTTTTGTTCCTGACTTGAACCTTCACATTTTGACAGAGGGGACAGATAAAGTCTCATGTTCTGGATGAAAAGCTGGGACAAATCAACAACCTTAAGATCTCCACCACAAGATCAGTATGGTTCCTGATGTCTGGGAATGTCCTGATTAAAAAGGCAATGTCTAATTGTCTTGTTCTTGTGATTTTAAGCCATTGGTGGTCATGCCAGCTTTAGCAAAACTATGGATTTGTGCTGACAAAATAAAAACTGAGGTGCAATGCTTTTAAAATAAGGATGATATCTGACAAAAAAATACAGTTTGCTAGCAGTCCCTTACCACAAACCAGTTTTCTCCCTCATTCTCTGTATCTCATCCTCCTGCCTGTAAAGTAAGGAATGTAAGTTTTCCTTTTTCCTACTCCTTGCTTTACTTATTTCTATTAAAAAATCTTCAAGGCAGGGACTACCTATTACTACATTTATATGCAACATCTAGCATAGCCACCCATGTCTGTACTAAGATTGTGAGACATCAGCAATAACTAAAATACAGGAAATGCATGACCATACCCTGTTCCAACATACCTATTTAACATTTTTATCCGTAAACATTAAAAGCTTTAGATGAAACATACATAACATTTCAGCACAATCCTTTAACTCTCTAAGAGATCATCTAGGCAGATTCAGTTTTAACAGACTTTGAATCATAACTTCATTATTTCATATTTTTTGAGTGAATAAGAAATAGTTTACTTTACAATATGGACAAATTTATTTAACTTGTCTTCCTACTAAAAGATAAAAATAATCTATGGTAGACAGTGTTTGATTTGGATTGTTTTCTGAAATGGTTTCTGTGTTAGTAGTACTGTCTTGTTAATGAGAGAAAAATAGATTAAACTGGCCTTCTTCTTTACACATATATTATTCATCTTGTAAACTAATAAAGTAAAAAAGATTCTACATACATCATAAATGACTTACAGAATAAAAAATATACCAAGCCAGTTACTGAAACCAAACAAGGTCTTTGCTAAATTATATGCATTCAGTTCATTCTGGATTACAGCTGCTACTGGCTTGATGTAGTTTCAGTGCTCCAATGTGGCGTAATGACCACACGGACACCAGGGTTCTTTCAGGATCAGTGTAGTGGGTTTACGTGGCAAGGTTTTGGTAGCAGGGGGCCATAGGGGTGGCTTCTGTGAGAAGAATCTAGAAGCTGCCCCATGTTTGGTAAGGGCCCCACTGCTGACCAGAGCTGAGCCAGTAAGTGGTGGTATTTTGCGCCTCTGTGAGAACATATTTAAGACAGGGGAAAAAAAAAAACAAAAATGCTGCGCCACACAGCAGCTGGGAGAGTGAGAGGAGTGAGGAACAGCCTTGCAGGCGCCAAGGTCAGTGAAGAAGGAGGGGGAGAGGTGCTCCAGACGCCGGAGCAGAAGTCCCCTGCGGCCTGTGGGGAGGACCATGGTGAAGCAGGTTGTCCCCCTGCAGCCCATGGAGTACCACGATGGAGCAGGGTTCCATGCTGCAGCCATGGAGGAGACCACGGTGGAGCAGGTGGACCTGCACCAACGGAGGCTGCGGCCTGTGGAAGACCCCTTCCAAAGCAGATTCCGAGCCGGACCTGTAGCCCATGGAGAGGAGCCCACGCAGGAGCAGGTGACCTGGCAGGATCTGCTGCCCGTGGGGGACCCAGGTTGGAGCAGTTTGCTCCTGAGGGATGGACCCCGTGGTATGGACCCATATCTGGAGCAGTTCTTGAAGAGCTGCTGCCTGTGGGGAGCCCACGCCGGATCAGTTCAGCAAGGACTGCATCCCGTGGGAGGGACCCCACAGCACAGGGGACGAGAGTGACCGAGAAGGAGCCGCAGGGAAGCGCTATAGACTGACCATAACCCCCGTTCCCCCGTTCCCCTGCGCCGCTCGGGGGGAGGAGGTGGAAGAGGGTGGATGGGGGGGAAGGTGCTTTTGGTTTCTTTCCTTTGTTTCTCACTTCTCTAGCTTGTTAGTAATAGGCAATAAATCTTACTGTCTCCCTATGCTGAGTCTGTTTTGCCCGTCACGATAATTACTGCGCGATCTCCTTGTCCTTATCTCAACCCTTGAGCCCTTTTCATCGTATTTTCTCCCCATTCCTCTTTGAGGAGGGGGAGTGAGAGAGTGGTTGCGGTGGAGCTCAGCTGCCCACCCGAGTAAAACCACCTGCTACTACTTTATTGATGACATAACTTCAGCTCTCTCTTACTGAGGACATAACTTCAACTCTTACGCTGAGAGCATAACTTCATCTCTTATTGAGGACAGGCTCCCTTCTTATACCATTCGCTCTACAGCAGTACTTTTCCACTAACTATTCATTGGTCAGCAACTTTGCCTGGCAACAGCAAACACCCAGCAAATTCCATGTTTTAAGGGCTGGAGAACAAGCAGTGGGAGACAGCAAGGTGTCTCCTGAATCACCCTTCTTTGTTCCCTCTGAACTCTTTTCATTCCTGATGGCCTCATCGTTAAGAGTCTGATGTTATCACCAAACATGGGGCTTGTCGACCCCCATGGTCACACTCCCACACTCCAAGACTGAAAGCGATATAGAAGTTAGACCCTTATAGGTCTCATGGGAAATTATGCTCTGTCTTTCTGTCTGGGAAAGGCCAGGCAGCCCTAAACTTTTTTCTGCTTATACTCTAAACTGGCCAAGCCTAAACCAGCTGTGGTCTGGATTCTGGATAGATGCATTAACAGAACTGATCTCAAATTTTCTGATGGTATTACTGAATATTAAGGTATTAAGATGCTTGTACTAAGCCTGTGTATTTTCTAATACTCAGAGGTCAGTTCTTTCTCAGTAGGTCATTGTAAGAAACACTCCATAGCCAATAACTTAGGCTCAGGCGAGGATCTCAGTGAAGTAGTAATTTATTCGCGATTGCAATGGCGGGCGTCCCACAAGCAGGAGCGCACCTACTGGTTCCAAAACACAGTTTATATACTTTTTGATGACAGGACCCTCCCCCGTTTCCCCACTGAGTGGGTAATCCAGGTTCACAACCTATCCGATGCTTCACAGACAATGCATGGCCTTCAGTTGCCGGCCTGTTAAATTTCAAATTTCTTTTGACTTTTTTACTGTTTGAAGTGGTAATGTTTCTTCACTTATCTGACTTGACTTAACACCGTGATTTTCACCTAATTGTCCTAAGGAGTCTGGTTGTCTGCATTTTACAAGGTTGCCTGCTAAGTTTTCTTATCACTGCAAGCATATCTCAATACCCCATTCCTTACCTTTAAACAATGTAACTCTGCAAAAACAGCATTTTTATTCCCACATCATACTCTGTAAATAAGAGGAAAGTACCATTGAACTGTCGAGTAAAAACATTATTAACAGAAGTAATACCACCTTTCATCATCTAAAACTATGTCTTCGTATTTCTTTTATGGAATAAGTTTTACTCTCACATATTTTGCTAGTTTCATGTATTTGATTTGATTTTTCTGGGAGGAACAGAAGGAAAATATGGCCTGTAGCAAGCACACAGCCTTACTGTAGAGAATAGATATGATTTCCAAACAAGTTTTGTCAGTGTCTATCTGCTTGTTTGTCAGTCAGAGATGTGTGGTTGGAAATATGATGGTATGACAAGCAGAATCCCACTGTTACTGAAGCAAATCTTATTTTGCTGTTGGTGATTTCCACTGAAGTGTGTCTGCAGATAAGAATGAACAGCCCTAACAATCAAGCCATAAGCCAGTGAGGCTTCCTATCCAAGACACCAACCACTTTCTATGTAGTCTTAAAGGGAGTTAGCGTGGACTTAGGCATTCTTGATTACAGAGAATAAAAATGAGTGTAAATGAAGAGAAATAAAGATACAAGTTCTTAAATAGTTTTACACAAAGGGAAATAAAGCTGAAGAAAAGGATCCAAACATGGACTGACTTTGGGATAGGAGATGCTGGAGCTAGGCATTGGGTTTGGCTTGGTCAAGGAAGGAACCAGGCATTTGGGGTTATTCTCAATACAGACTTCTAATATGTGCTTGTACTAGCTAATTGTATAGCTAATACTATGTTAACGTGATGATAAAAAAGATTTTCTTAAGTGGTATTTCAGCGTATGGCATAGATGGATGACCGTGCATAAAGGGGAGTTTATTAGGTCGAAATGTTGATAATCACATTCCTGTTGGCAATATTATCAATTCACTTGCTAGAAGGAAGCAAATAAAATTTTAATTGGCCTAATGTAAAAATGTGCTGGACTAGAATAATCAGAAACATCCTAAAGATAGCTCCTTTTATAGTACTCCTAGGGAACAAGAATATCATTGTCAGAATAAATAGCACTTTGAAAACATCAAATACTTTAATATTAAATAGCATATTTTATTACAATGATTTTATGTATTTGAAACAGATAATATAGTAATGTAAGGGGCCTTTCTGTTTATTCGCTTTTATACTTATGGAAGAAATAAATAGAAAAGAACTAATTTTCATATTTCATTATATTTATATGTGTAAATCACCGATTTTTATCCTCAGGTACTGGTTTGTACTTGAATAAAATCTTTTCTAATTCAGGCATGTTTACTGAATACTGCTTTTTTACCTTAGTCATTTTTGCAAGATGATATGTACTAGATCTGGCTAGGATGGAGTTAACTTTCCCCACAGCAGCCCATATAGTGCTGTGCTCTATACTTGTAGCTAGAACAGCACTGATATCATAGAATCACCAAGGTTGGAAAAGACCTCCAAAATCATCTGGTCAAACTGTTAGTGTTGGGGAAAACCAAATGGATGTTTTCATGTTTCTTAGGTGACGGGTCATAAAATATAGATAAGCAATATCAAATTTATCTATGTATACTGAGATATTTAGGGAGTATACCGAACAGTCAAATGAATCCTTGAAAGGGAGCCCTGTGAGAGAACAGGTACAACCTGACCTTTGATAAGAACCTGAAAATGCTGAAATGAGTTGAACCAGAACCAAGGAGCGGAGAGAGCATGTGTCGAGTGAGAAAGGTGAAAAGTTTAACAGAGAGGAAGACTCCTTACTTCATCTGGACGACCACCTGGACGACCACCAGAGAGCACCACGCATGTGCAAATGGGAGGAGAGCTAATTGGAATGGAATGCGAGGCTGATGTTGCAACCTGTAATGAATACGTATACCTTATGTAATATTGAATGTATAAATAACGATCGGGATGTAACGGGACTGGAAGCCAGATTTGGGCACCTGCCCCGGCTTCCAGCGCTGAATAAAGCACCTTCATATAATCACTTGGTGGTTATGTGGTTGCTACGCTAACAAAACCATCCCCCTACCACCAATGTCACCCACTAAACCATGTTCCTAAGCACCATGTCCCCACCCACGTGGTGGGAAGCTGGGGGTCAGCCTCTTCTCACAGATAACTAGCCATAGGAGTAGAGAAAATGGCCTCAGTTTGCACCAGGGGAGGTTCACGTTGGAAATGAGGAGACATTTCTTCTCAGAAGGAGTGGTTAGGCATTGGAATGGGTTGCCCAGGGAGGTGGTGGCATCACCGTCCCTGGGGGTGTTTAAGGAAAGGTTAGACATGGTACTTAGGGACATGGTCTAGTGGGTGATACTGGTGGTAGGGGGATGGTTGGACCAGATGATTACCAGATGGTGGTAGGGGGATGATGACCAGATGAAACAGTGAGGGTGACGGAGCAGTGGAACAGGCTGCCCAGGGAGGTTGCTGAGTCTCCTTCTCTGGAAATATTCAAGGCCCGCCTGGACGCCTACCTGGGCAACCTGCTCCAGGGAACCTGCTTTGGCAAGGGGGTTGGACCTGATGATCTCTTGAGGTCCCTTCCAACCCCTACAATTTTGTGATTCTGTGTGATTCTGTGATTTTGGAGGTCTTTTCCAACTTTAATGATTCTATTATTCTATGATTCAGGAGAAAACAAAGCAATTCTTGTCAGGTCCATTTAAAGTTCTTTCTCAATCTCTGTTATTGCTCCAGGAGTCCATTTGTTGCCTGTCCCATGTCCCATTGGAAAAATCTGTGATCCTTTTCCAAACATGAAAACATATAGATTTGCAGAAGATTTTTTTTTGGAAAAATACAATTCTTAGAAGCTGTTTTAAAAATGACCATTAAAAAAAATTCTTAAGAAGCCAAACAACCTCCACAGCAAGTTTTGTATGAAGCACTATGCCACTGACTGTAACAACAGTAGGTTTTGCTTATGAAAAATCATGCCCAGAAATGCTTGATGAAATAGCAAATTTAAGGAAGTGTTGTCTCTTTCTCTTTGAGAAACATACATAACAAACAACAACTCTAGATATGATTAGAAGTACACAGATGATCTTAAATGTATCAGCCTGCAACAGGTATTATGAGCTGTCCTCTAAGGATTGTGGAAAATATCACCTCAACCCTAAACAAATTGTATGAGCCCTGTTCTCACTTCTACCTCTTTGTAAAAATACAGACACAGACACAGACACAGATTTCTAGGTTGGAAGAGACCTCAAGATCATCGAGTCCAACCTCTGACCTAACACTAAGCACTCCACTAAACCATATCGCTAAGCTCTACATCTAGACGTCTTTTAAAGACCTCCAGGGATGGTGACTCCACCACCTCCCTGGGCAGCCCGTTCCAATGCTTAATAACCCTTTCGGTAAAGAAGTACTTCCTAACATCCAACCTAAAACTCCCCTGTCGCAACTTTCGCCCATTCCCCCTCGTCCTGTCACCAGGCACGTGGGAGAACAGACCAATCCCCACCTCACTACAGCCTCCTTTAAGGTAACTGTAGAGAGCAATAAGGTCTCCCCTGAGCCTCCTCTTCTCCAGGCTGAACAAGCCCAGCTCCCTCAGCCGCTCCTCGTAAGACTTGTTCTCCAGACCCCTCACCAGCTTGGTCGCCCTTCTCTGGACTCGCTCGAGCACGTCCATGTCCTTCCTGTAGCGAGGGGCCCAAAACTGAACACAGTACTCGAGGTGCGGCCTCACCAGAGCCGAGTACAGGGGCACAATCACTTCCCTAGACCTGCTGGCCACACTGCTTCTTATACAGGCCAGGATGCTGTTGGCCTTCTTGGCCACCTGAGCACACTGCTGGCTCATATTCAGCCGACTATCAACCAATACTCCCAGGTCCTTCTCGGCCAGGCAGCTTTCCAACCACTCATCTCCCAGCCTGTAACTCTGCTTGGGGTTGTTGCGCCCCAGGTGCAGGACCCGGCACTTGGCCTTGTTGAACTTCATACAGTTGATCTCAGCCCATCGCTCCAGCCTATCCAGATCCTCCTGCAGAGCCTTCCTGCCCTCGAGCAGATCGACACACGCACTTAGCTTGGTGTCATCTGCAAACTTACTGAGGGTGCACTGGACGCCCTCATCCAGATCATCGATAAAGATATTAAAGAGGACCGGCCCTTTAATACATCAGTACAACATCAGTAACATTTTCTAGACAAGAAGTTTAGAGACTTTCTAGAATATTCTGGAGTCTGCCACAAAGGGCTTTGAATATAGACCCTGATTACAATAAAATTCAGACAATCATTTGGTCTTTGTAGAGGCATCAGACCTAATCACAAAGGTAACTTTTTCCATAAAATGGATGCAAACATCTATCCATACACAGTGGATGAGAAAGTTTTATTGCTTTGCTTAAGAATGCTGCCTTGATGGCTACTCGCTTTACCACCACTTTTCTCAAAAATTTAGTGAGTCTGGCATAGTAACATCTTTGGTCTTTAAACCTTCCTAGCTTATAAGTATTAGTACCCATCTTCAGTCTCCTGCAAAATCCTTTTCTTCACCAGAGAGTGAAATTCAGAATGAGAACATAGGCAGCCAGTTCTAATAAACAAAAAATGCTTTAATATTATTAACCACTGGCATCATCTGAGCAATGGCATCCAACTACAGGAGGCTTCTGCATGCATAATACTGATCCATTGGCTGATGTCTGCCTTCTTCATATCATTTGTGCTATTCACAACCTGCCCAAAGTGCTCTGGTGATCATTAACTTACAGCATACAGATTTTTGAAAAAGAAGACAAGACAAAAACAAGAACGATATTGGCTGTTCTTGCTATCAAAGTTATCCCCTTGTTTTCCAGCTGCTAAGGGTGGAATTCAGCCACCTAAAATATAAACACCTAGCTTTCTATAATTGGGCCTACCACTGTGTCAGTTTAGTAGAACAAACATTTCCAAAAGGGAAATTTTCAGGGAGAATTTTTCTTTTAGATAGGTATTTTAGCACAGAATTAATCACCTTCTGAGTGTACCCTCAGTAAATTTGCGGATGACACAAAACTGTGGAGAGTGGCACCCAATGACAGGACAAGAGGCAACATGCACAAACTGAAACACAAGAGGTTCTGTCGGAATATCAGGAAGCACTTCTTTACTGTGCAGGTGACAGAGCACTGAAACAGGTTGCCCAGTGAGGTTGTGGAGTCTTCTTCCTTGGAGACCTTAAAAAGCCATCTGGACATGGTCCTGGGCAACCTGCTCTAGGTGTCCCTGCTTGAGCAGGTGGTTGGACCAGCTGACCTCTAGAGGTCCCTTCCAACTTTAACATATCTGTGATTCTGTGATATCTATTTCTGACTGCTGCTTATAAAGCCATGGTTAGTAGCCTAACTACTGGATTAGAGAAGTGTCATGGTTTTGGCTGGGATAGAGTTAATTTTCTTTTTTCTTCCCCCCCCCCCTTTTTTTTTCACTCTGTTTAGTTATGTAGGAGAGAAGAAGAAAAGAAGATACCTTCTGGTGTAATTGTCAGAGACTGACTTTCCTACAACAACATAGCTGATGACAGTCACAGCACATTATAAAACTGTTAGATGTTGAACTAAATATAATATTGTCAAGCGGATATTTTTCATTGCTGTAATGAATCTGAAATCTTTCCTAACTCCTTAATTAGTTTTAGGGAGTTTAGCTATGTTTCTGTACAAGAGATGTAAATGATAATTACTAACTTTGATTCACAGGTGATTCAATTATGGATGAAGGACTGCCCATCAGTTGAATTAAGACCTTCAAGGGCATAAAGAGTTATTAAACTTATTTCTTGTCTTCCTAGCCTATTCAAAGCCAGACTCCTTCCAGAAACAGAAAACAAACTCCGTAAACTAATCTCCAAAATTCTTGAAGTCTGGCAGCCCTGGAGATATAATTTGGGATACCAAGAGGATGAATCACAGTAATTCAGCATCATTTCTTTCAAACGTGGAAGTGGTTTGCCATAGAGAAGTGTTTGTTCTACTATTAAAAGATATACGTGATAAACTATGAATCAGTCAACCACATTTAAGACCCTTGTTCAGAAGCCACTCATGAAATCCACAGGCAGTCAGAATAAATAAATAAATAAATAATAAAACAGAATAATAGAATATCCTGAGTTAGAAGGGATCCACAAGGATCACTGAGTGAGTCCAACTTCTGGCTCCACACAGGTCTACCCAGAAATTCAGACCATATGACTAAGAGCACAGTCCAAACACTTCTTAAACTCCGACAGGCTTGGTGCCATGACTATGTCCCTGGGAAGCCTGTTCCAGTGTGCGACAACCCCCCCAGTGAAGAACCTCTTCCTGATGTCTAGCCTGAACCTCCCCTGTCGCAGCTTGACACCATTTCCTCAGGTCCTATCACTGGTCACTAAAGAGAATAGATCGGTGCCTGCCCCTCCACTCCCCCTCGTGAGGAAGCTGTAGACCGAGATGAGGTCTCCCCTCAGCCTCCTCTTTTCCAGGCTGAACAGGCCAAGTGACCTCAGCCGCTCCTCATACCTCTTCCCCTCTAGGCCCTTCACCATCTTTGTAGCCTTTCTTTGGACACTCTCTAATAGTTTCACATCCTTTTTGTACTGGATGTATTTTCAACTGGAAAATTTTTATACTGGATCCCTTTTGTATTAAGGGATTGAAGCATCTGTCTTATGAGGAAAGACTAAGCGAGCTGGGCCTGTTTAACCTAGAGGAGAGGAGACTGAGAGGAGATCTTATAAATACCTACTATAAATACCTGAGGGGACAATGTAAAGAGGATGGGGTGAAACTCTTCTCAGTGATAGGACAAGGGGTAATGGGTGTAAATCATAAAATCATTAAACTTGGAAAAGACCTTCAATATGATCTGGTCGAAACCATCCCCCTACCACCAATGTCACCCACTAAACCATGTCCCTAAGCACCGAGTCCAACCTTTCCTTAAACACCCCCAGGGACAGTGATGCCACCACCTCCCTGGGCAACCTGTTCCAATGCCTAACCACTCTTTCTGAGAAGAAATGTCTCCTCATTTCCAACGTGAACCTCCCTGACCTGGTTTCAGTTAGGACAGAGTTAATTTTCCTCCTAGTAGCTGGTAGGGTGCTATGTTTTGGATTAGGATAAGAAGAGCGCTGATAACATGCTGATGTTTTAATTGTTGTAGAGCAGTGCTTACACCAAGCCAAGGACTTTTCAGCTTCTCGCTCTGTCCTGCTAGCGAGCAGGCTAGGGATGCAGCAGGAGCTGGGAGGGGACAGACCCAGGACAGCTGACCCAAACTGGCCAAAGGGGTATTCCATACCATCTGACGTCATGCTAAACAATACATAGGGGTGGCTAGCCGGGGTGGGGGGGGCTGGCTGCTCAGGGATAGGCTGGGCATTGGTCAGCGGGTGGTGAGCACTTGCATTGTGCATCACTTGTTTCGTACACATTATTAGTAGTAGTACTATTATTAATATTATTATTATTTTCCTGTCTTAATAAACTGTCTTTATCTCAACTCACAGGCTTCACTTTCCCGTTTCTCTCCCCCATCCCAGAGAGGGAGGGGGGAGGGTGAGCAAACGGCTGTGTGGTCTTTAGCTGCCGACCGGGTTAAACCACAACAGTCCTTTTTGGCGTCCAACGTGGGGCACGAAGGGTTGAGATAATGACAGATCTGACCAGAGTGTGTTAAACCAAAATTGGTATAAGTATTAGACCTGCTTAATAGTTGCTAGTCACAATGTTGATTGCTTTAATCTCAAGTCTGCTGTGCCTGTTTTCCAAATTGAGTTTTATAGCACGTTACTTTCTGTATGTGCTCCCTGTCGTGCTGTTTATCCTTTCCGGGCCCTGGTTTAAGATTGTTATGGTACTGTGCGGTGTAACAATGGCTTATGATATGATGAAATTTCTGGTCATGACCCTAACCTGGTATTTGTATTCAGCACTGTCATAGAATCATAGAATATCCCGAGTTGGAAGGGACCCAGTTGTCGATCCAGATGAAGTCAAGCGTATACGATCCATGTGGCAGAAGTTTGTACGGAGTGCACCATCATCATATGCCAGCTCATTGGCAGTAATGGCCTGGAAAGAGGATGAGGAACCCACAGTGGATGAAGTGGCTAAACAACTCCAGCAGTACGAAGAAAGTCTCTCCTCTTCCCTACAGGCCTGCATCTCGGCTGTGGAGAAACTTTCTGAAAGTGTCCATCAACTAAAAAAGAATACTTTGGAGACACTTCCTGAAGAGGTCCACCAACTTAAAGAAAGTTTATTTTCCTCCCCACCTGTATAAACCAGTGTCTCAGCTATCAGGGGTAAGCTACATTACAACTACACTACACATTACACATGTACATCTACATTATTAGTAGTAGTACTATTATTATTATTGTTATTATTATTTTCCTGTCTTAATAAACTGTCTTTATCTCAGCTCACAGGCTTCACTCTCCTGTTTCTCTCCCCCATCCCAGAGAGGGAGGGGGGAGGGTGAGCGAACAGGTGTGTGGTGTTTAGCTGCCGACCAGGTTAAACCACAACACTCCCCGGTGCAACTTGAGGCCATTCCCTCTACTCCTATCGCTAGTTATCTGCGAGAAGAGGCTGACCCCCAGCTCCCCACCACTTCCTTTCAGGTAGTTGTAGAGAGCAATAAGGTCTCCCCTGAGCCTCCTCTTCTCCAGACTAAACAACTCCAGTTCCCTCAGCTGCTCCTCATAGGACTTGTGTTCCAGACCCTTCACCAGATTCATAGCCCTTCTCTGGACACACTCAAGTGCCTCAATGTTCTTCTTGTAGTAAGGGGTCCAAAACTAAACACATTACTAGAGGTGCGGCCTCACAGGAGCAGAGTACAGGGGGACGATCACCTCCCTGGTTCTGCTGGCTACACTATTCCTGATACAAGCCAGGATACCATTAGCCTAACTCTACAGCTTCCTGAAGGGAGGTTGTGATGAGGAGGGAGCGTTTTGGCCTCTTCTCTCTGATAACTAATGATAGGACTCGAAATGGCCACAAGTTGCGCCTAGGGAGATTTAGATTAGATATCAGGAAAACCTTTTTCTCTCAAAGAGTGTTCAGGCACTGGAACGGCCTGCCCAGGGAGGTGGTGGAGTCACCATCCCTTGTGGTGTTCAAGAAGAGCCTGGACAAGGTGCTACAAGGTATGATTTAGTAGCTTAGGGGGTAGTATTGGTGATAGGAGGACGGTTGGACTAGATGATCTTGTAGGTCCTTTCCAACCTTGTGTTTCTATGATTCTATCATCAATAAAGATATTAAAGAGGATGGGCCCCAACACCAACCCCTGGGGAACACCACTCATGACCAGTTGCCAGCTGGATTTCACTCCATTCACCACTACTCTCTGGGCCCAGCCGTCCAGCCAGTTTTTAACCAAGCAAAGAGTGTACCTGTCCAAGCCATGGGCCTCCAGCTTCTCCAGGAGAATACTGTGGGAGACCGTGTCAAAGGCCTTGCTGAAGTCTAGGTAGACTACGTCAACAGCCTTTCCCTCATCCACCAGGTGGGTCACCCGGTCATAGAAGGAGATGAGGTTGGTCAGGCAGGACTTGCCTTTCATGAACCCATGCTGACTGGACCCGATCCCCAGGTTGTCTCGCATATGCCGTGTGATTGCATTCAAGGTGACCTGCTCCATCATCTTTCCTGGCACCGAGGTCAGGCTGAAAGGCCTGTAGTTCCCCAGTTCCTCCTTACAATCCTTCTTATAGATGGGCCTCACATTAGCAAGTTTCCAGTCATCCGGGACCTCTCTGGATGACCATGACCGCTGATAAATGACGGAAAGCAGCCCAGCAATCACATCCGCCCATCAATTCCTTCAGCACCCTCAGGTGCATCCCATTGGGGCCAAAGATTTGTGTGTATCTAGATTGCCTAAATAACCTCTAACCCAATCCTCTTCAACCAGGGGAAAGTCTTCCTCTCTCCAGGTTTTCTCTCTTGCTTCTGGGCTTGGTAATGCGCGGGCCTAGCCTTAGCAGTGAAGACTGAAGCAAAGAAGGCATTCAGGAACTCCGCCTTCTCTGTATCAGCCGTCACCAAGGTACCCACCTCATTTAGCAGCACACCCACATTTTCCTTAGTCTTCTTTTTGCTACTGATGTATTTGAAGAAGCCCTTCTTGTTGTCCTTGATGTCTCATGCTAAATTTAATTCTAACCGGGCCTTGGCCTTCCTCACTGCATTGTTCTCTGACAATGTTCCTATACTCCCCCCAAGTGGTCTGTCCCTTCTTCCACATCATGCATGCTTTCTTCTTCTGTTTATGTTTTCCCAAGAGCTCCTTGCCCATCCACGCAGGTCTCCTGCCCCCCTTGCTCAACTTCTTTCTCGTAGGGATGCACCGATCCTGAGCTTGGAGGAAGTGGTGCTTGAATATTAGCCAACTCTCCTGGGCCCCCTTTCCCTCGAGGCCCCTGGCCCAGGGGATTCCTCCAATTAGGTCCCTGAAGAGGTCAAAGTTAGCTCTCTTGAGATCCAGGGTCGCGGTCCTACTTGTTGCCCTGCTTCCTCCTCGCAGGATCTTGAGCCCCAACATCTGATCACTGCAGCCAAGACTGCTTTCAACCTTCATGTTTCCAACTAGACCATCTCTGTTTGTTAGTATCAGGTCCAGCTGTGCTGCTCTCCTTGTTGGCTCCTCTACCACCTGCATCAAGAAGTTATCTGCAATGTTCTGCAGTAACCTCCTGGACTGTTTGTTCTGAGCTGTGTTGTCTTCTCAGCAAATATTGGGGTGGTTAAAGTCCCCCATAAGAACCAGGGCCTGCGACTGTGAGGCAACTTGCAGCTGCCGACTTGTACTTGTTTAGTTTCATCAGGTGGTCTCAAACCTGCTCTTCACTTACAGTGGGCGGGACTTTGCTCCCCCAGCCTCCATCTATGGGTTCAAGGAAACAAAAGACTTAGGAAGCCTGACTAGCAGTGAAGACTGAGGCAAAGAAGTTGTTGAGTACTTCAGCCTTCTCCATGTCTGCTGTTATCAGTTCTCCCTTCTCATCCATCAGAGGAGGAACACTATCCTTGGCCTTTCTTTTCTGAGCAATGTACCTATAGAATCCCTTTCTGTTATTCTTTGCATCCCTTGCCAAGCTCATGTCTGGGATTGCCCTGACCCAGGTGCAGCACCTTGCACTTGGCCTTGTTGAACCTTATTAGGTTCACATGGGCCCAATTTTCTAGTTTGTCCAGGTCCCTCTGGATGGCATCCCTTCCTTCTGTTGTATCAACTGCACCACTCAGCTTAGTATCATCTGCAAACTTGCTGAGCGTGCACTCGATCCCATTGTCTATGCTGTTGAAAATGACATTAAACAGTACTGGTCCCAAGTGAACTGTCATTATCGGAGGGTAGATAGTGTTATATGAAGGGACAACAACATTCACTTCTCTTCTAGACAGTGAATAGGATTCGTCATCTGAAGGTACCCAAGTCAACATGTCAGATGTAAATGCCTTGTTAAACTGTAGAATTAGAGCTTATCTCTAGCTATCAGTATTGATGCTATGGGAAACAAGTGCAGACTCTCACACAGGATGATTCTTAATCAGCAACTGCTATGGGGCAGCACTTGGGTAAAGAAGCCAAAAAGAGTGTGCAAAGAAACCATACCCAACAAGAAAAGAGCAACTACCTCTGAGCTACCAGACTCTTCCAGGCTAACCTTGTTTTTAATGTAACCCCAGTTGCAAAAGTTTTTTTAGTTAAAAGGTGTCCTGGTTTTGGCTAGGATAGAGTTAATTTTCCTCCTAGTAGCTGGTAGGGTGCTGTGTTTTAGATTTAGGATGAGAATAATGTTGATAACACACTGATGTTTTAATGGTGGCAGAGCAGTGCTTACACTAAGTGCCTGGCTAACCAGCTGAGGTTGGAAGGAAAGGATAGTTATGACACAATGGTAAATTCGTATTGCTCTTGTTAGGGAGGAAGGTACTGTGGAAGATGAGAAGTAACTGGCCATCATTTAAGTTCCTTTTCTTCTAGCTAAAATGCACATTTCAGTGATTTTCATGCTACACATATTTTTGCTGGTAACTGGAAAATGAAGCTATGGATATTTATTTGACTGGTCCTGTATTGGTGTACTGGCTCTGGCTGGGATGGAGTTAACTTTCCCCACAGCAGCCCATATAGTTCTGTGCTGTGCACTTATAGCTAGAACGGCACTGATATCACACCAATGTTTTGTCTATTGCTGAGCAATGCTGGCATAGCATCAAGACTCTCTCCAAACCCTCCCAAACCCAGTAGACTGGGGGTGGGCAAGAGGTGGGGAGGGGAGATTTCCAGGGCACCTGACCTAAACTGACCAAAGGGATATTCCATACCATACGATGTCACACTCAACAATAAAAGCTGGGAAAGGGGAAGGAGAAGCAGGGAGATTTCTCGTTATGAAGACATCTGTCCTCCCAAACAACTGCTATGCATACTGATGCCCTGCTTCCCAGGATGTAGCCCAAAGTCGCTTGCTGATGGGAAGTATAGAACTAGCCTAATGCTGGAAAAATAAAAGGCTCTTAGGAGTAAGAGACCATAATAGAATACTGTTTTACTTGAATCTTTAATAAGAGCAATATGTAAGTAATCAGGGAATGGTGTATGCAGAAGAAAAAAAACATACAGAAATTACAAATGGAAATCAAACCTCATCTGCCAGACTGCATTTTCACATCTTGGAAAAATCCAGATGCTTGTGATTATAAATTTGGATCACATGTGGTTAAAAATAGACATTGTTTGACCATCTCACCGGCCTTGAAAATGTGGAATTTATAGTGTTTTTTTAATAGCTCTTTGCTGTCTCTTTTTATAGTAAGGCTCTGCTTTCTGCTGACTTTTATTCAATTATGTTAAACAATAATTGTATTTGTACTGATAATCAGATATAAAAAACAAGCAGTGGTTCTCTGATATATGTCAAGTGCATATGTTTTTATATCTGGAGTTTCCTCACATTTTATTTTAATGTTGTACCACAATTTTGTTTCCACAAATATTTAACAATGACAGTGAATTCAACACCTTTTAAATGTCAAATGCAAGAGTGACCAATCTGTATTTTTCATCCTTTATTAGCAAAATCTGCTTTTAATGAAATGCTCTCCAAAGCCAATACATGCTAAACATTAATATCTCAATAACCATGTGTAAATAAATGGCAAATGCTACATAAATATTCCCAATATATGCATGTAGCATGCAGAACTAGGCATTTTAAACAGCATCCTAATTATGCCTGTTCTCCAATCAGAAAATTGAAAGATATTCTTACTGAAGACTCTTATATCTAGTGCCCCTCTTTGGTTGAAAGGTTTCAGTATGTGACATCCAAGCAATTGTTCTGCAAAAGACTTATGAGATTATCATTCTCTGTTCAAAGTCAAACGTAACTTAAGATTTTAGATTTCAGATTTTTTCAGTGTAACTTAAGATTTCAGATTTCTTTCTGAGCATGCATATTAAAGAGTATACAGATCTTCCCTTCAACCTGATATTCTATTACTGCCAGAGGAGATATCCAGCATGAAAAAGATTAGCTGCACTTCATAACTTAAATCACTGCAGACTGCAAAAGTGCTCTTTGCATTGTACAAAACCAGTGGGATTGATTGTCACCAATCCACTGGTAACATGACTGATCTATTAAAAAACAGTCGTGCTCAAGTCTATAGTCTTGGGGCCCCAGAACTCCTGTATGAGATCATAAAATGGGTCCTAATAAATAACTGAGGTACAGTTTGTCACACAGTGCAAACTGTTTTGAAACATCTACCCAGACACTGCTTAAAACTGTGCAGGGTGTTACTTGTATCTGTATATCTTCTGTTTCTCCAGTGCTAAGGGTCATTATATTTTTTCACATGTAAAACGACTGAAAAGGGGCCACCTCTTTGCTCCTATTCGTTCTAGCAATGAGCCATCTTTCCCTGGTGGAGATGGATAACTGCTTCTTGAATAAACAGGTGGAGATATCTTGCCAACTTCCTGTGTGTCTGGATAGGAACCCGTTACATCCCATTCCCTGAAAACTTACATCTGTTCACTCCCAGAGGAGCTGTGACCAACGCTCAAAGGGCATTAACAGTATCTGTAAAACACTGTTTGGTTCACCCCTATGAGACCCAGCACCAACACGTGGACCTTGCAGCGGGGTGGTGTGCGCCGCGGGGCTGTACCACCCAGCCTTCCTGCTCGGGCGGCCCGTGGAGCCGAGCTGTGTGCGGGATGGGACCCCCACTGCATCCCAGCCTCATGGTGGGCTGCGGTCACCCCCCGCCCACCGGGGATCCCCACACGCCACGGCCCCCTCTCACAGGGGGACGACGCACCCCGGGAATCCTCAACCACCCGGACCCCTGCACCCACCGCTCTCCCGCCCGGGCCCGCTCTCACCCCACCCCACGTGGGCCATTGCTGCTGGGTGCAGTGCCCGCCTCAGGAAGAGCCTGGCCCGGGGGCCCTGCAGCTCCGCGGTTCTTCCTCACTGAAGAGGGCCTCCCTCCCCATCCCATAGACGCCCGCCTCTCGGCCGTGCTGTGCTCGTCCCCCCCTCACTGCTCGCTGGGTACCGGCCCAGGAACCGATCTGCATGGGCAGCTTCGTGCCTCATCGCCGTGCGCGGCCGCAGCTCACTCCAATGCCGCTCGCCGCTTGCTCCAGCCAACCGCCGCTGCCGCCCGCCACCCGCTGCCCACCCGGGTTCTGCTGACAAACCCGCCTCAAGATCAGCACCGGAGCTGTCCCTGCTCCTCCTCCAGCACCGCTCCCTCCCTCCCGCGCACCTCCGGGAACTGTAGTCCCGGCTGCCCCGCTTCCCCGCGGCCACCGCCGCCAGGGCAGTGGCGAGCGAAGGACTACAGCTCCCGTGATGCTCTGCGCTCGACGTCCTGCTAGGCGGCGGCGGGTAGAGAGCGAGCGGCGCTTTGCAAACTCCTGGTGGGGTTGCGGGGAGGCCCCGAGGGCTGGAGAAAGGCCGTATGGAACGGGGGAAGCTGCGTTAAGGCAGAGAGCAGGGAAGGAGCCAGCGGAGCTGGACCCAGTGCGCGCAGATGAGCGACGCGAAGGGGCGCCAGGCCGGGAGGTGCGGCCTGCCCCGGTCAGGGCAGGCAGCGGTTCCCGCCCGCTGGCGGCGGCCTGTGGGGGGTGTCACTCTGTGGCGCGGGCACTGCTCCCCTTCCGTGAAGCAGGCGGCGCCCACACGGTCGCCCTTGCCCCGCCGCCTGCCCGGTCCTCGCTGTCGGCCGGGCCTCGCCGTGAGACGCCCGGCAGCTCAGGGTCCGGCTCCGCCGTGTCTCCGCGCTGCGGCCACGCTCCTGCAAGCCAGCCCTTGGGCCGAGCAAGCCGAGTGCCCTTAAGCGTTGCGACTGCCGGCAGTAGAGTATTGTATAATAGCCCCTGCACTCCTGGTGACTTCTCTTGATCATATTATGCTCTCTGTTCCTCCTTTCTCTTTCCTCACTTTGATTCTGGGCAATTTTTCCATAACCCTATCCTCCACTGCAAAGTCCTTATTTACCTTGGGCCCAAATATACAGGTCCCAAACAGGTAAGAAAATGTATAATCAGATTTGTATTCAGATTTAAGATTTGAAGTGTTATTTTCTACTGTGAAGATGAAATGTGTGTGACCAGCAAAGGTAAGCAGCTCTGGGGATATTTGCCAGAGGTTGGATATTGCCTAGGCAGAGAAGGCAGGTGGGGTAGCCAAACCTTTGTGGAAACAGCAGTCTGTCCTCCATACTGACTTGCGGAAAACGGACTCCACAATCAGTAAGATTGTAAAGTAAGTATGTTTATTCAGCGCTGGGCAACGGGGGGTAGTCCCGCCAAAGTCGTGAGCACCTGACGCGGCAACTTGCCTTGGTTATGTTATAAATGAAGATACAACTCAATCTGAATTTAGTAATATTTATAAAAGGCAAGTAAACAGCACTGGGTGCGCGGGGAGTCTACGCTCTACCAACACGCACACACAACCGTCAAACTTTCTAAATATATAGAACATTGCTTTTACATATTCATAAGAAACCCGAGTACGCCTATACATAGGTACAATCAGAAAAGGTATCAATTGAAACATAAACATGGCAAAGTTTTCCGAATTCTGGCAAGTGTTTAACAAACAGTCCTTTAAGCCTATTACTATTAATGTCCATGACTGGGGGAGCATAGTTGGAGTTGGTAATCCCAGTTGAAGTGCTCCCATACCTTCCATGACTTCATTAATTTTTCTCAGATCATATAACAGTCTCCATTTTCCATTCCTTTTCTTGATTACAAACACCGGAGAATTCCAGGGCTAGTCGTGGGAACAATATGTCTCGCTTTAAGTTGTTAAGCAACTCGGCCTTCGGGCCCTATGTATATCCTATTCCTCCTGGATCGAAGGGAAACAGATCCGGCTCCTTTTCAGGGCCTATAGGTCCTGGATCAAAAGGAACGTTCAGGTCACCAGGGGGCGTAACAGCAAAGGCCTGCAATGGCAGTAGCGGCGGGGGGGGGGCGATGGTGTAGCAGAAGGATTGGTGGACGAGCCCGCAGCTCCCTCACTGTCTGGCAAACCACACGTTTGTGATTGTGGTCGCACACGGCTCTTTAAGGCCTCAGAGACTGCTCGCCAGGTGCCGAGCAATCCCACCGCAACCTTGTCGTTTTTAGTAGCAGAGTCCCACACCATGACCTCAATTTGGTCCCACGTTTCAGGATCATGAACTGTCTGATTCGTAATAAAGGGAATAAGCTGTAAGGTTACCAGGACAGTCTTTGTTTCTAAGGACATATGATTCCCCATAGCCCGCAACTGCTTACCTTCGGCCAGTGAGGGGCAGTTGTGTGCGCGGGTCTGCTTCTCTCAGCTTGAGCTTCCTTCCAGCTCCAGTGCGCCTATTTCCAGCGACTTTCTATACGAGCTTCTTAGAGCGGTTTGCTGAGTTTGGCCGAACCTATCTTCATTAGGTGATCAATGTCCCTGTTCCTGTCCTGGTCCCTGTTCTGTTAGCCTGTCCCTGTTCCTGTTGTTCAAGTCCCTGTTCCTGTTCGTTTTCTTCAGGTCCCTGTTCGTTTTCTTCAGGTCCCTGTTCGGGTGCCATTTGTGGCGTAACGACCACACGGACACCAGGGTTCTTTTAGGATCAGTAACTGCTACTTCTTTATTGATGACATAACATCATTCTCCATGTTGCATCTTCTGTTGAGGACAGGCTCCCTTCTTATACTATTTGCCCCACAGCAGTCCTTTTCCACTAACTATTCATTGGTCAACAACTTTGCCGGGCAACCACAAACACCCAGCAACTTCCATGCCTTAAGGACTGGAGAACAAGCAACCCTAGATGGCAAGGCGTCTCCTGAATCACCCTTCTTTGTTCCCTCTGAACTCTTTACATTCCTGATGGCCTCATCGTTAAGAGTCTGATGTTATCACCAACCATGGGGCTTGTCGACCCCCATGGCCACACTCCCACATCTCCCCCTTCTTTATTAACATCAACCACCTTCTTGACACAAATTATTACTCCATATATCACAGTTATATGCAGCAAAGAGTTACATATGCATGAAGTTTCACAATACGCCTATACATATTCATAACCTGTCCCCGCTTCGTATTAAAATTAGTTCCAAGGAGTCATTTCCATAAACTCCTCCCATCTGCGCTTGCGCAGTGTCTCCTGGTGGTGGTCGTCGGGGGTCGTGGGGATGAAGGCTGATGACTCTTCCTCGTCACCGCTAGTTGACCTCTTGTCTTTGCACAGACTCAGTTGCTCCTTGGCTCTTGTCCATCCGCAGGACCAGTTTCTACCAGTTTCTTAAGATAGGCTCACACTCTTATTAGGAGACTGACCTTGGTAAGGGGCCCAAGGCTTCTTGCTTTAGTTAATTTGCACAATGCACCATAGTTAGCAAAGACACTAAGTAGCATCCTAGTTTAATGCTGTCAGCGCTCTATCTCTACTTGATAAGATTCTCCTAACTCCCTCTCTGTCCCCCCTTTTCTAAAAAGTTAGTAAATTCTTTTACTATTTCTACTTTCAATATAGTGTTTCTCTATCTAACACTCTTTCAAAATATCTGTTAGACTCCAGTTTCCGTCTGAGTTGGTTCTTTTTCCACTCGCTGTAGGAGTTTCCTGTACTCTTAAAACACCGTAAGGTACATCGGATCACTACGCAAAGAACCATGGACAAAACCACGACCACGATTATTGTGATAAACAACTGTTTCAGCCAGGTTAGTTTTGGCAACCAGGAAGTTATTTTTTCTACCAAGTCTGTAAATCCCCAGGATGTATCATCCTGAGCTACTGCATGCAAAATTTTATTCTTTTCCCAAATCTTCTCCAGGTCAGTTTCAATCTGTTTTTGTTAACATATACACAGCAAATTTGGTTTATGACTGTACACAATCCTCCCTCCTTGGCTAAAAGCATATCTAATCCCATCCTATTCTGAAGCACTACTTTGTGTAGGGAGGAAATTTCTTCCTGTAATGCTGAAAGAGCATCGGCTGTGGCGTTTTCAATAATTTCTAATGTGGCTGAGATATTTACGACAGCTTTTTCTAATTCACTTATTCCCAGGGATGGAATCAACCACCTTACAAAACTATGGAATCCCGTGGGTCTCATCATGAAGGGGTTATTTGAAACAGTGCGTGTTTGTCTCCATAAGGTCTGGACTATTCCCGGAGTTGGTTCAGTGAATATACCCCCTTGAGGGCTAAGATAGCCCCCAATACAATGACCCTTCCAATTTAAGGGTAAGCTTTTTCTAGCATGCCCATCTCCACATAGCCAATAGAATCCTTTTTGTAGCTTGCAGATTTGCATGAGAGAATTGAGGCCGTGAGATCCTGAGTTCATTGACACCTACACCATAATCTCTAATTTTAGTAAGATTAGAAGTTCCTACATATTCTGCCATACTACAGTTGTCAGGTTCCAGGGCTAAATAACTAAGTGGACCTGTACCTGCAGGGGTGGACCTGCATGGGGTTTTATCGTTTAAGCATCTGCTGTATATGTTAACATTTTCGCGTGGGAGTAGTTCAAATCTCTCCCCTAGATGTTCATGGTCATCCTTACCAAATGGACAAGTTCCATTTCTTGGGTGCGCAAAGGTCAATGTCCAATTCATACTGGGTATACCCCATACGGGGAGTTCTAGGTTGCCTCTAGGCAGCACTGTGCACACCCAACAGTCAGAAAGGTTGAAACTATCACTCACTGCCTGAGTGAGTTTCACATAGGTATTGTGCACCCACTGTTCAGTTTCCTTGACCAATGATGCCATTAAGACCGTGAGAAATGTAACCTTCCAGGTCGCACCTGAGTAACCTTCCATGGGGTCTTGGGTGCCTTTTTCACTCTGTTGTGATAGATCCAGGCTCCTTGATTCTGATCGCTGTGACCTGGAACAGTCCTTCCCACTGTGGTTTCAAGGTCTTCTCTGCAAGAGACTTTACATACACATAATCTCCATGTTGTATATTGTGCATTGGTCCATCTAACCCTCTACCCTGAGTCCCACTCACATGCTTTCCAATTTCATCGAGCTGTTTACCTAAGGCCACCATATAGGAGGTCATAATTTCATCTCCAGCTTGCATGGATATCCCTCTTTGTATTCCATAGGGTCATCCATATAAGATTTCAAAGGGGCTTAGCCCTTCCTTTGCCCTTGGTCTAGTTCGTATATGCAAAAGGGCTAAAGGAAGAGACTGAGGCCAGGCCAAATTTGTTTCCTGTCCCAATTTTACAATTTGCTGTATGATTAAGTGGTTCATTTTTTCTACTTGGCCACTCGACTGAGGGCAATATTGGAGTATGAAGTTGCCAGTCTATACCCAAATGGCGGCTAATTTGTTGTACCACTCTTGAGATAAAGTGTGGTCCCCTGTCAGAGGATATAGTTGCTGGAACTCCAAAACGTGGTATTATTTCTTGTAGTAATATCTTAGTTACCTCCTGAGCCTTGGCTGTTCTGGTTGGAAATGCTTCTGGCCATCCTGAAAAGGTGTCAGTTAATACCAATAAATACCGGTACCCCCCTTTTCTTGGGAGTTCGGTGAAATCAATCTGCCATTGTTGTCCAGGCCCAATACCTTTTCCAATTTGGCCCATTTTTGGCTTGGGAGTGTTCTTGGGATTAGTCTGGAGACAAAGATCACATTGCTGAGTTACCTGTCTTACTGTGGTATACAAATTAGGCCCTATCCATTTTCCATTAAAAAACTCTTATGCTACTTCAGCTCCCCAGCATGCTTTATTATGTTCTCCAGTTATCATTCAATTTAATATGGTATCACAATTCTCCCATCATTTATTTACGTTAAACCTGCAGGTAACATTTTCCGTTTACGTCTTAGAATATTCTACTTCGTTTTCTAAAGCTTTTGTTAATGCCTGATTTTCTGTTCCTGGTACTAGTGCCAAAATTTGACTCTCAGATGCCCATTCTGCCACCCCTTTGGCTCCTGCATCAGCCAATCTATTTCCCCTTTCAATATCAGTATCCCCTAGTTGATGTCCTTTAATGTCAACTTTAGTAGGCAGGTATACTGCTTGGAGTAATTTCAGTCTCTCTTCTGCATGTTTAATTGAGGATGATAAGAGTCCTCTCTCCTTCCACATTGCCCTGTGTGCATGCACCACACCGAAGGCATGTTTCAAATCTGTCCAAATGTTTGCCAGCTCAAAAGCTCTTATCAAGGCAATGATTTCCGCCTTTTGGGCTGATGTTTGTTACCACATACCGTGAGGCGAAGTCCCTGGCGGACGAAGCTGCTGCCATCTATATACCAATCCTCTGCATCTTCTAGGGGTGTATCCTTTAGGTCTGGTCAGCTGTAGTATACCATGTCCATGGTCTTGATGCAATCATGAATAGGTAATCTGGAAACTCTGTTACTAAGGAAAGAGGCTGGGTTCACAGTATTAGTGCCGAAAAAAGAATTAGTAAACTAATAGTCCATTATACACATTCCTTTTCTTCTTCAGTGGCTATCATTTGTGTATTGCTACAGTGTCCCCTTTTCCCTAAGAGGCCTTTCAAGCTTCAAGATCACAGTTCCCGAATATGGTGGGACTATTCTTGAACCCCTGTGGTAACACTGTCCACGTAAGCTGAGTTTTCCGTCCTCTATTAGGATTTTCCCATTCAAAGACAAAGAGTTTCTGGCTTTCAGTTGCCACAGGCAGGCAGAAAAAGGCATCCCTTAAATCTAGTACCATGAACCAAACTTGACTGTTTTTCTCAGTTTGTAATTCCAATCATTTTTCCCAATTTAAATTTCAGGCATTGCAAAAAAAAAACAAACCGCCTTTTCCTGCTGGCCAGTTGCTCCTATTACATTTACAGACTAATTAACAGAGAGAAAGAAGCTCCTGTAACCAACAAAAAATTCAAGCCTCTCTCTTCGTTTCCTAGCTTTATTTCAACTAGTGGACCTGCTAGGGTAGATGCCCAAGGTCCCCGTCATTCCTGACTGTTGTAAGTTTATCCTGCAGCCTAAGACAATTTCTTTCTGATATCAGGGGCTGATTGCCCTAGAAAGAGGCTAGCCAATTGCCTCTGTTTGTTTTCTGAAGCCAGGTCCAAATTTTTGTCTGTTTGTTTTAGTTTTTTTTCTCTTCATTGCATTTCAAAGTTGGTCCAGAAATTCAAAAATTCCATAGGAGTTTCTTTTGGACCTTGTTGGAACAGATTCTCAATTCCCAATTTAAACAGATGTTGTTATTTACATAATTTCCGGGGTGATTAGGGTCTCAGTGGGGGGTCGGTCAGGGGAATGCAATCGTTCACAGTTCCCTGAGTGGTCCCATTGGCAATCTGAGCTCACACATGAACTCAGGTTGTTTTAAGAGTTAGCTGCTTTTCTGTTTCCACGACAACTCTCTCGGACCCATCACGGTCCCTCTGCCCCAGAGGGCTCACACCCGTGATTTAGAGATCTCAGCCTCGGGTTGAGGCGGAACTATTAGCATTCCTACATCCTCTTTCCCTGCTCATTCAGCTTCAAACAGCTCTGTTAAATACTACATGCCACACAACCTTTAACACCTTCAACAACCCTTTTAACACTATCTTTCTCCAGCCTGTACTTTTCTAATGCCAACACCAAAGGCTCAGTCAGGGGCCAACTTAATTCCATACCTTTTCCCTCCACGATGCTGAAACAACATATCAGTATACAAAATTTCATCCTATTTTCCTTCTCTCCTTAAAAACAACATTAATTGCAAGACACTGTTATAGTCGATTGATCCATAAAGTGGCCATTTAGTTTATATAGTGGCCACCATTGATTGCAATACTTAGTGAAAGTCCTCTTGCTTTCTGTGCCCCCATTTCTAACAATATCCTTCCAATGTGCCAATATGCACCCAAGGAGGCTTTCTTTTGGACATCTTTGTTTTGGATATTACCCATTTCCTTGATTTCCCATTCCCTTTTATTTATTTATATTAGTTACTGTCCCTTGTTTCAATTTCCACACAAACCTTTTTGTTGCGGGTTTTTACTATCTTTTCCTAATCTTCTTGCCAAATGTCCCAGTTCTCTGGGATTAAACTCTTTTTTCCACATACAAACTTTACTATTTCAGATTATTAATGAGCCCCGTTCCAATCATAAATCCACAGGACTTCGGGAAAAAAACTGAAGCACTCAGCCTTCCATCTTCTACACAAAAAATACCACCTTTTTCACAAAATTTACATTTCAACAAGACCGAATTTCAAGCCGAATGCTAATTTTTCTCATGCACTTTGTTAGTAAGCCCACACAAAACAGGGAATCACTCCTGCGTATCCATCAATATGGGGGTTTAAAAAGGTATTGAGGCCTGAATAAATTCGCCCTCCCTCTTCTTACCAAATTCCCAGGGCTCAAGCCCGAACCACCAAAGAAGTGACTCTCTTGTGTTCTACCGCTTTGATAATGTCAGTCCCCCTCCCCCGATACTTGGGAAACTGACCAAACACCACCACGAATATACCGAAACTTCTAAACTGTTACTTAGATAATGCTCCCACCTTCCTCCTTGTCACACTCAAAACATTTAAGAACAAAATAGGATTACAAGATGCACCGCCGGGCCCGTATATTGGGCACCACCAATCAACACTTGGATAAAACAGCACCTCTTTTCGGTCTGTCATGCGCTTCGTTCGTCTCCAGCCGTTCCCCTCGCGGAGAATATGGAACTGCAGATTGGAACTTTTCACTCTCTTCGCAGCGATGCTGCATCTCACTCACACAGCACAATCACGCAATCACAGAGTCCCCTTGCACTTCTCGTTCATACCACAAGAATATATCACTTAAAACAATAACCAAACTTGTTTGTATCGTCTCCAGCCGTGTTCCTCCTGGAGTAACTCACTTCACAACAATACTTTGTGTCAAACACATACACTTACACAAATGCTTTCAACATGAGATACCCAGACATCCACAAATAAGACATACAATTATTAACACTCCAATTAATATCCCTCCAGCAGCTGCAAATATTACCCAGATAACCTTGTCACAATTTTGAGGCCCGCTTACCCTTCTCCTGCTTCTTATACAGTCATTAGCAGGTCCGTACTGGCTCCCAATACTGGGATGCAGCGGTAACCTCGGATTTGCTCGATCTATTCCCAAGATCGCTAGCGGCCGCTCTATCGGTCAGCAAATACCCCTTGACCACTCTATCAGTCACCAAATCTCCCTTAACCGCTCTATCGGTCTGCCTGTAGGGTACCCTCCTCCCATATGGGGACCATGCTGCATGCCAGATGTCTCTGCGCGATTTACCAGCTGCCCTGGCCACGCGTATGACTTACAGGCCCTTCCTATACTGTAAAACATACCATTTGTCCACAGCTTCAGGAGGTCTTTGTCTGCTCCTGCGGTGAGCGGCTGAGAGTGGAGGCTCCTCCGAGGAAAATACTCGGGGTGCACCTAGGGGTGTCCGCTCCGCAGTCGATCCCGCAGCCGAGCAGAGCGTCTCCTGCCTGTCTTGCCAAACTGACTTGCGGAAAACGGACTCCACAATCAGTAAGATTGTAAAGTAAGTATGTTTATTCAGCGCACGGGGGGTAGTCCCGCCAAAGTCATGCGTGCCTGACATGGCAACTTGCCATGGTTATATGCAGCAAAGAGTTAGTTACATATGCATGAAGTTTCACAATACGCCTATACATATTCATAACCTGTCCCCGCTTCGTATTAAAATTAGTTCCAAGGAGTCATTTCCATAAACTCCTCCCATCTGCGCTTGCGCAGTGTCTCCTGGTGGTGGTCGTCGGGGGTCGTGGGGATGAAGGCTGATGACTCTTCCTCGTCACCGCTAGTTGACCTCTTGTCTTTGCACAGACTCAGTTGCTCCTTGGCTCTTGTCCATCCGCAGGACCAGTTTCTACCAGTTTCTTAAGATAGGCTCACACTCTTATTAGGAGACTGACCTTGGTAAGGGGCCCAAGGCTTCTTGCTTTAGTTAATTTGCACAATGCACCATAGTTAGCAAAGACACTAAGTAGCATCCTAGTTTAAATCAGCACACTATCTCTACTTGATAAGATTCTCCTAACTCCCTCTCTCAATACTACCCATTTCTACATACATGGTATACACTGTGTAAAGTAAATCACTTATAGGAGCTATGACATAGACAATTTTTTTGTATAAAGGAGACATAAGTACGGATTAAAGTGTATATTAGAAGTAATTTCATTTTAGCACTGCTCATTTTTAATTTCATTGACAGATATTTAAAGCTACCTCAGTGTAACATGAAAATAGGAGTTGTTTGGTTTTTCAAAGACATGATGTATGCCATCATGTGTGTTTTCAGCTGATTCTTCTTTCATGTGCAAAACACTTAATGTTACTCTTTCTGTCACTGTGGGCGTGCAGACATCATGAATTTGTCAATACTTACATTTTAAACCTTTTCTGTGTGTATATGTGTGTGTGTGCATGCACAGATATGTAAGGGTTGTATTTTTTTTTTATGCATGAGATTTATTCTCTCTTGATTTTAGGTGAATACATACAAAAAATATTGAGTAACCCATTTCCCTCTGAAAACAGTGCACATTATATTTGTTATCAATTGCAATTAGGGAAAAAAGAGAGAGATTCTTCCTCCCATAAAAGTATTGTTTTACAGTTGTTTTTTTTAAAAGTATAAATACATTACACAATCTTGAATATAATAAACTGTAGCTTTCCATAAAACAGTTCTCATTTTGTAATGGCATTTTAAATCTTAGCTGAATAGATATTTGAAGCAGTAGATTCAAATATTCAGAGAAGCTTTTGATTATAAAATTTAGAAAGCAGATACTCTGAATTTATTATTTGATTAATCTTTCTAAATAGATTTACTGCAGATACTATATTAAAAATTACAAGACTTAAATGATGCTGGGTTCCCAAATTTATCCCAAGACAAATATCTTCCACACCTTTTTATTATATTGGCATTTATCTTAGCATTGAAGTCTCCAAGCAGTCTCTCCCTGAAAACTTCCATATAGGGCATTATCAATAGAACGTAAAGCAGGATTATTTTTTAGATTGTTATATGTCCTTTAAAGTAGTAGGTTATCATTTTTTATGACAAATAAAAATGTTAAGGTAAACAGCATCTGCATAAACAATAGTCTTCCGTTTCTTTGTTTAATTTTTAAAAGGCATAAAAACTTAAGAAGTAATGCTGAAACTTTGCTTTGTGTACTGGTTGCAGAGATGATATTAATTTTTTTGAGTTCCTCGGGTTTTGTTTATTATTTATCTTTTTGCAGTAACTTTGTACTTTTCTTTTTGTCTTCTTTTTCAGAGACTTTTGAAGATGGCACAGGAAGGAAATGGACCACAATTAAATAATCTAATGCTAGACACAACATTTTGTACCTCAAACATCCCAGTCCAGTGATATGCTATAACAATACTCCTGAATACTCTTGTCCACAGAGCACTGCTTTTGTGGGGCTGGAATTTCTGTTGATTACTAATCACTGTTTTACAACATGTTAACGTGTTTGGAACATGGAGTGCCTGAAGCTTTATTTTGTACATAATTACTATGAATTGGCTGTTTTCACAAGATGCTAACATACAAGGGCCCCAGTTTAGTAAAATATCTAATTCTTTTAACCAGGAGTAGTACCAAGCTAAGAAAATACTGCAGAAGTAGTCATAAACATTAGTTAAGGTTTTCAATGACTGCTTCGATTATGTTAACTCCTTTTCATTTGATAACACAAGATAAATACTTTTTTCATACTGAATGCTATATCATGGAAGTTAATGATTTGGACTGCAGAAAATAGGAGAAATTTTCATATTCCTTGGGTGATGGTAAATAGTCATTCAGATAACGTCATTACAAAAGCTAACCTAGAATTCGCATGCTGTCTGTGAGCTAGTTAATACAGTAAATTTGGCTTATCTAGATGTAGAACAGTGTGATTTTTAGGATATTTTTCAGTTTTTGTAACACACTTTTTTTTTTCCCCTAAAATACTAATTTTATATTACATGGATGATAAGCAGTAAAATTCAGGGCTGCATACTAAATACAAGACATCTTGTATTAACAATGGCATCAGGAGACAGCTGTTTTGTATGCAACTGAGTTGTTTTGGATGAGTGAATTCTGGAATGATGGACACACTGTTAACAGCTTTTTCTCAATTTCTCACTAGAGGCCTATATAACTAAAAATATTTTTTAATTCATAAGTTCAATGCATATATTGGGAGCAATTATTTTCTGTGCTTTCAAAACTTTCAAAGTGTAGGGTATGCTATAAAATTAACAAGTCAGATTCAGAAATAGAAGAAACCTAGGGTAAGAGGGAGAGAAATAAGGCAAAGGGAGTGAACTAGTGATTGTTGTTCCTCTCTTCTAATTTACAGATCAAAATACAAATCCTTTCTGTTTGTGATTTAAGAAAATAAAGGTTCCTGTTAGGTACAAAATGCCAGCTATTTTGAAATATCTGTATATCTTGATGTTGTGGCTTAGCCCGGCTGGCAGTCAAACACCACACAGCCGTTCGCTCACCCTCCCCCCTCCCTCTCTGGGATGGGGGAGAGAAACGGGAAAGTGAAGTCTGTGAGTTGAGATAAAGACAGTTTATTAAGACAGGGAAAAGAATAACAACAACAATAATAATAATAATAATAACAGTATTAATAGTAATAATGTGTACGAAATAAGTGATGCACAATGCAATTGCTCACCACCCGTTGACCGATGCCCAGCCTATCCCCGAGCAGCCGGCCCCCCCCTCCACCCCGGCTAGCCACCCCTATATATTGTTCAGCATGACGTCAGATGGGATGGAATACCCCTTTGGCCAGTTTGGGTCAGCTGTCCTGGGTCTGTCCCCTCCCAGCTCCTGCTGCATCCCTAGCCTGCTCGCTAGCAGGACAGAGAGAGGCTGAAAAGTCCTTGGCTTGGTGTAAGCACTGCTCTGCAACAATTAAAACATCAGCATGTTATCAGCGCTCTTCTCATTCTAATCCAAAACATAGCACCCTGCCAGCTACTAGGAGGAAAATTAACTCTGTCCTAACTGAAACCAGGACAGATATCCACCCCTTATTCCATACCATTTATGTCATGCTCAGGTTACACTCTTTCCAATACCTTCTAATTAATCACCATTTTCATCTATGATATATAGCAACCATGGTAGCGATGACACACAGTGTTATATGATAATTAACATACTATAATTCAACTCATGGGCTATTCTCACCCAGTATTAGGTCCCCTTGAGGTACACACCGGACCTCCCCATTCTCTTGCATTACCCACCAAGTGCATCCAGGTCCCTGAGCAAAAGCAATCCCACGAATGGGCTTGCCTTTTCCTGAGGCGGGAGTAGCCCAGACTGTCTTACCCAGCATGTTTCTTACGTGCACTACAGGAACTTTATCCCCTTCTACAGTGTGTAACAGGTTTGATTGGGCAGGTCCAGCTCGGTTGGCAGATCCTCTACTATTGACTAACCAGGTGGCCTTTGCCAAATGTGTTTCCCAATTTTTGAATGTCCCAGCACCCATTGCTTTCAGTGTAGTCTTTAACAGTCCATTGTATCGTTCAACTTTCCCGGAGGCTGGTGCATGATAGGGGATGTGATACACCCACTCAATACCATGTTCTTTGGCCCAAGTGTCTATAAGGTTGTTTCGGAAATGAGTCCCATTGTCTGACTCAATTCTTTCTGGGGTGCCATGTCGCCATAGGACTTGCTTTTCAAGGCCCAGGATAGTGTTCCGGGCGGTGGCATGGGGCACAGGATATGTTTCCAGCCATCCGGTGGTTGCTTCCACCATTGTAAGTACGTGGCGCTTGCCGTTGCGGGTTTGGGGGAGTGTGATGTAATCAATCTGCCAGGCCTCTCCATATTTGTATTTCAGCCATCGTCCTCCATACCAGAGAGGCTTTGACCGTTTGGCTTGTTTAATTGCAGCACATGTTTCACAATCATGAATAACCTGTGCTATAGTGTCCATGGTCAGGTCCACCCCTCGGTCACGAGCCCATCTGTATGTTGCATCTCTACCTTGATGGCCTGAGGTGTCATGGGCCCATCAGGCTATAAATAATTCACCTTTATGTTGCCAGTCCAGGTCCACCTGAGCCACTTCATTCTTAGCAGCCTGATCCACCTGCTGGTTGTTTTGATGTTCTCAGTAGCCCGATTCTTGGGCACATGAGCATCTACATGGCGTACCTTTACAACCAGGTTCTCTACCCGGGCAGCAATATCTTGCCACAATGCAGCAGCCCAGATGGGTTTGCCCCGGCGTTCCCAGTTGTTCTGCTTCCATTGCTGTAGCCACCCCCACAGGGCATTTGCTACCATCCATGAATCAGTATAGAGATAGAGAACTGGCCACTTTTCTCGTTCAGCAATATCTAAGGCCAGCTGAACGGCTTTCACTTCTGCAAACTGACTCGATTCACCTTCTCCCTCAGCAGCTTCTGCAACTCGTCGTGTAGGACTCCATACAGCAGCTTTCCATCTCCGATGCTTTCCCACAATACGACAGGACCCATCAGTGAACAGGGCATATTTCTTCTCATTTTCTGGTAGCTTGTTGTACAGTGGGGCTTCTTCAGCACGAGCCACCTCCTCCTCTGACGATATCCCAAAGTACTTGCCTTCTGGCCAGTCCATAATCACTTCCAGGATTCCTGGGCGACTGGGGTTTCCTATTCGAGCCCGCTGAGTAATCAGTGCAACCCACTTGCTCCATGTAGCATCAGTTGCATGATGTGTAGAGGGGACCCTTCCTCTGAACATCCAACCCAGTACCGGCAGTCGGGGTGCCAGGAGGAGCTGCGCTTCAGTACCGACCACTTCCGAAGCAGATCGAACTCCCTCATATGCTGCCAATATCTCCTTTTCAGATGGAGTATAGCAGGCCTCAGATCCTCTGTATCCCCGACTCCAAAACCCCAGGGGTCGACCTCGAGTTTCCCCAGGTTCTTTCTGCCAGAGGCTCCAGGTGGGACCATTCTCCCCGGCTGCGGTGTAGAGCACATTCTTTACATCTGGTCCTGCTCGGACTGGCCCAAGGGCTACTGCATGAACTATTTCCTGTTTAATTTGTTCAAAGGCTTGTCGTTGCTCAGGGCCCCATTCAAAAGCATTCTTCTTACGAGTTACTTGGTAGAGCGGGTTTACAATCAGACTGTAATTTGGAATATGCATTCTCCAAAACCCCACGACACCTAGGAAAGTTTGTGTTTCCTTCTTGCTAGTTGGTGGAGACATAGCTGTTATTTTGTTGATCACATCCATTGGGATTTGACGACGTCCATCTTGCCATTTTATTCCTAAAAACTGGATCTCTCGTGCAGGTCCTTTAACTTTATTTTGTTTTATGGCAAAACCGGCCTTCAGAAGGATTTGGACTATTTTCTTCCCTTTCTCGAAAACTTCCTCTGCAGTGTCACCCCACACAATGATGTCATCGATGTACTGCAGGTGTTCAGGAGCTCCCCCTGCTCCAGCGCAGACTGGATCAGTCCATGGCAAATGGTAGGGCTATGTTTCCACCCCTGGGGCAGCCGATTCCAAGTATATTGGACTCCCGTCCAAGTGAAAGCAAACTGTGGCCTGCACTCTGCTGCTAGAGGGATGGAGAAAAATGCATTAGCAATATCAATTGTGGCATACCACTTGGCTGTCTTTGATTCCAGTTCGTACTGGAGTTCTAGCATGTCCGGCACTGCAGCACTCAGTGGTGGCGTGACTTCGTTCAGGCCACGATAGTCCACTGTTAGTCTCCACTCACCATTAGACTTTCGCACTGGCCATATGGGACTATTAAAAGGTGAATGGGTCTTGCTGATCACTCCTTGGCTCTCCAGTTGACGAATTAGCTCGTGGATGGGAATCAGGGAGTCTCGGTTGGTGCGATATTGCCGCCGGTGCACAGTTGTGGTAGCGATTGGCACTTGCTGTTCTTCAACCCTCAGCAACCCCACAACAGAAGGGTCCTCTGAGAGACCGGGCAAGGTAGACAACTGTTTAATGTCCTCTGTCTCTAAGGCAGCTATGCCAAAAGCCCAGCGGAACCCTTTTGGGTCCTTGAAATATCCTCTTCTGAGATAGTCTACGCCAAGGATGCACGGAGCATCCGGGCCAGTCACAATACGGTGCTTTTGCTACTCATTTCCGGTTAGACTCACTTCAGCTTCCAATACAGTTAACTGCTGGGATCCCGCTGTCACGCCATAAATACAGATGGGCTCTGGCCCTTTACAGCTTGATGGCATTAGAGTACATTGTGCACCGGTGTCTACTAGAGCCTTATACTTCTGTGCGTCAGACGTGCCAGGCCATCGAATCCACACAGTCCAATAAACTCGGTTGTCCCTTTCCTCCCCCTGGCTGGAGGCAGGGCCCCTCTAGTCCTGGTCAGAATCTTCATTTCTGTGTTTAAAAAGACTGCCTGCTAGAAGTTGGAGCAGCAAACTTTTCAGAGAACCCCTTTCTCCCGATTGTTTTCTTTTGCAACTCACGTACCCGTGCCTCTAGGGTCTCAGTAGATTTTCCATCCCATTTTCTCATGTCCTCTCCATGGTCACGTAGGTAAAACCACAGGGTGGTGCGGGGTGTGTACCCACCATATTGTCTTCTTTGCACGGATGCACGTTTACCCCTAATAGCCGAGACGCTGGTTTGTACAGGTGGGGAAGAAAATACACTCTCTTTAAGTTGCTGGACCTCTTCAAAAAGTTTCTCCAAAGTATTCTCTTTTAGTTGGTGGCCACTGGTTCGTTCAGGTGGGGGGGAACATAAATTCTCTTTAAGTTGGTGGACCTCTTCAGAGAGTTTCTCCACAGCCGAGACGCAGGCCTGTAGGGAAGAGGAGAGATTGCCTTCGTACTCCCGGAGTTGTTTAGCCATGTCACCCACTGTGGGATCTTCACCGTTTTTCCAGGTTATTATTGACAATGAAAAAACAATGTTTTTTCTCATGTTCTCTTCCTTAATGTCAAACAGCTTTCTTTTTTCCCCCTGACCTTTTAGAACACGGTATTTCTTTTACTCTTGCATGCCACTTGCTTTATCCAGGGTTTGGACTTTGGATGCAGAGAAAAAATTAAAAAAGAGAGACATTGGTCTTTCACAAATTAATAAAGGTCATTCACCCTGACTCAGTCTGTCATGTTTGCAAGTCTGGCTTATGCTTGCAAAATATAAATGTTGAGGTATGCCTTCTTTAGAATTTTCCTCTTTTTTTTTTTTTTTTAGAAGTATGTGATCTTTATATTTGACTAGCTAAACAAGAAAATGGTAGCTAAAGTTCTCAGTAACGTTCCTTTCCGATGATAGTTTCTAACATTATTTCATCAAGAAGAAAGCATAAATTAACAAAATACAATTCTGAAATGAAACTAGAAATTGATGAGAGCAGGTATGGCATCGAAACAGGACAAAATCTGCTTCAAGCCCAAATCTCAGACACAAACGCATTGAAAAAAAATATCTGTGTGGACTTCTAGTCAGGCTAGAAGACAGACAAATAATACTAGTAGCTCTGGTGTATTTATTCTGCAGTAGATTGTATCATCAATCCTAAAATCAGAAGTAAAAAAAGGCAATTCATAATATTAGCTACTCATAGCTAATTTTCCTATTGATAATAATATAGGTATCCTGTGGATCCATTACGATGTCAACTAATTGAAGACAAGAAGATGAAACTATTAAGAGTATCAAAAATCTTATCTTGCACACAGGAAGCAAGCATAAAAGAACTCTGTTTCAGGATAACAATAGTTATACTAGTTATTTAAAATATTGATAAGTTTTTAGCATCAATTCAGCAGTATCTTTCAAAATAAATATGTAGGTATGTCCCGTTAAGGGGTGTAGCCAATTAACTGATGTGGGTCCAGTCAGATTCAGGGTACTGAACTATCATGGTCACGGATTCACCAACAACGTAGCATGCCCTCACTCTAGTCGCGTTCAATGAGAACTATCACGGCTAGGAACAATGCAGTTAAGTGCAATTTATTACAGCAACAGGTACACAGGTTCTTTGGATTGCCAGCGATAAATTCACTGTCTGCAAAAGCAAGCTAGCATGCATGAAATACACCGGTACGCAGCCTGGCTATTAATGTGTTAAAAGGCGCAAAGACTCTAGAGATTTCTAAGTTTCCGCAGAGACACCTGGTATAACCAAGTGTTCAAATCTCCCCCAAAGGCGTCCCAATGGGGGGGGGAGGAGAGGCTCAGCCCGTCGACTGATCCCAGGAGTCAGAAGGTCCTCGTGATGGTATCTTCCCTCATGATGGTATCTCCCCTAACATCCCCTCTCTCTTAAACCAATTTATATTATGTTCTATCTTTTAGGTGGAGCTTGAGTGACTCTAGTCAAGCATATCTTGGTTATGACTGGTGAAAAGTTTTCTCGCTTTGTTTTAAAGGTATAGGCTCCGAGAAATTCAGAGCACGTGCTCAGCAAGGGGTGGTTGCACCTTGGAGGCGGGTAGCTTTTGGGATGGAGGTGTGTTTTGGTATTATAATGATATTATAATGAGCAAAAGTACACTAGAGTACAGTATTCTGTCAAAAACATGACAGGTCGTTGGCTCAGGGTAGCAAATGTGCAGCTTATTGGTCTCGGTGTGCACAAGAACAATCGAGTCCCCCTCTTGTCACAGAGTCTAGCCGTGGTGTCTCCACTCTACACTCCGTACTGTTCCTTAGAGTCAGCACACCAGGTTCCCCTACTGTGATAGCATCTAAGGTTGGAAGCCTAGGGAATGCTTAGGTAATGCAGCTATGCCCCACCCTAAAAGCCTCTTCAATACTGTACATTTTCTTTAAAATGTGAATATTAGTTTAATTTTCCTAGTTACCTTAGGCAATTACTCCACAAGGTATCATAAGATTAACTGTATAATTTACACTGACTTGACTTTAAGGCAGGCTGATGTTTAATTACTGGGTGCATAAAGTATGTTTCCTTTTCAGAATTATTTTGGCTAAGATTGTAATTATAGATGACTGATGAAAGAGGTGTTCATTCTGGGTCAAAGTCAAGTCATTACACTGTGATAAACATTCAAATGATATCAATGTATTTTTTATGTAAAACAATATTGTTTTGACAAAGGGAGACTGAAGATAATTTAAGCTTCATGGAGGGATCACAGGAAGAGTGATTTTCTTTAGGAAGCTTTAAAACAGTCTTTATCCTCTGCATTCCCTTCCTGCCAACCCTTTCCCAGAACCCTGCTAAGGGCTGATGTCACATCTGGGCTGACTAATGTCATGATACATCTCTTTCAAGCTGCTCTCAGACTCCTATTACTCCATTTCCTCAACCATTCCTTTCTGCATTTACTACCAGAAAACATTTGTGTTTACTTTCAAATGGGTGCTGGAAAAGCTAGGAAAAACAGTGGCAACAGCATAGAGCTCCTAACCCACAAAAGAAATTGGAAACAGGCAGTGCTGGATCACGTGCGCTGCCTCTCTTTAAATGCTCTCATCCAGCAGGAAATGAGAAAGTAGCTTTATATTACCATTCCTGAACACTGTGAAACATTCGTCTGAATCTGCATTACCTTAACTGTCAGCAAACTACCAAACAAGATCATGACTGCATCCACCAATAATTCAGCAGTAAGCAATCAGAATTGACTTCTCACATGTAATTATGTCCAGGATATATATTTAAGTTATCTGTAATGTAACTTCTATGACTGCATATGGCCGTTTTACTCGGGTGGGCAGCCAAGTTCCACCACGGCTGCTCTCTCTCTCACTCCCCCTCCTCAAAGAGGAAGGGGAAGAAAATACGACACAAAGGGCTCAAGAATTGAGATAAGAATGGGGAGATAGCTTGACAATTATCTTACCATGCAAAACAGACTCAGAGTAGGGAGCTAGTAAGATTTATTACCTATTACTAACAAGCTAGAGAAGTGAGAAACAAAGGAAAGAAACCAAAAACGCCTTCCCCCCCATCCACCCTCTTCCACCTCCTCCCCTCGAGTGGCGCAGGGGAAAGGGGGAAAGGGGGAATGGGGGCTGCAGTCAGTCTATAGCACTTCGTCTCTGCCGCTCCTTCTCGGTCACACTGCTCCAACATGGGTCCCCCACGGGCAGCAGCTCATGTCAGGTCACCTGCTCCTGCGTGGACTCCTCTCCATGGGCTACAGGTCCGGCCCAGAATCTGCTCCGGCGGGGGTCCTCCATAGGCTGCAGCCTCTGTCAGTGCAGGTCCACCTGCTCCACCGTGGTCTCCTCCATGGGCTGCAGCGTGGAACCCTGCTCCACCGTGGTACTGCATGGGCTGCAGGTGGACAGCCTGCTTCACCATGGTACTCCCCACAGGCCGAAGGGGACTTCTGCTCCGGCGCCTGGAGCACCTCTCCCCCTCCTTCTTCCCTGACCTTGGCGCCTGCAAGGCTGTTTCATTCCACTGCAGTGTGGTAAACCCACTACACTGCAATTCAGCCTCACATGCTGTATCTTTTTAAGCAGAACCTCTGGTAACTGACAGAGGGAAGTTGGTTGGAACAATTAATAAGAAAATGATAAGTAGCTAAACTAAGCTCTTGGCTTGTGTAAACAGATACAATTTATGCCCTTACAAAATGTCACCTACTGAGTTTTTCTCCTCCTGAAACTGAGATAAATGAAGATAAAATTAAATGAATATTTTAAGCATATTATCCCTCAGTGATGGCCCCCTTCTATGTCTTCTCCCTAGGATCCTGAACTCACTGTTCAACACTAATTTGAATTTGCCACTTTGCTCTGTTTGCACCTTTCCACCCAAAGAATCATGTCTCTGTTAGCTGAGTCTTCCCTCAGCTTCTGACTGTGCAGTTGAACCTAACATCCAGGGTTTTGCAATTTGCAAGCTGACCGTATCCTTGTGAGAGTTAGTCTCCCATACTTAAATGGATCAACGATTTTCCCCTTTTTGGACTAAGCTAACTGGGACTTCGAAAATAATTTGCACTATTTCCTCACTCTGTTTGTTTGGTTTTTGCTCAGCAGAGGGTCTTCCAGTTAGGCAGGCCAGAAACAGTTTTAGGCTAGGATTTGTTAGGACCTTAATCATAAATGTCAGTGACTGTGAAGATGCCTTTACTGTAATTGGTGCCTTGACTTTTCAATGCCTCAGTTCCCTTGGTATGCTTTTTGTGTTGCAGAGATCCTGCCCTTAAAAAAGTGCAGTAAAAAGTATATGGAATTCTGCGGTTTTCAAGCTAGTGCTTTTGAACTAGTGAGAGAATTGCTTCAGATAGGCAGAGACCAGCAATGAACTTCAGGTCCATGAAAGTCAGTATTTTTCCAACAATTTCTATGAGGCCAGTGTTTCTTTGCTATTGAAAAGCATCTTCAGAAATGTGCTCAGAACTTGTTTTCTTTTACTTCTAAACAGCACTGTGAAAGGATTTTACAGAATTAACTGATCTCTGCTCTTATGTTGTTTGCCCTTTGAAGCCACAGGGATCTATTTCACAAGGGACTCACTCTAATGCTTTCTGTGGCTTTGCAGGAGTTAACTACTTTGTACAAATCCCTGAATGCACAAAAAGAATATACACTTCCCATAAACTCTGATTATATTTGGCTCAATTTCATTATCCAACTTGTTTACATTGTTTCAAATTAAGTGTTTATTAAATCAAAGCCTAATGTCTCCAAAACACTTTAAATGTATTTGCTAATGTTCACTGCAAATTTAGCTACTCAACAAATGGATCTTGTCTTGAAAGTATACCCTGAAAGTACTGAATTCTGACAACAACTAAATGAGATCACCAATAGTTTTGTACCATTTTCTTGTCATATATTACTTATGAGTACTCATGTTACTTTCTACTTCAGAATATTCCCTAATATTTACTTCATATTGTTTCCTAATATTCTTATTCAGAGTTCTTCATCATGAGATAACAAAAAGATTAACATTAGTACTGTAGCACCACATCCCATTTTAAATATATATCCAGGCAGCTTTTTATCTTACAGAAGTTTCCGATTTCTACTTTGTGAGTAATCACTGTTCTACTGAATCCTTAACTAGGAGATTGCTTTTCACAAATCCATTAGCAAATGTTTTCTGGGTTTATTCATTTCTTACTGGACGTTAAATGTGCAAAGGGAGTATTGCCAGTACAGTATTTGCTAAGAACTTACTCCATCTTCTGGATCAGTCACTAATAAATGAGGGGAAGGAATTCGCAGGTGGCTCTGCACTGTTTCACACGTCCCTGAACTAGAGATAATGAGGAAGTAAGTGGTAGAAACAAAAACTTGAGCAAGGTCGAGATAAATAACTTGGCTGCAGTGTTAAAGATGAGCTCTGCGCAGTGGCCAATTGCTGGCTGGCTTGAGGCACGTGTCTGAGGGTCTCTAACCAATTGTATGACAGATTCGGGCGCGTGAACAGCACATGGGGCTACGGGGAAAGTATATGTAGTGGAGAAAAATGGCAATAAAGTCCTTCTGTTCAAGAGCCATCGGGAGTCTGTGTCTTTCATCCCTTCAAATAAAGAACTGAAAATCAGCTTGGCATGACACAGACTCTTGAAGGAGAGTGTTTTTCACACTCCCAAATTTTCATACACACCCTCATCCAGGCAGTGTTCCTGTCATCATCATTTGTTTATAGACATGCAGCCAGTTCCTTTTCATTTAACACTGCTCTTTTCTGAGGCATTTTAAATTAAGTTTTCTGCTAAGATTTTTAAGGCACTGAATCAAATAACTATTCAAGTCCAGATTGCACTGACCATAGTCACTCCTTCCATTTCTCAGGGTTGACCACATTCATCCAGTATCTCTTCGTCATACACTGATACTGTTAATTATTTTTAGTTCTGTTAACTTTGACAGACCTAATCTTCTTACCGTCACGTTTCTGACCTTCAGACACAGACACAGACACAGATTTCTAGGTTGGAAGAGACCTCAAGATCATCGAGTCCAACCTCCGACCTAACACTAAGCACTCCACTAAACCATATCGCTAAGCTCTACATCTAAACGTCTTTTAAAGACCTCCAGGGATGGTGACTCCACCACCTCCCTGGGCAGCCCGTTCCAATGCTTAATAACCCTTTCGGTAAAGAAGTACTTCCTAACATCCAACCTAAAACTCCCCTGTCGCAACTTTTGCCCATTCCCCCTCGTCCTGTCACCAGGCACGTGGGAGAACAGACCAATCCCCACCTCACTACAGCCTCCTTTAAGGTAACTGTAGAGAGCGATAAGGTCGCCCCTGAGCCTCCTCTTCTCCAGGCTGAACAAGCCCAGCTCCCTCAGCCGCTCCTCGTAAGACTTGTTCTCCAGACCCCTCACCAGCTTGGTCGCCCTTCTCTGGACTCGCTCGAGCACATCCATGTCCTTCTTGTAGCGAGGGGCCCAAAACTGAACACAGTACTCGAGGTGCGGCCTCACCAGAGCCGAGTACAGGGGGACAATCACTTCCCTAGACCTGCTGGCCACACTGCTTCTTATACAGGCCAGGATGCTGTTGGCCTTCTTGGCCACCTGAGCACACTGCTGGCTCATATTCAGCCGACTATCAACCAATACTCCCAGGTCCTTCTCGGCCAGGCAGCTTTCCAACCACTCATCTCCCAGCCTGTAACTCTGCTTGGGGTTGTTGCGCCCCAGGTGCAGGACCCGGCACTTGGCCTTGTTGAACTTCATGCAGTTGGCCTCAGCCCATCGCTCCAGCCTATCCAGATCCTCCTGCAGAGCCTTCCTGCCCTCGAGCAGGTCGACACACGCACCTAACTTGGTGTCATCTGCAAACTTACTGAGGGTGCACTGGACGCCCTCATCCAGATCATCGATAAAGATATTAAAGAGGACCGGCCCCAGTACCGAGCCCTGGGGGACACCACTTGTGACCGGCCTCCAACTGGATTTGGCTCCATTCACCACAACTCTCTGGGCCCGGCTATCCAGCCAGTTTCTAACCCAGGGAAGCGTACGCCAGTCCAAGCCCCGAGCAGCCAGTTTCTTGAGGAGAATGTTGTGGGAAACAGTGTCAAAAGCCTTACTGAGGTCAAGGTAAACCACATCCACAGCCCTTCCCTCATCCACCAAGCGCGTCACTTTGTCATAGAAGGAGATCAGGTTCGTCAAGCAGGACCTGCCTTTCATAAACCCATGCTGACTGGGCCTGATCGCCTGCTTGCCCTGCAAGTGCCGCGTGATGACCCTCAAGATAATCTGCTCCATGAGCTTTCCTGGCACTGAGGTCAAACTGACAGGCCTATAGTTCCCCGGGTCTGCCCTCCGGCCCTTCTTGTAGATGGTGTCACATTGGCTAGCCGCCAGTCAACTGGGACCTCCCCCGATAGCCAGGACTGCCGATAAATGATGGAAAGCGGCTCGGCCAGCTCCTCTGCCAGTTCTTTCAGTACCCTCGGGTGCATCCCATCGGGCCCCATCGAATTGCGCACATCCAAGCTCCTTAGCAGGTCGCCAACCATTTCCTCATGAATAGCGAAGGCCACATCCTGCTCCCCATCCCCTTCCGCTAGCTCAGGGCACTGGGTATCCAGAGAACAACCGGTATTGCCGCTAAAGACTGAGGCAAAGGCGGCATTAAGCACCTCAGCCTTTTCCTCATCCTTAGTAACCAGGTTTCCCCTCGCATCCAGTAAAGGATGGAGATTCTCCTTAGTCCTCCGTTTCGCATTGATATATTTGTAAAGGATTTTTTGTTGTCTTTAATGGCAGTAGCCAGGTTGAGCTCCAGATGAGCTTTGGCCTTTCTAATTTTCTCCCTGCACAGCCTCGCTACATCCTTGTAGTCCTCCTCAGTGGCCTGCCCTTTTTTCCAAAGATTATAAACCCTCTTTTTCCTGCTAAGCACAAGCCGCAACTCTCTGTTGAGCCAGGCCGGTCTTCTTCCACGCCGGCTCGTCTTTGGGCACGTGGGGACGGACCGCTCCTGTGCCGTTAAGATTTCCTTCTTGAGGAGCGCCCAGCCTTCCTGGACTCCTCTGCCCTTCAGAACCGCCTCCCAAGGGACTCGGCCAACCAGCGTCCTGAGCAGCTCAAAGTCAGCCCTCCAGAAGTCCAGTACAGCAGTTTTACTGGTCCCCTTCCTGGCCTCGCCAACAATAGAGAACTCTACCATTTCGTGGTCACTCTGTCCAAGACGGTTTCCGACCACCACATCTCCCACCAGTCCTTCTCTGTTTGTGAAGAGAAGGTCTAGCGGGGCACCACCCCTGGTAGGTTCACTGACCAGCTGCATCAGGAAGCTATCTCCCACACTCTCCAGAAACCTCCTAGACTGCTTTCTCTGTGCCGTGTTGTGTTTCCAGGATATATCCGGGAAGTTGAAGTCCCCCACGAGGACAAGCGTCGACGATTTTGCAACTTCTGTCAGTTGCCTATAAAACTCCTCATCCGTCTCCTCATCCTGGTTCGGCGGTCTATAACAGACCCCGACCAGGACGCTAGCCTTGCCGGCCTTCCCGCGGATCCTAACCCAAAGAGACTCAACCTTATCATTCCCAGCCTGAGTTCCACAACATCAAAAGATTCTCTAATGTAGAGAGCCACGCCACCACCCCTTCTGTGCTGCCTGTCCTCCTGAAGAGCCGATAGCCAGGCATTGCAGCACTCCAGTCGTGGGGAGCGGTCCCACCACGTCTCCGTGATGGCAACCAAGTCATAGCCTTCCTGCTGCACGATGGCTTCCAGCTCCTCCTGTTTGTTACCCATGCTGCGTGCGTTAGTGTAGATGCACTTCAGCTGGGCCATCGCCTTCTTCCCCAGCCTAGCCATTGTTTCCCCCTGGTACAGCTCCAACAAGCCTTCTTTGAGCCCCGTCCCCCTTCTTGCCTAGTTTAAAGCTCTCTCTATGAGCCCCGCCAGCTCCTGGCCTAGGATCCATTTTCCCCTTGGAGATAGGGACCCGTCTGGGGCCATCAGGCCAGGTGCCGAGTAAAGCTCCCCATGGTGAAAAAAAACAAAATTTCTGTGCTGGCACCAGCCTCTGAGCCACCTATTAACCACGTGAGCTTTCCATGTCCTCTCCGTGCCTCTCCCTTCCCCCGTAGGGATAGACGAAAACACCACCTGCACTCCCGCTCCCTCCACCAATCGTCCCAGCCCCCTATAGTCCTGTTTGATAGCCTTCAGGCTTCTCTTTTCAAGATCATCACTGCCAGCCTGGACTATCAAAAGCGGGTAATAGTCAGAGGGGGCGAACCAGGTTTGGAAGCTTCCTGGTAACGTCTCTGACCCTGGCCCCAGGGAGGCAGCAGACTTCCCTATGTGTGGGGTCAGGCCGACAAATAGGGCCCTCCGTTCCCCTGAGGAGGGAATCGCCCACAACAATCACCCTTCTCTCTTCTTGGTGGAGACAGTCCTGAGGCGTGGAGCCAACTTCCTCACCTCAGGCATCCTCCTGGGTAGGCTTCCTACCTCGTCCTCACCCACCGGTCTCTCAAGCTCCAGGGCCTCAAACCTATTGTTCAAGGGCACCGGGAAGGCGGCGCCGGAAGGGGAGGGCATCTCCTGCGAGGTCGAGAAGGGACCTGTCTCCATTCCTCCTCAACTCGCAGGTCCCTCCCTCTGCCCGATGGCAACAGGGCAGGGGGTCCACCCCCCTTTGGGGGATCTCACCCTGGTCCCTCTCCCTCCGGTCCTGCAGGGAGTCACTCCACCAGTCTATCTCCCGCTCGCACTCCCTGATATCCCTCAACCTCTGCACCTCCTCCTTGAGTTCCGCCACCATGCGGACCAGGTCGTCCACCTGCTCGCACCTCACGCAGCAGTCCCCCTGCCTCCCGCCGATGGCAGCAAGAGGCTCAGACACTCCCCGCATGCGGAGACCTGAACTGCTGCATGTTTGGACGGGCAGTCGGTCTGGGTGTGTACTGACTTCCTAGAGAAAGCACCGTGCCTGGTGGAGACCATTGTAGCCCAGATGACGGGAGAGCGCCCTTAGAGGAGGTGTCCCTATGGGCGGGTGTGAGCGCTCCCCCCTTCCTGCCCGCCCTGCCTGCGCTAACTGCCGCGTCCCTCCCTGTTTGCCCGCCCTGTTAGCCGCGCTCTTGGTCGCTCGCGCTCCCTAAGGGCTGCCTTTGAACGGCCGGGGGGAGGAGCTGTCGCTGACGCTGCTGGCTCCGCCTACGCCTCGTCAGCCTCCCTCACGAGGGCTGCCGGTGCCTGGCGGCTCCCTCACGTAGGCTCGATGCCCGAAAAATAGCCCTGCCTGTCCCCGATCCCGCGCTCCGCTGCAGCACGCGTCTGCCCCGGAGCCGGTCGCCTCGGCAAGTGGAGGTAATGGTTGTTTTCTGAATATGGATTACTTTAGAATGAAACTTAAATAGATCTTTTATTGAACTTTTTGTTTTTAATCTTAGCTTCCTCCTTACAGTTAATTTAATAGCTTCAAAAATGCTCATCCTACCATCATGTTTAGCCCACGCTACCTTTATTCTTTTTTTCAGTCCTTGATTATTTCTTATTTTCTTAATTAAAACACTGATTCTTGTCCTTGCAGTACTTGTCCTTGCACTACTGCTCCCTACATCTCTGCTCTCCATATTTATTATTTATATCAACTTTCCTCTGACTGTAGACCCTGACATAAATTCACTTCTCTCCTTGCTGAGCTTCATATTTGAGAGTGTTTTATTCTACCATCCCTTGTGCCCCTCATAACCCTCCCAGGCTTCCAGGCCTGTGGCTGGATTAGCCACAGCATCCAAAGTTGCAAAATGTAGAAGAAAAAGTTCTGCATTATTTCTAACAGCAAGAAATCCAGGAAAGCTGTGACAGAGGGACAGGCAAAATGGATTGACTCATTCGTACAAATTATTCATTCAGATCAAAGAATAGCATAAGCATACAGATGTATTAGATACCCAGTGTGCCCCACAGAACCATTAGATCTCGCATCTTCTGAAGAAAAGTTTTCTTTCAGGTCACCATACTACTTGGATAGGCTGTTCCTTCCTTTTTCATGTGTCATTCATTTACTTGATAACATTTGTGCACTTTCTTACTTGAAAGTAGACTTTTCCCCTTAGACAACTCATTAGAGGGCTGCACTTGGGTTTCAAATCTCTGATTACAATGCATAGGAAAAATGGCAGTCTGGATATACCTGCCTTTCTTAAAAGACCTCTTACTAAGCCTTAATCTCCTAGCTTTCTAAATTAGATAAGCAAGAAGGCCAAACCAGGGAATGCACACACACACACACAAAACCACACCTAGAATGCTGCACTTATGCTTCTATCATGGACACATTCAATCTTGCAGTATTCAGGTTTTGAAAAGCATTTCTAACCCACCTAAAGTCCTAAAAGTCCATCTTGGAAGTGGCCAAGTACTTGTGTTCGATACAATCTCATTCAGCAGTAAAGGCTGCTGTTTCTTTGTGGCTATGCAGCCATACTTGCAAGTGTAACCCACTGCAGGTGGTTTGCAGAAGTGCACAATTCACGCAGACATTGAAGGAACAGAGAATCAGATTCAGCAACTCTGGCTGCTACCCCAAAATGTCTCTCTTAATTTCTCTAGTTTTGTAGCGAAATTTTTCTAGAGAAATTAAGATTTCTAGTCCTAGAAATCTCTGGATTTCACAAAAGGCGTCGTGTCTAAAGCATGGGTTTTACAGAAGGGGTCTGGCAATATTATGATAAAGGAGAAATTTGTTTTGATCAGACTCTTGAAATTTCTCTTTTCCTTTTTTTTTTTTTTAATGGCCAAAAAATAATAAAAAAGAAGAGAATGAAAGAAGAGAAGATGCTATTCTCCCTCTGCTTCACAGCAAGTCCTGCATTTTTAGTAAATAGGACTGGTAGCTTACCCCAGTACTGCTAGAAGCCCACTATTGCAAGACAGTCATCAGCAGCTTCTAAGTTTTGTGAAATTCTGCTAAAGTTTTCCATTCTGTGGGCAGAAAAGACCTCAAGATAATGTTGCATTTCCTGTTGAAAATTGATTTTAAGATCCAGTATCCTCTAGAGCCATTTAGATTTTTTTCAAAATTGAATGTTAATAGATAACAGGGCTATCTGCTGTAGTTCATGAATATAGGATCTGCTTAGGAGCAGCACTGAATCTAGAGAAAACAGTCTAGGTCAAAGGAACTGGACTCCAAGCATGACTGGGGAAAAAAAAGTGAATATTCTCTTATATAAATCTTAACTATAAAATGGGAATGACTAAACTCTACCAGCAGTTTTCCTTTTTTTATTTTTTTTAAAGAACAATTCTCTTTCTACATAATACATTGATAAGAACTATTGAAAACCAAGGACAAAATTAATACTATTGTCTTCAGAGCAGACTCTGAATTGTGGGCGGTAAATATTAAATGGAAGCTCATTAACCAAGTGCTCTCCAGTTGCAGTATATAAAGCACATTTTGCACAGCTGGTCCTGTATGGATTGGCCCAAGGGCTACTGCATGAGCTCTCCTGTTGATCTGTTCAAAGGCCTGTTGTTGCTCTGGATCCCACTCAAAATACTTCCTCTTTCGAGCCACTCAGTAGAGAAGGCTCACAAGCTAACTATAAGCTGGAACATGCATTCTCCAGAATCCCACAAGGCCTAGGAAAGCTTGTGTTTCTTTCTTATTAGTTGGTGGGGATATAATTGTTATTTTATTGATCACATCCATAGGAGATGTGTTGACATTCATTCTGCCATTTTACTCCAAAGCGTAAAGGGCAGGGCTCTTCTAGTCCTGATCGAGTAGCCATCCACTTAATTCTTGCAAATGTGAAGCAGAAGGCCCTTTATTAGGGTCAGAAGTAATATCAGCCCTTCTGCTCCCTCTGGAGGACTGCCCAACAGGAACTGAAGTAGTAATTTTTCTAGGAGAAACCCTTTTGTCTGCTATTTTTCCTTTTAGTTCACATACCTGAGCTTCTAGGGTCGAGGTAGGTTCGCCATCCCACTTCCTTATGTTCTCCGATGGTCACACAGATAAAATTACAGGGTGTCACGTGCTGTGTGTCTATGGTACTCTCTTCCTTGAACAGAAAAGCAATGACTTTTAATAGCTGATACTGGTCCATATGGGTTAGGAGGAAGATATATGTTTTTCAAAGTGCTGAACCTGTAGGGGACAGTTTCTCCACAGCCAAGATGCAGGCCCACAGGGGGAGAGATTTTCTTCATATTGCCAGAGTTGGCCAGCCACTACATCCACTGTTGTTTCCTCTCCATCATTCCATTTCATCATTGCCAGTGCCTTGGCATATGATGATAGTGTGCTCCATACAAACTTCTGCCACATGGACCACTTGCACCAGATTTCATTGGGATCTTTTGGTACCCGCTCATCCAAATCACTATAAACCATCTCCAGCAGAGCTAATTCCCTCAGGTACTAGAGGCCTTTCTCCATGGTAGTTCACTTGCCTGGTTGATATACAACATCTTTCTTGAAGGGATACCTTTCCTTCACACCCGAAAGGAGTCGTCTCCAGAGGGTGAGGGCTTGTGCCTCTTTCCCAATCGCTTTGTCAATGCCCCCTTCCCTAGAGAGGGATCCCAGCTGCTTGGCTTCCTGCACTCTAATTCCATGCTACTGGCCCCATTATCCCATCATTGGAGCAGCCAGGTGGCAATGTACTCGCCTGGGTGATGGATGAATCCTTCTGTATATCTCGCAACTCACTCAGGGATAGGGATCGGGTGGTTTCTGACTTGTTTATGAGTTCTGTCTCTTCCTCCTGGTTTTGTGATTGCCCACCCCAGTGGTCCTTATAGATCAAGCTGTTGTGAAACCAAAAGTTGTGGTAATACTTTGTCACAATCCCAAGCTAGAAAATCACAGAATCATAGAATCACAGAATGGTTTGGGTTGGAAGGGACCTTAAAGATCACCTAGTTCCAACCCCCTGCCATGGTGTACTGGGTCTGGCTAGAATGGAGTTAACATTCCCTGCAGCAGCCCATATAGTGCTGTGCTCTGCACTTGTAGCTAGAACAGCACTGGTATCAGACCAATGTTTTTTTTAATGCTGAGCAATGCTGGCACAGCATCAGGACTCTCTCTAACCCCCCCTAGGGGTGGGCAAAAATGTGAGAAAAGAAACATCACCAGGGCAGCTGACCTAAACGAAACAAAGGGATATTCCATACCATATGATGTCGCACTCAGCAGTAAAAGGTGGGAAAGGGGAAGGAGAGGGAGGGGCTCTTGTTATTAAAATGTCTGTCCTCCCAAACAACCGCTATGCATAATGAAGCTCTGCTTCCCAGGATGTGGCCAAACATCACTCATTGATGGAAAGTAGAGAGTAATTTCTTTTCTCTCTCTGTGCTTCTGTGTGGCTTTGCTTGTTTTGCTGTGTTTTTTTTTTGTTTGTTTTTTGTGATGTTTTTTCCCCCCTCTTCCTTTTCCCTTTAATTAAATTATCTTTATCTCAACCCAACAGCCTTTTTTTTTTCTTTCCAGCATACATTCTTCTTCCCCTCTTCTTCTGAGAAGGAAGAGTGAGAGAGTGGTTGTGTGGAGTTCAACTGCCCAGCAAGGTAAAAACCACCAGAGTCCTTTTTGGTGCCCAACATGGGGCTCGAGGGTTGAGATAACAGTAGAATTGATTAAAACACTTAAAACTAACACACTTACTTCCTAGTCACCATGTTTGTCTTGCTCTTAATATTTTTCTGTGTGATTATGTCATATGTATCCATTCCATGTTCTCTCTTCTCCTCTATATCCAATTAGAGAATGTGCTAAAATCTGTGTTTGGTTTCTTCCTCACTGTGCTGTAAAGCACTGGCCTTGAGTTTAATCTGGTACTCAGGCCCTGCACTGTTATTATTCTGGTCTCTTGGAGATTATCTTTTCGAGAATATTAAAATTGCACTGCCTTCTTTTCCTCCTCTAGAAGACAGTTTGTGATTAATATCGGGAATGGTACCTCCCCCTTCTCTCCCTGTAGGCTAATTACAGCAGCCTTTGAGTACCTTGAACGTCCTTGGTTAACTAACATCCTCCTATTACTAGGTCTGCACAATGTGTTTCTTTTCCTCCCTAAGGTCAAACAATTCGTTAAGAATACCACCCAAGAACCTGCCCCGAGACAGTGTGGTGGTGGGTGACAAGGTGTGTGGGAGGATATGGGCAGGTACCTGTCACAGTGTCTCCTCCAATAGTTTTTGAACTTCACCCCTGAACAAGTGCAAAATCCTAAAAACCCGATAGAATGTTGAGAGTCGTATGCCCTGACCCTGGCAATGCCAGAGAACTCCAGCTTGCCGCACTCTGCTGGGGCCTGGCCTACATCTATCAAATGGTAATTAACACTACCCAGCACAGTAATCTGAAAACTTTGCCAATTCACAGCTTATCCCAATACCTGACTATTTAAGAACAAGCTGGTCAGCATATGACTGTACCAGAGAAGCTTGAGGTGGACCTTCATTTGTACTGGAAACCTCCTTTGCTGTGAAGCCTGGTTCTTTATTCTTACTACTTCTTCTATGTTAATCAGTTACTTATCCACAGAAAAATAGTCTCTGTTTTCCTTTGAGAACTCGAGTTTCCGTACTATTCTTCAGTAGAGAAATTGTCATAGTTTTTGTTATATATAATAGATTTATACTTTGGATCGTATATGGACAAAATTTTGGCTCTTTCAAAGAATTCTAGAAGGTTTGTGAGGAATGATGTTGTGGTTTAACTCAATAGGCAGCTAAGCAACACAGTGGGTTTATGTGGCACAGATTTTGGGAGCGGGGGAGTTGCAGGGGTGGCTTCTGTAAGAACCCAGAAGATGTCCATGTTAGATAAGGGCCAGTTTCAGCCAGCTCCAAGGGACCCACAGCTGCTCAGAGCCGAGCCAATAAGCGATGCTGTTTGCACCTCTGTCAGAGTGTATTTAAGAAAGGGAAAAAAAACTGCTGCGCGACAACAGCTGGGAGAGCGAGGGAAACAGTCTTGCAGACACCAAGGTCAGGGAAGAAGGAGGGGGAGAAGGTGCTCCAGGCACCAGAGCTGAAGTTCCCCTGCAGCCTGCGGGGAGGACCATGGTGGAGCAGGTTGTCCCCCTGCAGCCTATGGCATACCACGATGGAAGAGATTTCCATGTTGCAGCCCATGGAGGAGCCCACAATGGAGCACGTGGATCTGGCCTGAAGGAGTCTGTGGCCTGTGGAGAACCCCCTCAGTAGCAGACTCTGGGCTGAACCTGTAGCCCCTGGAGATGAGACCACACAGGAGCAGGTGACTTGGCAGGAGCTTCCGCCCATGGGGAATCCATGTTGGAGCAGTTTGCTCCTGACAGATGGACCCCGTGGTGCAGACCCATATTTGGAGCAGTTCTTGACGAGCTGCTGCCTGTGGGAAGTCCACGCAGGATCAGTTCGGGAAGGACTGTATCCCATGGGAGGGACTCCAAGTTGGAGCAGGGTAAGAGAGCGACTGTGAAGGAGCAGCAGAAACAAAGCGTTATGGACTGACTGCAATCCCCATTTTCCCATTCCCCTGTGCCACTCGGGGGAGGAGGTGGAAGAGGGTGGATGGGGGGGAGAAGGTGCTTTGGTTTCTTTCCTTTGTTTCTCACTTCTCTAGCTTGTTAGTAATAGGTAATAAATTTCTCTAATCACCCTACGCTGAGTCTGTTCTGCTCGTGACGATAATTGTTGAGTGATCTTCCTGTCCTTATCCAACCCTTGAGCCCTTTTCATCATATTTTCTCCCCCTTTCCCTTTGAGGAGAGGGAGTAAGAGAGCAGTTGTGGAGGAGCTCGGGTGCCCAGCTGAGTAAAACCACCCATAGACCATTCGAACACTCTCTCCACAGTGGAATAGGGTGGAGAATCGTAAAAGGGTAAAAGTCGTGTTGAGATAAAAACAGTTTATTAGGACAGAAATAAAAATAATAATGATAAAAAATATCTAAAGCCAATGCTGCACAGTGCAATTGCTCACCACCAGCTGAATGATGCCCTGCCTATCCCCGAGCAGCGGTCCCCCCCAACCCTGGGCAGCCCCCCCATATTAATTGTTCAGCACTATGTCATATGGTATGGAATTCACTTTTGTCATCCTGGGTCATCTGTCCTGGTTCTGTCCCCTCCCAGCTCCTGCTGCACCCCCCAGACTCCTCACTGGCAGGGCAGTATGAGAAGCTGAAAGTCCTTGGCTTAGTGTAAGCACTGCTCTCCAACAACTAAAACATCAGCATGTGTCCTGGTTTTGGCTAGGACAGAGTTTCCTCCTAGCAGCTGGTATGGTGCTGTGTTTGGGATTTAGGATGAGAATAATGTTGATATCACACTGATGTTTTAATTCAGGACAGCTGACCCAAACTGGCCAAAGGGGTATTCCATACCATATGTATTGTGGTTTAACCCGGCCAGCAGCTAAGCATCACACAGCCGTTCACTCACCCTCCCCCCTCCCTCTCTGGGATGGGGGAGAGAATCAGAAAGAAATGAAAGCCTGTGGGTTATGATAAAGACTATTTATTAGGACAGAAAAGAAAGGAAAATAATAACAATAATAATGATAATAGTACTACTATAATAATGTGTGCAAACAAGTGATGCACAATGCAATTGCTCACCACTAACTGACTGATGCCCAGTTTATTCCTGAGCAGCTGGTCCCCCCACCCTGGCCAGCCCCCCCATATTAATTGTTCAGCATGACGTCAGATGGTATGGAATACCCCTTTGGCCAGTTTGGGTCAGCTGTCCTGGTTCTTTCCCTCTCAGCTCCTGCTGCATCCCCTAGCCTGCCCGCTTGCAGGACAGAGCGAGAAGCTGAAAAGTCCTTGGCTTAGTGTAAGCACTGCTCTGCAATAATTAAAACATCAGTGTAATATCGACATATACAGCAGCCTTCCATCTCCAATGCTTTCCCACAATACGACAGGACCCATCAGTGAACAGGGCATAGTGCTTCTCATTTTCTGGTAACTTGTTGTACAGTGAGGTTTCTTCAGTACGGGCCACATCCTCCTCCGGTGATATCCCAAAATATTTGCCTTCTGGACTGTCCATAATGGGATGTTCAGGCCAGCATGTTGTTACTGTTATGTCTCCTGAATGCACTTCAGGTTTTTTTTTTAAGGTTAAACAAGTACTGAGGAATGCCATCCAGAGATCTGTCCTGAGGTGGGACAGTTATGAGTGGCAGGGAGTGTGGGAGGATATGGGCAGGCATCTAGAACAGTGTGCACCTTGGTGCTTTGGAAATTCACTCCTGAACAACTGCAAAATCCTAAAAAAACTGGTAGAATGCTTGAAAAAGGTGTGTCATCACCCTGGCAATACCAGAGATACAAAAATCACTGCAATGTTCTGGGGTCTGGCCCCATGCCTATCGAGCTGCAATCGACGCCACTATAACCTTAGTGACAGACCCTGTGGCCACTCTAAGTCCTGTGACAGGCCCAATGGCCACTCCAACCCGTGCAGCTACTCCAACCCCAACGATGGACGCTGGGGACACTCCAGCCCCCTCCAGCCACTCCAACCCATGCGGCCACTCCAACTGCAGTGACCACTCCAGCTCCCACAGCCACTCCAGCTCCTGCGGCCACTCCAAACCCAGCGGCCACTCACACAAAATGTGATGGGCCCTGCGGCTGTTCCAACCCCTGCGACAGGCCCTATGGCTGTTCCAACCCTGTCACGGCCCTGCAAACGTTCCAACCCTGGGACGGGCCCAGCAGTTGTTCCAACCCTGTGACGGACCCTGCGGTCGTTCCAGTCCCTGTAACCATTCCCTGCAGCTGTTCCAAACCCCTGTGATGGGCCCTGCGGCTGGATCAGGGAAAAACAGACTGTAGCAGTGCAAGTTGCCCCTGTATCCAAGATGAAACAAAGGATGAGAAAGTCATGTCATTTAGAATGCAGAAGAACTCCTACTCAGACTGGGGAGAAGATGATGATGAGATGGGCTACTTCGCAGTGGCTGGGCCATCACATGGACGGGAAGATGAAGAGGAAGATATCATAAAAGCCTCAATAACTACCCACGGCCTATACCAGTGTGAGCTATGAGATAAGACAAAGGCTTTCGGTTGTTATCCAGGTGAGCACCTTGTCACCTGGCTACTCCAATGCTGGGACTGCGGAGCCAATAGTCTGGAATTAGAGGGCAGGGAAGCCAGGCGGCTGGGATCCCTTGCTAGGGAGGCAGGCATTGACAAAGCAATTGGAGATGGAGCACAAGACTTCACCCTCTGGAGGCATCTCCTGTCAGGTGTGAAAGAAAGGTATCCCTTCAAGGAAGATCTTGTATGTCAACCAGGCAAGTGGACCAGTAAGGAGAAGGGATCCAGTACCTGTGGGAATTAGCTGTACGGGAGGTGATTTATGAGGACCTAGACAATGACCAGCTATCCAAAGATCCAGATGAAGTCAAGTGTACATGATCCATGTGGCGGAGGTTTATACAGAGTGCACCATCATCATATGCCAGCTCATTGGCTGTAATGACCTGGAAAGACCATGAGGAACCCACAGTGGATGAAGTGGCTAAACACTCCGGCAGTACGAAGAAAGTCTCTCCTCTTCCCTACAGGCCTACGTCTCGGCTGTGGAAAAACTTTCTCAAGAGTTCCACCAACTAAAAGAGAATACTTTGGAGAAAAATTTCTGAAGAGGTCCACCAACTTAGAGTGAATTTATCTTCCTACCCACCTGTACAAACCATTGTCCTCAGCTATCAGGATTAAGCGTCCTTCCATTCATGAAAGAAAATATAGTGGGTACACACCCCGTGACACCCTGTGGTTTTACCTACGTGACCATGGAGAGGACATGAGAAAATGGGATTGAAAATCTACCTCGACCCTAGAGGCACGGGTATGTGAGTTGCAAGGAAAAACAATCACAAAACAGGGTTTCTCTAAGAAACTTGCTGCTACTATTTCCAGCAGGCAGACCCCCAGACACAGTAATGAATATTATGACCAGGATTAGAGGGGCCCTGCCTCCAGCCAGGGGGAGGAAAGGGACAACCGAGTTTATTGGACTGTGTGGATTCGATGGCCTGGCACGTCAGATGCACAGAAGTATAAGGCTCTAGTAGACACCGGTGCACAGTGTACTGTAATGACATCAAGCTATAAAGGGCCAGAGCCCATCTGTATTTATGGAGGGACGGGGGGATCCCAGCAGTTAACTGTATTGGAAGCTGAAGGGAGTCTAACCAGAAATGAGTGGCAAAAGCACCGTATTGTGACTGGCCCGGATGCTCCGTGCATCCTTGGCATAGATTATCTCAGAAGAGGATATTTCAAGGACCCAAAAGGGTTCCGCTGGGCTTTTGGCATAGCTGCCTTAGAGACAGAGGACATTAAACAGTTGTCTACCTTGCCCGGTCTCTCAGAGGACCCTTCTGCTGTGGGGCTGCTGAGGGTTGAAGAACAGCAAGTGCCAATCACTACCACAACTGTGCACCGGCGGCAATATCGCACCAACCGAGACTCCCTGATTCCCATCCACGAGCTAATTCGTCAACTGGAGAGCCAAGGAGTGATCAGCAAGAGTCATTCACCTTTTAATAGTCCCATATGGCCAGTGCAAAAGTCTAATGGTGAGTGGAGACTAACAGTGGACTATTCTGGCCTGAATGAAATGGCAAGATGGACATTGTCAAATCCCAATGGATGTGATCAACAAAATAACAGCTATGTCTCCACCAACTAGCAAAAAAGAAACACAACCTTTCCTAGGTGTCGTGGGGTTTTGGAGAACACACATTCCAAATTACAGTCTGATTGTAACCCACTCCACCAAGTAACCCGTAAGAAGAATGCTTTGAATGGGGCCCTGAGCAACGACAAGCCTTTGAACAAATTAAGCAGGAAATAGTTCATGCAGTAGCCCTTGGGCCAGTCCGAAGGAGATATTGGCAGCATATGAAGGAGTTCGATCTGCTTTGGAAGTGGTCGGTACTGAAGCACAGCTCCTCCTGGCACCCTGACTGCCGGTACTAGGCTGGATGTTCAAAGGAAGGGTCCCCTCTACATATCATGCAACTGATGCTACATGGAGCAAGTGGGTTGCACTGATTACTCAGCGGGCTCGAATAGGAAACCCCAGTCGCCCAGAAATCTTGGAAGTGATTATGGACTGGCCAGAAGGCAAATATTTTGGGATATCACCGGAGGAGGATGTGGCCCGTACCGAAGAAGCCCCACTGTACAACAAGCTACCAGAAAATGAGAAGCAATATGCCCTGTTCACTGATGGGTCCTGTCGTATTGTGGGAAAGCATCGGAGATGGAAAGCTGCTGTATGGAGTCCTACACGACGAGTTGCAGAAGCTGCTGAGGGAGAAGGTGAATCGAGTCAGTTGCACAAGTGAAAGCCATCTAGCTGGCCTTAGATATTGCTGAACGAGAAAAGTGGCCAGTTCTCTATCTCTATACTGATTCATGGATGGTAGCAAATGCCCTGTGGGGGTGGTTAAAGCAGTGGAAGCAGAACAACTGGGAGCGCAGGGGCAAACCCATCTGGGCTGCTGCGTTGTGGCAAGATATTGCTGCCCGGGTAGAGAACCTGGTTGTAACGGTACACCATGTAGATGCTCATGTGCCCAAGAATCGGGCTACTGAAGAACATCAAAACAACCAGCAGGTGGATCAGGCTGCTAAGACTGAAGGGGCTCAGGTGGACCTGGACTGGCAATATAAGGGAGAATTATTTATAGCCCGATGGGCCCATGACACCTCAGGCCATCAAGGTAGAGATGCAACATACAGATGGGCTCGTGACCGAGGGGTGGACCTGACCATGGACACTATAGCACAGGTTATTCATGATTGTGAAACATGTGCTGCAATTAAACAAGCCAAACGGTCAAAGCCTCTCTGGTATGGAGGACGATGGCTGAAATACAAATATGGAGAGGCCTGGCAGATTGATTACGTCACACTCCCTCAAATCCGCAACGGCAAGCGCCACGTACTTACAATGGTGGAAGCAACCACCGGATGGCTGGAAACATATCCTGTGCCCCATGCCTCCACCCGGAACACTATCCTGGGCCTTGAAAAGCAAGTCCTATGGTGACATGGCACCCCAGAAAGAATTGAGTCAGACAATGGGACTCATTTCCGAAACAACCTCATAGACACTTGGGCCAAAGAACATGGCATTGAGTGGGGGTATCACATCCCCTATCATGCACCAGCCTCCGGGAAAGTTGAACGATACAATGGACTGTTAAAGACTACACTGAAAGCAATGGGTGCTGGGACATTCAAAAATTGGGAAACACATTTGGCAAAGGCCACCTGGTTAGTCAATACTAGGGGATCTGCCAACCGAGCTGGACCTGCCCAATCAAACTTGTTACGCACTGTAGAAGGGAATAAAGTTCCTGTAGTGCACGTAAGAAACATGCTGGGTAAGACAGTCTGGGCTACTCCTGCCTCAGGAAAAGGCAAACCCATTCGTGGGATTGCTTTTGCTCAGGGACCTGGATGCACTTGGTGGGTAATGCAAAAGAATGGGGAGGTCCGGTGTGTACCTCAGGGGATTTAATACTGGGTGAGAATAGCCCATGAGTTCAATTATATTACATTAATTATTTTCTAATTCTGTATGTCATCACCATCGTGATTGCTATATGTCAATGTCCCATTAATGGTATCACAGTAAGTCCCGCAGATAACAACAAATGAATGTTAAGAGAATTGGACAAGCATAGTGGTGCAATGGAACAAGAACGAGTTTCAGCATGCAACAGTCCAAAATCACACACCTTTCTGCCCTGAAAGACTGCTGGGACAGAAGGTGCTCGAAGTCAGTCACAGATTAAACAAGCTTACTGGACATTTTATATAAATATATGAAGGTGGTTACTAATTGGAATGCATTGGGAAGTGTGGGACCTAATCATGACATAAATGGTATGGAATAAGGGGTGGATATTGTCCTGGTTTCAGCTAGGATAGGGTTAATTTTCCTCCTAGTAGCTGGTAGGGTGCTGTGTTTGGGATTTAGGATGAGAATAATGTTGATATCACACTGATGTTTTAATTCACAGAATCACAGAATCACAGAATTGTCTAGGTTGGAAGAGACCTCCAAGATCATCTAGTCCAACCTCCGACCTAACACCAACAAGTCCTCCACTAAACCATATCACTAAGGTCTACATCTAAACGTCTTTTAAAGACCTCCAGGGATGGCCACTCAACCACCTCCCTGGGCAGCCCATTCCAATGCCTAACAACCCTTTCCGTAAAGAAGTTCTTCCTAATATCCAACCTAAACCTCCCCTGGCACAACTTTAGCCCATTCCCCCTCGTCCTGTCACCAGGCACATGGGAGAATAGACCAACCCCCACCTCTCTACAGACTCCTTTAAGGTACCTATAGAGAGCGATGAGGTCTCCCCTGAGCCTCCTCTTCTCCAGGCTAAACAACCCCAGCTCCCTCAGCCGCTCCTCGTAAGACTTGTTCTCTAGACCCCTCACCAGCTTCGTTGCCCTTCTCTGGACTCTCTCGAGCACCTCCATGTCCTTCTTGTAGCGAGGGGCCCAAAACTGAACACAGTACTCGAGGTGCGGCCTCACCAGAGCCGAGTACAGGGGGACAATCACCTCCTTAGACCTGCTGGCCACACTGCTTCTTATGCAAGCCAGGATGCTGTTGGCCTTCTTGGCCACCTGAGCACACTGCTGGCTCATATTCAGCCGACTATCAACCAGTACTCCCAGGTCCTTCTCCGCCAGGCAGCTTTCCAACCACTCATCTCCCAGCCTGTAGCGCTGCTTGGGGTTGTTGCGCCCCAGGTGCAGGACCCGGCACTTGGCCTTGTTGAACTTCATGCAGTTGACCTCAGCCCATCGGTCCAGCCTATCCAGATCTTCCTGCAGAGCCTTCTTTCCCTCGAGCAGATCGACACACGCACCTAACTTGGTGTCGTCTGCAAACTTACTGAGGGTGCACTCGATCCCCTCATCCAGGTCATCGATAAAGATATTAAAGAGGACTGGCCCCAGCACTGAGCCCTGGGGGACTCCACTAGTAACCGGCCTCCAACTGGATTTGGCTCCATTCACCACAACTCTTTGGGCCCGGCCATCCAGCCAGTTTTTAACCCAACAAAGCGTACGCCATTCCAAGCCACGAGCAGCCAGTTTCTCGAGGAGAATGTTGTGGGAAACGGTGTCAAAAGCCTTACTGAGGTCAAGGTAAACCACATCCACAGCCTTCCCCTCATCCACCAAGCGTGTCACTTGGTCATAGAAGGAGATCAGGTTCGTCAAGCAGGACCTACCTTTCATAAACCCATGCTGACTGGGCCTGATCGCCTGGTTGCCCTGCAAGTGCCGCGTGATGACACTCAAGATAATCTGCTCCATGAGCTTCCCTGGCACCGAGGTCAAACTAACAGGCCTATAGTTCCCTGGGTCTACCCTCCGGCCCTTCTTGTAGATGGGCGTCACGTTTGCTAGCCGCCAGTCAACTGGAACCTCCCCTGATAGCCAGGACTGCCGATAAATAATGGAAAGCGGCTTGGCCAGCTCCTCCGCCAGTTCGCTCAGTACCCTCGGGTGGATCCCATCCGGCCCCATCGACTTGCATACATCCAAGTGTTGTAGCAGGTCGCCAACCATTTCTTCATGGATAGCGAGGGCCACATCCTGCTCCCCATCCCCTTCCACCAGCTCAGGGTACCAGGTATCCAGAGAACAACCGGTCTTGCCACTAAAGACTGAGGCAAAGAAAGCATTGAGCACCTCAGCCTTTTCCTCATCTTTTGTAACTAAGTTTCCCCCCGCATCCAGTAAAGGATGGAGATTCTCCTTAGTCCTCCTTTTTGCGTTGATGTATTTGTAAAAACGTTTTTTGTTATCTTTAACGGCAGTAGCCAGATTGAGCTCCAGATGAGTTTTGGCCTTTCTAATTTTGTCCCTGCACAGCCTCGCAACATCCTTATAGTCCTCCTGAGTAGCCCGCCCTCTTTTCCAAAGATTATAAACCCTCCTTTTTCTCCTAAGCTCGAGCCACAACTCTCTGCTCAGCCAGGCCAGTCTTCTTCCGCGCCAGCTCGTCTTTGGGCACATGGGGACAGACCACTCCTGAGCCTTTAAGATTTCCTTCTTGAGGAGCGCCCAGCCTTCCTGGACTCCTTTGCCCTTCAGAACCTCCTCCCAAGGGACTCTGCCAACCAGTGACCTGAACAGCTTAAAGTCAGCCCTCCGGAAGTCCAAGACAGCGGTTTTACTGGTCCCCTTCCTGACTTCGCCAAGAATAGAGAACTGAACCATTTCGTGGTCACTCTGCCCAAGACAGCTCCCAACCACCACATCTCCCACCAGACCGTCACTGTTCGTGAACAGAAGGTCTAGCGGAGCACCTCCCCTGGTAGGCTCTCCAACCAGCTGCATCAGGAAGCTATCTTCCACGCTCTCCAGAAACCTCCTAGACTGCTTTCTCTGGGCTGTGTTGTGCTTCCAGGATATGTCTGGGAAGTTGAAGTCCCCCACGAGAACAAGCGCTGACGATTTCGCAACTTCTGCCAGCTGCCTGTAGAACTCCTCATCCGTCTCCTCATCCTGGTTCGGTGGTCTATAACAGACCCCCACCAGGATGCTTGCCTTGTTGGCCTTCCCGCTGATCCTAACCCATAGGGACTCAACCTTATCATTCCCAGCCTCAAGTTCCTCAACATCTAAACACACTCTAATATAGAGAGCCACACCACCACCCCTTCTGTGCTGCCTGTCCCTTCTGAAGAGCCTATAGCCAGGCATTGCAGCACTCCAGTCATGAGAGTGGTCCCACCACGTTTCCGTGATGGCAACCAAGTCATAGCCTTCCTGCTGCACGATGGCTTCCAGCTCGTCCTGTTTGTTGCCCATGCTGCGTGCATTAGTGTAGATGCACTTCAGCTGGGCCATTGCCATCTTCCCCGGCTCTGCCATTGTTCCCCCTGGCACAGCTCCAACAGGCCTTCTTTCAGCCCCATCCCCCTTCTTTCCTAGTTTAAAGCCCTCTCAATGAGCCCTGCTAGCTCCTGGGCTAGGATCCGTTTTCCCCTTAGAGATAGGGACCCGTCTGCGGCCATCAGGCCGGGTGCCGAGTAAAGCGTCCCATGGTCAAAAAACCCAAAATTTCTGTGTTGGCACCAGCCTCTGAGCCATGTGTTAATCAGGTGGGCTTTCCGTGTCCTCTCGGTACCCCTCCCTGCTACTGCAGGGATAGATGAAAACACCACCTGTATTCCCGCTCCAGCCACTAACCGTCCCAGTCCCCTAAAGTCCCGTTTGATAGCCTTCAGGCTTCTGTCATCAATATCATCACTGCCAGCCTGGACTATCAAAAGAGGGTAGTAGTCAGAGGGGCGGACCAGGTTGGGAAGCTTTCTGGCAACATCCCTGACCCTGGCCCCAGGGAGGCAGCAGACTTCCCTATGGGTAGGGTCAGGTCGACAAATAGGGCCCTCCGTTCCCAAGAAGGGAGTCGCCTACTACGATCACCCTTCTGTCTTTCTTGGTGGAGGCAGTCTTGAGGCGTGGGGTCGGCTTCCTCGCCCTAGGCATCCTCCTGGGTAGACTTTCTACCTCGTCCTCACCCACCGGCCTCTCAAGCTCCAGGGCCTCAAATCTGTTGCGTAAGGGGACCTGGGAAGGTGGGGCCGGTAGGGGGGGGCGTTGCCTGAAAGGTCGAGCAGGGACCTGTCTCCATCCCTCCTCAACTTCTAGGTCGCCACCCTCTGCCCGACAGCGACAGGGCAGAGGGTCCACCCCCATTTGGGGTGTCTCACCCCGGTACCTCTCCTTCAGGCCCTGCAGGGAGTCACTCCACCAGTCTATCTCCCGCTCACACTCCCTGATAGCCCTCAACCTATCCACCTCCTCTTTGAGTTCTGCCACCAGGCGGACTAGGTCGTCCACCTGCTCGCACCTCACACACACGGTGCCTCTGCCTCCCTCAGATGGCAGCAACAGGCTCAGGCAGTCCCTGCACCCAGAGACCTGAACTGCCGCATTGTTGAGCAGGTCTGGGTGGCCACAGACTTTCTACTGAGAGAGCTCTGCCTAGTGAAGACCATCGCAATCCAGTTAGCAGTTGACAGCCATTAAAGATGTTGTTCTTATGGGCCGGGGGGAAACCCTGCCCTCTCCGCCCTTCCTGCTCGCCCTGCCTGCGCGAACTGCCGCGCCCACCCTTCTGACGCGCCACGCCCTGTTTGCCCACCCTGTTTGCCGCGCTCCTGGTCGCTCGCGCTCCCTAGGGGCTGCTTTTGAACGGCCGGGGAGGGGGCGCTGCTGGCTCTGCCTACGCCTCATCAGCCTCCCTCGCGGGGGCTGCCGGGTCCTGGCAGCTCCCTCGAGCGGCCTCGATGTCGGAAAAAAAGCCCTGCCTGTCCCGATCCCCCGCTCTGCGTCTGCCCCCGGAGCCGATCGCCTCGGCAAGTGCTTGTTGCAGAGCAGTGCTTACACCAAGCCAAGGACTTTTCAGCTTCTCACTCTGTCCTGCCAGCGGGCAGGCTGGGGGTGCAGCAGGAGTTGGGTAGGGACAGAACCAAGACAGCTGACCCAAACTGGCCAAAGGGGTATTCCATACCATCTGACGTCATGCTGAACAATTAATATGGGGGGGCTGGCCGGGGTGGGGGGACCGGCTGCTCGGGAATAAACTGCTGTCCTGGTTTCAGTTAGGACAGAGTTAATTTTCCTCCTAGTAGCTGGCAGGGTGCTGTGTTTTGGATTAGAATGAGAAGAGCGCTGATAACATGCTGATGTTTTAATTGTTGTAGAGCAGTGCTTACACCAAGCCAAGGACTTTTCAGCCTCTCTCTGTCCTGCTAGCGAGCAGGCTAGGGATGCAGCAGGAGCTGGGAGGGGACAGACCCAGGACAGCTGACCCAAACTGGCCAAAGGGGTATTCCATACCATCTGACGTCATGCTGAACAATATATAGGGGTGGCTAGCCGGGGTGGAGGGGGGGCCGGCTGCTCGGGGATAGGCTGGGCATCGGTCAACGGGTGGTGAGCAATTGCATTGTGCATCACTTATTTCGTACACATTATTACTATTAATACTATTATTATTATTATTGTTGTTGTTATTCTTTTCCCTGTCTTAATAAACTGTCTTTATCTCAACTCACAGGCTTCACTTTCCCGTTTCTCTCCCCCATCCCGGAGAGGGAGGGGGGAGGGTGAGCGAACGGCTGTGTGGTGTTTGACTGCCAGCCGGGCTAAACCACAACAGTCCATTTGGCGCCCAACGTGGGGCTCGAAGGGTTGAGATATCGACAGATTTGACCAGAGTGTGTTAAACTAAAATTGGTATAAGTATTCGACCTGCTTAATAGTTGCTAGTCACAATGTTGATTGCCTTAATCTCAAGTCTGCTGTGCCTGTTTCCCAAATTGAGTTTTATAGCAAGTTACTTTCTGTATGTGCTCCCTGTCGTGCCGTTTATCCTTTCCGGGCCCTGGTTTAAGATTGTTATGGTACTGTGTGGTGTAACGATGGCTTATGAAATGATGAGATTTCTGGTCATGACTCTAACCTGGTATTTGTACTCAGCACTGTCGTCGACTCTATACTTCGGAAACCATATCTCAGAAACTATTAGCAATTACACCTATTGCCTTTTTTCATCAGGGAGTCAGTCTCTGGAGGGGACAGGGGAAGATATTTTTTCCTACCTGTTCACTCTCCCTTCCTCCTTCACCACCCTCTTATCCCCCGAGCTAGTTACGATAGTTCTCCAAGATGTTGAATATCCTTGGGATACTCAGACCAGCATGTTCCTGTTGTTATGTCTCCTGAATGCGCTTCAGGTTTTGTTGAAGGTTAAACAACTACTTAGGAATCTCATCCGGAGATCTGTCTTGAGGCGGGATACTTGCGAGTGGCAGGGAGTGTGGGAGGATATGGGCAGGTTTCTAGGGCAGTGGGCACCTCCAGTGTTTTGGACATTCACCCCTGAACAACTGCAAAATCCTAAAAAACTGGTAGAATGCTTGAAAAAAAGGTGTCATGACTCTGGCAGTTCCAAAGTGACACAAATCACTGTGGCGTGCTGGGGTCTGGCTTGTGCCTATCGAGCTGCAATTGATGCTACTATCAACCTAGTGACAGACCCTGCGGCCGTTCCAGCTCCAGCTCCCGCAGCTGTCCCGGCTCCAGCTCCCGCAGCCGTTCCAGCTCCCGCAGCCGTCCCGGCTCCAGCTCCCGCAGCCGTTCCGGCTCCAGCTCCCGCAGCCGTCCCGGCTCCAGCTCCCGCAGCCGTTCCGGCTCCAGCTCCCGCAGCCGTTCCAGCTCCCACAGCCGTCCCGGCTCCATCTCCCGCAGCCATTCCGGCTCCAGCTCCCGCAGCCGTCCTGGCTCCAGCTCCCGCAGCCGTTCCCACTCCTGTGGCTGGGTCAGAGAAACAAACTGTAGCAGTGCAAGTTGCCCCTGCAGAGGGTACTCCAACCCCTGTGGCAGACCCTGTGGCTGGGTCGGAGAAACGAACTGTAGCAGTGCAAGTTGACCCTGCAGAGGGTATTCCAACCCCTGTGGCAGACCCTGTGGCTGGGTCGGAGAGGCGAGCTGTAGCAGTGCAAGTTGACCCTGCAGAGGGTATTCCAACCCCTGTGGCAGACCCTGTGGCTGGGTCGGAGAGGCGAGCTGTAGCAGTGCAAGTTGCCCCTGTAGAAAAGGTGAAAAAATGGTATAGAGACTCAGGTCGTTTAGAACGCAGAAAGTCTTCTGCTAAGTCTGGGTCTGGAGAAGACGAGGCTGGGCCATCAAGTGTGCAGGAGGATGAAGATGAGGATGAGGATGTCAGTAAGTCAACAGTAACTACCCGAACCCTATACCAGCGTGAGCTACGAGATGTGCGAAAAGATTTTGGTCGCTGTATAGGTGAACAGCTTGTCACCTGGCTGCTCCGGTGCTGGGACACTGGAGCCAATGGTGTGGAATTAGAGGGCAGGGAAGCCAAGTGGTTGGGATCCCTTGCTAGAGATGCAAGCATTGACAAAGCAATTGGAGATGGAGCACGATCTCACAGCCTCTGGAGGCGTCTCCGGTTAGCTGTGAAGGGAAGGTATCCCTACAAGGAAGAACTTGTATGTCTACCAGTCAAGTGGACCACCATGGAGAAGGGAATTCAGTACCTGAGGGAATTAGCCGTACGGGAAGTAATTTATAAGGACTTAGACGATGCACAAACATCCACAGATCCAGATGAAGTCCAGTGTACTCGACCCATATGGCAGAAGTTTGTACGGAATGCACCATCAACATGGGCCAGCACACTGGCAATAATAACCTGGAAAAACGGTGAAGATCCCACAGTGGGTGACATGGCTAAACAACTCCGGGAGTACGAAGGAAATCTCTCCTCTTCCCTACAGGCCTGCGTCTCGGCTGTGGAGAAACTCTCTGAAGAGTTCCACCAACTTAAAGAGGATTTATCTTCCCCCCCACCTGAACAAACCAGTGGCCACCAACTAAAAGAGAATACTTTGGAGAAACTTTTTGAAGAGGTCCAGCAACTTAAAGAGAGTGTATTTTCTTCCCCACCTGTACAAACCAGCGTCTCGGCTATTAGGGGTAAACGTGCATCCGTGCAAAGAAGACAATATGGTGGGTACACACCCCGCGCCACCCTGTGGTTTTACCTACGTGACCATGGAGAGGACATGAGAAAATGGGATGGAAAATCTACTGAGACCCTAGAGGCACGGGTACGTGAGTTGCAAAAGAAAACAATCGGGAGAAAGGGGTTCTCTGAAAAGTTTGCTGCTCCAACTTCTAGCAGGCAGTCTTTTAAACACAGAAATGAAGATTCTGACCAGGACTAGAGGGGCCCTGCCTCCAGCCAGGGGGAGGAAAGGGACAACCGAGTTTATTGGACTGTGTGGATTCGATGGCCTGGCACGTCTGACGCACAGAAGTATAAGGCTCTAGTAGACACCGGTGCACAATGTACTCTAATGCCATCAAGCTGTAAAGGGCCAGAGCCCATCTGTATTTATGGCATGACAGCGGGATCCCAGCAGTTAACTGTATTGGAAGCTGAAGTGAGTCTAACCAGAAATGAGTGGCAAAAGCACCGTATTGTGACTGGCCCGGATGCTCCGTGCATCCTTGGCATAGATTATCTCAGAAGAGGATATTTCAAGGACCCAAAAGGGTTCCGCTGGGCTTTTGGCATAGCTGCCTTAGAGACAGAGGACATTAAACAGTTGTCTACCATGCCCGGTCTCTCAGAGGACCCTTCTGTTGTGGGGCTGCTGAGGGTTGAAGAACAGCAAGTGCCAATCGCTACCACAACTGTGCACCGGCGGCAATATTGCACCAACCGAGACTCCCTGATTCCCATCCACGAGCTAATTCGTCAACTGGAGAGCCAAGGAGTGATCAGCAAGAGTCATTCACCTTTTAATAGTCCCATATGGCCAGTGCGAAAGTCTAATGGTGAGTGGAGACTAACAGTGGACTATCGTGGCCTGAACGAAGTCACGCCACCACTGAGTGCTGCAGTGCCGGACATGCTAGAACTCCAGTACGAACTGTAATCAAAGGCAGCCAAGTGGTATGCCACAATTGATATTGCTAATGCATTTTTCTCCATCCCTCTAGCAGCAGAGTGCAGGCCACAGTTTGCTTTCACTTGGAGGGGAGTCCAATATACTTGGAATCGGCTGCCCCAGGGGTGGAAACATAGCCCTACCATTTGCCATGGACTGATCCAGTCTGCGCTGGAGCAGGGGGAGGCTCCTGAACACCTGCAGTACATCGATGACATCATTGTGTGGGGTGACACTGCAGAGGAAGTTTTCGAGAAAGGGAAGAAAATAGTCCAAATCCTTCTGAAGGCCGGTTTTGCCATAAAACAAAATAATGTTAAAGGACCTGCACGAGAGATCCAGTTTTTAGGAATAAAATGGCAAGATGGACGTCGTCAAATCCCAATGGATGTGATCAACAAAATAACAGCTATGTCTCCACCAACTAGCAAGAAGGAAACACAAACTTTCCTAGGTGTCGTGGGGTTTTGGAGAATGCATATTCCAAATTACAGTCTGATTGTAAACCCGCTCTACCAAGTAACTCGTAAGAAGAATGCTTTTGAATGGGGCCCTGAGCAACGACAAGCCTTTGAACAAATTAAACAGGAAATAGTTCATGCAGTAGCCCTTGGGCCAGTCCGAACAGGACCAGATGTAAAGAATGTGCTCTACACCGCAGCCGGGGAGAATGGTCCCACCTGGAGCCTCTGGCAGAAAGAACCTGGGGAAACTCGAGGTCGACCCCTGGGGTTTTGGAGTCGGGGATACAGAGGATCTGAGGCCCGCTATACTCCAACCGAAAAGGAGATATTGGCAGCATATGAGGGAGTTCGATCTGCTTCGGAAGTGGTCGGTACTGAAGCGCAGCTCCTCCGGCACCCCGACTGCCGGTACTGGGTTGGATGTTCAGAGGAAGGGTCCCCTCTACACATCATGCAACTGATGCTACATGGAGCAAGTGGGTTGCACTGATTACTCAGCGGGCTCGAATAGGAAACCCCAGTCGCCCAGGAATCCTGGAAGTGATTATGGACTGGCCAGAAGGCAAGTACTTTGGGATATCGTCAGAGGAGGAGGTGGCTCGTGCTGAAGAAGCCCCACTGTACAACAAGCTACCAGAAAATGAGAAGAAATATGCCCTGTTCACTGATGGGTCCTGTCGTATTGTGGGAAAGCATCGGAGATGGAAAGCTGCTGTATGGAGTCCTACACGACGAGTTGCAGAAGCTGCTGAGGGAGAAGGTGAATCGAGCCAGTTTGCAGAAATGAAAGCCGTTCAGCTGGCCTTAGATATTGCTGAACGAGAAAAGTGGCCAGTTCTCTATCTCTATACTGATTCATGGATGGTAGCAAATGCCCTGTGGGGGTGGCTACAGCAATGGAAGCAGAACAACTGGGAACGCCGGGGCAAACCCATCTGGGCTGCTGCATTGTGGCAAGATATTGCTGCCCGGGTAGAGAACCTGGTTGTAAAGGTACGCCATGTAGACGCTCATGTGCCCAAGAATCGGGCTACTGAAGAACATCAAAACAACCAGCAGGTGGATCAGGCTGCTAAGATTGAAGTGGCTCAGGTGGACCTGGACTGGCAACATAAGGGAGAATTATTTATAGCCCGATGGGCCCATGACACCTCAGGCCATCAAGGTAGAGATGCAACATACAGATGGGCTCGTGACCGAGGGGTGGACCTGACCATGGACACTATAGCACAGGTTATTCATGATTGTGAAACATGTGCTGCAATTAAACAAGCCAAACGGTCAAAGCCTCTCTGGTATGGAGGACGATGGCTGAAATACAAATATGGAGAGGCCTGGCAGATTGATTACATCACACTCCCCCAAACCCGCAACGGCAAGCGCCACGTACTTACAATGGTGGAAGCAACCACCGGATGGCTGGAAACATATCCTGTGCCCCATGCCACCGCCCGGAACACTATCCTGGGCCTTGAAAAGCAAGTCCTATGGCGACATGGCACCCCAGAAAGAATTGAGTCAGACAATGGGACTCATTTCCGAAACAACCTTATAGACACTTGGGCCAAAGAACATGGTATTGAGTGGGTGTATCACATCCCTTATCATGCACCAGCCTCCGGGAAAGTTGAACGATACAATGGACTGTTAAAGACTACACTGAAAGCAAGGGTTGCTGGGACATTCAAAAACTGGGAAACACATTTGGCAAAGTCCACCTGGTTAGTCAATACTAGGGGATCTGCCAACCGAGCTGGACCTGCCCAATCAAACCTGTTACGCACTGTAGAAGGGGATAAAGTCCCTATAGTGCACGTAAGAAACATGCTGGGTAAGACAGTCTGGGCTACTCCCGCCTCAGGAAAAGGCAAGCCCATTCGTGGGATTGCTTTTGCTCAGGGACCTGGATGCACTTGGTGGGTAATGCAAGAGAATGGGGAGGTCCGGTGTGTACCTCAAGGGGACCTAATACTGGGTGAGAATAGCCCATGAGTTGAATTATAGTATGTTAATTATCATATAACACTGTATGTCATCGCTACCATGGTTGCTATATATCATAGATGAAAATGGTGATTAATTAGAAGGTATTGGAAAGAGTGTAACCTGAGCATGACATAAATGGTATGGAATAAGGGGTGGATATCTGTCCTGGTTTCAGGTAGGACACAGTTAATTTTCCTCCTAGTAGCTGGCAGGGTGCTATGTTTTGGATTAGGATGAGAAAAGCGCTGATAACATGCTGATGTTTTAATTGTTGTAGAGCAGTGCTTACACCAAGCCAAGGACTTTTCAGCCTCTCTCTGTCCTGCTAGCGAGCAGGCTAGGGATGCAGCAGGAGCTGGGAGGGGACAGACCCAGGACAGCTGACCCAAACTGGCCAAAGGGGTATTCCATCCCATCTGATGTCATGCTGAACAATATATAGGGGTGGCTAGCCGGGGTGGAGGGGGGGCCGGCTGCTCGGGGATAGGCTGGGCATCGGTCAACGGGTGGTGAGCAATTGCATTGTGCATCACTTATTTCGTACACATTATTACTATTAATACTATTATTATTATTATTATTATTGTTTTTATTCTTTTCCCTGTCTTAATAAACTGTCTTTATCTCAACTCACAGGCTTCACTTTCCCGTTTCTCTCCCCCATCCCGGAGAGGGAGGGGGGAGGGTGAGCGAACGGCTGTGTGGTGTTTGACTGTTAGCCGGGCTAAACCACAACAACTGGGCATCAGTCAGTTAGTGATGTGTACCTCAAGGGCATTTGATGTTAGGTGACAATAGCCCATGATTTGAACTTTATGATGTTAACACTATATACTGTATGTCATCACTACTTTGGTTGCTATATGCCATATTAATGGCATTACAGTAAGAATCATCCAGATAATAAAGAATTAATTTTGCTGGAACTGAAGAAAGTGCAGTGGTGATAGAACTCAAGAAGCACAGCGGTGATGAAATTAAAAAGTACCTTCAGCATGCAACAGTCCAACACCACACACAATCTGTCATGCCCTGAGGGACTGTTTTGAAAGATGAATCCCAAAGTCTTTGACTAAACAAACTCAACAGACTTTTTAGAGGTATGGCGAATAGAATAAGAGAATGATATCTCTGTGTGTATGTGTGTGTATATATCAAAAGACAGGAAAGGTGGTGATTAATTGTAATAAAAGTAATGTAATACTACTTTTTTTTTTTTTTAAGAGAGCTATGATGCAGGTGTATTTTCTGGACTTCAGGTAGTTTGCATCACCTCACATCATGGTATATGCAAAACTTAAAAAGCTACAGACAGAGGAGTCGAGGATGACAAAAGATTTTGGAATAGCTTCTGTAAAGGAGAGACTGAAGGTGTTCACTTTTTCATTTGAACTTTTTAGTTTATCATTGTGATTAAATCTACTTAGTTTTAGATTTCTTCAAGAGGAGTACTTGGCAAAGTTAAAGAAAAGTGGTAAATGGAAATCAAATACCATAAAAACAAGCCATGAAGAGAATATGGTAAAAGACTAAAAAATGATAAATGCCATGAAAGAGGTTTGTAGAGAATGATTTTTCATGGCTTCTCGTGATACAAAAATCAGGAGGTACCCAAAGAAATGATCAGGCTTAAACAAAAAGAAATGCTTTTTCCATGTAACTTCTTAATTGGTGTATAATTCATTACCACAGGGTTCTGTGGAAGCCACAGCATAACAGGAACTGGGAAAAAAATAAAAGAAAAAAAAAAGGGATTTGTGAAGGATAAACCCACTGGTGGGTATTAGACACAATGGTCCAGATGAAAACCTGAGCACAGGAATTTCTTAAAGCGTCAGTTATTGGAGGTGAGGATAATCACATGATACATTCCCTGTTCCTCATCCTCCTCCTTAAGCATTCATTGCAACTCACTGCTTACAACAGGACACTGCCCTGACTGGACCTTCAATTGATTTGTATGGAAGTTCTTCTGTTCTTAAGTTATATTGAATTTACCCTGGTTTAAGTATATGCTTCAGTTGCCACCATCAGGTATGCTACCAAACTATATTTTGCAATTTGCATAAGCAAGAGAGGCAGTTTTTTCAGAATGGAATAAGAAATCTCATTGTGAGGGTGGTGCTATGGAAAGGAAATGCTGAATTTTGCATGAAAGAAAACTCTTCTTGCAGTGAGCAACACCTGAGTGGAGCCCTATGTCCGGATTGAACTTCAGCAATTATAGAACTACCATAGTTATACCTGCCCAACTTTTTCTTTTTTATAGAATCATAGAATGGTTTGGGTTGGAAAGGATCTAAAAGATCAGCAAATTCCCTCCCCCCCCCGCCATGGGCAGGGTCACCTCCCACTAGACCAGGTTGCTCAAAGCCCCCTCCAACCTGGCCTTGAACACTTCCAAGGATGGGGCATCCACAACTTCTCCAGGCAACCTGTTCCAGTGCCTCATCACCCTCATGGTAAAGAATTTCTTCCTAATATCTAATGTAAATCTACCCTCTTTTAGTTTAAAACCATTTTAAACTCTCCAAGGAGTTTAAACTCCTTGTCCTATCACTACACTCCCTGGGGAGTCCCTCCCCAGCTTTCCTGTAGGCCCCCTTTTAGGTATTGGAAGATTGTTATAAGGTCTCCCCAGAGCCTTCTGTCCTCCAGGCTGAACAACTTCAACTCTCTCAACCTGTCGTCATAGGAGAGGTGTTCCAGCTCTTTGATCATCCTCATGGCCCTCCTCTGGACTCACTCCAACAGGTCCAGGTCATTCTTTTGCTGGGGGCCCCAGAGCTGAATGCAGTTCTGTGCAAGGGAAGATGATGGAGCAGATCCTCCTAGAAGACATGTTAAGGCTTGCACAAGATGAAGAGATGATCCGAGACAGCCAGCACGGCTTCACCAAAGGCAGATCTTGTCTAACCAACCTGGTGGCCTTCTATGATGGAGTGATGGCATCGGTGGACAAAGGAAGGGCGATGGATATCATCTACCTGGACTTGAGCAAAGCCTTTGATATGGTCCCTCACCACATTCTTCTCTCTAAATTGGAGAGGTATGGATTTGAAGGATGGACTGTTAGGTGGATAAAGAATTGGTTGTCTGGTCGCAGCCAAAGGGTTGTGGTCAACGGTTCTATGTCTGGGTGGAGGCCGGTCACAAGCGGTGTCCCTCAGGGGTCGGTCTTGGGTCTGGCGCTCTTCAACATCTTTATCAATGACATAGATGACGGAATCGAGTGCACCCTCAGCAAGTTTGCAGATGACACCAAGGGGGTCCTGCTGGACAAGAAGCTGGACATGAGCCGGCAGTGCACGCTTGCAGCCCGGAAAGCCAGCTATGTCCTGGGCTGCATCAAAAGAAGTGTGGCCAGCAGGGAGAGGGAGGTGATTGTCCCCCTCTACTCTGCTCTTGTGAGACCCCACTTGGAATACCGTGTGCAGGCCTGGGGCCCCTGGCACAAGAAGGATGTGGAGCTCTTGGAACGGGTCCCGAGGAAGGCCACTAAGATGATCAGAGGGCTGGAACACCTCTCCTATGAAGAAAGGTTGAGGGAACTGGGCATGTTTAGCTTGGAGAAGAGAAGGCTCCGGGGAGACCTCATTGCGGCCTTCCAGTACTTGAAGGGAGCGTATAAACAGGAGGGGGAACGTCTGTTTACATGTGTTGGTAATGATAGGACAAGGGGGAATGGTTTTAAACTAAGACAGGGGAGATTTAGGTTGGAAATTAGGAGAAATTTTTTCACTCAGAGGGTGGTGAGGCACTGGAACGGGTCGCCCAGGGAGGCTGTGGATGCCCCATCCTTGGAGGCATTCAAGGCCAGGCTAGATGCGACTCTGGGCAGCCTGCTCTAGTGGTTGGCAACCCTGCCCCGAGCAGGGGGGTTGAAACTAGATGATCTTTAAGGTCCTTTTCAACCCAGGCTATTCTATGATTCTATGATTCTTCAGGTGGGGTCTCACAAGAGCAGAGTAGAGGGGGAGAATCACCTCCCTCAACATTCTGGCCACACTTCTTCTGATGAAGCCCAGAATATGATTGGCTTTCTGGGCTGCAAGCACACATTGACAGCTCACATTGAGCTTCTCATCAACCAATACCCCCAGGTCCTTCTCCACAGAGCTGCTCTGAATCCATTCTCCACCCAGCCTGTATTTGTCCTTGAACTTGACTTCACCCAAAAGAGCTCCAAGGAGGAACACTGGAGGTACTATATATAAATAACCCCTAGTTTTTAATTGTATGAGTGAATTATAATTAGTCCTCATCAAATTACAAAAATACTAATCTACATATCAAAAACATTACCAAGCAAATGAATCCAAGAGCTCCAACTGGATTAGGTACCAGCAAATGCATTACTGCCCTTGCAATACCATGAATGGCTTTCTGGTCACATATTCATCAAAAAGTTTACAGCAACACTTCTGTCACATACTGTGTTAAAAATGCAGCCTGCACATATGCTGCAAGAAGGTTGTGCTCTAACTCCCTAAACTGACAGGGATTAGTTTGTAACATTTGTGTCTGAAGCAAAAAAAATACCATATCTTTAGGGAGAAAATTCGTGCGGCCAAAGCCCAATTAGAGTTGAAGCTGGCCAGGTCTGTGGGAGACAATAAAAAGGTTTTTTAAATATGTGAATAGAAAAAGGAGGACCAGAGAAAACATAGGTCCGCTACTTGATGGGGATGGTCACCTAACAGACAAGGGCTTAGGCAAAGCAGAGACATTTAATGCCTTCTTTGCCTCTGTCTTCAACAACGGTGATGGGCTTCAGGACCCTGGGTGCCCTGAGCTGGAGGACCGTGATGGTGGGAATGACGAACTCCCAACCGATCCTGAACGTGTGTGAGATTTGCTGCTCCACTTGAACCCATACAAGTCCGTGGGTCCGGATGGGATTCATCCCAGGGTGCTCGGAGAGCTGGCTGACATCATCACGGGACCTCTCTCAATTATTTTTCAATGGTCTTGGACATCTGGAGAGGTCCCAGTAGACTGAAAGATGGCAAATGTACCAATTTTCAAGAAGGGCAAGAAAGAAGACCCTGGCAATTACAGGTCTGTCAGTCTCATGTCAGTGCCTGGTAGAATTATGGAGAAGATAATCTTGGGAGTTACTGAAGCAAACCTGGGGGACAAGGCAGTCATTGGTCCTAGCCAACATGTGTTCACGAGGGGTAGGTCCTGTTTAATAAATTTGATTTCCTTTTATGATAAGCTCACCCATCTAGTCGATCAAGGGAAACCAGCTGATGTGATCTTTTTGGATTTCAGTAAAGCTTTCAAAACAGTTTCCCATAGGATCCTACTGGACAAAATGTCCAGCATGCAACTAAACAAAAACATTATCCGATGGGTGAACAATTGGCTGATGGGCAGGGCTCAAAGGGTTGTGGTAAATGGGCCCACATCAGGCTGGCGGCCAGTCAAGAGTGGGGTCCCCCAAGACTCCATTTTAGGGCCAGTTCTCTTCAATGTTTTTATATATAGGGGTGGCTAGCAGGGATGGGGGGGCCGGCTGCTCGGGGATAGGCTGGGTGGGTCAGTGGGTGGTGAGCAATTGCACTGTGCATCACTTGTTTCGTACACATTATTATTAGTAGTACTATTATTATTATTATTATTGTTATTATTTTTCCTGTCTTAATAAACTGTCTTTATCTCAACTCACAGACTTCACTTTCCCGTTTCTCTCCCCCATCCCAGAGAGGGAGGGGGGAGGGTGAGCGAACGGCTGTGTGGTGCTCAGCTGCTGGCTGGGATAAACGAAAACAATTTCTTATCAAGCTGTCAAGCACAAAGTAACAATAACACAAGCTAATGAAATAGTTTGTCAGGAGCATATTGACAGGGCTAGAAATTCTGTTCTACAACCTTACTTAAATAAAAGAAAAATTATGACATCTCTAGTGAACAAAAAAGTTGCATTATACCTTACTGATGCAACAATGTGCTTCTTAAACAAAAACTCCTATCTATTATAGGTTTACGCATTAAAATCTGTGAGAAAATGCTATTTGTGCTGGTTTTGGCTAGGATAGAGTTAAAGGATAGAAGGCAAAGGACCTGCACAGAAGATCCAGTTTTTAGGAATAAAATGGCAAGATGGACATCGTCAAATCCCAATGGATGTGATCAACAAAATAACAGCTATGTCTCCACCAACTAGCAAAAAGGAAACACAAACTTTTTTAGGTGTTGTGGGTTTTTGGAGAATGCACATCCCAAATTACAGTCTGACTATAAGCCCGCTCTATCAAGTGACCCATAAGAAGAATGCTTTTGAATGGGGCCCTGAGCAAATAAAACAGGAGACAGTTCACGCAGTAGCACTTGGGCCAGTCCAAGCAGAACAAGATGTAAAGAAACTGCTCTACACCGCTGCCGGGGAGAATGGCCCCACATGGAGCCTCTGGCAGAAATGGCCTGGGAGAACTAGAAATAGACCCCTAAGGTTTTGGAGTCGGGGATACAGAGGATCTGAGGCCTGCTACACTCCAACCGAAAAGGAGATATTGGCAGCATATGAGGGAGTTCGATCTGCTTCGGAAGTGGTCGGTACTGAAGCGCAGCTCCTCCTGGCACCCCGACTGCCGGTACTGGGTTGGATGTTCAAAGGAAGGGTCCCCTCTACACATCATGCAACTGATGCTACATGGAGCAAGTGGGTTGCACTGATTACTCAGCGGGCTCGGATAGGAAACCCCAGTCGCCCAGGAATCCTGGAAGTGATTATGGACTGGCCAGAAGGCAAGTACTTTGGGATATCATCAGAGGAGGATGTGGTCCGTGCTGAAGAAGCCCCACTGTACAACAAGCTACCAGAAAATGAGAAGAAATATGCCCTGTTCACTGATGGGTCCTGTCGTATTGTGGGAAAGCATCTGTACTGGGTCGGGCTGGGATGTTAACTTTCCCTGCAGCAGCCCGTACAGTGCTGTGCTCTGCACTCGTAGCTAGAACAGCAATGGTAGCAAACCAGTGTTGTGTCTCCTGCTGAGCAGTGCTGGCACAGCATCAGGACTCTCTCTAACTCCCCTAGGGGTGGGCAAAAAAGTGAGAAAGGAACATCACCAGGGCAGCTGACCTAAACCAACCAAAGGGATATTCCATACCATATGATGTCACACTCAGCAATAAAAGGTGGAAAAAGGAAGAAGAGGGGAGGGGTGGGCTCTCATTGTGAAAATGTCTGTCCTCCTCCCGAACACCGGCTACTTGCTTTGAGGCCCTGCTTCAAGGACGTGGTCAAGCATGGCTCATTTGTGGGAAGTAGAGAGTAATTTCTTTCCTCTTCACTTCCACATAGCCTTTACTTGTTTTGTTTAGTTTTCCCTTTCCCCCTCCCTTTTCCCCTTTCCTTTTTTTTTTCCCTTTTAGTTAAGTTTAGTTAAATTGTTTAGTTAAATTGTTTAGTTTAGTTAAATTGTTTAGTTAAATTAGTAACAATTATTATTATAATATAAATATATAATAATCATTATAATACAAATATACAATAAATAATATAAATAATATTTAATAATTAATTTAATTAATTAATTGATTAATTAATATATAAATAAATAATAAATAATATAAATATATAATGAATAATTATTATTAAATTAATAATAATAATCTTTCCTTAATAATTATTTCTTTTTTCCTTTAATTAAGTCATCCTTATCTCAACCCGTGAGTTGTTCCTTCCTTTACTTCTTCCTCCTCATCTAAGGAGGGGGAGTGAGAGAGCAGTTGTGGTGTTCAGCTGCCTAGCACGGTAAAACCACCACACTGAGAAACATAAAGATTCTCTGGTGGATTGTGTCATAACTGTGTAAGCAATGTCATTTTACATTAGTTATCATTTAGCACATGACAAATACTGTTTCGTGGGAAAATTCTTGGCTGATACTGAGTTACTTAGCATGTCTAGTGTGCTTTAAAATCAGTTCAGGATAATTTGGGTATTCAGGGGTGGGTCAGATCTTTTAAACCTATTCTAGAAAACTGTGTCTTGTCTCCTACAAAGGGCCTATATGTAGGTCTTGCTTCAGCTACAACCATTATTGTATAATAGCCAGCAGTGGTAATTTTACCACTCTGTTGTTGTGTAATTTGGAGTATGTCCGTGGATCCTGTGTACTGGTCTTTTTGGTAGGAAGTGGGTTTAAGAGTATTTATTTGGGGGTTTTGAGAGAATCCCCTGAAGGAGGGTTCTGATCCGGATTTCCATTTTGTCTATATAGAGCTCTGAGCTTTATAACAAGTCTATAGAAAATGCCAAATTCTCAAAAAATAGTTTTGCTCACAACTTTCGGTTTATTTATTTATTTATTTATTTATTTTCTAAATTGATCTATCTAGACTCAGGTAGGTTTTGGGGTGCATTTAAGTGTTTGTTTCAAACCATCTGATTGAAATGGCTTTTAATAATATCCTTCATGATTTTGTAACCAGTTATAGGCATGGTCGTCTTAACTGATTGCATCCAAGATATTTAATTTTCTGTTTATAATTCTTTTGTGTTGTTTTTGAATGCCTCTTACACGTAGTTTATCAGTGCTTGTATCAGTTCACTCTACAGCTATTCCTCAGTGCAAATAATACCATCAGAGTATGCAAGATCTTACTGTATCACAAGATGGAAAAGGGATGTGTCAAAACCATTATACAAATACAACTATTTCATCACACTGTTAGGAATCATTTCATTGAGGATATTACAGAAAGAGAAGGATTTTTCAGACTTTACAGAATTTTCTCCTCTTGCAGAAATGTGAGTTTGGTGAGACAGGCTACATTCAGAAATAAAAATCCTATCAAACTATTGAATATGACACAAAACAATATCTTTCTATTCTGGATTTTTAACAGAAAATGAACTTCTAAGTAGTAATCAAATTAAGCATAAATTAATGCATACTCATTTAATATATGGTATTCGAGTGTTTATCAAGGCAACAATATAAACACCACGTGACTTTTGTGATCAGTCATAGCCAGGCAACACACAGAAGAAATGATGAGTGCCAAGTATTCAGAAGATTAGATGGAGTACATTTTTAGAATAAATTAGAATAATGAATATGTTAAAGGAGATTGTGATCTGCTCACTAATATTCCATAGGCAGGAAAAGAGGTTAAATTCATCTGCTAAGTTATTCATTGCAAATTATTCGCTTAACTCTAATTATGTTTTTTATTGCTTATCTGATCTTGTAAGAGAACAGCAAAAAGACAAAGAATTAGACAAAGAAGTTGAATAAAAAGAATACCATTGCGCTATGTATTTGATTCATATACGTGTCTATCACCTGAAGGCCAGGACATGTTTCTTGTGCACTTCTTACAAAAGGAGGTCACCAACTCCCTCTAAGTAAAAGTTTTTGTTATGACCAGCTGTGAAAAATAATTTCAATGTGTAGGGTCATATTTGACAGTTGTATTCCAAGCTTTCCTTAAGCTAGGTGTTTTTTTGCCTTATCCTTCTCCATGTTCAATGTGAAAATCATTTTGGTTATCAACATCTTGTCTGTTCCCTTGCACTTTTCCCAGGCTTCAAGCTTTACACAAAGATCTCTCTACTACTGCTCTCCTTGTCTAGAAAGGGGGAAGATCCTTTGGAATTGTCTTCCTTCCTTGTTTGAGACGAAGAGAAAGAGTGAAAATTTTGTATCCTATACAACTCCTAAAGATATAGCAATTTCCACAGAGGAAAGAACACAGTTAACTAATGGAGATAGGACACCTGAAAGAGAGTTGTGCTTCAGCTGTCAGACAGATACATATATACATGGTCTATTTTATTTTTTCCTGTTTGTGAAAACAACTTAATACGCTTTACTCAAACACATCCGGCATGTTAAGTGTATTTGGGCTTCCTGCTCTCAGAAAGTTCCTTTTTCATTCTCACATCCTCCTCTGTCCACCATGCATGGGAATAAATCTCTGTTTTGGTCTCATTCTAACTCCTATTCTAACAAATTATGTTATTCTTACCCCTCTTCTGCCTCTCCCACTCCCTGATGGATCTTCCACTTCCTGAATTTTCCCCACTGTACACATCTTCCTGCTCCGCAACCACCCACTCCCAGTTGTATCTGGTTGTCCATGCACATTCATACCACGCTGCCCAATGGATCAGACATATACAGCTTCAAAGATCCAAGAAATTCAGCCTGATGGCATTTGATGGGTTAAAAATCACCAAGGCCCATCACAGCTCCTGAGCCCCAGAAAGTGTATGACTTCAGTGGGGCAGAAATGCACACCCCTGTCAGCACACGTCTCCCATCATGGTGAATGGGGCACAGGGCCAATCCAATATGGTTTGCAGTGTAAGACCTCTGCAGCAAACTTTAGACAAACTCTCTCAAAACTTGATGATTAACTGTATTGGATTCCCAAGTTCATGTGCAGGGACTTGTGGAAATTACTCTCCAAAAAAGGTGTCTATCCTGCCCTGGACAGCATCTGACTCCAGGCAGCCTAATGACCACTGCCTCTTTCAGCGTATGGCCTGAGCAGCCTTTACAAGCTTTATCGTCATTATACTGGTGTCAAACGAGTCCGTGGTAAGCCACGAAGCTTGCAGTGCATTAGGACTGTAGTGCTCTGTCTAACCATGGTAATGTATTGCATGTCACACAGGCTAACTCACTCAGACTGAGAGATGTTGGAGATATTGAAAGGGCAGGAAGCTTATTTCTGTGTTCTAGCACAATCTAGGGGTTTGTGATTTTTAGCTACTTAAGTGGCCTTGAGAAATATATAAACTGCAACTTTTTCCAAGATCATGCTTCCCCAGAGTAAACAGGTCCAAAATTGCTGTTCTCTAGTTTAATTATGTTTATTAAGTCCCAGTTCATTTCCTGTTTTCCTGTACAAATGCCACCCCATAGCATTATTTGGTTATACAGTAGTCTGTTTAATGATTCCTCTCCAGTTTTACATTCAAAATAACAAATATTTGCGTGTAGCCAATACTTGAGTCTCTGTTTATTAATCTGACATGAGAGCATATACAATACTACATGTTCACAAACATGTATCCAACATACATATATTTTAAATTAATTCATTTCATTTCACTTTCTGGAAATCGTGCTTGCATAATACTCTATTATAATATTCTTTTGAGAATTTTTCTATGCAGTAGTTAATGTGTTTGCATTGGCATTTCAAAAAGGCTTTTTTATTGCAAAGCCCTCCACTAATACTGTGCTCGTGCTTTTTATTATCCTTCCAGCTTTGTCTTCAGCTGAATATACTCCTTTTTTTTTTTCTTTTTTTTTTCCCTTCACATGATTATTTGCATGAAGATTTGCATTTAAATGGTTGTGGAACGTGCATTAACAACACCTACACTAACAAAGCAAAAGCTGCTCAGTATTTGTTACTGCCAGACATGGATTAAAAATTCAATTAATGGTTCATATAGAAGTTTTCAGGTATCTGCATTCATTGGATTGTATTTAACACAGGCTGTGCATAGAACATTATGTATATGTCAGTAGCCTGATCAGAAAAAAAAGAATGAAGTCTAAAATCTAAGAGTTACCATTGACATCTAAGTTCTGTACAGATGGTCTGAAATCTTAGAATCTCAAACAAGATGAGAATTTGCTCTGCAATTATTCTCAGTTTAGACTTTCATTTGTTTCTGTAATAAAACCTGGTTAAATGATGTGGGTTAAAAACCCAAGCCCCTAAACCAATAGTGATGTGTATTTTTTGTTGTGCAGACCATGGAAATTTTGCAAGTGGCTTGAATATATGAAAGAGAGACAGTGTGATTGTGAACAGAACTGTTGTGACTTGCATATCAAGTACAAATGTAAGATGTTCTTTTACCGCTATAGATGAGGAAAAGAAAAAAAAAAAAAAGAGTTGGCCAAAGCATTCTTTTGCAGAATGCTTCCTGTTTATTGTTAATTATCTTGTACTTACAAAAGCCAGCTTAAATACATATTATTTATATAGTAACACATGATTTAACACAAATAATTTACACAGAATATGGAATTAATTTCCAATTAACTTTTAGCTCTGGTGGCTTGTGAAGTTGCTTTAGATTAAAACTTTCTGTTTTCTGAGTCCTTGAAGGGTACCAGGCACCATAATTACAAACATTCATTTACAACTTCTTTTTAATATTTAATACACTTTTAAAGTATCATTAATCTGAAAATTTGGTGAGAAATTGAAAAGAAGAAATTGTAGCTTAGCAGTCAAGAAACATTATTTAGCTTATATATTTCTGTCTGCAGAAGAAAAGTAGAACTGAGAAATTTACCAAGGTTCTGAATATAATAAGGCAGTGACACCTGAGTCCTAAAATACAATTAATGTTTATTGCCTGAAAAAATTTGCCATATACTGTATGTGCTAAAGGGAAATCCATAAACATCAGAGGTAAATCACTAACAAGACTTTCTTGTTCATACAAACGAAAAAAAATAATCTATATTTCCCCACTGATTGAGGCAGAATAGGTCTAAATAAAGGAAATTCATTGCTTCCAATGAGATTTGCAGTGCAGCAGTGAATGAATCTGATTTCACATATCATAGTTAGTGTCTTGCATGTCTGTGCTTTAACTAGAGCAATAAATACAGCAGAATCTAAAAGCAGCCGTACAAGGCCAATAATTGGCTCGCAGATTGCATGAGAAACAATGATTTTTGAATGAAACAAACTAAGTGGAATCAAAGGATTTACAAACATTCTCTTCAGGGTTGAGTCATGTTAAATCTTCCCCAGCAATCTTCCTCCCAGCCTCTCATCCTTTTAACATCACTTCTAAGAGGGAAAGACAACCAATAGCAACAGAAGTGCTTGCATGTGGCACCTTCACCCAAGCAGCAGAACAGACCAGGGTCCATCTGTCCAGTCAAGACAGTGATTTGGTCCAGACGCTAATCTCATTTACACTCACAGCACTCCCATGGCTCAGAGGACATGCACAGAAGGCAGGGTCAGACCTGTCAGAAAGGCCCTGTGCATTTGCAGAATGAGCACTGAAGAGTTGGTAATACAAGACAGATGTGCTGTACTGGTGCAACATGGAATCTGATCTGGCAACCCTATTTGATTAGGTAAATAAGGCACTACCCCCACACTCTTTGCGCCAGTTTCCTTTATCTCTCTTAAAGTGTAACGAGCAGTTGTTTTACACTAACCTAGATTTATTGAAATAAATATTTTACATTGGAGAAGGATCTGCCTTCAATGTCTTTGCTGACGTATTCATGTCAATTTAGTCACCCTAATGAAAATTTCTTTAAATACACAGAATGCCCAGGTCTCCTGCACTCTTCTGTCTTCAGATCTGTCATCACGTCAGTAGACTAATTTAGACTGAGAGGAGTTCTGTGTAATATTCTTAATATGCACTCACAGTGTGCAGTGTAATTGCTCCTTTGGAGATGATAATGACTTTTTATTGCCTAAAAACCAATTTGCCGTACTGCGTGGTAATATAATCATTGGTTTATGTTGTGAATACGTCATTTTTATGTTGTGGGCCAAATTCTCCTGTTTGTACCCATGTACAATGAAAGTAAAGACAATGAAATAAAGGGAGTGAACCTGGTGTCACCAAGACCCAGTTTGGGCCCATACATCTTACTGGCTTCTGTGATGTATGAAAAATGTTGCTCTTATAGAAAATATAGAAAAGTTGAGCAGAGCCTGAAAGGAAAATGTCTGAGGCAGAGTTAGATGATTGGAAAATCCCACAGAGACAGCAAACATGGATTTACAGAGGAAGATACAAGACTGGGAACTTTGGTTCCAAAACTCTACAAATCCAGCTTCTTTCAGGCTGAAGCCATGTTCCCAAGCTGAAGTGCTACTGTACCACATAAGAGATGTGTTTCCTTAAAAAAAGCTTGGCAAGTTCAGGGGACAGTGCGAAGCTGTTGTCCATTATCTCAGGCTTTTCCAGAAGTATCTTTTCCCTGTTCTCCTTAACTCTGTTTTCCTAAATCTGGTCGATGTATTCAGAGTTGGAAACAACTTCTTGAGGCTAAAAGTTACTAAAGCTTGTGCTAAAAGTTACTAAAAGTGGGTGCTAAAAGTTACTCAGCAGATTGAGAAGCACTTCAGTCAGAAGTCAATTTCTGTCTAATAACCTACCAGTTAACATATTCACCAAAAAGATGCGAGACAGTTGTTCAAAGCTTCACAGACAGAGAAGAGATCAGAAACAGTGTGTGCCTTATTCCCACCTAAGTGCACTGGTCTCTGTGCTACATCTACTGGTTGAGCCTCATCTATCTGCCTCTTCTGTGGGGTTGGTTAGAGCTTGTTTAGATCATGTCTAACGGGGACAAGGCCTGAGATTGGGAACACATCTGAACTTGGGAACAAGTAGGAGTTGAACACCTGGAGGACTGCTCCTTAAAGCTTAGATGGCTTCAGGATGCCAGTAGGGGACTGTGTGTGTCAGTGACATTCGGATGCTGGATTTGGTGCCCGACGGAGTCCTGCATGATTAAGCCTTCCTTGAGTATCTATTTGTTGAATTAGATGAGAATATTTTAGAGGAAAATAAGAACCAAGCAGAACTATGAAGAAGAATGTATTAGCTGCCATCTAAAGTCTGAAGGTCAGACATCTGAAGCAGATGATGAATCAACAGCAAACTACTTCCAGCTTGAACTCAGCAGACTAAACAACGATTTCGTACTCTGATCCATTTATACTTAAGAATGAAGTAGGGCAGTGAGTTCTGGCAATGAGATGTGATACGTCAAGAGAACTGGGTGTTGTGGTTTAGCCCGGCTGGCAGTCAAACACCACACAGCCGTTCGCTCACCCTCCCCCCTCCCTCTCCGGAATGGGGGAGAGAAACGGGAAAGTGAAGTCTGTGAGTTGAGATAAAGACAGTTTATTAAGACAGGGAAAAGAATAACAACAATAATAATAATAATAATAGTATTAATAGTAATAATGTGTACGAAATAAGTGATGCACAATGCAATTGCTCACCACCCGTTGACCGATGCCCAGCCTATCCCCGAGCAGCCGGCCCCCCCTCCACCCCGGCTAGCCACCCCTATATATTGTTCAGCATGACGTCAGATGGGATGGAATACCCCTTTGGCCAGTTTGGGTCAGCTGTCCTGGGTCTGTCCCCTCCCAGCTCCTGCTGCATCCCTAGCCTGCTCGCTAGCAGGACAGAGAGAGGCTGAAAAGTCCTTGGCTTGGTGTAAGCACTGCTCTACAACAATTAAAACATCAGCATGTTATCAGCGCTCTTCTCATTCTAATCCAAAACATAGCACCCTGCCAGCTACTAGGAGGAAAATTAACTCTGTCCTAACTGAAACCAGGACAGATATCCACCCCTTATTCCATACCATTTATGTCATGCTCAGGTTACACTCTTTCCAATACCTTCTAATTAATCACCATTTTCATCTATGATATATAGCAACCATGGTAGCGATGACATACAGTGTTATATGATAATTAACATACTATAATTCAACTCATGGGCTATTCTCACCCAGTATTAGGTCCCCTTGAGGTACACACCGGACCTCCCCATTCTCTTGCATTACCCACCAAGTGCATCCAGGTCCCTGAGCAAAAGCAATCCCACGAATGGGCTTGCCTTTTCCTGAGGCGGGAGTAGCCCAGACTGTCTTACCCAGCATGTTTCTTACGTGCACTACAGGAACTTTATCCCCTTCTACAGTGCGTAACAGGTTTGATTGGGCAGGTCCAGCTCGGTTGGCAGATCCCCTAGTATTGACTAACCAGGTGGACTTTGCCAAATGTGTTTCCCAATTTTTGAATGTCCCAGCACCCGTTGCTTTCAGTGTAGTCTTTAACAGTCCATTGTATCGTTCAACTTTCCCGGAGGCTGGTGCATGATAGGGGATGTGATACACCCACTCAATACCATGTTCTTTGGCCCAAGTGTCTATAAGGTTGTTTCGGAAATGAGTCCCATTGTCTGACTCAATTCTTTCTGGGGTGCCATGTCACCATAGGACTTGCTTTTCAAGGCCCAGGATAGTGTTCCGGGCGGTGGCATGGGGCACAGGATATGTTTCCAGCCATCCGGTGGTTGCTTCCACCATTGTAAGTACGTGGCGCTTGCCGTTGCGGGTTTGGGGGAGTGTGATGTAATCAATCTGCCAGGCCTCTCCATATTTGTATTTCAGCCATCGTCCTCCATACCAGAGAGGCTTTGACCGTTTGGCTTGTTTAATTGCAGCACATGTTTCACAATCATGAATAACCTGTGCTATAGTGTCCGTGGTCAGGTCCACCCCTCGGTCACGAGCCCATCTGTATGTTGCATCTCTACCTTGATGGCCTGAGGTGTCATGGGCCCATCGGGCTATAAATAATTCACCTTTATGTTGCCAGTCCAGGTCCACCTGAGCCACTTCAGTCTTAGCAGCCTGATCCACCTGCTGGTTGTTTTGATGTTCTTCAGTAGCCCGATTCTTGGGCACATGAGCATCTACATGGCGTACCTTTACAACCAGGTTCTCTACCCGGGCAGCAATATCTTGCCACAATGCAGCAGCCCAGATGGGTTTGCCCCGGCGTTCCCAGTTGTTCTGCTTCCATTGCTGTAGCCACCCCCACAGGGCATTTGCTACCATCCATGAATCAGTATAGAGATAGAGAACTGGCCACTTTTCTCGTTCAGCAATATCTAAGGCCAGCTGAACGGCTTTCACTTCTGCAAACTGACTCGATTCACCTTCTCCCTCAGCAGCTTCTGCAACTCGTCGTGTAGGACTCCATACAGCAGCTTTCCATCTCCGATGCTTTCCCACAATACGACAGGACCCATCAGTGAACAGGGCATATTTCTTCTCATTTTCTGGTAGCTTGTTGTACAGTGGGGCTTCTTCAGCACGGACCACCTCCTCCTCTGATGATATCCCAAAGTACTTGCCTTCTGGCCAGTCCATAATCACTTCCAGGATTCCTGGGCGACTGGGGTTTCCTATTCGAGCCCCCTGAGTAATCAGTGCAACCCACTTGCTCCATGTAGCATCAGTTGCATGATGTGTAGAGGGGACCCTTCCTTTGAACATCCAACCCAGTACCGGCAGTCGGGGTGCCAGGAGGAGCTGCGCTTCAGTACCGACCACTTCCGAAGCAGATCGAACTCCCTCATATGCTGCCAATATCTCCTTTTCGGTTGGAGTATAGCGGGCCTCAGATCCTCTGTATCCCCGACTCCAAAACCCCAGGGGTCGACCTCGAGTTTCCCCAGGTTCTTTCTGCCAGAGGCTCCAGGTGGGACCATTCTCCCCGGCTGCGGTGTAGAGCACATTCTTTACATCTGGTCCTGTTCGGACTGGCCCAAGGGCTACTGCATGAACTATTTCCTGTTTAATTTGTTCAAAGGCTTGTCGTTGCTCACCCCCCTGCTCCAGCGCAGACTGGATCAGTCCATGGCAAATGGTAGGGCTATGTTTCCACCCCTGGGGCAGCCGATTCCAAGTATATTGGACTCCCCTCCAAGTGAAAGCAAACCTTGGCCTGCACTCTGCTGCTAGAGGGATGGAGAAAAATGCATTAGCAATATCAATTGTGGCATACCACTTGGCTGCCTTTGATTCCAGTTCGTACTGGAGTTCTAGCATGTCCGGCACTGCAGCACTCAGTGGTGGCGTGACTTCGTTCAGGCCACGATAGTCCACTGTTAGTCTCCACTCACCATTAGACTTTCGCACTGGCCATATGGGACTATTAAAAGGTGAATGGGTCTTGCTGATCACTCCTTGGCTCTCCAGTTGACGAATTAGCTCGTGGATGGGAATCAGGGAGTCTCGGTTGGTGCGATATTGCCGCCGGTGCACAGTTGTGGTAGCGATTGGCACTTGCTGTTCTTCAACCCTCAGCAACCCCACAACAGAAGGGTCCTCTGAGAGACCGGGCAAGGTAGACAACTGTTTAATGTCCTCTGTCTCTAAGGCAGCTATGCCAAAAGCCCAGCGGAACCCTTTTGGGTCCTTGAAATATCCTCTTCTAAGATAGTCTACGCCAAGGATGCACGGAGCATCCGGGCCAGTCACAATACGGTGCTTTTGCCACTCATTTCCGGTTAGACTCCCTTCAGCCTCCAATACAGTTAACTGCTGGGATCCCCCTGTCACGCCATAAATACAGATGGGCTCTGGCCCTTTACAGCTTGATGGCATTAGAGTACATTGTGCACCGGTGTCTACTAGAGCCTTATACTTCTGTGCGTCAGACGTGCCAGGCCATCGAATCCACACAGTCCAATAAACTCGGTTGTCCCTTTCCTCCCCCTGGCTGGAGGCAGGGCCCCTCTAGTCCTGGTCAGAATCTTCATTTCTGTGTTTAAAAGACTGCCTGCTAGAAGTTGGAGCAGCAAACTTTTCAGAGAACCCCTTTCTCCCAATTGTTTTCTTTTGCAACTCACGTACCCGTGCCTCTAGGGTCTCAGTAGATTTTCCATCCCATTTTCTCATGTCCTCTCCATGGTCACGTAGGTAAAACCACAGGGTGGTGCGGGGTGTGTACCCACCATATTGTCTTCTTTGCACGGATGCACGTTTACCCCTAATAGCCGAGACGCTGGTTTGTACAGGTGGGGAAGAAAATACACTCTCTTTAAGTTGCTGGACCTCTTCAAAAAGTTTCTCCAAAGTATTCTCTTTTAGTTGGTGGCCACTGGTTTGTTCAGGTGGGGGGGAAGATAAATCCTCTTTAAGTTGGTGGAACTCTTCAGAGAGTTTCTCCACAGCCGAGACGCAGGCCTGTAGGGAAGAGGAGAGATTTCCTTCGTACTCCCGGAGTTGTTTAGCCATGTCACCCACTGTGGGATCTTCACCGTTTTTCCAGGTTATTATTGCCAATGTGCTGGCCCATGTTGATGGTGCATTCCGTACAAACTTCCGCCACATGGGTCGAGTACACTGGACTTCATCTGGATCTGTGGATGTTTGTGCATCGTCTAAGTCCTTATAAATTACTTCCCGTACGGCTAATTCCCTCAGGTACTGAATTCCCTTCTCCATGGTGGTCCACTTGACTGGTAGACATACAAGTTCTTCCTTGTAGGGATACCTTCCCTTCACAGCTAACAGGAGACGCCTCCAGAGGCTGTGAGATCGTGCTCCATCTCCAATTGCTTTGTCAATGCTTGCATCTCTAGCAAGGGATCCCAACCGCTTGGCTTCCCTGCCCTCTAATTCCACACCATTGGCTCCAGTGTCCCAGCACCGGAGCAGCCAGGTGACAAGCTGTTCACCTATACAGCGACCAAAATCTTTTCGCACATCTCGTAGCTCACGCTGGTATAGGGTTCGGGTAGTTACTGTTGATTTTCTGACATCCTCATCCTCATCTTCATCCTCCTGCACACTTGATGGCCCAGCCTCGTCTTCTCCAGACCCAGACTTAGCAGAAGACTTTCTGCATTCTAAACGACCTGAGTCTCTATACCATTTTTTCACCTTTTCTACAGGGGCAACTTGCACTGCTACAGCTCGCCTCTCCGACCCAGCCACAGGGTCTGCCACAGGGGTTGGAATACCCTCTGCAGGGTCAACTTGCACTGCTACAGTTCGTTTCTCCGACCCAGCCACAGGGTCTGCCACAGGGGTTGGAATACCCTCTGCAGGGGCAACTTGCACTGCTACAGTTCGTTTCTCCGACCCAGCCACAGGGTCTGCCACAGGGGTTGGAGTACCCTCTGCAGGGACAACTTGCACTGCTACAGTTCGTTTCTCTGACCCAGCCACAGGAGCTGGAACGGCTGCGGGAGCTGGAACGGCTGCGGGAGCTGGAGCTGGAATGGCTGCAGGAGCCAGGACTGGAACGGCTGCAGGGTCTGTCACTAGGTTGATAGTAGCATCAATTGCAGCTCGATAGGCACAAGCCAGACCCCAGCACGCCACAGTGATTTGTGTCACTTTGGAACTGCCAGAGTCATGACACCTTTTTTTCAAGCATTCTACCAGTTTTTTAGGATTTTGCAGTTGTTCAGGGGTGAATGTCCAAAACACTGGAGGTGCCCACTGCCCTAGAAACCTGCCCATATCCTCCCACACTCCCTGCCACTCGCAAATATCCCGCCTCAAGACAGATCTCCGGATGAGATTCCTAAGTAGTTGTTTAACCTTCAACAAAACCTGAAGCGCATTCAGGAGACATAACAACAAGAACATGCTGGTCTGAGTATCCCAAGGATATTCAACATCTTGGAGAGCTACCGTAACTAGCTCGGGGGATAAGAGGGTGGTGAAGGAGGAAGGGAGAGTGAACAGGTAGGAAAAAATATCTTCCCCTGTCCCCTCCAGAGACTGACTCCCTGATGAAAAAAGGCAATAGGTGTAATTGCTAATAGTTTCTGAGATATGGTTTCCGAAGTATAGAGTCGACGACAGTGCTGAGTACAAATACCAGGTTAGAGTCATGACCAGATACCTCATCATTTCATAAGCCATCGTTACACCACACAGTACCATAACAATCTTAAACCAGGGCCCGGAAAGGATAAACAGCACGACAGGGAGCACATACAGAAAGCAACGTGCTATAAAACTCAATTTGGGAAACAGGCACAGCAGACTTGAGATTAAGGCAATCAACATTGTGACTAGCAACTATTAAGCAGGTCGAATACTTATACCAATTTTAGTTTAACACACTCTGGTCAAATCTGTCGATATCTCAACCCTTCGAGCCCCACGTTGGGCGCCAAATGGACTGTTGTGGTTTAGCCCGGCTGGCAGTCAAACACCACACAGCCGTTCGCTCACCCTCCCCCCTCCCTCTCTGGGATGGGGGAGAGAAACGGGAAAGTGAAGTCTGTGAGTTGAGATAAAGACAGTTTATTAAGACAGGGAAAAGAATAACAACAATAATAATAATAATAATAGTATTAATAGTAATAATGTGTACGAAATAAGTGATGCACAATGCAATTGCTCACCACCCGTTGACCGATGCCCAGCCTATCCCCGAGCAGCTGGCCCCCCCTCCACCCCGGCTAGCCACCCCTATATATTGTTCAGCATGACGTCAGATGGGATGGAATACCCCTTTGGCCAGCTTGGGTCAGCTGTCCTGGGTCTGTCCCCTCCCAGCTCCTGCTGCATCCCTAGCCTGCTCGCTAGCAGGACAGAGAGAGGCTGAAAAGTCCTTGGCTTGGTGTAAGCACTGCTCTACAACAATTAAAACATCAGCATGTTATCAGCGCTCTTCTCATTCTAATCCAAAACATAGCACCCTGCCAGCTACTAGGAGGAAAATTAACTCTGTCCTAACTGAAACCAGGACACTGGGAGTCTTCAGACCTCCTCAACCTCATCTATAAGGCAAGACAGTATTTTAGAAGCCCATTGTCTTTTTTTTTCTTTTTTTTTTATTTCTTTCCTTATACTAGAGGAAGTAAAAGGCCATAATGGGAAAACTATGAATAAGCAATAGAATTTTTATTTTATTTATTTAGAAGTGTATGTTGCCTTTGATTGTCATTAACTTTTTCCATCATAATATAACATTTTGCCATTGCAAGACTGCTGCATCACAAAATCCAACAAAGAAACCAAAAGAATAAGCAGCTTTAGGAAACCTAAAATAAATAAACAGCAGTAGGTTGCCCTAGGCACATGCTTTTACTAATTTTGGTTTGTTGTTGTTCATGTCAGTTAGGTTCAATAAACTAGGTTTCTGGTAATGCTTTACTTTCTTGTGTGACTCTTCAAGAACCAGCTGACAGTTTCCTGTGTTGTCATTAGATTTTTTGTTCCATGTGGGTGTGTAGGGTCCAACTTGTCTAATTCTTTTAGATTTCTTACAGCTAGTCTCGAAAGATGCTTGGAAGAAGGCCAGCAGCAGAACCCTCAACATGTAGGTGTTACTTCTGTGTTTTGCCTCACAAAATGTTCAGCAGGAAGTTGAAAATGCTGCCTGTTTCACCAGTTTGCAGAAATATGATAATTAGAGCTAGCTAAAGTGTGACAAAATATCATACGAGAGAGAACGCTATGTTAGCATTCCTATGGGGTCTTTGTGGTTAAGAAAATATTTCAGGGTATTTAAGTATTAAGAAGTGAAGGCTGCTCCAATTTCTTGGAGGCAAGCTGATTTCAAACTTCTATGAATTCCTATTCCAGCCACTTCCTTCTCCCTGAATCAAAATTATGAGTGAAATCCTGGCCAGAGTAAAGTCAGTGGGATTTTTTCAGACCTCTCAGTGGGACAAGTAAGGGCTGGTGGTCTCTAAGAGAGAGCAACTGGACGGACAGGACCTGTACAGATGTGATATGACCATGTGTTTCACCCACAATGCATGCTATTATCTTTATTTGTCTGGACAAAGATTTTCAGCATACTAGATTTTAATTTCTTTCCTCAATCTGGAATGATATTTACCTTTATCTGCAAAGTGTTGAAGAGTAATTTTACAAAACTTTGTGAGTGGGTGACAGCATATGAAATACCGTGTCTATAAATGCAAAGAAAAGCACATGCAGAAAAAAAATAATAAAAAAAAATCCTAATTATACATGCACAGCTATAGGTTGTTAAGAGGGCTTATCATCATTCTGAGTAGTTCTGAAAAAAAGTCAGTTCAATGGCAGTTAAGAAAGGCAAGTATAAATGTAAGTTTTATCAGGAAATGTTATGAAAATAAAATGTATAAATCCATGCTATAGGCTATTCTTGAACACTAAAGAAAGTAGCTTTTTCCATCTCAGAAAGGATGGAATCAAACTAATATATTACATATGAGAAACCAAACAAACAGCCAAAAAAGAATTTTCAGAATTTATAAATAATTTCTTTCCAAAGAGACAATACAATAAAAAAAATCAGCTTAGAAAAGAGATGAATTGGAAGGGCAAAGGGGAAAAGAAGGACCCATGAAGTCATCAGTGGATCAAGGAGAGAGGCAGGGAATATTTGTTCAGTGTCTCACAGTACAGGGATGAGCACTAAATGAATTTATCAAGCAACATGTTTAACAATTTTTTCACACAGCGAATGGTTAGTAGGTGGAATTCTCTGGCACAGAACATTGGCGGATTGAAAATAAGAATCATTTTAGACAAGGTCATAGCAGATATATTCATTGATGACAGCTGCATACAATGTTTCTGCTGAGGAAGTCTGCTGTTGGACACATATACCAGGGAAAATGTTACCACTTTTACAAATGAGTAAAAATTAGTTAGCTAGGCATGATCAGTGCAGAAAATGAAAAAAAAAAGAAAAAGAAATCTCAAGGATCCTCTCACAAGACTCTACAGGGAAATGTAACTGAAACTGAAACGTGAAGTGTAGTAAATGGAAAGAAACCATCCAGCAAACTTGCAAAAGCACCCCACAACAATTTTTAAGTATTGACACGGGCTGCCCAGGGAAATGGTGGTGTCCCCTTACCTGAAGGTGTTTAAGAGACATGTGGATGTGGCACTAAGAGACATGGTTTAGTGATGGGATTTAATAGGCCAGGTTGACAATTGGACTTGATCTTGAAGGTCTTTTCTAATTTATGTGATTCTGTGATTCTAACAACAAAAAAAAAAGTTATACCGAGAAAAATGTACAGACTATCATGCATACTGTTAATAATAATAATAATAAAATTCTGCAGCATAAATAATGAGAGGAAAAAACAGCAGATGTTAGGTTGTCTTAGGAAAAGTACAAAAAGGAACACTGATAGTGGTCTAATGTTATTTTAATACACAGAATGCTTTGGATAAAATTTCAGTTCTGGCCAACCTATCTCAGATGATAAAATACCATCTATCAAGAGAAAAATGAAAAGGTGTAGGAAAGGGCAATGAAAATTATTATGACATAGAAAATGCTTATCGTGCAGGTATTTAAAATGAATTGTTTATCTTTGGAAGTAAAGGATAAGAGAGGACAAAATGGAGTCATGCCACAAAAGTAATGGAAAAAGCCATCTGGCAATTCTACTTCTCCAATAAATAAATAAAGAGATAAAATAATCAGATACACAACAGATGATTAGTTCTAACTTTTAATTTAATTAATTGTTAAGAGTTATTTTTCCTGCTAGGATTGCTTAACCCACCTGATTTAAAACCACCATATGGTCAGACAGAAGAAGGAAAAGGATAAAAAATTATGTACTGAGCAATTCAGGAGAGTATTATCAAACTAACATATGCTTTCTTTTTCTATCATGTGTCCTCTTTCCAGTACTGCAATGATGTCAGTAGAAGCAACTCTGTTAAAGATCTGAAGATAGAGTATTCAAAGGAACAGCCTCTGTTAAGATGTTTTCCCCCATTTCTTTGCTTTGTAGAGAATGAAATCTTGAATGACAACACAAGCCAACTTCACAGCTTGGAAGCTGCCTTTCCAAAAGATAGGGACCAGCCTTCCAGGAAAGATAAAGAGAGGGAAAAACAGAAACAGTTCTTAAATTAGAGATTTAATACACTTGCTACACATGCTAATACACTTGACTTTTTTTGGTTTAGAGGCTTCAGTTTTGTCAACTTTACATTTCAAGTCTTGTATAACTAAATTTGTATACTGTAGTTCCCCCCTCCACTATGACAAAGGTGTTTCATTATTCAATTATAATGTTTTCCTATAGAAAAGTTTCTACTTCCCTAATTTAAAAATTTTGATTTTAAAGAAAACCTTTGAAAGTATCAAAACAGTTTATCTTAGAAATAAATAGCTGCATTTTCTCTCTCAAAAAAAAAAATCAGCTGATGTTCTGATTTTGGCTTGGAAACAACCTACTACTTGATAACGTTTTACTTTGGCTGTTTTCCTTTTGTGCATTATCTTACATAATCTAATCTTTAGAAATGTAGCTTTTGGTGTTAATAATGACAGATGATTAATTTCAGCAGATCCTCATTAGTAACACTATTCATTTCAGATCCTCATTAACCTGTCAGATAAGAGCTTTGGATTCACCATTGTAAGAATCAAAGCAGGTTCTAATAAGCTCTAATTAAGGTGAATGAGGTGTCACATACTATCTTTCATGTGTTTGTATGTTAGAGGATTGATAGCTTTCTGCACAGATTCAGTTGCATATACATAATGTTTTTGGACTTGGTTGTACTCTAGCTTTGTTTACAGAAATGGCAGGAATAATGGTATAGCCAGAGAAGGACAAATTCATTATGAAACAAAATGCTATGCACACCATTAAGCTAAGAAGCTGTCACTGGGGAGGGACAAGTATTTGGAGCAGTTATTTTGTAAACATATACACTTCATTTTTGTGTATATCAGCAATTTAGTGTATTCAGCCTTAGAGGGGACTTCAGATTTAAAGTAAGTCGTTAAGAGGTCATGGACATATAAAAGGATGCACAGAGAACTGAACTTAATGTACAGCAACATGACATAGATTAAAAACTCCTAATGACAGCCATCTGGTTTTGATCAGCACTGAAACATTTTTAAGGCTCTGTCAGAGAGCTCACTGATTAACTTAAGAGAAACTTGATTGGGTCCACCAAAGTGGGCCATTTTATGTTCCAGGGCTAGTTACAGAAAAAGCTATCTATAAAGTGAAATTGTGAAGCTCAAGCACCATTTCTGTTCACAAGGATTACCAGCACACTGTAAATACCTCTTCTGAAATACCTTATGTCTGACAAAATAGAAAAATGAGGATGGCCTATGGCTATTAGGATCATTCATGCCTGTCAGTTCATTACCAAGGATTCAACTGGTTAATTCACTGGAGGGGGTTACATGGGAAAAGAAGGGGAAAATAGAGTTTCATGATAAATTAATGGTGTGTAATTGGCAAATTAATTACAGATAAGGATTTCTGAAAAAGTGCAATTCATGGCAATAATACAATCATGCCCATGAATCACAGTTTTTCAGGGTGTAGCTGGAATTTGCTGCCTACCTTTCTGTCATGTTCTCTTTCCCCATTCCTTAGCTTTGATATTACCTTCCTCAACTTTATCACTAACTGCTGACAGGCTTGCTTGACATAAGTATTCAAAAAGCTTGGTTTGTGGGCATCAGGCCCATGCTGTCAACTCTAGTGCTTCTAGTTCACTGAAATCCAAATATTTGTTTTAACCATGCTAAACTTATGTTGCTACCAACGTTTTTCAAGCTATGCAATTACTAGTGAGTTTATTGGTTTCCAGGTGTCAACAGTTAGCCACAAAAGCAACAAAAAGTGGGCAATGTGATGAGGGATGAATGATGGTTACTAACTTAGAAAAGAAGCAAAGACAGTTTAGTAACTACCTACAACATGTTAACAAGTATCAGAGTAAATGCTAGAAAATTCCACTGATGTTTAAATTTTTTAACCATAGGCATGCACATGTGCTGGTTCTCTGCATAACCTAATACTTGAGCAACAGCAAGGGTAAATCTTTTCTAGATGTTCAAGTACTAGATGTTCTAGATGTTCAAGTACTATTCTGGGTTACCTCAAAAGGTTTTCTTCCTGTCTTGCTAAGATGGGGAAGCAAAGGGAGAGAGAAAGATCAGAAAAGCACTGGGGAGGATGAGAGACTGGTGGAAAGAGATATAGATGTGATTAAGATTGAAAACATTTGCTGCTGAAAGTACCTGTCTGCAGATATTCATTGTTCCAAAATTCTCACCTTTCTGCTTTACAATTATATATGGCTGGTCTCTGCGCAAGGGTGATTTTTGCCCCCCTTTTGCAGTTGGAATAAAATACATTCATCTGTTTCTCTCTTTTTTTTTTTCCTGAGTGAAAACACTACACTTTTCTTTTTAATAAGACAAAAGTTGTTGCAACTGGATTTTTTCTCCTTAGCATAACTCAGAAATGACAGAACTTTGATATATGAAACTCAGCATGTAACTAGTCCCCACTGAATAGTACATATTTCGCTAGGTTGTATAAGAGTTGATTGTGAAATAATGGAGTTATGAACACTTTAAAGCAAGCCCCAGAGCAACAAACGCAGTAGAAAATTCCACCAATGTTAAAATTGAGTTGTTAACCATAGACATACACGTGTACATAAAACTGGTTCTCTGCATAAACTAATACTTGAGCAACAGCAAGGGTAAATCTTTTCTAGATGTTCAAGTACTATTCTGGATTACCTCAAAAGTTTTTCTTCCTGTCTTGCTGTAGATCTACACCTTAATGCATTGTTGACCATCACTGTATGAAATTAAGATTTTTTCACCATGGGAGATACATTGAGCTGCTCTGGAGAGAGTGGTTAGTCAATGCTATTGATGCCAGACACGTGAAGCTTGTCTGAGCTGTCTGAGAAGTTCAAGCTACTGGGGTTTTCTGTATTTGGTTTACTGGAGTCGAACCTCAAACACATAAGAATGTGGAAAAAAAAATCATTACTGTATAATTTATTATTTTATTTTTTGTTAATGATTTTAGCAGAATTATGTTGCTGAAAGCTATTTTTTATTTTCTATAGGCTTGATCTTGTTTCCTTTGAAATCATCCAGAACAGGATCGAGGTCCAAATCAATATGATTAAAATAGTGACAAGATGGTAAATGTTTCATGAGGTGAATAAACTGTGATTTCCTTCTAATGATTGATCTTAATACGAACGAAAAGGCAGTGGAAAAATTAGCTCATTTTGAAAAATGAGGGAGTCTATTTTCCTGGCACAAAACTTATTTTGCCAACTCATGTGCAGCTGAGCTACTTCAGACTGCAAGCCATCCAATATTTTATAAGCTAATCAAGTTTAGGTCTGTTTTTTAACAAGATGGACAATTTCCAAAGAAAATTCAGGTGCTGTAGGACATAATGTTGATGAAATGGTAGGTGGCACATTTCTTTATAGTACACCATATGCTCTTGTCAGTCAGCTTAAATTTATGCTTAAGTTTAAACATAAGTATTTCCCCTGAAGTGAAGAGGTTTATTCACATGCTTAAATTTAAATGCTTAAGTGATTTTCTGGATCAGTATTTGAATCCTTGGGAAGATGTCCACTGCAGGAGAAGTCCATTAGGAGGGGATGAAAAGGGAGTCCCCAGCTGTATACAGTAATCGTTTGTGTTCCCACAACATGCTTTTTAAAGGTAGGCTAAGTAGCAACCCTTGAGTAGCCACCTTGTTATTTGGAAATTATTACATTAATTAGCTATTGTAGCGATAGTGTGGATTGTTCATACCAGAAAAAGGTAATGTAAGTGTCAAGTCTATAAGATTGTCATACAGGAAGAAAATGTTTCCATGAATATGTTCAGAGTTAAATTCAAGTGGTGATTTCCTCTCTGGGTTTTTACAAACTTCTTCCTGAACATTGTACTATAGCTTGGCCAGGCCTCTGAAAATTTTTCTTGCATTTTCATTTGGACAAACAGGATTTTATTTTATTTTTATTCTCACTTTCTGTTGTAGTTCTAGATGAGGATACAAAACAAATGCTGCACTTGATTTCGTAGGACCATAAAACTCTGGACATATGCTAAAGGTACATGTATTTGTGAAGTAAGCAGTTATTTGTATTACAGTTTACAGAACAACTTTCCATATTTCATGATGGAAAGTGTGAAAAGTGCCACAGTGCAATGCATACATAAGTTATTACTGACATATCAACCAATCTAAATTTCTATTGTTTTACTAGGAGAATAAATTGTAGAAAATAGGTGTACTGATTTTTCCAAATAAAGATTTTTTTATTATTCTGGCACAACGTCTGAATCTAAGAGGTGGGTTTTTTTTCTTCCCCCCCCTCCCCCCCTTGATTTGCAATCAAGATAGCTGTATAAGTATGCTTTATTTTAAGATGGGTTGTGAGTAACAGAAATGTAAATAACATCTTCCCAGCAGACATAAATCACAGTAAACTATATGTAATGGTTACGTTTGCTTTTGAAAACAAGTATGTGACTTGGAATCACTTGAAAAAACTCCCTGCGGACATCAGTTTAATGGTCAGTGTCAGTCTGAAATGCAAGGAGAGTATCTGGGCTTCATTGAAAAGCAGTTGAAAAGTAGATAGAAATCACCATTTTGTTCATTATCAAAAGCTTATTTCTTAAATAGTGTACTTGAGTTCTTGTCACTTTTATGAGAAAAGTTACAGAAATACCACCAAGAAGGGCCACTTGTGTGATCAGATGTTTGAAGTGGGTTGCATGTCTATGAGAAATATTCTAGAACACTGCTGCTTGGATGAAAGGTGGTGAGATTATTAATGGCTTCTCAAAAGAAAGAGAGGGTTGCAAGTTTAAAACAAATAAAAGGAAATATTTTTTCATGGGATACATAAAAAAGAAGACTATAGAAGTATTCCCACTGGAGTCTCAATTTATATGTTTAAAAGGCAACCTAAAGATAGATTTTTTTGTAGGCTGTTGAACATACACATCCATGTACAATCTCTAGCACAGGATACCAATATATTTCTGTGGGGAAAATACATGATCTATTTCTTTTTCTAAAGAGTGTGCTGTGGGTCTTTTTCAGACATAGGAAATTTTGATGCACCTTCGACCTGTCACAGTTTGGCAATTCCTAGGTATCTTATCCAGTAACAAAATTTTTCATTTGAAAGGCAGGTCACATCAAAATAATTCTGCTCTTGATCATATCATTACTTCAGTATTTAAGGACACATAATTTTAGACAGGAAATGCTCCTGCAGTAGATTAACACATTAACCGTGGTGTCCTGAAAAGAGGTCCTGGAAACCTGCAAGCTCCAAAATCAGAATCACTAAATTCAAGTAATATTTGCAGAGAGAGCTCTCCTGTTGCTGACTGGTGTCTTCTGCCAGCATAATGGTGAAGTCTCCTCTGGGGGTCTTATAATAATACTTTTGAGGGGAACATTTTCTCCAGGTATTCAGTTACTGTTTTGGAAGTGTCCAAGAGCTAATTGCTCAGGAACATAGTCGGGAATCGTGTTTCCTGCATGAAGATATGGAGCAACTTGTACAGCTGTAACACATCTTGACCAAATTTTTCCAGTCTCGAGGGGAAACACTAGCTAGAGTTGGAGTATTTTGACTTTCCAGTCAGAAGTGGCAGACTAATCAGCCTACACTTTTCTGTAGACAGAATAATGATCTTCTATATAAAAAAGATCGGAGTTGTTGATATGATCAGATGTCCAATAAGCTGATTCCCCAGCACAAAGTAAACCAGCAAGGCTCTTTGACTTCCAAGGTGCTTACAGAAAGCTCATCTGAACTTGGGATTTGGGGAATTTCTAACATCACAGAATTGATCTGAAATCTACTTGGCCAGTTCACATGAAAATTTCACAGTAATAATGAACTGAAACAGAATCAGATGCCTCACTTCAAATTTTATGGTTCCAATCTGCCTTCAAGGATGACTTTGGATCAGCTGCTTAACAACAATGCTTAAACATGTAATTAGTTTCATTTGGTTACATTAGTTAAATGTGTTACTGAACATCGATTCCTTAATTCTCACAAGATACCCATTAAGCAGGTAAACAAGCATTAGATTCCCTGTGACACAGATGAAAGAAATGAGTGCTTGAGTGATGTGTGCAAGGCCATGTAGTGAGGCAAGCAGTAAAACATTATTTAAAATTTAGGACTGTTTAATTTGTCTGTCCTGTAGCCCAGTGCACCTTATTCCGGTCTCATCTTATTGCATAACTTTACCAGGACTGCTAATTTGACTATTTTGGCTTTGATTGTTTTTCTTTCTTACTGAGGTCCTTTATCAGGAAGCTACATGATAGCTCTGTCCACAATGCAGGAATGTACAGTGATGCATCAGACAGGCTGTCTGAGGGCCTGGGAAAATGTTTGGAAGCGTCATACCCATGCTTCCCATGGGGTTCATATGGTCAGGATTTGATGTGGAGGCTGCTTCTGTAAATAACCCTGCTATCAGTAGTGCCTGAGAAGGGAAGATTTCACTGAAAAGGGAAAGACTCCCTAGCCCTTTGGGGATTTTTTTTCTGGAAAAACATGATGGAGTTGAAGAACACTATCATGCAATGCAACTACCTCTAACAATATACAGTGCAGAAAAATCAATGGTGTGCTTTTAAATGTGATTTGAAATGTGTTCATAAAGCAAATGTTATTTTGTTATTATAAGGTGCTTCTGTTCAGCCAAGTATAATACAAAACAATAGGTCCCTTATTGCCACAACAGCATTATACAGCAGTATTTTGGCTGCACCAGCATTTTTTCTTAGCATTGCAGTCCATCCCAAGGTAAAATTTTACATGATGTAATATCAGTGAGAAAAATGTCAGCATTTTGCAGTGTTGTCAATTGATATCTGATAAAATTAGTATAAGGAGACCAGGGACTGCTGGCTGCTCTTACTCTAATGTTGCCATATTGTGAAGCCAAGGAGAAAAAGCAGAGACAATGATCCCTGTCCTGGTACAAAGCAGTTATGTAATTCACTGCCTCCAAAGACCTAGCAGTAATTTTCAAGCATTTAAAAGGTAAATTTGATGATGAAAGAGTTATATAGGTAGATTTTTTCTCCTGCTTGTGTCCTGTTATTATAAATAATAACCCCAAAGTCATTTTTGAAATAATTTGCTACATGGGTAGGCACTGCTCTATTCACCATTCACAGGCTGTTTCATATGGCAAATATTTTTGATATTGAAGTTCACAGAAATTGAGTATAGAGCTGCCTACTCATGTCTAGCTTATGATTACCTAGAAAAACAAAACAAACAACAACAAAAACACTTCTGATATCTGATATCACCAGAAGCTGTGGGTTCAGTAATTTGTCCAAAGAATCTTAAACAGAAAGACTTCTAATGGGCTGGAATGGAGGGGTAGAGGGCAGGAAAAAGTGGGGAGATTAATGTGTCTTTGAAACAGGGCGGGTGATGTTAAGTGGTAAAAAACAAGGAATTGGACTTTCCCTTTTTTTGTTTTGTTTTGTTTTGCCTGGCAGAGACAAAGCAAAAAAAAAATAAATTGCACTTTGCAAATTTTTCTTCTTGTTACTGCTAATGACCAATAAAGACTATGACAAGTGAAGTCAGACCACTAAACTGATACACCAAAAAGGATGCTCCACTCCTGTTCCAAATCAGACATAGGAAGCAGAATGGAGTGTATGCCACACCTTTTCTGAGACAGATCCCAAACCCTTTAATGCATCCAATGGCAATTATCTCATAAAATTTCACATGACCATCAAAAGATAGACTAGTGCAGAGAAACACAGCTCCTGTAAATCAAATTTTTTACAGTGGATGCCACTTAACTCAGCTAAGAGGATGCTGTGTGTTCCTGATCAGCTCTTGATCAGGAGCTCGTGGAAGCTCTTACAGACATTTAGGATAAGTGCCTAAACAGACATCATCCTTACTGTATTTTTTTTTCCCCTGACAACAGCAGTTACGTGTATCTGTTGATAGAGTTCCACAAAATCTCATGCAGTATTAGGTTAGGTGATATCAATAGCTTTCAGTGAACTCCAGATGGTTAAAAAGAGCTTATGTCGTAGGTATACAATATATTGTTGACCTCTGCTCAAAAGTAGTACCCAGCGTCAAAGACAAAGACTGTGTTCCCAAAAGCTACAACCAGGATGCTGACACAGTTTAATAGGATGATGAATACAAACACAAACATGCCCTTCACAGCAGGGATAGACCAAACCCCTGGCTGGAGCCTTGATATAGATTCAATTAAAAATAAAACAGACAAAATTGACTGTGCTATGCACAATTAATTTGTGTGAATATGATGAAAGTATTAGTTGCAAGTTTAACCCTGGCTTACAATATTTTAATAACAGATGTTTTTAAGCTTTGACTTTTCAGTCAAAGGTTATGTCAAGTGGGAAAACAAAAGATTCAGAACTTCACAGTAACTGCTTAATCCTGTTGTCCCAGCCACTCCAATTCCATATTCTTCCCACAGAAAACCAAAGACCCAATGAGTTGATCTTATCATCTCCACTTCTCACAAATATAGTCATTTAGTTAAAGGAAGGTAAACCACATCATTGTCTTGTCAACTTTTAAGTCTGCATGACAAAATAAATAAAAAATAGACATCTAGGTCCAGATTCAGCCCACCTGAGATCTGAGTTACCACTGGAAGTGTCCCTGTCTCCAGTCAGTGATGGAGGCTAAGGGCAGGAGGGAAAACTGTCAGACATCTAGCTTAGCAGCATTTCTAAAATGCTAAGTGCCAAATGTCATTTAAAATTGATCCACAACTTTACATATCTTCTCTTTAGGCTTTTTGAAATGGCTATGAATAATGGCTACTGAAAATGTTAAAGAACACCTTTGTGAAACATGCTAACAGATTGCTTTCAGAAAATAGCTTTTTCCTGATCTATCCATAAGCAATATCTTTACTAGCATGAAAAACAAACAAATAAACAAACATTGCACTGCACTGTGAAATTATGCAGAAGTCTTATTTTTCACCTCATTGATGACTGGAGTTCTTTTTCCCCCCTTTTTCTGTTGATTTTTCCCACTGGTACCTATTAAGGGTTAGAGTATTATTTATATATTATATATATATATATTATAGGGTATATATTAAGGGTAGAGTTTATATATTATATATTTTATATATATATATATATATATATAAAGGGTAGAGTTTAGTACCTATTAAGGGTTAGAGTTTACTTCAAAAATATTTCCAGGCCAAATTCAAAAATAAATGTGTTTGAGGGAGAGCTGCCAGACCAGAAATGAAAAACAAGACATCAAGAAATGTGTGAGCTTGACATCAATAAGTGTGTCAATCTCCTTGGTGAAAGACAGATGGTCAAAATTTTTGGCCCAGGTCTGTGTGGAATCATCTTCTTGTTGTGTGATCTGGAAGACGGTGGTGTGCATCAAATACCCTGTCCTGTCAGTATAAGATTTGGCATTAGGTGGTGTAAATATTGCCTTTGGTGGCAGCCATACTACCCCTCTAAGATACATTTTCTTTTTAATTCCAGGAGTTTAGTATGATATGTAGTTGGATTTCAGATAGAAAATGGATGTTAAAAGGATCAGTACATTACTTTCTAAATATAAAATTATTTTTCTACTAAATGCAAGTACAAAACCTACTACTCATTTTCTGTGAGCTGATCTTCTTGTAAACTGAGTATTTGACGAGGAAGATGAGTTTTCCATGTTAAGTTCAGCTACACTGTATGTCTCATTTGCAGCTTCTTATGTTATTTATATGGGGAATAAGGAATCTATGTCTACATTGTTGCATACAAATATGGAGTGGAAATGGTATTTTAAAGTCTAGGTCTGCTTCATTGATGTCAAGGGCAGATTTGCTAATGGTTTCAAAGCTGTAAGATCAAGTTTGCAATAAAGAGAATATAATGATTTTGAGGGATAAAATTAAGCAAGATAAATTCCATCAAACCATAATGGCAATGTATGAACTGTGGCTACTGAAATTAGACTGTAAGGGATGGGAATTTCTCAGTGGAAATTGAATTACTTGTAGAGGAAAACTCTCTTTAAAAGTGTTATTAATTACAGTTGTTTCAGTGTGTTTCAGGAAGCCACTTTAGCAAGCAAATATAAATCATTTTATGGATTGAGTATATTAGGAAATTCATAGCAACAGCTCCAATTCTGGAAGAGCTGTTCCTAGAGACATTGTCTGAATATAACCTTTATGCCAGGCTATGTGGATTTCCTTCTGAAGGCATAGATAGAAAAAAAAGTACTCTAGGCTTTGTGTATTTTTAATTATTTTATTTTGTCCTGTAATAATCAGATTGATTAACTTTCTAGTTAACAGAAATTGTATTCGGGTGAACTGTAAACAACTGGAAAAAAATAATTGTCAGTCATTGGAAAAAGAATTTTATTAGTGGTTGTAAAAACAATGCATCCATGAGCTAATGGAAATAAAACCAATAAGCCCTGAAAACACTAAAGGAAACATTAATTCAGTCAGTGTGCTTTCAGTTCGCCTTAGGAATCATGAGTAGCAATTTGAAATCCTGTTATTCTCCTGGGAAGAACTGATGCCTGCAATATGATATAAACTATACTGATCAAATAAAAAGGGGAGCCACAGGCTAAAAGAGAGAGAAAGAAGTTACTACAAAGAAAAACAGCTAGTTGTATGAAATGACACATTTATACACCCGCAAAGTAAAATTAGAATCCTCTCCATTTACTTTATATCAGCTGCAGAAGAAAAATAGCTGTTTTACAGAGACCAGACAACAGAGTAAAATAAAATAAGGGATTACTTTGAATCATCCCAGAAGATACCTTCCAAAATATGTACTTGGCTTGTGCACATAAAATAGTATCATTGTCTAGTTTTTGCATACGAAAAAAATGCTTAATAATTTTGCACATATTAAAGAGATGTAAAAAAGTGTATAAATAGCAATCACGCAAAGCAATATTCCCTTAAAAAAAAAAAAAGTTACCAAAGAAGTGGAAAAAAAACCCAACACATCAACAACAACAAAAATTCTTTATAGTAAAATTACCTTGTGAGGGTTTCTTAATCTCTGGTAGTTTGAAGTCTCTTATTCAGTCTAGTTGTTTGACCGATATTCAATTTTTAGACTTACACTGCCTAAAGAAAAAGAAAGGTATACCTAATAAGTAACAGAGTTGCAGGAAAACTCTGACAATACCAGAACCTGAGATACAACACTGAAATAAGAGGTGAGGAAAAATGAATTTATTGTTACAAGCAATATCTTTGAAATTCATTGTGTTTTAAATCATTCTTCTTTTTCCTTCAGTCTGGCATCATAGGTCCAATAGAGAAGGAATAGTGTCTCAGAAATACTCTAGGTATTTGCATTTGCTATTACAAATTAATGGCTCACACTATTGTATATGATAATTGAAAAAAATGCCCTGTAGCACTTTGTGGAAGTTTGATAGCAAAGATGTGCTCTCAGTTAAAGATTTCTAGTAAAATGCATTAGTCCCAAATTTCAGCTCTGATAGTGATATCTCTGCTAATTAAGGAACAGCATGTAATGGGTAAGTTTGGTAGATTCATAACATAGTAGGTTTAGATGGGATCAAACACCAGAATGATAGGAGAACCCAAGGTCAAGATCTTACATCTACAAGAAAATTTACAAAGTACTTTAATTATAGATGCTTTAAGCAAATGCTCCAAAAGTCTAATAGAGGTCAACTTAAACAACTGTTCCGATCCTTCATGGCTGTGAGAATATACATCAAGACAGATGGCAAAAGAAATAATCCACATCTGTCTTATGCCTTCCATCAGGAAAGGTGTAGTGAAAATGAGTTTTCTTCAAACCACAAAGGACACACAGGAGACAAGACAAATGTTGGGGGTGGTGCAGGAGGGTCATTTTTACCAGGCACTCTGTTTCATTTTAGGTAACAGAAAGGTAAAGAAGTTTTTTGTTGATATATATTACATTATTTCCTAAGTGGCAGACACACAATGTAAAGAAAAAAATATATTTTTTCTTTTTATTCCTCATTTATTTTATTTGTAAGAATCCATGTTACACAGGGATTACCACAGCTGAGTAAGAGTGATGCTTAACATAATAATTGAATCATAGAATCATTCAAGTTGGAAAAGACCTCTACGATCAACTAGTCTGGCCTTTAGCCTAGTACTAAAGTCCACCACTAAACCACGCTAATAAGTTCTAAATCTACACATTTCTTGAAGACCTCCAGGGATGGTGAACCAACCACTTCCCTGAGCAGCCTATTCCAACACCGCACAACCCTTTCAGTAAAGAAGTTTCTTCTGATATCCAACATAAACCTCCTCTGGTGCAACTTGAGACCATTTGCCCTCATCACCTGGTGCTTGGCACTGTTGAACTTCATACAGTTGGCCTTGGCCCTTTGACCCAGTCTATCTAGATTCCTCTGCAGACCCCTCCCCTCAAACAGATCAACATTTTTTGTTTTAGTTTCTAAAGTTATCTGGACTTTGCCAGGCAAATGGTTATTAAACAGTAATATAATCATAATATTTTTAAATATAATTGGAATAATACAATTTCATAATGAAGTAACAAATGCAATCATTGGGCAAAATAAGTGGATTTTGCCTTTCATTCTATCATCATTTGAGTTTCTTTCCTATTCTGACTGAAAGGAAAATGAAAACTTTAACAGAATACATTGCACACAATATTAAATTAGATACTGTTTTCCACAGGTCACACATCTACTCCTTGCCACATATGAAAAATGCTCACTGAAAAAAACAAACAACCAAAAAAAAAAAAAAACAACCATTCTCTAGGTCACGCTATTAAATCTTCCTGTTGATGTGTAAATTCAGATTTTTCTGGAGAACTCTTCTGTAACACGTACCACTATGCTTATGTGGAACACCTCTCAGCATCACCCATTTTACAGATGGAGACTGGTATCACAGATACTTTAAGGTTGAATCCTGAGGTATGTCCACTCTTTTGGGGTATCAATATGGGACATCTTCCTCTTGTTCTGTAAGATTATTGAAGATTTTTACATCACCTGGTAAATGCAAACATAAACCTCCTTGATGTCAGAGGCAGCAAAATATGCAAACCACATCAGCAGCATCTCAAGCTGGAGGTTTAGAAAATGAGAAACCTAGCAGACTTCAGGTAAAAAATTGTCCTAAATAGATAGTATCTCATCACAAGGAGACTCGGTGACAAGGAGAAATTCATTTGACTTTTAGCTAGCTAAGTGAAGAAATAATCTCCTTCTTTTACTGTTCCTTGACTCATTCACTGTGTAGCTTCTAAATGCTACAGAAGGTAGAGAGCAGTTTAATAGACAACTGTTTCATGTAGAGGACTGCCATTGCACAAGTGACACAATAGTATGTTCAAGCTAAGGAAATATATCACAAAAACTGAAAGTAGTGGGAGATATAATAGGCACCGTAAATGTTAATTGATTACATTTGAATTAAAAATAATGTTGTTTTTTTTTCACACAAAAAAGGAAAAATTAATACTCCCCTCTTTCTTTCTGAGAATGTCTGTATGTGACTGAATGTATATATGTATTTGGTGCCATTCCACTCTTAGACAAATATATAAATGAATAATTGTCTGTACATCTGTCCTGGTTTCAGTTAGGACAGAGTTAATTTTCCTCCTAGTAGCTGGCAGGGTGCTATGTTTTGGATTAGAATGAGAAGAGCGCTGATAACATGCTGATGTTTTAATTGTTGTAGAGCAGTGCTTACACCAAGCCAAGGACTTTTCAGCCTCTCTCTGTCCTGCTAGCGAGCAGGCTAGGGATGCAGCAGAAGCTGGGAGGGGACAGACCCAGGACAGCTGACCCAAGCTGGCCAAAGGGGTATTCCATACCATCTGACGTCATGCTGAACAATATATAGGGGTGGCTAGCCGGGGTGGAGGGGGGGCCGGCTGCTCGGGGATAGGCTGGGCATCGGTCAACGGGTGGTGAGCAATTGCATTGTGCATCACTTATTTTGTACACATTATTACTATTAATACTATTATTATTATTATTATTGTTGTTATTCTTTTCCCTGTCTTAATAAACTGTCTTTATCTCAACTCACAGGCTTCACTTTCCCGTTTCTCTCCCCCATCCCGGAGAGGGAGGGGGGAGGGTGAGCGAACGGCTGTGTGGTGTTTGACTGCCAGCCGGGCTAAACCACAACAGTCCATTTGGCGCCCAACGTGGGGCTCGAAGGGTTGAGATATCGACAGATTTGACCAGAGTGTGTTAAACTAAAATTGGTATAAGTATTGGACCTGCTTAATAGTTGCTAGTCACAATGTTGATTGCCTTAATCTCAAGTCTGCTGTGCCTGTTTCCCAAATTGAGTTTTATAGCACGTTACTTTCTGTATGTGCTCCCTGTCGTGCTGTTTATCCTTTCCGGGCCCTGGTTTAAGATTGTTATGGTACTGTGTGGTGTAACGATGGCTTATGAAATGATGAGATTTCTGGTCATGACTCTAACCTGGTATTTGTACTCAGCACTGTCGTCGACTCTATACTTCGGAAACCGTATCTCAGAAACTATTAGCAATTACACCTATTGCCTTTTTTCATCAGGGAGTCAGTCTCTGGAGGGGACAGGGGAAGATATTTTTTCCTACCTGTTCACTCTCCCTTCCTCCTTCACCACCCTCTTATCCCCCGAGCTAGTTACGGTAGCTCTCCAAGATGTTGAATATCCTTGGGATACTCAGACCAGCATGTTCTTGTTGTTATGTCTCCTGAATGCGCTTCAGGTTTTGTTTAAGGTTAAACAACTACTTAGGAATCTCATCCGGAGATCTGTCTTGAGGCGGGATATTTGCGAGTGGCAGGGAGTGTGGGAGGATATGGGCAGGTTTCTAGGGCAGTGGGCACCTCCAGTGTTTTGGACATTCACCCCTGAACAACTGCAAAATCCTAAAAAACTGGTAGAATGCTTGAAAAAAAGGTGTCATGACTCTGGCAGTTCCAAAGTGACACAAATCACTGTGGCGTGCTGGGGTCTGGCTTGTGCCTATCGAGCTGCAATTGATGCTACTATCAACCTAGTGACAGACCCTGCGGCCGTTCCAGCTCCAGCTCCCGCAGCTGTCCCGGCTCCAGCTCCCGCAGCCGTACCAGCTCCCGCAGCCGTTCCGGCTCCAGCTCCCGCAGCCGTTCCAGCTCCAGCTCCCGCAGCTGTCCCGGCTCCAGCTCCCGCAGCCGTTCCAGCTCCCGCAGCCGTTCCAGCTCCCGCAGCCATCCCGGCTCCAGCTCCCGCAGCTGTCCCGGCTCCAGCTCCCGCAGCCGTTCCAGCTCCCGCAGCCGTCCCGGCTCCGGCTCCCGCAGCCATTCCGGCTCCAGCTCCCGCAGCCGTCCCGGCTCCAGCTCCCGCAGCCATTCCCACTCCTGTGGCTGGGTCAGAGAAACGAACTGTAGCAGTGCAAGTTGCCCCTGCAGAGGGTACTCCAACCCCTGTGGCAGACCCTGTGGCTGGGTCAGAGAAACGAACTGTAGCAGTGCAAGTTGCCCCTGCAGAGGGTACTCCAACCCCTGTGGCAGACCCTGTGGCTGGGTCGGAGAAACGAACTGTAGCAGTGCAAGTTGACCCTGCAGAGGGTATTCCAATCCCTGTGGCAGACCCTGTGGCTGGGTCGGAGAGGCGAGCTGTAGCAGTGCAAGTTGCCCCTGTAGAAAAGGTGAAAAAATGGTATAGAGACGCAGGTCGTTTAGAACGCAGAAAGTCTTCTGCTAAGTCTGGGTCTGGAGAAGACGAGGCTGGGCCATCAAGTGTGCAGGAGGATGAAGATGAGGATGAGGATGTCAGTAAGTCAACAGTAACTACCCGAACCCTATACCAGCGTGAGCTACGAGATGTGCGAAAAGATTTTGGTCGCTGTATAGGTGAACAGCTTGTCACCTGGCTGCTCCGGTGCTGGGACACTGGAGCCAATGGTGTGGAATTAGAGGGCAGGGAAGCCAGGCGGTTGGGATCCCTTGCTAGAGATGCAAGCATTGACAAAGCAATTGGAGATGGAGCACGATCTCACAGCCTCTGGAGGCGTCTCCTGTTAGCTGTGAAGGGAAGGTATCCCTACAAGGAAGAACTTGTATGTCTACCAGTCAAGTGGACCACCATGGAGAAGGGAATTCAGTACCTGAGGGAATTAGCCGTACGGGAAGTAATTTATAAGGACTTAGACGATGCACAAACATCCACAGATCCAGATGAAGTCCAGTGTACTCGACCCATATGGCGGAAGTTTGTACGGAATGCACCATCAACATGGGCCAGCACATTGTCAATAATAACCTGGAAAAACGGTGAAGATCCCACAGTGGGTGACATGGCTAAACAACTCCGGGAGTACGAAGGAAATCTCTCCTCTTCCCTACAGGCCTGCGTCTCGGCTGTGGAGAAACTCTCTGAAGAGTTCCACCAACTTAAAGAGGATTTATCTTCCCCCCCACCTGAACAAACCAGTGGCCACCAACTAAAAGAGAATACTTTGGAGAAACTTTTTGAAGAGGTCCAGCAACTTAAAGAGAATTTATGTTCCCCCCCACCTGAACGAACCAGTGGCCACCAACTAAAAGAGAATACTTTGGAGAAACTTTTTGAAGAGGTCCAGCAACTTAAAGAGAGTGTATTTTCTTCCCCACCTGTACAAACCAGCGTCTCGGCTATTAGGGGTAAACGTGCATCCGTGCAAAGAAGACAATATGGTGGGTACACACCCCGCACCACCCTGTGGTTTTACCTACGTGACCATGGAGAGGACATGAGAAAATGGGATGGAAAATCTACTGAGACCCTAGAGGCACGGGTACGTGAGTTGCAAAAGAAAACAATCGGGAGAAAGGGGTTCTCTGAAAAGTTTGCTGCTCCAACTTCCAGCAGGCAGTCTTTTAAACACAGAAATGAAGATTCTGACCAGGACTAGAGGGGCCCTGCCTCCAGCCAGGGGGAGGAAAGGGACAACCGAGTTTATTGGACTGTGTGGATTCGATGGCCTGGCATGTCTGACGCACAGAAGTATAAGGCTCTAGTAGACACCGGTGCACAATGTACTCTAATGCCATCAAGCTGTAAAGGGCCAGAGCCCATCTGTATTTATGGCGTGACAGGGGGATCCCAGCAGTTAACTGTATTGGAAGCTGAAGTGAGTCTAACCGGAAATGAGTGGCAAAAGCACCGTATTGTGACTGGCCCGGATGCTCCGTGCATCCTTGGCATAGACTATCTTAGAAGAGGATATTTCAAGGACCCAAAAGGGTTCCGCTGGGCTTTTGGCATAGCTGCCTTAGAGACAGAGGACATTAAACAGTTGTCTACCTTGCCCGGTCTCTCAGAGGACCCTTCTGTTGTGGGGTTGCTGAGGGTTGAAGAACAGCAAGTGCCAATCGCTACCACAACTGTGCACCGGCGGCAATATCGCACCAACCGAGACTCCCTGATTCCCATCCACGAGCTAATTCGTCAACTGGAGAGCCAAGGAGTGATCAGCAAGACCCATTCACCTTTTAATAGTCCCATATGGCCAGTGCGAAAGTCTAATGGTGAGTGGAGACTAACAGTGGACTATCGTGGCCTGAACGAAGTCACGCCACCACTGAGTGCTGCAGTGCCGGACATGCTAGAACTCCAGTACGAACTGGAATCAAAGGCAGCCAAGTGGTATGCCACAATTGATATTGCTAATGCATTTTTCTCCATCCCTCTAGCAGCAGAGTGCAGGCCACAGTTTGCTTTCACTTGGAGGGGAGTCCAATATACTTGGAATCGGCTGCCCCAGGGGTGGAAACACAGCCCTACCATTTGCCATGGACTGATCCAGTCTGCGCTGGAGCAGGGGGAGGCTCCTGAACACCTGCAGTACATCGATGACATCATTGTGTGGGGTGACACTGCAGAGGAAGTTTTCGAGAAAGGGAAGAAAATAGTCCAAATCCTTCTGAAGGCCGGTTTTGCCATAAAACAAAATAAAGTCAAAGGACCTGCACGAGAGATCCAGTTTTTAGGAATAAAATGGCAAGATGGACGTCGTCAAATCCCAATGGATGTGATCAACAAAATAACAGCTATGTCTCCACCAACTAGCAAGAAGGAAACACAAACTTTCCTAGGTGTCGTGGGGTTTTGGAGAATGCATATTCCAAATTACAGTCTGATTGTAAACCCGCTCTACCAAGTAACCCGTAAGAAGAATGCTTTTGAATGGGGCCCCGAACAACAACGACAAGCCTTTGAACAAATTAAACAGGAAATAGTTTATGCAGTAGCCCTTGGGCCAGTCCGAACAGGACCAGATGTAAAGAATGTGCTCTACACCGCAGCCGGGGAGAATGGCCCCACCTGGAGCCTCTGGCAGAAAGAACCTGGGGAAACTCGAGGTCGACCCCTGGGGTTTTGGAGTCGGGGATACAGAGGATCTGAGGCCCGCTATACTCCAACCGAAAAGGAGATATTGGCAGCATATGAGGGAGTTCGATCTGCTTCGGAAGTGGTCGGCACTGAAGCGCAGCTCCTCCTGGCACCCCGACTGCCGGTACTGGGTTGGATGTTCAGAGGAAGGGTCCCCTCTACACATCATGCAACTGATGCTACATGGAGCAAGTGGGTTGCACTGATTACTCAGCGGGCTCGAATAGGAAACCCCAGTCGCCCAGGAATCCTGGAAGTGATTATGGACTGGCCAGAAGGCAAGTACTTTGGGATATCGTCAGAGGAGGAGGTGGTCCGTGCTGAAGAAGCCCCACTGTACAACAAGCTACCAGAAAATGAGAAGAAATATGCCCTGTTCACTGATGGGTCCTGTCGTATTGTGGGAAAGCATCGGAGATGGAAAGCTGCTGTATGGAGTCCTACACGACGAGTTGCAGAAGCTGCTGAGGGAGAAGGTGAATCGAGTCAGTTTGCAGAAGTGAAAGCTGTTCAGCTGGCCTTAGATATTGCTGAACGAGAAAAGTGGCCAGTTCTCTATCTCTATACTGATTCATGGATGGTAGCAAATGCCCTGTGGGGGTGGCTACAACAATGGAAGCAGAACAACTGGGAACGCCGGGGCAAATCCATCTGGGCTGCTGCATTGTGGCAAGATATTGCTGCCCGGGTAGAGAACCTGGTTGTAAAGGTACGCCATGTAGATGCTCATGTGCCCAAGAATCGGGCTACTGAAGAACATCAAAACAACCAGCAGGTGGATCAGGCTGCTAAGATTGAAGGGGCTCAGGTGGACCTGGACTGGCAACATAAAGGTGAATTATTTATAGCCCGATGGGCCCATGACACCTCAGGCCATCAAGGTAGAGATGCAACATACAGATGGGCTCGTGACCGAGGGGTGGACCTGACCATGGACACTATAGCACAGGTTATTCATGATTGTGAAACATGTGCTGCAATTAAACAAGCCAAACGGTCAAAGCCTCTCTGGTATGGAGGACGATGGCTGAAATACAAATATGGAGAGGCCTGGCAGATTGATTACATCACACTCCCCCAAACCCGCAACGGCAAGCGCCACGTACTTACAATGGTGGAAGCAACCACCGGATGGCTGGAAACATATCCTGTGCCCCATGCCACCGCCCGGAACACTATCCTGGGCCTTGAAAAGCAAGTCCTATGGCGACATGGCACCCCAGAAAGAATTGAGTCAGACAATGGGACTCATTTCCGAAACAACCTTATAGACACTTGGGCCAAAGAACATGGTATTGAGTGGGTGTATCACATCCCTTATCATGCACCAGCCTCCGGGAAAGTTGAACGATACAATGGACTGTTAAAGACTACACTGAAAGCAATGGGTGCTGGGACATTCAAAAATTGGGAAACACATCTGGCAAAGGCCACCTGGTTAGTCAATAGTAGAGGATCTGCCAACCGAGCTGGACCTGCCCAATCAAACCTGTTACGCACTGTAGAAGGGGATAAAGTTCCTGTAGTGCACGTAAGAAACATGCTGGGTAAGACAGTCTGGGCTACTCCCGCCTCAGGAAAAGGCAAGCCCATTCGTGGGATTGCTTTTGCTCGGGGACCTGGATGCACTTGGTGGGTAATGCAAGAGAATGGGGAGGTCCGGTGTGTACCTCAAGGGGACCTAATACTGGGTGAGAATAGCCCATGAGTTGAATTATAATATGTTAATTATCATATAACACTGTATGTCATCGCTACCATGGTTGCTATATATCATAGATGAAAATGGTGATTAATTAGAAGGTATTGGAAAGAGTGTAACCTGAGCATGACATAAATGGTATGGAATAAGGGGTGGATATCTGTCCTGGTTTCAGTTAGGACAGAGTTAATTTTCCTCCTAGTAGCTGGCAGGGTGCTATGTTTTGGATTAGAATGAGAAGAGCGCTGATAACATGCTGATGTTTTAATTGTTGTAGAGCAGTGCTTACACCAAGCCAAGGACTTTTCAGCCTCTCTCTGTCCTGCTAGCGAGCAGGCTAGGGATGCAGCAGAAGCTGGGAGGGGACAGACCCAGGACAGCTGACCCAAGCTGGCCAAAGGGGTATTCCATACCATCTGACGTCATGCTGAACAATATATAGGGGTGGCTAGCCGGGGTGGAGGGGTGGCCGGCTGCTCGGGGATAGGCTGGGCATCGGTCAACGGGTGGTGAGCAATTGCATTGTGCATCACTTATTTCGTACACATTATTACTATTAATACTACTATTATTATTATTATTGTTGTTATTCTTTTCCCTGTCTTAATAAACTGTCTTTATCTCAACTCACAGGCTTCACTTTCCCGTTTCTCTCCCCCATCCCGGAGAGGGAGGGGGGAGGGTGAGCGAACGGCTGTGTGGTGTTTGACTGCCAGCTGGGCTAAACCACAACAACATCACATTTATCTTTCAGAATAAATCAGTGATTTTCTTGGAATATCTTTAGAGAACCACGTATTTGCTTTATAAAAAAAATACATCTTACAAAGTATATCAGTTTGGACACAAAAATTTAAGTCACTTACCATACATATTTTCCTGTTTATTTCATGTATACAATATGAGTATCATACTGGAAGATCTATTGCCAGAAATATGATCTATGGAAAGACAGACACCCATTTTTCAAATGAAGCCTGATACCACACAGATATGAAGGCCAAATTCTGAGGTATGTAAGCTTTTTTGGTGTGTCCAACTTCAAAATTCTGTAGCCTGTTTTCTTAGAAAGTTAAGGAGTCCTGCAACATTTCAGAGAATAATGACTTGATAAAAACCTTACAATCTGGAAAGGAGCTGATTTCTTCTCATCACTACATTGTTTTATTTCCCAGTGGAATGAGGACTGAAATCTCAAAGTAGGTTACAGTATAGCAGATAAATCTGCCTAGAAAATAGGATCTTCTGATCCAGCTGGCTAAGTAGGATGTAGAGGATGATTAACAGTCTTCTCATGTGTCTGCCAAACAACATGAGAAAGGCATCAGACTCTCTCCAAAGATTAGATTGGGGTAGAGAGAAGATATTGTTCAGAGTACCTGAGAATGAAAATGTATTTCTAAGCTGTCAAAACTTAGGCTGAAATGGGAAAAGGAACTGACTACTTTAAGTGGAGTTCAACATAAAAAACTTAAAGCTCTCTAGGGCTGCTCTGTTAATCGTCTTCTCTAGAGAACTGAAAATAAGGGGCTACAAATGAAATAAAAGAATTCCTGCTTGCTTAACCTTCTCACTGAAGTGAAAACCATGACAAAAAAAAAGACACCACATTCAGCTGTTTGAAAGTAGCTGTAATGAGAGCTTGTAACATCTCAATAGGAAACTGTCAAACCCCAGGTTGCTTTATAAATGGTCAGTCATGAGCTACAATTACAAAAGAGAAGGAAATACAGTGATAGAACCAAATATTGCAGCAGGAGAGGGTAAGGTGCACAGCACGTGCTGGGAATTGAACCAGAGTTTGTTCCTTTAAGTTCTTTAGAAATATCTTTTGAAGGAAATACTAGGTTAACTTTCATATGAAAAGGAAGAAGAGTAACATTTTGGCTACTTTCCCATTGAGACTGGAATCTCTGAGTGACAACACTAGTGTAGCAAAGGTCTCATGTGAGGAGCTTCAGGTATTAAACTCAAGAAAATCACTCAAAGAGATTTTACCTCTCTCTCTCTTTTTTTTTTTTTTTTAATAACATATTTAACATAGGGGTGATGGAGTGATTATGGGCATATATTTTCCCAGCTCAATTGAGCCTAGAGAAAAGAGGTCATAATAGGATAACTACCGTGGTTCTTGCGAATGTATAAAGGTAAATGCAGTCAATGATTATTGACAACTGAAAAGTGACAAAAAGCAGTGATTTTTTTTAAGAAAGAAAAAAAGAAACAGTTGGTATTTGAAATCTATTTTGCTCCCTATTTTATCCAACAGAATTGTAATTTGTTACCAAAGATATTTTTCCAACAAGCAAAGAACAAAAGAAAACAAAAAAACAACAATAAAAAAACTACTCCTTTCACAAGAGAAATTATAACTAGTCATTAAAGCACAAACTTAAGTGCAAACCCACATATGATCCATATTCTCCATACATGGTATGGTAGAAACAACTTCCTGGATAGAGCCAACATGTACCTGGTCTTTCAGTTCCAGGATAATACATTCCTCTGCTACTTGGCTAGTAGATATATTTAACAAAGAGTAATTTGTGAAATGCTCATATGTCCATCAAGAACTGTTCTATAAAGAAAAAATCCAAAAACTTACTGAAATAGAGACAGATAGTAGTCCATAAATAAATACTTGCTCTGGTAAAGGCCCCCCTGGGAAAACTTGACCCCAGTCAATCCTGATGGTGATGGCAGCATATATACATTATTGTGGAAAAATGGGTCTTCCCATTTCCCAAATGCACTTATGTTATGCTGTTTACGATGTGGATCTAACCAAGAGCTTTGGCTGAAAGCTATCCCTTCTGCATTGACTTCAGTTGCCAGAAGAGTGGCATCATGTTTCTCTTGAGGGCCCAGTGAGATGACCAGCCAGACAGTAAGTACCAGCACCATCAGCTGAACACTCCAAGGCACCAGCCAAGTGACATGCACCTCTGAGAAGAAGCAAATAAACCTTGCAGCATGGGAAAGAAAGAGGAAAAGGCATTGCACACCCAATACAAGAACTAGTCTGTTTTGTCACCCTGAAAATGCACTCCCACAGGCTGTCTTCAATTTTGCATTGAATGTAGAAATTCCAGAAGTGGAAGAGAAGTGCAAGGAGATACAGGAAGGGTGTGAATGCTGCTGCTATCTTTGTGAGGTTTAAGTTTCAGCCATTTCCTTTACTTACCAATGCTCAGTCCCTTAAATGGCAAAAACCTAAGTTCCCATGGGAAATAACCTTTTAAAAACAAGTCAATAATGAATAAAACTTCCATGTCACTATGTTGTCACTACATGCCCATGCTCAGTCCTTATACTCTAGCTAATTTTCCATTCATCTGACAGTTACATTCCCTAAATTATGTGCAGGGAGGGTTTTATGATTAAAACAAGTTATTACATTTTTTTTTCCCTTGCATACAGAAGTTAATCAGTCAGAAAACCAAAGCATTAATGTCACCATTTTTAATGGTGTTTGAGGCAGTTTTTCACACAAGTTTTTTCTTGATAATTATAACTGTGCTCTTCAGAAAGCTGTTGAATATTGACAACATAGGGTGTTTTCAAGCATTTTCTCACTGTAAGACAAGTAAACTGAAAGGGAGAAACCAGGATCCCAGTAATGACTGTGATATTATATAGAACAAAACTATTGTTTAGAACTTGACCAAGCTACACGTGCTCCAATGTTTAGGCCAGTTAAAATGCTGAGTGTTCAGAGGTCAGGCTTATACTAATGAATGAGGTGACTTCTCTTTGCTTCTGTTTATTCCTCCCATGTATGTTTTTACTCACATAGAGCACAGAAAACAGTTTTCTAACTAGTTAGCTCCCTAAGTGGACACATGCAGTGGTTAGCCTGACATATCAACTGAAAGACACTAGGGCCTGTTTCTGGAAATACCCAGTGCATTACTAAGCTCCAGATGTAAATAGATATTCCAAAATTCCCTTAAATAAGAGACCTCTTTGTTGAAATGTCTTTGTTTCTATTCCTGGATCAGAAATATATAATGTTTCTTTTAGTTCTGTGGGTAACAGTCTATGCACAAAGATTATCAAAGATTATGAATTGATATACAGAAAAAAAAAGTCTCTACAAAATATACAAAGCATAACTCAATGCAAATTTCTTTATACTTTATTACCTTAGTGTATATCCTTGAGCTTTCACTGTCTTCCTCTCACTCAGTTTCTGTTTCCAGATGGTTTAGAAAGTATGAAGTAAATAGCTATAAAAAATTATAAAACTAACTCAGTAAATCAACCATCAAAATTCTTGTGCAAAATTGAAGCAATCTAGTTTTCCTGAAAATGAATGATGTAAGTACTACATGTACTTACTAATCATTTTCATGCAGTAAGAGCTAAAAAGAAATAAACTGAAATACCAAGCTTTCATCCTGAACAAAATACTCAGAAGCATATTTTTGTTCTAGAACACGAACTGCTGATAGTTTAAATTAAAGCCCAGTCTGAAGTCCAAATGACATGCCCCAATTTGCTCTCTTTCATCACGTGAGCTCGCTCACAGTTAACATTTTGACAGAACTTGGATTTCTTTATTCTAAGAAAATAAGATCAGTCTTTCTGGATTACAGTCTGCCTGTCAACCAGCAAAAACATGTTTTTGCAGACTTCAGAATTTCTGGAAGTGTTAAGACCTCCTACACTAGTAGATGTTGGATTTCATCCAATTCATTTTGTGTATGTCTGGTAGTCATGCGTTTATCAACAACTACCATTCAGAAAGAGATTTTTACAGGAAGTGGAACGAGAGACCATGCATTTCCCAAGACTGTTAGTGAACCTTAATAGAATTCCAATGCTGATTCAAGGCTTCTCAACCATGGAGGCAAAACCCAGGGTTGTTCCCCTCTGAACAGAACTGTTTCATTGTAGGAAGCAAGGGAATCCAGACTGGATCCCAGAGCAGAGCTTTCTCTAGACACAACTCAGGCAATATGAATAAGGGGGAATTACTCATAATTCTAGCATGTTTATTTTGTTATGTTATCAATCATCCATTTCACCTGCTAGTAGATGATGCCATTCATGATTGTATTTCTTACCATGTTATTTTGCAAGTTTGTACTACAACATGGTGGATAGCTGGAAAAAACAAACAAACCCAGTAAAATATAAAAAAGTGGTGACTGAAATTATGAAATACATCATCTTGTTCAGAGCAGTTGTATTGTGGGGGTGGGCAGGACAGAATTTTTTATTGAAAATTAAATTCTGCCTACATTTCAGCCCAAATCTAGATTACTTATTGGCAGAGATTGTCAATCATATTGCAGGAAATTTTTCATAAGTTTCTCAGGGAAGTCTTGGGCCAATGGAACCTGGTCCTCATGCGTGACTTCAATTACCTGGATATTTCTTGGGAAAAACACAGCAGTGCAGTCATCCATAAGGTTCTTGGAATGAATTATGGACTGTTTCCTTCTACGGATGATGGGAATGCCAACAACGAATAGTGCATTGCTAGATTTACTGCTTACAAAGCAAGATGAACTACTTGACAACCAAACAGAGTTTTGGATACAGAGATCATAATCATAGAATCATAGAATCATAGAATATCCTGAGTTAGAAGGGACCCATGAGGATCATCAAGTCCAACTCCTGGCAACACACAGGTCTACCCAAAATTTTAGACCATGTGACTAAGTGCACAGTCCAAACGCTTCTTAAATTCAGACAGGCTTGGTGCAGTGACTACCTCACTGGGGAGCCTGTTCCAGTGTGCAACCACCCTCTCGGTGAAGAACCTCTTCCTGATGTCTAGCCTAAACCTCCCCTACCTCAGCTTGACACCATTCCCGCGGGTCTTACCACTGGTGATTAAGGAGAATAGGTTGGCGCCTGTCCCTCCACTTCCCCTCGTGAGGAAACTGTAGACTGCAATGAGGTCTCCCCTCAGCCTCCTCTTCTCCAGGCTGAACAGGCCAAGTGACCTCAGCCACTCCTCATACAGTCTTCCCCTCTAAGCCCTTCACCATCTTTGTCGCCCTCCTCTGGACACACTCCAACAGTTTCACGTCATTTTTGTATTGTGGTGCCCAGAACTGCACACAGTACTCGAGGTGAGGCCACACCAGCGCAGAGTAGAGCGGGACAATCACTTCCCTCGACCGACTAGTGATGCTGTGCTTGATGCATCCCAGGATACGGTTGGCCCTCCTGGCTGCCAAGGCGCACTGCTGGCTCATATTCAACTTGCTGTCAACCACAACCCTCAGATCCCTGTCTGTGGGGCTGCTCTCCAGCGTCTCCTCGCCCAGTCTGTACGTATAGCCAGGGTTGCCCCGTCCCAGGTGCAGGACCCGGCACTTGCTTTTGTTAAACTTCATGCAGTTGGTGATCGCCCAGCTCTCCAATCTGTCCAGATCTCTCTGCAAGGCCTTTCCACCCTCATCCAAGCCCACAACTCCTCCAAGTTTGTTGTCGTCAGCAAATTTGCTCAAAACACCTTCTAGTCCTACATCCAAATCATTTATAAAAACATTGAAGAGGACTGGCCCTAAAATGGAGCCTTAAGGAGCCGTACATTTTCTTTTTTCGCCTAAGCTCAGGTAGAAGATCCCTGGTCAGCCAGGCCAGCCTTCTGCCCCACCTGCTTGATTTCTGATATTTTGGAATTGCCTGATCCTGTGCTTTTAGGAGGCAGTGCTTAAAGATTGACCAGCACTGATGGACGCCAATGCCTTCAAAAGCAGTTTCCCAGGGGACCTTGCTGACTAGTTCCCTGAGCAGCCCGAAGTCTGCTTTCCCCATATCCAGGGCTGAAGTTTTGGTGACAGTTTTCCTTCTGTCACCAAAAATTTTAAACTCAACCACTTCATGGTCACTATGGCCGAGACGGCCGCCAATTGCCACGTCCCCCACAAGACCGTCTCTGCTCTCCAGCAACAGATCTAGGAGGGCACCTTTCCTAGTTGGCTCCCTTAGCACCTGCACCAAGAAGTTATCATCTAGGTGCTTTATGAACCTCCTGGAATTGCTCGTGTCGGCCGTGTGGTGATCCCAGTTGACATCTGGCAAGTTGAAATCCCCCATAAGGACAAGGGGAGTTGATCTCGAGCCATCTCTTAGTTCTGCAAAAAATAATTCATCAGCGTTGTCGTCCTGGCCAGGTGGTCTGTAATAGACTCCCACAACGACATCCCCTTTATTTGTTCCTCCCTTAATCCTTACCCAGAGGCTCTCAACTTTGCCATCACCAACTTGAAGTTCCATACAGTCCAGCCCATGCTTCACATACATCGCCACCCCCCCACCTCGCCTACTCTGCCTGTCCCTCCTGAAGAGCCTGTAACCATCTATTGGGACACACCAGCCACAGGACTCATCCCACCAGGTTTCGCTTATGCCGATGATGTCGTAGCTGTGGGACTGGGCCAAGACTTCTAGCTCATCCATTTTATTCCTCATACTGCGTGCGTTTGTGTAGAAGCACTTCAAATGCGTCTCCCTGCACGCAGCACCTTGTGGAGCATAACATTATGGAGTGTAGGATCCCGCTGAGTACACAGAAGACCAGTTGTAAGACAAAGACCCTGGGTTTTGTAAGAGCATGTGGTCAGAGCCCAGCTGCAAGATGTTCCATGGGAACCATTCATGGAGGGCAAAGGAGCTTGTACATTTTGGTACTTATTCAAAAACAGCATCCTGGAAACACAAGAACAGTCCATTCCCAACAAGGGAAAGGAAGAATTCAGAACAAAAGATCACCCTGGCTTAACAGTGAGCTTTTGGATGTACTTAAAAGCTGAAAAGAAGCATACCAGCTATAGAATGGCCAAAGACCTATTGAGGACTATAAGAACTTTTCTAGAGCATGCAGAGATGCAGTCAGGATGGCTAAGGCTCAGCTAGAACTGGATTTGGCTCAAAATGTCAAGACTAACAAGAACAGGTTCTTCAGATATCTGAGCAGTAAGCAAAAGCATGGGAAAGACAAAGGCCCACTGTGAAATAGGACAAGGACACCAGTTACTTATAATGCTGTCAAGGCAGAATTTCTCAATTCCTTCTTCACCTCAGTCTTTGCCAGTGTAGGTAGGCACCAGATCATAGGATCAAGTAGCTATGATAACACTTATGTTGACCCACCAGAAGCAAAGAAAGGTCTGGTCTGCTGCATTTTTCTAGGACTCAACCCACATCAACCTATGGGCCTAGATGGAATCCACCACAGCATGTTAAGAAAAGTGGCTGACATCATTGCAAGGCCCCTGCCTATAATCTTTGAAAAGTCATGGAGAACAGTCATGACTAGAAGAGGACAAATGTCATACCCATCTATAATAAGGGCCCCCAAATCTACCCAGAAAGCTGCAATAGTCTTCAAACCCTGGCAAAATAGTGGAATCAGTCCTCCTAGAAACTGTTACAAACTAAATGAAACAGGTGATTGGGAAAAGTGAACACAGATTTACCATAGGCAAATCATGCCTGCCTAATCAGATCACCTTCTACAACAAAGTAATGTTTTCTGTCAACATGTAGAAAGCAGTACATATTGTTTATCTGGACTTCAGCAAAGCATTTGACACTTTCTTACAGCATCATCCTAAACAAACTGGCAGGACGTAGACTGGATATGTAGTTTGCAAGATGGGTAGGAAATTGGCTAGCAGGTTGTACTTGGAGGGTGATGATCAATGTTTTTTACTCTAGCTGGCTGCCTGTCATAAGTAGGGTCCCCCAGGGATCGATACTGGGCCCTATGCTATTCAATATTTTTATAAATGATTTGGATGAGGGGATTGAAAGCACCCTCACCAAGTCTGCCAATGACAATAAACTGGATGGTGAAGTGTACATGTCACAATGGAGGGACAGCTTATAAAGAGACATGGACAGGAGGACAGGATGAACAAATGGGCAACCAAGAACTGCCTGAAGCTTAACAAAGACAACTGCAAGGTCCTCCTTCACCTGGGATGACACAACCAAAGGTCCCAGTACAGGCTAGAAGCTGTGTGGCCTTGATGAAAGGGACCTGGGGATCCTGGTGGGCAACAAGATGAACACAAGTCAGCATTGCACTGCTGCAGCAACAAAGGCAAATTGGATGCTGGGCTGCACCTGCAGAGGTGTTACAGGTAGAGATAGATACGTGATCATCCCACACTACTCAGTGCTTGTCAGGCAGCACCTGGACTACTGAGTCCAGCTCTGGTCCCCACAATTCAACAGACACAGACAGACTGGGGAGGGTCCAAAGGAGAGCCATGAAGATGATCAAAGTACCATAGAACCCGCTCTGTGAAAAAAGACTGAAGGAGTTAGGTCTTTTCACCCTGGAGAAGAGGAGGTACGGGGGAAGCTCATCACTTTATTCCAGTACTTACAGGTTGGCTACAAAGAGGACAGAGGCTTTCTCTTCACAAGGATTCACACTGAGAAGACAAGGGGCACCAAGTATGAGTTGCACCAGGATAGGTTTTGTCTTGATATAAGAAAGAAATTATTTACAGTGAGAACAATCCATCACTGGAACAAAGTCCTCAGGGATGTTGCGGAGTCATCACTGGCGGTTTTCAAGATGTGACCGGGCAGGGTGTTAGATAACCTCATCCAGGCTCCCTTTTCCCACAAAAGATTGGACCTGATAATCTTTCAAGTTCCCTTCGAACCAGAGCTATTCTCTGATTCTACTTTCTACTAGAAAATCTCAGTTACAATTTTATACCATTTCAAATCAGCGCAAAAACATCATTTTACTGGGTTATAGGGATGCTTCCCTTTTATCAACATTATTTTGTTTTTGCACACTGCAATTTAAAAAAAGATTCTCTCATACTTGCATTCAAAATCAATATTAGTGATTATCAGTTTTCTCTACCTATTGTACATTTCAATGCCCTGTCTACACTACAAGATTCTATCCAAGGAAATATTCTTCAATAGGGGTGGTTATGTATTAAATTCAATTATATATCCATATATGATATGAAACATTGATATCTCTAAGTTTAGAGGTGTTCAGGTTCAGAATTTTTGTTTAGGCTAAAACTTCTGCACTTAAATACAGTGACTAAAAAGGGTTGAAAACTTCATATCTACAAGCTGAGGTCTTATGACACACTGAGGTATGTGGTGTGTGATTAGAAGTGTCCAGCTTTATTTCAGTATTCACATTTTAAAAGTTAATAGTTAGAACTCTGAGTTGGTTTTGTAAGGAATGGTCCAGCAATTCGTGTCACTAAGGGATTTGAAGGGCTAACATTGAGGCCCGAGTCTAGGTGATAAGAGAACAAAGCGGGTTTTTAGAGAAAACTGCTGACTACTGCACGGGATGTTGCGCGAGTTTCTGAAATCCGGCCCAGAGGCTACCAAATAAGGAGGAAGGGGGAGCTGAAGGACGATTGAAGGGCAAAGCCTGGGAGGAAGACCACGAGCCTTCATCACAAGCGACCCCCGAAAGACCACCAGAGACTGATACGCAGGTGCCCCTGGGAGGGTTTCGGATTCCGGAAACCAATTATAATAACCCTGCCTCTTCTAGAAGTAGTAATGAATATGTATTAGCCTAGGAGCATAAAAACCAGCTGCCTTACGTAACAGGTGTGCGTCTTGGTGGAGCAGAGACTCCCAGCGCACCCAGCGCTGTTTGCTTGCCTCTATTCGTTTAATAAATTGTAAACTTTGATTGCAATCCTATTTGGGACTCAGTCATTTATAACAGTTTCATTTGAACCACAGATTTCTATAACTTCTATGGTTTCTTGATGGTCTGAACCTAATGTTTTGATTCTGTCCACTCTCTTTGGAGAACTTGCCCAGACATGCAGAGCTGAGTCCAGCTTTGCCACCAGAAGGTTCCTAGCATTCACATATCTAAGGCTTTATTTGATCATATGAACTCAGCAATGGTAGAACGCTTTACAATCCTCATTTTGCTGTTAGCCCAAGTAGTATCAGACCTAGGGTTGCCATACTTAACTACACTTTCCCGTTTTCTCTTACATATTAATAATCAGGCCTAGCCAAAAATAACAGAAAGAGACTCTTTTCACACGTTCTACTCAATGGTTCACCTGTAATGTTTTAGGTAATGAGCACTTGGCACAAACCTTAATGAAAGCACCAATATTTAAAGTAAATTTTAACAACATTTCTTAAAGTCAAATTTCATAATCTTCTGCTAATTCAGTATAATGATATTGACATCATCTGAACAAGCATATCAAACATATCCCTAGGGAAGCTTGTAACTTTCAGGTATTGGAAAAGGCTGTAAAGGTAGCAAAGAAGAGATTTGAAAAGAACAAGCAAATGAAAAGACTATGTTTTCAAAAGTCCTATGAAGTTTGCATGACAAGCATTAAGGATAGGAATACAAAGATTAGACTATAAAATCGTCACACCACCAAGAAAAGCAATGGAGAAAGACAAACATTTGGAATGATTAAAAAGAAAATGAAAAAAAAAAGTAAGGTATGTATCCCTGGAAATGGTTGGCTTTCAGCTTCAATTGTTGGATATTATTCATGCATGTGTATCACAGGAGGGGTACAGGAGATGTAAACAATAAATCATCAATACACAGGATCTGTGATCTGATATATTAGCCACCCACGTAAGATAAGAAGGAAAATGTAGTGTTGCCTCTCTGCAAGTTTCATTACCCTTCTGCAAAACCAGTTTCTTGTCTGCTTGGGAGCTACAGTGATAGCAGCAAAGCTTTCTTGTCTTTTACTGATGTAAGAGAAAGCACTGACCCACTTCTCTTAGATGCAACATACTGCAACTAAAGTATGTACAGTAAAAGAAGTTAATAAGACTTTAGAAGATATTGAAAAATATCATCAAAATATCATCAAACATTCCAGTTTAGAGCCATCTCCAAATCTTTAGGTCCTTGATTATTTTATGAAAAACACAGAATGAATTAGAAATGATTATTTTAATTCCCAGAAGCTGTAACAAAATAATTTATGCTGGTCTTCAGGTGTTTACTTTTCACCTGACTGACACACAAGTTCCCTACAGTTTTGAGTGAGTATATTAACTAAAAAGGAAGCATTGTACAAGTAGCACCTTTAGACAACAGGAACCATTATCTGAACTTCACAACTGATAACTTCAAGTTGTTCTCTTTCCTTAATTTTGTTTGTTTGTTTTAAAGAATGAACGTTTTCCACTGGAAACAGTGAAATAATGTAGAGCATAGTAGAATCCATATTATTTTGTTGCAACTAAAGTTTAATTGACAGAAACAACATAGAATATGACAAAATAAAAAGGGAGAAATCACAAGCATGCTGAAGTTGACCGCTATTAACAATCACTAATTAAAAAAAAAAAAGGAAAATTATACATAAATACTGTTTTTTTGCTCTAGAGATCTGACTATAAAGCACGGGAAGAAATTTCTCAGAAGATTGTCATAGTACAAATTCTAAGGAAGATAAAACCAGAGTTCTTTTTCAAGTCTAAGTTGTAGGTCATATTTTAGACCTTGAGTAAAACCACAGACACCAAAGATAGTTTGATATTAGGTCATTTTATTTTTATTTCTATTTCTTTTTAGCTTTTTTTTTTTTAAATTGGAACATTTTTAAATGTTATCAGACAAATGATTTGTACTTAGTAATAATAATGCATTCCTTTGAAGAGAAACAATTTCTCCAGTTTCACTACTCAAACTATTGCAAGATGTTTACATCAGCTTCACTATCCAGAAGGAAGTATCTTTCATTCACAAAGGGTATCGGAGGCCTATGACAGAAAAATTTAAGTTAGATTTACAGGTAGCATCAGTTTGTGCCACCCAGGATCATGAATAGTGCCCTTGTTGGCTTCAGGATTTAAAGGATTTAGCAGAAAATTTATCACTTCACTTCAGCAGATAATCCTGCTACATATCAAAGTTGTAGTGGTTGGATTTTTGCCCATACTTTACATTTCTTATGTATAAATGTAGGTAGAGAGAAATAAATAAAGGGCTTCACAATTCAGGGCTGTGTCCTGGGTATTTTGTACAACTGAAATGTATTAAAAAGTGTTTAAGTGTGTATAATCGCTATGTGAATGTTTAGCATTCTTAAAAATTGCATTGGGATATATGTGTGAAGATGTGAAATAAGCAATTTTTTTGAGATTAGTGAGAATGTGACCAATCTAGTGTATACTTTCTGATATGTTTTGTGTCACCTATGTTTTTTTTACCAATTTCAAAGCTATGTAAAAAGATCCAATAAGTGACAATCTCTTCTCTGCAAGAGCCCTATTAGCACTCTAGTTACTACAGTTCAAAATTTATAACAGATTTACACCAACTTCAGAAATACGTATTAGTATAATTAAGATTTTGATGGAAAGTTGCTACTAAAAGTCTTCTGTGTCACATTAGTTCAGGAAATTAGCTGCTGGCCATGCTGGCTCTTATTCAATACCAATTGTGACTGCAACAGTATCTGGCATTCAGTCTTCTGCACATTCCAACCTGCAACTCAGACTGCGCATTATGAAAGCAATGACTGCATTTGCTGTTTCCTATAGGCACCTAACCTTCTGTTACAAGTACATCTACTTTCTATATCTGCACAGACCTATTCTTTTAGACCTCTGGAAATTACTACTGTACAAAGTCCTAAAATCTTTGTCTCGTATTGTGAATGCAGCCCCGTGAGTTGTCCACACAGCCAACCAGTAGCCAGAGACAGATGAATGGCATTTGTTCTGACTTCCAATCTCCATTTTGATAAGACAAAATAAAAACTTCTGCATATTATATTTAAATTGTAGTGGCCATCACCCATGTACTACTTTCATTACCGCTAGTCAAGGACTGGACCAATTTAACACTCTTCCTCGTCTGTGAAACTGCAATATCTTTCAGCCTGGCTGTCACAATGAGTTCTACTGCTGTCCTAAGGGCTAGAGGCTACATCATGTGACTCTTTACTGCTTCAATAAAAATGAACTTATAATGTAAAATGCTGCTTTCATTTTATTCTTGTGTATTCATATAATGCTTTTGGGTGAATGAAATTGTTCACATGATACATATTGAGCATATCTTTCATTTCTGCAAAATTATTTTTATGCCGTTTCTTGCAACTGACAGAGGCTTTGCTCTTGATTAAATGTTCTTTCAGCAAAATGGGTAAAAGCTTGGTGGAGTAAACAGTGGTATATTTTCAGATTTCTTCCTCTTCTATGATTGTTTTAGAAGACATTGTTCTGGGAAAGCAATATGCTTTTTTTATAGACTACCCAGTATTTTGCAAGCCCATGATAAGGAAACTGCAGCTCATCTCTACTTGTGCTTTTTTGGTTCTGTTTGTGCACGTACCAGGTGTAACCAGTGATGGTGCTTGCTACTCTTACATCTTAAGTAAAATATCACTGCATTTTTAATAGTTTAAGTTAGGGCAATAGAGTGTAAACAGTGTAAGGCTTTCCTCTATTACACACTTCATTCTCTTACTTTCCAAAATGGTAGTGAGTCTTGAAAAAAAGCTTCCTTCATGCTGTCTTAAAGAGGCAAAATTACAAAAAATACACTGTGAATTGAAATTCACAGAATTTCCTTTTCTTATTATGGATTAACCCAAAGAGTGGGGTTTGGCCTGAATGATCACTGAAGTATTTGTTCTGGTATGACTAATAATCTATAACACTGAGCTCAAACAGAGGAAAAACAATTGCCCTGGAAGTCAGCATGTTTTCTGCCTGCAATCTGCAGTGGGAAAAGGAGAGAAAAATTAGAAGACGAGGATTGGATAACAATGGGAGCTTACATCTTTGCTGTCTGCTAACCTCCTTTATTCCAAAGGCAATGACTGCTTTCCTGCAAGAAAGAACCTCAATAAGCTGCTACTCATCAAGGCAGAAAGGTTAAGCCTGACAACTATAGTTGGCATTCACAATTATTTTAACAAGACACCAGCAGTATGTGTATTTTTTTGCAGTTTCTAGTGCTGCTAAGAATAAACCTGTAGAAAATATTTATTACTTTTATAAAGAAAGTCAATTGAGCGTATAATGTTCCAAGAAAAGTTTAACTCGACTAAACTGAGACTCAGTAGGAAATTTAAAGAGCGGCAATTCCTGTTATCGGTTTTAATGAATGCTATTAAGTGATAACCAAAAAGAAAGAGGAAAAAAGATTAGTGATTGCTCAGAAAACATCCTTCCCACTCCTCTAAATTATCATAACACTGCAATCTTTAGCTGTGAAGTTAATTTCCTCAATAATTGCATTCTGTTTAGAAGTGCAAGCACTCAGAAACACCCACTCGGTATGGCTTCCCCAAGGAATGGCAAAAATAAGATCATCAGAGCCACAGCAGAATTTCAGAGAATATAACAAGATCTCTTGTTGCCCCTTTTTAAGGTCCTAGACCATATATCCATGCTGTCCAGACGACATAAACTGAGTGGTTCTCTTTACCACAATATGTTCAGACAGAACTGTTCTCAGCAGCTGTCAGTGACATCCTCTCAACTGGAAGGTCATCCTGGAGGGACTCAAATGGCCTTCTGATTTTTCTTGTATAAGTTCATTTTTACCCTGACAGAACTGAAAAGGAATGTAATTATGTTATTTCTCTTGTACTGTTTGAATTTCTATTTAGCTGGATGCACAAGATGTGGATCACAATATTGAATTAATTGTCAAATATAATTTGTCACCATAAGCACATACCTAACACACTATGTGAGTACAGTTTTAGTAAAAGGGAGAAAACAAACAAACAAAAAACACAACAACACAAGCCAAACGAACAAACAAACCCAACAAAACTAACCACCATGAACAACAAAAGAACACATTTTCATGGATATTTTAAATTTCTGCTTGAGGAAGAACAAATTCTCAATATTGCCCACTAGTTATAGTGACTATTATTTGAACAAATATATTTGAAAAATAGAGTATTTTAGTACAAATGCTATTATTTCCTTAACTTTAACCTGTACACCACTACAAATAATAAAAACTTGGTTAATTTCTCAGGTGGTTCACTTCTATTAAAAAATAAATAAATAAAAATTAAAATCCTCTAGACAAATAATTAATATCTGATTTCCTATAGCTTGTGGTAAAAACATGAGAAAATTCATAGAAATGATAGAAACCCTTGATGTTATGTTTGAAAATGCCAACCTGTCTTCTTGTATGCCGTGGCAGTGAGGAAATGCCCTGTAGCCCAGCATTAACATCAAAAGAGAATCTGTCTTTTAAGCTGGTTGTCTGAAGGCTCTCTGGAGTTTCCAGCAATGCAGTGGTCCTAAGGCTAGATTCCAGCTCTAACATCTGTATCATAAATCTTCATAACAAATTTACTAAGTAACATATTAACTACTTAGCAATCAAGGAGGGGGGTCTATCCTTGTCTAGGCACAGAATGAGAAAGCAGTGGCCACATCTCATAGCAAGTGAAAAGAAAGATATCCTCTGTCAAGAGGTTCTATGTCTCTTGCCCCACCTATAATTTCAATAAGAAAAAAAAAAAGCTGAATCTCTCCACACAGTTTATAGTTACACTTACGATATTTATTTTTCATTGAAGTTCATGTCAGCTTACACAGCTATCCACATGGTTATACAAAATAACAGCTATAATCAATTATGCTTTTTGTTGACTTTATATAGTAACAAACAGCAATTTAACAATGCGTTGGAGGACAAGGCTTGAAAGCAATATCAGAAAAAAATTAATTCAGACAGTTAGATTTGGCCTTTGATACACGCAACTTCAGTATATTTCCATCACAGACTGTACTTATTTATATTTAGTGCTCAGTTTGATGTGACTAGCAGAGTTTGAGTACTCTGAAAGTCTGTTTGCTTTAACAGCCATTTCATCACTTTGACATTTTCACCTTAATATCTTAACATCTTCACCATTACCTTTTCCCTTCATTATTTTTCTATTCAAATTCTTAACTCTTTCTGTAGTATTCAAATGCAATTGCTCTTCTCATGAGCTATTTCTGATTATCAGTCATTCACATTACACTTCCTACCACTGGTCATGTTAATAGAAACATTTTGTAAACATCAATATTCACAAAAAGAAAAAAATATATGCCTTTCTGCAAGCAAAATATTTAGGAGCCTTTAATTATTTTAATTAATATTATTGAATTTTTAATTTTTATTTATTTATCTATCTATTTATTTATTTATTTAATAAGAATTGATCTATCTTGTCACATAGCACATATACTTTGGAAAAAAATGAAGAAGAGAACAGAGGGTGGAAGGCTGGAACTGGAAGTTACAAGTTACCATAAAAGCTGCAAGAAATTTTCTTCGCTATGTAGCCTTTGAATACAAACTATTCATAAATACTGCAAGAGAGTTTACATAAATAAAATCCAGAAATTGCACAAAGCATATACCTCCTTTCCCTAATATCATCTTGAAAAAGGTAGAATCCAACATGCCCATTTGTACAGGTGTCATAAGAGGACAGATATATGCACCAAAAGACATTTTCTTTTTAGATTTCCAAAGTTCAGTAACACTATAAGTCTGCATCCTACAGTGGGGAAAGGCAGTGTCCACCTTAGACAATACTGACAGGTAGTTCTTGGCAACCCAAAAGACTTGCCTAGAACTTGGCAAGTAAAAAGTTCTTGATAGCTTAAAGCTAAGTATACGTTTTTATTTTATATATATATATTTTTGTTATTTATTTATATATTTTAACCAGGCTTTACGTCTTGAAGAGTTACAAAAGATTTTTCCAAGTCTTTTTCTTAATGAGTAAAAAAATTCTGTCCTACTGGGGCCAACTCTGAATTTAGCCAAAACTGAAATTCCCTTGTTGAAACCTAATACTGTAAACGTAGTGGTCAACTGCAGAACTGTTTTCCAGTTATCATGACTTATTAAGTCTTTGCCTTGCTGCTACTACCAAATGTATCCAATCCTAATTACCTACGGCTTTGTAAGTCTTCTAATACAATGTCTCACTGAGGCTGAAGTTAGACCATGTTCAGAGATTTCACCTATTGCCATAAATACTCCTCTTGCTTTTAATTTACACTCCAGTCAAATGATAGCCCCCCATACTAGTGAGTTTACTGAAAAAAAATAAAAAAATAAAATACCGTTATCCTTTTTGTATTTGCTTTTAGCTCGCCCTACCAGAGAGTTCTCTTAGTTTACAAAAACATTTGAGAGAGATAGACAGATTATTTCAATGAATAAAGGTGAACATGGGCAAGCTAAAGGGGTCTGCTTATATTTTTCTTGTTTATGACAGTCTGAATTGCTGGCATATATTTCATTGAATCTCTAATTCTATTACTGCCTTACACAGGCTGTTTGTATTTGCTCATTAATGAAACAGTATCATGACTGAATGTGTGGCAGCCACAGTAATTAGCAAAGCATCTCCTTCCATTCTTCAAAATGTCGTCAAAACACTTGTCAGGAAACAAACTCATTTTCAGTCTACTGCCATTTACAGGGTTTCAGGCACTGATGATAGCTTGTCTGCTTAGTTTAAAAGAACACTTGATATAACAGAACCTGACACTGTTTACTTCAGCCTATTATGCCTGCTACATTCACTGAATGCTTCAGTAGAAAAGAAAAATTGAAAGAAAGCTATTCATTGTAATGCCAGCTGCTTTAAAAAAAGGAAATCAATTTTTGCTTGAGCTTAGAACGTATTTAGCATGCCCAGAGTGACCACCACTTCTGATGTCAGCAACAAAAGAATCTGCCTCCATTTTCCACAACAATCACAAAACAGCTACAAAACATTGAAGATGTAAGATTAGTTTCATTTTAGCTTATGTTCAAATTGGTATCCACTAATACAGACAGTATCTGAAAATAGAATGACCGCTATGTCACAGGTTGCATGTAGAAGCAGAAGAGAAGCAGGGGTGTATTTCAATATAATGTCTCATTAAAAATTATTTGGCAGGACCATTTTAAGGCTGAAATAATTAATTATGTTTGGTCTTTACAGCTGGTATCATGATGACTTTCCATGCTGCTAATTCATTATTTTATGGATAGCTTGTTTCAAATGTGGTTATCTAAGTATAGCAATGTTCATAATGTTTTATGTACTCATGACAAGTCAATATCTATGTCATTCAAAACTTCTTGGTATGATGAAAGTTGAACAGATGTCTTTCTCTTAAAATTAACTTCCATATAAACTTGATTGCATAATATATATGAAACTGCATAAGCTTAATCATTATAATAATAAGAGTAATTATTATTTCAGTAGTGTGGCCATGCATAGATCAAAATCAGGGCTTTATTGTGCTAGCCTAGATAGAAACACATATTACAAAAATAATCTTAGTATTATATAATATAGTGCACCTTGTAATATAGCTAGTTAGAAGTCCACAAAACAAAGAAAGATCCTGGATCTGTAAGTGGACTACCAGGCACCTCAATTCTATGGTATTCACAATCGTCATATGGATAATTTTATCAAAACAAACATCCCATGCCTCTCCCCCTACCCTTCCCCATAAGTAAACACCTTAGCTTCTACATTTTTTTGTCTTGTGTTTGTAGCTAGGTTAGGGAGTGTCCTGGTTTCAGCTAGGACAGAGTTAATTTTCCTCCTAGTAGCTGGCAGGGTGCTATGTTTTGGATTAGGATGAGAAGAGCGCTGATAACATGCTGATGTTTTAATTGTTGCAGAGCAGTGCTTACACCAAGCCAAGGACTTTTCAGCCTCTCTCTGTCCTGCTAGCGAGCAGGCTAGGGGTGCAGCAGGAGCTGGGAGGGGACAGACCCAGGACAGCTGACCCAAACTGGCCAAAGGGGTATTCCGTACCATCTGACGTCATGCTGAACAATATATAGGGGTGGCTAGCCGGGGTGGGGGGGCCGGCTGCTCGGGGATAGGCTGGGCATCGGTCAATGGGTGGTGAGCAATTGCATTGTGCATCACTTATTTCGTACACATTATTATTATTAATACTATTATCATTATTATTGTTATTATTATTGTTATTATTATTTTCCTGTCTTAATAAACTGTCTTTATCTCAACTCACAGGCTTCACTTTCCCGTTTCTCTCCCCCATCCCAGAGAGGGAGGGGGGAGGGTGAGCGAACGGCTGTGTGGTGTTTAGCTGCCAGCCGGGCTAAACCACAACAGGGGGGAACGCGGTAACTCTGCCCCTCCCACTGTTTGCCCACGGTGCAGCACGGGATGGCACTGGGCTAGACAGTGCCGTTCGACGCATGATGCAGAGGGAGGACCATTACAACCGTGGCAGGGAAACGGGAAGCAGAGCGCGGGGCGGGGCCGCGCGATGACACAAGTGCCCCGGCCCTCCTTCGTAGGCGGGCTGTCCTCGCGGAAGTCACCGCCCTGGACGATGATGACTACCGGGTTGCGACCGCAGCCGCCCACTGCTCCAGCGATCCCGCCCACTACGTCACCGTGGATTCCCTCACAGCCAGAACCCGAGGAAGCGCCGGATTGGATGTCTCCACAGTAACGAGCTGCACCCTTTGGGGCACTCGAGTCCACAGAATACCTCTAAATGTACAGGGACCAATAGGGAAGGGATGCAGCGCCCTCTTGCTAGGGCGGTATAGCACCACACTAACGGGTCTTTTTATACTGCCTGAAGTCGTTGACGTTGATTATGAAGGCATAATACAAGCAATGGCATGGACTCCCTCCCCACCGATGCTCATTCCCAAGGGGACTACAATTGCACAGTTAATACTATTTAAAGCCATAGTTCCACAAGCAGAGACATGTGACCGACACGACGCGGAGTTTGGATCAACGGGACCCCCATCAGCTTTTTGGGCCTCGGCCATTACCATCAAGAGGCCTACGCTGACCCTAACACTTCATCACCCGCAGGCTGACCCCTCCAGCGCACAAATAACCGTATTAATGGATACCGGGGCAGATGTCACAGTAATTTCTCTTCATGATTGGCCCAAAAGTTGGCATGTAGATTCCACCACAAAAGGCCTTGTGGGAGTCGGTGGTGTCTCCGGTACTTTTCAGAGCCGGTATATGCTTAGCATTAACACTCATGAAGGCTCGCTGTATAACGTCTGGCCATATGCTGCCATCATACCTGTCAGTCTCCTGGGGAGGGATGTGATGGGGCAGGGTGAGTTCACTCTGAGCTTTCCGGAAAATTTTCAATAGCGGCCATTGACGAGTGACCGCGCATGAGACTCACCTGGAGAACTGATAATCCTGTGTGGGTGAATCAATGGCCGCTTCCTGCGGAAAAGGTCGCTGCTCTCCAAGAACTTGTCCAAGAACAGTTACAATTGGGACACATTACCCCCACAACCAGTCCCTGGAATTCACCCGTATTTCTTATTAAAAAGAAAAGCGGGAAATGGCGATTACTTCACGATTTACGTCAAATAAACAATGCAATGGAGGACATGGGAGCTCCCCAGCCCGGATTACCTTCTCCTCCTATGCTCCCTCGCAATTGGAATATCTTAATTATCGATTTAAAGGACTGCTTCTTTACTATTCCACTTCACCCTGCTGATGCTCCTCGATTCGCGTTCTTGGTCCCAAAAATCAATAAGACCGAATCAATGGATAGGTATCATTGGACTGTGCTGCCTCAAGGGATGAAAAATTCCCCAACAATTTGCCAAACATACGTAGCAGAAGCGCTACGCCCCGTACGCAAACGATTCCCGCACGTATACATCTATCATTATATGGACGACATATTGCTCTCTAGTCCGACAGACAACTTAACGCAAGAAGTACTGCCTGTTCTACGGCAGGAGTTCCAGACATGGGGATTACAAATCGCACTGGAGAAAATTCAAATCGAGGCGCCTTGGAAATATTTAGGCTGGAAGATACTGCAGCACAGTATTCAACCCCAAAACGTAGCCATTACAACGGAAATTCGCATGCTCAATGATGTCCAGAAGCTTATAGGCAATATAAATTGGATAAGGACGCAATGCGGAATTGACAACCATACACTAGCACCCCTGTTCAAGTTGTTAAAAGGGGACACTAATATTAATGCGCCCCGCCGGCTGACTAATGAAGCCAGGGCGGCGCTACACCGTATAGAGGAGATCTCTGCCCAACAATGCCAGCGGCGAGCAGAAAATTTACCCATTCAGCTCTACATATGCAACCAGAATCCACAACCTTTAGCTATTATTGCGCGATGGGACTCCAATGCAACAGACCCGTTGCTGCTATTAGAATGGGTGTTTCTACCCCACCAACCGACAAAGACACTTGCCACCCGCATTGAAATGTTTTCAGATTTGATTAGGAAGGGAAGAGAACGAATTATAGAAATGGCCAGAGAAGAGCCAAAATCCATTATCATTCCGATAGTTAAAGACTATCTTGATTGGTGCCTCCAGAATAGCTTAGAGCTACAGTCAGCCCTTTCGGGTTTCAATGGTCAACTTGATACACGTCTCCCGTCTCATAAAACGCTTACTTTTTATAATAATGTACACGTTGAGGACAAGCCGCTATATCGATGGCACCCAGTCCAAGGACAAACAGTATTCACAGATGGGTCAGGGAGAACGGGAAAAGCTGTAGTCACGTGGGAACAAGGAGGCCACTGGCAACATGTCATAGAAACAATACAGGGCTCCCCTCAGATAGTAGAATTACATGCGGTAGTAATGGCGTTCACGCAATGGGACCAGGCTCCACTAAATATTGTCTCTGACTCACATTATGCAGTAGGAGTAGCACAACGAATTGAAAGATCTCAGATCAAACACATCCACAACGAAGCACTATTCTTAAAATTTAAAGAGTTATTATTTCTTGTAGAGCACCGTACCCACCCTTATTGCGTGATCCACATTAGAAGTCATACGACACTCCCGGGATTCTTTGCAGAAGGAAATGCCCGGGCCGATCAATTGACTAACATTGCATTGCAAGTCCCAGTGTCAAATACATTGTCCCAGGCTCGTTTATCACATCAGTTCTTCCACCAGGCTGCAAAGGCATTGTCCAAACAGTTTGTCATCCCCATAGGAGATGCTAAGCTCATAGTACAGACCTGCCCAGATTGTCAACAACGACCAGGCCCACCGACTACAGTTAATCCTAGGGGCCTCTCTTCTCTTCAGCTTTGGCAAACTGACGTTACTCACGTTCCCGAGTTCGGGAGGCTAAAATACGTTCACGTGTCCATAGATTCTTTTTCGCACGCGCTCTGGGCCTCTGTGATGACGGGCAAAACAAGCCGTCACGCACAGGCGCATTTCCGTGCGGCCTTCGCCACCCTCGGAATCCCTAAAGAAATAAAAACTGATAATGGCCCAGCTTATGCAAGCCGCTCTACGCGACTTTTTTTCCATACCTGGGGCATCACTCACAAGACAGGCATCCCACACTCACCCACAGGACAGGCAATAGTAGAACGTGTTCACCGCACGTTAAAGGACTTATTGGCTAAACAGAAAAAGGGGGAGACACAGGAGACCCTGCAGAATAGATTGAACAAAGTGGTATATGTCATAAATCATTTGACACTACCTTTTCAATACGAAGACGTACCACCTATAATTAAGCATTTTAAATCAATGGAATCAGGACTAACGTCCGTTCCAACAGGAAAAGTGATGGTTATGATGAGAAATCTGGATACTGGGGGGTGGGAAGGACCATATCCCTTAATAACCTGGGGGCGAGGGTACGCTTGTGTTTCCACAGGACAAGGACCACGATGTTGTGCCGGCTCGTGGCATGCGAGCATGGTTGGGACCATCATCCTCGTCCACCTCTGCAGCTTCGGCGCCTCCTGGGTCTCAGTCCAGCCCAGACTGTGGGTGACCCATTCGGTGATAATCTGGAGCTGATTAATACAGCAGTGCACTAAAGGTTAGATGGGAGGAGGTTCCTGGATCTGGTGGAGCCAATGAAACGACCCATCTATGACATGTCTGGTGGGGAACCCGGCGGATAACAAAGACTGGACTGTCTACTTATGGCAAGCACCCCTAGAGCCACAGGAATTAGATATCCTGGGATGTGTAACAGTAATAGCATGTGTAAGGTTTAATTGCTCAAAAAAAAAAAAAAAAAAAAAAAGGTCAATGCCGCACTTGCTCCTTATTGCAATGCATCTCTTTGCTGTCATTATACAAATTATAATATCATCCTTCCTTGTGCCAGGAGCCGCTCTGCTCGGCTGTGGGATCGACTGTGGAACAGACACCCCTAGAGCATTTTTTCCTCGGAGGGGTCTCCACTCTCAGCTGCTCACCACGGGAGCAGACAAGGACCTCCTGAAGCCGCGCACAAATTATTTTAAGTGATGTTTTCTTGTGGTATGAATGAGAAGTGCAAGAGGCCTCTTTGCGTGATTGTGTGATTGTGTGATTGTGCTGTGCGAGTAAGAAGCAGTATCGCTGCGAAGCAACATTCCTAGCACTTAGTGGCTTGTTGACTGATGTAGATTCTAGTAGGCACGCTACTTTACAATCGTAGTTCTGCATGTGATTTTCACCCTGTTGCTTATTGTACCTTGCTTATTGCAGTGTCTGCGGTGATTGATAGAAAAATCTATAGAAAGCGTTTGGTTGATTGAAAATAAAGAAGGGGGAACTGTGGGAGAAGAATTCGGAGGGAGCTTTGTGCTGTTTTGTGGGAAAGGAATTTGCAGGGAGCTTTGTGCTGTTTCACACATCCCTGAGTTAGAGATAATGAGGAAAACAGCGGTAGAACCAAAAACTTGAGCAAGGACGAGATAAAGTAAATTGGCTACAGTGTTAAAGATGAGTTTTGGGCAGTAGCCAATTGCTGGCTGGCTCAAGGCGCGTGTCTGAGGGTCTCTAACCAATTGTAAGACAGATTCGGGCGCATGGACAGCGTGTGGGGCTACAGGGAAAGTATATGTAGTGGTGAAAAATGGCAATAAAGGCCCTGCTGTTGAAGAGCCATCAGGAGTCCGTGTCGTGTGTGCCTTCAGTAGGGAAACTCTACTAGGTTCCGAATTAGTTAATTCCGAGGATGCTTTCTGTCCCATTCATCCATAAATCCACAAATTTCTGCTATCACTTTTGATGAAACATCTACAAACAGAAATTACTGCCCCTAAAACTCTCAGGTACTGAGGGATCTGTTGGAGGTATAGAATTCCTTTCTTATCTCCTAGTGGATAGTCATGGTTGCTGTCTAGGACCTGTCCCATCAGCCTCTACGGACTGTACTAGTAATAAGGAACACACACCACTGCATGGGCTTGGACAGTACAGGCTACACAGATTTCAAGTTAGGTATCAAGTGCTTTTACAAATATTAATTTTAACTGTCTTAAGAAGGTGGTGTGATGCTGACAGTTGGTTAGAAAGACTTGGAAGTTGTTACTCTGTAGTGCTCAGAATGAGAATCCTTGAATCCTTGATATATGGTAAAGGAAATTGGTCAAAGCAGGAGGCGAGTAGTTCTGAATTTCACTTTCCCTACTACTTCCAGATATTGACAACCAAGTGTGCCCAATCAAGTTTTGCCATAACTCTCTTTTCATACAAAACTGGTAGGTCAGAAGTGTATGGTTAAATCTTTGGTGGTATTTTGGTATATTTTTTGTCCAGCTCTACCTTTCTTGCTACTTTATATAAACATTTGAGATTTACTTTTTGCCTTAAGGTGTTAACAGCTTTGAAAAAAAAATTTAAACCATATGATGACTTAATAAAACTTTCCTTGGAATATCAATTTGATCAACTGCTTTTTGAGATACAGAAAAGAGCAATTCTACATTATAATTTTGTACTGTGTGAAGAAACACTTCTTCTCATTTGTTCTGAATCTAATATTTTTCTTTAATGCCCATTGTATTAGAAGAACATATTATATATTACAAGAAACAGAAACAAATAATTTCCTAATCACTTTTTATATGCCACACATAATTTAATAAATCTCTACAATTTTCAAGTCTCGTGGCCATATTTGTCCCTGTTTCATGTTGGAGACCTGCCTAATCTATTTTTCATGTAGGAGAAGTTTCATACCCTTCCTCATTCTTCACACAGCCTAGCCTCATCACGGCTGATCATTCTCCTTGTGCTTTTGGAATGAGCAGCTCTGCAAAGATAAGACAAGATTTTAGAGAAACTTTGTAAGGGAAAAAAATCAGAGGAAGTACATTTCTAAGCCAGGTAACTAGCCATTTTATCTGCAACCTAAGAGGAATAAAATAGGCGATCAAGAGAAGAGGAGAGGAGAGATTAAAAGGAAACTGAGAAATAGTACATAAAATAAATGATTAGGTGGTTGGCAATTATACCTCTGCCACTAGTTACAGATACTAATTTAAGAATCATATCATGATGGTTAATACCAATACACATATCTTTAGCACATTGATCTTGACATTCTTTAATTGTTTCAAAACAAAAATATAATAATTAATCATAGTGATTACCTGCTCTGTGAGGTATATTATCACCTGATTTTTGCAAGTGAGAAACAAAGAATATCATGTAATTTCTGCCAGTTTCTGTACTTAAGTCTAGTTATCTTTCCTTGTCTTCAAAGTCAAAAGATGAGTTCCTCCTGAGTACAGTTCAGAGAAGCTAAATGTAGTTCTTGCTCCATATTAGTCTCACATGGACGCTGACTTTCTCAGGCAGTCATATGGAGATCCTGAAAAGTCTAATCCTAAAATTATATGTCTAAGAAAGAAGGTGAATATTCTCCAAACATTTCTCAAGTAAGGTTTCAGGCAAGTACGTGAAATAAATAAGCGTAGAATGAAATCAGTCTGTGACTAAAGACTCAACACTGTCAATTCTGATTACCTATAATAAAGTTACTGATGTTTACAATAAAGGACATATGGTATGTTGCATTCAGACAAGTCTGTCTCTGTTCATGAGGGCTTTGTGCACATAGGGTAGGAACAAGCAAGCTCTGCAGAGTTACACAATCACAAATGGAAAAACAAAAATAAAAACAGACCCAATATTTCTTTCATGCATATGCATTCACAGTGTGAATGCAACATACGTTCTGGTCACTTTTAGTCCTGTCTTCGCCTGGACACTCACAAAAATGGTGATTGTCTTATACAAAATTGTACTTCTGCTCACTTGTATGTAAATACTTGTTCTTGGGCTGCAAACAACATACTGAGAGCAACTCAAGGCTTCACTAAATTCTAGGTGCTATGACATCTCTTTGTATAACTGTCAACTGAAAAAAAAAGTTTTTTTTTTAAAGGCTACTTTTATATAATAAAAAATCTTGAGTTTCTATCTTCATATATCATGAATATTGCATTGTAGGAGATATACAGTTAAAATTTTTGAAATTCAAATTTATGTCCATATTTACAAAGTATGAAATATTGTGAGTTATTCTCAGATGAAAAGGATGACTCTCATTTTTTATTCTCTTTGGTTAAAGATGCTGGGTATATAGACATGGTGTAGCCTGGAAAATAATGCACACCATCTGTGAAAAGTTCCTGTTTTCTTCAGGCAAAAGCACAGCTAAATTTATTTTTAGTTTAAGGGTATCTATAAGTCAAGCTAGACTTATGTGGTCTGTGCACGTGTATACTGGATGGTAATTTTATCACCATCTGATTTCTTGAAACTTTATAGAGATTGCAAATGTATCTCTGATGATTTGTGGAAACCTTGTGCAAAGACTTGGCAATCTTACAGATTGCAGTGCCTTGGAAGAAAATACGTAATATAGTTCACATAAAGTAGTTATGTCCATCTGGATGTTAACCATCACAACGAATAGCCCAGTAATTCAGAATTACCATTTCGAACATGGAGTCGTCACAGGAAGGATACCTCAGGACTAACAGGACAAATAATTAGTATAACCTTAGCGGCATCTTCACTTAGGACTGAAGTAGATTTATCTTTGTTTTCATTTTTTTTCCAGAAATGGAGAAAGCTTTGTGTGTGCCCTTCCATGTCTTCTATCAACTCCACAGATTCTATTCCATTAAATTTTTAACTGAGGAAGAGAGTTTCCTGTCAGTAGCTAAGAAGCCTCTACCAAAAAAAGAAAAAAAAGAGCATATTCAGTTCTTACAAGGACTGCAAGACATCAGTATATTTTATATTTTTCACCTTAGGACATCAATGTTGAAGTGAGGATTTCAAACTCCTTTCTAGTACAAGAGTTCTTGTTCTTCCTGTTTTGGCATTAATAAGATCCTGCTGGATAAAACAGTAATAAGCACATAAGTGGGATTTAGGAACGGGGGACTGTTTAAAGTTGACTTTAAGCTTACTTATAGAGTTTTGTGTGGCAGCTATTAAAGTTTCAAATGATGTATGCACAGATGGAAATAATTAGGAGACAAATGTTAAGCAGTACCCTTGTTAAGGAGAGAAGAAATATTTTAGACATATTTTCAAGATGCTTTTCAACATCTTTCTTCATGTGTACACTCCTCTCTTATGAACTATGAGTTTGTATTAGACATATATTTTAGAGCTATTACAGAACAAACTGCAGAAATATTTCACCTTTTTCTTCAGTTATTTTTCTGCTGAATCAGCATAGGATAGGTTAAGGACTCTTGAGATGGCAGTGGTGAGTGGGTTGGAGCCCATGACTGAGAGAGGAAGCAAGCGCTCCTCCATTAACAGCACTGAGCTGCTAGATGATCTTAAACCCTACTGCTTATTTTTATTCTAAGGCACCTCAGATTCTCCTGAATAAGTACTGTCAGAAGGTGTCAGCAATTGTGAAAGTAGATGTGACATTTTTTTCTCTGTAAGGGTAAGAGGGACCAGCTCATGCTCAGTGAAATTTCAGGACCTGTGCTTGAACCAGTCTTCAGGATATATCAGAAGTCAGTGTGGATAAAATCTACAACTATTGTCTTTCTGTGCAAATGGTGAGGGTGTTGCTCTTTATGTTAAGAAATGGATAGGTTGCAAAGAGATGCCTCTGAGAATCAGCCATGGATCAGCTTGTGGGTAAAAGTTAAGGACCAGACCAATAGAGAGCACCTTGTGGTCTACTGTCTACTGTCTACTACAGGCCCCCTGACTAAGGGGAACATGTTGATGAGGCCTTCTTGCTTCAGCTACAAGAACCATCACACTCGCAGGCTCTTATCTTGATGGGGGGACTTCAACCACTCAGATGTCTGCTGGAAAAGCTACACTGCAGGCTGTAAGCAATCCAGGATACTCCTGGAGTATATGGAGGATAACTTCCTGGTCCAGGTATTAGACAAACCAACTAGAGGAGAAACATTACTGGACCTGGTGCTCTGCAGTGTGGATGAACTCATTAAAGAGGTTAAGATCGGAGGCAGTCTGGGCTGCATCAACCATACCCTGATTGAGTTCCTGATCTCAAGGAATACGGGCCTGGCAAAGAGACCAAGTCAGGACCCTGAACTTTCAAAAAGTGAACTTCCAGCTGTTTAAAGACCTGGTGTAAGAGATCCCCTGCAACACTGTCCATAGGAACAGAGGAACTGATCAGAGCTGGCAACTCTTCAAGGATACTTTTCTTAGAGCGCAAGAGCTCTCCAACACCATGTGTTTAAAATCTGGCAGGGAAGCATGGCTGAGCAAGGACCTGTTGGTCAAACTGAGGTGCAGGAAGGAAAGGCACAGGAAGTGGAAGCAGGGACATGTGGCCTGGGAAGAGTACAGGGATGCTGTCCAGATGTGCGGGGATGTGATGAGGAAAGCCGTGGAACTGAGCTTGGCAAGGGATGCAAAGAATAACAAGAAGGGATTCTAGGGGTACATTGGCCAGAAAAGAAAGGCCAAGGAGAGTGTTCCCCCTCTGATGGATGAGAAGGGTGAACTGGTAATGACAGACATGGAGAAGGTTGAGGTACCCAATTACTTCTTCGCCAGTCAGGCTTCCCATGTCTCTTGGGTCCCTGAACCTCTAGGAAGGTGCAGGGGTGCAAAGTCCCTCCCACTGTATATGAAGAGCAGGTTTGAGACCACCTGATGAAACTAAACAAGTACAAGTTTATGATGTCTGAGACCATGCATCCCAGGGGCCTGAAGGAACTGGCTGATGGAGTTGCCAAGCCTCTCTCCATCATATTTGAGAAGTCCTGGCAGTCAGATGAAATCCCTGGTGACTGGAAAAAGGGAAACATTACTCCCATTTTTAAAAAGGGTAGAAAGGAGGACATGGGGAACTACAGACCGGTGAGCCTCACCTCTGTGCCTGGGAATATCATGGAACAGATCCTCTTGAAAGCAATGTCAAGGCACATGCAGGACAAAGAGGTGATCCAGGACAGCCAGCATGACTTCACCAAGGGCAAATTGTGCCTCACCAATCTGGTGGCCTTCTATGGTGGTGTGACTGCATCAGTTGACAAGGGAAGACCTATCAATGTCATCATTTACCTGAACTTCGGCAAGGCCTTCGACAGTACCACAAGACATCCTGATATCCAAAACGGAGAGAGATGAATTGAATTGTGGACCATTCAGTGGATAAGGAATTGGCTTGAAGTTTGCACCCAGAGAGTCAATGGCTCTATGTCCAGGTGGAGGTCAGTGACTAGTGGTGTCCCTCGGAGATCTGTCTTGGGACTGGTGATGTTTAATATCTTTATCAATGACATAAACAGTGGGATTGAGTGCATCCTCAGTAAGTTTGCAGAGAATGATTGATGCTGTTGATAAATCACTAAGCTGATTGATGTTGTTGATAATCACCAAGCTGACTGATGCAGTTGATAAATCATAAGGAAGGTATGTTTTTGCTGCCCAGAAAGCCAACTGCATCCTAGGCTGCATCAACAGAGAAGTGACCAGCAGATCAAGGGAGAGGATTGTCTCCCTCTTCTATGCCCTTGTGAGGCCCCACCTGGAGTGCTGTGTCCAGGTCTGGGGCCCCTGCCACAAGAAGGATGTGGATCAGTTAGAGCAGGTCCAGAGGAGGGTAGTGAAGATGATCTGAGGGCTGAAACACCTCTCCTATGGAGAAAGACTGAGAGAGCTAGGGATGTTCAGCCTGGAGAAGAGAAGGCTCAGGGAGACCTCATTCCAGTCTTTCAGTACTGAAAGGGGGATTATTAAGAAACCTAAGAGCCACATTTTACTTGGGTACACAATGACAGGACAAGAAGAAATGTTTTTAAACTACAAGAGGGGAGATTGAGATTAGATGTTAGGAGGAAATTCCTCACTCAGAGGGTGGTGAGGCACTGAAACAGGTTGCCCTGGATGCCCCATCCCTTGAAGTGTTCAAGGCCAGGTTGGATGGGGCTTTGAGCAACCTGGTCTGGTGAGAGGTGTCACTGGTCATGGCAGGGAGTTGGAACTAGATGATCATTAAGGCCCCTTCCAACCCAAACCCTTCTATGTTTTCATGATTCTATGACTTCAGTTTCTGGGCCATCCATAACGGTCTTTTTTCACTCATAAAATAAAACAGAACAAAACAAAACAAAAAAAGTATCTCTATTGTTACACTCAGTGCTAGGAGAATAAATAAAATCAGAAAATTCCACAGAATAGAGTCTAAAAGTAAGAAGAAAAAAAAAATTAAATATTTAAAATGAAAGGCAAGGAAGTGAGTGCAAGACAACAGAGAAAATAGGAAACTGGAGGAATTAAAAATCTGGACCCTAGTGCTTTGAAGATGTTTTCACCAGAGTGATGCACAAGAAGAGATCAACTTCACCTCCCTAAGAATTTAAACAAAATGGAATGAGACAGAAAATGCTGTTCGTGATGAGTGTCTTATCTTTTAACACTTCAGGATAGCAAAAATAAATAAATAAATAAATAAATAAATAAATAAATAAATAAAGTTTATTTGGATCCAATAACTTTCTCTTCATCACCATAGTAAAACCCAAAGCCTTAAGAAGATTTGCAAGGCATTGATATGAATGTTATTTGAGTGTAGAAATCTCACCGTAATGCTGCATTAACCACCAAAATATGTATATGTATATATATCATATGTATATACTTATATATATAACACTTCCATTTTTTTGATCAGAAGTCTTTTAGTCCTAATTTCTTCTCACTTTTATTTTACATAGCATTATTATTATTATTATTATTATTTCTTTTATTCTATTAGTCTTCTACAGAAAACTGAATGACTAACAGACCATTTGAAAAAGATCTGCTGGTCATCTCCATAGGAAATGTCTCAGGGAATAGAAAAGGGTAGTAAAAAGTGTTGGCCTGTCCCATAAACAGTTAAAAATAATTTTTAAAGTCCTGACTGATGACTAACAGCAGAGTTAGGGAGGTTTTGGTTGATAATATTAAAGTTATAATTCTCTGTCCTGTGGGAAAATTCACAAGTTTGCCAGCCTGCACCTCTGCAGTAGTTCAGTGAAATAAATGTCTTTCTACAGACATACAGAGCTTGGCACTAAAGGCAGGCAGAACAAGAAACAATAAAGCAAATATAAATGTACTGGGAGTGGGGAGAAAGGAAACTGAACATGTGTACTGTGTCACTGGAGAAAAATCACCTTGTGGTTTGGCAGCTTATTTTAACTTCTCCCTCCCACACTCACGTTAGCTCCCCTTGAATATTTGCATGTGCTGCTTAAGCATTTTATTTAATTTCTTTTTAATAAAATACTTGGACTAAGGTTGAATCAGTTACAGACATAGAAATCCAAAGTGAACTCCACTGAAAAGATCTAGTTTATTTTGGAATTACATTGCAGTAAGTAAGATCAGAAACTGGCCCCCTGACCCTCACTTTGTGAAAGCATTTTCTTTCACAAGTGACAATTTGATGTAGAATTAGTCATCTTAAACTTTATTGAGGTAAAGGAAATATTACCATCATAATATGCCCAAATCCACTTATTCTTAGAAAAGTGAAAACTATAAGCAGTTTTAAATAGTTTAATTTTTTTCCAAGCATCCTTAGAGTTAACGTTTCAGAGAAACAGCTTTGCACAGTAGAAAATACTCCCCTATCATTCCTCTCCTGTTCAAATAAATCAAGAAATGAAATGATCATCTGATTTCTTCTAAGATATAGGATCTAACAACTTGTTTTGGAAACAAGACCAAGTAAAACTTTACAAAAAGCTTTCTGCATAGGATATTTTAACTTTGATCTTATTGGTCCTTTTTTTTTTTCCACATCTTCTCAGTCTTCAGGGCAAGTAAGAAGGGCCCATTTCTGTGACCAGGTATTGAACTATATCCAGTATCCATTCCAATAAATATTTCACATCAAAAACACAAATTTGAAGCAGTCGTATCAGACGAATACACACCAATCACCAAGAGTTAATACAGATATTAAGAACAATAAGTAATCAGAGAAACTTCACTTTTGGATCTGTACTGTAGTGATCACAATCCTCCTAGACTGACATTTATGGGAAAAAATCTTCATCTTTTGTTACAACTGAAAAACTGAACAATGTCAAAGGCAAATTAACAATGGCTTTGCTTGGAAGTTGGTTATGAAAATACTTATCTTGCTTTGCTTGGGCAACAAATACTTATTCCATTGTATAAACAAATTGTGAAGTCAAGAAAATTACTGCTTAACTGTCCAGCTTTCTGTAAGTGTCAGTGAAATACCACATGACCTTCTTCTAAAATATCAAGATTCAATGTAGGTTAAGGAAAAACTCTTTACTAAAAATAAATCTAAGCATTTAGATACCATCAATATTAGTGTAATGAGCAATCTAAGGAGTAAACTACATTTCTGAGAGTAAAGATCGAAGTATGGTATTGTGATTTACCTTATGTTCTTAACTCACACATGCAAGAGGAAGGTGCACAGCCTGATTGTGTGTTATGTCCCCAGTGTCCCAGTACAATATAGCTCATGTATCATGCTCTTGTCCAGATGCCTCTGTATAAATGGCTTAAAGAGAGAGCAGAAAATAATGATGTACTACATATCATCAGGAAAATTCTGGTCCTGAGAGGAAGTGCCTCAGTTTTTGCATGCTAAATGTAGATTAGTTCATGTAAAACTCATGTCTTTAAGACAAAAACCATGAACATGTATAGATTTTGATATGGCAGAGTACAACACAGGCTGCTTCTGTGTCTAAGACGTCTTGCTTTGCTTTTCACTGAAAAAACAAAGGCAATAAATTAGCAATACAACAAGAAAACTGAGCAGCTTTTAAAGATGATAGAAAGAGGAAATTTTATAATTTCACATATGATTAGCATTTATGAATTTTTAGCTCTCCAAACATTTCAAGTAACTTTTAAAATTTCAGCATAGACATGCCTGACACTTACTAGAACATGAAAACAGTACTTCTAGTGTTTTCAAGCCGATAACCTTAGAATATTTCAAAAACATACACAAGGCCTTATGAGGTGAAGTCATAATTAATAGGCAGGATGGCTACCACACTTGCTGTTTCATGGGAAATTCTGTGACACTTCCCTCTTCTCCCTTCCCCCCTCTCCCTCTCCCCCGTAAATATTTTTTTATAATCAAGAAAGAAAAATAAAAATTACTCACACTATGATATCTTAGAATTTGTTTCAATAAAAGTGAAATAATCTTTTCTGAGTTTCAGTGTTTAAAATAAGGAGATATGTAAAAGATTCTGTGTTAATTTCAAATGTTAGCAGTTAAAAAAAGGATTTTATCAAGAGCATTACCTATCTGAAAGCTGTGCAATGCTTCATCTCCTTTTTCCTAAATTTTATTTGAAAGTGACACTTTAAAAGTTTCAATAAAAGCAGTTTTTCATACAACAGAATCAGGGGTGTTTCAATAAATATTCTTATAAATAAATATTATTTTTAATTATTACACTGGACAATTATTTACTGGACAGTAAAAGCACAAAAACTGGACTTTCTCCATCTCTGCTCTTCTCCAGGCTGTAGCTTTTACCTAACATCTACAGCCATGTAGCTAACATGGCTAAACATTGTTAAGAATAAAGTTACCAGAAAAATTTAACCTCAACTTGATTTCCAACAAAAATAAATCCAGAAAAGAAAAAATGCAGCGAGCAGAATTTGTTACAGTTTATTTGGTTGCTGCAGAAAACAAACTGTGATTAGAAGCAGCAAAGCTAGTTTTAACAATCTTTCCATTGTCCATTTGTGCTTTAAACTAAAATCAGTTTGGCTGCTGTGTACGCGTCTGTGTTATGAGTGCATACACAGAACGCTGGCTGGTGTTGCCTTTTACTAATCAAAGGGATTCCTTCTTTGCTAAACAACTTCTCCTCCTGTTTGTTCACACTGAGAGGTCATAATCCCTAGCGGCCTTAGGTATAATCTGTTGCTATGGGAATGACCATGATGTTACAAAGGAAGGATTATGACCTTTCACTATATAAAAATGTTAGGTTTCCATTACCTTCCTGAATAGAACTGAAGCATTTTCATTGCAGTGTTGGGAGTTATCTTTTCTAAATGGACGTAGGGCTAACTATCCATGTAGTTGATAAGTGTTATCCCCAGTCATTACTGATTGTACCAACACTTTGATTTCCAAAAGATAATGAATAACTTAATAAAGAACTGTCAGTGGAAGAACTGAAGCCTTTAACTAAGCAGTGAAAGCCTTTCACTGCTTAAAAAGAATTTATCAGTACAAGATAGAGGTTGAATAATTACCATTAAATCCTTGAAAAAAATATATGTATAAACATAACAGGGGAAAAACAAGAATGAGATGTACATGATTTTTAATTAATGCAAATTTTTCATGTTGCTTCATTTTCTTTCATTATATGGTTTAGGATTAAAGAAAGAAAGAAGTCATCACTTGACTGCCTATTGCAAGACATCTCTGGCCTTGACTGATAATAAAAAGGAGTGAGTGGTATGAAGCCTAAGGAACAAGGCTCAATCACTCCCAGCAATTACTGTGTCTTATTGATAACGTGCAGCTGCAAATGCCATCTCTGGAACAAAGCCTGTCACAGATCAGACTGATTCCATTAAAAAGCTTTGATTAACATGTCCCTGGGGTGTGCTGGGGAAACTTTTTACGCCAAATGACAGCCTATTGCTACTGCTACTGAATTGTCCTCCTGAAATACTCTTGTGTTTTAATCTAGTGCACAGTTTAAATTAAAAAACAGCAATGACTTTGTGTGACCTAAATACGAGCTGCTTTTATTCATTGTGGGATATATCAACTGCTTGCAGATTAAGTGTTCAAAGAAGCAACAATTAACCTTACTGTGTGTTAGCTAATATTAATTATATATCTTCTGTGCTTTCTTGTGCTAGCGTACATGTGCCCTCTCTGGGTCATATTTAATGTGCTCTGTTTAGTGGACAAGAAGCTTTGTGCTTGTCTTTCCTTGAAAACAAATTGTTTGTATTTGACAAGCATAACATCAACAATGTTGGCTTTCTTTAGCAGGAGCTGACATTGATGTGTAAATGGATTTTAGTCCTTTTAAACAGACACACAAAAGCTCCATCTTTCTGGGCCTCAAATTTCAAGAGGGCGAGGAATTGCCCTCTACACACCCAATCATTTTCCCATCATCCACTGGGGAAAACAGCCCTTATCTATTGTGGATATTTTTCTTTGTTACCCTGCAGTACCTTGTAAGACATGTGCTGAATGGTATATGTCAGGGCCAGCAGGGGATAATACATTATGAACAAAAAAAATGGATTCCTTTATACTCCATTAAAATACATATTTAGAAACACCTGCAGGTATAAGAAGCACTTGCCAGAAGCCTGTTTGATGTGATGTGCTAGAATCTAGGAAAGAGACATAAAAGAAATTCCTGATCCTGTTCACATTGAGGTCAGTGTTAAAATCACATTAAAACAATGTTAAAGCAGCGCTAAATCCACAGAGAATCAAATGTCAAAACGTGGAGTCATTTGGCACAGTGGTCATTTATTAGCAGCAATTCAGATTTCCCCTGTGCTGAACCTTTAACGAGGGCTAGGGCTCCTAAACCATACCCAGACACTTTGCTGCTCTGAACAGGAGCAGGGCGGCAGGACTGGGACTGGCAGGGGACATGCATTTCGTAGCCCCTGCCCTCCTCCCAGAAATGGGCTGTCTGCGTGGGCAAGGGAAGGGAGGCAGGTGGGCAGCACAGCAGGACCCCTTCTGAGAAAGGTGGTGGCAGGGAGACAGAGATGTGTATAATTTCAGCCATTTCCAATATCCACTGGTGGCTTCAGGACTGCTGTACAAAATGGTATGGGGTGTAAGGCAGCTCTGCTTTGCAGTAACTCACTGGTAACTGTACTGGGATCATGATAGAAAGGAGCTACGTAACTGTATTTTCACAGCAACTAACAAGCAATAATCCTCTGTGGAGCATTCCAGTCTGAAGAGACATTGGTGGGGAAATAACCAGCCTTCTTGCCCTTCAAGTAGCGCTGGGGTAAGTGCTATTTCACGGGAGAAGCGCTTTCTTCTAGGCTTGCATTCTGCTAGCAGTAGTTCTCCACGTCCCAAATGGGATTTGTTTTCCTAGAATTGGGACAGCCAGCAGAAGGATTCAGTCACCTGCGTCTGGGTTCCCTTTGAATCTTGCCATGTTAAAGGCTATCTGCTCTAATGGATGTGTATGCAGATGTTGACTTCAAGTGTATTTTGCAATGTGCAGGAGTTGACACCATAAATCTAACTAAAGGCAGAACAAAAACCTTGCTGAGAACAAGTTTGAATAAATATGCAGGGCTCTCAGAAAATAGGTGCTATTGCTGTCACTGATTTGTGCTATTCATATAAAATGATAGAGCTATATATTTTAACACCCCAACAACGTTATTTGTTGACTTTGTGGAATGACCACCTATGTCTGCAATTGACAAAAGCCTTTCTATACAGGGTGATTGTGGCTACAAATGTGCTTTCAGTGCCTCTATTACCTTTCCTTCAGCAGGTGTAACACTTTATTGCTTGATACTACTCTCCCTTTTAGAAGTCTGGCTCCAAGCCTCCTTTGTTTCAACCCAGATTCCAGCCTCTATTTAACTATTCATATAAAAAAAAAGGGGGGGGAAGAAAAAAAAAGAAGAAAAAAAAAACACACAACCATCTGGAGTAGAACTGATAGGGGAGGGGATTCGTTTCTGTACCTTTTTTAACTGTCTTAAAGGTGAAAGGATTTGTCAAATCCATTAACGACCTATCTTAGATCTAATAGATACTTCAACATTCAAAAAGGCTTGTTCAGAAGCAGGTTCAAACAAAGGAAACAGAAGCAAGGAAGAACATGCACAAGGAGTAAAATGGTTTGGGAAGTATAAATCTACCCAATTATAATTCAAACAAAAACAAGTGAGAAACTGTACTCTGCTGAGGCACTATTGGCCAAGCATCTGGGCTTTGCATTCATGCATAATTAAGCTTTAGACTGCTGCAAGCTTCTCCAGTGTGACAGGGCAAAGGATATCACAATACAAAGTAAGATGCCTATCAGTGCTTAAAAAATGTTGGCTTTATAGTCAGATACAACACTAAATAAAAAGAAAAAGAAAAACCTCAAAACACACACACAAAAAGGTATTCAAGATGTCAGTGAAATGTGAGCTATGATGCACAGAATTCCCCTCCTGCCCTTGCTGTGTTTTATATAATCTTATTTTAAATTTCCATACTGTATTAAATAAAAACAAACAAGAAACATTATTTTTTTTTTTCAGGACTTTGTCTTTGCAATTGAAGTGATTTTTAAAAAATCCACACCTATCTGTTAGGGTATTGTAACATGCAGATGGTAGCTGTGAAGGAGATTAAATATTCAAGAAGGATAAAGTCTCTCAGTGGAATTTTTAACATGTGCTTTAAACCCAACACTCTCTTGCTTATAGAAGCTGGTCCCTTTCTCCATTACAAATCAAATTTGGCACAAAGAGGAGGAAGGCAACATATTGTGATGCCAACCACTGGCAAATCTCTGTTAGTTGGTCTCCCAGCTGTGATGATCTCAGAAAATATTGTCATGTGTAAAGAATTTGGCTATCTTTTTATTTTTGTACTCCTTTGAGGCTGTTTTAGTTCAGCAAGACTGCTCTGCTGTGTCCTACTAGTTGTTACCTCTGAAAAATACTTTTAAAACTAAGTGTAAATTCTGGTTGTTATGGGGACAGAGAGGAATAGGTTACTAACCTTAAAAAAAAAAAAAGGCAAATATATTCCATTTTACAGGGTTGGTATTTTTGTAAAGATATCATTTGTCTTATTTGACACAGGATCAAAGTTGCTTCTTGGAAATTTTTAATATGATTAATCACACATGGATGGGAAATGTAAAGTCACAACAGCCTGGGGACAGGAGAAGTACAAGTCAGTTAACACTCAATTCACTCTTCTGAATGAAACAATGTAAATGCAAAACAAAGATGTAAAGATCTTCAGTTCTATAGAAGGCAAAAGGAACAGTTTGCTGTGCACAGAAGTCTAAATAAAGACTTTGCTAGTTGTGAGTAAAAACAAAGGGAAACTAAATGGAGGATCATGTAAGAAATACAACTCGCTTACCTATAAGATGGCAAACCACTAGAACTAATGCTGAAATTGGTATCCACAGACATCTGAGCTGCCATCAGTTACAGTAAATTTGAATGTTTTTTGTTTGTATGCTTTGTTTTTAAATAAGTAACTGAAAAGATTCAGCTGTCTTAGATATATAGTTATTTCTTTTCTGCAGTGTCAATTTAAGCAAAGCCATGAAGCTGTAAATTCACTTATTTTTCCTTAATACACAATTATTTGCATATTTGTGACAAAATATTATGTTGATAAGATCTTTGTGTTCCTGCCCAGCCTTCTTTTTTCCTCATCTTTACAGACGATCTAAGTAAGAGGCAAGCAATTAAAGAGTAACCAGGACAGTAACAGCAGCGCAGGGTGAAGTTAAGGTTAATTGCATTTGTACATATGATAATTATTTTATCAGTTCTGCTGTGCTGGTCAGTCATAATTCTTCTTTGTTTCATTTTTGTCTTTTTTTGTACATGATTTCCGAAGTGTTCACTTTCCATCTGAGTTTAAGTGAAGCAGAGCATTTTGGAATACCATACATCTTTAGAGTTTTGAATATTTGAGAATCTCGGGTCCTGGTTTGTTGTGAAGGAAACAGAACAAAATTTCCAAAAATAGCCTGTAGGATTATATATATATACATATATTTTGCATTAGCAGTTTTAATATAGCCTGACTAAACCATTTGAACACTCAGACTTATTTTTTCCTGTGTTAAAAATAATCTTCACATTGGTTCATGTGTGTGTCTGTGTGTGATGGTTAGAGGTGAAAACTGACATAGCTGTTACTGATATGCAGAGGGAATCTTAAAAGGCCCTAATCAATCATAGCAATTTTCACAAGAAAGGGAAATACTGCTCTCTTTTGATGTCAGTTATGTTGATATAATATATATACAGCAACTTTACTGAAGTCATTTAGAATAACCACTGAAATCAATGAAAGTATTTCAGACTCACATACTTGCATCTGAGATGACAGTTCTGTTCAACTTACTCAGATTGTCTAGTGGGACCCTTTGAGCCTTTTTGGTAGGCTCTTAGGTTAGGAAGGCAGCCTGCCTGTAAGCAGCGCATGGGATTGTTCTTTCCCAGCTTTTCCTTTGTCCCCGTGGTATTCTGTAAGGCACCTGCTGGCCCCTTTTTCCTGCCCACCCAGATCGCCCTGCATGGCAGTCTTGTCCTCCAGCATATCAGCTGCTGACCCTTCCTTCAGCTTGGTGTTGTTCAGACTTGCTGAAGGTCCATTTCATCCCACTGGCTGGGTTGTTGATAAAGAAGTTAAACATTTTCTGTGATAGTTTTGACCCCAAAGTATGCCACTCAGAGCTTGATGCCTGACTTCAGACCACTGACTACTATTTAGTCAACCCAGTCCAGCCATTTTTTTTGGTGCACCTTCTTTTCCCAGTAACCGTCATGATTTTTATGTTCACTCTGACCAGAGATTGAAGTAAGACTGGCCAGTTCATACTTCGAGATCTTTTTTCATGCCTTTTTTGAAGATATGATGAACTGTTGCCTTCTAGTCACTGTGGTACAATTGCCTAAAGTAACTAGTGATGTGGTTTAGCCCGGCTGGCAGTCAAACACCACACAGCCGTTCGCTCACCCTCCCCCCTCCCTCTCCGGGATGGGGGAGAGAAACGGGAAAGTGAAGTCTGTGAGTTGAGATAAAGACAGTTTATTAAGACAGGGAAAAGAATAACAACAATAATAATAATAATAATAGTATTAATAGTAATAATGTGTACGAAATAAGTGATGCACAATGCAATTGCTCACCACCCTTTGACCGATGCCCAGCCTATCCCCGAGCAGCCGGCCCCCCCCTCCACCCCGGCTAGCCACCCCTATATATTGTTCAGCATGACGTCAGATGGTATGGAATACCCCTTTGGCCAGTTTGGGTCAGCTGTCCTGGGTCTGTCCCCTCCCAGCTCCTGCTGCATCCCTAGCCTGCTCGCTAGCAGGACAGAGAGAGGCTGAAAAGTCCTTGGCTTGGTGTAAGCACTGCTCTACAACAATTAAAACATCAGCATGTTATCAGCGCTCTTCTCATTCTAATCCAAAACATAGCACCCTGCCAGCTACTAGGAGGAAAATTAACTGTGTCCTAACTGAAACCAGGACAGATATCCACCCCTTATTCCATACCATTTATGTCATGCTCAGGTTACACTCTTTCCAATACCTTCTAATTAATCACCATTTTCATCTATGATATATAGCAACCATGGTAGCGATGACATACAGTGTTATATGATAATTAACATACTACAATTCAACTCATGGGCTATTCTCACCCAGTATTAGGTCCCCTTGAGGTACACACCGGACCTCCCCATTCTCTTGCATTACCCACCAAGTGCATCGAGGTCCCTGAGCAAAAGCAATCCCACGAATGGGCTTGCCTTTTCCTGAGGCGGGAGTAGCCCAGACTGTCTTACCCAGCATGTTTCTTACGTGCACTACAGGAACTTTATCCCCTTCTACAGTGCGTAACAGGTTTGATTGGGCAGGTCCAGCTCGGTTGGCAGATCCTCTAGTATTGACTAACCAGGTGGCCTTTGCCAAATGTGTTTCCCAATTTTTGAATGTCCCAGCACCCATTGCTTTCAGTGTAGTCTTTAACAGTCCATTGTATCGTTCAACTTTCCCGGAGGCTGGTGCATGATAAGGGATGTGATACACCCACTCAATACCATGTTCTTTGGCCCAAGTGTCTATAAGGTTGTTTCGGAAATGAGTCCCATTGTCTGACTCAATTCTTTCTGGGGTGCCATGTCGCCATAGGACTTGCTTTTCAAGGCCCAGGATAGTGTTCCGGGCGGTGGCATGGGGCACAGGATATGTTTCCAGCCATCCGGTGGTTGCTTCCACCATTGTAAGTACGTGGCGCTTGCCGTTGCGGGTTTGGGGGAGTGTGATGTAATCAATCTGCCAGGCCTCTCCATATTTGTATTTCAGCCATCGTCCTCCATACCAGAGAGGCTTTGACCGTTTGGCTTGTTTAATTGCAGCACATGTTTCACAATCATGAATAACCTGTGCTATAGTGTCCATGGTCAGGTCCACCCCTCGGTCACGAGCCCATCTGTATGTTGCATCTCTGCCTTGATGGCCTGAGGTGTCATGGGCCCATCGGGCTATAAATAATTCACCCTTATGTTGCCAGTCCAGGTCCACCTGAGCCCCTTCAGTCTTAGCAGCCTGATCCACCTGCTGGTTGTTTTGATGTTCTTCAGTAGCCCGATTCTTGGGCACATGAGCATCTACATGGCGTACCTTTACAACCAGGTTCTCTACCCGGGCAGCAATATCTTGCCACAATGCAGCAGCCCAGATGGGTTTGCCCCGGCGTTCCCAGTTGTTCTGCTTCCATTGCTGTAGCCACCCCCACAGGGCATTTGCTACCATCCATGAATCAGTATAGAGATAGAGAACTGGCCACTTTTCTTGTTCAGCAATATCTAAGGCCAGCTGAACGGCTTTCACTTCTGCAAACTGACTCGATTCACCTTCTCCCTCAGCAGCTTCTGCAACTCGTCGTGTAGGACTCCATACAGCAGCTTTCCATCTCCGATGCTTTCCCACAATACGACAGGACCCATCAGTGAACAGGGCATATTTCTTCTCATTTTCTGGTAGCTTGTTGTACAGTGGGGCTTCTTCAGCACGGACCACCTCCTCCTCTGACGATATCCCAAAGTACTTGCCTTCTGGCCAGTCCATAATCACTTCCAGGATTCCTGGGCGACTGGGGTTTCCTATTCGAGCCCGCTGAGTAATCAGTGCAACCCACTTGCTCCATGTAGCATCAGTTGCATGACGTGTAGAGGGGACCCTTCCTCTGAACATCCAACCCAGTACCGGCAGTCGGGGTGCCAGGAGGAGCTGCGCTTCAGTGCCGACCACTTCCGAAGCAGATCGAACTCCCTCATATGCTGCCAATATCTCCTTTTCGGTTGGAGTATAGCGGGCCTCAGATCCTCTGTATCCCCGACTCCAAAACCCCAGGGGTCGACCTCGAGTTTCCCCAGGTTCTTTCTGCCAGAGGCTCCAGGTGGGGCCATTCTCCCTGGCTGCGGTGTAGAGCACATTCTTTACATCTGGTCCTGTTCGGACTGGCCCAAGGGCTACTGCATGAACTATTTCCTGTTTAATTTGTTCAAAGGCTTGTCGTTGTTGTTCGGGGCCCCATTCAAAAGCATTCTTCTTACGAGTTACTTGGTAGAGCGGGTTTACAATCAGACTGTAATTTGGAATATGCATTCTCCAAAACCCCACGACACCTAGGAAAGTTTGTGTTTCCTTCTTGCTAGTTGGTGGAGACATAGCTGTTATTTTGTTGATCACATCCATTGGGATTTGACGACGTCCATCTTGCCATTTTATTCCTAAAAACTGGATCTCTCGTGCAGGTCCTTTGACTTTATTTTGTTTTATGGCAAAACCGGCCTTCAGAAGGATTTGGACTATTTTCTTCCCTTTCTCGAAAACTTCCTCTGCAGTGTCACCCCACACAATGATGTCATCGATGTACTGCAGGTGTTCAGGAGCCTCCCCCTGCTCCAGCGCAGACTGGATCAGTCCATGGCAAATGGTAGGGCTGTGTTTCCACCCCTGGGGCAGCCGATTCCAAGTATATTGGACTCCCCTCCAAGTGAAAGCAAACTGTGGCCTGCACTCTGCTGCTAGAGGGATGGAGAAAAATGCATTAGCAATATCAATTGTGGCATACCACTTGGCTGCCTTTGATTCCAGTTCGTACTGGAGTTCTAGCATGTCCGGCACTGCAGCACTCAGTGGTGGCGTGACTTCGTTCAGGCCACGATAGTCCACTGTTAGTCTCCACTCACCATTAGACTTTCGCACTGGCCATATGGGACTATTAAAAGGTGAATGGGTCTTGCTGATCACTCCTTGGCTCTCCAGTTGACGAATTAGCTCGTGGATGGGAATCAGGGAGTCTCGGTTGGTGCGATATTGCCGCCGGTGCACAGTTGTGGTAGCGATTGGCACTTGCTGTTCTTCAACCCTCAGCAACCCCACAACAGAAGGGTCCTCTGAGAGACCGGGCAAGGTAGACAACTGTTTAATGTCCTCTGTCTCTAAGGCAGCTATGCCAAAAGCCCAGCGGAACCCTTTTGGGTCCTTGAAATATCCTCTTCTAAGATAGTCTATGCCAAGGATGCACGGAGCATCCGGGCCAGTCACAATACGGTGCTTTTGCCACTCATTTCCGGTTAGACTCACTTCAGCTTCCAATACAGTTAACTGCTGGGATCCCCCTGTCACGCCATAAATACAGATGGGCTCTGGCCCTTTACAGCTTGATGGCATTAGAGTACATTGTGCACCGGTGTCTACTAGAGCCTTATACTTCTGTGCGTCAGACATGCCAGGCCATCGAATCCACACAGTCCAATAAACTCGGTTGTCCCTTTCCTCCCCCTGGCTGGAGGCAGGGCCCCTCTAGTCCTGGTCAGAATCTTCATTTCTGTGTTTAAAAGACTGCCTGCTGGAAGTTGGAGCAGCAAACTTTTCAGAGAACCCCTTTCTCCCGATTGTTTTCTTTTGCAACTCACGTACCCGTGCCTCTAGGGTCTCAGTAGATTTTCCATCCCATTTTCTCATGTCCTCTCCATGGTCACGTAGGTAAAACCACAGGGTGGTGCGGGGTGTGTACCCACCATATTGTCTTCTTTGCACGGATGCACGTTTACCCCTAATAGCCGAGACGCTGGTTTGTACAGGTGGGGAAGAAAATACACTCTCTTTAAGTTGCTGGACCTCTTCAAAAAGTTTCTCCAAAGTATTCTCTTTTAGTTGGTGGCCACTGGTTCGTTCAGGTGGGGGGGAACATAAATTCTCTTTAAGTTGGTGGACCTCTTCAAAAAGTTTCTCCAAAGTATTCTCTTTTAGTTGGTGGCCACTGGTTTGTTCAGGTGGGGGGGAAGATAAATCCTCTTTAAGTTGGTGGAACTCTTCAGAGAGTTTCTCCACAGCCGAGACGCAGGCCTGTAGGGAAGAGGAGAGATTTCCTTCGTACTCCCGGAGTTGTTTAGCCATGTCACCCACTGTGGGATCTTCACCGTTTTTCCAGGTTATTATTGACAATGTGCTGGCCCATGTTGATGGTGCATTCCGTACAAACTTCCGCCATATGGGTCGAGTACACTCGACTTCATCTGGATCTGTGGATGTTTGTGCATCGTCTAAGTCCTTATAAATTACTTCCCGTACGGCTAATTCCCTCAGGTACTGAATTCCCTTCTCCATGGTGGTCCACTTGACTGGTAGACATACAAGTTCTTCCTTGTAGGGATACCTTCCCTTCACAGCTAACAGGAGACGCCTCCAGAGGCTGTGAGATCGTGCTCCATCTCCAATTGCTTTGTCAATGCTTGCATCTCTAGCAAGGGATCCCAACCGCTTGGCTTCCCTGCCCTCTAATTCCACACCATTGGCTCCAGTGTCCCAGCACCGGAGCAGCCAGGTGACAAGCTGTTCACCTATACAGCAACCAAAATCTTTTCGCACATCTCGTAGCTCACGCTGGTATAGGGTTCGGGTAGTTACTGTTGACTTACTGACATCCTCATCCTCATCTTCATCCTCCTGCACACTTGATGGCCCAGCCTCGTCTTCTCCAGACCCAGACTTAGCAGAAGACTTTCTGCGTTCTAAACGACCTGAGTCTCTATACCATTTTTTCACCTTTTCTACAGGGGCAACTTGCACTGCTACAGCTCGCCTCTCCGACCCAGCCACAGGGTCTGCCACAGGGGTTGGAATACCCTCTGCAGGGTCAACTTGCACTGCTACAGTTCGTTTCTCCGACCCAGCCACAGGGTCTGCCACAGGGGTTGGAATACCCTCTGCAGGGTCAACTTGCACTGCTACAGTTCGTTTCTCTGACCCAGCCACAGGGTCTGCCACAGGGGTTGGAATACCCTCTGCAGGGGCAACTTGCACTGCTACAGTTCGTTTCTCCGACCCATGCAACAGGAGCCGGGACGGCTGCGGGAGCTGGAGCCGGAACGGCTGCGGGAGCTGGAGCCGGGACGGCTGCGGGAGCTGGAGCTGGAACGGCTGCGGGAGCTGGAACGAGTGCGGGAGCTGGAGCCGGGACGGCTGCGGGAGCTGGAACGAGTGCGGGAGCTGGAGCCGGGACGGCTGCGGGAGCTGGAACGAGTGCGGGAGCTGGAGCTGGAACGGCTGCGGGAGCTGGAACGAGTGCGGGAGCTGGAGCCGGGACGGCTGCGGGAGCTGGAGCTGGAACGGCTGCGGCAGCTGGATCGGCTGCGGGAGCTGGAGCTGGAATGGCTGCAGGAGCCGGGACTGGAACGGCCGCAGGGTCTGTCACTAGGTTGATAGTAGCATCAATTGCAGCTCGATAGGCACAAGCCAGACCCCAGCACGCCACAGTGATTTGTGTCACTTTGGAACTGCCAGAGTCATGACACCTTTTTTTCAAGCATTCTACCAGTTTTTTAGGATTTTGCAGTTGTTCAGGGGTGAATGTCCAAAACACTGGAGGTGCCCACTGCCCTAGAAACCTGCCCATATCCTCCCACACTCCCTGCCACTCGCAACTATCCCGCCTCAAGACAGATCTCCGGATGAGATTCCTAAGTAGTTGTTTAACCTTCAACAAAACCTGAAGCGCATTCAGGAGACATAACAACAAGAACATGCTGGTCTGAGTATCCCAAGGATATTCAACATCTTGGAGAGCTACCGTAACTAGCTCGGGGGATAAGAGGGTGGTGAAGGAGGAAGGGAGAGTGAACAGGTAGGAAAAAATATCTTCCCCTGTCCCCTCCAGAGATTGACTCCCTGATGAAAAAAGGCAATAGGTGTAATTGCTAATAGTTTCTGAGATATGGTTTCCGAAGTATAGAGTCGACGACAGTGCTGAGTACAAATACCAGGTTAGAGTCATGACCAGAAATCTCATCATTTCATAAGCCATCGTTACACCACACAGTACCATAACAATCTTAAACCAGGGCCCGGAAAGGATAAACAGCACGACAGGGAGCACATACAGAAAGTAACGTGCTATAAAACTCAATTTGGGAAACAGGCACAGCAGACTTGAGATTAAGGCAATCAACATTGTGACTAGCAACTATTAAGCAGGTCCAATACTTATACCAATTTTAGTTTAACACACTCTGGTCAAATCTGTCGATATCTCAACCCTTCGAGCCCCACGTTGGGCGCCAAATGGACTGTTGTGGTTTAGCCCGGCTGGCAGTCAAACACCACACAGCCGTTCGCTCACCCTCCCCCCTCCCTCTCCGGGATGGGGGAGAGAAACGGGAAAGTGAAGTCTGTGAGTTGAGATAAAGACAGTTTATTAAGACAGGGAAAAGAATAACAACAATAATAATAATAATAATAGTATTAATAGTAATAATGTGTACGAAATAAGTGATGCACAATGCAATTGCTCACCACCCGTTGACCGATGCCCAGCCTATCCCCGAGCAGCCGGCCCCCCCCTCCACCCCGGCTAGCCACCCCTATATATTGTTCAGCATGACGTCAGATGGTATGGAATACCCCTTTGGCCCGTTTGGGTCAGCTGTCCTGGGTCTGTCCCCTCCCAGCTCCTGCTGCATCCCTAGCCTGCTCGCTAGCAGGACAGAGAGAGGCTGAAAAGTCCTTGGCTTGGTGTAAGCACTGCTCTACAACAATTAAAACATCAGCATGTTATCAGCGCTCTTCTCATTCTAATCCAAAACATAGCACCCTGCCAGCTACTAGGAGGAAAATTAACTCTGTCCTAACTGAAACCAGGACAACTAGGAAAATAAAACTAACATTCACATTTTAAAGAAAAATGTACAGCATTGAAGAGGCTTTCAGGGTAGGGTGTAGCTGCATTACCTGAGTGTTCCCTAGGCTTCCAAACTTAGATGCTGTCGCGCTGGGGGAACCTGATGTGCTAACTCTAAGGAACAGTACGGAGCGTAGAGTGGAGTGGAGACACCACGGCTAGGCTCTGTGACCAGGTGGGGACTCGATTGTTCTTGTTCACACTGAGACCGATAAGCCGCACTTTTTGCTACCCTGAGCCAACGACCTGTCATGTTTTGACAAATGCTGTACTCTAGTGAACTTTTGCTCATTATAATATCATTATAATACCAAAACACACCTCCTCCATCCCAAAAGCTACCTGCCTCCAAGGTGCAACCACCCCTTGCTGAGCACACGCTCTGAATTTCTCGGAGCCTATTCCTTTAAATGGAGACAGGAAAACTTTTCACCAATCATAACTAAGATATGCTTGACTAGAGTCACTCAAGCTCCACCTAAAAGACAGAAAATAATAGAAATTGGCCTAAGAGAGAGGGGATGTTAGGGAAGATACCATCGTAAGGGAAGATACCACTGCCAGGGGAGATACCATCCCAAGGGAATACACCATCCCGAGGACCTCCTGACCCCTGGGATCAGTCGACAGGCTGAGCCTCTCTTCCCCCCCCCATTGGGACGCCTTTGGGTGAGATTTGAACACTTGGTTATACTGTGTGTCTCCACGGAAACTTAGAAATCTCTATAGAGTCTTTGTGTGTTTTAACGCGTTAATTTCCAGGCTGTGCACCTGTGTATTTCATGCATGCTAGCTTGCTTTTGCAGACAGTGAAGTATCACCGGCAGTCCAAAGAACCTGTGTACCTGTTGCTGTAATAAATTGCACTTAACTGCATTGTTCCTAGCCGTGATAGTTCTCATTGAACACGACTAGAGTAAGGGCGGTTATACGTTACTGGTGAATCCGTGACCTTGGTAGTTCAGTGCTCTGAACCCAACCAGACCCATATCGGTTAATGCCTTATTGGTGAATCTGTGATTGTGATAGTTCAGTACCCTGAATCCGACCGGACCCATAACGGTTAATCGGCTACACCCCTTAACGCGACAGTCACCAAGCACCTTTCCCAGTCTCTACAACCTTTCAAAGAAAACAAGTTCAGCAATTCCAACATCCTTAGATACATCCTTCTAGGTTGTGAACCGATGTTCACATAACTTATGCAGTCCCTAATGCAATTCTCCTCTACTGCTGGTAACATCTCCCACCCCAGAGTTTGCTGCTGGTTACTAAGAACCTGGGAACAGGCATTGCAAGCAAGACTGTGGCAAAGAAATTATATCTTCAACATTAAAAGGTGTTTCTTCAACATGAGTCAAACAAGGTGCAGAAAGTTTTCTTCGACTGTTATTTCTACTCATTATCTAAATTAACCAAAGCAAAGGATTCAAGAAATATAATCAAGTCTATCACACAGGCATATTTAATTGAAGATATTAGTAAATATCTTTTCTATGGGAATAGGATCCTGCTTTGGCAAGATACTTAAGGGAGAGACAGAACTTTATAGGACTACTCATGTGTTAGCTTTATTCATGTGTTAAAAGGTACACATGTGGCTGAGCTGAATAGACTCACACAGCTGAATTTGTCTCAAATTCATGGCAATTATCAAGGAGATAAATTACACAGATCAATAGTTCTCTCCTAAACTGCAGTCCTGATGCTCATTTGATCATTATTTATTTCATTGTCTGTGCAAAGCACAAACATGCAAGGCACTATACTTGGACAGCCTCCATAGCACTATATTTCTTCTTGACATTTCTTCTGTGTTTTGTCATTAACAGAGCTAAGCAAATGGTATGCCTGTGAAACCTACTGAGCCAGTGGAGACCACCAGAAGGAAATTGTCACAATTGTTTTACTAATGATACTATGTAAGATCTACAGGAAACTATACCCTTAACAGGATTACCTCCAGATGCACAGCTCAGACAAGAACTATTCACCTCAGTTTATAATTAAATCCTTTAAAAAAAAAAAAAGGATAAATTTATGAAAAAGTCATCACAACATTTCTACTGACAGTGTCTTCTCTTTGCTACCTTGATGCTTTCTGCCATGCAGCATTTAACTTAGCAAATAAAGTAACAGTTAAAGAAACCCTCATTTTTTCCATATTTATTTAATGTTTTGTATGTGGCTCAAAATTAATTATATAAATTAGAGATTTCTCATTTTTTACATGGCAGGCCTTTCCATTTTTCTCTTAAAGAAAGAAGTTTCAGACATGCAATGTGATCAAGACACAGCACTGTTAGGGATGAAGTAACATTTTTGAAAACAATAGTCAAATAACAATTACTTAAGATGGCTAAATAAAAGTCCTTTTCTGTATTCGGGTAGCTGAAAAACAATAGTATTGTGAGCAAAAATGGAATCACAAGTGTTATAAATGACTGAGTCCCAAATAGGATTACAATCAAAGTTTACAATTTATTAAACGAATAGAGGCAAGCAAACAGCGCTGGGTGCGCCGGGAGTCTCTGCTCCACCAGGACGCACACCCGTTACGTAAGGCGGCTAATTTTTTATACTCCTAGGCTAATACATATTTATTATTACTTCTAAAAGAGGCAAGGTTATTATAATTGGTTTCCCGAATACGAAGTCCTCCCAGGTGCACCTGCTTATCAGTCTCTGTTAGTCTCTTGGGGGCCGCTCGGACAGGGAGGCTCATATTCTTCCTCCTTATCTAGTGGTCTCTTGGCCGCATGTCAGAAGTTACTTCACGTCCGTGCAAAGTCAGCAGTTTTTCTCTGAAGAAATCCCTTTGTTCTCTTCTCACCTAAACCCAGGCCTCAATGTTAACCCTTCAAATCCCTTAGTGGCACGAATTGCTGGACCATTCCTTACAACAAGCAAGGAATGGTCCAAGGATCCTGGAGACTGATAAAGCAAATAAATGAGGAGAGCTCCAAGTGGTGAAGCTGCATTTTTCTACTGGTCTTGGAGACAAGAAAGATGAGGAAATCATAACAAATGGTGACAGACATGTCCCAAAAGCAAAAGTCCAGAAGGAGATACCTTTTGAACAGGATGTTGGCTGAGTGAGGCCACATCTTGTTATTAGATTCCTCATATGTTAGAGGAAGCAAGACTAAATATTGTCTGCAAATAGACAAGATTATATCAGAGATATATCAAGTTCCTGTCTTACAGAAACAGCTTTCCAAATTTAGACTTTACAAAATACTACAAATAACATAAATGATTTTGTTTTTCTGTGTCTGTTTTTTCTGTTTTCTTTCACACATAGGGGAGCATAGATCCTTCTTTTGCTGATTGTGAAAGCATTTAAACATTACAACTTAGCTTAGCCTTTATAGATGTTTGTGTGTTTGTGTACGCATGAGAGAAAGACTGTTTATATATATCACGTGCTGAATAATTCATAAGAAATATTACTTAATACTATTATTTACTATTATTTATGTTTCTGTTATTCAGGAGGTGCCTAGGCTACAAACTGTTGAAGGATGGGAAAGTAATCTAGGAATGTAATGTATGCTCTTCTTGTACTCTTCTTTACACATTTCCCGTTGAAGGCAGTATACTGATGGAGACAGCTACAGAAGGGCAGTTCATATGCATTCACATGCTGCTTCCATGTGAAGACATGACTTTTGTTCCTTCTTGGTTTTCATAGATGAAATTGATTGATTCAGAATCAACATTTTTGACTGGTTTGGGGGCTAGAGTAAGTAAAACTGATCATGACCACCTAAGCACACTGATTAAATTAAAGGCTTTTGGAACAGTTTTATAAAGGATTTTTGTTGTATGCTTTTCTTATGCATAGTGAATAAGCTTTCTTGCAGCAGTGACTGGAGATCCCAATCACTTTTTTCACTTTGACTTATTACATCAATTTTTATACTTACCCAATTCACCCAGGCCCTCCTTAGGAAGAGACTTGCTGGAAAAATTGAATGCAAAACTTTCTTTTGGACAAGGGAAAATGGAAATAAAAGTAAGATATTAAGCTCTGAAGTCTATCTATCCCTGGCGAGTCCAGAGAAAGCTCCAGACAGGACTCCCTGAATGGATGTAATTATGAACCAAGTGTATCTGGGAGTTTGGGCTATAGGAATACCTGGGGGAGCAAAGAATGTAGTATCTGTAAAAAAAAACAAAAAACTGATTTAAAGGAAAATGCTCCCAAGGTGTGCTAAAAGCAATACCCACTAAAGGTGAAAGACAGAAGGGGAATGGAAGGAATAATCAATAACTTTCTTAAATATGGACTATTAGTAGAATGTGAGTCAGAATATAACACTCCATATAGGACTGGTTAGAAAGGCAGATGGAACCTATCGTATAGTCCAGGATTTAAGGGCCAACAATAGGATAACAAAAGATTTATACCCTGTAGTAGCCAACCCCTACAACCTTTTGACAAAATTCGAAAACAGTCAAGTTTGGTTCACGGTACTAGGTTTAAAGGATGCCTTTTTCTGCCTGCCCGTGGCAACTGAAAGCCAGAAACTCTTTGTCTTTGAATGGGAAAATCCCAATACAGGATGAAAAACTCAGCTTACTTGGACAGTGTTACCACAGGGGTTCAAGCATAGCCCCACCATGTTCAGGAACCAACTAGCCTGTGACCTTGAGTCTTGGAAAACCCCTCCAGGAAAGGAGACTGTTGCAATATGTAGATGACCTGTTGATAGCTACTGAAGAAGAAAAGGAATGTGTAGAATGAACTATTAGTTTACTAAATTTTCTTGGATTAATCGGATATCGAGTTTCTCAACAGAAAGCCCAGCTGGTACAGCAATGAGTCACTAATATTGTGAACCCAGCCTCTTTCCTCGGTTCACAATTGCATCGAGACCATGGAAACAGTATACTCCAGCCGACCAGATTTAAAGGATACACCCCTAGAAGATGCGGAGAATTGGTATATAGATTGCAGCAGCTTCATTCGCCAGGGAGTTTGCCTTGCAGGATATGCGGTAACAACACTTAATAAGGTAATTGAGGTGAAGCCTCTTTCCCCTGGTACATCAGCCCAGAAGACGGAAATCATCGCCTTGATAAGAGCTCTTGAGCTGGCAAAAGGGAAAAGAATTAACATTTGGACAGACTCGAAATATGCCTTTGGTGTGGTGCATGCACACGGGGCAATTTGGAAGGAGAGAGGACTCATCATCCGCAATTAAACATGCAGAAGAGATACTGAAGTTACTCCAAGCAGTATACCTGCCTACTAAATTTGCCATTATGCGCTGTAAAGGACATCAAACAGGGGAAACTGATATGGAAAGAGGAAATAGATTGGCTGATGCAGAGGCCAAAGGGGCAGCAGAACGGGCATCTGAGAGTCACATTTTGGCACCAGTACTGGGAACAGAAAACCAGGCATTAGCAAAAGCATTAGAGAATGAAATAGAATATTCTAAGATCGATAAGCAATTAATTGAAGGTGTAAATGGAAAAATATTACTTACAGGTTTAGCACAAATAAAGGATGGGACAATAGTGATACACTCTAAACTATTATATCAGATGGTAATTGAAGAACATAATAAAACACACTGGGGAGGTGAAGTATTATATCAGTTTCTAAGTAGAAAATGGGTAGGACATAATTTGTATACCATTGTCCAACAGATATCGAAACAGTGTGTCATATGCCTTAAAAATAACCCACAGACAGGAATCAAACCCCAAAATGGGGCCTAAAGCCCAGCTTGGGCAAATAGGGAAAGGAAATTATCCAGGACAGCAATGGCAAATTGATTTTTCAGAATTCCCAAGAAAAGGGGGGTTTCAATATCTGTTGATCTTGACGGATACCTTTTCAGGATGGCCAGAAGCATTCCCTTGCCAAACTAACAAGGCTAAGGAGGTAACCAAGGCATTGTTACAAAAAAGAATACCGAGATCTGGGGTTCCTGCGGTAATTTCATCATATCGTTTCATCACTTCGTTGCGAAGGTCGTTCAACAAGTCAGTAAGCTTCTGGGAATAGATTGGCAACTACATACCCCATATAACCCTCAATCGAGTGGTCAAGTAGAGAAAATGAACCACCTAATTAAACTACAGATTTTAAAATTAGGACAGGAGGCCAGTTTGTCCTGGCCTCAATCATTGCCTTTAGCACTTCTGAGAATTAGAACTAAGCCCAGGATCAAGGAAGGGTTGAGTTCTTTCGAAATAGTGTATGGAAGGCCCTATATAATATAGTCTGAAATATCGACTCAGACCGGCAGCGAAATATTGACAAATTATATAATAAGCGTGCAGAAACAGCTTTGGGAAGTTGAGAAGCTGGTCCTAGGAACTAGGGCCCGAGGTCTTGATGGGCCTGTGCACAATATTGAACCTGGGGATTATGTTTATGTTAGAAGTCTTTCAGATTCACCTTTGGAATCGAAAGGGGAAGGCCCATTCCAGGTGTTAATGACTACTTACACAGCAGTCAAGATTAGGGAACAGGCATTGTGGATGCATCACACCAGAATAAAGAGGGCATCTAGACCATGATGGGAGTCAGCACCTACAGGACCGTTGAAACTCCGGATTCGGTGAAAAGATGGACAATACTACTGGGTTTATTCAGCCTATGGTTAGGTACCACCCTCTCATGGAAAACCAATTATTACTTTAAATTGACATCTACGTGGGTCAATTTGACCGGAGCCAAAGACTGTTGGGTCTGCATGGCCATGCCAAGGGGAGACCTAGAAATACCGCTATATGGAGTTATGACCTCAAATTGGACTTTGATCAGTAATGCCACAGGTGTCGATATGTGGAAGGCTGGGAACACGTCTCAGTTACAATGTAAAGAAAATGTGATAGATGAAGGAAAGGGACCCAGATTTACCCTCCAAGTTCTAAATGGAGGAATATTCCTAGAGGGATGTAAGAATAAGTCAATGGGAACCTGCAGTTTGGCTCCCCGTTTTGGAAGTTTTAATCTGACCAGTATAAATTGTACTACTATAAATCTGCAAGAAGAATCATCCATCCAAACAATATCCACATTGGGTTTAAAGGATTTGGACGTAACCTTCAAAGGAATTTACCTTAATCATATAGTTCAGACAAAGAGTAAGGCCATGAGCACTGTACCCATATGCCTGGCCCCTACCGGATTTTGGCGGTTATGTGGGGATGGGTGGGCCCAGAAAATATTTCCCAGATCCTGGAAGGGAACATGTACACTTGCAAGTATAATTTCCCAGCATAAAATTAATAATCAGACTCAGGTACCTCAGGGGATCCTACGGAATCCCTGGGTACGAGTTAAGCGAGGTACCAACCCATTGGTAGAAAGACCTACCTCATTCCATAGTTTTGTCTGATGGTTTTTGCCTTGGCTAGGGGTTAGTGAATTATAAAAGGCAATTGTAAATGTTTCTGCCACATTGGAAATAGCTTTAAATGCCACAGGAGATGCTATAAGAGCCCAACAAGAGGAGATTGAGAGTTTGAAAAAGTTCTCAGTTCAAAACAGGATGGCTCTAGACGTTCTATTTGCCAAGGAAGGAGGAGTATGTACGGTAATCAGTAGTAGCTGTTGCTCATATATATAGACCAAACCCAGAGGACTGAGACGGACATAAATTAAATATGGAAGCAAACCAGAACTGTACGCCAAATAACGAGGGATGATACTTCTTGGGGATTTTCAGAACTTTGGGAAAAACTTACTTCTTGGCTAACTAATTTTACATGGCTGAACCAACTCTTTATTGCAGTCATTATAATTATCATATTAGGATTATTAATATGTTGTATGCTGCAGTGCTTCATGTGGATGTGTAAGCAAACTGGAAACTCGTATGAGGAATGAAAAAAGCACAAGTTGAGGCAGAACATTGAAAGTGGCAAGTATTTCACCAAGACCCTCAAAGGCAATGGTGTTATATAGCAAAAGAATTTTCTTAGGATAAAGAAAAGGGGGGACTTGAGACAGGGAGTGTAACCACAAGGACAAGACTGAGCCAGGGAGTATGAGGACGGGACGAACCTAAAAGATAAGGGAAGAAAAGACTTCATACACACAGATAATAGAACCAGCAAGAACTGGCTTGGACTGCTGAAGTCTGTAAAAGAAAGGAAGGGTCAAAAGTTTAGCAGCGAGGAAGACTTCTGGCCTTCATCAAAAGACCACCAGAGTACGCTGGACAACCACCCGAGGACTCTAGTGCACATGCGAATAGGGGCGGGAACCTATGTTCATGATTCTTCGGATACCTAATGAATATGCAAGAGACTTTCGGGGAAGTGACATGAATATGTATATTCACCTGTCGGTAACCCTTGGTGTGTAAGCTAGGAGGAGCGATCCCCCTTGCACCCAGCGCTGCAATAAACATACTTGCTTTATAACTCTTTGGGAGTTGTGAAGTTTGTTTTCCACGCTTCAGGAGCAAAATCAGCAGGGGAAGAAGGGGGGACGGGGGGGGGGATGCTGGGAGAGGTGGAGCAGCCGACAGGAGCGACTTTTCCCTTTCCTGCGGAGGGAGATGATGATGTGAAACCTGCCCCGAAGAAACGCTTGCCATTGGCAGTTCAGGCTGTAAAGCCACTCGTCTTCCTGAGAACAGCTGCACGCACATGGCGTCACAGGCTGTGAGCGCTCGGGCAGGGCAGCGAGTCCCCAGGAAAGCCATCATCTGCTGGAAGAAAGCCCTGGGGGGGACTTCTCAGAGGTATGAATCCTTCAACGTATGGGAACCCCTAACTCATGTGCCGAGCGTGCGAGACAAACGTCCCTGGCACGCGGATCGAGGATGACTTCTCAGAGGTAAGCAGCTTTCCTTTTGTTCCCCCATCCTCTCAGAAGCCCTCCTTAATGCTCTTTGCAGGACCTTCCTGAGGTCCTGCAGGTCTTCTAAATCTGTGCCACGTCCTTTCTGGCTTGTACAATGCCACTATTTTTTAAAATGCCACTATTTTTTCCCTGCTCCCTTTGAGGGTATCTGTACCCTTTTCAGATCTTGATTGTGTTGGTTTCTTTTGGACCCAGCTGCATAGCCTTTTGTTTTTCAGATAGCCTTCTCAAGTACGTGATTTCTCCTGCGAGTCATGTTATTACATTGAACTGATTTTTTTTGGTGTGTAATCTGTTACACTCCTAGATTACTTCTACCAATGTAAAGAAAGGTTTGAGCTAATTAGAGTCGAAAATGTTTTAGTTATCTACTTGGTCATATTGTCTTTTCGATATTCAAAGCTGAAGCAAAAGCACAGGAATCGTTACTTCTGGGAACACACTACAAGCTGTTGATCTAAGCCAGATACAAAACACAGCTGCTGCTCCTCCTACTCTCTCTCCCTTCCTGTGCTTTGCCCCTTCCCTTTCCCAGGTGATTGGGGCAGGGTGCTGGGTGGGGCCCAATGGTATATGAGCCGCAGGTGTCCCATAAGAGAGCTCATTGTGCCAGAGCTGCTCTTTGGGGATAAGTGTTTTGTTTTCCTTCAGTTGGTTGCAGGGCTTTTTACGTGGGTCAGAGTCTATAGGCTGATGTATCTCAATGTTGAGAGAGGTAAGCACATCTTTCTGAGGTAGCAACTAGCAGGATCATTTAGAGTAAAGCCATCTGTATAGCAGTAGGTGTCTTTACTGCATGCTGCCCTAACAAAGGGACTGAACTTGTGTAGACATGTAAAATTTTGCGTTGTTTTTATTCTTTTTATGTTGAATGTCAGCACTGTTCTGGGAAGCCATGTCTACTGCTCCCCTTCCGCATGTGCACAGAGCTGGCCAGCTCAACTGAGGAGCAAGAGCAGGGTGGTTCTGCAGGGCTGGTGCCGCACATGCGCAGCAGTGCCCCCGCCCAGGGAAAATGGCGGCACCCTTCTCTAGAGCAGGAGCTGGGCTCAGCTCACCTCAGGACAGGGTGTCAAGGCATGGTGCCATAACGAGGTTGGTGTTTGTGCTGCCCTAGGATGGTGGGTGGTTGGGGCTGTCACGTAGTTAGCTGCTTCTGGGTAAAAGGCCCTCGTGCAGGGTGGGGGCTGTGCTGTGCAGGACTGGGTGTGTGAGGGGGGAAGAGTGGTGGGGTTTTGGGGAAAGAGCAGTAAGAGGTGTGGGGGGGGTTGGAAGAGTGGTGGAGTTCCCTCTGGGTTGGATGTGCTGCTTTGTCCCAAGACATGCTGGGAGCTGTAGTTCTGTGGTATCTGGTAGCGGTGTTGGCTTTGGGGTGTGTGGGCGGTCTTTCCCCCAGTGTCGGCTGGGTTGTGTGTGCCAGGAGCCTGCCCGGATTTCTCTTGGCTGCGTGCGCTGCTGTTGGCGATGAAGCGAGTGGGAGCCTTTGGTGGCGCCTCCTGTGAGCATTTGGCGGGAGGGATGGGGAGTGCTGCAGTCGGGAGTGGGTCCTTGCTGCATGTGATTGTTGTACTTGGAGGTTTTCCTCTCCCTGTTCCTGAAAATCAATCTTGTCATTTTTCTGCAGTTTACCAGGGCAGAAGCAGCTACCCACTGCTAGGACCCCTATGGGGTTTATTAATGTGTGAAGGTGATGCACCAGGCAAACTGAGGAAAGCTGCAGCTGATGTGTTGCAGTTGCAGGTTTCCCAGAAGAAAGAACAGCCTGTCTGTCCTGACTGTCTAGGTAAGTCATAGCAACCTTCGGGTAAGCTCCAAGTGCACTCTTCAGCCTTTGAACCTGGGGCACAGAAAGATTAATTGAATTCACAGAACCGCAGACTGCTTGGAGCTGGGAAGTGCAAAGGAAAGCTGCATGGTGCCTGCGAAGTTCTAGTAACTACTTAGAACTAGAATTAACCGACCTGTCAAGCTATGTTTCTGTGTTGCTCTGTCTTTGGTATGAGAGGCTATACTTGGTTGTGCTTCAGCTTTAAGAATTGTCCTAGAAATAGACAAATGATTGCAGGGCTTTCCAGAATGCTAGTTGTGGTTGGTCAAGAAAGACTTCTGAGGCCATTTCTTTCTATCTATTTATTATGTTGAAAGAGTTCTGCTTGAACTAAGTACAATAAAAGAGGCCTAAGGCCCGTACTGAACAGCAAAAGAAAGCAAACCTCCGGGTAAGTACTGGCTGTGGTGACGTTGATTGGAAGTTGAGCGGTTGGGGGTCTTTAAAACGGAACTCAGAATGTAGACAGAAATGTGACCTTCGAGGTCTTCGTCTGTATTCTGTTGAAGCTGTGGTATTTGACCTGTAACTATATAAAGTTGCTAAATCCTAGAGGGATAGTATAGATGTCTGTTGTGGTTTAACCCGGTCGGCAGCTAAACACCACACAGCTGTTCGCTCACCCTCCCCCCTCCCTCTCTGGGATGGGGGAGAGAAACAGGAAAGTGAAGCCTGTGAGTTGACATAGAAACAGTTTATTAGGACAGAAAAGAAAATAATAATGATAATAGTACTACTACTAATAATGTGTGTGAAACAAGTGATGCACAATGCAATTGCTCACCACCCGTTGACCGATGCCCAGCCTATCCCCGAGCAGCCGGTCCCCCCACCCTGGCCAGCTTCCCCCATATAAATTGTTCAGCATGACGTCAGATGGCATGGAATACCCCTTTGGCCAGTTTGGGTCAGCTGTCCTGGGTCTGTCCCCTCCCAGCTCCTGCTGCACCCCTAGCCTGCTCGCTGGCAGGACAGAGCGAGAAGCTGAAAAGTCCTTGGCTTGGTGTAAGCACTGCTCTGCAACAATTAAAACATCAGTGTGTTATCAACACTGCTCATCCTAAATCCAGAACATAGCACCCTATGTGAGAAACTAAGTTGTGTTTTTGTAGTAGAGAATTACTTTTCTGTATTCCAAGGCAGTTGTGTAGTCATAACAAGGAGAAATGCTAAGTAGATAAGTGGACAGTAGAAGGTCTCACTGTTCCAAAACAAGGTAGAAGCTTGAGGAAAAACAGGATGAGCAGTGTGAGAACAGTAAAACAAAGATCAAAAGTTCTCAAAACATAAGAAAGGAGAAATTAAAGGGTTGGAAAAAAAAAGAAAAAATGTGCATATATGGTATAGAGGAGCGTCGAGTAGCTTGTGAACCTGTAGTACTCAGCCAATGAGGAAACAGGGGAAGTGATCAGGCATTGGGTAATAGGGAATAAAAGGTTATAATATCTTTTTCTTACTAAAATGCACTCCTGATTGACAGGATGCCCGCCATTGCAATCGCAAATAAAATAGCTTCACAGAAGATCCTGTCTGAAAAAAATTATTTGAGATGTTTCTCACAATTTGGGGGCTCATCTGGGATCTTGTTGCCTGCTGAAGATTTCTTGCCACCACAGACAGGAAGGTGCACCCCGCTGATTTCAGCGGTCCTGTTGGGGGTGGTGGGCTGTCTCGGTATGGCTGGCAAAGGACTGAGACTGTTAATCTGAAGACAGGCCCTGGGGAGAAGGGAGGCCAGCACAAACGTACACAGACACAGTCTACATATAGTCCAGCCCGGATCGGGAACAGGCACTGGGATTACTGCTGATAACCTGGACCAGGAAGCCATGCATGGACTGAGGTAAGGGAAACTTTACCGTATCTTGCCTTGGGTTGGGGTTGGGGAGACTCCGGTGTGAATGAGTGTGAGTGTGAATGAGATGCACTCTTAGTGCAGAGCGAATGTGAAGTCCCAATCCACGAGGCTCGGCGTTCATGCAAGGGGACGAACGGAGTCCCCTCAGCTGGAGAGGGATGAAGCAAAAGAGAGAGGAGAGGAGTGAAAGCAAGTCTCAAGGGGTTTGGGCCCTTAAGTGTACGGTACCCTGAGCACGGTGAAGTGAAGTGCTCGGCAGTACACCTCACCTCTGTCCTAATCCTAGGTGAAGGCGTGTGGTACTCTGTGGGTGGTAAAGTCCCCAGCAGCACGTCAGGAAGAGATGGGGATTAAGGGTTCCAAGAGTCAGCAGGGTGGGGTTGGTTGGAGACCCCAGGACTGTGCCTAAAGATAGCCCTTCGGAGAGAATGATAAGGATTTGGAAAAACAACCCAAAAACTAGGGAAAAAGATAAAATATATAATTTTTTAAAAAAATGGCTTGATATTGTGGAATTGCCTGGTCTAAAAAGCTAATAAAAGGAACTTCAGTATTTTGGCCAAAATACAGGTCTGATGAAAATTCAGGCTTGAAATTTGGATGTGAACAAGGTTCTGTTTTCGGAGGAGAAATCAAGTTATGCTCCCTATAATTCTAATATTGCACCGGAGGCAGTGGCAGGTGCCCCAGGAGGGGAGACAGGGACTGCAGTTGATGCTGTCCCTGGAGAAGTCACGCTGGGGAGCGTGGAGCGGCAGGAGCGGAGGTGGGGGGGGGGGGGGTCCAGGTGGGGCCTAGGGGCTGTGCAGGGCCGGTGCCACTCCCCCCTTACCAGCAGAGAGGTTAGGAGTTTAAAGAAGGAGATGAAGCCCTTAATTGAGGGCCTAGCAGAACAGTCAAATCTGTTTCTAAGGCCTAATTTGTATTCCGGGGGGGAATGTCAATCCTGAGTGCGTTTATTCCCTGGAAAAGAATGTTTAGGAGGGGAATGATTTGCCAGGCAGGTATGCAAGAATGGGAAAGAACTAACACCCCCCCCAGCCCCCCACCCCCCCTTGGACCAGGAGTAATTCCGATGATAGAGCAGAAATATCCGCTTGTCCAACTGGGATAATAACCCACAACATACAAATCATATGAGAGACTTGGGGTCAGAATGATGAAGTACTTGGGGATGAATCCTGAGGACCCAGTAGCCTAAGGGCTCTTTAAAGTTCATTTTGTGATTAAAGCCTGGCCAGATATGCAGAAAAAGCTCCAGAAGGCGGGGAAGATGGAGTGAACAGTGTAGGTAGTATGAAGGTGTATGCCAGGAGGGGAGACAAGAAGGAAAAGCAGAGAGCGAAACAAATGGTATTCATAGTGTACTGGGTAGTGAGGCAGAGGGTTGGAGATAGAGGGGCCCAGGATGGAAAAGAGAGAGACAAAGGAATGGCAGGCGAGGAAAGCTACCTGTGCTGCAGCCTAAATCCTAGCAGGGACAGGCTTTGAGAAGATGTCTTAAGTGTGGCCAGGCCGGCCACTTCAAATAGGAGTATCCGGAGTGGAAGAAGGAGGAGAGATTGCTGTTATAAATTCAGAATAGGGGAGTCAGGGCTTCTCAGAAAGCTAGTTCCCTGATAAATGAAGAAGTGTACCTCAAGGGTTCCTCGAGTGTACCTCAATAGGGATCACTCTACAGTTATTACGGGCAAAACTGACTTAGTATAGGAAGATTAATAAAATTTATTACTGACAGGCTGGAGCGGTGAGAAACAAAGAAACAAGCTGGGGGCACCTTCCCCTATCCACTTTCTTCCACCTCTTTCCCGCCCTGAGCGGCGTGGGGGGGGGGCTGGGAGTGGAGGCTGCAGTCAGTCTGTGGTGCTTTGTTTCCACCACTCCTTCATGGTCACTCTCCACCTGGCTCTGTTGTGCGGTGCTGACCTTCCTGGGCTGATCCTGTGTGGGTTTCTCCACGGGCAGTGAAAAATGGGCTCTCTGGGAGCTGCTCTGGTGTGGGGTCCCTCTCGTGGGGTGCTGACCTTCCTGGGCTTTACCTGAATGGGCTGTAGCATGGAGATTTGCTCTGCTGCGGTACACCATGGGCTGCGGGGGTCTGCCTTCCCCACCAGGGGCCTCTCTGTGGGCTGCAGGGGGGGCTCTGGCTCTGGCACCTGCAGCACCTCTGCACTGCACTCCCTCTCCTTCTGCACTGACCTTGGTGTCTGCAGGGAGGCTTCTCACTCCTCACTCTCCCAGCTGCTGTTGTGCAGCAGTTTTTTTTTCCTTTTCTTGGATGTGTTCTCAGAGACTTAAACAGCATTACTCATGGCTTGGCTCTGGGCAGCGGTGGGCCCCTTTGGAGCTGGCTGAAACTGGCCCTTATCTAACATGGGGCAGCTTCTGGATTCTTCTCACAGGGGCTACCACTGCAGCCCCCTATGCTACCAGAACCTTGCCATGTGAACCCAATACACTGAGGCAGCTAGGTCATTACTGGCCTGTAAAGTATCAAGGCTTAAATTAACCAATGAAACTCTAAATGTAATGGGGGTAGAAGGGACTGGGATAACAGTGCCACTTTTTGGGGACACCAAGCTGAGACTAGGGATAGAATGATCACTGGGCAATTACTGTACGTACCTGAGGCAGGGACTAAGTTGTTGGGGAAAGGATTTGATAATGAAATTGGGCATTCAAATAGTAAATTGTTAGGCTAGAATAACGGTGTTATTAATGGGATGCTCTCAGACCCTGAGAGCAAAGATATATTTGCCTTTGAGTGGACAGACCCTGAAATGGGGCGGAAGTGGCATTACAGAATCACAGAATCATCTAGGTTGGAAGAGACCTCCAAGATCACCTAGTCCAACCTCTGACCTAACACTAACAAGTCCTCCACTAAACCGTATCACTAAGCTCTACATCTAAACGTCTTTGAAAGACCTCCAGGGATGGTGACTCAACCACTTCCCTGGGCAGCCCATTCCAATGCCTAACAGCCCTTTCAGTAAAGAAGTTCTTCCTAATATGCAGAATCACAGAATCTTCTAGGTTGGAAGAGAATACAGATTGTCAATTTTACCTCAGGGGTTTACAGGGCCACCAATTTATTTGGGCAAGTTCTAGAACAAATTTGGGAGTAATTCCAACCTCCAAAGGAGGTGTTACTGTTAAAATATGTGGATGATCGCTTATTGTCAGGACAGGAGAAAACAGTTGTGAAGGAAGCTACTAACAAGCTATTCCTATTTCTGGGAAAATAGGGCTTGAAAGCATTGGAAAATAAATTACAATTTGTAGAAAGAATTCAAGTATTTAGGGCATCCAGTGTCTGAGGGGGAATGAAGAATAAATCCAGAGAGGATTTAGGGAATTGTTGAGCTACCCCTACCCAAAACTAAATAGAACTAAAAAGTCTTAAGAGAAAGAGGTTTTTAAGGAATTAGGAGTCACAAAGTCCAAAGGAAAACAGATAGTCCCTGAGGGGAGAGAAATGCTGAATAAAGTGCTAATCAGACAAATATTAACTGTTTTACATCAACAGGGTCATTAGGGAATTAACGCAGTGTGTGATGCTGTGCTATGGAAATCTGTATGTGTAGGAATATATATGTATACTCTGGCTGAACAAGTATGCAGGAGTTGTGTAGTATGTCAAAAGATAAATAGGAAGATTATCTGCAGTCAGCCCAAAGGGGGGGCAAAAAACAGCAATTCAATGCTTCCAAAATGTACAGGTAGATTTTACAGAACTCCTTAGAGTGGGTGGATTTAAATACTTATTAGTCTTGGTAGATCATTTGTCAGGGTGGGTGGAAGCTTTCCCTTCAGTATCTGCGACTGTGAACATAGTAACTAAAGTAATTCTAGAACAAATAACTCCCAGGTATGGAATTGTTGAAAATATTGACTCTGATCAAGGAAATCACTTTGTCAGAAATATTGCAAGGGCTAATGTGGGCTCTAGGAATCAAGTGGAAATTTCACGCTCTTTGGCATCCTTCCTCTTCTGGAAGGGTGGAGCGGATCAGACAGTAAGGAAGCAATTGACTAAGGTCTGGAAACTCAGCTTCCCCAAACGAAGTCCTTACCTTTGGCACTTCTCCGAATTCAGACTGCACCAAGAAAAGACGTGGGAGTTTCACCATATGAAGTATTATTTGGATTGCTGTACATGGACAAAGGGAATGAATTATTGAAATTGAGAGAAAAGATGCTTTTCTTAAGAACTATATACTCGGGCTGTCGTCCTCTTTGTCATCTCTCAGGACCCGTGGATCATTAGCTCAAACCCCACCCTTGGAAGTCCTGATCCATCAATTCTGAGCAGGAGATTGGGATCTGATGCGAACATGAAGAGAACTGAAACTGCAACCTGAGTGGGACAGACCGTCCCAAGTGCTCCTGACTACTGAGACGACAGTAAGAACGGCTGAGAAAGGGTGGACTCATACCTGGGTAAAAGCATCAGTTAACCCTGATACCTGAGAGACTTCATTAACAAAGACTTTTAAGGTTAAAACTGTTAAAACTATCTATTGTAAACCTTTAACTTCTCCTTAGAAGAAATCTTAATGAATTAATGAGTAAAAGGGATTGAATTACACAGAATTGGAGTGTTTCCAGGGAACGCTCCCTGGAAGTGGGAGAAAGGGGGGTGTTTAATCCCCACCAGAAGAATCCTTATTAGTTTGTGATTTTTATTGTCTTTCTTAATTATTATTTCTCAATTATTATAGGGGTGTATATATACATAGAAATGATGTATTTTAAGTTTATCTTAGTAATACCTATTCTCAGTGGATTAGTGATAGGCTGGAGGGAAAAATCGGCATTTGCAATTAATCCAGAACATCTCTTGAGTTCTATCTCGAAATAATTGTTGGATTTGCACCCAGATGCCTAGAAAGACTGAAAAGGCCTTGTCCCTGATTGCTATTTCCAGCAGCAACTGTGTCTGGATTCTCTAGACTTCTAAAAGTGACAGATCATACTCAGTCCCGGGAAGGAATAGATTTTGAAGGTGAGCTCCCTACACATAGTCCTGGCTACAATATACTCTGTTATCAAAGGTGCTTTTTAAACAACAATGATAGAAACTCAGGGGGCAATAGTACTGACCATGGGTGTGGAAACATCCATGAAGTAGGGAATAATCCATGCTGTACCAAATATGGTAGCCACGGGGATGCTAATATACATAATGCGCACCAGATACAACATGAGAATCCTGTAACCGGATGGCCTGTCCCGAATGGCAAGGGGTGGTACTGCCTATGTGGCAATAGAGCCAGGAAGGTGTTGCCCCTAGGATGGAAGGGAGCTTACACCCTGGAGGCAATAATTCCAAATGTAACTATTATTGAAGACCCACAAAGCCAAAGCTCCCTTGAGACCACACGCAGAATTAAGCGGACTCCAAATAATCCTTTAGTAAAATTCTCTAGCATTTCACAGTTTTGCAAGGTGGTTTTCACCTTGGTTAGGGGTGAGTGAATTAGAAAACACTATTGTAAATATCTCACCTATAATTGAAGAACTAGAAAATAAGTTTGATAAGTTTGCAAAAATAGTACTCTAGAATCAAATAGTATTAGATCTATTAATAACCTCATAAGGAGGAGTGTGCAGTGTAATTAATACTAGTTGCTGTATACATGTAGATCAAATGGGATGAATTTGACTGATCTCAAAAATATTTGAGAAAAAAAAAAACACAACACCACAACAATATCCTACATAGAGTAGCTCAAGATGACACTTCCTGGGGATTGAGAAACATTTGGGAGAAACTAATTTTGTGATTACCTGAAGAGAATTGGCTCAAACAACTATTTGTTGGTATTGTAATAATAATGGCATTGTATATCTATCATCCCCTGTGACATCCGAAGAAGAATATTGCACCTTAATGTTGGAAAAACTCAAGAGTGCGGAATGTGAAGAGGTGCAAAAACAACAATAGGAGTAAGAAAAGAAGAGGGGGCTGCAAGTGTGAGAAACTAAGTTGTGTTTTTGCAGTAGGGAATTACTTTTCTGTATTCCAAGGTAGTTGTGTAGTCATAACAAGGAGAAATGCTAAGTAGATAAGTGGACAGTAGAAGGCCTCCCTGTTCCAAAACAAGGTAGAAGCTTGAGGAAAAACAGGATGAGCAGTGTGAGAACAGTAAAACAAAGATCAAAAGTTCTCAAAACATAAGAAAGGAGAAATTAAAGGGTTGGAAAAAAAAAAGAAAAAATGTACATATATGGTATAGAGGAGCACGGAGTAGCTTGTGAACCTGTAGTACTCAGCCAATGAGTAAACAGGGGAAGTGATCAGGCATTGAGTAATAGGGAATGAAAGGTTATGATTTCTTTTACTGAAAGGCGCTCCTGACTGACAGGATGCCTGCCATTGCAATTGCGAATAAAATAGCTTCACAGAAGATCCTGTCTGAAGAAAACTGAGATTATTCTCACACCTATGAGCGACGAGGACAAAAATAAACTATATTATTAGCTATAGATTTATATATTATTACATTATTTATATATTATACTAACTATAATATGAACTGCAACTATTAACCCGGATGTATATCCACCCCTTATTCCATACCATTTATGTCATGTTCAGGTTACACTCTTTCCAATACCTTCTAATTAATCACCATTTTCATCTATGATATATAGCAACCATGGTAGCGATGACATACAGTGTTATATGATAATTAACATACTATAATTCAACTCATGGGCTATTCTCACCCAGTATTAGGTCCCCTTGAGGTACACACCGGACCTCCCCATTCTCTTGCATTACCCACCAAGTGCATCCAGGTCCCTGAGCAAAAGCAATCCCACGAATGGGTTTGCCTTTTCCTGAGGTGGGAGTAGCCCAGACTGTCTTACCCAGCATGTTTCTTACGTGCACTACAGGAACTTTATCCCCTTCTACGGTGCGTAACAGGTTTGATTGGGCAGGTCCAGCTCGGTTGGCAGATCCTCTAGTATTGGCTAACCAGGTGGCCTTTGCCAAATGTGTTTCCCAGTTTTTGAATGTCCCAGCACCCATTGCTTTCAGTGTAGTCTTTAACAGTCCATTGTATCGTTCAACTTTCCCGGAGGCTGGTGCATGATAGGGGATGTGATACACCCACTCAATACCATGTTCTTTGGCCCAAGTGTCTATAAGGTTGTTTCGGAAATGAGTCCCATTGTCTGACTCAATTCTTTCTGGGGTGCCATGTCGCCATAGGACTTGCTTTTCAAGGCCCAGGATAGTGTTCCGGGCGGTGGCATGGGGCACAGGATATGTTTCCAGCCATCCGGTGGTTGCTTCCACCATTGTAAGTACGTGGCGCTTGCCGTTGCGGGTTTGGGGGAGTGTGATGTAATCAATCTGCCAGGCCTCTCCATATTTGTATTTCAGCCATCGTCCTCCATACCAGAGAGGCTTTGACCGTTTGGCTTGTTTAATTGCAGCACATGTTTCACAATCATGAATAACCTGTGCTATAGTGTCCATGGTCAGGTCCACCCCTCGGTCACGAGCCCATCTGTATGTTGCATCTCTACCTTGATGGCCTGAGGTGTCATGGGCCCATCAGGCTATAAATAATTCACCTTTATGTTGCCAGTCCAGGTCCACCTGAGCCACTTCATTCTTAGCAGCCTGATCCACCTGCTGGTTGTTTTGATGTTCTTAAGTAGCCCGATTCTTGGGCACATGAGCATCTACATGGCGTACCTTTACAACCAGGTTCTCTACCCGGGCAGCAATATCTTGCCACAATGCAGCAGCCCAGATGGGTTTGCCCCTGCGCTGCCAGTTGTTCTGCTTCCGTTGCTGTAACCACCCCCACAGGGCATTTGCTACCATCCATGAATCAGTATAGAGATAGAGAACTGGCCACTTTTCTCGTTCAGCAATATCTAAGGCCAGCTGGATGGCTTTCACTTGTGCAAACTGACTCAATTCACCTTCTCCCTCAGCAGCTTCTGCAACTCGTCGTGTAGGACTCCATACAGCAGCTTTCCATCTCCGATGCTTTCCCACAATACGACAGGACCCATCAGTGAACAGGGCATATTTCTTCTCATTTTCTGGTAGCTTGTTGTACAGTGGGGCTTCTTCAGCACGAGCCACCTCCTCCTCTGGTGATACCACAAAATATTTGCCTTCTGGACAGTCCATAATCACTTCCTAGGTTCCTGGGTGACTGGGGTTTCCTATTCGAGCCCGCTGAGTAATCAGTGCAACCCACTTGCTCCATGTAGCATCAGTTGCATGATGTGTAGAGGGGACCCTTCCTTTGAACATCCAACCCAGTACCGGCAGTCGGGGTGTCAGGAGGAGCTGCGCTTCAGTACCGACCACTTCTGAAGCAGATCGAACTCCCTCATATGCTGCCAATATCTCCTTTTCGGTTGGAGTATAGCGGGCCTCAGATCCTCTGTATCCCCGACTCCAAAACCCCAGGGGTCGACCTCGAGTTTCCCCAGGTTCTTTCTGCCAGAGGCTCCAGGTGGGACCATTCTCCCCGGCTGCGGTGTAGAGCACATTCTTTACATCTGGTCCTGTTCGGACTGGCCCAAGGGCTACTGCATAAACTATTTCCTGTTTAATTTGTTCAAAGGCTTGTCGTTGCTCAGGGCCCCATTCAAAAGCATTCTTCTTACGGGTTACTTGGTAGAGCGGGTTTACAATCAGACTGTAATTTGGAATATGCATTCTCCAAAACCCCACGACACCTAGGAAAGTTTGTGTTTCTTTTTTGCTAGTTGGTGGAGACATAGCTGTTATTTTGTTAATCACATCCATTGGGATTTGACGACGTCCATCTTGCCATTTTATTCCTAAAAACTGGATCTCTCGTGCAGGTCCTTTGACTTTATTTTGTTTTATGGCAAAACCGGCCTTCAGAAGGATTTGGGCTATTTTCTTCCCTTTCTCGAAAACTTCCTCTGCAGTGTCACCCCACACAATGATGTCATCGATGTACTGCAGGTGTTCAGGAGCCTCCCCCTGCTCCAGTGCAGACTGGATCAGTCCATGGCAAATGGTAGGGCTGTGTTTCCACCCCTGGGGCAGCCGATTCCAAGTATATTGGACACCCCTCCAAGTGAAAGCAAACTGTGGCCTGCACTCTGCTGCTAGAGGGATGGAGAAAAATGCATTAGCAATATCAATTGTGGCATACCACTTGGCTGCCTTTGATTCCAGTTCGTACTGGAGTTCTAGCATGTCCGGCACTGCAGCACTCAGTGGTGGCGTGACTTCATTCAGGCCACGATAGCCATGATAGAAACCAGGACACGTAGACAAAACCTGAAGTGCATTCAGGAGACATAACAATGAGAACATGCTGGTCTGAACATTCCAAGGATATTCGAAGTTTGTGAAAGGTACCATAACTCGCCTGGAGGAGAAGAAAGGGAGAGTGAACAAGTGGGAAAAAACATCTTCCCCTGACCCCTCTATAAATTGGCTCCCTGAAGAAAAAGCACGAAAGATGTAATTATTAATAGTTTCTGAGGTAGGGTACCCAAGGTATGGAGTTGATGACAATGCTGAGTATAAATACCAGATTAGTTTCATCGCCGGTAATTTTATCATATCGTAAGCCAGTGTTACACAATACAGCAAAATAATAACCTTGTACCAACCCCCAGAAGTGATAAGCAACACAACAGGGAACACATACACTATGTAATGTGCTATATAACTCAATTCGGAAGACAGGCACAGCAGACTTGAGATCACAAAAATCGGCATTGTGATTAGTAACTGTTAAACTGATGTAATGCTTATAAGAATCTTGTTTTAACACACTAGTCAGATCTGTCCTTATCTCAACCCTTTGTGCCCCATGTTGGGCGCCAAAAGGACTGTTGTGGTTTAGCCCGGCTGGCAGCTAAACACCACACAGCCGTTCGCTCACCCTCCCCCCTCCCTCTCTGGGATGGGGGAGAGAAACTGGAAAGTGAAGCCTGTGAGTTGAGATAAAGACAGTTTATTAAGACAAGAAAATAATAATAATAATGATAATAATGATAATAGTACTACTAATAATAATATGTACAAAACAAGTGATGCACAATGCAATTGCTCACCACCTGTTGACCGATGCCCAGCCTATCCCCGAGCAGCCAGCCCGCCCCCTCCACCCCAGCTAGCCACCCCTATATATTGTTCAGCATGACGTCAGATGGTATGGAATACCCCTTTGGCCAGTTTGGGTCAGCTGTCCTGGGTCTGTCCCCTCCCAGCTCCTGCTGCATCCCTAGCCTGCCCGCTGGCAGGACAGAGCGAGAAGCTGAAAAGTCCTTGGCTTGGTGTAAGGCTAGTTTCTCAGGCTAGTAGGTACCTTATCCCAACCTCCTGTTCCTGTGCCAGGTTTTGGTCAACACTTAGTTACTTTCCTATTTCCTAGGCCTAATAGCAATCCTTGCTCTTATCTCTTCTTGTTGTTTATTTATGCTTCAGGCTCTATGGTGACTCTCATCCTCCAGATTTCTCTTCTCTTCCAGAACTCCCTGGATTCTCATGAGTCTTATCCACATTGCTAATTAAACCTACTCTTTCTACATTTCCCACAGTTCATCCATATATGTTACTAATTAAACCCAAGTCCCTAAGATTTCTGGAAGGAAGACTGCTTCTGGTCCAAAACCGAATCCAGGATGCCTTCCATATTCATTGAGTACAGTTTTTCTTCTTGGTAAATCTTTTTAAAAATCTTTTTTTAAGAGCTGTAGGTAACATCAGCAATTGTTATGTTATACTAATAATATCTTCCCTCAATGCTTGTACAGAAGCAATGATCATCAGTCTGGTCCCAGAGACACCTCAGTTCCTGGTGCTGTCTTGCACTATGAAAACATATGAAATCTGCAGAAAGAGAGGAATGGAAATTTGTGGGTTTTCCTACTTAGAGAATGGATGAACCCCTTCAAATAAAAAGAGCCCGTAAATAAAAAGAAGAGGAAACTTTTAGTATGTAGCAATCAAATGTAGGCCAATGGCAAAGTCTCAGCCAAGGAAAGAGAAACATCTATTGTGCTGCCAATGTTATGGCCAGCTCACAGCATGCTCTTTGTCAGCTGTTGGGCAGCATCTCAGGTCCCCATCACCTGCATGGCTGCATCTGGCCATTTAAATAGTCCTGTTTTTTTTGAAGGCCAGCTTTGGAAGATGGCACTGACTAAATTCAGCTGCCTTCAACAAGTGCCAACAGCAGTCTTTGAGGACTTTGCCTCCTCTGCCTGCCCTGAATTGGGGTGAGGGTGTCACGAGGCACTGATGAAGGTGAGAGGTGTGTGGTGTCTGGGTGTCACTTTGATTACAACCCTTGCATTACATGTGTTTGCAGGCAGCAGCTAATTAGCTGAGCTCTTTAGATTGGTAAAAAGCTGCTCCTGGCTGCCCTGCATGCTGTTGCACTGAGCACTGCATTAAGCTGCTGTGATGGGAGCACCTGTCTGGTCTTGGGGTTGGCAATGTGTACTCAGCTTGCTCAGGTAGCTGGAGATGGGCATGGCTGCGCTCGTGTTCCTGACCCTGGGTTTGCAGCCAGGAGCTCTTCCTCCGTGTAGGTGCACGTGCCTTCACTGGTAATGTACCTGATGCTACAAGAACCAGACTGGAGCCGTTTGTTCCTCCCTCTGAGTCTTAATTCCAGTTCCAAGGTTTTATACTTAAGTTACTGCAGTGTTATCTGCAAGACCTTCCCCTCTTCATTCAAGCATGCCAGTCTGTACATGTTTGATGCAAAAGCCTTATGTTTTGTCAAATCTGGCACCCTTCCCCAAGGGGATTGGGCATACAAAGTAGCTGGGAGGTGAAGCTGGGGGCCCAGAGGAATTTTCCTTCGTAGTTTCTGCCAGCTGAGCAGGGAGAAAGCTGAGCCACACTGACATTCTTGGAACTGCCATGGGCTGTGGATCTCTCCTGTGCATCTGCTTGATCCTCGCTAAGCTGGAAAAAAATCAGCAGCAAAGCACCTGGAGTGCAAAGGAAGAGACAGAGTGGAGGGTGTCAAGCCAGGCACCATTCCTGCAGGTGACACTGATCCTGCTTTTTTGCACTGAGCAACGTTGCAGAACTGTGGAGTAATTGCCTAAAGTAACTAGGAAAATTAAAATACTATTCACATTTTAAAGAAAATGTACAGCATTGAAGAGGCTTTCAGGGTAGGGCATAGCTGCATTACCTGAGCGTTCCCTAGGCTTCCAACCTTAGATGTTACCGCACTGGGGGAACCTGGTGTGCTAACTCTAAGGAACAGTATGGAGCATAGAGCAGAGTGGAGACACCACGGCTAGGCTCTGTGACCAGGTGGGGACTTGGTTGTTCTTGTTCACACCGAGACTGATAAATTGCACATTTGCTACCCTGAGCCAACGACCTGTCATGTGTTTGACAAAATGCTGTACTCTAGTGAACTTTTGCTCATTATAATATCATTATAATACCAAAACACACCTCCTCCATCCCAAAAGCTACCCGCCTCCAAGGTGCAACCACCCCTTGCTGAGCACACGCTCTGAATTTCTCGGAGCCTATACCTTTAAACAGAGACAGGAAAACTTTTCACCAATCATAACTAAGATATGCTTGACTAGAGTCACTCAAGCTCCACCTAAAAGGTAGAAAATAATATAAATTGGCCTAAGAGAGAGGGGATGTTAGGAAAGATACCATCGTCAGGGGAGATACCATCACGAGGGAATATGCCATCCTGAGGACCTCCTGACTTCTGGGATCAGTCAACGGGCTGAGCCTCTCTTTCCACCCCATTGGGATGCCTTTGGGTGAGATTTGAACACTTGTTTATACTGGGTGTCTCCGTGGAAACGTAGAAATCTCTATAGTCTTTGTGCCTTTTAACGCGTTAATTTCCAGGCTGTGCACCTGTGTATTTCATGCATGCTAGCTTGCTTTTGCAGACAGTAAATTCTCACCGGCAATCCAAAGAACCTGTGTACCTGTTGCTGTAATAAATTGCACCTAACTGCATTGTTCCTAGCTGTGATAGTTCTCATTGAACGTGACTAGAGTGAGGGCGTGTTACGTTGCTGGTGAATCCGTGATTGTGATAGTTCAGTGGTCTGAATCCGACCAGACCCATATCAGTTAATGTGTTATTGGTGAATCTGTGATTGTGATAGTTCAGTACCCTGAATCCGACGGGACCCATAACGGTTAATCGGCTACACCCCTTAATGCGACAGAGAAATTGGCGTAGTCGGCAGGATTGCTATGGATAAACTTCTGCAAAAATGCAAATGTGTCCCCTTCCCAGGTGGGGAAGGAGTGGGCCCAAAAATTTTGGAAAAATCAAGAGAAAGTGGTAGAGCGCATTGGGCAGTGTCAGGCTTCACGAAAGATCAGACAACGAAAGGGTAAAGGTGCAATTTGTGCTGTGTTAGATGCCTGTTTGTCTTGTGCTCAGCAAGGAGCTAAGGAAACTGCTGCTCCCAAACTGATTTCTGATGTGGAATATACAGCTTTGAAATCAGAGAATGAGGTGTTGGAGTCATCATTGGCCTTTGAAAGGGAGACGGGGAAAACATTAGGAATCAGAATGGATAAACTTTTGAATGAAAATGATAAACTTTTGAATGAGAATAACAAACTTGTGAGTGAGAATAATCATCTTAAATACTGGAGAGGTTTAATCACCTGTTAAATAAAGTACAGCCTTCTGCTCCTGTTAAGCAGGTTCGTAGATTGATGCATAGTGCAGACCCTGAAAGCTGGGATGGTGATATTTGGTTTGACAGGGATGATGAGGTCAAAGAAAGAGACTGCTGATTCTGAACCCCAATCGATTTCCTTGAGACCTTTGGTTAAAACTGAGACTACTGTTGATGATGAAGATGAAATCCACACTACTGTGCGAACAATTCCATGGTCACTAACAGAGTTGGTTAAAATACAGAAAAAGTTCTCAAGGCATTCAGGAGAATCGGAAGTCGATTATCTGCGGCGAGTTTCTCTTGAAGGAGGAGATCGAATTATGTTGAGTGAAGAAGAAGCAAGAGGCTTTTGGGGACCTGGAGTATTTTTAACCACCACACCAGGAGACCATAATTACTCTATAACTGCACGGGCGGCATACTGGGCGGGTGGTATAGATCCCCAGGAGAGAGGGGAACCACTGGAAATTAGAGCCACAAGCTATTCTGATCTGGCTGTAGCAGTACAGAGAGCAGCCTGCATTCAGGCGATATATGAAAGAGATGAATTCAGGAAATCCCCCATGTTAGCTCCTATTGACCCAGCTCGATTAACCCCTCTCATCCATGGACTCCCTGATTGTCTTAAGATGTTTGTAGCAAATACCCAGGATCACATACAAGCTGCTCATGGGGATGGTGATCGTGGTTGTAGGCGAAATCCGAACTCCCCCATTCCCACCTGGAGTGAATTTGTGCAAGACATAGATAAGTATGGATGCCAAATGGTCTGGATTAGTTCATCCAGTACTAAGCCCTCAGATCACTCCCAGTGAGTTTGCTGAATCCACACTCAAAATCCCAGGTACCCCAAATTCAAAGAGAGGTTCAAACTTAATAAAGGACGGGGTGAGTTGTGATGTAAGGCCCTAGGTTTGGGTGTACCCCGACCAATCTTTTGTGACAACTCTGTGGAGGACCTCCATACATCAGTCCAATCTCTGCCTAACTGAAAAACCCCCAACCCATAAGGAAAGTACACCTTCTGCACCAAGCCTAATTGACAAAGCAGAATCATAGCAAAAAAACTCCTACCCCCAGGGAGGGCAGTGAGCCACCCTGCTCAGCAGGTGTGGGACTATTGCCATGGGGGTTGACAAGCCCCATAGTTGGTGATAACATTGGACTCATAACGATGAAGCCATGAGGAACATAAACAAATTAGAAGGAACAAAGAAGTGGTGATTCATGAGGAGCCTTGCTGTCTCAAACTGCTTGTTCTTTCAACTATTAAGATATGGAAGTTGCTAAATGTTTGCTGTTGCTGGGCAAAGTTGTTAACCAATGAATAGCTAGTGGGCAAGTACCACTTGTAGAGCTAATAGTATAAGAAGGGAGCCTGTCCTCAATAAAGTGGTTGTAGTTGAAGATGTTGATCCCTAAACTTACCCTAGTGTCCGCGTGGTCGTTATGCCATAAATGGCGCCCAAACAGGGACCAGCTAACAGAACAGGGACAAAAACAAAAAAGGAATGAACAGGGACAAGCTAAAATAACAGGGACAAAAACAAAAAATGAACAGGGACAGGCTAATGGAACAGGGACATGGACACTGATCTCCTCACGAAGATAGGTTCGGCGGAACCCAGTCAAGCTGAAAGAACCGAACCCAGCGAGCTGAAAGGAAGCTCGAGCTGAAAGGAAGATGTCGCGTTAAGGGCTGTAGCCGATTAACCGTTATGGGTCTGGTCGGATTCAGGGTACTGAACTATCACAATCACAGATTCACCAATAACGCATTAACCGATATGGGTCTGGTCGGATTCAGGGTACTGAATTATAACAGTCACAGATTCACCAATAACGTATCATGCCCTTACTCTAGTCACGTTCAATGAGAACTATCACGGCTAGGAACAATGCAGTTAAGTGCAATTTATTACAGCAACAGGTACACAGGTTCTTTGGATTGCTGGCGATAGTTACTGTCTGCAAAAGCAAGCTAGCATGCATGAAATACACAGGTGCACAGCCTGGAAATTAACGCATTAAAAGGCACAAAGACTCTATAGAGATTTCTAAGTTTCCGTGGAGACACACAGTATAACCAAGTGTTCAAATCTCACCCAAAGGCGTCCCAATGTGGGGGGGGTGGGGGGGGTGGGAAGAGAGGCTCAGCCCGTTGACTGATCCCAGAAGTCAGGAGGTCCTCGGGATAGCATATTTGGCATATTTGCCCTGGCAGCCAGGAGGGCCAACCGTATCCTGGGATGCATCAAGCACGGCATTGCTAGTCGATTGAGGGAAGTGATTGTCCCGCTCTACTCTGCGCTGGTGCGGCCTCACCTCGAGTACTGTGTGCAGTTCTGGGCACCACAGTATAAAAAGGACATTAAACTGTTGGAGAGCCTCCAGAGGAGGGCGACAAAGATGGTGAAGGGCCTAGAGGGGAAGACATATGAGGAGCGGCTGAGGTCATTTGGCCTGTTCAGCCTGGAGAAGAGGAGGCTGAGGGAGGACCTCATCGCAGTCTACAACTTCCTCACGAGGGGGAGTGGAGAGGCAGGTGACCTATTCTCTATTATCACCAGTGACAGGACCCGCGGGAATGGTGTTAAGCTGAGGCAGGGGAAGTTTAGGCTGGACATCAGGAAGAGGTTCTTCACCGAAAGGGTGGTCGCACACTGGAACAGGCTCCCCAGGGAAGTAGTCACTGCACCAAGCCTGTCTGAATTTAAGAAGCGATTGGACTGTGCACTTAGTCACATGGTCTAAACTTTTGAGCAGACGTGTGTGTTGCCAGGAGTTGGACTTGATGATCCTTATGGGTCCCTTCCAACTCGGGATATTCTATTCTATGATTCTATTCCCTCGTGATGGTATCTCCCCTGACAGTGGTATCTCCCCTGACGATGGTATCTTCCCTAACATCCCCTCTCTCTTAGGCCAATTTCTATTATTTTCTACCTTTTAGGTGGAGCTTGAGTGACTCTAGTCAAGCATATCTTAGTTATGATTGGTGAAAAGTTTTCCTGTCTCTGTTTAAAGGTATAGGCTCCGAGAAATTCAGAGCGTGTGCTCAGCAAGGGGTGGTTGCACCTTGGAGGCGGGTAGCTTTTGGGATGGAGGAGGTGTGTTTTGGTATTATAATGATATTATAATGAGCAAAAGTTCACTAGAGTACAGCATTTTGTCAAACACATGACAGGTCGTTGGCTCAGGGTAGCAAATGTGCAATTTATCAGTCTCGGTGTGAACAAGAACAACCAAGTCCTCACCTGGTCACAGAGCCTAGCCGTGGTGTCTCCACTCTGCTCTATGCTCCATACTGTTCCTTAGAGTTAGCACACCAGGTTCCCCCAGTGCAGTCACATCTAAGGTTGGAAGCCTAGGTAATGCTCAGGTAATGCAGCTATGCCCTACCCTGAAAGCCTCTTCAATGCTGTACATTTTCTTTAAAATGTGAATATTAGTTTTATTTTCCTAGGCAATTACACCACAGAAGTGCACCCGATTTGAAAGAAGCTCAAGCTGAAAGAAGTGTTGCTGAAAGAAGCGTTGTGCTGAGAGAAGCATACACGCGCACATAATTACCTTTCACTGGCCGAATGTAAGCAGTTGCACGCCATGGGGAATCATATGACCTTAGAAACAAAGAATGTCCTGAAACTTTCCAGCTTATTCTCAAAAAATAGGGAAAAACTGTGCCCTCTGCAGCCTTGCAACAAATGCTTGTATGGGCTACCACGAATGACCCCTTTATTACGAATCAAACAGTTTATGATCCTGAAACATGGGACCAAATTGGGGTAAAGCTTTGGGACTCTGCTACTAAAAATGACAAGGTTGCAGCTGGATTGCTTGGCACCAGGTGAGCAGTCTCTGAGGCCTTAATGAGCCATGTGGGATCACAATCACAAACATGTGGTTTGCCAGATAGTGAGGGAGCTGCGGGCTTACCTACTGATCTGCCTGCTATGCCATCATCCCCTCCGCTGCTACAGCCATTGCAGGCCTTTGCTGTTATGCCCCCTGATGACCTGGACTATCCTTCTGATCCATGCCCTATAGGCCCTAAAAAGGAGCTGTATCTGTTTCCCTTTGATCCAGGAGGAACAGGATACATAGGGCCTGAAGGGTGTTTGTAATCAAGAAAAAGAATGGAAAGTGGAGACTGTTACATGATTTGAGAAAAATTAATGAAGTCATGGAAGATATGGGAGCACTTCAACTGGGATTGCCATCTCCAATTATGCTCCCCCAGTCATGGACATTAATAGTAACAGACTATTTTTTGTTTTTTCAATGTTACGCATTTGCCAGAATTCGGAAAACTTCGCTATGTTCATGTTTCAATTAATACCTTTTCTGCCTGTATTTTTGCATCTGTCCATGCAGGAGAAAAGGCAAAGGGTGTGTGTAAACATCTTCTGTCAGCTTTTGCAACATTAGGAGTCCCAAAAATGATTAAAACAGATAATGGGCCAGGATATGTGGCCCACGCAACCCACTCCTTTTTTCAACAAGTGGGGCATTCAACATCTGACAGGTATACCCCATTCTCCCACGGGTCAAGCAGTTATTGAATGTGCCCATGGTACCCTAAAAGCTATGATTTAAAAACAAAAAAAGGGGGAGTATGGGTATGACCCCCCAGGAAAGGATAGCTAAAGCATGCTATGTTCTTAATTTTTTAAATCGATGGACAGAGGAAGGTCCTCCAATTCACAAACATTTTAATCATAATACCTTAAACTCAGTTAAAGAAAGGGCACAAGTCATGGTAAAAAATTAAAGCACCAATCATTGGGAAGGACCCTACTCTCTAATAACTTGGGGCCAAGGTTATGCTTGTGTTTCAACAGGAGCCGGTCCTAGATAGGTGTCAGCACGATGGGTCCGTCCGTCCATCTCATCATCTGCCTTAACATGATCACAGCACTCTCCTCCATCGTTTGGATTCCAGCTCAACCAAAAAACAAGGTATGGGAAGGTCCCTCTGGCACATGCAGGACCCACAAACAAGGACTCCAGGAGCTGGAGGGGCAGCCAGCGCCCCCCAGCTGGGCAGCACTCAGTGCCTGCCTCTCCCAGGGATGTGGTTACAAAGTTTGTGAAAGATAGGATTAGTATGCCTGGTAGTTTTTCTCTGTCTTAATTTGTGTTAATCATTTGTGCTTTCTTTGTTAATAAAGAAGGGGGAGATGTGGGAGTGTGGCCATGGGGGTCGACAAGCCCCATAGTTGGTGATAACATTGGACTCATAACGATGAGGCCATGAGGAATGTAAGCAAGTTAGAAGGAACAAAGAAGTGTTTATTCACGAGACACCTTGCTGTCTCTGACTGCTTGTTCTCCAGCCCTTAAGACATGGAAGTTGCTGGGTGTTTGCTGTTGCTGGGCAAAGTTGTTGACCAATGAATAGTTAGTGGAAAAGTACCACTGGTAGACCTAATGGTATAAGAAGGTAGCCTGTCCTCAATGAAGCGGTTGTTGAAGTTATTGATTCCTAAACTTACCATGGTGTCCGTGTGGTTATTACGCCACAGACAGGTATTAGCAATTCAGTGGTTCTCTAATGAACACTCCAACCCTATCATTGCCATTCCTGTTGGACCCCAAAAAATATTGGTGAACTTTCTTATTGACACCGGGGCCCAAATGTCAGTAATTACACATGAGACAGCACAAACCCGGGGCATAACACCTGGTTGATGCAGGGGTTAATTCATGGGAATCAGGGGTGGGGAAAACCAATGCCCCACCCCAAAAAAATCATTCTGGCTGCCAGAGGAACAAAAATTAACCAGAGCAGAAGAATTAGTTGGTGCTGCATATCCTAATATTTTAGGATTTGACATACTGCGTGGGCAAATGTGGAAACTCCCTGATGGAACTGTGTGGAGTTTCGTGACACATCAAAGGGATTCAGACACAGTGAGACTGAGTCTGTTACAAACATCCATACTCTTATCCCCCGCTAAAATCACTAATGTCGGCAATATCTGTTGCCAGCAGCAGCACTTATGGGAATTGACGGGGTGGTAACAGACTTGGAAGAAAGAGGCATTATTAAAAGGACCCATTTACCTTACAATTCGCTGGTGTGGCTGGTAAAGAAACCAACCAGGCAATGGCATTTTACAGTGGATTGCAGACAGTTAAATGCTAACACCACACCTTTGACTGCTGCAATTCCAAACATGGCAGAGATAGTGAAAGCCTTCTGTGCATCTACCAATACAATCACCGCAAAGGTTTATTATAAACCAGAACATCCTACAGGGTTTTACACTGGACAACCTGTGCTAGTGAAAATGCCTCAGATTGGAACAGCAGCAATGGTACTAACTACTCCCAAATATCCCTACGCATGGGAAGTCAAAGATTGTTATTTCACCCTCTTTCTAACCCTGCCGGTTGAATACAACTGAGCATATTTTATTTCCTTTTGTGTTCACAGGAATCCTGAGTGAACTGCATGTGGACAGCTGGAGAATCACAAATCAGCAGCTTGTATTGATAATACTATGTTTTACCCTGACCTTAATGCAATCCCTTTGGTTCATAGCCAAAAAGACCCAAAATGGTCGTGGTCCCAAGCCCATGTTAAACACACTGGATTATGGGAACATGTGCCATCAGGGAAAACTTGAACTTAGCTACCGTGGTTGTGCATGGAGCCGAGGTCTTTCCGAGAAATGAGTGGGGCTGGGATAACAGATGGCTTCCACTCCTAAAAGGAAAGACAGAAGAAATCCGGGTAGGGTGTAGAATGATCAACGGTTCAGTTCATGAAAAGGCCACATTAATGAAAATATCTGGAAACCCAATGACAGCAAAGTCCTGTACCACTGATGAGTGGGATTGTTGGTGTAATTTTACCCTGATGGAACCCACTATTATAACTTGTCTGTGGCAATGGCACTGTACAGGTTCAGGCCTGTCGCGATCACAGCGTACAGGGCTGTCATTCAGATTCAAAATAGATGTGATTGAACCCGATCAGACTACACTACCTGGCCTAACTCCATCACCATAGCACCATATGATGACCCTTGGAACCATGCTTTGTCACAATATAGCGCAATCACTGGACCTACATGGAAAAAAAATATTTTCAAATGATTCCCTAAGCATGGCTGAACTTCAAGCCACTTCTGGCCAGACACCTGTGGTGGTTTTACTCGGGTGGGCAGCCGAGTTCCACCACAGCCGCACTCTCACTCCCCCTCCTCAAAGAGGAACGGGGAGAAAATACGATGAAAAGGGCTCAAGGGTTGAGATAAGGACGAGGAGAACGCTCAACAATTACCGTGACGGGCAAAACAGACTCAGCATAGGGAGACAGTAAGATTTATTGCCTATTACTAACAAGCTAGAGATGTGAGAAACAAAGGAAAGAAACCAAAAACGCCTTCCCCCCATCCGCCCTCTTCCACCTCCTCCCCCCCAGAGGCACAGGGGAACGGGGGAACGGGGGTTATGGTCAGTCTATAGCGCTTCTTCTCTGCCACTCCTTCTTGGTCACTGTCGTCCTCTGCTGTGGGGTCCCTCCCACGGGATGCAGTCCTTGCTGAACTGATCCGGCGTGGGCTTCCCACAGGCAGCAGCTCTTCAAGAACTGCTCCAGATATGGGTCCGTACCACGGGGTCCATCCCTCAGGAGCGAACTGCTCCAACCTGGGTCCCCCACGGGCAGCAGCTCCTGCCAGGTCACCTGCTCCTGCGTGGGCTCCTCTCCATGGGCTACAGGTCCGGCCCAGGATCTGCTCTGGCGGGTGTCCTCCACAGGCTGCAGCCTCCATCAGTGCAGGTCCACCTGCTCCACCGTGGTCTCCTCCATGGGCTGCAGCATGGAACCCTGCTCCACCGTGGTACTCCATGGGCTGCAGGTGGACAGCCTGCTTCACCATGGTCCTCCCCACAGGCCGCAGGGGACTTCTGCTCCGGCGTCTGGAGCACCTCTCCCCCTCCTTCTTCACTGACCTTGGCGCCTTCAAGGCTGTTCCTCACTCCTCTCACTCTCCCAGCTGCTGTGAAGCAACGTTGTTTTTTTTTTTTCCCCTGTCTTAAATATGCTCTCACAGAGGCGCAAACAACATCACTTATTGGCTCGGCTCTAGTCAGCAATGGGGCCCTTACCTAACATGGGGCAGCTTCTAGATCCTTCTCACATAAGCCACCCCTATGGCCCCCTGCTACCAAAACCTTGCCACGTAAACCCACTACAACACCGAATAACTAATGGCTTTATTAACAGTAGGACAAAATAGAACCAAATTCTGATTCCTGGCACAATTTTACTTTCACCAAACCTATAATTATGTGCTGTCTGGGGTTACAGAGGCACAGAATTACTATTTGAATTTATGATCGATACAGCAACATCTTCGCTGACTGCAAAGGATAAGAAGCCTCTGCCCCCGCATATACTTGAAAATGTACCAACTCGGCCTCCCATTAGTCTAACTCCTTCCATCTTCAACACAGGTCCTTACATAATTAAAAATGTGGGACAGCAACAAGTTCTCTTTAACCCTAGCTTTTCTCTGAAAAGGGTAGAGCTAGCGCTGCACATTAATAGCTCAGAAATCAACTCAAAATGTACCACCTTTTTGAAAACTGCCTACACAGGCTGGTTAGCATGGTTACACGGACGTTCTCTGAAACAATCTCGGTGCATGCCACGGGATGCAACCGTGTTATTGGGAACAGGGTTAGGTATATTAAATAGCACTGATGCTGAGGTCCTAACGAGTAGAGTAACTGCTACTACAGATGACCTAAGGAAATTGGAACGACCAATAAAGTCATCCCTATTGGCCTTAGGAGCAAGTAAATGGCTTCTATCAGACATTTTACCCCATTGGGAACAAATTGAAGAAAATGATCATCAATTAATTGTAAATGCCCTTCGAAAAACTCAGGGCAATACCTCCCTTGCCTTGAGCTGCATCCAAGCGCAGTTATGGATACAGTCTGTAGCAGCAACTATTATTAGAGGGGGAGAAGGAGTAACTTTGCCCACTGAAATTTGAAAAATAATTTGGGATAATGCTTCAGAATTTGAAAAGGAGTTTCAAGCATGGTGGCAATTAGCCAACTTTACCTACTATGCAGAAAGTGATAAAATTATTGCCTTTATACTTACCATAAGTAATGCCACCATATACAATGTATATCCAATCATTGCATTAGGATTCAATCATAATGGAACTATACTTTATCATAAAGTAATTGATGTAAATGCATGTATTTTGCGTGAACAAAAAAGGCTTCATCTGTGAGAGTAACACGCTTGAAGCCCAAGACATTTGTCTTGACACTGAACAAAATATTTGCCACTTTGAGATACACCCTAATGAAAGCCTTGAAACTGTACTTGTATATATTGGGAAAGGCTGTGTTTGCATGAGAACCCATTGTGATTCTATGGTCATAGATAATAGTATTGTAGATACCAGTAATCACTCTAATGTTTGTGTTTGTAACTTTACCAAAATTCTAGGATGTGATTTTAGTTATTCAGCTCCTGTCACCTCTTATCAACTTATTGCGCCCCGTTATATTCTGCTTCATGATCTGCCGCCTACTCCTATTGGAATGAACCTCACCTTGGTGAAGAAATTGCTGATACATGAAGACTTAAAGCGGCTGATGAAACAAGTTCGAGAAAATGGACGAAAGACTCTGATTACTGTCCATCATGATGTACAAGAAATACATTGAGTGATGGAAAGAGTAAAGAGAGATGAAAAACACCATTGGTGGGACACCTTGTTTGGGTGGTTACCAACTGCCACAGGAATCTTCAACAAGATGCTTCACCCTGTTGTACTCACTGTATTATGCTTTATACTGACAATTAGTTTGTATGTTAAACTCTGGATTATGATGAAACATTTAGCATCCCTACACAATATACATACACTCGATAAACCTCATCCCAAGAACGTATGTGATATCCCCGACATATTCCAAATGTCATGAAGCTTGAGTGACTATAGTCAAGGGGTGGATTATGTGGTGCAATTGCCTAAAGTAACTAGGAAAATTAAAATACTATTCACATTTTAAAGAAAATGTACAGCATTGAAGAGGCTTTCAGGGTAGGGCATAGCTGCATTACCTGAGCGTTCCCTAGGCTTCCAACCTTAGATGTTACCGCACTGGGGGAACCTGGTGTGCTAACTCTAAGGAACAGTATGGAGCATAGAGCAGAGTGGAGACACCGCGGCTAGGCTCTGTGACCAGGTGGGGACTTGGTTGTTCTTGTTCACACCGAGACTGATAAATTGCACATTTGCTACCCTGAGCCAACGACCTGTCATGTGTTTGACAAAATGCTGTACTCTAGTGAACTTTTGCTCATTATAATATCATTATAATACCAAAACACACCTCCTCCATCCCAAAAGCTACCCGCCTCCAAGGTGCAACCACCCCTTGCTGAGCACACGCTCTGAATTTCTCGGAGCCTATACCTTTAAACAGAGACAGGAAAACTTTTCACCAATCATAACTAAGATATGCTTGACTAGAGTCACTCAAGCTCCACCTAAAAGGTAGAAAATAATATAAATTGGCCTAAGAGAGAGGGGATGTTAGGAAAGATACCATCGTCAGGGGAGATACCATCACGAGGGAATATGCCATCCTGAGGACCTCCTGACTTCTGGGATCAGTCAACGGGCTGAGCCTCTCTTCCCACCCCCCCCACCCCCGCCTCATTGGGATGCCTTTGGGTGAGATTTGAACACTTGGTTATACTGGGTGTCTCCACGGAAACTTAGAAATCTCTATAGAGTCTTTGTGCCTTTTAATGCGTTAATTTCCAGGCTGTGCACCTGTGTATTTCATGCATGCTAGCTTGCTTTTGCAGACAGTAAAGTATCACCGGCAGTCCAAAGAACCTGTGTACCTGTTGCTGTAATAAATTGCACTTAACTGCATTGTTCCTAGCCGTGATAGTTCTCATTGAATGCGACTAGAGTGAGGGCGTGCTACGTTTTTGGTGAATCCGTGACCGTGCTGAATCCGGCTGGAACCATATCGGTTAATACGTTATTGGTGAATCTGTGATTGTGCTTGTTCCGTATCCTGAATCCAGCCGGACCCGTAACAGTTAATCGTCTACACCCCTTAACAGGACAAGAACACAGTTACTGCTGTGTCAAGCTCCCGCTGATCTAATTTGGATGTCTTGCAGGTTCAGTTGCTTGCCTGCGGTCTTGGCTTAGGCCTTTACAAACGCTCCTGACCTGGGAAACTCCTCTTTACCATAGTGTCACCTCAACATCTTGGGCTGTTCCATCACCAGAGTTGCAGCAGTGAATTGATGAGCAGCTGCAGGGCAGCTGGTGAACCCCCTGTCATCTCTGAATGTCAGCTACAGAAAGTTATGTGTGTATTTGGGTACGTCTCACCTAGCAGGCAATTGCTGTAGCAAAAACATAGCTCCCATCTGCCTTTGGGCAGAATGTCATGGATGGAAGAAGAAATAGGAAGCATCTCTGGTAAGATGTCTGACTTCTACAGTCCTGTTCATGTACTGAGATGGAGAACAGGTCTGATTTCCCAGAGCCCTGTGGTTCTGTCCCACTGCTGGCTGTTCAAAGCCTCTGCCATGAGCAGGAAGAATAGGGCTTGGGATGCATGCTTACAGGCAGGGACATGTTTTGCTCAACTTTGCCTGTAAATCAAAGAAAGCCATATGAGAGAATGAGCCTGGGGCCATAACACTGGTGTGCATCTTCTCCAGGCAGCACTAGAGCTCAGGGTAATGTAACCTGTAATTATAGGCTTGCAGGTTTTAAAGTGAGATTGTTTCACCTCAGCACTGGGCTTGGTCCCAAGCTTAACTAATAGTGTAGGTACACCTGATTTAATCACTGCCTTGCCCCCCAGAATGCCTGATTTGACCTTTCAGGATGACAACCTAAGAGACCTTTGACTCACAAACCTCTTAGGTGTGTACCTGCTTAAAGATAGTGATGGAAAATTTAAGCTTGAACCCAATGCTCCTCAGACCTAAGTGAGCTTACTAACCACTAACTGTCCTTCCCCCTATCCCAGACATGCTCTCATGCAACTAATAATGCCAGGTGATGAGTGTCTTTCCTAAGAAAGAGCACTCGTGCAGGTACCTCCTTGATAAAGGTCTTGTCTGAAGTCTCAGCAGTGTGTGTGGGGTTTTGGCCAAGCTGGGAAGGCACTGCCTAGGGTTCATTTCCCTGCACTGGTCAGTACCAAAGGTCTGTTCTGTGTGATGCTAGAATTAATCTGAGTAAGGAGGTGAGCCAGCTGGCAAAAGGGAGACACTAGATCTGTCTTTTAACCTAATCTGAGTGACGTGCCTGATTAAAGGCACTTGAATTGTCAGCCCCCACTTCCTACTGTACCCTGAAGTGAGGATGTGGAGGTTTAAGTGCTTGCTCTGTCCTTATTGAATGAGCACAGATGGTGATTTAAAAGATTTAAGCTTCTTCAAAGTCATTCCCCAAAATGAGACGAATTACTTTGCAGTGTGGGCCAATACCTCTGTCATTCCACGTGGTATCAGCAGCAGGTCCTGAGCTTTCCCTTAGCACATCGCTCTTGGCCAGTGAAGCAGTGGGACTGATGTATGGGCTGAGCTCTGGTCAACACCACCTCTGTGTTGTCTCATCTTGCAGACTCAAAGCAGATTCGAAAGCATTTCAACTTAGCTCAGTGGCACTGAGTAGAAACCCACCTGTAAAGGATGTAGCTCTCTACCTTTTCGTTTGGCCCATACTCTGCCTTGACTCAAATCCCATACCCAACGTTTAAGCTGAAGTTCAGTATGGCATCTTCTCAAAAAAAAAAAATCTTAAGATTTTGCTGTCTTATGGGCTACTTAATCTCTGGCAGTCTCTAATGTTTCATTTATCCAAATGCAAAATGTAACATCTTTTAACCTTAGCTCCCAAAGCTGTCACATACCTGAAATGTGATCAAGACCTGGACTGTTTGGTCATTTCCCCTTGCTCACTGTCAGACTTCAGCTGAATTTCTCCTCCTGGCTTTACCTGCAGATTTACAGTGGCAGAGGTGCTCTGAGTGCTTCTCAGCTCGCTCACCTGCTAGTGCCAGCCAGAGGTTCTCCATGCTCTGTGGGCATCTAGCCGTCATGTTTGCTCCTAAATACAGCAAAACACAGGTGTGTGCAAGTGATTATGTTCAAGTTTGGATCAAAAAGACAAAGATGACCACTGCATCATGTAATCTGACTTGGTATATAACTTCTAATATACCACTCGTTGTTTTCATCCATCCTCTCCTGAACTGAATTCAAAATATCAGCATTTGAGCTAGGCATCGGACTACCATGTGTGGAGTAAGAGAAGGACTGAGGGAAGGCATGGTGCCTGCAGCCCCTGCCCAGCCATGCTGGGAAAACCTCAGAGGAGAGGTGAGCTGTGGACATGAAGCCAAGTAGCTGAGGTGACAAATGAGGCAAGGCTGGGCGATCGCTCTGATGAACTGCATCCAGAAGCAATGTTCTTTGACAGCCTTGACCTGGTTGTCCCGGGATTTTCTACATTGCAGGTAAATCTGCAGGTGAGTCATAGGCAAAGGAACATGTATTTCAAGGGCATTGTAAACCCTTTTGCCTTTAAGGGGACCACAGCAAGCAGGTAGCAGTGAGTGACCTGCATGAAAGGCAGGCTGTGTAGGTACTACTGAAAGAGGTGGTCTTCACTTCTCAACAGATCCTCTCATGGCAAGATCAGTTCTTTTCTGGCTGGATGTAGTGGGTTTACGTGGCAAGGTTTTGGTAGCAGGGGGCCATAGGGGTGGCTTATGTGAGAAGGATCTAGAAGCTGCCCCATGTTTGGTAAGGGCCCCACTGCTGACCAGAGCAGAGCCAGTAAGTGATGTTGTTTTGCACCTCTGTGAGAGCATATTTAAGACGGGGGAAAAAAAACAGTGACACACAGCAGCTGGGAGAGTGAGAGGAGTGAGGAACAGCCTTGCAGGCACCAAGGTCAGTGAAGAAGGAGGGGGAGAGGTGCTCCAGGCGCCGGAGCAGAAGTCCCCTGCGGCCTGTGGGGAGGACCATGGTGAAGCAGGCTGTCCCCCTGCAGCCCATGGAGTACCACGGTAGAGCAGGTGGACCTGCGCTGACGGAGGCTGTGGCCTGTGGAAGACCCCTGCCAAAGCAGATTCCAGGCCGGACCTGTAGCCCGTGGAGAAGAGACCACACAGGAGCAGGTGACCTGGCAGGAGCTGCTGCCCGTGGGGGACCCAGGTTGGAGCAGTTTGCTCCTGAGGGATGGACCCCGTGGTACGGACCCATATCTGGAGCAGTTCTTGAAGAGCTGCTGCCTGTGGGAAGCCCACGCTGGATCAGTTCAGCAAGGACTGCATCCCATGGGAGGGACCCCACAGCAGAGGACGACAGTGACCAAGAAGGAGTGGCAGAGAAGAAGCGCTATAGACTGACCATAACCCCCGTTCCCCTGTGCCTCTGGGGGGGAGGAGGTGGAAGAAGGCGGATGGGGGGAAGGCGTTTTTGGTTTCTTTCCTTTGTTTCTCACTTCTCTAGCTTGTTAGTAATAGGTAATAAATCTTACTATCTCCCTATGCTGAGTCTGTTTTGCCCGTCACAATAATTACTGCGCGATCTCCTCGTCCTTATCTCAACCCTTGAGCCCTTTTCACTGCATTTTCTCCCCGTTCCTCTTTGAGGAGGGGGAGTGAGAGAGCGGTTGTAGTGGAGCTTGGCCGCCCACCTGAGTCAAACCACCACACTGGAACAGGAATTAGGTGAAACGAAGGTAGCATCCTTGCTTGCCCTGATGGAGTGACCTGCCTCAGAAAAAGAAGCAACAATCATTTTTGCTATCTGTGGCAAGGTTTCCCAGAAGGCAAGCTGACAACGGGATTGTGTTGCTGTTTTATTTGGGGTTTTTCTTCTAAATGTCAGTTTGCTGAGAGGTTCTGATATCTTGATTGATGCAGACAACGGGGCTAAAAAGGACATAGTGTTAGAATATTACTGCCTGCGTGTTTATTCTTTAACCTCACCTCAGGAAATGTTTCTGGTAGCAAATGAACATGTAGTGGCAATAAATGGCAAACTGGTTTCAGCACTTCTCCAGCGTGTGTCCTGCCTTTAGATCATGCCACTTACTCATGTCTGTGCTGGGAGGTGTCCACAGCTGGTGGTTTCTCTTCCTGTGGTGGTGGGGCTGGGATCTGCCAACTTGGAAGGTCCCAGTGGTGGAAGTGCCAGGAAGAGGCATGTGAGCAGTAGCACATAAAAACAGTTACTTTTGCTTCCTCTCATCTCCAATAACAGGGAAGTGTTCCCAAACAGCCAGGGCTAACACTTTTAGTGCAATGTAACCTTTACTTAATTGCTCTATTGCCATAACCTTGCATGGCCCTTTAGATACCGTGTGCGATAAGGCCACAGCCCAGGGGAGCTCATGCTCATTTAGGGTGATGGATTATGACATTGACTCCTAGGATTAAGATCAGAGGCTGATAACATGGAGGAGAAGCGTTTTGGGCAGTGCATTGTTCTTATCAGTTCTCACCACATGTGGGGGTGAAGCAAACAATAGATCAATTTGCATCATTTCATACACCCTGCTCACAGCATCTGTGGCTGTGTCCCCAGTGGGACCTTGCTGAAAGCTTCGTGTTCCTGTCAAGGAAAGGATGCTGAGGAAGCACAGTTGGAAAGTGAGATGAAAAAGAGATGCAACTTGAGGCCAGGCAAAGAGAGTGACGCAGCGTCAGAGAACAGCCCTCTGTGCTGTTTGAATCTAGGGCACGGTCCCTCTTTGAAAGAGGTTGCCTTAAGCACAGTAGGATGGAGCTGGGACATGAGAGGTGAAATTTGGTCATGCTCCAAAGTAAAAGTGGTGTTTTAAAGCTGGAAATTGGGTAAAGCAGGTAGGGAGGAGAATATGCTAGTTGGGATTGGATGCGATGAATAGAACGAGGCGTTACAGCACTTCTTGGCACGTGGGGCAGGCAGGTTTCACACAGATCCCTGTTCCAAATGTGACATCCCCACAGACCTTCCCTAAGTCAAGCAGAGAGGCTCTGCAGTCCCCAAAGGCTGGAGGTAAACTCTTCCTGGGGTTTCCACAATCCATTGCGATGGGTACAAGCTCATCTGTGTATGTTTGAAGATTACTGTGCATCTTTGTAGCACATCTTTAAGTACCTAAGGAGTGAAAAATGCATAGCCCTAGATTTCCTATATTGTAGTTTTCTTCAGTGAGATGGGAAGGGGGGTTTCTCTTGCTCTTAAGGAGCTGGGTGACTAACGCTGTTCACAGTCAGGCTCTGAAGGGGTAGTCTGGAGGTGACTGTCATACAGGGGGGCTTTTGATCTAGCCCACGTTGGTGTACAGAGCCACATTCTTATAGGCAGAAGGCATTACTTACCCTGTAACTGATAATCAAACTGTGGGAAGATCAGGCTGTGACTTAGTAAGGGGGAAAGAACTGTCACATGCCTTCTCTTAGGTGCAGTCACTCACTGGCCTCTTGGGCTTGATTATTTTGAATAATCAGGCCTCTGGCCCTCTTTCTGAGTGTATAAGCCATTCGCAGTTATCCTTTGAATGTTTTTGGATGGCTTCCCAGAAGAATTTACATCCTGGATGGCTTCGTGATTTGTGTGAAAGCAGCTGTCTTCTCAGGCATTGGTGCGTAGCTGCATCTCCCATGGTCAGCAGAAATTAGGCTCAGTGCATTTGAGGAGCCCATGAACAATGCCACGTGCCTGAAGTCAGAGATGTTTGGGTACATTTCATTCGATGCTTGCTCAGGTAAAAGCACAGGCTTCTCTGAGTCTTACAAATAGCCGTCATTCTTTGAAAGGACAATGGAACAAATGAGCTCACACAACTTGACAGTGTGATTATCGGTTACACAGCAAATGGGCGCCCTCTCTTACCTTCGTAGCTTAATTACATAAATGTACAACATACCAGTTAGTGGCCCTCTCTGGGAGGATTGTTGTAACAAGAATGTGCTTCTGCAGATGTTCTTGTGACATTCCTCTGCTGACAGTGTAGGCTTCAAATCCCACTGGCTTGCCAGGTGCTTCTAGCTTGAAGGACGGCACTGGTTTTGCATGGTTAGCCTATGTGAGTCTTGGGAATTCCTGCTTGTTCGCAGAATTGCCACCCTGGGAGGCAGGAAAGTGCTAGAGCTGATGCTTTCAGCTACACTGGACAGAGGCTGGTGGTTGGTTTGACTTGCTGTGAAGAATCATTCCACAAGATCCCAGCAATGTTTAGGCTGGAGCTGTGAAGATTACAGCCCCCTTGTGTAATTCCCTCCTTAGCACCTGCTGCTCTTGAGCCTTGCTTGCACTTGATAAAGGTTTGAAGGTCAGAGACCACTTCAGCTTCCAGGAGGTATCAGTCAGGGGAAAAGGCTTTTTCTTCAGGAATTTTCATGCAGACAAAATATAAATCAAAACAATTTCTATACTTAAAAAGAAGCTTACCATATTCAGTGGAGAAAGTCTGGAAGTCTCAGTCCAACTCTTATTTCTCAAGCACATCGATGTAACATTTCCATGCCTGCTGCCCCCCCTCCACTTTGGCACATGTGCAGATATCTCAGGGATAATAGTTCTGCTTTTCTGCTCTGTTCTTGCTGTTCTGCTCTTAATCCCCAGCATTACTTTGTTGACAACATCTATCATTTGGTATGTTAGTGGGCATTTGACCTTTTGAAGCAACCAAGTTCTTCTCTGCGTTTTATCAGCTTTCAGCTTTGGCTTAATTAAAAAAAAAATAAAGAAATTGTAACACAGCAAATCCATCCCAAAGCTGTATCACTCATGTTTGGCTAAATGTAATCTCAGATCCCCTTACATACCTGCGCTTGCTGCATGGATCCTCTTTCCTGAATACATCTTTGTCCTTTCCAGTTAAAGTAATGTAATCAAACTGAGTCTTCCATATCATGTGAACGAAGAGTAATTGATATGTAATCTGTCTGCATGGCACCTTCAGTGAATGCCTCTGTAATAGTTTAAGTGCTCTCCTAGCTCTCTGGGAGTTGAGCTCTTGCACGTGGAAGGAACAAGTCTCTGGTGCTGTGGACCAGGTTGCACATCTTTCACCATTCTCTACCCTGTAGAGGTGAAACGCTGTAAATTCATGTGTTTCAGAAAATAAATGAATGGTATGTACTTTCCACCAGGCTGCAGAGGGCAGTGAGGGTTGAGTGAACTCTGGCAAGGGTCCTGATCATTCAGATGGATACTGCTTGGGGTGAGAGATGGCAGACCAATATCTTCTTAGGGGAATTTTTGCACTTGCAGTTTTTCAAGATTATTCCTGCATTCCTTGTCTCTTGGGTAAAACTTGGGTTTATTGCATGTAGAAAGCTTGCTAGCTGCTAGAGTGCCTGGCAGAAAAGTTATGTGCAGGGGTGCATCTTGTTGCTAAGCCACCACTGCACCACACTCGCTGTTAAGTTGGATTTCTCTCTCCAAGGAGGGAGAGTTTGCATTTTGAAGCTATTCTTTGCTTAGGTTATGTTTGAGTCACCCTCATCTGACCTGTGAAGGTAAGTTGACAATAAATGATCTGTTGGGTTACACTGAAGTGAATCAGATCAGTCAAGGGGGTTAGCATTCAGGATCTTCCTATTAAGATGGAAACTGTGGCTTTGTATGCAGGGAGTGCACAGATGCAGGGAAGGGCTGGATCTTCCTCTGAGAGTAAAGGCAGAACATTTTAGGCAGCAGGAGGTGGCTGAGGACTCTGCATTTGCTGTCTGGTGCTGCCACTCACTGTAGGTGTTCTTTGTCACATGAGTAGAGGAAAGCATTGTGCACAACTGAAGTAGACACAGAATGAGTGTAGAGTCTAAAGAACTACAATACAAATGCACTTGTGTATAATGTGTGTGTGCATATGTTTTATGTGCAACTATATATCTGTACATTTTTCAACTGCTGCTTCTGTCTTTTAACTGAAGTTTGGAAAGAAGTGTCAACCGACTGGAAGTGTCAACTTTTGCAAAGCTAACATCCAGTATTGCTGCAATTAAAACTGTAAACCAAAAGCAAAGTCATAAAATAGTTCAAAAAGCTCAAGAACACATATAGCAATCATCGTATACTAGCTATAATGAAAGCTTGTCTGTTGTGGTTCCCTTTCACATGAAACATCAGGCATTGTGTGGTTATTGATGTGCATTATGACCAGTCTGGGCACTTTTGCAGGAACCGTTTCCCCCTTCTTCCTCTTTTTTTTTTTTTTCCTCTGTGCTTGTGGAATTGTTTGCACAGCAGAGTCCTGGTCCGTGAGCAATAACAGCTCACCTCAGTGCTGGTGGTGGAGTGGGAAGAGGGCCACAGGAGCAGGGCCCTGGGTAAAAGAGGTTAAAGGCTTACTAAAATGAAGGAGATGTCCCAAGAGATGGCCAGAAAGCAAAGATGGGGGATTTAGAGGCAGAAGGGCCAGAGGAGGTAAAACAGGGAAGGAAAAGGGTTGTTTGTATTTGGAAGACTAAGGTTAAGGCAGCATCCTCTAAGATAGGAAGGAGCAAAGGCAGAAAATGGAATTGAATGTAAACTGTGTGAAAGCAGCAGAAGTTAAGAGGAGATGGAGCTCACAGAAAGGACAGAGAGCAAAGGGAAGATGGTGTGGAACTGGGAATGTATAATGAAAATTGCATAGTAATTCCAGATGGAGGAAGCTTTTATATTTTCGTGCCCTGCTAATGAGAGAAGAAATCAGGTCAGGAGAGCCAGATATTACACAGACAGCCTACTTATATTTATCATCGCTAACAAGAACTCACTGACCAGTTTTACCCATGCAAAACACTTTCAGCTACTGAGATGAGTGACCAGTTCAGCAGGGCTGGCAGATGAGAGCATTTTCATAGACTAGCAGTGAAGATGCACATTGACTGCTGAAAGTCCCATTTGTGTTTTAGTGTCTGAACACAAAGAAATCCATGTTGTGTTTGCAGAAGGTTACTTGTAGGGCAGCAAGTCCCACCCTGTGCATGGGAGTGAATTCTAGGACAACTCACAGTGACAGTGCAGGAGGGGACCAGGGAGGTTGGTTTTGTTCCCATCAGTCTGTAATTTCCCTCTTCTTAGAAGCTGTATTCAGGTTTTGTTGCATCTTTAAATATCCTGCTCTTTCTGTGTCTCATAAGCAGCTAATATGGGAAGGGAAGTGTGTGATTATTGGAATGACCACTTGAACAGGAAAGAAAACTCAAAGGTAAAGAGAAGGGATCCCTATTTTCCTTTCATTTAATTTGCTTTAAAATGAAAAGCAACTTGTTAGGAGACCATCAAAATGTTTTCTATAACATTGAAAACTATGCTGTTGGGCTGCCTTACACTTCAGTATGTCCATGTGGTACGATGCAGTGGCTGATTTTTCTTAATAGAGCATCTATCCTCTTCCAGCAGAACTATATACTACAGCGTGGTTTATAGCTCCTTTATAGCCAGGGCACTGAGACCATTTGTAAAGGCTGCTGGAAAATTCCACTTAAAGAAATTCCTTCTTTTGCTTCCTAGTGCGTCGTGTTGGGGGCACACTTTTCCTAGTATCATTTGTTTAATTATGCTAACTAACAGATCTGATTCCTAACCTCCCACTGATCTCAGCCTTATCCGATTAGACTGATAAGCAATCCAAGAATGTTTAATCTAAAGTGTGTGTGTGTGGGGGGGGGGGGGGTCGTACTTTGACGGTTTTCCAAGCCCAGGTTTCCCATTCATTTCTAATCTATGTCATCTTGTGGTAGGCAAAAGAAAGGTTTTCTTCGAATGTGTTTGTATTTAAAGCCCCAAATCCACAATCACATGCACATGTGGTTTTATTTTACTTATAAAAATAAAAATAAAAATAAAAATAAAAATAAAAAAATCTTATTCACCTCCCCAGGCCTAAAAGTGGAAACAATTGCTCCAACGGTGCAAGTGTGCCATGTTTTCCTACACGGGTGCTTTTGTTTGCTCACAGGGCTAACCTTGTTGGTCGCTTAGGAGCGTTTGAACACGTGGTGAGCAATTCTTCTGTGGGCAGGTGGATGTGCTCTGTGCCTGCAGGCTGCACCGTGCCCCAGGCATTTGGAAATACTGGTTTTGTGTGCAGGATTTCATCCGGTCTCAGGCTGGATCTCGTTTCCCCAGCATCTGAGGCTGTAACAAATGAAGCAACACAAGCACCTGTCACGTTTGCCCTTTCAGCCTCCCCTGGTGCTCGAAAAGCACGGGCTGGTTCCCACTGGCATCCTGCTTTAGCAGTGCCTTGGGTGATGCCCAGAACCAACAGGTTCGTATTTCCTCTTCCTCTGTGTTTCTCCTCTTGTTTTTACCCCTAGGTGTACAGGCAGGGCTTCAAATGACAAGCGCCAAGTTTGCAGTGAAATGCAACAGCAAGCTGGTGAGGAGGGCTCAACCCAGGGTAGGTGATTTAACCTTCAGAGCCCACCTGCAAGCTAAATGTCTGCGGGCAGTGGCTGATTTAGGATGTGCCGAGGGGCCAGGAGAGGCCCACACCACCAGCTGAGCCATTTCTAGGAGCTGTCTGGGGATGCTGGCTGACAAAGGCTAGGGCTGAGCCAGGGCACATGCAATCAGTCAAGCAGGGTGGACTGGATGTCTGTGTGCCACCACCCCATCCTTTGTCGTTGATCAGTGAACCTTTTGGGGGCTCAAGCACCAGTCTTCTGGCCCAGTCTTATGAAATATTGAGGCTTCTAACTCCTGCTTAAGCACTTTCCATTTGTATACATAGAAAACTAATTACCTTGGCCTGTCTGTGCCTCTGAGAAAAAGCAGAGTGAAGGTCTTAAGCCATTGGAGTCTTTTCTCTTTGCGAGTTATCCTCCTCTCATTCAAAATCTCCTGGAAGGTGAACTACTAGTAACATAAAAAAGACCTTGCCAGCTGAAGGCATGTTTCCATAGCAAGGCAGAAACCACCAGAGAGATGTTAGTGTGTCTAACAATTCATAGTAGGCTTTGCAGTACTTTGACTCTGAGAGAGGGGTGAATAGCCAAGGATTTCATCTGAATGCACAGCCCTGCTTCCTTGGGGCTGGCATCTTTCGTAGCAGGTGAAATAGTCATAGTTGTGGGCAAGCTCTGTATTAATTCTGTCCTTTGTACTAAATGTCAAGATGAAAAAGATTAGATAATTACCAATACGAGCATTCTTTATATTGTTTATATTTCATGTAAAAACAAAACTAAACAAAAATCCCGAAGGCTCTGATAAGAGATTGTATTGCTGCCTGACCCCAGATCTGGGCACCTAAAGGCTGGTGTGCTGCAGGAGGCACTCCAACTTCCTGGTGCTGGTCCTGCCTCTGTGACCCCCTCCTGGCTCTGCTCTTCAAGTCTCCTGGGCTGACCATTTCTTCTTCCCAGTTCAGCATCACCAAGGGCATAGCATCTTCTCTGCAGGGCTAAATATTGGCCTCTTGGGCACTCACACTGGTGCTGGTTTGTACCTGGGAGCTCTGCTGACAAAAAGCCACTGCTCCATGCCCAGCATCCTGTGATTGCTTGTCAGAGCTTGTCTTTGTTCACGCTTTCCCTCCCCTTATCTCTGCCCAGCATAAATAATTCCTGTGATTTTGATACCTCCTGTGTGTGTGTGTCGAAAACAAGAATGCAAAAGGAGTGCTTGAAAAAATTGTGGACTTTGAATAGCGTTTATTTAAAAAAAAAAAAAAAAAAAACACCAAACAGAACATTTCAGTAATAAGATAAATTAGTTTTGTTGGCAAAGACTGCTGTAAATGATAATGGCAAAAGCATGATATGCAAATTCTGAATGCTACACATGATGAATTACCACATAACTTCACATGGGGTGATGGTGAGACTGAACTCTCTGGGTAGAGCAGAATGAAAAATTGAGTGATGTGCAAAGGCTGAGACATGGCCTTCATCTTTTGCTGTTTTTCTGTTCTGTGCTTATGGTTTCTTTACAGTACTGCTAAACGGCTCTGTTGCTGAGCAACAGCAAGCTGAAATAGCACCAGTTGGAGAAAATCTGCCGATTTACACTGGTCATAAAGTGTCCTCTTACCAGAGTGCAGATTTTGGCAGGAGCATGAAAGCCAGCCCTTGCCTTTAGCCCCTTGTGCTAGTGACCTGCCCCCCTGGGGCACACGTGGCCTGGGACACTGCCAGCCAACCTTTTTCTGAAGGGTTTGACAAGCAGCAAGGTGCATCCTTTGGCCAGAACAGGACCTCCTCTGACCCCAGTCTAGAGTGTGAGTGGCCTCCCTAGGGCTGAGTCCTGGTCTTCTGGGCTCAGGGAGTTTCCAGCCCTGGCTGCAGCACAACACTCTGCCTTCACCTGATTGTACCTGCACAGGAGCAGGCTTCCTGCCTGTGACTTTAGGAAATTACTGATGCAGCCAAATGTCATAAGTATAACAAGCAGAAGTTGGAGGTTTCCTAAATATCTATACTCCCACTTGGACTTCATAATTTTACTTCCCATTTTTTTCTCAACTATTTATGTAATTTAAGAACGAACCTCCCTTTGGAAGAGATGCTCTGCCGCATCCACCAGTCCCCAGCCTGTACCCTTCCTGTTGCAGGGCAGAGGGAAGCAGCAGAGCAGCCCCAGGCTGGGACAGGATGCTGTTTTGCTGCTTGGTTTTTATGGTCTGGGTGGGGTGGTGTAGGGAGAGGTCAAGAAGATCAGCTCATTATTTCTGCTTGTGCATGGGCTGAACAGAGCCCTTCCATTGCATAGGGAAGGAACAGCAAAGGTTTGCTGCTGTCCCCTCCCTTGGTAGCCTGTGACCAAGTTTGGGTAATAAGCAGAATTGTGAGATAAACATAAAATCATGACATTTTTTTTTTAATAGAAAAAGATTCTTTTTACTGGCATCTGCTTTCTTGGCCTTGAGCTTACAGACTTTTCTCTGCAATGGTGTGGGCCTGAAACAATTTTTTCATGAAGTGTTAGAACCTAGTGCAAACTTCAACACCCAAAAGCTGGGGCTTACAGCTACCCCCTCTCCACCATTATTGTGATTTTACCACAAGTCTTGCAAGTGTTAGCAATGCTGCCTGAAATTCATTCATGTCCATTGTGTGTGTGATGATTGTTAATTCACATCTTTCTCCACCATGCTCGAGATCCTCCAGGCAGATTTCTTCATCACATATTTTCTACTTCGCAAACTGTACTCTTTATTCCAGTTCTCTGCTACTATGAAGCTCCCTAAGATGTATCCTATTGCTGTGGTAAGTTGGGTTTAGCCATTAATTAGGAGTCCCATCAGATGCAAAGAGATGCTCTGCTCTTTATTGCTTTATGTCCGATTGCTGTAACTTGTATTTCACAAACAGATTTTTCTTTTTGACTTTTAAATCATTTCCCCACTGTTTAAAAATTCAAGTGTCTTTTCAGGCATCTGTGCTTTTAAATCATTACAGATTAGTCTTGGGAAAGGTCCCTCCAACACAGCACAGCCCTATCTAATCAGGATAGAACAAAAAAAATGTGATGGAAAAAGTCTCTTCATTCAAAGGTGGTGGGTTTTTCTGGTCTTTTGACTTTATAGGGGGAATACCTTGTGCGCTTGCCTTACAATCTGCAAAGTATCTCTCTTCTTGGGTCTTTATACATCACAGCAAGACATCTGATGTTTCTTCACCCTCAGATAATATGCTTGGTTACCTTCTGGATAGGTGACTTTGGAGAGTGGTAGCTTGTAGATGGCAGAGTGGTTTGTGGTTATTAACAGAAATGTCAGTGCAGATAAGCAGAAAGACCAGGCTCCTGATAGCACCCCAAACTGCAAATTAAAAATAAAATCCATATTTACTATATGTTTGTCTTTTATTTGACCCTTCAGCAGTCCTGAAAAAAATACTCAGAGCCAGGCAGCTTGGAATAAGCTTTCTCAAGGAAGTCTTGACTTGGTTTTGCAAAGAGGATCTCCCTGGAGAAGCATAGTTTGAGATCTTGACATTATGCATTAACCTGTGATGTCTACTGGCTCTGGCGAGAAGGATGCCTCCTGTTTGTGCATCTGCAGAGATTTTGGATGGAGTTGAGATGGGAGTGGATACAGAAACATTCATCTTTACCCTGGGCTGTTGCACTGCCTGCCTTTTGGCATTTGGGCAAAGGAATTAAACCAAATGTGAGGTTCTGTTACCCATGTGGAGGGACCTTTTCTCAATCACTTTAGGCAGTAAGTATAGCCATATAATTATTTCAGAGCTATTGAGGGCAGATCTATGGAAGTTTGTGCAAGCTCTTAGGATGAGAAGTAGTAAGTAATGATTGCAAGTGTCATGTTTCAGTGGGAACCACACCACCCCCTGGGCAGATTGTGTTCGCTCACCTAGATCTGCCCTGCCTTTGGCTGAGTTGTGCTCTGAGTCTTGATGTTTTGCCTCATAAGTCAGGAAAATATAGAGTCTGTTCAAATTTGTCTTTGGAAACAAGCCTTTAGTTAATAAACTACTTACCACAGACAACATGTTCGTCACTGTTGCTCCCAGATAGGCACTGAAGAGCGCTGTGAAAAAGAAAGATAATTCCTGGTGAGTTCAGTTGCTTACAGCATGGAGGAGACCAGCAAGGAGAAACATCTCTCACACTGCCTTGGGTAGCTCAGCCACCACTTATGAAAATGCCTGGGCAGGCCCCTCTTAAAGATCTGTCCTTTGCCCAGTGTCCCCTCCAACACCTGAAGCCCATGGAAAGGGCAAAACCAAAAAGACTGAGTGATAAAAAGTGTGACTGTAGAAATAGAGGCTTTTGAAACATGCATGGAAAGTAAATAGGCCAATGGATGGAGTTAAATAGGAAAATAACCCTTCCATCTCTCCTGCCTCTAGGGCTAGAAGGTGGGTCAATGTGATACAAAGCTAAATCTTTTTTATACACACACTGAATGAGCAATAGTTTCACTCCCAGCTCCCTGTGATATTGAAATTTCATATGGAATTGCCTTATAAATAATTCTTCAATCATTCTGCATTGCTTAGCTCATGCCTCTGGTATCCATTTCCATAGACTGGGAAGCTGTGTTGTCTAATTCCAGGTTCAGATTCATCTTGAGCTCCAGTTTTCTCAATGTACACAATTAAACTCAAAGCTAAGTGCCTAATTTCGAATACGTTAGCTAATCCACCGATCGCTTCTTTTGTTTTGAACACAGCTCTTGGCTGGAAGTCAACACACTGCTTTTATTTTGTCAGGGTGTGTTAGAGCAATGGCTCCAACATCTGCCTCAGTCGTTCGTCAGTCTCACCCGAGTCCATCTGCCTGTCTAGAGGTGGCCATCTGGCTTCAGCCCACCTCTAGCAGCAACACATCTTATCTCGTTTCAAAAGGAAGTATGGCAGTAGTGAAAATCCATAGGGTACGTACCACAGGCAATTGCCAGCAAATGTGTCTGCCAGGTGAATGCGTAGAACATGCCTCCAATGGTGATACAGGAGAGGTAGCTGTTGTAGCTCTACAAGCCAGAGTAGATTTTGCTAAAAGGTGTTGCTAAGTTTAGCGCTGTAAAATAAGTCAAAGATGTGTCATTCTTTGGCCAAAGAGATAAAAGCAGCTGAGAAACGGCACAAAACCAAGTTTTTGAGGGCTTAAGCCTGCATGTGTATGCTGAGTTCCTCTCTGCGGTCACTTTGCCGTGGTCTAGGACTAAAGGTGTTCAGTCTAATGCAATCACTGCAGACTTTCCCTGATGCTGCTGAGCTGAATTTGGCCTTATGGTTTCACCAGAGGACATATGAGTGAGCAAGCATACGTTTGAACTCTGAATGTGTCCCTGAGGCCTGCACATTCAGCCTCGTGGCTATGGCTTTTATTAAGCTGCTCCTAAAAGCATCCGAATATATCCAGAAATGAAGTATTTCAGGATAGAAATTCACTTCAGCCAAAAATGCATTACTTGCCTCTGAAGGTTTCCACCGTCATAAAATGAAGTAAGAGAATGCAGAAGTCAATCAAAAGAATTCTTAAAAGAGAAGCGGGTATTTTTTTCAAGCAGCTATTCTCCAATGGAAAACAGATTTGTGACTGTAAATGTTCCAGTCACTCCACTTCCTCTTTTATTCTCTGTGCTTCTGTAGAAAGCTGTGACACAAATCAAATCCTTACCTGCCAACATCCCCACTGCTGATCCAATTGCCGCATTGTTGTGGTTTAACCTGGCTGGCAGCTAAGCACCACACAGCTGTTCGCTCACCCTCCCCCCTCCCTCTCTGGGATGGGGGAGAGAAACAGGAAAATGAAGCCTGTGGGTTGACATAGAAACAGTTTATTAGGACAGAAATAATAATAATAATAATAATAATAATAATAATAATAATAATAATGATAATAGTACTACTACTACTACTGTGTATGAAACAAGTGATGCACAATGCAATTGCTCACCACCCGTTGACCGATGCCCAGCCTATCCCCGAGCAGCCGGTCCCCCCACCCTAGCCAGCCACCCCTATATATTGTTTAGCATGGCATGGAATACCCCTTTGGCCAGTTTGGGTCAGCTGTCCTGGGTCTGTCCCCTCCCAGCTCCTGCTACACCCCTAGCCTGCCTGCTGGCAGGACAGAGCAAGAAGCTGAAAAGTCCTTGGCTTAGTGTAAGCACTGCTCTGCAACAATTAAAACATCAGCATGTTATCAGCACTCTTCTCATCCTAATCCAAAACATAGCACCCTACCAGCTACTAGGAGGAAAATTAACTCTATCCTAGCTGAAACCAGGACACGCATGCAGACAGATGAGTGGAGACGAGATAAATAAAGCAAGCAGGAAAATTCCCCCAGTCCAGGGGTTATTACCTGACTGGAATGGATTGCAGTAGCTGTGTGAATGGGGAGGAAAAAAAAAAAAAAGAGCAATTTATCTGCTTTGTTGTTTCATTTTGTTTTAAAACTAGTTTTGTTGGCTGCTTTCAACCTAATTTGACTGAGCGATAGAAGTTGTGTTTGTTTCAGGAGGTTTTCTAAAAATAATGGCTTGGATGGGAAGAAAATGATGGACCGCTCCCAGAGGAGTGTCTGTGCCCTCGCTTTGGACAAGTGAGAAGAGCCCAAGTTGGTTGGAGCTACAGAGGTGGTTTTGAGATGCTTTTCCCCAAAATGTTCTGTCCCATCCATATGGAACTGTTCATTTATGGTCCCCATAAAACTGTGTGTCATGGTAAAAGTTCTTTTAGAAATGCTACCAGAGTGGATTGCTATTCATTGTCAATTAACTTCCTTAATCACACCTGGGAACCCTTTAATAGTCCACTGAGCCACTTTAGAACCACTTTAATAGTCCACTTTAATAGTCCACTGAGCCTTAGGGGAAAGTGCTTACTGTAGAGTCTGTGCAGCTTACCATGCTACGCAGGAGAATAAAGTGTTTCTTTGGAAAGGTCCCACGTGAATATTAACTGAAAGTATGTGAACATACGTCTGCACCCAAGTTTATAACAATTTTGTTGTAGTAATATCTGCTTGCTAATTCCTTATCAGAAAGACTGTGTTTTGATGCATTTTTAAAAACACTCTGTGTAGAACATTGAAAATAACCTATGAGTCAACTGGTAGCCTCAGCATAGCCTTAGCTATGGAGTGATGAGCAGTATACCCACAGTAATGGAAAATTAGACTGCAGAGGCTCTTTGTAATATATACATTTAGATACAATTGTAAACAAAAGATACCAGATACCAAAAAAAATCTCGTTTTCAAGATATCAAAAATATAAATTCCTGGAGTAAATCCTTAGGTATTGGATTATAGCTGTATTATAAATGCAGCTTTTTGCTGGGCCATAGTGCAGTAATGTAAAGGAGGATGATATGGTCCTGTAATGTTTTTCTTTGTAAATGGAGAAGGGTGTTATCTTTAGGGCATTCTACCATTGACATTTCAGCGTCTGTCCAGGTGATGTTTGGTGTTGCTGTTGCAAGCTGAATGACGGTTGTAGGGAAGAAGAGGTTATGGGGTCCTGATGCCACCAGATAGAGGGTCAAGGCCAAGTTAAAAGGCAAGGTGAAAACAGGCAGATCCCACTTACAGAAGAATGAGCCTAAAGCGCTGGTGAAAACAGGGCTGAAAGAAGAACAAAATGGTCTCACTAGGAGCTCAGCAAACTCCCTGCCGTCCACAGGTCAGTTAGCACTATACAGTGCTATTCCTGCTGTCTTATTCAATACGATACATAGTGAATTTGGTGACCCTAAAGGGTCCAAAGTGTGAAGGATCCAGAGATGTAATGGAGTTATTACCATGTCAGTCTCAGTGACTAATTATTATTATTGTTTAGTACTTAGTAAATATAGGACACCAGTGCCAGGTCTAAGTGACCTGGAAAGAAGGCTGTGTGTCCTTGTTCAAACTTCTGGATCAGGGTCATCAGAAGTAAAGGCTGACATCAAAGGTATGCTTATTAAAGTGAATATATCAGTACATGAACTTCTGGCAGACAGATGATATGCATGGTCTAGCAATCTCCAACTAGATATTAGAGGACCAAAGACCAGTGTGGGAGTATTGCCATGGGGGTCGACAAGCCCCACGGTTGGTGATAACATTGGACTCATAACAATGTGGCCATGAGGAATGTAAAGAAGTTAGAAGGAACAAAGAAGGATGATTCAGGAGACACCTTGCTGTCTCAAATTGCTTGTTCTCCAACTGTTAAGACATGGAAGTTGCTAAGTGTTTGCTGTTGCCGGGCAAAGTTGTTAACCAATGAATAGTTAGTGGAAAAGTACCGCTTGTAGAGCTGATGGTATAAGAAGGGAGCCTGTCCTCAACAAACGTAGTTGAAGTTATTGATCCCTTAAAGAACCCTGGTGTCCGTGTGGTCCTTACGCCACAAATGACACCCGAACAGGGACAACCTGAAGAACAGGAACAGGGACAAGCTAACAGAACAGGGACAAAACCAAAAAATGAATGAACAGAGGCAGGCTAATGGCACAGGGACCAGGACAGGAACAGGGACACTGATCGCCTCATGAAGATAGGTTCGGCCAAACTCAGCAAGCTGAAAAAAGTGACTTCGTGCTGAACGGAAGTACACCCAAGCTGAAAGGAAGCTCAAGCTGCTGAGAGAAGCGGACACTGCCCTGAAAGGAAGCACATCCGAGCTGAAAGGAAGCTCAAGCTGAGAGAAGTGGACCCGCGCACACAACTGCCCCTCACTGGCCGAAGGTAAGCAGTTGCGCACCATGGGGAATCATATGGCCTTAGAAACAAAGAATGTCCTGGGAACCTTCCAGCTTATTCCCTTTATTACGAATCAGACAGTTTACGATCTTGAAACATGGGACCAAATTGAGGTCAAGCTTTGGGACTCTGCTACTAAAAATGACAAGGTTGCAGCTGGATTGCTTGGCACCTGGCAAGCAATCTTTGAGGCCTTAACAACCCATGTGGGACCACAATCAGAAACATGTGGTTTGCCAGACAGTGAGGGAGCTGCGGGCTCGTCCACCAATCTGCTTGCTATGCCATCAGCCCCCATGCCGCTACCACCATCACAGGCCTTTGCTGTTATGCCCCCTGATGACCTGGACTATCCTTTTGATCCAGGCCCTATAGGCCCTGAAAAGGAGCCGGATCTGTTTCCCTTCGATCCGGGAGGAATAGGATACATAGGGCCCGAAGGCCGAGTTGCTTAACAACTTAAAGCAAGATATATTGTTCCCACAACTAGCTCCTGAAACTCAACGGTGTTTGTAATCAAGAAAAGGAATGGAAAGTGGAGACTGTTACACGATCTGAGAAAAATTAATGAAGCCATGGAAGGTATGGGAGCACTTCAACTGGGATTGCCATCTTCAACTATACTCCCCCAGTCACAGACATTAACAGACTTAAAGGATTGTTTGTTACACATTTGCCAGGATTCGGAAAACTTCGCTATGTTCATGTTTCAATTAATACCTTTTCTGCCTGTATTTTTGCATCTGTTCATGCAGGAGAAAAGGCAAAGGGTGTGTGTAAACATCTTCTGTCAGCTTTTGCAACATTGGGAGTGCAAAAAATGATTAAAACAGATAATGGGCCAGGATATCTGGCCCACACAACCCACTTTTTTTTCAACAAGTGGGGCATTCAACATCTGACAGGTATACCCCATTCTCCCACGGGTCAAGCAGTTATTGAACGTGCCCATGGTACCCTAAAAGCTATGATTTAAAACCAAAAAAGGGGGAGTATGGGTATGACCCCCCAGGAAAGGATAGCTAAAGCATGCTATGTTCTTAATTTTTTAAATCGATGGACAGAGGAAGGTCCTCCAATTCACAAACATTTTAATCATAATACCTTAAACTCAGTTAAAGAAAGGGCACAAGTCATGGTAAAAAATTAAAGCACCAATCATTGGGAAGGACCCTACTCTCTAATAACTTGGGGCCGAGGTTATGCTTGTGTTTCAACAGGAGCCGGTCCTAGATAGGTGTCAGCACGATGGGTCCGTCCGTCCATCTCATCATCTGCCTTAACATGATCACAGCACTCTCCTCCGCGGTTTGGATTCCAGCTCAACCAAAAAACGATGTATGGGAGAGTCCCTCTGGCACATGCAGGACCCACAAACAAGGACTCCAGGAGCTGGAGGTGCAGGCAGAGCCCCCCCGAATGGGCAGCACTCAGTGCCTGCCTCTCCCAGGGATGTGCTTAAAAAGTTTGTTAGTATGCCTGTGTTGTGGTTTAGCCCGGCTGGCAGCCAAACACCACACAGCCGTTCGCTCACCCTCCCCCCTCCCTCTCTGGGATGGGGGAGAGAAACGGAAAAGTGAAGCCTGTGAGTTGAGATAAAGACAGTTTATTAAGACAGGAAAATAATAATAATAATAATAATAATAATAATAGTATTAATAATAATAATGTGTACAAAACAAGTGATGCACAATGCAATTGCTCACCACCCGTTGACCAATGCCCAGCCTATCCCCGAGCAGCCGGCCCCCACCCACCCCGGCTAGCCACCCCTATATATTGTTCAGCATGACGTCAGATGGGATGGAATACCCCTTTGGCCAGTTTGGGTCAGCTGTCCTGGGTCTGTCCCCTCCCAGCTCCTGCTGCACCCCCTAGCCTGCTCGCTAGCAGGACAGAGCGAGAAGCTGAAAAGTCCTTGGCTTGGTGTAAGCACTGCTCTGCAACAATTAAAACATCAGCATGTTATCAGCGCTCTTCTCATCCTAATCCAGAACATAGCACCCTACCAGCTACTAGGAGGAAAATTAACTCTGTCCTAGCTGAAACCAGGACAGATATCCACCCCTTATTCCATACCATTTATGTCATGCTCAGGTTACACTCTTTCCAATATGTTCTAATTAGTCACCATTTTCATCTATGGTATATAGCAACCATGGTAGTGATGACATACAGTACTATATGATAATTAACATACTACAATTCAACTCATGGGCTATTCTCACCCAGTATTAAATCCCCTTGAGGTACACACCGGACCTCCCCATTCTTTTGCATCACCCACCAAGTGCATCGAGGTCCCTGAGCAAAAGCAATCCCACGAAAGGGTTTGCCTTTTCCTGAGGCAGGAGTAGCCCAGACTGTCTTACCCAGCATGTTTCTTACGTGCACTACAGGAACTTTATCCCCTTCTACAGTGCGTAACAGGTTTGATTGGGCAGGTCCAGCTCGGTTGGCAGATCCTCTAGTATTGACTAACCAGGTGGCCTTTGCCAAATGTGTTTCCCAATTTTTGAATGTCCCAGCACCCATTGCTTTCAGTGTAGTCTTTAACAGTCCATTGTATCATTCAACTTTCCCGGAGGCTGGTGCATGATAGGGGATGTGATACACCCACTCAATACCATGTTCTTTGGCCCAAGTGTCTATGAGGTTGTTTCGGAAATGAGTCCCATTGTCTGACTCAATTCTTTCTGGGGTGCCATGTCACCATAGGACTTGCTTTTCAAGGCCCAGGATAGTGTTCCGGGCGGTGGCATGGGGCACAGGATATGTTTCCAGCCATCCGGTGGTTGCTTCCACCATTGTAAGTACGTGGAGATTGCCGTTGCGGGTTTGGGGGAGTGTGATGTAATCAATCTGCCAGGCCTCTCCATATTTGTATTTCAGCCATCGTCCTCCATACCAAAGAGGCTTTGACCATTTGGCTTGCTTGATTGCAGCACATGTTTCACAATCATGAATAACCTGTGCTATAGTGTCCCTGGTCAGGTCCACCCCTTGGTCACGAGCCCATCTGTATGTTGCATCTCTACCTTGATGGCCTGAGGTGTCATGGGCCCATCGGGCTATAAATAATTCACCTTTATGTTGCCAGTCCAGGTCCACCTGAGCCACTTCAATCTTAGCAGCCTGATCCACCTGCTGGTTGTTTTGATGTTCTTCAGTGGCCCGATTCTTGGGCACATGAGCATCTACATGGCGTACCTTTACAACCAGGTTCTCTACCCGGGCAGCAATATCTTGCCACAATGCAGCAGCCCAGATGGGTTTGCCCCGGCGTTCCCAGTTGTTCTGCTTCCATTGCTGTAGCCACCCCCACAGGGCATTTGCTACCATCCATGAATCAGTATAGAGATAGAGAACTGGCCACTTTTCTCGTTCAGCAATATCTAAGGCCAGCTGAACGGCTTTCACTTCTGCAAACTGACTCGATTCACCTTCTCCCTCAGCAGCTTCTGCAACTCGTCGTGTAGGACTCCATACAGCAGCTTTCCATCTCCGATGCTTTCCCACAATACGACAGGACCCATCAGTGAACAGGGCATACTGCTTCTCATTTTCTGGTAGCTTGTTGTACAGTGGGGCTTCTTCAGCACGGACCACCTCCTCCTCTGATGATATCCCAAAGTACTTGCCTTCTGGCCAGTCCATAATCACTTCCAGGATTCCTGGGCGACTGGGGTTTCCTATTCAAGCCCCCTGAGTAATCAGTGCAACCCACTTGCTCCATGTAGCATCAGTTGCATGATGTGTAGAGGGGACCCTTCCTTTGAACATCCAACCCAGTACCGGCAGTCGGGGTGCCAGGAGGAGCTGCGCTTCAGTACCGACCACTTCTGAAGCAGATCAAACTCCCTCATATGCTGCCAATATCTCCTTTTCGGTTGGAGTATAGCGGGCCTCAGATCCTCTGTATCCCCGACTCCAAAACCCCAGGGGTCGACCTCGAGTTTCCCCAGGTTCTTTCTGCCAGAGGCTCCAGGTGGGACCATTCTCCCCGGCTGCGGTGTAGAGCACATTCTTTACATCTGCTCCTGCTCGGACTGGCCCAAGGGCTACTGCATGAACTATTTCCTGTTTAATTTGTTCAAAGGCTTGTCGTTGCTCAGGGCCCCATTCAAAAGCATTCTTCTTACGGGTTACTTGGTAGAGCGGGTTTACAATCAGACTGTAATTTGGAATATGCATTCTCCAAAACCCCACGACACCTAGGAAAGTTTGTGTTTCCTTCTTGCTAGTTGGTGGAGACATAGCTGTTATTTTGTTGATCACATCCATTGGGATTTGACGACGTCCATCTTGCCATTTTATTCCTAAAAACTGGATCTCTCGTGCAGGTCCTTTGACTTTATTTTGTTTTATGGCAAAACCGGCCTTCAGAAGGATTTGGACTATTTTCTTCCCTTTCTCGAAAACTTCCTCTGCAGTGTCACCCCACACAATGATGTCATCGATGTACTGCAGGTGTTCAGGAGCCTCCCCCTGCTCCAGCGCAGACTGGATCAGTCCATGGCAAATGGTAGGGCTATGTTTCCACCCCTGGGGCAGCCGATTCCAAGTATATTGGACACCCCTCCAAGTGAAAGCAAACTGTGGCCTGCACTCTGCTGCTAGAGGGATGGAGAAAAATGCATTAGCAATATCAATTGTGGCATACCACTTGGCTGCCTTTGATTCCAGTTCGTACTGGAGTTCTAGCATGTCCGGCACTGCAGCACTCAGTGGTGGCGTGACTTCGTTCAGGCCACGATAGTCCACTGTTAGTCTCCACTCACCATTAGACTTTCGCACTGGCCATATGGGACTATTAAAAGGTGAATGGGTCTTGCTGATCACTCCTTGGCTCTCCAGTTGACGAATTAGCTCGTGGATGGGAATCAGGGAGTCTCGGTTGGTGCGATATTGCCGCCGGTGCACAGTTGTGGTAGCGATTGGCACTTGCTGTTCTTCAACCCTCAGCAACCCCACAACAGAAGGGTCCTCTGAGAGACCGGGCAAGGTAGACAACTGTTTAATGTCCTCTGTCTCTAAGGCAGCTATGCCAAAAGCCCAGCGGAACCCTTTTGGGTCCTTGAAATATCCTCTTCTAAGATAGTCTATGCCACGGATGCACGGAGCATCCGGGCCAGTCACAATACGGTGCTTTTGCCACTCATTTCCGGTTAGACTCACTTCAGCTTCCAATACAGTTAACTGCTGGGATCCCCCTGTCACGCCATAAATACAGATGGGCTCTGGCCCTTTACAGCTTGATGGCATTAGAGTACATTGTGCACCGGTGTCTACTAGAGCCTTATACTTCTGTGCGTCACACGTGCCAGGCCATCGAATCCACACAGTCCAATAAACTCGGTTGTCCCTTTCCTCCCCCTGGCTGGAGGCAGGGCCCCTCTAGTCCTGGTCAGAATCTTCATTTCTGTGTTTAAAAGACTGCCTGCTAGAAGTTGGAGCAGCAAACTTTTCAGAGAACCCCTTTCTCCCGATTGTTTTCTTTTGCAACTCACGTACCCGTGCCTCTAGGGTCTCAGTAGATTTTCCATCCCATTTTCTCATGTCCTCTCCATGGTCACGTAGGTAAAACCACAGGGTGGCGCAGGGTGTGTACCCACCATATTGTCTTCTTTCCACGGATGAACGTTTACCCCTAATAGCTGAGACACTGGTTTGTACAGGTGGGGAAGAAAATAAACTCTCTTTAAGTTGGTGGACCTCTTCAAAAAGTTTCTCCAAAGTATTCTCTTTTAGTTGGTGGCCACTGGTTCGTTCAGGTGGGGGGGAAGATAAATTCTCTTTAAGTTGGTGGAACTCTTCAGAGAGTTTCTCCACAGCCGAGACGCAGGCCTGTAGGGAAGAGGAGAGATTTCCTTCGTACTCCCGGAGTTGTTTAGCCATTTCACCCACTGTGGGGTCTTCACCGTCTTTCCAGGTTATTATTGTCAATGAGCTGGCCCATGATGATGATGCATTCCGTACAAACTTCCGCCACATGGGTCGAGTACACTGGACTTCATCTGGATCTGTGGATATTTGTGCGTCGTCTAGCTTCTTATAAATTACTTCCCGTACGGCTAATTCCCTCAGGTACTGAATTCCCTTCTCCATGGTGGTCCACTTGCCTGGTAGACGTACAAGTTCTTCCTTGAAGGGATACCTTTCCTTCACAGCTGACAGGAGACGCCTCCAGAGGCTGTGAGATCGTGCTCCATCTCCAATTGCTTTGTCAATGCTTGCATCTCTAGCAAGGGATCCCAACCGCCTGGCTTCCCTGCCTTCTAATTCCACACCATTGGCTCCAGTGTCCCAGCACCGGAGCAGCCAGGTGACAAGCTGTTCACCTATACAGCGACCAAAATCTTTTCGCACATCTCGTAGCTCACGCTGGTATAGGGTTCGGGTAGTTACTGTTGATTTTTCGACATCCTCATCCTCATCTTCATCCTCCTGCACACTTGATGGCCCAGCCCCGTCTTCTCCATACCCAGACTTAGCAGAAGACTTTCTGCGTTCTAAACGACCTGAGTCTCTATACCATTTTTTCACCTTTTCTACAGGGGCAACTTGCACTGCTACAGCTCGCTTCTCCGACCCAGCCACAGGGCCTGCCACAGGGGTTGGAATACCCTCTGCAGGGGCAACTTGCACTGCTACAGTTCGTTTCTCTGACCCAGCCACAGTAGTGGGAGCGGCTGCAGGAGCTGGAGCGGCTGCAGGGGATGGAGTGGCTGCGGGAGCTGGAAATGGAACAGCTGCAGGAGCTGGAACTGGAACAGCTGCAGGAGCTGGAACGGCTGCAGGAGCTGGAGCCGGAACGGCTGCGGGAGCTGGAGCTGGAACGGCTGCGGGAGCTGGAGCTGGACCGACTGCAGGAGCTGGAGCTGGAATGGCTGCAGGAGTCGGGACTGGAACGGCTGCAGGGTCTGTCACTAGGTTGATAGTAGCATCAATTGCAGCTCGATAGGCACAAGCCAGACCCCAGCACGCCACAGTGATTTGTGTCACTTTGGAACTGCCAGAGTCATGACACCTTTTTTTCAAGCATTCTACCAGTTTTTTAGGATTTTGCAGTTGTTCAGGGGTGAATGTCCAAAACACTGGAGGTGCCCACTGCCCTAGAAACCTGCCCATATCCTCCCACACTCCCTGCCACTCGCAACTATCCCGCCTCAAGACAGATCTCCGGATGAGATTCCTAAGTAGTTGTTTAACCTTCAACAAAACCTGAAGCGCATTCAGGAGACATAACAACAAGAACATGCTGGTCTGAGTATCCCAAGGATATTCAACATCTTGGAGAGCTACCGTAACTAGCTCGGGGGATAAGAGGTTGGTGAAGGAGGAAGGGAGAGTGAACAGGTAGGAAAAAATATCTTCCCCTGTCCCCTCCACAGATTGACTCCCTGACGAAAAAAGGCAATAGGTGTAATTGCTAATAGTTTCTGAGATATGGTTTCCGAAGTATGGAGTCGACGACAGTGCTGAGTACAAATACCAGGTTAGAGTCATGACCAGAAATCTCATCATTTCATAAGCCATCGTTACACCACACAGTACCATAACAATCTTAAACCAGGGCCCGGAAAGGATAAACAGCACGACAGGGAGCACATACAGAAAGTAACGTGCTATAAAACTCAATTTGGGAAACAGGCACAGCAGACTTGAGATTAAGGCAATCAACATTGTGACTAGCAACTATTAAGCAGGTCCAATACTTATACCAATTTTAGTTTAACACACTCTGGTCAAATCTGTCGATATCTCAACCCTTCGAGCCCCACATTGGGCGCCAAATGGACTGTTGTGGTTTAGCCCGGCTGGCAGTCAAACACCACACAGCCGTTCGCTCACCCTCCCCCCTCCCTCTCCGGGATGGGGGAGAGAAACGGGAAAGTGAAGCCTGTGAGTTGAGATAAAGACAGTTTATTAAGACAGGAAAAATAATAACAATAATAATAATAATAATAGTATTAATAGTAATAATGTGTATGAAATAAGTGATGCACAGTGCAATTGCTCACCACCCGTTGACCGATGCCCAGCCTATCCCCGAGCAGCCGGCCCCCCCTCCACCCCGGCTAGCCACCCCTATATATTGTTCAGCATGACGTCAGATGGTATGGAATACCCCTTTGGCCAGTTTGGGTCAGCTGTCCTGGGTCTGTCCCCTCCCAGCTCCTGCTGCATCCCTAGCCTGCTCGCTAGCAGGACAGAGGGAGAAGCTGAAAAGTCCTTGGCTTGGTGTAAGCACTGCTTTACAACAATTAAAACATCAGCATGTTATCAGCGCTCTTCTCATCCTAATCCAAAACATAGCACCCTACCAGCTACTAGGAGGAAATTTAACTCTGTCCTAACTGAAACCAGGACAGCCTGCTAGTTTTTCTCTGTGTTTTAACTTGTGTTAATTGTGTTTTCTTTGTTTGTGTTAATCATGCTTTCTTTGTTAATAAAGAAGGGGGAGATGTGGGAGTGTGGCCATGGGGGTCGACAAGCCCCATGGTTGGTGATAACATCGGACTCTTAACGATGAGGCCATCAGGAATGTAGCGTTTAGAAGGAACAAAGAAGGGTGATTCAGGAGACGCCTTGCTGTCTCTCACTGCTTGTTCTCCAGCCCTTAAGACATGGAAGTTGCTGGGTGTTTACTGTTGCTGGGCAAAGTTGTTGACCAATGAATAGTTAGTGGAAAAGTACTGCCATAGAGCTAATGGTATAAGAAGGGAGCCTGTTCTCAATAAAGTAGTTGAAGTTATTTCTCCTTAAAGAACCCTGGCCTCGGTGTGGTCATTACGCCACAGACCAGCATTGAGAAATTGCAAGTGTCCAAATACCTAGCAGATTATGGTGTTGTAAGAGTAAAGCATTATTACTTCTTTGTTTTCATTAGCATCAACCATCATGTGTTGAGATCGCTCAGCAAGTTTTGTGCCTGGAGAGGTAAATTTGCATGATACTTTTATATGGTGGCTTAAATAGTTGAGACACTTGTGGTTGATGATGGCAGGGAATGTTTCTCTTGAAACAAAAATGAATTAATGTGTCACAGCAATATGGCTTACATTAAGGGCATTGAATTACATATGATCTGTAATGGGTAAAGCTTTGTTTGTTCATTAAATGTTGCTGATAGGGCAGTTTCAACGGTTGACTGCTTATACCCCCAATATCCTGTTGAAGGAAAAAAAACAAGTATGGGAACTTCCTGTTATGTTAACAATTGCAATAGAAACCAGCTCCAAATAAGGGCAAAATGGCATTTCTCCTTGCATGGGAACACACACACCGCAGCAAAGTCACGACCCCAACGCAGAGGAAGACGATGATCTTCATCCTCACGACCACCAGAGGACTGACGAAGACCCCCTAGCAACAGGCCTTGCAGTGTAAGAAGACACCAGGATGTGCCACTAAAAACCCGGAACCACAAGACTATAAATCGAGACTCTGGTGTGCTTAGGTGCGCGCCGTTGGCGGAGCAGGAGACTCCCCGGCCGCCCAGCGCTGTTTTACTTATTGCTGCTTGCTGAATTGCTCAAATAAATTGAATTCGATCTACCCTACCCACGATGTGTCGGGAATGATTTCTACCAAAACTAATTTATAACAAATTGGTGCCGTGACTCGGATAGTGGTAGCTTGGCTGGATCCCTCCCAGGGGAGGCGCGCCCCGCTGATTTTGCGGTCCCTGTCTGGAGGTCCCCAAGCCAACGCACCCCTACCGACGAACCTAAAGTTCCAGCGATAAGTAAATAAACAACCGGTAACCCCTTAATCTTTGTGCACGAAGCTCCGAACGAAGACTCAGGAGTGAGTAAGTATAGGCCGGTTATCCGTTCGGTTGGGGTTGGGAAGCCCAGAGTGTGCCTGTGTGAGACGTCCAATCGAGGACGAAGCGAGTGCGGACTCCCTGGTAGTGCGGTTCCCACCTCCCGCGAGGGACTGGGCCACGAACGGGAGGTGAAGACCGTGTGTGTGTGTGAAGGCACTCTGGAAGATGGGACAGAAGAAGAGCAAGTCTTCTGGTCCCATGGGTGGGTCGGAACCCAAGGCTAGGTTGCCCCCGATACCACCGGAAAGCCCGTTAGGGTTAATGATTAAAAATTGGAACAATTACCCCTCTAGGCGGGGTAAGGATAAAGTTAAGATGATACATTATTGTATGGAAGTCTGGGGTGGGAAGCAAATTAGGGGCTCACCCGTTATATTGGCCCGTGTTTGGGTCCTTTGAGGAATGGATCTGTCAGGCTCTAAACCTTTATGTGAATTCAAAGGAGCCTTTCAGCCTAGAGGAGAGTGAGTATGCACACCTATGGATAGGATCTGAGACCCGAGCCAACTTATACCCATTAAGAGAAAAAGGGGGGAGGAAAAAGAATGAACGGAATGAGGAAGAAGTCCCACTTTCACCCCCCCCCCCCTTATATACCCCCTCCTCCCTCACCTCCAGCCCCCCCCACGGCTCCGGGCTACCATAGTGACTCTGATTCGGCCACGGACACCCCTCGGGGAACTAGACGGGTAACTCAGAGCCAAACTAGAAATCGAGAGGGTGAGGGTAGACTATATCCCCTAAGAGAGGTTGCAATGGGAGGGCCCCAACCCGGTATGGGATACGTCTCCATCCCCCTAAATACGGGAGACGTCAGAGAATTCAAGAAGGAAATGGGAAATCTCTTAGAAGATCCTCTTGGAGTCTCTGAGCGAGTAGACCAGTTCTTGGGGTCTAATGTTTACACCTGGGAAGAACTCCAGGCCGTTTTAGGTATATTATTCACTGCAGAAGAGAGGAATATGATCCGGAGGGCTGGAATGCGAATCTGGGACCAGTAACACCAGCAGGGTCCTGCGGGAGATCTTAAATGGCCCCTACAGAGGCCTAACTGGAATAACCAAAATGAACAAGATAGGGGTCATATGCAGGATTTAAGGACTATTATTGTACAAGGTATAAGGGAGTCAGTCCCTAGAGGACAAAATATAAATAAAGTCTTTAGTGAACATCAGAAGAAGGATGAAACTCCCACAGAATGGCTGGAGAGATTAAGGAAGAACCTCCAGCTTTATTCGGGACTGGACCCCGGTACACCAGTGGGACAGGCCTTGTTAAAAACGCAATTTGTGGCAAAATCATGGGGGGGATATCAGGCGGAAATTAGAAAAATTAGAGGATTGGCAGGATAGAGGGATGGATGAACTGCTGAGAGAAGCTCAGAAGGTATATGTGCGAAGAGAAGAAGAGATTCATAAAAGGCAGGCCAGGATTCTAGTGGCAGCAGTCCGGGAAGGACAAAAAGGGCCCCCCCCTCGCCCGAAGGGTGTTCCGCTACCACGAAAAAGACCTCCGAGGAGCCAGAGTGATCAGAGGGATCTAAGACAGATAGAATGTTTTTATTGCCAAAAGAAGGGACACATGAAAAAGGACTGCAGAAAACGCTTACAAGATGAGCGAATGTTTAAAAAAGAATAGGGGAGTCAGGGGCTCCATCTACTGGGGACTTCTGGTATAACGGAGCCCTTGATAAAATTGAAGTTAGGTCCCCAGCATCAAGTGGAGTTCCTTGTGGACTCTGGGGCAGAAAGATCGACTGTCCAAATGGTACCCCGGGGATGTCAACCTTCCTCGGAGAAATTACAGGTGATAGGAGCCAAAGGAGAGCCCTTTAGGGTCTCAGTAATAAAGGGGGTGAAAATAGAGACCCCAGCCCAAAGTTGCACAGGATCCTTCTTATTAGTACCAGAAGCTGAATATAACCTGTTGGGAAGAGACTTAATGGTTAAGCTAAAAATTAATTTGGAGGTGAAAAATAAAGGAATTGAGGTTAAATTATATGCCCTCATGGTAGAGGACGAGGCAAAAATAAACCCTGAGGTGTGGTATTCTCCCGAATCAGTAGGCCGTTTAGATATTAGTCCCTTTGAAGTCACTATCAGGAATCCCGAGACTCCTATCAGGGTAAAACAATACCCAATGTCTCAAGAAGGCAGGGAGGGGCTGCAACCAGTAATCGAGAGGCTACTACAACAGGGATTACTGGAGACTTGCATGTCACCTCATAACACTCCTATATTACCTATCAAGAAATCTGATGGCTCTTATCGGCTAGTCCAAGACTTGAGGGAGGTCAACAAAAGAACAATAACCAGATTTCCTGTAGTAGCTAACCCACATACCTTGCTGTCAGCTGTCCCCAGCGCAGAAATGGTATAGTGTCATAGACCTAAAAGATGTGTTTTGGGCATGTCCTTTAAAAAGGGAATGCAGGACAGCATTCGGGGTCTTAACTCAAGACTGGGCAGGGAAAAAGAAACCCGTGGGATATCTTTCTAAACTTTTGGACCCCGTGAGTAGGGGATGGCCCACCTGTCTCCAGGCAGTGGTCGCGGCTGCGCTCTTGGTGGAAGAAACGCATAAAATCACCTTTGAGGGTGAACTGAGGGTATTGTCACCTCACAATATAAGGGGGATCGGGCAGCAAAAGGAGTAGTACAACGCCCCCCCCCTCTAGAGATGGCCATACACAGGATCAAACCAGGAGACCAGGTTCTGATAAAATCCTGGAAAGAGACCTCTTTAACTCCTCATTGGGAAGGACCCTACCTTGTTCTACTTACCACAGACACAGCTGTCTGGACAGCCGAGAAAGGATGGACTCACGCCAGCCGAGTTAAAGGACCAATACCGGAGGAACGGTGGAGAGTGACCAGCCGACCCGGAGACTTGAGGCTGACCATGCGAAAAGGGACTGATGAGTGAATTCGTAATCGTATGATCGGTAACCTTCTCTAAGGAATAATAGGTTCACTGTAAACAAAACCGGGAAGTAGGGGAAGGGAAATTCTTTAATGTACCCAGACCCATACATCAGAAGGGTAACGCGCCTAAGGAGGAGTGAGTAACTGGGACTGGGAGTGGCTGGAAGAGGGAAATCGGTACCTAGGCCCCTGAAGATTACCCTTGCTGCCGTGAAGAAAGTGAACCCCGCTGCTTGAGGCAACCAAGTAGGCTGGCGAGGCAGAGGAGTACAACAGTGAGGAGAGTTATTTGGTACCCACCCCTATTTGAGATGATGGAGTCTGGCCGAATAAACCGCCCTAGTACCCACCATAACTCGAAGCCGCCTCCCCAGAATTATAAAAGGACGTTGCCCTTCTGGTGTATGTTGGCGCTACCTCTCCTATTGACTATCCCCTGTCCGGCTGGGGCCGACCAGGGATATTCGCACCAGCCCTTTAAGTGGAGTTTAATTAGGTGGGAAGACCAAGTTATCATTAACCAAGTAACTACGGCGGGTGCACCAAGTTTTCTCACATCCCTTTGTCAACTGGCACCCATAAGCCCGTGTCTGAACCAAATAGGTTTCTACCTCTGCCCCAGCTCGAACCCAGGAAGGGGCCCTGTGGAAATTGATGCAAGTAAGCTACCAGCTGTTAAATGCTACCAACCCTAACCTGACTGAGCGGTGCTGGCTTTGTTATGGGGTAAGGCCGCCCTTTTACGAAGCTGTGGGGGATCAATGAGAAGGCCCGATGGGTAAATGGATCCAATCCCTCACAATGTACATGGGGGAAAGAGGGTCAGGGCATAACGCTGACCCAAGTGACTGGGAAGGGGAGATGTGTGGGACAAGTCCCACCCAATAAAATGCACTTGTGTGCAAATCAAACTAACATCGGAAGTATAAAGAAACCGGCAGAATGGTTATTACCAGCGAAGGATGCTAGGTGGGTATGCTCAAAGATAGGAGTTACCCCTTGTTTATCCCTGGACTTGTTCAATGGGTCTGTAGAATTCTGTGTTCAAGTAATAATCATCCCAAAGATAGTCTACCACCCAGAGAATTTTATGTATGACAATCAGATCAATCAAGAACACCATTTGACAAAACGGGAACCAATTTCCACACTGACAGTGGCTACCCTAATGGTTTTTGGGGGGGGTGCAGGGGTAGGCACAGGAGTTGCTTTGCTAATCAAACAAGGAAGAGAGATCACCTCCCTGAGAGCAGCTGTGGATGAAGATTTAGCCAGAATTGAAAAATCTATCAGTGCTTTAGAAAAATCTATGAGATGGTTATCCGAAGTGGTATTACAGAATCGCAGAGGACTAGATTTATTGTATTTACAACAAGGAGGATTGTGCGCCGCACTCAGGGAGGAATGTTGTGTATATGCTGATCATACTGGGATTGTGAGGGATACCATGACCAAACTTAGAGAAGGATTGGAAAGGAGAAAAAGAGAGCGGGAGGCCCAGCAAAGCTGGTACGAGTCCTGGTATAATCACTCGCCATGGCTCACCACTCTGTTGTCAACAATAGTTGGCCCGCTGATTTTATTAACCCTAGGACTGACATTTGGTCCTTGTATCCTTAACAAAGTCATAGCTATTGTTAAAGGTAGATTGGAGGCTGCTCATCAGATGCTTATGAGGACAAAGTACAAATCAATAAATGATAGGCCCATACTAGAGGAAACATTAATCCTGAGTCAATTAGAACTAAATAGATTTAATGAACAAAATGATACAGAGAAAAAGGGGGGATTGTAATGGGTAAAGCCTTGTTTGTTCATTAAATGTTGCTGATAGGGGGGTTTCAACGGTTGACTGCTTATACCCCCAATATCCTGTTGAAGGAAAAAAAAACAAGTATGGGAACTTCCTGTTATGTTAACAATTGCAGTAGAAACCAGCTCCAAATAAGGGCAAAATGGCATTCCCCCTCGCATGAGAACACACATACTGCAGCAAAGTCATGACCCCAACGCAGAGGAAGACGACGATCTTCATCCCCACGACCACCAGAGGACTGATGAAGACCCCCTAGCAACAGGCCGCGCAGTCGTAGAAGACACCAGGATGTGCTACTAAACCCGGAACTACTAGGCTATAAATCGAGACTCTGGCGAGCTTAGGTGTGCGCCGTTGGCGGAGCACGAGACTCCCCGGCCGCCCAGCACTGTTTTACTTATTGCTGCTTGCTGAATTGCTCAAATAAATTGAAATTCGATCTACCCTACCCACGATGTGTCGGGAATGATTTCTACCAAAACTAATTTATAACATCTCTTACTGAGGGCCTAACTTCATCTCTCATACTGAGGACATAACTTCATTATCATTTATCGAGGACAGGCTCCCTTCTTATACCATTTGCCCCACAGCAGTACTTTTCCACTAACTATTCATTGGTCAACAACTTTGCCCGGCAACAGCAAACACCCAGCAACTTCCATGCCTTAACGGCTGGAGAACAAGCAACCCGAGACAACAAGGTGTCTCCTGAATCACCCTCTTTGTTCCCTCTAAACTCTTTACATTCCTGATGGTCTCATTGTTAAGAGTCCGATGTTATCACCAACCATGGGGCTTGTCGACCCCCATGGCCACACTCCCACAATCCCTGTTTATTCTCTCTACCACATATTATTGCTCATTGCATGTTATGCTGTATCCCGAAAGAGGAAAATCCTTAGTCTTAAAGCCTGATTCCCATGTCTCCATGAGCACATCCTCTCTTCATGCTCTCTTGAGGCCCTGTGCTGTCCTTCCAGATGTTCATGCAGCCATAGATTTGAACACCAGGAGGAACTGCCGAGCCTGGTGTCATAGTGGAGGTTCACCTGGTTTTAACACCCTGATCAGAAGTATCACATTTTCCAGAAATCAAGCAGTTCTTGATGTAAAGGCTGACTTCAAGAAGAGCAGGGTGGCATTAACAGACACTGGCTTCACAGAAGTGGAAGGCCACTTCAAAATTCAACTTGGTAAGTCAGAGATTTTCCCACACCTAAGAAGCTGTTTCAGTGATTGATTACATTTTCCCTGCTGCTTAACCTGTACTTCCAGTTTGAACCTTTCCATCAGCCATCGACAATGGGTCCCTAATGTTAGGTTTATGGGTCTCTATACATCACCTACTGTGATCAGTTCAGCCTTTCTCACTGAAATGGGCTCAGCTTGAGGGTTGTTCATGGAGCCTTACTCCGTTACCCATACACACATTGTTTCTGCTCCACTGAATTTTACTTTTAGCTGCTCTGTCTACAGAAGTACCCAGCACTGATTTAAGAAATTAGAGACCATACTGAGAGTGCTTGCTCTCCATTCTGCCTTCTCTCTTCCCTCTGCCCCATAATGCGTTAGGTGTTCTCCACTGGCCGTTCTTCAACATAAGACAAGATAGATGACCAGAGCTTGTAATAAGAAACCCTCAGGGAGCAATGAAAACACTCTTATTAAATTTAGTAAACACTGTATCAAGCCCTAAATAAGGTACGAAAGCACTGTATGACAAACAGAGGTGCTTTGGCCTAGATGAGGTGTTTGAAGCATCCATGTGGGGCTGACAGATATCGGGTACCATATGGGAGATGTCTTTTGGATTCTGAGCTGCTGCAATACACTTTGGCACCTCATACAGCTCTAGACAGCTTCATTCAGGTATGTGGATCAGAGATTTCCATCTAACTGTAAATATCCCGTCTCTCAGAGGACCCTTCTGTTGTGGGGTTGCTGAGGTTTGAAGAACAGCAAGTGCCAATCGCTACCACAACTGTGCACCGGCGGCAATATCGCACCAACCGAGACTCCCTGATTCCCATCCATAAGCTAATCCGTCAACTAGAGAGCCAAGGAGTGATCAGCAAGAGTCATTCACCTTTTAATAGTCCCATATGGCCAGCGCGAAAGTCTAATGGCGAGTGGAGACTAACAGTGGACTATCGTGGCCTGAACGAAGTCACGCCACCACTGAGTGCTGCAGTGCCGGACATGCTAGAACTCCAGTACGAACTGGAATCAAAGGCAGACAAGTGGTATGCCACAATTGATATTGCTAATGCATTTTTCTCCATCCCTCTAGCAGCAGAGTGCAGGCCAAGGTTTCCTTTCACTTGGAGGGGAGTCCAATATACTTGGAATCGGCTGCCCCAGGGGTGGAAACATAGCCCTACCATTTGCCATGGACTGATCCAGTCTGCGCTGGAGTAGGGGGAGGCTCCTGAACACCTGCAGTACATCGATGACATCATTGTGTGGGGTGACACTGCAGAGGAAGTTTTCGAGAAAGGGAAGAAAATATTCCAAATCCTTCTGAAGGCCGGTTTTGCCATAAAACAAAATAAAGTCAAAGGACCTGCACGAGAGATCCAGTTTTTAGGAATAAAATGGCAAGATGGACGTCGTCAAATCCCAATGGATGTGATCAACAAAATAACAGCTATGTCTCCACCAACTAGCAAAAAGGAAACACAAACTTTCCTAGGTGTCGTGGGGTTTTGGAGAATGCATATTCCAAATTACAGTCTGATTGTAAACCCACTCCACCAAGTAACTCGTAAGAAAAATGCTTTTGAATGGGGCCCTGAGCAACAACAAGCCTTTGAACAAATTAACAGGAAATAGTTCATGCAGTAGCCCTTGGGCCAGTCCGAGCAGGAGCAGATGTAAAGAATGTGCTCTACACCGCAGCCGGGGAGAATGGTCCCACCTGGAGCCTCTGGCAGAAAGAACCTGGGGAAACTCGAGGTCGACCCCTGGGGTTTTGGAGTCGGGGATACAGAGGATCTGAGGCCCGCTATACTCCAACCGAAAAGGAGATATTGGCAGCATATGAGGGAGTTTGATCTGCTTCAGAAGTGGTCGGTACTGAAGCGCAGCTCCTCCTGGCACCCCGACTGCCGGTACTGGGTTGGATGTTCAAAGGAAGGGTCCCCTCTACACATCATGCAACTGATGCTACATGGAGCAAGTGGGTTGCACTGATTACTCAGGGGGCTTGAATAGGAAACCCCAGTCGCCCAGGAATCCTGGAAGTGATTATGGACTGGCCAGAAGGCAAGTACTTTGGGATATCATCAGAGGAGGAGGTGGTCCGTGCTGAAGAAGCCCCACTGTACAACAAGCTACCAGAAAATGAGAAGCAGTATGCCCTGTTCACTGATGGGTCCTGTCGTATTGTGGGAAAGCATCGGAGATGGAAAGCTGCTGTATGGAGTCCTACACGACGAGTTGCAGAAGCTGCTGAGGGAGAAGGTGAATCGAGTCAGTTTGCAGAAGTGAAAGCCGTTCAGCTGGCCTTAGATATTGCTGAACGAGAAAAGTGGCCAGTTCTCTATCTCTATACTGATTCATGGATGGTAGCAAATGCCCTGTGGGGGTGGCTACAGCAATGGAAGCAGAACAACTGGGAACGCAGGGGCAAACCCATCTGGGCTGCTGCATTGTGGCAAGATATTGCTGCCCGGGTAGAGAACCTGGTTGTAAAGGTACGCCATGTAGATGCTCATGTGCCCAAGAATCGGGCCACTGAAGAACATCAAAACAACCAGCAGGTGGATCAGGCTGCTAAGATTGAAGCGGCTCAGGTGGACCTGGACTGGCAACATAAAGGTGAATTATTTATAGCCCGATGGGCCCATGACACCTCAGGCCATCAAGGTAGAGATGCAACATACAGATGGGCTCGTGACCAAGGGGTGGACCTGACCAGGGACACTATAGCACAGGTTATTCATGATTGTGAAACATGTGCTGCAATCAAGCAAGCCAAATGGTCAAAGCCTCTTTGGTATGGAGGACGATGGCTGAAATACAAATATGGAGAGGCCTGGCAGATTGATTACATCACACTCCCCCAAACCCGCAACGGCAATCTCCACGTACTTACAATGGTGGAAGCAACCACCGGATGGCTGGAAACATATCCTGTGCCCCATGCCACCGCCCGGAACACTATCCTGGGCCTTGAAAAGCAAGTCCTATGGTGACATGGCACCCCAGAAAGAATTGAGTCAGACAATGGGACTCATTTCCGAAACAACCTCATAGACACTTGGGCCAAAGAACATGGTATTGAGTGGGTGTATCACATCCCCTATCATGCACCAGCCTCCGGGAAAGTTGAATGATACAATGGACTGTTAAAGACTACACTGAAAGCAATGGGTGCTGGGACATTCAAAAATTGGGAAACACTTTGGCAAAGGCCACCTGGTTAGTCAATACTAGAGGATCTGCCAACCGAGCTGGACCTGCCCAATCAAACCTGTTACGCACTGTAGAAGGGGATAAAGTTCCTGTAGTGCACGTAAGAAACATGCTGGGTAAGACAGTCTGGGCTACTCCTGCCTCAGGAAAAGGCAAACCCTTTCGTGGGATTGCTTTTGCTCAGGGACCTCGATGCACTTGGTGGGTGATGCAAAAGAATGGGGAGGTCCGGTGTGTACCTCAAGGGGATTTAATACTGGGTGAGAATAGCCCATGAGTTGAATTGTAGTATGTTAATTATCATATAGTACTGTATGTCATCACTACCATGGTTGCTATATACCATAGATGAAAATGGTGACTAATTAGAACATATTGGAAAGAGTGTAACCTGAGCATGACATAAATGGTATGGAATAAGGGGTGGATATCTGTCCTGGTTTCAGCTAGGACAGAGTTAATTTTCCTCCTAGTAGCTGGTAGGGTGCTATGTTTTGGATTAGGATGAGAAGAGCGCTGATAACATGCTGATGTTTTAATTGTTGCAGAGCAGTGCTTACACCAAGCCAAGGACTTCTCAGCTTCTCGCTCTGTCCTGCTAGTGAGCAGGCTAGGGGTGCAGCAAGAGCTGGGAGGGGACAGACCCAGGACAGCTGACCCAAACTGGCCAAAGGGGTATTCCATCCCATCTGACGTCATGCTGAACAATATATAGGGGTGGCTAGCCGGGGTGGGGGAGGGGCCGGCTGCTCGGGGATAGGCTGGGCATCGGTCAATGGTGGTGAGCAATTGCATTGTGCATCACTTGTTTCGTACACATTATTATTAATAATACCATTATTATTATTATTATTATTATTATTATTATTATTATTATTATTATTATTATTATTATTATTTCCCTGTCTTAATAAACTGTCTTTATCTCAACTCACAGGCTTCACTTTCCCGTTTCTCTCCCCCATCCCAGAGAGGGAGGGGGGAGGGTGAGTGAACGGCTGTGTGGTGTTTAGCTGCCAGCCGGGCTAAACCACAACAAGTTATAATTCATTACCTTGATTCATTAACCCTCACTTTTTTCATATTTTTTCTGAAATAATTCACACAGTGGAAAATGGGTTGTGTCGGGGGCCCTAATTCATGAAAACACATATCCCACAGAAATGCACTTAAATGCCTGCTTAACTTCCCAGAGGAGCTACATGAATTCAGTGCTTCACTGCATCAGGGCCAGAATGAATGGGAATGAAAAGGACTTCTCCTGTGGTGAGTGTCTGAGTAGAGCTTCATTGCATTCTTATGCAAAGGAATTTTTACCCTGGGATATATAATAATTACATGCTCTAAGCCCCTCTGAGATGCAAAGCCTTCTATCTGTTGGAAAGGAATTCACAGGGAGCTTTGTGCTGTTTCACACATCCCTGAGTTAGAGATAATGAGGAAACAGCAGCAGAACCAAAAACTTGAGCAAGGACGAGATAAAGTAAATTGGCTACAGTGTTAAGATGGGCTTTGAGCAGTGGCCAATTGCTGGCTGGCTCAAGGCACGTGTCTGAGGGTCTCTAACCAATTGTATGACAGATCGGGCAGGTGGACAGCACGTGGGGCTACGGGGAAAGTATATGTAGTGGCGAAAAATGGCAATAAAGGTCTCCTGTTGAAGAGCCAGCAGGAGTCTGTGTCTTGCATCCCTTCAAATGGTGACCCCGACGTGATCAGGAAGGAGCAGCGCTGCACAAGCGTCTGAAGGGAACCCAGCAGAACGAGTCAAGCTCGCAGCTGGACTGCAGCTTCAACCCTGGGACATCACCTGAAGGACAGGTGAGCGGCTGAGCATTGATCATGAGAGCTAGCCTTTCGGCAGAGGAAGAGGATATAGTGAAATTACTAAAGCAACTCCTAATAGAAAGGGGAGTAAAATATGATCCGTTAAGTTAAAGCTATTATTGAAATTTTTGCGAAAACAAGGACTCCCCTCAATGGCTTCTACAATATTTGATGTAAAAACTTGGACCAAGCGGGGGAAAAAATATGGGAAGCAGCATCCAGTGGAGATACTAATGCTGCTGAGGTGATGACTACGTGGCGGCTGGTGACAGAGACTTTAAGATCGTGGCAGGCAGAAAAGGAAGTACAGAACGCCGCTGCCCAGGCAATAAAAGCAGCCGAACCGAGATCAGAGCCTGCAAGGTCACCAGAGCAGTGCAATTTGATAGACCTGGGGGATGACAAGGAAGAGGGCCGCGGACCGCCGCCGCAGACCCCCTCCCCGCTGACTCCCTCGGCTCCTGCCTTGCCTGCCCCCGATAATGCCTCCCTGGGGGCCCGAGCTTTCGACCCGCGGGAACGATGGGAGCTAGTGCGCCGGGAAGCGCTAAAGGACGGGGGACCCGGTAGGAATGGCTTTCCCGATACAGGTGCGACCCAACGGTCCAAATGAATATAATGCCTTCCACTGGGACCTAATTAAAGAATTAAGAAAGACTGTGACTACATATGGATTACATGCACCATTTACTCAGTCACTGTTAGAAAATGTTATGACTGGTCAATTGTTGGTGCCGTATGATTGCCGCCAGCGCCGCCGCCCGCCCCGCTGTCAGCTCCGGGCAGCCGCCCGCCCGCCCGGCCGCCGGCTGCTGCGTTTCTCCGGTTTGGGCGCCCGCCCGCGCGCACCGGGCGCTGCCATGTTCCGCCTGCTGCTGCGCCCGGGCCCGCGGCCCCGCGGGCCCCCGCTCTGTCCGCCCTGCGTGACCGGGCAGAGCCGCGCACCGCCCGCGCTCCGCGACAGCCCGCACGGCCGCAAGTGCCGCCGCCGCCGCCTCCCCGCTCATCGCCGACCGCCGCCGCCGCCGCTGCTGCCCCCCCGCCCCCGCCGGGTCGGCCCCCCCCTCAGCCCGCCGGCCCCTCTGCTGGCGCTGCGGGCCGCCGCCGGCAGCTCGGCCAAGGATGGGGGTGGATCCCCTGAAAAGGCAGCCACAGATCTCAGCAGTGAACACAAACTCAATAAATCCCAGCAGATGAAAAAAGTTTTGAAAAAATATGGTGCTGTAGGAGTTTCATTCCATGTTGGAATTTCATTAGTATCTCTAGGAATCTTCTACCCGGCTGTGTCAAGTGGTGTGGATATGACTGCAGTTCTCTTCAAACTTGGTTTCAGTGAATCATCACTGCAGTCTAAAAGGGCTGCTGGTACAGGCACATTTCTGTTGGCATATGCTATTCACAAATTGCTCCAGTACGACTCAGCATTACCATAGTTTCTGTGCCATTTATTGTCCGATACTGCTGGAAGATTGGTTTCTTTAAACCTCCTACCCCAAATCCATGATAACTTCCTATGATTTTTATTCGCCCAACATGGGGCTCAAGGAATTTGAGATAAGGATGATAGTCGAGAGAAGTAACGGGCAAACATGGACTGGATTTTTTTTTATGAATGTAATAGTTGTGAAGAATTTAAGAAAGCAGCAATTATGAGGAATATGTTTCATATTAGTGTGGTGAAGGGACGAGGGGTGGTCTGTGTGTCAGTTGTCCACCTCTTCAGTGTTGTGATGATGTTATGTTTATTTTGGTGTGGGGAATTCTTTTTCTTTTTGATGTAAGTGAAGTTGGTGAAGATTGTGATAACTGTAAAGTAAGAGTATATTGGAATGTAGTGGGTTTACGTGGCAAGGTATTGGTAGCAGGGGGCCATAGGGGTGGCTTCTGTGAGAAGGATCTAGAAGCTGCCCCATGTTAGGTAAGGGCCCCGGTGCTGACCAGAGCCGAGCCAATAAGCGATGTTGTTTGAGCCTCTGTGAGAGCAGATGTAAGAAAGAGAAAAGAAAAAAAAAAGGGAAAAAAATGCTGTGCCACACAGCAGCTGGGAGAGTGAGAGGAGTGAGAAACAGTCTTGCAGGCACCAAGGTCAGTGAAGAAGGAGGGGGAGAGGTGCTCCAGGCGCCGGAGCAGAAGTCCCCTGCGGCCTGTTGGGAGGACCATGGTGAAGCAGGCTGTCCCCCTGCAGCCCATGGAGTACCACGGTGGAGCAGGGTTCTGCGCTGCAGCCCTGCTGCCACGGTTACCACAGTGGACACCCTTTCAGCAAGAACCAGAGGGAGTGCCAGAGTGGATGCCTCCACAGTAACAGATGCCACGTTGTGGGGTACTCACGTTCATAAATTCCATTTAATGTCAAAGGACCAATTGGGAATGACTGTAGTGTATTGCTGCTAGGATGATCAAGTACAACTTTGAACAGATTGTTTGTTTTGCCGGGGATAATTGATGCTGATTATAATGGACAAATCCAAACTATGGCTTGGACACCGTCTCCACCATTGTCAATACCAAAGGGAACTAGAATTGCTCAATTGATTCTTTTCCGAGCGTAGTCTGCAGGACTTGGTTCAAGAACAACTCCAACAAGGACATATTGTTCCGACAAACAGCCTATGGAATTCACCGGTGTTTGTTATCAAGAAGAGCGGGAAATGGAGATTACTGCATGATTTGTGACGAATCAGTGCAGTGATCGAGGACATTGCAGCCAGAAAACAAACAAAAAAAAGAGGGAAAAAAAAGAGGGAAAAAAAAAGGAAAAAGAAAAAAAAAAAACAGTACCTTTGAATATTGCATTGGACTCGCAATATGCTGTAGGTGTTGCTCAGCACGTTGAGAGGGCACATTTGAGACATATCCCAAAGGAAAACTTGTTTCTAAAATTTAAAGAGCTGTTATTTTTGGTAGAGCAGCGAGTGCACCCATATTGTATTATTCACATGCGGAGCCACACCATGTTACCCGGTATTTTTGCAGAGGGTAATGCACGCGCTGACCAGCTAACTAATATGACCCTGACTGCCCTGGTGCCTAAGGTGCTGGAGCAAGCACGGTTATCCCATGCCTTTTTCCATCAATCCACCAAAGTCTTGGCGAAACAATTAACTATATCGATCACTGACGCCAAACTGATTGTCCAAACATGTCCTGACTGTCAACAACATGTTTCGACCCCATCTTTAATGGTAAACCACAGAGGTCTACGGTCTTTACAGTTATGGCAGACCAACGTAACGCAAATTCCAGAATTTGGTAGCTTGAAATATGTTCACGTATCGGTAGATACTTTCTTTCATGCTATTTGGGCGACAGTTGCGGTGGGTGAAACTAGTCACCATGTCCAGGCTCACTTCCGTGTTGCTTTGGTGGCGCTAGGCATCCAAAAAGAAATAAAACCCGACAGTGGCCCCGCCTATGGTAGTCACTCCCTTCAAACCTTTTTTCAGTCTTGGGTTATCTGACACATCACAGGCATTCCTCATTCCCCCATGGGCCAAGCCATTGTAGAGCGCACACATCGCACCTTGAAAACACTGCCAAATAAACAAAAAGGGGGAGACACCCAGGAAACACCACAGAACAGGTTGGGAAAGGCACTTCACGTAATGACTCACCTATCATTACCCTTTCCTCACAAAGAGGTACCGCCCATAGTAAAACATTACAAAAATATGAATTCCGCGCTGTCACGGGTGCCACAGTCAGAGCAGGCCTTAGTAATGGTAAAAAAAATTAAATACAGGTCTTTGGGAGAGACCCCAGCCTCTAATAACTTGGGGTCGAGGGTATGCTTGTGTCTCCACAGGTCACGGACCAAGATGGGTACCAGGAAGGGGGGTAAGGCCATGGTTGGCTGCCTCCTCACAATCGCCGCTGTCATCGGTATTGCCAGCCCTGGGTCTCCATCCAACCATGCCGCAACATCTGGGTCACCCTCGCCAACATGACAGGACAAGAAGCAATGTGCCTGTCCCTGGCTAGTGCTAATGACTGATTCACAACATGTCTGGTGGGGAACCCGGCAGATAACAAAGACTGGACTGTCTACTTGCCGCAAGCGCCCCTAGAGCCACAGGAATTAGATATCCTGGGATGTGAAACAGCAACAGCATGTGTAAGGTTAAATTGCTCAGGCAAAAAAACAAATCATGAAACAAATGGTCAACGCCACACTTGCTCCTTATTGCAATGCATCTCTTTGCTGTAATTATACAAAACTATAATAGCATCCTTCCTTGTGCCAGGAGCCGCTCTGCTCGGCTGTGGGATCGACTGTGGAACAGACACCCCTAGGTGCACCCCGAGCATTTTCCTCGGAGGGGTCTCCACTCTCAGCCGCTCACCACGGAGTAGACAAGGACCTCCTGAAGCCGCGAACAAATTATTTTAAGTGATATTTTCTTGTGGTATGAATGAGAAGTGCAAGAGGCCTCTTTGCGTGATTGTGTGATTGTGCTGTGCGAGTGAGATGCAGCATCGCTGCGAAGCAACATCCCTAGCGCTTAGTGGCTTGTTGACTGATGTAGATTCTAGTAGGCACGCTACTTTACAATCGTAATTCTGCTTGTGATTTTCACCCCGTTGCTTATTGTACCTTGCTTATTGCAGTGTCTGAGGTGATTGATAGAAAAATCTATAGAAAGCATTTGGTTGATTGAAAATAAAAAAGGGGGAATTGTGGGAAAGGAATTCGCAGGGAGCTTTGTGCTGTTTCACACATCCCTGAGTTAGAGATAATGAGGAAAACAGCGGTAGAACCAAAAACTTGAGCAAGGTCGAGATAAAGTAAATTGGCTACAGTGTTAAAGATGAGCTTTGGGCAGTGGCCAATTGCTGGCTGGCTCAAGGCACGTGTCTGAGGGTCTCTAACCAATTGTATGACAGATTCGAGCGCGTGGACAGCACGTGGGGCTACGGGGAAAGTATATGTAGTGGTGTAAAATGGCAATAAAGGTCTCCTGTTGAAGAGCCATCAGGAGTCCGTGTCTTGCATCCCTTCATCTATCTGCTATCGAGAGTATTTGGCATTGACATCATCAACTGGCATTGACATCATCATTTGGCATTGACATCAACAAATACATCTGCCTGTGCAGATGGCACGGACACTGTATAAGGCAGCACTGCGTCGTGCAAATCTGAGCCTGGAGACTCCTTTGCTCTGTGTTTTCATGGGCAGAAATGAAGTCAGCTCTACGCACTTGGCATGGCAAAAAGGCCAGGTGAGTCACTCCCACCATCCTGGCCTGAACTGCACCCTTGATGAAGGCTGCATCCAAGCCCTGCACATTTGTTCTTCCAGAATGTGGAAATAAAAATGTTGTTTTTTGCAGAGTTACATTGTTTAGAGGGAAAAATGTGGTATTGAGATATGCTTGCAGTGATAAGAAAGCTTAACAGACAACCTTGTAAAATACAGACAACCAGAATCCTTAGAGCAATTAGGCGGAAATCACTGACTAAGAAATATTACCACCTCAAAGAGTCTGTGAAGCACCCGATAGATTGTGAACCTGGATTACCCACTCCAGTGGGGAAACAGGGGAGGGTCCTGGTCATCTAGAAAAAAAGTATATAACTGTGTTATGGAACTAGTAGTTGCGATCCTGCTTGTGGGACGTCCGCCATTGCAATCGCGAATAAATTACTACTTCACTGAGATCCTCGCCTGAGCATAAGTTTGGCTACGGAGTGTTTCTCACAATTTGGGGGCTCGTCTGGGAGCCAGTCACCTACCGGGGAGCCCCACCGCCGCAGCAGCAGGAAGGCATGCCCCGCTGATTTCAGCGGTCCTGTGCATCGACGGTGGCGGTTCTGCGGAGAGCTGACAGAGGGCCCGAGACTGATTAAAGAGGCAGGATCCATGAAGTAGTGGGAAAGGGAAGAAGGTAGGCACTCCGGGTTTAAGAATTGATCCAGTAACTCTGTGCACAGACCAAGGTAAGAAATATTAAGTATTGCCTTGGGGGTCGGGTGAGACTCTGTGTGACGTGTGATTGAGACGGACTTTTGTACGAAGCGAGTGTGGAGTCCTGATCCACGGTTCTGTAGCTCCACGAGGGGCGCGGCTGGAGACGGACGAAGCGTGAGATAAGGGAGAGAAAGGAAGAGTCTCGGGAAATTTGGTGTACGGTACCCCTTGCACGGGGAAGTGCTTAGCAGTCCACCCCCATTTTCCAGAATCGGAACGTTAGTGTGTGGTACCTTGCAGGAGGGAAATTTCTGTAGCAGCACACTGACAAGGCTAGGAGAAATGGGAAAATATGGGTTCCAGGGGACAGGGAGATATCCCTGGGGGAGTGCCTACCGACAGTTTTTCCTGAAGAATGATAAGGAATTGGAAAAATAATCCCAAAATTAGAGGAGATGATAAAAGAAGAAAATGGTTAAATATTGTGTATCAGTCTGGACAAAGGAACCAATTAAGGAAACAGCAGTATTTTGGCCAAAATACGGGTCTGATGAAAATTCAGGCTTTAAATTTATGTGTAAACAATAAGATTCCTTTTTTTTTCGGAGGAGGAGCCAAGTTATGCTCCCTATAATCCTAATATTGCACCGGTGGCAGCAGCAGTCTCGCCAGGAAGGGAGACTGGGACTGTAATTAACACTGTCCCTAGAGAAGAGCATACTCTAGTCTCTGGCAAGAATTAAACAAGGTAGAAGAGATACTGAGAATTTTGCCTTCCCTGATACTACAGTACTAACACTAACTGTGTATCCTCTTAGGTGAACTCCCCCTCTCCTTACCGGCAGAGAGGTTTTAGGGGGTTTTAAGAAGGAGATGAAGTCTTTAACTGAGGACCCCAGCAGGCTAGCTGAACTATTAGACCAGTTCCTAGGACCTAACTTATACTCTTGGGGGGAAATGATGTCTGTACTAACTATGTTGTTTACAGGGTGTGGTGGTTTTACCGTGCTAGGCAGCTGAACACCACAACCGCTCTCTCACTCCCCCCTCCTGAGATGAGGAGGGGAAGAAGTAAAGGAAGGAACAACTCACGGGTTGAGATCACGATCATTTAATTAAAGGGAAAAAATAATTATTAAGGAAAGATTATTATTAATTACACAATTTAACTAAACAATTTAACTAAACAATTAACAATTTAACTACAGGGGGAAAAAAAAGGAAAGGGGAAAAGGGAGGGGGAAAGGGGAAAACTAAACAAAACAAGTAAAGGCTATGTGGAAGTGCAGAGGAAAGAAATTACTCTCTACTTCCCACAAATGAGCAATGCTTGACCACATCCTTGAAGCAGGGCCTCAACGCAAGTAGCCGGTGTTTGGGAGGAGGACAGACGTTTTCACAACAAGAGCCCACCCCGCCCCTCTTCTTCCTCCTTTTTCCACCTTTTATTGCTGAGTGTGACATCATATGGTATGGAATATCCCTTTGGTTGGTTTAGGTCAGCTGCTCTGGTGATGTTTCTTTTCTCACATCTTTGCCCACCCCCTAGGGGGGTTAGAGAGAGTCCGATGCTGTGCCAGCACTGCTCAGCAGCAGACACAACACTGGTGTGATACCATTGCTGTTTTAGCTACGAGTGCAGAGCACAGCACTGTATGGCTGCTGCAGGGAAAGTTAACATCCCAGCCCGACCCAGTACACAGGGAAGAAAGGGAATGATTAGGAGGAGAGCTGCTATATGAGAATGGGAAAGAGCTTATCCTCCAGGACCAGGGGGAATACTGGCAGAGCAGAAATACCCATTTGCTGATACTGACTGGAATAATAATAATGCGCAACACAGAAATCATAGGAAGACTTGGGGTTGTTGGAATAGAAAGTTTTTTCAGTGTTACATTGTTTAGAAGGAAAGAATGTGATATTAGATATGCTTACAGTGATAAGAAAGCTCAGCAGGTGACCTCGTAAATGCAGACAACCAGACTCCTTAGAGCAATCAGGTGAAAATCACTATGTTAAGTCAAGCCAGATAAGGGGAGAAAACATTACCACATCAAAAACAGCCGGCAACTGAAGGCCAGGCATTGTCTGTGAAGCATCAGATAGATTGTGAACCTGGATTACCCACTCCAGTGGGGGAAACAGGGGAGGGTCCTGTCATCAAAAAGTATATAAACTGTGTTTTGGAACTAGTAGGTGCGCTCTCCTGCTTGTGGGCGCCCGCCATTGCAATCGCGAATAAATTACTACTTCACTGAGATCCTCGCCTGAGCATAAGTTATTGGCTACGGATGTTTCTCACAATTTGGGGGCTCGTCCGGGAGCCAGTCACCTACCGGGGAGCCCCACCGCCGCAGCAGCAGGAAGGCATGCCCCGCTGATTTCAGCGGTCCTGTGCATCGACGGTGGCGGTTCTGCGGAGAGCTGACAGAGGGCCCGAGACTGATTAAAGAGGCAGGATCCATGAAGTAGTGGGGAAGGGAAGAAGGTAGGCACTCCGGGTTTAAGAATTGATCCAGTAACTCTGTGCACAGACCAAGGTAAGAAATATTAAGTATTGCCTTGGGGTCGGGTGAGACTCTGTGTGACGTGTGATTGAGACGGACTTTTGTACGAAGCGAGTGTGGAGTCCTGATCCACGGTTCTGTAGCTCCGCGAGGGCGGCCGGAGACGGACGAAGCGTGAGATAAGGGAGAGAAAGGAAGAGTCTCGGGAAATTTGGTGTACGGTAAGCCCTTGCACGGTAAGTGCTTGGCAGTACACCCCCATTTTCTAGAATCGGAACGTTAGTGTGTGGTACCCTGCAGGAGGGAAATTTCTGTAGCAGCACACTGACAAGGGCTAGGAAAAATGTGAAATATGAGTTCCAGGGGACAGGGAAATATTCCTGGGGGAGTGCCTACCAAAAGTTCTTCCGAAGAATTATAAGAAATTGGAAAAATAATCTCAAAATTAGAGGATATGATAAAAGAAAAAAAAAAAAGGTTAAATATTTTGTATTAGTCTGGACAAAAGAACCAATTAAGGAAACAGCAGTGTTTTGGCCAAAATAAGGGCCTGATGAAAATTCAGGCTTTAAATTTATGTGTAAACAATAAGATTCCTTTTTTTTGGAGGAGGAGCCAAGTTATGCTCCCTATAATCCTAATATTGCACCGGTGGCAGCAGCAGTCTCGCCAGGAAGGGAGACTGGGACTGTAATTAACACTGTCCCTAGAGAAGAGCATACTCTAGTCTCTGGCAAGAATTAGAACAAGGTAGAAGAGATACTGAGAATTTTGCCTTCCCTGATACTAACAGTACTAACACTAACTGTGTATCCTCTTAGGTGAACTCCCCCTCTCCTTACCGGCAGAGAGGTGTCAGGGGGTTTTAAGAAGGAATGAGTCTTTAACTGAGGACCCAGCAGGCTAGCTGAACTATTAGACCAGTTCCTAGGACTTAACTTATACCTTGGGGGGGGGGAATTATGTATATAAGTATTTGTTTACAGGGAAAGAAATGGGAATGATCAGGAGGAGCTGCTATACAAAAATGGAAAGAGCTCATCCTCCAGGACCAGGGGTAATACAGGGCAGAAATAACCACTTGCCGATCCTGGCTGGAATAATAATATGTGCAACACAGAAATCAATGAGAGACTTGGGGTCAGAATGAGAAAGTATTTGGGGAATCCTGAGGACCTGGTATCCCAAGGGCTCTTTAAAATTTATTTTGTGATTAAAGCCTGGCAAGATACACAGAAATGCTCCAGAAGGTGGGGGGATGTAGTGAACAGTCACTGGGGGGCCCTCCTGCGGGAGGCCCTGAAGGTGTGTGTCAGGAGGGAGATGAGAAGGAAAAGCAGAGAGCGAAAATAATGGTATTGACAGTGTAGCAGGTAGTCAGGCAGAGGTTGGAGAAAGAGGAAGAAAATCTTCAGGGGGATCAGGGCCAGGATGGAAAGGAGAGGAAGAGAGATGAAGGAATGGCAGGCAAGGAAAGCTACCTGTGTTGCGGCCTGAATCCTAGCAGGGACAGGCTTTGATGGGATGTTTTAAGTGTGGCCAGCTGGCCACTTCAGGTAGGAATATCCGGAGTAGAAGAAGGAGGAGAGAAGGAAAATGGGATGAAATACGGTATACTGATATGCTGTTTCAGCTTCCTGGAGGGAAAAAAGTATGGAATTAAGTTGGCCAATGACTGAGACTTTGGTGAAAGTACAGGCTGGAGAAAGATAAAAAGAAGTGTTAAAAAGGGTTATTGAAGGTGTTAAAGGTGTGGTATGTAATGTTTGACAGAGCTGTTTTTTGAATGAGTTGGAAAGTTGAATGAGCAGGGAAAGAGGATGTAGGCATTATCTAAGTAACAGTCTAGAAGTTTGGTATATTTGCTGTGGTGTTTGGTCAGTTTCCCAAGTATCGAGAAGGGGGGGGGACGGGGGGGCGGCCTGCTCCACCAGGGGCCTCTCCACAGGCCGCAGGGGGCTTCAGCTCTGGCGCCTGGAGTGCCTCCACCCCCTCCTTCTGCGCTGACTTCGGTGTCTGCAGGGAGGATTCTCGCTCCTCGCTCTCCCAGCTGCTGTTGAGCAGTAGGTTTTTGTTTGTTTGTTTGTTTGTTTCGTGGATGTGCTCTCACAGAGGCAGGGACTGTGTTGCTCATGGCTTGGCTCTGGGCAGCGGTGGGCCCCTTTGGGCCGGATGAAATGTCCCTTACCTGCCACGGGGCAGTTTCTGGATTCTCCTCGTGGAGGCTGCCACTGCAGCCCCCTCCCAAACCCTGCCATCAAACCCAATACACTGGGGCAGCTAGGTCATTACTGGCCTGTAAGTATCAGGGATAAATTAACTAATGAAACCCTAAAAAGTGATGGGGGTAGAAGGGCTGGATAACAGTGCCACTTTTGGGTATACCAAGCTGAGACTAGAGGATAAAATGATCACTGGGCAATTATTGTATGTACCCAAGGCAGGGACTAACTTGTTGGGAAGGGATTTGATGATGAAATGGGCATTCAAATAGTAAATTGTTAGACTGGAATAACAGTGTTATAATGGGGTGCTCTCAGGTCCTGAGAGCAAAGATATATTCACCTCTGACTGGAAAGACCCTGAAATGGGGGCGGAAGCAACAATACATATGGACAGTTTTACCTCAGGGTTTACAGGGCCACCGATTTATTTGGGCAGTTCTAGAACAGGATTTGGAGCAATTCCAATCTCCCAAGGAGGAATTACTGTTACAAATTGTGGATGATCGTTCATTGTCAGGACAGGAGAAAACAGTTGTGAAGGAAGCTACTACAAGCTATTCAACTTTCTGGGAAAGCAGGGCTTGGGATATTGAAAAATAAATTACAGCATGTAGAAAGAGAAGTCAGGTATTTAAGGCATCTAATGTTGAGGGAAAACGGAGAATAAATCCGAGAGGATTCAGGATTGTTGAAACTAAGAAGAACTAAAAGTTTTAAGAGATTTTTTTTTTAAGGAATCAGGAGCCACTAAGTCTGAAGGAAAATGGATACTCCCTGATGGGAGAGAAATGCTGATAACACCAATGAGGCAAATATAAAACTGTTTTACATCAAGAGAGTCATTGGGAGGTGCAAGCAATGTGTGATGTTGTGCTAAGAAAGGATGTCTGTAGGAATATACACTTCAGTGAAGCAAATATGCAAGGATGTACCAATATGTCAAAAGGCAAATAAAAAGGTCATCCGTAACCCACCTAGAGGGGGACGAGCCAGGGATTCGACCCTTTCCAAGTATACAGGTAGACTTTACTGAGTTACCTAAAGCAGGGAGACTTAAGTACTTGTTTGTCCTAATTGACCACGTGACTGGATGGGTGTAAGCTTTCCCCTCCGTATCTGCCACTGCGAACACGGTGGCTAAGGTATCACTGGAGCAAATAGTCCCTAGATATGGGATAGCTGAAAACATTGATTCAGATCAAGGAAGTCATTTCACTTCACAAGTACTGCAAGGGTTAATGCAGGCCTTAGAGATTGAGTGGGATTTTCACACCCCCTGGCACCCCTCCTCTTCTGGGAAGGTGGAGCAAATGAACCAGACATTAAAGAAGCAATTAACTAAATTAGTGTTAGAAACCCAACTTCCTTGGGTAAAATGCTTACCTTTAGCACTCCTCCAGGTTCAAACATCACCAAGAAAGGATATAGGAATTTCACCATATGAGATGCTGTTCGGATTACCCTATCTGGGCAAAAGGGATGAGATACCACAGTTCGAAACAAGAGAGTTTTCTTAAGAGCTATATTCTGGGGTTGTCCTCTTCTTTGTCATCTCTCAGGACCCGTGGGTTGTTGGCTCAAACCCCACCTTTGGAATTCCCCATTCACCACCATCAACCAGGAAATTGGGTCCTGATTCGGACCTGTAAAGATCAAAACTCTGGCCTGAATGGGAAGGACCATTCCAAGTACTACTAACCACTGAAACAGCCGTAAGAACTGCGGAAAAAGGTTGGACTCACTATACTCAAGTGAAAGCATCCATCGACCCTAATACCTGGGAAGTTGTTCCTACTTGTTGAAAGTTCTTCCGACTTGTTGAAAACTTGTTCCGACTTGTTGAAAGTTAAAATCAAAAAGAAAAATCTCATAATAGACTCTGAGCAGGATAAAAGCTTACAACTGTAAACTAACCTTTTATTTTCACAGGTAACTAATGAGTGTGACTTGTGCTTGAGAGAAGGGACTGGCCTATAGGGAATCGAAGTGCTCCCAAGGTTTTTTTTTTTCTAGTAGTAGTGTACATCTTATTGTTTGTATTGATAATTATTGGAAACCTAAGGGTTAAAAATAATGACAGGGAAAAATCAACTGTTAATTTTGTTTCTAGTGATTGTAGGCCTCAGAGAAGGCCTTGGTCAATTGGCAACTTGAAAAGGCATGACCAGATAATAGGAAGACGGGATACCCCGTCAAAATATGGGTGACTGTGATAGAGGGTTATGTACCACAATCCGTCACGTTTGATGCTTGTGAGGTGTTAGCTTGTGGAGATTTAAATGCCCAATGACAGCTGAGCAGAGAGAACAAATAACTGGAGAGACCCAACAGCCAGATGGAGAATATCTAAATGGAAACGATACTCTATTGCCATCGAAGATACGGATAAACTTGAGGAGAAAACAGGAGGCCCGCTTCGAAATGCAGCAGATGTCACAGTTAAAGAAATAAAAGATCTTAGGCAAACATTTGAGATTGAAACAGGGTATGGGGATGTGAATGCCTGGATAGAATGGTCAAATATACTGTCCAGAGTCTCAACCATAGCAATTGCTATGCTTGTGCCTCGGGACGACCGATTGCCCAGATAGTGCCCTCCCCTTTGGGGTGGACCGAGGACTCCCGAGGGATGTGATGTATGATTGCATTGTACCAAGAAAAGACTGCCTGGGGAATGAGGCCTGTAAGTCTCTCTCTTTGCAGTTCCCTTCCTTGCGTGATAGCAATATCAGGGTTCCCCCTGCATTCTCTACAGCTATAGGTAACCATACAGCTTGCCTCTCACGGCAGGGTGTGAGTGCTACCCGGCATCTGGAGAATTTGCCTTGTGCACGAGGACCTTGAATGCTACCAAGGACTCGATGGGAAACTGCTCAAGACTTGAGATCCCCAGGGCAGATCTCTGGTGGTACTGTGGAGGGAAGATCTTACGGTCCACCCTACCATCTAACTGGGGAGGCACTTGTGCACTTGTTCAATTAGCTGTACCCTTCACCCTGGCATTTGGAAGAGAAACATCACAAATACCCAGAAGAAGTAAAAGAAGCTTAGGAGTATCATTCGATGACAGAGCGTACATAGATTCTATTGGGGTGCCTAGAGGAGTTCCCGATGAACATAAAGCCAGGAATCAAACTGCAGGGTTTGAGTCGCTGTTCTGGTGGGTAACAATCAATAAGAATGTGGATTGGATCAATTATATTTATTATAATCAGCAGAGATGCATAAATTATACAAGGGATGCGATAAGAGGAATCGCTGAACAACTAGATGCCACCAGCAAAATGGCTTGGGAAAACGAATAGCATTAGATATGATGCTTGCGGAGAAAGGAGGTGTGTGCATGATACTGAGCAACCATTGTTGCACTTTTATACCCAACAATACTGCCCCGGATGGCACAGTAGCTAGAGCATTGCAAGGGCTTACCACCCTTGCCAATGAATTGGCAGAAAACTTAGGAACAGACACTTCCATCACAGGATGGTTGGAATCTTGGTTTGGTAAATGGAAATGGATGGTGAAGTCCATATTTACATCCTTGATCGTAGTAGCAGGAGTTCTGACAGCCATTGGTTGTTGCATTATCCCCTGTGTAAGGGGACTTGTCCAGCGGTTAATTGAAACTTTAATTGAAACTGCACTTTTGAAACAAATGACCATGGATCCACCACCTTACTCAGATAAGAGGATGATATTAGAGATGGAAAGCAAAGAAAGTGAAGAAGAAGATATCTACCAAATTACACCTTAGAGAAAAATTTTGCAAAAATCAACAATTTATAAAGAAGAAAAGGGGGGAATTATAGGAATAAAAATGTTGTTTTTGCAGAGTTACATTGTTTAGAGGGAAGGAATGTGGTATTGAGATATGCTTGCAGTGATAAGAAAGCTTAACAGACAATCTTGTAAAATGCAGACAACCAGAATCCTTAGAGCAATTAGGCGGAAATCACTGACTAAGAATATTACCACCTCAAAGAGTCTGTGAAGCACCGGATAGATTGTGAACCTGAATTACCCACTCAGTGGGGAAACAGGGGAGGGTCCTGGTCGTCAAGAAAAAAAGTATATAAACTGTGTTATGGAACTAGTAGTTGCGATCCTGCTTGTGGGACGTCCGCCATTGCAATCGCGAATAAAAATGCTACTTTACTGAGATCCTCACCCGAGCATAAGTTATTGGCTACAGAGTGTTTCTCACACAGAATATTTACAATTGGAATGCTCTGGGGGTGATCATGGGCATCTCCTGGTCAAACTCATGTCGTTTTCTCCCTGTCTTTCCAGTGATGTGTCTCTCAAGAGTCGGCTATTGGAGGGATAACACGGACTTTGATTCATCTTCCATATCGGATAATATATGCTACAGTGGAAGGAAATCACTATGAAACACCCCCATCACCTGCAGAGTAACTTGGTATGTAATCGTTAGGCTGAGAGTGATTTGCAGAAATCAGACTCTATAACCTCGGAATAGTTATAAAGCAGGTATGTTTATTCAGCGGTGCGCGCACATGCCAGATGTAAGGGGGATAGCTCCACCTAACTTGCACACCAACAGTTACTGGCAGTGTGCTTATATGAGTGGGACCAATGCATATTCATTTCATTTCCCATAAGTCTCTTGTATATTCATCAGGTCTCCGAAGAATCATTAATGTAGGTTCCATCTCTATTCGTATGCGTACTGGAGTCCTTGGGTGGTCGATCATCTGGCATACTCTGGTGGTCTTTTGATGAAGGCCAGAAGTCTTCCTCGCTGCTAATCTTCTGGCCTTTCCTGTCTTTGACAGGCTTCAACAGTCAAGCCAGTTCTTGCTGGTTCCGTTATCTATGCATACAGTCTTTTATTCCCTTATCTTTGGGTACGTTAACATACAATTGTGCTAGCTAAGACCTAGGAATCAACATCCTTTATCTTGTTCCCTGCCTCAAGTCCTCCCTTTTCTTTATTCCTAAGCAAATCTTTTGCTTATAACTACTCCTTCTTGGATTCAAGTTTTCTAAGATTCTTACCAGTTTCTACTTGGTGCTTGATTCGGTTACAATTACAGGTTTCATAATCATCTAGTCCTTTCCTACAGCACCAAAATGCACACTTTACCAATACACAGGTTAAGAATACTAGTATAAGCAAGATCAATATTCCTATAAACAATTGCTTAAGCCAAGAAAGTTGGGTAACCAAGAGGTCAGTTTGTTTCATAATTCTTGAACTCATGAGGTGTCATCTTGAACTACCTTATGTAAAATCTTGTCTTTTCCCAAGTATTTTTGAGATCAGTCTCAATTCGTCCTGTCTCATTTACATACCATACAGTAACTAATATTTATTAAAGTGCATACTTCCCCTTGGGAGGCTAATAAAAGGTCTAGTGCCTAAACACTTCCTATTGATTTGTTCTAGTTGCTTGCCCAAAACTATAATATGTTGTTGCAAATATTGGTTTCCTACTTGTGTTAGATCTTCTCCTTTGTATGGCATTTGGTAAGGCCTGCCATACAATACCTCAAAAGGGGCTTAGTTTTCACCAATACATATTGGTTTTCTTGACAGATTTTAGCAATCTGTTGTTTTATCAAATGATCATTTTTTCACTTGGCCACTCGCCTGTGGCCTATATGTAGTGTGTTGTTACCAATCAATCCCCAGAAACTTTGCTGACTTGTTGGGGCAGTTCTGCAGTGAAGTGTGGTCCCCTGTCAGACGACATTACTGAGGATACACAAAATCTCGGTATAATTTCATTCAACAATACTTTGGACACTTCTCTGGCTTTGTTAGTTCTATACGGGAATGCTCCTGGCCATCTGGAAAACGTGTCTGTTAGCTACCAATAGGCATCTAAACTCCCCTTTCTTGGAGTTCAAGAAAAAAAAATCAGTTTGCCACTGATTCCCAGCAACATTTCCCTTCCCTACTGTTCCCATTTGGGGTTTGACTCTGTCTGTGGGTTTATTTTTAAGACACGACACATTGTTTCAATAGCGTCTGACAATGGCGTACAAATTAGGTCTATCCATTTTCTACTTAAAAACTGTTATAATATTTCAGCTACCCAGCATGCTTTATTATGTTCTCCAATTACCATCTAATATAATATGTATCACAATTCTCCATCATTTAGTTGTGTTAAACCTGTAGGTAATGCTTTCCATTTACATCTTCAATTAATTGCTTATCGATTTCTAGAATATTCTATTTTCATTCTCTAATGCTTTTGCTAATGCCTGGTTTTCTGTTCCCAGTACTGGTGCCCAAATGTGACTCTCAGATGCCCGTTCTGCTGCCCCTTTGGCTTCTGCATCAGCCAATCTGTTCCTCTTCCAATATCAGTTTCCCCTGTTTGATGTCATTTACAGCGCATAATGGCAAATTTAGTAGACAGGTATACTGCTTGGAGTAACTTCAGTATCTCTTCTGCATGTTTAATTGCAGATGAGAGTCTCTCTCCTTCCAAATTGCCCCGTGTGCATGCCACCACACCAAGGCATATTTCGAGTCTGTCCGAATGTTAATTCTTTTCCCTTTTGCCAGCTTAAGAGCTCTTATCAAGGTGATGATTTCAGCCTTTTTGGCTGACGTTTTTTTTACTGCATTACCGTGAGGTGAAGTCCCTTGACAGATGAAGCTGCTGCCATCTATATACCAATCCTCCGCATCTTCTAGGGGTGTTTCCTTTAAGTCTGGTCGGCTGGAGTATACTGTGTCCATGGTCTTGATGCAATAAACTCTGTTACTAAGGAAAGTAAGCTGGGTTCACAGTATTAAAGCAAAAAAAAAATAGTAAACTAACAGTCCATTCTACACATTCCTTTTCTTCTTCAGTAGCTATCAACAAGTCGTTTATGTATTGCAACACTGTCCCCTTTTCCTGAAGGGGTTTTCCAAGCTTCAAGATCACAGGCTAGTTGTTTCCTGAACATGGTGGGGCTATTCTTGAACCCCTGTGGTAACACTGTCCAAGTAAACTGAGTTTTTTGTCCTCTACTGGGATTTTCCCATTCAAAGACAAAGAGTTTCTGGCTTTCTTTTGACATGGGCAGGCAGAAAAAGGTTGTCCTTTAAATCTAGTACCGTGAACCAAACTTGACTGTTTTCGAATTTCGTCAAAAGCTTATAGGGGTTGGCTACTACAGGGTATAAATCTTTTGTGATCCTATTGATGGCCCTTAAATCCTGAACTGTACGATAGGTTCCATCTGCCTTTCTAACTGGGCCTATATGGAGTATTATATTCTGACTCACATTATATTAATAGTCCATATTTAAGAAAGTTATTGATTATTCCTTCCATTCCCCTTCTGTCTTCCACCTTTAGTGGATATTGCATTTGGCATACCTTGGGAGCATTTTCCTTTAATTTTTTATTTTTATTTTTTAAACAGGTACTACATTCTTTGCTCCCCCAGGTATTCCTGTAGCCCAAACTCCCAGATACACTTGGTTCATAATTACATCCATCCAGGGAGTCTTATCTAGAGCTTTCTCTGGACTCATCAGGAATAGATTTCAGAGTTTAATATGTTACCTTTATTTCCATTTTCCCTTGTCCAAAAGAAATTTTTGCATCCAATTTTTCCAGCAAGTCCCTTCCTAATAAGGGCCTTGGCGAATTGGCAAGTATAAAAATTTTATGTATTCCAATCATTTTTTCCCCAATTTCAAGTACTGCAAAAAACCACCCATCTCCTGTTGGCCAGTTGCTCCTATTACATTTACAGACTCAGCACTTCTCCAGAATCAGTTTTTGGATTAACACAGAGGAAGAGGCTTCCGTAACCAACAAAATTCCAAGCCTCTCTCTTTTTTTCCCCAGCTTTATTTCAGCCAGTGGACTTGCTAGGGTAGATGCCCAGGTCCCTGTCATTCCTGCTCTGACTGGTGCAAGTTTATCCTGCAACCTAAGGCAATCTTTTTTTTTTTCTTCCCTTTTTCTTTTCCTCAGTGTCCTTCCTCCTCCTTTCTTTCTGTTCTAGTGCAGCCACTGTTTACTGTGGCTACCACCTCAGGTAACTTCTGTCCTTTGTGTCTTCCCTATTCCTAAATACTTCTCCCATACTGAATTCAATAACCTTTCTGGGTTTCCCAAGGTCTTGTCCCCCCAATTTCTGTAATTTCTTTCTGGTATCAGGGGCCTATTGCTCCTAGAAAGAGGCTAGCCAATTGCCTCTGTTTGTAACTACTAACATTCCTACGTCCTCTTTCCCTGCTCATCCAACTTCAAAGGGCTCTGTCAAGTACTACGTGCCACACCTTTAACACCTTCAACAACGCTTTTTAACACTTAATTTTTAATCTTTCTCCAGCCTGTACTTTCACCAAAGGCTCAGTCAGGGGCCAACTTAAATTCCATACCTTTTTTCCTCCAGGATGCTGAAACAACATCAGTATACAACATTTCATCCTATTTTCCTTCTCTCTTTAAAAAGAACATTAATTGCAAGATAGTGTTTATAGTCGATTGATCCATAAAGTGGCCATTTAGCTCCCATGCTCAAGCTTATATAGCTGCCACCATTGACTGCAATACTTAATGAGAGTCCTCTTGCTTTCTGTGCCCCCAGTTCTGACAATATCCTTCCAATGTGCCAATATGCACCCAAGGTGGATTTTCTTTAAAACATCTTTGTTCTGGGTATTACCTATTTCCTTGATTTCCTATCCCCTCCCCCCCCTTTTTTTTTTTTTTAATTACTATTCCTTATTAGTTACTGTCCTTGTTTCAATTTCCACACAAATCTTTTATTGCAGGTTTTACCATCTTTCTCCCAATCTTCTTCCCAAAAGTCCAGTTCTCTGGGATTAAACTTCCTTTCCACATACAACTTACTATTCAGATTCTTGATGGGCCCTGTCCCAATCATAAATCCACGGGACTTCGGGAAAATGCTTTGGGACACAGCCTTCTGTCTTCTAGACAAATATACCACCTTTTTCACAAGTTTTACATTTCACCAAGACCCAAGCCCACAGTGCCAATTTTTCTCACGTCCTTTGTTAGTAAGCCCACACACAAAACGAGAACCATAGAATATGATTAGGCCAAGTGCCGGGTCCTGCACCTGGGGCGCAACAACCCCGAGCAGCGCTACAGGCTGGAGATGAGTGGTTGGAAAGCTGCCTGGCAGAGAAGGACCTGGGAGTACTGGTTGATAGTCGGCTGAATATGAGCCAGCAGTGTGCTCAGGTGGCCAAGAAGGCCAACGCATCCTGGCTTGTATAAGAAGCAGCGGGGCCAGCAGGTCTAGGGAGGTGATGTCCCCCTGTACTCGGCTCTGGTGAGGCCGCACCTCGAGTACTGTGTTCAGTTTTGGGCCCCTCGCTACAAGAAGGACATGGAGGTGCTCGAGAGAGTCCAGAGAAGGGCGACCAAGCGGTGAGGGGTCTGGAGAACAAGTCTTACGAGGAGCGGCTGAGGGAACTGGGGCTGTTTAGCCTGGAGAAGAGGAGGCTCAGGGGAGACCTCATCGCTCTCTACAGGTACCTTAAAGGAGGCTGTAGCGAGGTGGGGGTTGGTCTATTCTCCCACGTGCCTGGTGGCAGGACGAGGGGGAATAGGCTAAAGTTGTGCCAGGGGAGGTTTAGGTTGGATATTAGGAAGAACTTCTTTACTGAAAGGGTTGTTAGGCATTGGAATGGACTGCCCAGGGAAGTGGTTGAGTCACCATCCCTGGAGGTCTTTAAAAGATGTTTAGATGTAGTCCTTAGTGATATGGTTTAGTGGAGGTCTTGTTAGTGTTAGGACAGAGGTTGGACTAGATGATCTTGGAGGTCTCTTCCAACCTAGACGATTCTGTGATTCTGTGAATACCCAGAGTTGGAAGGGACCCATGAGGATCATCAAGTCCAACTCCTGGCACTGCACAGGTCTACCCAAAAGTTTAGACCATGTGACTAAGTGCACAGTCCAATCTCTTCTTAAATTCAGACAGGCTTGGTGCAGTGACTACTTCACTGGGGAGCCTGTTCCAGTGTGCAACCACCCTCTCGGTGAAGAACCTCTTCCTCATGTCCAGCCTAAACTTCCCGTCTCAGCTTCACACCATTCTCGCGGGTCCTGTCAGTGGTGATAACAGAGAATAGGTCACCTGCCTCTCCACTCCCCCTCGCAAGGAAGTTGTAGACTGTGATGAGGTCCCCCCTCAGCCTCCTCTTCTCCAGGCTGAACAGGCCAAGTGACCTCAGCCGCTCCTCATACATCTTCCCCTCTAGGCCCTTCACCATATTCGTCGCCCTCCTCTGGACACTCTCCAACAGTTTAAGCGTCCTTTTTATACTGTGGTGCCCAGAACTGCACACAGTACTCGAGGTGAGGCCACACCAGCGCAGAGTAGAGCAGGACAATCACTTCCCTCGACCAACTAGCAATGCCATGTTTGATGCACCCCAGGATACGGTTGGCCCTCCTGGCTGCCAGGGCACACTGCTGGCTCATATTCAACTTGCTGTCAACCACAACCCCCAGATCCCTCTCTGCGGGGCTGCTCTCCAGCGTCTCATCTCCCAGTCTGTACGTGTAGCCAGGGTTGCCCCATCCCAGGTGCAGGACCCAGCACTTGCTTTTGTTAAACAAGGAATCACTCGTATGTATCCGACAATATGGGGGTTAAAAAAGGTATTGGGGATAGGTTGCTCCCAATCTAAGGCCACTTTCTGCCCGCCAGGTGTTCAATACACTCCTCCTAAATAAATTTGCTCTCCTCCCCTTCTTACCAAGTTCCCCCCCTCATTCAAATATTCCCAGGGCTCGAGCCCGAACCACCAAAGAAGTGACTCTCTCCGTTCTACCACTTGGATGATCAGTCAGCCCCCACCCCCGATACTTGGGAAACTGACCAACACCACAGCAAATATACCAAAACTTCTAGACTGTTACTTAGATAATGCTTGTTAATGTACAATTGTGCTAGCTAAGACCTAGGAATCAACATCCTTCATCTTGTTCCCTGTCTCAAGAGCACACTTGTTTACAGGTGGGGTCTTTGTGACAGCATAAAGTTCTAGATCCAGTCCCATTGGCCTCACTGCCACCCCAAATCACACCCCAGGCACTGTGTGACAGCTGCCTCCTGCTGCATCAGCTCATTTTGCCACCCCTCCTGGATGATTTGCATTTTCCCTTCACACAGTTAATGGTAAGATGGTCACAAATTAGAAAGCATGCACAGGTATGTATGTCTGTCCTCCCGGGGAACTCCCTTCTGTCCTGAAACTCAGAGCATGGGGGACTTACGCTACTACTTAGTCATCCAAAGAAAGTACAAAGCATCAGTGAAACATGTGGGAATTGGCACCAGCTGAGGTGGAAGAGTATTTCCGGGGCCCCTCTAATAACTTGTGTCACTATAAGAAGCACTAGCTGCACTATATGTTCAGACTAAGTGATTCATGGAAGAACTCTACAACTCAAAGTAAATGAGTTATAAAGTAGGTATGTTTATTTTGATGCTGGGCACATGTGGGATAGCTCCCAAAGGCACGCGCGCCCCAACGTGGCAACTTGCCTTGGTTATATGCAGTAAAAAGTTACATATGCACGAAGTTTCCCAATACGCTTATATGCATAACCTATCCCCGCTTCATATTATAATTAGTTCCGAGAACTAATCTACATGTGGTCCTCCCATCCGCGCCTGCGTACTGATCCCTGGTGGTCTCTTAAGATGAAGTAAGGCTCTTCCTTCCTCTTCCTCATATCTGAACTTTTCACCTTTTTCCCTGGCGCTTGCGCTTTTAAATCCTTGGCCTTTGTCCAAACCACAGGAGCGGTTTCAGCCAGTTCTTGAGACAGGTTCTTCATCTTTATCAGGAGCTATCCTTTGTGAGGGGCCCCAAAACTTCTTGCTTCGGTTAATTTGCACAGTAGTTAGCAGCAACATCTACTAGTTCAATACAACAATCTAGGTATTCATTAATCAGCATCCCATCTACTAAGATTCTCTTAACTCCCTCTCTCATAAGGGTCTGTTAACGCATTACCTTGTTTTATAGGGTAGGCAAAAGCAGCTCTTAAGGAAGGATAGAAAGCAAACAGTGTCTCATCCCAGAATCATGGAGATGTTCAAAGAATTTTAAGACAGTGATGTTTGAATTTTAATTTCAGATGACAAGTGTGTGTTCTGACTTTGCAGGAAAGCCAGTCTGCAGCAGGTCTTCTGAAAACCTGCCATTAGAGTTAACATGTGGTTTCTAGTGATTTTTTTTTCCTTAGTGCACAAAGAAGGAAAATTGAAATAACTGTGAAAGGACTACTCTGCTGAAAGAGCGTGCTTGACTTCTGCAGGGGGGGAGGATTTTTTTTTTCATGCCTTATTTCCATTAGTCTGGGAAAGTGGCTTTTTATCCCAGAATCTTAAGACTGTAGGTTCTGCTCCTCGATACACAGCATGAACTGCACTGCGTGATCTCACACGAGCTCTGGAGGGAGAGGTGCTCCATACATGCATTTGGTAGGAAATTCAGTGTGGGCTCCCAGTACTGGTGTGTAACAGCAAGTACTGATTTGTGCTCTGTTATAAGAGCAGAGTAACTATTTAAAACTCTTTTCCCATGGTACACTGTGGTGGGTGAGAGCTGGATTTGAGGCATTTACGCTTCTCCCCAGTGATTCCAGATGTTTGCTGCCTCCCCTTGCCTAGAGGTCTTTGTGCTGCTGGGTAAAGGTACATTTTGCAGCTAAAAGTATCTAAGTACTTTTGTATTGGTTATGAAGTGAACTCCTAAGAGTAGGGGAAAAAAAACAAAACTTCTTTTGCATGAAAATGAAGTCATCAGAGGGCCAAGAAACTTTTTTTTTTAAAATCATCTTTTGAGAGTTAATGAATGTCCTGTAGCAAAACATTGATGTTATGCAACTTCATGTCTCCCTAAATCAATTTCTCTTCCACTTGTGTGCATTCCTTCTGTATCACGCCACACCTGCAGCATCTCAGAAATGCCTCATTAAAGCTGCAGCACAGCAGACTCCTTGCTGGTACTGCCCTCCTGCAACATCTGTCCTGCAAATAGTTTTTTATTCACTTGCTGAAATTGAGGCAAGCCCTGGCACATGGTCATTATGTGTTAGGGGTGTTAATAGTGGTGCTGTGCTTGCAGCTGGGAAAGGGACAGAGGCTTTTATTTGGCTGTTTTAGGACTCATAGGCAATAGTTATTTCCAAAATGGTGCCTGTGTTGCTAGGTGTTGGGTTTTATCTCTGAAAATGCAAAGTTATCTACTACTTTCTCCTCTTTCTATGCTTTTCCTCTCTCCCTGAGGAAATTCAAGTTTCTCTATAAATCAAGGGGATTTAAATTGCTGAGTGGTATTTGTGTGTCCAAGGAACTGCTACTGCACAATTATAGTCATTGTATCTTGCATTCTCTGAATTGCTGCCGTGCAGTGTGCAGGCAGCCAGCTCTATGTGCAGCATATTTTTAAAGGAATTCCTGCATCTGAGCACAATAGGAGGAAAGGGCCAGATTCTCAGCAACCCTGATTCCAGCATAGCCTGAGTAACGTTACCAGGGGTTTAATAAAGCTGGGTAAGTGCTGTGTTATGTATAGGGACACATGACTGCACAAGCACACTCCCCCAAAACAGAGAAATTATAATGCACTTGACCCTCACTGAAAAAAGAGGTTCACATTTTCCCACAGAAGACACATTTCAAAGCAATAGCTCAAAAGGAAGCTCATCCCTCAGATTCAGATATTCATTAAACACATCCCCAATTCAGCTTTCAGAGATCTGTCTCTCTGGCACAGAGAGACCCAGAGATACTATCACATTAACTACATATTATTGCTATCTGGGTATTTTTCATTTTGTGGAAGAAAAAGGCAGGAAAAGGAGATGTTAAAGAGTTCCATTTTTTTTTTTTTTTCTTCCTTCAAAGTTTTCAGCCAAACTTGCTAGGAAGTACTAATAAATCCTCAGCCTGCTAGAAAATTCCAAATAATTGAAGTTCTCATGACATTCCCTAACCTCTGCGTTCTTCTTGAGCCTTAGCTGCCCTCATTCAGGAGGGCTTTTTAAAAACTCTTTTTTCTGGGGCTTGGGGAGAAAGATCTAGGTAAGTCAGTCAGTAGGTCACTTTTTTTTGCTGTACATTAAAAGGAAGGAACAATGCACTCTTACTTTTTGGTTGAGGTTGGGATAGCTGTTGCTTTACGGTTGGTATAGAAGGAAAGCAGAGCTAAGAGAGCAGGGAAAAGAAAGTGCCCCACCAGCTTATATAGGCTAGCACGGCTCCTGTCCTGATATTACTAATTAGTTTGTTTCTCCTCCCACTTTGTGAGCTCCAAATAAATGTCAAGAAGGTTCTCTCTTGAATTTCTCCACCTTTCCGCTTGTTCTGTTCTTGGTCTCCTGCCAGCAGCCTCTCTAAATGTCCTCTACCCTGCTGCTTTTTTTTTTAATGTATTTTGTTGTTGGTGGTGTTTTTTTTTTTTTTTAAACTAAATCTTTAACTCTGATCTTTCTCCCCCTCCACCACTTAGAAGGACTCCAGGCTTCAAAGCAGACTCTCAGCCAGACCTCTCCAGTGTTAATCTCCTCATCCAGGACTACTCATCATCCCTCCCTTCCTCCCAAAATGTTGTTGGCTCTATAGCGGAGAAGGAACCCAATAGCAGAGGTGTTGCTTCAGATGTCCCCTCTGTGGAGGCTTCAGACTCACCAAAATAATTTGCAGCCTGTTGAGTTCAGCTGTTTCTGGGTGGGTTTTGGAGCCACTATTCTGTTAACATACTGGAGTGAAGGACCTGGTTCCACTGTTTAATTTTTTTTTAACCATTTTTTTGAGAAATTCAAGTTTTTGTTTTGTTTTTTTCCTTCTTTCTTTTTTAACCTGGTCTCCCTGGCTCTCTGGAAGAATCTTGGACTATCAGAAGTGGCATATTTGAGAGGTTTATAAGGCTATGAAATAGCTGTGAAAGGCAGAGATGAGGCTGGAGAGGGAAGTCTTGAAAGAATGAATTATAGGAGAAAGGGCAGAGAAAAAGCTTGTGAACTTAAGGAACTTGTTAGGCTAATTTCAACCACAGCTTAATTCACTTTAAGACCCTAGAAGAGTGACAGCTTAGAGAAGTGACCTTGCAACTTCACCTGAGTGCTGGGGCCAGTGGTTTGCTGTTGAACCGGAGTCCTCCAGCTTTATGACTTTGCTTCCAGCTCAGTGGAAATACAGCATCTGCTGCGTGAGCTGAAGCGATGTTATTCTCATTGCATTCATTCCCAGGGTGTCTCTCTTTTGATGGAGATGTTTTTTAACAGGAGACTGGATGCCTTTTTATGCCTTCCCCCCTCCCCTCCCCCCCCCCCCCCCCCCAAGAGCAGGCTGTCAGCTTAGCATTACTGCACGAGCAAGTGTTTCTCTGATCTCCTAGGCACTGGTCGGTGTGAGAGAGCCAGATGCTGTCATCCACTGACTTTGTACCCAGCAGAACATCTTATGTGAGGCAAGGAAATGTTTCAGGGGATGATGCTTCTCTCCACTTCAGTAAAGTTTTTTCCCTTTACTGTTCATTACTCCTTGGGCTGCCTCAGCTTTCTCTCTAATAAAATGAATCCGTGCATCTCAAAAGGAGGGAGAGGCAATGGGTAATTCAGCTGGGAGATCCTCATGGACAGGCTGGTGGGATTGAGTTTTAGACTTCACATCTCTCTTGTTTCAGGCCTGGCCTCAGTGTCATTACAAACAGCATTTTTTCTGCTCTTTGTGAAAGGGCTGCAGCTCGGGGCAGGCAGGAATGGCTGTTGGGCTGTGTTACCTCCATCTGCAGAGCAGCGTGGTGGCTCTGCAGGCTTGGCAGCTACTTTTGTCCTCCAGGAGACCAGGTTCAAGGCCACCACATCCAATTCTGGCACTTTAAAGAGGTTGACACGCTGGAGGAAACTGACGAAGAAGCCACAGGATTTCAGGTGTGGGGTGGATATCTTGGACTGACACTTTGTTCAGCTTATCAAAGAGATGGTTAATAGCTAACAGGATCACAGTCTGCTGAATCCTATGTGGGAATGAGTTCTCTGGCATAGCCTGCGCTGAGAACTGGAGGCAGAGCAGCGATGAGCTCCACTGCCATGTAGTGGGCTCACTGGATTGCAGAGAGCAAGTGTTGTGGTTTAACCCCGGTCGACAGCTAAGCACCACACAGCTGTTTGCTCACCCTCCCCCTCCCTCTCTGGGATGGGGGAGAGAAACAGGAAAATGAGGCCTGTGGGTTGAGATAAAGACAGTTTATTAGGACAGGGAAAAAAAAAATAATGATAATGATAATAGTACTACTACTAATAATGTGTACAAAACAAGTGATGCACAGTGCAATTGCTCACCACCCGCTGACTGATGCCCAGCCTATCCCCGAGCAGCCAGTCCCCCCACCCCTGCCAGCCCCCTCATATTAATTGTTCAGCATGACGTCAGATGGTATGGAATACCCCTTTGGCCAGTTTGGGTCAGCTGTCCTGGGTCTGTCCCCTCCCAGCTCCTGCTGCACCCCTAGCCTGCCCGCTGGCAGGACAGAGCGAGAAGCTGAAAAGTCCTTGGCTTGGTGTAAGCACTGCTCTGCAACAATTAAAACATCAGCATGTTATCAGCGCTCTTCTCATTCTAATCCAAAACACAGCACCCTGCCAGCTACTAGGAGGAAAATTAACTATCCTAGCTGAAACCAGGACAGATATCCACCCCTTATTCCATACCATTTATGTCATGCTCAGGTTACACCCTTTCCAATACATTCCAATTAATCACCGTTTTCATCTATGGTATATAGAATGTCCACTGAGTTTGCATGGTCCGTGACTGACTTCGGGCTCCATCTGTCACAGCACTCTTTCAGGGCAGAAGAGATGGTTTGTGATGTTGGATTGTCACACGTTGAAGCCTGTTCTCGTTCCATCACACCACTGTGCTTGTCCATTTCTATCAAAATTCATTCATTATTATCTGCATGGCTGTTACTGTGATACCATTAATAGGACATTGACATATACCAATCACAGTGGTGATGACATACAGTATTATATAATAATTAACATAATACAACTCAACTCATGGTCTATTCTCACCCAATATTAAATCCCCTTGAGGTACACACCAGACCTATCCTAGCTGAAACTAGGACAGCAAGCTATGGGGAGGGTCTGTCCCAGGTGCAAAATGTCCTAGGTGCAATTCAGTCCCTGCCAAGTTGGGTGCCCACCATTGACCTGCAGGGCTGAGCACTCTATAGAGTAGGTCTGCTCTTGTCTTTTAGGGTTTGGGATTCAAGGTGGGGAGACTAAAACAACAGAGGCCAAAGGGACCAAGACGTGCCATGTGCCTGCTACAGATCCGTCAGGTACCAGCTGCCTGGGAGTGAGACACCAGCTCTGGGTGAGGTGATCGGGTAATGCTGTGCAAACTGAGCATGCAGGTGACACTTAGAGGTGACTACTGAGTTGATGGTAGGTGCCCTTGAAGACCACTTGGTGCTGAGGACAAGGCAGCAGAGGTTTATGTCTGGCACCTAAATCCTGCGTGATTTAGGAAGGCTGAATCCATGGCATAACTCATCTCATACCAGTGAGCCATGTTGATGGTGGTGGTTTTGTTGTTGTTGTTGTTTGTTTGTTTTTGCCTGCTGTGCTCTGCAGGAAGGTGGCTCTGAAAATACCTCCTGGAGTGAGCTCAGGTGACGTTATCAGAAGAGGGTTCGGTGGTTGGATCCCAACCAGACGTAGTACCTGAGCTGTTTGGAGAAATGCCTGAATGATCCCCGACTGTGCTACCCCACCAGGCAGGAGCTGAAATGGACATGTTAGCTGGGTGCAGCACTGGAACTCGTCAGCTCTGCCAGGAGACACTCTTATGGCCCTAATCCAGCTTCACATGCTCTGTCTCCACGTTTCTCTCAAGGCTCAGTTGACTTCAAGAGGTGTGTGGCATAACGTTCTTCATGTAACTGTTTGGGCGCCATTTGTGGCGTAACGACCACACGGACACCAGGGTTCTTTTAGGATCAGTAACTGCTACTTCCTTATTGATGACATAACTTCAACTCTCTTTTATTGAGGACATAACTTCAACTTTACTGAGGACTGGCTCCCGTCTTATACCATTAGCTCTACGGCAGTACTTTTCCACTAACTGTTCATTGGTCAACAACTGCCCAGCAACAGCAAACACCCAGCAACTTTCATGTCTTAAGGGCTGGAGAACAAGCAGTCAGAGACAGCAAGGCGTCTCCTGAATCACCCTTCTTTGTTCCTTCTAAACTCTACATTCCCCATGGCCTCATCGTTAAGAGTCCGATGTTATCACCAACCATGGGGCTTGTCGACCCCCATGGCCACACTCCCACATCTCCCCCTTCTTTATTAACAAAGAAAGCATGATTAACACAAACAAAGAAAACACAATTAACACAAGTTAAAACACAGAGAAAAACTATCAGGCATACTAACAAACTTTTTAAGCACATCCCTGGGAGAGGCAGGCACTGAGTGCTGCCCATTCGGGGGGGCTCTGCCTGCACCTCCAGCTCCTGGAGTCCTTGTTTGTGGGTCCTGCATGTGCCAGAGGGACTCTCCCATACATCGTTTTTTGGTTGAGCTGGAATCCAAACCGCGGAGGAGAGTGCTGTGATCATGTTAAGGCAGATGATGAGACGGACGGACGGACCCATCGTGCTGACACCTATCTAGGACCGGCTCCTGTTGAAACACAAGCATAACCTCGGCCCCAAGTTATTAGAGAGTAGGGTCCTTCCCAATGATTGGTGCTTTAATTTTTTACCATGACTTGTGCCCTTTCTTTAACTGAGTTTAAGGTATTATGATTAAAATGTTTGTGAATTGGAGGACCTTCCTCTGTCCATCGATTTAAAAAATTAAGAACATAGCATGCTTTAGCTATCCTTTCCTGGGGGGTCATACCCATACTCCCCCTTTTTTTGGTTTTAAATCATAGCTTTTAGGGTACCATGGGCACGTTCAATAACTGCTTGACCCGTGGGAGAATGGGGTATACCTGTCAGATGTTGAATGCCCCACTTGTTGAAAAAAAAGTGGGTTGTGTGGGCCAGATATCCTGGCCCATTATCTGTTTTAATCATTTTTTGCACTCCCAATGTCGCAAAAACTGACAGATGTTTACACACACCCTTTGCCTTTTCTCCTGCATGAACAGATGCAAAAATACAGGCAGAAAAGGTATTAATTGAAACATGAACATAGCGAAGTTTTCCGAATCCTGGCAAATGTGTAACAAACAATCCTTTAAGTCTGTTAATGTCCGTGACTGGGGGAGTATAGTTGAAGATGGCAATCCCAGTAGAAGTGCTCCCATACCTTCCATGACTTCATTAATTTTTCTCAGATCGTGTAACAGTCTCCACTTTCCATTCCTTTTCTTGATTACAAACACCGTTGAGTTTCAGGAGCTAGTTGTGGGAACAATATATCTCGCTTTAAGTTGTTAAGCAACTCGGCCTTCGGGCCCTATGTATCCTATTCCTCCTGGATCGAAGGGAAACAGATCCGGCTCCTTTTCAGGGCCTATAGGGCCTGGATCAAAAGGAACGTCTAGGTCATCAGGGGGCGTAACAGCAAAGGCCTGCGATGGTAGTACCAGCGGGGGGGCGGATGGTGTAGCAGAAGGATCGGTGGACGAGCCCGCAGCTCCCTCACTATCATGTGGCAAACCACATGTTTCTGATTGTGGTCCCACATGGGTCATTAAGGCCTCAGAGATTGCTTGCCAGGTGCCAAGCAATCCCACCACAACCTTGTCATTTTTAGTAGCAGAGTCCCAAAGCTTGACCTCAGTTTGGTCCCATGTTTCAAGATCGTAAACTGTCTGATTCGTAATAAAGGGAATAAGCTGGAAGGTTACCAGGACATTCTTTGTTTCTAAGGCCATATGATTCCCCATGGTGCGCAACTGCTTACCTTCGGCCAGTGAGGGGCAGTTGTGTGCGCGGGTCCACTTCTCTCAGCTTGCGCTTCCTTTCAGCTCGGGTACGCTTCCTTTCAGGGACTTTCAGTATGAGCTTCTCTGAGCGGTTTGCTGAGTTTGGCCGAACCTATCTTCATGAGGCGATCAGTGTCCCTGTTCTGTTAGCCTATCCCTGTTTATTAATTTTTTGTTTTTGTCCCTGTTCTGCTAGCTTGTCCCTGCTCATTCAGGTCGTCCCTGTTCATGTTCTTCATGTCCCTGTTTGGGCACCATTTATGGCGTAAAGAACTCCATGTCCCTGTTCAGGCACCATTTGTGGTGGAATGACCACACGGACACCAGGGTTCCTTTCAGGGATCAATAATTTCTACTTCTTTCTGATGACATAACTTCAACTCTCTTTTATTGAGGACATAACTTCAACTTCATTGAGGACAGGCTACCTTCTTATACCATTAGCTCTACAGCAGTACTTTTCCACTAACTATTCATTGGTCAACAACTTTGCCCAGCAACAGCAAACACCCAGCAACTTTCATGTCTTAAGGGCTGGAGAACAAGCAGTCAGAGACAGCAAGGCGTCTCCTGAATCACCCTTCTTTGTTCCTTCTAAACTCTACATTCCCCATGGCCTCATCGTTAAGAGTCCGATGTTATCACCAACCATGGGGCTTGTCAACCCCCATGGACACACTCCCACAGACGTGCATTGAAAACCACTTAGTAGCAGATTGCCATTATACTGCTGCTTTTGGCTGTGTTCCTTGGTTGTGGTTGCACTGCGTGGATTAGGTGTGCACAGGGAGCTGCGCCAGCTCTTGCACTCCAATAGGTACTTTGAAGTGATGCAAATCCCCATATACATGTTGCTAAAAGTCCTGGCCTACCTCTGCTAGGCTGGGCTGTGGGTGTGTGAAATGTAGGTGGTATTTGTGGGCTCCTCGTCATCCCTCACTGGGGTGCAAGGGAGTCCCAGGAGCTGATCTCCTGTCATAGGGCACCACCGAGAAGGGCCTGGCTCTGCCTTCTTTATAGACATCTCTACACACTGTTAAGATGTGAGCCCCGAGCCTTCTCTTCTCCAGGCAAAACAGTCCCAGCTCTCTCAGCCTTTCCTTCTAGAACAGGTGCTCCAATCCCTTAATCATCTTCGTGGCCCTTTATTGGATTTTCTCAGTGTTTCCTCATCTCTCCTGTAGCAGAGAGTCATCTTTGTGGCAAGGCTCCTGTTCAACTTAGTGTTCAGTGGGACCCCCAGGTCCCACTGAAGATAGAGAACCTGTCTCAAGAACCAGCTGAAACAGCTCTTGTGGTTCGGACAAGAGCCAAGGACCCAAAGTACAAGAGCCAGAAGAAAATGTGAAAAGTTCAGATATGAGGAAGAGGAAGGAAGAGCCTTACTTCATCTCAAGAGACCACCTGAGACGACCACCAGAGAGCAGTACGCAGGCGCGGATGGGAGGACCACATGTAGATTAGTTCTTGGAACTAATTATAATATGAGACGGGCATATGTTATGCATATGTATAAGCACATTACAAAATCCATGCATACGTAAACTTACACTGTATATAGCTAGGGCACACATTGTTAAGAGTGAGCGTAACTTTGAGGAATTATCCCTTATGCTCCCGGTGCCGAAATAAAGGCATACCCACTTTATAACTTACTTCATTGTGAGTTGTGGAGTGTTTCTGCGTATCAGTTTAACTGGTGTCTGGAAACCTAGTTATTGATTCAGAGCCATGGTCTCAATCTCCTGGGATAGGAGAAGCATGTGTAAAGAGTAGGTCAGAAATGGTTTATGGTTAGAGTAGTCTGTAAAAAAAGCTCTGTGTTGTCATGGGAATTAGGTACCAACGTTAGGCAGAGGTTCAGACTCCCTACAGGCTGGAACACTGGAGTGTTGGGTTAGCAAGCAACTTGTCTCTTACTTGCAGATTTTTCAAGAAATTTATTTAAAATGTTGCTGCTGAAGTGAGGAATTGCTAGGGAATGTGCTAGCTGGCCAAAGCCAATACCTTCCAAAGATGGTGCTGATGGTTCACCATCTAGGTGGTGATGAGCACCACCTGGTACCACTCCTTTTTTCTAGTGTAGACGTAGCCATGGTGTCCAGCACAGGAGATATCTCCGAGGCCCAAATTAAAACCAGGGAGTCATATCTCTCAGGAAGCCTTGTGAAAAGCAAGTCAAGGAAAAGAAAGTGTGTTTATCTGGGTGGGTCCCCTTGTTTGGATTTATTTTCCTTGCCCTTTTTCCAGGCAGCACTATCCCTTTTCTTATCAGCAATGGGCATTACGTGGCTGGTCTGGAAGCCTGTGGAAATGAGATTGAGTCACAAGCACCTGTGGGACCACTGGAAATCATTCTTTTCACCATCATGATCCCAACTCTGATGACTCAGCTATGGTCAGCTGGCTCTCAAGACAACGTGCACTTGGCTGGAGGACACTGGCCTCTGGTACAGTTGTCTTCAGCTTCAGGCACCTTCAGATCCTCTCTTCTTTCCCTGTTGTGTGCTTCTGTCCTGGAGGAGGGAGTATCAGTTCTACTGACACTCGGCATGATCCTGTTTGTTTCTTTGATCGGGGACCCAGGAACTGGTGGTAAGTAAACCTCTCAGCTTCACGCCACACATCTGAACCTTGAGGCTGCTTGTTTTTGCGGTCACTTGTAGCTTTGCAAACTGCATCAGCCAGATTGAAACTTCCTGAAACACTAGAGGGTTTTGGAAGCCCAAAGTTAACTGTATCAGAAAGTTAACTGTGTTTCAGAACTGGAGAGAAAATTGCAACTCAAACAATTCCAAAGTCTAGATTCATACCCCTGACCTGTGCTTCTGGCACCAGGGGAGAGCCCAGACCCAAAGGGGTTCAATTTCCAGACCTACCTCAAGAGAGCACTAGCCCCATAAGAATGACAAAGCTCGCCTCATTTTTATGACACAAGGAAAGGCATTTTTCTGCTTCTTCATCCCCTTTTGCAATTTCAGAGTCAGTTCCCTCAACACCCCTGCATCTCATCTCAGCTTAGTAGAGTTTCACTCCCTCTCCACTTCTTTGGCCCTTATGGTGGGCACGTAATATCCCACCTGCTTTCAAGGAAATAATCCATTCTCACAAGCCGAAATGTTGTAGGATATGAAGGTGTTAGGCCTTAGGAAAGAGCAGAACACTGCTATGGTTCCAGGAAGAAACTCAACATATAAATCCCTATGGTTACTATGTTCTTACCAAGTAGGTCTTAATAGAAGCGGAAGGTTCTGCACATAGTATGGACCACAGCTCTGATCAGCAAGACAAAAAGGAGTGGTAGCCTCTGGAAATGGACCAGCGGACTGTGGGAAGAACTAAAAATTAATAATCATAGAATTATAGAATCATAGAATATCCTGAGCTGGAAGGGACCCATAAGGATCACAGAATCACAGAATTGTAGGGGTTGGAAGGGACCTCAAGAGATCATCGGGTCCAACCCCCCTGCTAAAGCAGGTTCCCTAGAGCAGGCTGCCCAGGTAGGTGTCCAGACGGGCCTTGAATATCTCCAGAGAAGGAGACTCCACAACCTCCCTGGGCAGCCTGTTCCAGTGCTCCATCACCCTCACAGTGAAGAAGTTTTGCATGTTGGTGCGGAACTTTCTGTGCTCCATTTTTTGGCCATTGCCCCTTGTCCTGTCCCCACAAACCACTGAAAAGAGGTTGGTCAAATCCCTCTGTCTCCCACAGTTAAGATATTTGTAAACATTGATAAAATCCCCTCTCAGTCTTCTCTTATCAAGGCTGAACAGACCCAGGTCTCTGTCTTTCCTCATAGGGGAGATGCTCCAGGCCCCGTATCATCTTTGTGGCCCTCCGCTGGACTCTTTCCAGGAGATCCCTGTCTTTTTTGTACCAGGGAGCCCAGAACTGGACACAGTACTCCAGGTGAGGCCTGACCAGGGCAGAGTAGAGGGGGAGGATCACCTCCCTTGACCTGCTGGCCACGCTCCTTTTAATGCACGCCAGGATCCCATTGGCCTTCCTGGCCACCGGGGCACGCTTCTGGCTCATGGTCAACCTGTCATCCACCAGGACCCCCAGGTCTTTCTCCGCAGCGCTCCTCTCCAGCAGGTCATCCCCCAGCCTGTACTGATACGTGCAGTTGTTCCTTCCCAGGTGCAGGACTCTACACTTGCTCTTGTTAAACCTCATCTGGTTTCTTCCTGCCCATCTCTCCAGCCTGTCCAGGTCTCGATGAATGGCAGCACAGCCTTCTGGCGTGTCAGCCACTCCTCCCAGCTTTGTATCATCGGCGTACTTGCTGAGGGTGGACACTATTCCCTCATCAAGGTGGTCGATGAAGATGTTGAACAAGACCGGACCCAGCACCGACCCCTGGGGAACGCCGCTAGTCACAGGTCTCCAGCCGGACTCTGCGCCGCTGATCACCACCCTCTGAGCTCGGCCAGTCAGCCAGTTCTCAACCCACCTTACTGTCCACTCCTCTATCCCACACTTTCTCAGCATTGCTATCAGGATGTCATGGGAGACAGTATCAGAAGCCTTGCTAAAGTCAAGGTAGATGACATCTACTGCTCTCCCCCCATCTGCCCAGCTGGTGATGCCATCGTAGAAGGCAACGAGGTTGGTCGAGCATGACTTCCCCTTGGTAAATCCATGCTGACTACTCCTCACAACCTTCTTCTCTTCCAATTGCTTGGAGATGGCATCCAGAACAAGCTGTTCCAACACCTTTCCAGGGACAGAGGTGAGACTGACTGGCCTGTAGTTTCCCGGATCCTCCTTCTTGCCCTTCTTGAAGACCGGAGTGACATTGGCCAATCTTCAGGCACCTCTCCTGTTCTCCAAGACCTTTCAAAGATGATAGAGAGCAGTTCGGCGATCACCTCTGCTAACTCCCTTAGCACATGTGGATGCATCCCATCGGGACCCATGGATTTGTGTGCGTTGATCCTACTCAGACACTCCTGAATCACTCCCTCGTCAACCAGGGGGGAGATCTCCACTTCCCAGACTCTTTCTCCTCCCTCCAGGGTCCAGGAGTCCCAGGGGGGAGTCTTTGAAGCAAAGACCGAAGCAAAGAAGGCATTCAGTACCTCTGCTTTCTCAGCGTCCCCCGTTACCAGGACACCCCCCTCGTTCAGCAGGGGACCCACAATATCCCTAGTCTTCCTTTTACTGTTTACATACTTAAAAAAACCCTTCTTATTATCCTTTATCTCTTTTGCAAGCTTCACCTCCAGGTGGGCTTTAGCCTTCCTCATCACGTCCCTGCAGGCCCTGACAACACTTCTATACTCCTCCCAAGAGGACAGGCCCTTTTTCCACATTTCATAGACCTTCCTCTTCCTTTTGATCTTATCGATGAGCTCCTTGCTCATCCACGCAGGTTTCCTGCCCCCCTTCCCCGATTTCCTACTCTTCGGGATGCACTGATCCTGAGCTTGGAAGAAGTGCTGTTTAAATGTAGCCCAGCTCTCACAAGCACCCTTGCCTTCTAGCAATCTAGCCCATGAGATACCCCCAAGCAGGTCCCGGAAGAGGTTAAAGTTGGCTCTCCAAAAGTCCAGGGCAGCAATCCTACTTTTTGCCTTACTTCTTCCACCAAGTTCCATCTTGAACTCCACCATCTCATGGTCACTGCATCTCAATCATTGATCATTGATGCATCTCGATCTGGATCATTGAGTCCAACTCCTGGCACCACACAATTTTACCCTAAAATTCAGACCATATGACTAAGTGCACATTCCAAATGCTTCTTAAACTCCGACAGGTTTGGTGCTGTGACTATGTCCCTGGGGAGCCTGTTCCAGTGCGCGACAACCCTCTCAGTGAAGAACCTCTTCCTGATATCCAGCCTGAGCCTCCCCTGTCGCAGCTTGACACCATTCCCGTGGGTCCTATCACTGGTCACTAAAGAGAATCAATCAGTGTGATGTTTAGTGGTATAGTTGCACTAGCTGTAGATGTTTATGGGATTTTGTAAGCAGTACTGCAGAGCAGCATTTTCATGCACACACACACACAAACACACAAATCCATTTGCTGCAAAGATTCACATTTTGTAGTATGTAAAAGAAAGAAAAAAAAAAGTCATGTGTGCTGAATAACTCAATTTCTGGAAAGGGAAAATGCCCTGAGCAGGATTTAATTTACACAACTGAAATAAACTCCCTCGGCTCCAGTAAGAAACCATAGCTGGTTGATAGTTTGTCAGCATCTTCGCCTTTCTGATTCTCTCCACAGCCAGAAAGTAGCTGCCTGGCTTCTGGCTGTGTGGCTTCTCAGAGCAGATTTGTGGATGACAGAGGGAGGAGTTGTCAGCGCTTTGCTGAAATGAAGGAAAAGTAGAGAAGCAAGGTCAGGTGCAGGCTGGAATGCCCTGAAATGAGGGAAAAACAGACTCCAGATCATGCTAGTTGTGCAGTTCAGGGGTGTCTCTGTCTTGGCCTTTTGCACAATTTGTTCTCTGGCTGTTGAGTTGTGCTAAGCAGCCTGTACACCTGCACCTAGGCATTTTGGGTGGGTGAGGTAGCTGGGTGTTTTTGGAAAGGCTCCCATCTGTCTTTGTACTTCACCCCTTCTGTGCTGAGTGAAGCTGCATGCTTTGGGAGCATGGATTTGGGTCTGCCTCAGTTCTTTGTGCAAAAGGATGTGCCTGGAGAAGGGTGTGAGGATGCAGCTCCATGGCAGCTTAAGCTGCTAAATGCTCCGAGGCAAATGATCATGCTCAGGAGGTGCTGAGCTGCAGCTGGAGGTGCCCAAATGCAAACTCTGCTTGTTCCCAGGTGTTGTGGTTTAGCCCGGCTGGCAGTCAAACACCACACAGCCGTTCGCTCACCCTCCCCCCTCCCTCTCCGGGATGGGGGAGAGAAACGGGAAAGTGAAGCCTGTGAGTTGAGATAAAGACAGTTTATTAAGACAGGGAAAAGAATAACAACAATAATAATAATAATAATAGTATTAATAGTAATAATGTGTACGAAATAAGTGATGCACAATGCAATTGCTCACCACCCGTTGACCGATGCCCAGCCTATCCCCGAGCAGCCGGCCACAACTCCACCCCGGCTAGCCACCCCTATATATTGTTCAGCATGACATCAGATGGTATGGAATACCCCTTTGGCCAGTTTGGGTCAGCTGTCCTGGGTCTGTCCCCTCCCAGCTTCTGCTGCATCCCTAGCCTGCTCGCTAGCAGGACAGAGAGAGGCTGCAAAGTCCTTGGCTTGGTGTAAGCACTGCTCTACAACAATTAAAACATCAGCATGTTATCAGCGCTTTTCTCATCCTAATCCAAAACATAGCACCCTGCCAGCTACTAGGAGGAAAATTAACTCTGTCCTAACTGAAACCAGGACACCAGGCAAAGTGTGTGTATTAGGTTTACGTGGCAAGGTTTTGGTAGCAGGGGGCCATAGGGGTGGCTTCTGTGAGAAGGATCTAGAAGCTGCCCCATGTTTGGTAAGGGCCCCACTGCTGACTAGAGCCGAGCCAGTAAGTGATGTTGTTTTGCACCTCTGTGAGAGCATATTTAAGACGGGGGAAAAAAAACAGTGACACACAGCAGCTGGGAGAGTGAGAGGAGTGAGGAACAGCCTTGCAGGCACCAAGGTCAGTGAAGAAGGAGGGGGAGAGGTACTCCAGGCACCGGAGCAGAAGTCCCCTGCGGCCTGTGGGGAGGACCATGGTGAAGCAGGCTGTCCCCCTGCAGCCCATGGAGTACCATGCTGGAGCAGGTGGACCTGCGCTGACGGAGGCTGCGGCCTGTGGAAGACCCCTTCCAAAGCAGATTCCAGGCCAGACCTGTAGCCCGTGGAGAGGAGACCACGCAGGAGCAGGTGACCTGGCAGGAGCTGCTGCCCGTGGGGGATCCAGGTTGGAGCAGTTCGCTCCTGAGGGATGGACCTCGTGGTACGGACCCATATCTGGAGCAGTTCTTGAAGAGCTGCTGCCTGTGGGAAGCCCACGCTGGATCAGTTCAGCAAGGACTGCATCCCGTGGGAGGGACCCCACAGCACAGGGGATGAGAGTGACCAAGAAGGAGCGGCAAAGAAGCGCTATAGACTGACCATAACCCCCGTTCCCCTGTGCCGCTCGGGGGGAGGAGGTGGAAGAGGGTGGATGGGGGGGAAGGTGCTTTTGGTTTCTTTCCTTTGTTTCTTGCTTCTCTAGCTTGTTAGTAATAAGCAATAAATCTTACTATCTCCCTATGCTGAGTCTGTTTTGCCCGTCACAATAATTACTGCGCGATCTCCTCATCCTTATCTCAACCCTTGAGCCCTTTTCATTGTATTTTCTCCTCGTTCCTCCCTGAGGAGGGGGAGTGAGAGAGCAGTTGTGGTAGAGCTCGGCCGCCCACCCGAGTAAAACCACTACAGATGGGTCGATCGTCTACTGCACCGATGGTATTTTCTGTAATTCAGAATCATGGATGTATTTGGTGTTAACAACGTGAGCCTTCCGAAGCTACAAGGTCCTTCCCTTATATGTGAGGGTATTCCTCCCCACATGTGATCTCCGCAGCTAAAGAAGATCCCCGATGGGAGCGCTAAGGGCACATTGGTGGAGCGGGAGATCATAAGGAGAGGCACATAATGTCCTGACCTGTTTTATCCGCTAAGGTTACCCATATGTTCTCCTTTGGCTGGGGTGGAACCCAGAAGGCTACAGCGATGTTCAGGTAGCTCCAGCCGATGATGCCGGCCATGTAAATCTTGCAGGCACACATCTTGGACCTCTGTGGAAACACAAGCATACCCTCGCCCCCAGGTTATTAACTGATACGGCCCTTCCCACTTATTAGCTTCTATGTTTTTAACTAATACCATGGCCTTCCCTTTTATCTCCAGTTGGTCTTCGTTCATAGAAAGGAAGTGCTTAAAAATCGGAGGCCCATCTTCATCTGTCCATCAATTTAAAAAATTTAGTACATAGATTGCTTTGCCTAGCCTTTCTTGAGGAGACAGGCCACCTACCCCCCCCCCCTTTTTGTTTATCTAGCATAGCTTTCAGTGACCCATGCGCTCACTTGACAATTGCCTGCCCAGTGGGCGAGTGGGGGATGCCAGTGACATGGCGTATACCCCAGAGTTGGAGAAAGGAGTGAGTACTTTGCGAAACATATGCTGGGCCGTTATCTGCTTTTAGTTGGCGGGGAATACCTAACATTGCAAAGGCTAACAGCAGGTGTCGCCGCACATCACGCGATTTCTCAGCGGTATGTGCGGTAGCTGACATGGCTCCTGAGAAAGTATCTATAGAAACATGAACATATTTTAGGCACCCAAAGGCCAGTATATGCGTAACATCTGTTTGCCAAATTTCAAGAGCTTTAAGGCCCCGCGGGTTGACCCTGCAAGTAACCAACGGCACAGCCCGCTGGCAGTCCAGACACGCCGTGATTATCTGTCGTGCTGCCCTGGTTTCAGTTAGGACAGAGTTAATTTTCCTCCTAGTAGCTGGTAGGGTGCTATGTTTTGGATTAGGATGAGAAGAGCGCTGATAACATGCTGATGTTTTAATTGTTGTAGAGCAGTGCTTACACCAAGCCAAGGACTTTTCAGCTTCTCGCTCTGTCCTGCCAGCGGGCAGGCTAGGGGTGCAGCAGGAGCTGGGAGGGTACAGACCCAGGACAGCTGACCCAAACTGGCCAAAGGGGTATTCCATACCATCTGACGTCATGCTGAACAATATATAGGGGTGGCTAGCCGGGGTGGAGTTGTGGCCGGCTGCTCGGGGATAGGCTGGGCATCGGTCAACGGGTGGTGAGCAATTGCATTGTGCATCACTTATTTCGTACACATTATTACTATTAATACTATTATTATTATTATTATTGTTGTTATTCTTTTCCCTGTCTTAATAAACTGTCTTTATCTCAACTCACAGGCTTCACTTTCCCGTTTCTCTCCCCCATCCCGGAGAGGGAGGGGGGAGGGTGAGCGAACGGCTGTGTGGTGTTTGACTGCCAGCCGGGCTAAACCACAACAGTCCTTTTGGCGCCCAACGTGGGGCCCGAAGGGTTGAGATATCGACAGATTTGACCAGAGCATGCTAAACTAAAATTGGTATAAGTATTGGACCTGCTTAATAGTTGCTAGTCACAATGTTGATTGCCTTAATCTCAAGTCTGCTGTGCCTGTTTCCCAAATTGAGTTTTACAGCACGTTACTTTCTGTATGTGCTCCCTGTCGTGCTGTTTATCCTTTCTGGGCCCTGGTTTAAGATTGTTATGGTACTGTGTGGTGTAACGATGGCTTATGAAATGATGAGATTTCTGGTCATGACTCTAACCTGGTATTTGTACTCAGCACTGTCGTCGACTCTATACTTCGGAAACCATATCTCAGAAACTATTAGCAATTACAACTATTGCCTTTTTTCATCAGGGAGCCAATCTGTGGAGGGGACAGGGGAAGATATTTTTTCCTACTTGTTCACTCTCCCTTCCTCCTTCACCACCCTCTTATCCCCCGAGCTAGTTACGGTAGCTCTCCAAGATGTTGAATATCCTTGGGATACTCAGTCCAGCATGTTCTTGTTGTTATGTCTCCTGAATGCGCTTCAGGTTTTGTTTAAGTTTAAATAACTACTTAGGAATCTCATCTGGAGATCTGTCTTGAGGCGGGATAGTTGCGAGTGGCAGGGAGTGTGGGAGGATATGGGCAGGTTTCTAGAGCAGTGGGCACCTCCAGTGTTTTGGACATTCACCCCTGAACAACTGCAAAATCCTAAAAAACTGGTAGAATGCTTGAAAAAAAGGTGTCATGACTCTGGCAGTTCCAAAGTGACACAAATCACTGTGGCGTGCTGGGGTCTGGCTTGTGCCTATCGAGCTGCAATTGATGCTACTATCAACCTAGTGACAGACCCTGCAGCCGCTCCAGCTCCTGCAGCCGTTACAGTTCCAGCTCCTGCAGCTGTTCGAGTTCCAGCTCCTGCAGCCGCTCCAGCTCCTGCAGCTGCTCCAGTTCCAGCTCCTGCAGCTGTTCCAGTTCCAGCTCCTGCAGCTGTTCCATTTCCAGCTCCCGCAGCCACTCCATCCCCTGCAGCCGCTCCAGCTCCTGCAGCCGCTCCCACTACTGTGGCTGGGTCAGAGAAACGAACTGTAGCAGTGCAAGTTGCCCCTGCAGAGGGTATTCCAACCCCTGTGGCAGACCCTGTGGCTGGGTCAGAGAAGCGAGCTGTAGCAGTGCAAGTTGCCCCTGTAGACAAGGTGAAAAAATGGTATAGAGACTCAGGTCGTTTAGAACGCAGACAGTCTTCTGCTAGGTCTAGGTATGGAGAAGACGGGTCTGGGCCATCAAATGTGCAGGAGGATGAAGATGAGGATGAGGATGTCGAAAAATCAACAGTAACTGCCCAAACCCTATACCAGCATGAGCTACGAGATGTGCAAAAAGATTTTGGTTGCTGCATAGGTGAGCAGCTTGTCACCTGGCTGCTCCGGTGCTGGGACTCCGGAGCCAATTGTGTGGAATTAGAGGGCAGGGAAGCCAGGCGGCTGGGATCCCTTGCTAGAGATGCAGGCATTGACAAAGCAATTGGAGATGGCGCACGATCTCACAGCCTCTGGAGGCATCTCCTGTCAGCTGTGAAGGAAAGGTATCCCTTCAAGGAAGAACTTGTATGTCTACCAGGCAAGTGGACCACCATGGAGAAGGGAATTCAGTACCTGAGGGAATTAGCCGTACGGGAAGTAATTTATAAGGACCTAGACGATGCACAAATATCCACAGATCCACATGAAGTCCAGTGTACACAACCCATGTGGCGGACGTTTGTACGGACTGCACCATCATCATATGCCAGCTCATTGGCAATAATGGCCTGGAAAGAGGATGAGGAACCCACAGTGGATGAATTGACTAAACAACTCTGGCAATACGAAGAAAGTCTCTCCTCTTCATTACAGGCCTGCGTCTCGGCTGTGGAGAAACTCTCTGAAGAGTTCCACCAACTTAAAGAGAATTTATCTTCCCCCCCACCTGAACAAACCAGTAGCCACCAACTAAAAGAGAATACTTTGGAGAAACTTTCTGAAGAGGTCCACCAACTTAAAGAGAGTTTATTTTCCTCCCCACCTGCACAAACCAGTGTCTCAGCTATTAGGGGTAAGCGTGCATCCGTGCAAGGAAGACAATATGGTGGGTACACACCCCGCGCCACCCTGTGGTTTTACCTACGTGACCATGGAGAAAACATGAGAAAATGGGATGGAAAATCTACCGCGACCCTAGAGGCACGGGTACATGAGTTGCAAAAGAAAACAATCGGGAAAAAGGGGTTCTCTGAAAAGTTTGCTGCTCCAACTTCCAGCAGGCAGCCCTTTAAACACAGAAACGAAGATTCTGACCAGGGCTAGAGGGGCCCTGCCTCCAGCCAGGGGGAGGAAAGGGACAATCGAGTTTATTGGACTGTGTGGATTCGATGGCCTGGCACGTCTGACGCACAGAAGTATAAGGCTTTAGTAGACACCGGTGCACAGTGTACTGTAATGACATCAAGCTATAAAGGGCCAGAGCCCATCTGTATTTATGGGGTGACAGGGGGATCCCAGCAGTTAACTGTATTGGAGGCTGAAGGGAGTCTAACTGGAAATGAGTGGCAAAAGCACCGTATTGTGACTGGCCCGGATGCTCCGTGCATCCTTGGCATAGATTATCTTAGAAGAGGATATTTCAAGGACCCAAAAGGGTTCCGCTGGGCTTTTGGCATAGCTGCCTTAGAGACAGAGGACATTAAACAGTTGTCTACCTTGCTCGGTCTCTCAGAGGACCCTTCTGTTGTGGGGTTGCTGAGGGTTGAAGAACAGCAAGTGCCAATCGCTACCACAACTGTGCACCGGCGGCAATATCGCACCAACCGAGACTCCCTGATTCCCATCCACGAGCTAATTCGTCAACTGGAGAGCCAAGGAGTGATCAGCAAGACCCATTCACCTTTTAATAGTCCCATATGGCCAGTGCGAAAGTCTAATGGTGAGTGGAGACTAACAGTGGACTATCGTGGCCTGAACAAAGTCACACCACCACTGAGTGCTGCAGTGCCGGACATGCTAGAACTCCAGTACCAACTGGAATCAAAGGCAGCCAAGTGGTATGCCACAACTGATATTGCTAATGCATTTTTCTCCATCCCTCTAGCAGCAGAGTGCAGGCCACAGTTTGCTTTCACTTGGAGGGGAGTCCAATATACTTGGAATCGGCTGCCCCAGGGGTGGAAACATAGCCCTACCATTTGCCATGGACTGATCCAGTCTGCGCTGGAGCAGGGGGAAGCTCCTGAACACCTGCAGTACATCGATGACATCATTGTGTGGGGTGACACTGCAGAGGAAGTTTTCGAGAAAGGAAAGAAAATAGTCCAAATCCTTCTGAAGGCCGGTTTTGCCATAAAACAAAATAAAGTTAAAGGACCTGCACGAGAGATCCAGTTTTTAGGAATAAAATGGCAAGATGGACGTCGTCAAATCCCAATGGATGTGATCAACAAAATAACAGCTATGTCTCCACCAACTAGCAAAAAGGAAACACAAACTTTCCTAGGTGTCGTGGGGTTTTGGAGAATGCATATTCCAAATTACAGTCTGATTGTAAACCCACTCCACCAAGTAACCCGTAAGAAGAATGCTTTTGAATGGGGCCCTGAGCAACGACAAGCCTTTGAACAAATTAAGCAGGAAATAGTTCATGCAGTAGCCCTTGGGCCAGTCCGAACAGGACCAGATGTAAAGAATGTGCTCTACACCGCAGCCGGGGAGAATGGCCCCACCTGGAGCCTCTGGCAGAAAGAACCTGGGGAAACTCGAGGTCGACCCCTGGGGTTTTGGAGTCGGGGATACAGAGGATCTGAGGCCCGCTATACTCCAACCGAAAAGGAGATATTGGCAGCATATGAGGGAGTTCGATCTGCTTCGGAAGTGGTCGGTACTGAAGCGCAGCTCCTCCCGACACCCCGACTGCCGCTACTAGGCTGGATGTTCAAAGGAAGGATCCCCTCTACACATCATGCAACTGATGCTACATGGAGCAAGTGGGTTGCACTGATTACTCAGCGGGCTCGAATAGGAAACCCCAGTCGCCCAGGAATCCTGGAAGTGATTATGGACTGGCCAGAAGGCAAATACTTTGGGATATCATCAGAGGAGGAGGTGGTCCGTGCTGAAGAAGCCCCACTGTACAACAAGCTACCAGAAAATGAGAAGAAATATGCCCTGTTCACTGATGGGTCCTGTCGTATTGTGGGAAAGCATCGGAGATGGAAAGCTGCTGTATGGAGTCCTACACGACGAGTTGCAGAAGCTGCTGAGGGAGAAGGTGAATCGAGTCAGTTTGCAGAAGTGAAAGCCGTTCAGCTGGCCTTAGATATTGCTGAACGAGAAAAGTGGCCAGTTCTCTATCTCTATACTGATTCATGGATGGTAGCAAATGCCCTGTGGGGGTGGCTACAGCAATGGAAGCAGAACAACTGGGAACGCCGGGGCAAACCCATCTGGGCTGCTGCATTGTGGCAAGATATTGCTGCCCGGGTAGAGAACCTGGTTGTAAAGGTACGCCATGTAGATGCTCATGTGCCCAAGAATCGGGCTACTGAAGAACATCAAAACAACCAGCAGGTGGATCAGGCTGCTAAGATTGAAGTGGCTCAGGTGGACCTGGACTGGCAACATAAAGGTGAATTATTTATAGCCCGATGGGCCCATGACACCTCAGGCCATCAAGGTAGAGATGCAACATACAGATGGGCTCGTGACCGAGGGGTGGACCTGACCATGGACACTATAGCACAGGTTATTCATGATTGTGAAACGTGTGCTGCAATCAAGCAAGCCAAACGGTCAAAGCCTCTTTGGTTTGGAGGACGATGGCTGAAATACAAATATGGAGAGGCCTGGCAGATTGATTACATCACACTCCCTCAAACCCGCATCGGCAAGCGCCACGTACTTACAATGGTGGAAGCAACCACCAGATGGCTGGAAACATATCCTGTGCCCCATGCCACCGCCCGGAACACTATCCTGGGCCTTGAAAAGCAAGTCCTATGGCGACATGGCACCCCAGAAAGGATTGAGTCAGACAATGGGACTCATTTCCGAAACAACCTTATAGACACTTGGGCCAAAGAACATGGTATTGAGTGGGTGTATCACATCCCCTATCATGCACCAGCCTCCAGGAAAGTTGAACGATACAATGGACTGTTAAAGACTACACTGAAAGCAATGGGTGCTGGGACATTCAAAAATTGGGAAACACATTTGGCAAAGGCCACCTGGTTAGTCAATACTAGGGGATCTGCCAACCGAGCTGGACCTGCCCAATCAAACCTGTTACGCACTGTAGAAGGGGATAAAGTCCCTATAGTGCACGTAAGAAACATGCTGGGTAAGACAGTCTGGGCTACTCCTGCCTCAGGAAAAGGCAAACCCATTCGTGGGATTGCTTTTGCTCAGGGACCTGGATGCACTTGGTGGGTAATGCAAAAGAATGGGGAGGTCCGGTGTGTACCTCAAGGGGATTTAATACTGGGTGAGAATAGCCCATGAGTTCAATTGTATTATGTTAGTTATTGTATAATACTGTATGTCATCACTACCATGATTGCTATATACCATAGATGAAAATGGTGACTAATTAGAAGGTATTGGAAAGAGTGTAACCTGAGCTTGACATAAATGGTATGGAATAAGGGGTGGATATCTGTCCTGGTTTCAGGTAGGACAGAGATAATTTTCCTCCTAGTAGCTGGCAGGGTGCTATGTTTTGGATTACGATAAGAAGAGCGCTGTTAACATGCTGATGTTTTAATTGTTGTAGAGCAGTGCTTACACCAAGCCAAGGACTTTTCAGCTTCTCCCTCTGTCCTGCCAGCGAGCAGGCTAGTGGTGCAGCAGGAGCTGGGAGGGGACAGACCCAGGACAGCTGACCCAAACTGGCCAAAGGGGTATTCCACACCATCTGACGTCATGCTGAACAATATATAGGGGTGGCTAGCCAGGGTGGGGGGGCCGGCTGCTCGGGGATAGGCTGGGCATCGGTCAACGGGTGGTGAGCAATTGCATTGTGCATCACTTGTTTTGTACACATTATTATTATTAATACTATTATTATTATTATTATTGTTATTATTTTCCTGTCTTAATAAACTGTCTTTATCTCAACTCACAGGCTTCACTTTCCTGTTTCTCTCCCCCATCCCAGAGAGGGAGGGGGGAGGGTGAGCGAACGGCTGTGTGGTGTTCAGCTGCCGGCCGGGTTAAACCACAACACGTGCTCAGCTAAGGGGCAGCTGGAACATTTTGTGTAACTCTTCGGTGTTCTGGTGGAAAAACCCATGGGTCATCTGCGCCTGTTCAAATGTGTTGGGAAGGAGAGCAGCCCTGGCCAGCTGATCAGCCATCCTATTACCTTCAACCAACGGCCCAGACAGAGTGGTATGCGACCGAATATGTAAAATGAAATAAGGGTGAATTCTCTGATTTACTGCAAAGAGCAAAGCCTGGAACAATGCGAATAACTGAGGGTTAGATACCTCCTTCAGGTAAGCTACCTCAATTCTAGTAGCGACTCCCGCAACATATGCGGAGTCAGTGACAATGTTGATAGGACAATTCAGTTTTTCAAAAACTGACTACGGCTGCTAATTCTACAATTTGCGGTGATCCTTTCACAACCTGTACATTGGACTGCCACCGGCTGTCAGTGTCTCTCCATATTATAACTGGGTTCCCTGTTCGTCCAGATCCATCTGTAAATACGGTAAGAGCATCCAGAGGGACAGGACTACATTTTGGGATGTCTTGAAGTGGCAATGGGGACTGCAGCAATTTGTGACCAGGGGGGTGAATGGAAACTGTACCTGTGAAGACTTCCAGAGCTGTTTGGAAAAAGAGCAAGGACTATAACAGCCACTGTAACATCTGCATGGATACAGGTAATATTAATGTTGACGGTTCTTGACCGCTCAGCGCCAGCAGCCTCTGTCTACCCTTTATGATTAATGATGCTAACAATTTGATTTTAGTAGATATGGTCTTTCCAAATTGATGAGGTAAAAAGACCCATTCAATAATTCTGAGTGGGTCTGGCACAGAGCTGTGCAACTCTTCTTCCAACTGGAATATGAGGCCATAAGGTTGAAATAATGAATCCAAGATTAATAGTTGAAATGGGTAGTCTGGTTGGTATTGCCGTGGCCACCTTTTGAAGGGAGGTCAGAGCCGCTGGAGTTAGCGATCAGGCAGATCCCAGAGCCAGATCCCCCTTCAACAGGGAAAAGAGGGGGTGTAGGTCTTCATTAGTGACCCCTAATAGGGGACGCACCCAGTTTATGGTGCCTAGCAATTTTTGCATATCATTCAATGTTTTTATATTCTGGGAGATCTTTAAATTCTGTGGGACTACACTTTGCTCTGAGATATGCCATCCCAGATAGTGCCACGGGGCAGATTTCTGCACCTTTTCAGGGGCTATAACCAAATTGAATCTAGTGAGGCTGGAGACCACAATTTGCAATGTCTCCTGCATCTCAGACTCCGCCTTTGTGGCCACGAGAATATCATCCATGTAATGGTATGTGAGCACCCGGGGAGCTTGTTCCCTAGCGGGGCTGAGGGCTCTTGCCACAAACCACTGACAAATCGTAGGGCTATTTTTCATTCCCTGCAGGAGCACCGTCCAGTGATATCGGGCACAAGGCTCAGAAACATTAATGGAGGGCACTGAGAACGCAAAACGCGGTGCATCAGCAGGGTCTAGGGGAACTGTGAAAAAATAATCTTTTAAATCTATAATTGTTAGATGCCAGTTCATGGGAATCATTGTGGGCAAGGGCAAGCCAGGCTGTAAGGCCCCCATGTTTTCCACTGCAGCATTAATCTGACGGAGGTTATGCAATAGTCTCCATTTGCCACTTTTCTTCTGAATGACAAACACTGGTGAATTCCAGGGGCTAATTGTCAGTACAGTGTGCCCCACTGCCAGTTGTTCATTAACAAGTTCACGGAGGTGATGCAGCTTTTCCAACGCCAGGGGCCACTGACTCACCCAGATCGGACTGTCTGTTTTCCATCTAAGTTTTAGGGTGTGCTATTCTTCAGTGGCCCTGGCAACAAATTTGACCCAATAGTAATTCCCCATTGTGAGAGGCAATCCCTCCCCCAAAGATTTAGGGGGGCTGGGAGAATAAAAGGCTGAATATTGGCACATTGCTCATCTGGTCCTATTATCTGAATCATGTGCAGACTTTGTGCTGGGATCGTGTGGCCACCGATCCTGGCAAGAGTCACAGGTACCCATGTGGTGGGCCAATGAGTGGGCCAGGAGTTTTGTGAGATAACAGTTACATCAGCTCCCGTATCTACGATCCCACTGAGTTCAAGAATTTGCCGCGGATTCCCCCCGATCATCTTACAGGATAATAGGGGCCCTGAGTTCGATACCGGCTGGGCCCACAGGAGTTAGGGTTCTCCTGTTGATCCGAACCCTCCCATCCCCCGCAGAGCGGGGGTCACCGTTGAACTGTTGTTGCGGAAATAAACTAGTTGAGCAATTCGCGACCCTGCAGGTACATGGCATGGGGGTGTCGGTGTCCACACCATAATTTTAATCTCCCCTGTGTAGTCTGCATCAATAATACCAGGCAGCACAAAAAGTCCTTGCAGCGTAGCAGAAGAGTGCCCCAGCAACAGGGCACGGTTTCCACTCCCTAAAGGTCCTTGTACCCCGGTAGCAATGGTTTTTACCACAGTGGAGTTCAATGTGACGGTTTTGGAGGTGGCCAGATCCAATCCGGCACTCCCTTTGGTTCTTGCATATAGACCTGAGGCACCGGGCCCGGTTGAGACGAGGGAACCACTTGTGTCATTGTGCGGCCCCTCCCCGCACTCCTGCTCCCGTTTCCCTGTAGGGGCTGCCCATTTTTATCGAATTTTGAGCGACATCAGTTGACGTAATGCCATTCTTTCTTGCATCTAGGGCATACGGGAGGGCCGGCGCCTTTGGCTTTATTTTGGTTTGGGCAATGGCGTTTTAGGTGCCCTGGCTGGCCACAAGAGAAGCAGCACTGCTGCCTGAGTTTCATTGCTGTGAAGGCGGATGCCATCATTGCATACTGGTGGGATACCGTGCCGACTTGGTTGCATGCATCAACCATTTGCAATACTGTTGGATTATCCTCCAATCACTAAATCTTTCAACAATCCTCGTTAGCGTTTCCTATAGCCATCTTTTTTAACAGAATTTCTCGCACCTCGTCATTCTCTACTTTTTTATCGAGGGTGTCTTTTAATTTGTCTATAAAATCCATGAATGCCTTGCTGGCCCCTTGTTTGATGCTAGTAAATGACCGCTGTGGTTTCCTGACATCGGGAACCTTAAGGAATGCTCTAAAAGCCAGGTCCTTAGAGTCATTCAGGAGCTCTAGCGGGAGTTGGACCTGGGTTGGCATCACAGAGTACTGCCCTTCTCCTACCAGTGCATCAACGCCTAAGGCTCTGAATGGATCGCCCGCTGGCTGTCACAGATATTCCAACACCTTTTGTTCGCAAAGCTGCCGCCACTGCCCATGCCAGAGCATATATTGGGTGGACGTGAGGAGCAGCTGGGCTAATGTTTTACAGTCAAAAGGGCATAGATTGTAACTCCTCATGATGGATCCTAACAGATTCGTGCTGTAAGGAGAGGAGAGTCTGAACTCGAGCACTCCTCTTTGCAATTCTTTAACCACCGTGAAGTTCAAACCCTCCCAAGGCGGTTGTTGATTGGCGTCATAGATTACCGGGTAAGCACAACAAGCTTGCAGTTTGGTCAATATCTGTACATCCCCCGCCTTTTCAGCCTCTCTACGGACCCCCTGCCACACTCGATGTGGATCAGGGGGAAACAAGTCCGGCTCCTTTTCTGGATCAATTGGTCCTGGATCAAAGGGGTCATCATCATCATCCCATTCCTCCTCCTTCCCCGAGTCCGCAGCTGCCACTGCCGGGGCGGGGGAGGCAGTGCAGGGGGCGGGACAGGACTTCTGGGGGATTGCCCCGCTGCATGTCAGCTCCTTGGCACTGACTTGTTTTTTCAACGCTTCAAACACTACTCTCCAGGGCCCAAGGAGTCCAGCCGCCACTGTGTCAAATTGTGTGGCTGCGTCTTATAATTTAACTCCAGTCTCATCCCATTTCTCGGGGATATAAATATTAGCTGAGTCTATTCTAGGGATTTCTGTTACAACCCATTTCAAGAGGTGCTTGAGATCATTAGCATCTATCGTCACATTATTTTTCTTTAGTATTAGCTCAAACATCATTACATCATTAAACATTAGCTCAAACATCCTATGCACTCAAGCTTCCTATGCACAAACATCTTCCGCAGACATATTAGCACCCATTGTTCCCCATTGCTCACCTCTGTCCTGCAGAGACGATGAATGTGACATCGTTCTCCTGCTTCCTTTCAGCAGCTTTGCAGTTCAACGGGACTTGCCACAGATTTGGACGTTTCTTGGCTCCTCTATTCATGTCCCTGTTCAGGTGCCAATTGTGGCAATGAACGCACAGACTCCAATGCAAGTTGCAAGCGAAGAAAAAGAAGTTTTTTTATTGTCTCTACCTCTACTCTTTTATATCTGTCCTGTGATATAGCACAATACCATGGAAACCTCCTAGCAACAGAATACAGCCTACGTACACTTTGTTACTTTCTCACTGCCCAAGATTAAGCAATTTCACGGTAGTGCTTATATTACAGTCTTATATAAAACAGTTTTTGGTGCTTTCCTAAATCCCTCCTAATCATCACATTCTCAGGACTTTCTGCCGACCAAAGTGATAAGACTTTGGTGGCTATCCAAGTTCGTTTACGCCTCTGGCCCCACATCTCCCCCTTCTTTGTTCTGTTGGACTATCAGGACCGTTTTCAATGATTTTTCTACCATCCTCTGCGTACATTGCAAAAGGCCTCTGGCCCCAGACGGAGCAGCCCACCTGATCCTGGAGAGACTACGGAATGCCCGCCCCCACGCCATGCCGTTCCTTTCCTCCTTGCTCTCCCTCCCTCCCCCGCCCCTTTTTGCTCAGGCTCGCCCGCCGCCAGACCCCAAAGCCCCATGGAGCTGGCACAGCACGGTGCGGTGCGCCCCCCGCCCTGCACAAGAGCCATTTCCCCAGGAGCCGCTGACCGCGCGGCGCCCCCAGCCGCTCCCGTCTCGCCCCGTCCCACGCACCATCCCGGAGCGGTCCCGACCACCAACCTCGTTGTGGCACCGTGCCTCGGTGTCCCGTCCCGAGCCGAGCCCGGCTCCGGAGAAGGGCGCCGCCATTTTGCCGTGGGCAGGGGCACTACTGTGCGTGCCCGCTTCGCTGGCACTACTACACACGCGCGGCTGCTCTCCACCTGCAGTACCACGTTTTCGTCAGCAGGAGGCGGCAGAGGGCGACTAGGAAGCCGAGCGGCGATGCGGAACTACATTTCCCAGTACGCCCTGGAAGCCAAAGCGGCTGACCGGAAGCCCACAGCCCAAAAAAACACAACTCCCAGCACGCTGCAGGGCACGACACTCTCAGATACTCGACCCTATGCAGGTGCTGGAGCCAGCCCCGCACTTACAGAGCAGCTGCGCGGCCCCGCCTCACCCCCGGGGCCAGCTGAGCACCCCAGTCCTGCAGCTCCCTCGCTGCCAGGGCTTTCCCTACCCCAGCCGCTGATCCGGCGGGACCCGGCCTCCCCGACGGTCTGATTCGTGGAAAAACTCTACAACTCAAAGCAAATGAGTTATAAAGTAGGCATGTGGTTTATTTCGGTGCTGGGTGCATGCGGGATAGCTCCCAAAGGCATGTGCACCCCAACGCGGCAACTTGCATTGGTTATATGCAGTAAAGAGTTACATATGCATGAAGTTTCCCAATATGCATATACATATGCATAACCTATCCCTGTTTCGTATTAAAATTAGTTCCAAGAAGTCATTTCCATAAACTCCTCCTGTCTGCGCTTGTGCAGTGCCTTCTGGTGGTGGTCGTCGGGGGGTCGTGGGGATGAAGGCTGATAACTCTTCTTCATCACCACTAGTTGACCTGCCTTTGTGCAGACTCAGCTGCTCCTTGGCTCTTGTCCAAACCACAAGGTCAGTCTCAGCTGGTTTTTGAGACAGGTTCCCCATTTTTGTCAGGAACCATCCTCTGTGAGGGGCCCCAAGACTCCTTGTTTTGGTTAATTTGCACAGTAGTGTGATATATGGAGTAATAATTCGTGTCAAGAAGATGGTTGATGTTAATAAAGAAGGGGGAGATGTGGGAGTGTGGCCATGGGGGTCGACAAGCCCCATGGTTGGTGATAACATCGGACTCTTAACGATGAGGCCATGGGGAATGTAGAGTTTAGAAGGAACAAAGAAGGGTGATTCAGGAGACGCCTTGCTGTCTCTGACTGCTTGTTCTCCAGCCCTTAAGACATGAAAGTTGCTGGGTGTTTGCTGTTGCTGGGCAAAGTTGTTGACCAATGAACAGTTAGTGGAAAAGTACTGCCGTAGAGCTAATGGTATAAGACGGGAGCCAGTCCTCAGTAAAGTTGAAGTTGAAGTTATGTCCTCAATAAAAGAGAGTTGAAGTTATGTCATCAATAAGGAAGTAGCAGTTACTGATCCTAAAAGAACCCTGGTGTCCGTGTGGTCGTTACGCCACAAATGGCACCCGAACAGGGACCTGAAGAAAACGAACAGGGACATGAAAACAAACAGAGACCTGAAGAAAACAAACAGGGACGTGAACAAAACAAACAGGGACATGAACAACAGGAACAGGGACAGGCTAACAGAACAGGGACCAGGACAGGAACAGGGACACTGATCGCCTAATGAAGATAGGTTCGGCCAAACTCAGCAAACCGCTCTAAGAAGCTCGTATAGAATGTCGCTGGAAATAGGCGCACTGGAGCTGGAAAGAAGCTCAAGCTGAGAGAAGCGGACCCGCGCACACAACTGCCCCTCGCTGGCCGAAGGTAAGCAGTTGTGCGCTATGGGGAATCATATGGCCTTAGAAACAAAGACTGTCCTGGTAACCTTACAGCTTATTCCCTTTATTACGAATCAGACACTTTGTGATCCTGAAACATGGGACCAAATTGAGGTCAAGGTGTGGAACTCTGCTACTAGAGATGACTGGGTTGTGGTGGGATTGCTTGGCACCTGGCAAGCAATCTCTGAGGCCTTAACGACCCATGTGGGACCACAATCAGAAACATGTGGTTTGCCACATGATAGTGAGGGAGCTGCGGGCTCATCCACCGATCCTTCTGCTACACCATCGCCCCCCCCCCCCCGCCGCTACTGCCATCGCAGGCCTTTGCTGTTACGCCCCCTGGTGACCTGAACGTTCCTTTAGATCCAGGCCCTATAGGCCCTGAAAAGGAGCCGGATCTGTTTCCCTTCGATCCAGGAGGAATAGGATACATAGGGCCCAAAGACTGAGTTGCTTAACAACTTAAAGCGAGACATATTGTTCCCACGACTAGCCCTGGAACTCAACGGTGTTTGTAATCAAGAAAAGGAATGGAAAATGGAGACTGTTATATGATCTGAGAAAAATTAATGAAGTCATGGAAGGTATGGGAGCACTTCTACTGGGATTGCCATCTCCAACTATGCTCCCCCATTCATGGACATTAATAGTAATTGACTTAAAGGACTGTTTGTTAAACACTTGCCAGAATTCGGAAAACTTTGCCATGTTTATGTTTCAATTGATACCTTTTCTGATTGTACCTATGTATAGGCGTACTCGGGTTTCTTATGAATATGTAAAAGCAATGTTCTATATATTTAGAAAGTTTGACGGTTGTGTGTGCGTGTTGGTAGAGCGTAGACTCCCCGCGCACCCAGCCCTGTTTACTTGCCTTTTATAAATATTACTAAATTCAGATTGAGTTGTATCTTCATTTATAACATTCATAATGAGCCCCGTTCCAATCATAAATCCACAGAGCTTCGGGTGAACACCTGAAGCACTCAGCCCTCCGTCTTCTAGACAAACAATACCACCTTTTTCACAAAATTTACATTTCAACGGGACTAAATTTCAAGCTGAATGCCAATTTTTCTCATGCACTTTGTTAGTAAGCCCACACAAAACAAGGAATCACTCCTACGTATCCATCAGTATGGGGGTTAAAAAAGGTATTGAGGCCTAAATAAATTCACTCTCCTCCTTCTTACCAAATTCCCAGGATTCAAGACCGAACCACCAAAGAAGTGACTCTCTCCGTTACACCACTTTGATAATCAGTCAGCCCCCCCCGATACCTGGGAAACTGACCAAACACCACCACGAATATACCAAACCTTCTAAACTGTTACTTAGATAATGCTCCCGCCTTCCTCCTTGTCACACTCAAAACATTTAAGAACAAAAAATAGGATTACAAGATGCACCGCCAGGCCCGTATATTGGGCACCACCAATCAACACTTGGATAAAACAGCACTTCCTTTTGATCTGTCATGCGCTTCGTTCGTCTCCGGCTGTTTCCCTTGCGGAGAATACAGAACCGCGGATCGGAACTCTGCACTTGCTTTGCAGCGATGCTGCATCTCACTCACATGGCACAATCACGCAAAGAGGCCCCTTGCACTTCTCGTTCATACCAAAAGAATATATCACTTAATAACTGTCCTGGTTTCAGCTAGGACAGAGTTAATTTTCCTCCTAGTAGCTGGTAGGGTGCTATGTTTTGGATTAGGATGAGAAGAGCGCTGATAACATGCTGATGTTTTAATTGTTGTAGAGCAGTGCTTACACCAAGCCAAGGACTTTTCAGCTTCTCGCTCTGTCCTGCTAGCGAGCAGACTAGGGATGCAGCAGGAGCTGGGAGGGGACAGACCCAGGACAGCTGACCCAAACTGGCCAAAGGGGTATTCCATACCATCTGACGTCATGCTGAACAATATATAGGGGTGGCTAGCCGGGGTGGGTGGGGGCCGGCTGCTCGGGGATAGGCTGGGCATCGGTCAACGGGTGGTGAGCAATTGCATTGTGCATCACTTGTTTTGTACACATTATTATTATTAATACTATTATTATTATTATTATTGTTATTATTTTCCTGTCTTAATAAACTGTCTTTATCTCAACTCACAGGCTTCACTTTCCCGTTTCTCTCCCCCATCCCAGAGAGGGAGGGGGGAGGGTGAGCGAACGGCTGTGTGGTGTTTGACTGCCAGCCGGGCTAAACCACAACAGTCCTTTTTGGCGCCCAACGTGGGGCCCGAAGGGTTGAGATATCGACAGATTTGACCAGAGTGTGTTAAACAAAATTGGTATAAGTATTGGACCTGCTTAATAGTTGCTAGTCACAATGTTGATTGCCTTAATCTCAAGTCTGCTGTGCCTGTTTCCCAAATTGAGTTTTATAGCAAGATACTTTCTGTATGTGCTCCCTGTCGTGCCGTTTATCCTTTCCGGGCCCTGGTTTAAGATTGTTATGGTACTGTGTGGTGTAACGATGGCTTATGAAATGATGAGATTTCTGGTCATGACTCTAACCTGGTATTTGTACTCAGCACTGTCGTCGACTCTATACTTCGGAAACCATATCTCAGAAACTATTAGCAATTACACCTATTGCCTTTTTTCATCAGGGAGTCAATCTGTGGAGGGGACAGGGGAAGATATTTTTTCCTACCTGTTCACTCTCCCTTCCTCCTTCACCACCCTCTTATCCCCCGAGCTAGTTACGGTAGCTCTCCAAGATGTTGAATATCCTTGGGATACTCAGACCAGCATGTTCTTGTTGTTATGTCTCCTGAATGCACTTCAGGTTTTGTTTAAGGTTAAACAACTACTTAGGAATCTCATCCGGAGATCTGTCTTGAGGCGGGATAGTTGCGAGTGGCAGGGAGTGTGGGAGGATATGGGCAGGTTTCTAGAGCAGTGGGCACCTCCAGTGTTTTGGACATTCACCCCTGAACAACTGCAAAATCCTAAAAAACTGGTAGAATGCTTGAAAAAAAGGTGTCATGACTCTGGCAGTTCCAAAGTGACACAAATCACTGTGGCGTGCTGGGGTCTGGCTTGTGCCTATCGAGCTGCAATTGATGCTACTATCAACCTAGTGACAGACCCTGCAGCCGCTCCAGCTCCTGCAGCCGTTACAGTTCCAGCTCCTGCAGCTGTTCGAGTTCCAGCTCCTGCAGCCGCTCCAGCTCCTGCAGCTGCTCCAGTTCCAGCTCCTGCAGCTGTTCCAGTTCCAGCTCCTGCAGCTGTTCCATTTCCAGCTCCCGCAGCCACTCCATCCCCTGCAGCCACTCCAGCTCCTGCAGCCGCTCCCACTACTGTGGCTGGGTCAGAGAAACGAACTGTAGCAGTGCAAGTTGCCCCTGCAGAGGGTATTCCAACCCCTGTGGCAGACCCTGTGGCTGGGTCAGAGAAGCGAGCTGTAGCAGTGCAAGTTGCCCCTGTAGACAAGGTGAAAAAATGGTATAGAGACTCAGGTCGTTTAGAACGCAGACAGTCTTCTGCTAGGTCTAGGTATGGAGAAGACGGGTCTGGGCCATCAAATGTGCAGGAGGATGAAGATGAGGATGAGGATGTCGAAAAATCAACAGTAACTGCCCAAACCCTATACCAGCATGAGCTACGAGATGTGCAAAAAGATTTTGGTTGCTGCATAGGTGAGCAGCTTGTCACCTGGCTGCTCCGGTGCTGGGACTCCGGAGCCAATTGTGTGGAATTAGAGGGCAGGGAAGCCAGGCGGCTGGGATCCCTTGCTAGAGATGCAGGCATTGACAAAGCAATTGGAGATGGCGCACGATCTCACAGCCTCTGGAGGCATCTCCTGTCAGCTGTGAAGGAAAGGTATCCCTTCAAGGAAGAACTTGTATGTCTACCAGGCAAGTGGACCACCATGGAGAAGGGAATTCAGTACCTGAGGGAATTAGCCGTACGGGAAGTAATTTATAAGGACCTAGACGATGCACAAATATCCACAGATCCACATGAAGTCCAGTGTACACAACCCATGTGGCGGACGTTTGTACGGACTGCACCATCATCATATGCCAGCTCATTGGCAATAATGGCCTGGAAAGAGGATGAGGAACCCACAGTGGATGAATTGACTAAACAACTCTGGCAATACGAAGAAAGTCTCTCCTCTTCATTACAGGCCTGCGTCTCGGCTGTGGAGAAACTCTCTGAAGAGTTCCACCAACTTAAAGAGAATTTATCTTCCCCCCCACCTGAACGAACCAGTAGCCACCAACTAAAAGAGAATACTTTGGAGAAACTTTCTGAAGAGGTCCACCAACTTAAAGAGAGTTTATTTTCCTCCCCACCTGCACAAACCAGTGTCTCAGCTATTAGGGGTAAGCGTGCATCCGTGCAAGGAAGACAATATGGTGGGTACACACCCCGCGCCACCCTGTGGTTTTACCTACGTGACCATGGAGAAAACATGAGAAAATGGGATGGAAAATCTACCGCGACCCTAGAGGCACGGGTACGTGAGTTGCAAAAGAAAACAATCGGGAAAAAGGGGTTCTCTGAAAAGTTTGCTGCTCCAACTTCCAGCAGGCAGCCCTTTAAACACAGAAACGAAGATTCTGACCAGGGCTAGAGGGGCCCTGCCTCCAGCCAGGGGGAGGAAAGGGACAATCGAGTTTATTGGACTGTGTGGATTCGATGGCCTGGCACGTCTGACGCACAGAAGTATAAGGCTCTAGTAGACACCGGTGCACAGTGTACTGTAATGACATCAAGCTATAAAGGGCCAGAGCCCATCTGTATTTATGGGGTGACAGGGGGATCCCAGCAGTTAACTGTATTGGAGGCTGAAGGGAGTCTAACTGGAAATGAGTGGCAAAAGCACCGTATTGTGACTGGCCCGGATGCTCCGTGCATCCTTGGCATAGATTATCTTAGAAGAGGATATTTCAAGGACCCAAAAGGGTTCCGCTGGGCTTTTGGCATAGCTGCCTTAGAGACAGAGGACATTAAACAGTTGTCTACCTTGCTCGGTCTCTCAGAGGACCCTTCTGTTGTGGGGTTGCTGAGGGTTGAAGAACAGCAAGTGCCAATCGCTACCACAACTGTGCACCGGCGGCAATATCGCACCAACCGAGACTCCCTGATTCCCATCCACGAGCTAATTCGTCAACTGGAGAGCCAAGGAGTGATCAGCAAGACCCATTCACCTTTTAATAGTCCCATATGGCCAGTGCGAAAGTCTAATGGTGAGTGGAGACTAACAGTGGACTATCGTGGCCTGAACAAAGTCACACCACCACTGAGTGCTGCAGTGCCGGACATGCTAGAACTCCAGTACCAACTGGAATCAAAGGCAGCCAAGTGGTATGCCACAACTGATATTGCTAATGCATTTTTCTCCATCCCTCTAGCAGCAGAGTGCAGGCCACAGTTTGCTTTCACTTGGAGGGGAGTCCAATATACTTGGAATCGGCTGCCCCAGGGGTGGAAACATAGCCCTACCATTTGCCATGGACTGATCCAGTCTGCGCTGGAGCAGGGGGAAGCTCCTGAACACCTGCAGTACATCGATGACATCATTGTGTGGGGTGACACTGCAGAGGAAGTTTTCGAGAAAGGAAAGAAAATAGTCCAAATCCTTCTGAAGGCCGGTTTTGCCATAAAACAAAATAAAGTTAAAGGACCTGCACGAGAGATCCAGTTTTTAGGAATAAAATGGCAAGATGGACGTCGTCAAATCCCAATGGATGTGATCAACAAAATAACAGCTATGTCTCCACCAACTAGCAAAAAGGAAACACAAACTTTCCTAGGTGTCGTGGGGTTTTGGAGAATGCATATTCCAAATTACAGTCTGATTGTAAACCCGCTCTACCAAGTAACTCGTAAGAAGAATGCTTTTGAATGGGGCCCTGAGCAACGACAAGCCTTTGAACAAATTAAACAGGAAATAGTTCATGCAGTAGCCCTTGGGCCAGTCCGAGCAGGACCAGATGTAAAGAATGTGCTCTACACCGCAGCCGGGGAGAATGGTCCCACCTGGAGCCTCTGGCAGAAAGAACCTGGGGAAACTCGAGGTCGACCCCTGGGGTTTTGGAGTCGGGGATACAGAGTGTGATAGACGACAAGAATGTTTGTTCATTATTTTGCTACATTAAGGGAACAAAGGGAGTTGTTCAAACAGTGGCTGGAATGCTGAGACGTCTCCCAGACACAGGATATCTCAGATCCATGGCTGAGAGAACATTGTGTAAATAGTGGGTTGCCAAACCGATAATGTACTCCCCTGTCTCGAGGACTAATATAACCAAGTAAGGGAGAGAGAGAAGGACGGCAGCCTTCATCCGTGCGACCACCAGAGGGACAGAGACGACAGAGACGAGACGACCCCTAGCAACAGTTGTCGCAGCTGCAAAGAAGAAAGCCACGGAACCCAGAAGAGCTTGATGATAAAAAGGGACTGCAAAAGGGGGAAGGTGCGCGCCGCTTGGAGGAGCACGAGTTCCCCCGGCCGCCCAGCGCTGTTTTGCTTGCTGATTGCTTACTCAATAAATTGACTGACTTAATTCAAATTATCTCCGACTAAGAGTAATTTATAACACAGAGGATCTGAGGCCCGCTATACTGCAACCGAAAAGGAGATATTGGCAGCATATGAAGGAGTTCGATCTGCTTCGGAAGTGGTCGGTACTGAAGCGCAGCTCCTCCCGACACCCCGACTACCGGTACTAGGCTGGATGTTCAAAGGAAGGGTCCCCTCTACACATCATGCAACTGATGCTACATGGAGCAAGTGGGTTGCACTGATTACTCAGGGGGCTCGAATAGGAAACCCCAGTCGCCCAGGAATCTTGGAAGTGATTATGGACTGGCCAGAAGGCAAATACTTTGGGATATCATCAGAGGAGAAGGTGGTCCGTGCTGAAGAAGCCCCACTGTACAACAAGCTACCAGAAAATGAGAAGAAATATGCCCTGTTCACTGATGGGTCCTGTCGTATTGTGGGAAAGCATCGGAGATGGAAGGCTGCTGTATGGAGTCCTACACGACGAGTTGCAGAAGCTGCTGAGGGAGAAGGTGAATCGAGTCAGTTTGCAGAAGTGAAAGCCATCCAGCTGGCCTTAGATATTGCTGAACGAGAAAAGTGGCCAGTTCTCTATCTCTATACTGATTCATGGATGGTAGCAAATGCCCTGTGGGGGTGGCTACAGCAATGGAAGCAGAACAACTGGCAGCGCAGGGGCAAACCCATCTGGGCTGCTGCATTGTGGCAAGATATTGCTGCCCGGGTAGAGAACCTGGTTGTAAAGGTACGCCATGTAGATGCTCATGTGCCCAAGAATCGGGCTACTGAAGAACATCAAAACAACCAGCAGGTGGATCAGGCTGCTAAGATTGAAGTGGCTCAGGTGGACCTGGACTGGCAACATAAAGGTGAATTATTTATAGCCTGATGGGCCCATGACACCTCAGGCCATCAAGGTAGAGATGCAACATACAGATGGGCTCGTGACCGAGGGATGGACCTGACCATGGACACTATAGCACAGGTTATTCATGATTGTGAAACGTGTGCTGCAATCAAGCAAGCCAAACGGTCAAAGCCTCTTTGGTATGGAGGACGATGGCTGAAATACAAATATGGAGAGGCCTGGCAGATTGATTACATCACACTCCCTCAAACCCGCATCGGCAAGCGCCACGTACTTACAATGCAGGAAGCAACCACCAGATGGCTGGAAACATATCCTGTGCCCCATGCCACCGCCCGGAACACTATCCTGGGCCTTGAAAAGCAAGTCCTATGGCGACATGGCACCCCAGAAAGAATTGAGTCAGACAATGGGACTCATTTCCGAAACAACCTTATAGACACTTGGGCCAAAGAACATGGTATTGAGTGGGTGTATCACATCCCCTATCATGCACCAGCCTCTGGGAAAATCGAGTGATACAGTGGATTGTTAAAGACTACACTGAAGGAAATGGGTGCTGGGACAATCAAAAATTGGGAAACACATTTGGCAAAGGCCACCTGGTTAGTCAACACTAGGGGATCTGCCAACCGAGCTGGACCTGCCCAATCAAACCTCTTACAGATCCCAAGCGGGACCAGCCTTTTATTGCAAGAGAAGGGACAGGCCCATTGTGCTGTGGCTGGAGAAGTGATCAGGGTGGTCTGAGATATTTTCCACCCTGTCTGACCTGGGGCAGGAATGGGTCTGTGGATGTGCCACGGAAAAGCCCTGCCCCTGGGCTCCCTGAGGCTTCCCTCTCCCATTTTTCCTGCTGCTCTCTGTCATCTCCCCTGTCCCATCCTGTAACTCTTGCTGCTCTTTCAGCTCAGTCTAGCACCTCACATCCAGGCTTTGCCTAAATCTTGCAGGTTTATTCTGCATGATGGCTTTTTAAGTCTGATTGTCTTATTCATCCAAGGAGCTAAAGCCCTCAACTCATCTCTCTTCGTAGTACTTCTCATTTAACACAACATCCATCTCTCTGGGCTTAGCAGCCATTCCCCTGCCCTGCTGTATCACCGTTCTCCCAGCTTTCACTCTGATGTGGCCCTCTGTCTTTCTCCTTCGCCTTCACCATGAGCTGCACGTCATCACTTTCAGAACCAGTTATTGCTCTGTCTCACCAGTGGGGAAAAGTTAATTTTCACATACACTTGATCTGTAGTTCTGGCTCCTTTTGCCATAAATATTTCTAAGGATTATAGAAGCGCAGACTTGATGTTGGAAGGGGTCTCTGGAGGTCGTGTGGTCCAACCCCCCGCTCAAACAGGGCCACCTAGAGGCAGTGGCATAAGGCCATGTCCAAATGGATGCTCTTCTGGTGGACGAAGCTTAGATGTCCCAATGTGAGCTACTTCTGCCTGGCTGAGATACTACGACTGACAGGAATGAACAAGAGGATGAGGAAGGAAACATGCTTTTACGATATTTCAGTGTGGAAGAAAACAGATTTAGTTCAGTTGCTACTCAAGGTGCTTTTAGGAAGTCTGTTTGTGTTGCAGCAAAGTTGGAGCAGCTCTTTTGGTCAGTCCTAAAGGCTGAGAGGTGGTGGTTACGGGTGATGATGCCTTCTTAAACCTCCCATCTGCTCTGCAGCAGCAGGGCTGCCTGAAGTCAAAGAGAAGTTTTCTGATATCTCCCCGTGGCTGCTGAGGTGAGGCCTGGGGTGCTCTCACTCCCTGGAGCACCATTGGCATGGCACGGTGGAGCTGGAGGATCTGTCTCCACCACTGTCCTTTGGGGCCAAGGTGATCTTTGACCTGTGTCGCTTGTGTGCACACAAGTGTGCCCCAAGGCCAAAACACGAATGTAGAATATATATTTGGAAACTATTTCTATACCAGACAGAGGTAGCTGGTTGCTAAACCTGTAAACCCTTCTGCTGGTATCAGATAACTTTTACAAGTCATCGGCAAAAGAACTTCATTTTGGTGTGAAATATGTTGCTGTTTTTAGCTGAGCGTGGAAGAATCAAGCCTCTCTCCAAGAAAGCTTTGACTGTAAATGTTTTAACTGCAGGAACAATCACATGGTGGCTGCTATTCCCGGGTCGATCCAGCTGAATACTGGACCGTCTTTAACAATGTGTGGTAAACCACAGGCTATAACATGCTAGGTGCTGTTCACAATAAATAAAAATGTCAGAGCTTGGCCAATGTTTGGTTCAAACTTGAAACAAAACACACAGCATTTTAACAGGATAACTGTAAAGGCATTTCTCCATATATTTCACGTTGCTTGCTCTTTAATAGAAAGTTAACAGGGATTTTCTTTTTTAGATAGCTACAATTTATTGTGTGTTTCCCTGGTAACTACAACACTGTGAACCTTCCCTCAAAACTCCATTGGGATTCTTGCAATGTTAATGAGCATAATGAACGGTAAATGTAAAGCAAACCCATTGAATCACTTTATTTTAAATTCTGGCAGAGACATAATTTCCCACAGTTCATAAACATTTACAAAAATGGAGTTTACATGTAGAAAAACAGTTGCTTTTATCACTCAGATCAAAGAATATGTTTATCTGGATGTACATGTGCATTTGCAGCCAGCTTTTGAGAAACTCAGGTGACAGTCTTTAAGAAGCTTCACAGGCTACTACCGAGCCTTTGAAGTCTGCAGCTATGCTCACCCGAAAATACCGACATCACTTCGGCTCTCTGTTTTGCATGAGCCTGAAGTTTACACTTCAAAGATTACAGACGACAGTCCAAATTTCCCAAGTTGCTAACAGCACTGGAGCTTAGCGACTAGAATGAAATGGAAAAGTAGGGCACGTTTCAGGACACAGGGCTTTGCATCCAACCCCACACAGTGATCTTGCTGCTCACGAGCCAGACGAATGGCACTTGTGCCCTGGAGAAGCGGCTTTAAGCCTTCTGAAAACGCAGCGGATGGACTCCTATAATGCTAATGACCTTTGTATCAGACCCTAAGATGGAGGAAGCGGAGGAGCAAGAGCTGCAGATAACAACTCAGCAGCTGCCAAGGCTCCTGGCAGACCCTGGCACCCCTCCACAGCCCAGGCTTCCTTTTGTTGCAGCAGCGCGAGTCCAGCGTTTACTGGATGGAGTCTGGTTTTCATCTCAGGTTTTATTCCTCTGTAGTTAATAGAATACCACTAATATAAGTGAGAGAGGGTCATATCCATCAACCTCAGTGGAACTGCTCTGAATTTGTGCAGTTGTACATAAAAGCTGTTCCTGGCACTGTGAGCAGATGGGGCTTGTTTCCTACACAGACAAGCTGGCTTTCCATGCGCTACTGAATCAGCATGCGTCCCGGTGCAGGTCTGCACCACCTCCCAGTGGTGACCGCATCTGCACAGTTATGTCTGTGTTAGGAGGCACATCTAGTTACAGCCTGAGAGTGTCAAGAAAGGCTGGCATTTTGGGGAGGATTTAGAAATTTTAAAAGGGGGTGTTCTGCTGAAGCAGAACAACGCCCTCCTTTATAAATGTTGTGGTTTAGCCCGGCTGGCAGTCAAACACCACACAGCCGTTCGCTCACCCTCCCCCCTCCCTCTCCGGGATGGGGGAGAGAAACGGGAAAGTGAAGCCTGTGAGTTGAGATAAAGACAGTTTATTAAGACAGGGAAAAGAATAACAACAATAATAATAATAATAATAGTATTAATAGTAATAATGTGTACGAAATAAGTGATGCACAATGCAATTGCTCACCACCCGTTGACCGATGCCCAGCCTATCCCCGAGCAGCCGGCCCCCACCCACCCCGGCTAGCCACCCCTATATATTGTTCAGCATGACGTCAGATGGGATGGAATACCCCTTTGGCCAGTTTGGGTCAGCTGTCCTGGGTCTGTCCCCTCCCAGCTCCTGCTGCATCCCTAGCCTGTTCGCTAGCAGGACAGAGAGAGGCTGAAAAGTCCTTGGCTTGGTGTAAGCACTGCTCTACAACAATTAAAACATCAGCATGTTATCAGCGCTCTTCTCATTCTAATCCAAAACATAGCACCCTGCCAGCTACTAGGAGGAAAATTAACTCTGTCCTAACTGAAACCAGGACAGATATCCACCCCTTATTCCATACCATTTATGTCATGCTCAGGTTACACTCTTTCCAATACCTTCTAATTAATCACCATTTTCATCTATGATATATAGCAACCATGGTAGCGATGACATACAGTGTTATATGATAATTAACATACTATAATTCAACTCATGGGCTATTCTCACCCAGTATTAGGTCCCCTTGAGGTACACACCGGACCTCCCCATTCTCTTGCATTACCCACCAAGTGCATCCAGGTCCCTGAGCAAAAGCAATCCCACGAATGGGCTGGCCTTTTCCTGAGGCGGTAGTAGCCCAGACTGTCTTACCCAGCATGTTTCTTACGTGCACTACAGGAACTTTATCCCCTTCTACAGTGCGTAACAGGTTTGATTGGGCAGGTCCAGCTCGGTTGGCAGATCCTCTAGTATTGACTAACCAGGTGGCCTTTGCCAAATGTGTTTCCCAGTTTTTGAATGTCCCAGCACCCATTGCTTTCAGTGTAGTCTTTAACAGTCCATTGTATCGTTCAACTTTCCCGGAGGCTGGTGCATGATAAGGGATGTGATACACCCACTCAATACCATGTTCTTTGGCCCAAGTGTCTATAAGGTTGTTTCGGAAATGAGTCCCATTGTCTGACTCAATTCTTTCTGGGGTGCCATGTCGCCATAGGACTTGCTTTTCAAGGCCCAGGATAGTGTTCCGGGCGGTGGCATGGGGCACAGGATATGTTTCCAGCCATCCGGTGGTTGCTTCCACCATTGTAAGTACGTGGCGCTTGCCGTTGCGGGTTTGGGGGAGTGTGATGTAATCAATCTGCCAGGCCTCTCCATATTTGTATTTCAGCCATCGTCCTCCATACCAAAGAGGCTTTGACCGTTTGGCTTGCTTGATTGCAGCACACGTTTCACAATCATGAATAACCTGTGCTATAGTGTCCATGGTCAGGTCCACCCCTCGGTCACGAGCCCATCTGTATGTTGCATCTCTACCTTGATGGCCTGAGGTGTCATGGGCCCATCGGGCTATAAATAATTCACCTTTATGTTGCCAGTCCAGGTCCACCTGAGCCACTTCAATCTTAGCAGCCTGATCCACCTGCTGGTTGTTTTGATGTTCTTCAGTAGCCCGATTCTTGGGCACATGAGCATCTACATGGCGTACCTTTACAACCAGGTTCTCTACCCGGGCAGCAATATCTTGCCACAATGCAGCAGCCCAGATGGGTTTGCCCCGGCGTTCCCAGTTGTTCTGCTTCCATTGCTGTAGCCACCCCCACAGGGCATTTGCTACCATCCATGAATCAGTATAGAGATAGAGAACTGGCCACTTTTCTCGTTCAGCAATATCTAAGGCCAGCTGGATGGCTTTCACTTCTGCAAACTGACTCGATTCACCTTCTCCCTCAGCAGCTTCTGCAACTCGTCGTGTAGGACTCCATACAGCAGCTTTCCATCTCCGATGCTTTCCCACAATACGACAGGACCCATCAGTGAACAGGGCATATTTCTTCTCATTTTCTGGTAGCTTGTTGTACAGTGGGGCTTCTTCAGCACGGACCACCTCCTCCTCTGATGATATCCCAAAGTACTTGCCTTCTGGCCAGTCCATAATCACTTCCAGGATTCCTGGGCGACTGGGGTTTCCTATTCGAGCCCGCTGAGTAATCAGTGCAACCCACTTGCTCCATGTAGCATCAGTTGCATGATGTGTAGAGGGGACCCTTCCTTTGAACATCCAACCCAGTACCGGCAGTCGGGGTGCCAGGAGGAGCTGCGCTTCAGTACCGACCACTTCCGAAGCAGATCGAACTCCCTCATATGCTGCCAATATCTCCTTTTCGGTTGGAGTATAGCGGGCCTCAGATCCTCTGTATCCCCGACTCCAAAACCCCAGGGGTCGACCTCGAGTTTCCCCAGGTTCTTTCTGCCAGAGGCTCCAGGTGGGGCCATTCTCCCCGGCTGCGGTGTAGAGCACATTCTTTACATCTGGTCCTGTTCGGACTGGCCCAAGGGCTACTGCATGAACTATTTCCTGCTTAATTTGTTCAAAGGCTTGTCGTTGCTCAGGGCCCCATTCAAAAGCATTCTTCTTACGGGTTACTTGGTAGAGCGGGTTTACAATCAGACTGTAATTTGGAATATGCATTCTCCAAAACCCCACGACACCTAGGAAAGTTTGTGTTTCCTTTTTGCTAGTTGGTGGAGACATAGCTGTTATTTTGTTGATCACATCCATTGGGATTTGACGACGTCCATCTTGCCATTTTATTCCTAAAAACTGGATCTCTCGTGCAGGTCCTTTGACTTTATTTTGTTTTATGGCAAAACCGGCCTTCAGAAGGATTTGGGCTATTTTCTTCCCTTTCTCGAAAACTTCCTCTGCTGTGTCACCCCACACAATGATGTCATCGATGTACTGCAGGTGTTCAGGAGCTTCCCCCTGCTCCAGCGCAGACTGGATCAGTCCATGGCAAATGGTAGGGCTGTGTTTCCACCCCTGGGGCAGCCGATTCCAAGTATATTGGACTCCCCTCCAAGTGAAAGCAAACTGTGGCCTGCACTCTGCTGCTAGAGGGATGGAGAAAAATGCATTAGCAATATCAGTTGTGGCATACCACTTGGCTGCCTTTGATTCCAGTTGGTACTGGAGTTCTAGCATGTCCGGCACTGCAGCACTCAGTGGTGGCGTGACTTCGTTCAGGCCACGATAGTCCACTGTTAGTCTCCACTCACCATTAGACTTTCGCACTGGCCATATGGGACTATTAAAAGGTGAATGGGTCTTGCTGATCACTCCTTGGCTCTCCAGTTGACGAATTAGCTTGTGGATGGGAATCAGGGAGTCTCGGTTGGTGCGATATTGCCGCCGGTGCACAGTTGTGGTAGCGATTGGCACTTGCTGTTCTTCAACCCTCAGCAACCCCACAACAGAAGGGTCCTCTGAGAGACCGGGCAAGGTAGACAACTGTTTAATGTCCTCTGTCTCTAAGGCAGCTATGCCAAAAGCCCAGCGGAACCCTTTTGGGTCCTTGAAATATCCTCTTCTAAGATTTTCTAGGAGGAAAATTAACTCTGTCCTAACTGAAACCAGGACAATAAAGATCTCCAACAAGGAAAAAATTAGATGATTTTTTTTTTTAATTTTAGGGTCTTTCAGAATATTTAATTTTGCTTTAATCTTTTATAATGTAATATATCTGTAATATCAAGTTACAAATAAAATGAAGTGTGGTTTCAAAATGAGAAACTGGAACACTAGAGGCTGACTAGCATTAGAGATTTTCAGAAGAAAATTGCTGTGTCCTGAGATTTCCACATTTCTGTGGAGTTCTTTGTTTTGTGGCTACATTTTTTTCCCCTGGTGCTTTGTTACTGTGCTGTGAGAACTGTAATATTGTGTAAACTGAAACATCAAGTACCTCCCACCATCAGAAGATGTCTTTGGCATATTTTGGTGGGCAATATGTTTGTGTTCAAGCAGGATGCTCAAATCACACACAGAGTTGTGACAAGGATCTAATAAGGTTGAAAGCGCATGAAACCTGATTAAATGATGCTTCCAATTAGAGGCAGGTATTATTTATCAGAAATGCAAAAAGGTTTTAAATTAAATTTGAGGGCTGAGAGGGTCAGATGACATGCACAAATTAGCTTAATCCTAATTCTCGTATGAATGGAGCATGTGGTTTAGGAACTCTGCTGCAGCAAAGCTATTAAATGGGGGATTTGTGGACGGGGCAAAGGAAATTTTCACCCCCACAGCTGAAATGACAGGGAAATTGTTCATTGGGCAGGTCAAAAGATATTTTGTGAGGGCCTCCTCTGAAAGGCGCTGCGGGGTACTGGGATAACCTCCCATCCCTAATACTGAAAGGTGAAAGTGGGATGTGTAACTGCTTATTTTCTTGGCACCCTTATGGGGTTTGCAGGATTCATTTTGGGGTGATCCCTGGGATGTGTGCACACTGCAGGATGCATGGCACAGCTCAGCACACGGATATCTTCACTGAAGGCATACCACTGAGCTTGTCCCAACACAAGCTGGAGCTGTGGTGGCCCCATTAATGTGCACATTTACTTCCATTCCTATAACCTTCGTCTCTGTTTCTCTGGTTGCTGTATCCCAGCCCCAATTCTCAGTTCCCTGCACCTTCTTGTGCTTCCTAGACCTGGACAGACATCCCTAAGGGTCTGTCATATCTACGATCCCAGGTGGATGACCTTGCCTAGGAGAACTGTGATGCACATGTGCCCTGTGAGCTGGGTGGCAATGGGGACATTTCTGGCTCATGTTAAGGCCACATGGCTTGTGTCAGGTGTTGTCTGAAAGTTCAGCCCTCCCAGTGGACACGTGATGTTATCTTTGGGTGCCAAACAGGCTCCTGGTTGAGGACTTCAGACAACACCAGAATCTGCCTTTTGTTTTCCAGAGACTGAGTTATGGACTTAGAAACAGGGTTATGGTTTGTGACATTCAGGGCTGCACATCCCAGTTTATTGATTTATTTGTCCATACCAAGGGCATTTTTTAACCAGCTTGTCTTGGCTATGGTGGGAGCTGGGGCCAGGGGGTGTGAACACGGAGTGGGGTTAGTGCCCTCAATGCAGGGGACAGATGAGACTACGGTTTGTGCAGGGATATATTTTAGCTGAAGCACTGATGCTTGTAAGGAAAGGGATGGGACAGAAAGACATAAGAGCATTTTGCCAGACCTTCTTCTGTGTTTCATTTGCAAGTGTGTGTACTGCAAAGAGCCCAGCCAAGGGCTGGAGATGTGTTCAGGCTGGGCTTCCAGAGAAGAAAAGCTGGAGAGCCAGGATTAGGTCAGTGCTCAACTCATGCAGAGGAAAGCAAAAGAGGGAGTGGGAGTTAGAGACCTGATCAGAGTTATGGCATGTGAACAGGGAAGCAGAGCCAAAGTCACGGCCAGTTTCTGCAGTTCATACTCAATTATTCAATTGGAAAGAGGTGGAAATGTGTTGGTGTCTGAGATGTGTTCCCAACTTCACCCCATGTGTGTGAATAACACCCCGTTCTCTCTTGGTGCTGGGTGGGTGAGCCAGTTTGGGTCTCACCCCTAGGCTGGGCAGTTTTGTGGTTAGTTGCACGTATTGAAGGGATTTGGAAGAACATGGCAGCAGGTCTTGAGAATTTTAAATTTAATTTTATTTGTTAAAAGTTATTTAAAAATTAAAATACAATTTGAAGTTTTAGAATTTGTTCAGGACACATGTTCAGGATCTGTATGTTTTTAAAATAAAATGCTATATTCCTCATTTTTGGTTATCAGTGTGTGCCTGTAAGGAAACAGCCTTCAGATGGGGTTCTGGTTGTGAAAAATATTGCTGCAGAATGAGAAGTAGAGCTGAATTTTGTTGATCTCACTTGATTTGGTTGCCTTATTGTGAATTTGTGCTCGATATGTATTCTTAACAGAGGCTGGTCTTAAATTAGGGATAACCTTTATGAAACTGGTGATTACAGAGCTATGGTTATTTTTAAATGTTCTTCTCCTATGATGGAGAGTATTGGTATCACTTTATTTGAATACCTTAAGTTCAAGTTTTCTGTGGTGCTTTATGCTTTTTTCATTCCCTATATTATTGTTCAAGTTACTTCTACAGGACTTGAAAGAAGCATTGCAGATCCAAGCTTATAGCTGAACTTTGGCATGATGGTGAAGGAAAATAGAAAGTTTGCATCAGCTTGTTTTACTCGCAGTGAATTTTCACAGGGAAGAATATGCCTTATCTATGGCCAAGGTGAGGTTTAGTGCTAGATTCTATTGTAATGCTCAAAATGCAACATTTTGTTTCAATTAAGGTTTCCAGTCGTGTGGAGGAAATGTCTAACTAGTGTCAATTTATTTAAGTGTTCTATTCTTAGGCTTGTGTGGCCTTGAGTGCCTTGTTGACAGCCAATGCTTGGGTAATATAGGGTTTATGAGACTAAAGGATGCATAATGAGGCTTATAATATAAATTTGCCAGTTGTACTGAGGCCACGCAAAGGCTGGGATTAGTTTGGAGGGTAATGAAAAGTTGAATTGGAAAGCCAGGGTTTTGGCTGTAGTTTGCCAGCTGCACAGGGAAGAGCCGAGGTCTGCTTCCACTTGGTTTGAAACCCTCAGTCTGAAGGCCTTGTCTGGAGCCAAAGTCAAGGGTGGATTTGGGGTCAAGATGCACTTAAGGGTCCTTGTTATGCACCAAAATACTTCTCCATGAGGCTGCTCTGGGATTTCCTGTGTTTTTAGGAAGAGCTGAAATGCTACGGTGACACCATCAATGAAAGAAACACACTATCAATAATGTTGTCCTTGACATCAAATGTCATCTCTGGGCCATGGATTATGTTCTCCACATCTGTGGTATAAGCAAAATCCCAAGAGTGATCCTCATGCCCCACCTTGAGTAAATACTGTTTTCTAGGCTGGGTACTCTGAGTTCCCATCCCGTGCTGTCCCTCTGGCAAAGCCACTGAGCCCAGTCTTCCCTTTTTTCCATTAGGGATGATAAAGCAGAGCCTACCTCAGAAGCTACCAGAGAGATTTTAGTAAAGATTTTAGAGCATCTTGGCTAAAATGTTCATGAAAGATTAATGTATCGTTTTGCTTTGTGCTATGAGAAGAGAAGAAAAGGTTAGATTTCCCTCTGTCTCTTTCTCTGGATATAGAAGAATATTGTTTGAGAGAAAGATGCATTTTATTGCTAAAAAAGCAGTTTCGGGTCACTCCACATATAGCAATAACAGCTGTATTTAGCAGAGTACTTTGTCAGAAGAAAACAAAAAAGATCAAATGCAGGGAGGGAAAATCAAAGAGTTATGATTTAGTTGTTTTTTAAAGCCTAGCTTAGCTAAATTCAGTGATATTTTTTCAAAGGAGAAAAGTACCACAGTAAAACATTTATTGTTTTGGTTTTTTCTGAGTTCAATCATTAAACCCAAAAATCAATTATTCACACAGTTCTCATTATAGATTATACTAGAGGTAGAAGTTGTAAGATAGCTTTTTGGATGGCCTGACCCACAACCATTTAAGATATCATTTGGTTTAAACGGATGTTGGCAAGATCCTTAGTAAGTATGTGAATGATTAAAGAAAGACGGATCTTTGAAAATTAGAAGAAAAGATCTGAGTGTGAAAAGTCCTACAAGACATGTGAGAACTAACTCATCTGCATGGCTTGTGCTCAGACCAGTTTGGTGGAGAACTGTTGAGGCCTGAGGCACAAAGAAAGCTGTTTGGGCAGCAGAAGCCAACTTGCGGGCTGTAAAGTGATTTGTTTCTATTTCCTTGTATCAATTTGAAAAGTCAAGTCAGAATTACAGCTCTGAAATAAACACAGTTGGGAGTTTATGTGAGTTCAGGATGGCATAATCTGTATGTTTTGGACATGCTAGGGGAAGGAGAAGAAACATTTGCAGCCAACTTGCCAACATGTTTCTCATCTGACATATCAACAAGTCAGTTGAGGTAATGGGAGAGATAAATGTTTTAAGTTGTAAATGCTTAAGAAGCTGAGAGTCTGGAAGAGGGGATTAGTTTTGAAGTTGAGCAGTCATTTACAGCCAGATACATGGGATGGTGTGAGAGGACTTGGACACTTGTGAAGACCTTGATGCCCACTGGCGTGTCCTGAGACAGGTGCCCTGGCTGGCACTCGGGGCACAAGGTGTTTGGCTTCCTGCAGAGCAGATGTGCACAAGGCAGAGGGCAAGCAGGAGTCCTTCTCGGCCAGAAATGTTTGTCCTTTGGGCTGCACACAGCCTGCCAAAATGTTCATCCACCTGGCAGCCACCTCTCCCCAGCTCCTGTCCTGGGGCACAGGCAGAGAGCTGCAGCTGGACGAGCTGCCCTGGCTGGCAGCTGGCTCCTAGGACCAGGCCTTGCTGTGCTGGGACCAGGCCTGCTCAGAAATACTGCTCCTATGGAAATTTCCAGCCAAAGATGGAAGAATTCCTTGTTGAGAACTGAGCTGACAATGAGGGAGATAGAGGGGAAAAGTGTTATCAACACTGATGTTATCACACCTGCGTTAAATTCATGGTTTCTCAGAAATGTGGGAGTTCAAGGGCTCCTGGTGCCCACAGGGCTGGGTAAAGCTGAGGATCTGTCCAAAGCTCCTGAGCTTGCTCTTGACTCAGAGCCATTGGGTTCCTGTTCAAAGCCCGGTGAAGTCGGAGGAAGCATGGATTGCTCTGTGGTCCTCTGTCACTCAGCCACTGGAACAGGCCACCCACTGAGCTGAAGCTTTTGGGTTTTCATCAGTTTTAAAAACTAACTGATATGAATCATGATAATGTAGATCTTGCCTTTAGCAGTCAGCAAAGCCACTTACAGAACTGCAGCCTTTATACGGCTGGAGATATCTCAGCCGTGTCACTGGAACTCAAGGGCAGGAAAACCTTCAGGGATTTATTAACACAGAGCAATTTTTCCTTGTTCTGAAAGCCTCTTAATACTTTCTGCAGCATATACCTTCTTTTATCTCTGGACTTTCTGATCATGTTTCATCTTCCATTGCCTAAGGCTTCAGCTGGCTCTAGAAACTGCCCCGTCCTCGCCTTGGAAAGACGTGTTGAAGTGCCTTGTTTTCTGTTTTACAGGTAGGGAACCTGGGAGTAGGACCATTTAAGGCTGGCATGTTTGCCAGTGATTATGGAAATATCTGTAATTGCACATCTTAACAGTCAGTGTGATTTTATGATGTATGCGTGTTGTTTTAAGTCTGTTGAAGTCAGCAGGAGACAGGGAGGATTAGAAAGGAGGAAAATCAAGCCACGCATCTTGGGGTAGGTGTAAGGATCAAATGCCCCTATTTCAGCCTACTGACTTCAGTCTCTCCGTGATTCAGTCCTTCCCTCTGCAGAGCGAAGCCGCGATCACGCTGCTGAGAGCTAGGGACGGGACCTTGGCCGGTTAAAGAGCTCTTCAACCCTTCTCCTCTGTCCGGGCCACCCGCTGCAGCACCCCGGGAAGTGCCTTCTGCCTGGGATCACCGTGCCCGCTGGGTTCCCCAGCAATGATGGTGATTCATCGAGCTATAGGGTTGGGCTGGCAGTAGGTGCGGCCATAGCCAGACCCTGCCATGGGCCGCCCTACCTGGGGTGGGCTGATGCCAGCCAGCCCTTCCCTCTCTGCCCACTCAGACCCAGAGTTTCTTCTCATTTTCACGTCCATCTGCAAGTTTTGGCCATGCGCTCAGTCCCTCCTGCAAGGCTGCTCCTATATTTACAGCATATTTCTGAATTGCAGAAAAAGTAGCTGGTGAAATTTGCAGAGGCAAGCAGAGATAAGTGTCCTATAAAAGCCCTGTTTTAGAAGCTTAAGCAGGGTTAAAGCATCCGAGCAGTCTCATGTAAAAAACGGAGTTACTGGAATTTTGGTATTGCTATTGGTAAAATAAAATGGATTTCAGGTCTTTATTATGCAATCAAAATACTCAAATCACCATTTGAACTAAATGAAAGTTTACTGTGTACGCACGTAATTGTTTTTCCTGCTACCTATTACTTGATTGGGGTTGGGTAAGGTTAGCAAAAGAATTAAATTAATTTTCTTTGAAAGTTATGCATTATGAAGTAAGAGGTATAACAGTTACATTGCAAATGGCAAATGTCTCGAGGGTTTGGTTTATAGACTTGTTTATATTTTCATTTTAATGTTTATTACTTTCTCGGTGTCATTTCCACTTTTGTATCTCCATACCCATTACACTTTTATTATCTCTTTTATAAAATCAATGGCTGCAAACCAGAGAATTTTGTTGTTGAAATAAATAGATCCAAATATATCTATACATAAATTAAATATCGTGGATGTGAAAAGGACTTTTCTGAAGTCATCAAGCTTAAACTGAAGGCAATTAGTAGCTGACCTTTCATTTTTATGGACCGTGGCATGCAGCACATTCATCTGACTTGGCAGATTTGAAATTATCTGAGTGATAGCTGAACTGCATTGAAAAATATATTAGTAAAATTAGTGCTCATGAAAGGCAACAGATCGACAGCCTCAGAAATCAAATGCTCACAAGCTAGATGCAAAACCCACTGAAGTCAATTATAAGTCTCTTGGCTTCAGCGGGTTCAGGATGAGGGCCTTTGCCACTGTAGTTTATACAGCCTTTTCAGGGGCTGCACAAATTTCAGCCAGTGGTTGTTCACGTAATTCAACTGATGCATGCTCCCAAACAAGCCGTGAGACCCGTGGGTGGAAAGTGCTGTCACGGACCAAGGGAGACCTGATCACAAAACTCAGCAAGTCAAAGAGATGAGAGGACAAAGGAGAGCCACTGGGCTATCTCGGGAAACTGGTGAAAATGGAAACGCTGCCTTAGCCGAAGTGTGTCCAAACACAGTCACCCTTGCCAGCATTAGGGAAATTTTGTGCCTGGTCAAGCAGCTAGGGACGTTTGTTATTGTTCCTATTACAAAAATATTCACTGGCTGTAGAGACAGACAGAATGAGGAAAAGGTGTTTATGATCAATGCTGTGAATTGGTAGCTGTTGTACCCATGATTAAAGGAGATTTATGTTTTATATTGCCAAGGAAAGTTCTGTCAATGTCTAGCCAAAGTGGGATTCAGCTAGTCGGTGTAGGAAAAGCCCCAAACATCTGTCAGAGCTGTAACATCACATCCAGGCAGCCACTCGGTGTAAATGTGAGGATTTGTGGTAATGTAGAGTCCATGTGATCCTGGGTATCTACCACATCCCAGGGGGCTGGGCCAGGAGACGCGACAAGAACAGGCACAGCCCAGCAGGAGCTTGGCCCTCAATGAACTCAGCTCCAAGGGACAGCCAGAGACTGCTTCATATTTCTCCTCAGTCCCTCCACATTTCAGTTCTCCTCCTTGCTTATGAAGGCCTGTGGTTCCTTCCCCAACTAGATATTGGACTGAAATTTCCATGGCTTCAAACCATAGGTAAAAATAAGACCGTCATACTCCTTTTTCATACCAGAGCTGAGTTTGGGCTGCATGGCTTGACTTTATAGTTTCATGAGTGCCAGTGTTGACTGAGATCATGGGTACTCTAATTCTGTTATTTAGATTTATTTGCAGAGTCTGCTAAATACTTGAGGAGGTGTGAGATGTTGTCCTGGTTTCAGTTAGGACAGAGTTAATTTTCCTCCTAGTAGCTGGCAGGGTGCTATGTTTTGGATTACGATGAGAAGAGCGCTGATAACATGCTGATGTTTTAATTGTTGTAGAGCAGTGCTTACACCAAGCCAAGGACTTTTCAGCTTCTCGCTCTGTCCTGCTAGCGAGCAGGCTAGGGATGCAGCAGGAGCTGGGAGGGGACAGACCCAGGACAGCTGACCCAAACTGGCCAAAGGGGTATTCCATACCATCTGACGTCATGCTGAACAATATATAGGGGTGGCTAGCCGGGGTGGAGGGGGGGGCCGGCTGCTCGGGGATAGGCTGGGCATCGGTCAACGGGTGGTGAGCAATTGCATTGTGCATCACTTATTTCGTACACATTATTACTATTAATACTATTATTATTATTATTATTATTGCTGTTGTTATTCTTTTCCCTGTCTTAATAAACTGTCTTTATCTCAACTCACAGGCTTCACTTTCCCGTTTCTCTCCCCCATCCCGGAGAGGGAGGGGGGAGGGTGAGCGAACGGCTGTGTGGTGTTTGGCTGCCAGCCGGGCTAAACCACAACAGATGTCTCACCAGAAATGAGTGACTTTTCTGGTGTGCTTAAGAGACTTTTGAGTTGGAGTCCCCTTTCAGGGATGCCTGTCAGGGAAGCGAGGTGGTCCTGCCCCTCTCCTCCGTCCTGATCTTGCTTCTGGAGCAGGCTTAGTCTCTTGCAAATTTGTGCTTCTCTTCACTGTAAAGTGAAGCAAATCTCCAAGGCAAACTTAAGTCTGTACATCCAAAGCTAATGGAATGGAGACCCTTAATTCACTCCGGTATTTCAGAAGTACCATTCCCCTGTCCTTACACTATCAAATCAGTCTCCTGGTTGCCATTGGGCAACCCCAGACCCATCTTTGGGCATCTGAGGACCAGCCAGGTGCCAGGTTTCTTCTGGTGTTTTCATGGAAAGGCTGTTCTAGAGCTTCATCACATTTGATGTTAGTCTGTTCCTTCTGATTTTGTCTTTTTCCCTCTCTCTGCCAGTCTTCTCCAGGCTTACTAGGAAAATGAGGTGGTGGCGAGGAAACTAATCGCCTTATGAGAAGTAAGTGAGCTGCAGGAAATTAGCCCAGTGGTCTGAACAGTGAAATGCAGCATTTGGTAATGATCAGGCTTCTGGTGTGTTGAGATCTTGCCTATTCAGCTGACCAGTATTGCCTTGTATTGTGCTCATGTTTTCCCATCTGTTTGTCTGTATCAGTCTTTTATTTCATGTTTCAATCCAAAGCTACTTTGGAGTCGGGCCATCTTTTTGGCTTGAATATGTATAACATCAATCCCAGTGGGATTTATGATTATGACTTCCATAAGGAACACAATATGAATAATAATATGAATAAAACTAGATAATATAATTAAGCTTGCCATAGAACATCTAATACAAATCCTATATCTAAAAATAGAACGCCACAAGCAAGAGAGATGTTCAAATTCATTTCAAGTGATTTTTTTTTTTTTGTCACTGGTATTTGCAAGCGGACGGGGGAACTATATTTCAACAAACTTGCCTTTCCACTTATAAATATTCTAAACTGGATTTTTAGGAAATAACTGTTGAACTGTGCCCATCCCTGCTACTCCACACTGAACCTCCCAACGCATATTAAGCAGGATGCCAGTAATGATGTGGTCTTGTAGTTTTGCCTGACGAAACAGAGAAAGCTTTGAGATCTAGCTCCTTGTGTGGTGGACAAAGCATTTCATTACATTTAAGCAATGAGCACAATGTTCCTTTTTAACAGTCATTATTGTTGTTGAAGAGGGAGAAGAAAGATTGTGATCCAACACATCACTTACCTTAAATGGGCTTTGAAGTAATGAATAGCTGTGGTTGTTGGTAGTGACAATTTATGGAGCCGTTGGCTATTGCTGCTGATCCTAATGACCAGTATTTCTCCAGGTAGTGTTATTTGCATAGTGGTAGCACTCTGTGTGCTGATCATGGAGCTGGACACTCTGGAAGATGCAGCACAAAAGATCATTTCTGCCCCCAAGAATTTACAGCCCAATTACAGTAAGGTCTTTTCCTTACTGTAAGGAATGTGGCAACAGACAGCTAGGTAGGAGACCCAGAGGAAGGGTGGTCTGTTGACAGCCCAGTGGTCCAAGTGAAATAAATTAAGGGTTCAACTGAGACAAGTGGCTTGGGAACTTTATTTTGGAATTATTAACCTTAGGTATTATCAAGTTTGAGTTCTGTTTTGAATGTAGGAGTGTTTTGCTTCCTTATTTTTGCCTTGGTGGTGGTCTGAAATTCTAAAAAAGAGGAGCACAGGGAAGACTGTAAAGACTTGTTAAAGCTTCATGATCTACTTACTTGAAAACACTAATCAAGTAAAGAGTAGTCTCCTTTGAGAAGAAATGCTCTGTGTGCGTAACTGAGGAGATCTGCTGGGCCTGACCAGAGGATGAGACTACAAAAGGGACATATCTCTCCAGCCACTAGAGAGATGAGAAGAAGGAAAAAGAAATCATCTTTTTCAGAGGTAAATAGGATCCTGGTTTGACAAAAAGACTTAAATCCAAGTCCAAACCATGCAGAAACAGGGAGAGAGCTGAGCCACAGAAGTGCATAATGCCATTCTTTTACCTGGACTTTGTTTGTTTTGTTGTGTAAGTAAAGGACGAGAGTTAGAGACCTTTGCAAAGTCTGTGGATTGCATACCTCACCTCGATGGCATCTCTGGAAGCAATCTGTAAATCAGTGCTCATGAGACTTGGGTGAGACTTGCACAATTGAGGAGTTAGGGAGAGCTGGTGCTGTCTGGCAGGATACGATGTCTTGGTCAAAGGTGGTAACGAGTGCTCTTCGGAGCCTGATGTTAGCTCCAGTTTACATTCCCTCTTGTCTCAGGAGGCTTTGGAAGGACAGGGATTCATAAGCATGCACATTGTTCACTGTCACCAAAGGGAGCCCTGCACAGGACGTGTCCTCTGGTATGTCCCTGTTAAAAGGGTGGCATGTCCTGTGCTGATGGCTGTACCCAGCAAGGGCTGGGGTTGGTTAGGATGAAGCCAGGAGCCTTCCACATTTTCTTTTCTCTCAGCTTGCTTACTGGCTATCCAGTAAAATATCCCCAGACCATTTTCTGCTTGTTCCCTTTGAACAGCCTTCCTTGATAAAATGCAGAGAGCAGTAAATGCACGCGTCCTGTAGCTGCCACTTTGTATATTGAATTAGTAAAGCTTAATAAGTCCCCCATTAGTTTGTTGCACTATGGAGAATACAGGTGCTTTTCTGCATAAAATTTTCACACAACACAGCAGGAGTTGCACTTTAAGCCTAAATGGCATGTTATCTAGTTATCTAATTTTTGCACGTTAATCCTCTCAAGATGTCTGTTAACATAAACCTCATTAATTAATGGTCCTTTAGCATCTGCAAATGTATGATTCAGTGTTTTAAAGGAAATTGGAAGACCACAGAGTATTGTATTATGACTCATAATATCAATACCATTTAAAGGCATGTAAAATAGCTTAGCTGACTCCTTGACACTGAGGCACATGGCACAGAAACATGCCACCCTCCAGTCAAAAAAAACAGGTCTTATTTCTGCTAACTGCATGTGTACTTATGTTCTTAGACAATCACAGCTATAGCAACACTTTGACAATTGTCTTCATGTGAGCGTGTTTTGTTAAGGAAAAAATGGGATTCTCACTGAAAATAAACATCTAAAAAGGCATGGAGGTCTGAATGATACCCACTAGACTTGCTTTTTGATCAATGGAGATAAGCAGGCAGCTCCAGAATGTAACTCACCTGATCACAAGCTAAGAGAATTCACATCTAACCCTTATGCAAACACCAGTGTTGAAACAAGCTTGAGTTTAAAGCTTTATTTAGCAAAAAGTGAGTTCTTAAGGGACTTGTGGCATTCCTTTGCCTTTCTTATTCTGAATGGGAAATAGCAAACAGCCTATTGTCTCTGTTTTGGCATGTCTGAGGCCAGAAAATGTGTCAGAGGTGCACTGTGGTACTGAAATTCAAGCCTTTATTTCCACTCCAGAGGGATCTCGGATTTTTAAGCAAATGGCCAAACTTCTGGATATTTCTTTTGCAAAGAAAATTCCAATTCCAACTTTTTCTAGTGCTTGCAATAGTGCCTTCCATCAGAAGATGTGAGCCCACTTAATAAGATCAAACCTTTACCAATAGAAAACTTACACAACAGAAATGGGAAAGATTGTACCAAAAGTATGATATATTCATGTATCATCACCATGCATTTCTACTCAAAATCTTAAATGTTATCTGTGGATGGGATGGAGCAGACTTGATGGAGATCATGAAGAGAAAAGGAAGCACATTATAAATGTTTTTGCTCAAGAAGGCTGGAGTTAAGTCTCCTGTGGACAGACTTAATCATGGATATACAACTTAAATCCTCCCATTAGCAATATTGTCTTAAACCTTGTGGGTTATTTATTGCTGGTAATGTTTTTAACAGAAGGGCTGATTAGCTGTTGGAGCAAACTACCAGGGAAAGCAGTGGATTCCTCTTCTCCTCAAGTCTTCATCTCAAAATTGGAAGTCAACATTGCTATGCTCAATACAGCAGCTACAGGATGAAATTTACTGTCTGTATTACATGAGCTGAATGCTGAAATGTCCCATCTGGCCTGAACATTTATGAATTTCGGTGTTTCTAAAGTGCCTACGGATACTTGAATAAAAGGAACACTTGGAAGTACAACATATTTTATGGGAGAGCTCCATCTGCCTTGTGTGGAGGTAAAGAAAACCTCACGCATTCATACAGTGAGCTCAGATACACGCACGTTTTATTGAACTTGTTACAACTTTCAACCAAGTGGGTGTCTAGACATAAATAAGCAAGGCCAGACTAGTTTTACTAAAATACATATTTCTCTCACCTTGACAGGCATGCAAGGGGCTGCAATTGCCTGTGTATCAAGGACAATTTTAACAGCAAGACCATTCACCTCAGGGGACCACTCTCACTTTTTTATTTAAAAAAGGAGAAAAGAAACCCTAGCTTAAACATATGATGGCTTTATTATGTGAAATCCAATAGGAAATGAAGTAAGAATATCAGCCTGCTTTCATTTGGGTAGTTTCCTAGCAAGGGATTTTGTTTTAACTTGGAAGAGGGAAGCTGTGTCGGAGGCTCACTGCCCTTCACCTAAACATCAGGACCTAAAATTTAATTGTACGAAGGTTGTTGGGTGAGCTGGGTGGTACGAAAGGTAGAGCAGGCTTGATGGGAACTGTCTCCCAGGGTTTGATTCAGGTTCTGCGGCTCTGGAGGGGAAGATTCAGCTGTAGAAGCAGAGGGAAAAGACCCCTCTGAAAGACCGCAGCATATCTGTTGGTTTGCTGCTCGTGTGCACATGGATGTGTGTGTGTGTGTCTGTGCACACTCGCTGTATAAGCCAGCTAAATTCCATCTTCATGGACAGTTTAATGGAAAGTTAGCTTGAAAATGCAGTATATCATATTTCATGAATTTAATAGGGTTTTCATGATTTTACAAAGTGCTTCAACCAGACACTCATGGCTGGAGGCTGCACAGTAGGAGACCTGAAACACTGCATCTGTGTTTTTCAACTCTCGCCAGAACCCACTGAATTTGATCCGGAATGACTACACATCTTTGGAATGTACATTCACTTTTCTCTTGCCTTATCCAAATAAAAAAGGGAGGGGAAAAAAAGAGTCCTATGAGAATTCCATATGGAAACACTAAACTAGCATTATAAAGGATTTCCTATAAACAAAATTACGGTCACAAATTTTGGACTTGGACAACATTTGAAACAAAGGACCTTTTGTCTCCCTCTTTTTAATATTTTACACACACTTTTTAAAAATAGATATATATAAGCACATGCGCACGTATACACTCATGCAAAAATGAATTTATATATTAGTTTGAGGTCCATTTGCAGTCTTTTTTTTTTTTTTGAGTTTGCAGAACTCCTAACAAGAGCAAACTTTCATCGTTCTGTGCACTAAATCCCCTGAAAATAAATATCCAGGGCAACTTCAAGAGCCCTTAATTAGAAGCACATGTGTGGTGTTACAAATTTCTGGCTGAGGCGGCTGAGTTGTAATTTAATGTTATGATCTGCCATAAATATTATCCATAATGAGCAGACTTCATGTTACACTTCTGTACGTCAGATAACTGCAATATTTTTGCTTTTGTTCAATCACTAAACCTTAAGTGACATTTAAAATTAGAAAGAAAGAAAGAAAGAAAGAAAGAGAGAAAGAAAGGAAGGAAGGAAGGAAGGAAGGAAGGAAGGAAAGAGAAAGAAAGAAAGATAGAAAGAAAGAAAGAAAGAACGAACGAACGAACGGACGGACCAGTTTTCCCACCAGGGAACTGAACATTTTTGTCTTCCTAGCTGTAAAGAGAGGTATTGATTTTATTCTGTTTTCTTTGTTATACTTTAAAAATGTGGTAAACAGATAATAACGTGGAGATGATGGGGGAAGGGGGATAATAGGGATGGGAGGTTAGTGAGATGACTGCTGGTTTTGAACATGTTTCTGATAGCAGCTTCCTGGAATAAGTGCTGTGTTTCCTTCCCCAAACCCCTCACAGCTCGTTACTGCACGAAAACCCAGATCATTTCTGTCCCTGTGCTATGCCTGACCAAGGGGCAGTTGTCTATCATACTGCAGGAAGTTGAGGATTGAGGAGAAAATTCTGTATGCTAATTTTAAGCAGTTTGTGATTTGGTTCTGCAGCCTTGGCATGGCCTATGTATGAGTGTGTATATGTATATATGTGTGTGTGTGGAAGGAGAGGGTAACGAACCAGCTGGTAAATTTATAGTACAAATATGCAACTGTAAGGATTTTTTACTGGTTTCCTAAATGTGTGTGAAATGATGCAGAAATAGCGTGGGGCCATGGAACAAGTCCACAGCCTCATAACTCATGTATAAAAAGGCAGTGCAGTTTTGGACTTCAACCAAGTGCGCAGGCTGCATGGTTTTTCTCTTTGCAGAGTGCTCTGCCCCCCCTCCCCCCCCCCCCATTTAAAATGACAAGCCTTATCTGGTGCTCATGACTTCAGGTATGTGACTCCCGGGCTCACGATCCTAGACAGAAGATGTTGCGTGTCCTCAGCCTATGCTCCCTCCAGCAGTCTGAGCATCTCCCCCATTTTCTCCCACTCAAACAAGCCTTTGGGTTGGAAACTGCTTTTATGCCTGATCCAAAAAAAAACTACTGCAAGAATGAGCAAAAATCTCCGTCAAAGAGCCCAGGGTGTGGACATGTCTCCTTTATTGACTGCAGCAGCTCGACAGAAAACGTGGCTCCTGCAGCTACATGCTGACAGAGCTATTCAGAGCTGTAAACCTTCCAGGTGACAGGTAATCTCTGAAAGTCCGCCAAGCTACTTTGTAAACTTCAGCTACATAGGAGAGAAGTTAAAAGCTATAACGATGCCCATCAGTTCCCATGATGGATATGCTGCTCTATTTCTGACTGTGTTGAATGTCTCCAACTAAACCTTTTATTAAAGTCCTGGAAATAAAATACCTCTACATCCCCCTACCCCTTCCATCTTCTAGTTTCTGGAACCAGAAGTGCCAAGATATGGAGAGGCTGTTGTCGAGACATTTCTCCCAGAAGTGATGGAAATACCCATTTCTCTGTGACTGCCAGGATCAATTCGTAGGCTGGGAGTGTTCAGATAATGCCTAGAGACCTGCAGAGCTGCCAGTGCTTCTCTGAATGCAATCAGCACTCAGAGTCATCTCCAATAAACACTTACAGAGGCACTGTCCGGTTCTTTGGGCCACATACCAAACAAACCTTAAACCTAGTACTTGAAAGTATATCACTGGGGAAGAGTTTCTAAGTCCTCATTTCATTGAGTTATTTAACACTTCACAAGTGCCTTCCAGCCAGGGATCAAGAAATTATTTAAAAATATTAATCTTTCCAGTGTTTCAGAGCAACTCTCCAAAGTCTCCCACCGCCACTCCCCAGCTCTGGCTGACTGCTGGGCTGCAGGTGAATTCCTGGACTGGAGCGACATGACACTTTTGGAAGCCGAACTTCTCTCCCATGTGTCTTCATTTGCAATCAATTATTTGGGTGACTGCGGCTGCAGGTAGGATGAGGATTACCTGGCACATCCCCCTACAAGGAAGCTTCGAAAAGCTACGTGTGAAAGACAGGTTGAGAGACACAAAGCGAGGAGGTGCTTTTTCAGCCAAGGTCAAATGCTCATAGTGAGTTTGAGCTAAATAGGAGTTCTGATTTCATGTGGCCTGGCCCCGTGCCCCCTGCTCTGCAGAAGGCTGCTCCTCTGCCCGCTCCTTGTCGTGTCCGGAGATGCAAGAAGATCCAGCCATGGAAGTGCCCCAGGTACAAGGTCTGTGGGACCGACCAGCTATGCTCTTCCCAGGGAAAGAGCTACCCAAGTGTGGTTGCAAGAGGCTCATCTTAGTCAGGAGGTGAATAGGACTTTGTGGCAGGTTGTCAGATGTCCGCCAGCTGCTCCCTCTCACCCTGGCTCCGCCCATCCCCATGTACCCACTCCACTTAGAGCTTTGAAAGAGCAACAAAAAAGTGATTATTTAGGAAGAACCTCACAATTTGAGATTTTCCAGCTTTGTGATTAGTCTCTGTTGGCCTACAAAGGCTTTTCACAATGAAGGGAGGGAAAAAAATCTGAAACAGCAAATTTAGTCCACTGGCTACTCATTCTTTCATCTTCATTGCTTCACATCTCTGTAGTTTGTGCTTTCTGCCACCACAGCCTTAGTAGGCTTTGGGTCAGATGTGAAACCAGGCCATCTGGGGTACTGTTATGGTGGTGGTTCTTCCTTTGGGTTGGCTTACATTCAATTTAGCATGAGCACAGTTGCTAGTGCTGCCACAATCCAAAGCAGGATTTCTATTTAAACGTCATAACATATGGTTTGTCTTGACCAGCTGTCCTGAAACCACAGAGATTAGTCATGTCCCTCACCCTGCTAAACTGCACATTGTCTGGCAAAAGGGTCACCTGTGTGCATGCACAAGGCTGAGCGATGTGCTCCACATGGGCTGCAGAGACTTGCTATCCCCAAACACTCTTTTAGGACACCAATAGGTGGAGCTGAAAAACAACGCAGAGCACACAAGCGAATGCATACACGGGTTGGTTTGCTTTTCTGTGGATCTGGAAGGGATTGAGCTGGTGGAATGACAGACGTAATTGTATAGGGCATACGGGACACAGGACTGCTCCAGAGTAAGGCGAAGGAGCATTAGGAAAAGAATGAGATGCATGGAAATTTTCAGCTGGGGCAAAATATCTTTTCTCAGTCTACAGAACTCTCCACAGTATGTTCATTTGATTTAATTTCTACATGTACAGTACCAAAATATTAATAAAAAAATCTTTTCTTGGTAAATCACCTACAGAATGAATTTTATGATACAATTTTGCATACCTAGTTTAGACTAGACAATCATTGGAGTGCTTTGTGCATCAGAGATGTCCACCTTGGCATGATCTAGATCTCAGTTACAGCAGGTCAGTCAGATGCGTTTAAAATCTCCCTCCAGCTATGTAGATCACTTTGTGAAAAGAATCCTTAGTATTCCATGTAAATAAGGATTCTCATGTCATAGTTTGCTTAGTCTGCTAATCAAAACGTAGCTCTGAGCACTTTGCATTTAGAGCAGCTTATGAAAATCAAGCATCATTATTGCTGTCTGATACATTATCACCAGCAGCCATATAATGGGCAAAATGTTCCTGGGTTGGAACGAGTGCAATTTATGATTCTAAATTATTATGTATAAAGAAGGAAAAGTGCAGCTGGATATTCATTAGATGCATTCAATTTAATGTATTGAAAACAGTAAAGAATATGTTTTAATTAATAAGCCAAGTGCACATGGCATGGAATCTGTAAAGAGAGCCCACAGAGCTCTGCTGTGCTCTCGTATCTATGGGGAACTGAGACAGCAAAGCTCCTCTCTCAGGGGGGAGTCAGCCTGCATTCATGCACGGACCAGAATTCACCTACTTCTCTTGTTTCTGCTTTATTGCCAGAGGTGGCCGATTCTGTCCTTCAGACCCACCAGAGACACAAAACACATCTGATGTTTTTATGCGCCTCAGCGTTTGGCCATCCAATCTGCAAATCATTACTGGCTTTAGTTTCAGGAGGAAGATAGATAGATAGCGTGTTCCAAAAATCAGGACCTTTGCTCAAACTGTTTTAGGAAAGGGCAATTAAGAATCATTAAAAAGACATTAAAAACATTGTGAGCGTTGCCTCTGTGCTGCAATGTTGGAAGGAATTAATAGGAAAAAACAGGACATCAACAGCTGTGGCTCCAGGAGTTCAAGTCCCAAAATGACCTTCAAAATTAAAACCCTGTTATAAATTACTCTTAGTCAGAGAGAATTTGAATTAAGTCAATTAGTTTATTGAGTAAGCGATCAGCAAGCAAAACAGCGCTGGGCGGCCGGGGAGCTCATGCTCCTCCAAACGGCGCGCAACTTCCCCCTTTTGCAGTCCCCTTTTATCATCAGGCTCTTCCGGGGTTACGTGGCTTTCTTCTACGCGGCTGCGTCAGTTGTTGCTAGGGAGTCGTCTCTGTCCCTCTGGTGGTCGCACAGATGAAGGCAGTAGTATTATTTTTCTCATTTCTCTCTCTCATCTCTATTTGGTTATGTTAGTCCTCAAGACAGGGAAGTAGGTTATCGGTTCAGCAATCTACTATTTATACAATGTTCCCTTAGCCATGTATCCGAGACATCCTGTTTCTGGGGGATGTCTCAGCATTTCAACCACTGTTTGAGCAACTCCCTTTGTTCCCTTCTTAATGTAGCAAAATAATGAACAAACATTCTTATTGTCAATCACAAACCCCATCACTGAAATTTCCCCTAAGAGTTTGAAAATGAACTGAAGATATCTACCAAAGGATCTATTTCTTGTGAGGAGTTCCTAAAAAGACCCTTATTGGAAGTGTGGAATAATGAACAATTATTAAAGTTACTGTTGGAACTGAAACTTTCATTCTAGCTCAAAATGCTTTTTGAAGGATTTTTTTGTCACCTGGAGTTAACCGAGTTTGCTATAAGCCAGAGAGTGAATCACCTTGGAAAGTCTGAGCAAAATTTCCATGGCTGCCATCATGCAAGGGCACATGAAATGTATTTCCAAATTATAAGAATTTTTTAACATAGTTTTTATCTTACAGCAACTAGCTCAAAATCACTCAGTGCTTACAGTTTGTAATATGAGTTGAATCGTCTTGATTTTTCTGATGTTTAGTTATTTGAAAGAAAGGAGGGGGGCTGGGTTACAGTTTTATACTCTTTATATTCATATTAGCCCTCAGAGTCCCTCATCAAAACCAGGCTTCATTAGGCATGGCCTTTCCCCAAAAGTTCCACGAGCCAGGTGTGAAATGTAGCAGCACTTCTGACCATCAATCCCAACAGATTGAGCAGCAGAATTAATGAAACTGTGTTTCTTGTGGATGGATCTCAGGTTTGAACTCTCTAGTCAAAGGAGCGCGCCAACTGAAGCTTTTCCATAGTTGCAATATGAATAATGTCTCTCTCCAGCATGGATTCTCCAGTGTCTGATAAAGGGTAAAAGGAGCCTGTCTTATTCTGGCTGGTGCAACTAATCAAGCCCTGTCTTCCCCCAGGCTGTAAATTTTCATGAAACCTGTAAAATTCTATCAAATTTGGTTGAAACACGTTCAAAAGTTGTCAGAAGGACACAAAGAGATGAGCTGATGCACACATAGCTGGGATTGTGTAAGTCCTTATTTTCTTTGGAAAGCAAGATAGAAATATTCTCCGCAGGCGGATTTTAATGCAGAAAATGGCTATTTATGGAAATCTTTATGCTCTTTTGTATCTTATAAAGAGATGCAACTTGGCTTTGCTTTTCTGTATGATTTATGACTTATAGAGGAACGAGTGTTTAAAGGTATCCTGCCAAGGATTTTCAACAGTTGCCCTTCTTCCCCTTACAAGTTTTCTAATTTTTTGTTGCTCTTCTTTTTGATGAACAAAAGCTCACTGAAAGGTTTTTATTTTTTATCTCTAGTATTTTGCTGCTTGTTCTTGCTGAGACTTTTCATGAAGAATCTTTTAGCTGTTTCACAAAGACCGTGTGAATCAGTTTAAGTGTTAGTGTTGAAATTTTAACACAGGCTTTCTAAAGATTAAAGTTTAAACGCTCATGTTAAGTAAATGGTTAACAAAGGTTTCCCTTTCAGTTACCCTTCACCAGATAGTCCTCCAGTCTAGTTACAACCTATATTGCCAAACTGAAAATCAAAAATAAGCTCTATCAAAAAACATTTTTCTTTATAATAAAGGAACAAGCAACACTGATGCAAGCTTTTTTCACTCTCACGTCCTCTTTCTTACCTGAAGGAAGGGTGGGAGGCTTTGAATGAAGTCTAGTCAAATGCTAGTGAGATTTATTTTTCTTTTTGTCTTGTCTACACAAATTCAAAACTAGTAAATGATGGGTAACAGTAACATGATCTTAAACAGATCATTTGTCCTAGGAATAGGACCTCAAATTTCCATGTGTCCTAGGTGCATTTCAAAAGCTTAGCTCTACAGTTCATTTTTGCTCTTTTGATTTTCACAGAGGCTTTAGCCAAATCTTGTTGTGGCCAGCACCAGTGATAAGGGAAATATTTATAGTGCTGAACTCAAAGGAGCCAGCACAAAGCAGTGCTAACATCACTCCATCACTTTAACCTTATTTTTCAAATAGGGAATGTAACTGCAGGCTTAGAGAGCAATCATCATGGTAGGAACATTTACCTCTTGGAAAGCTTGTCTGATAGGGCTTTACTTTAGGGAAACCTTGTTCTTTTGCATAATTCAATGTCCTTTCTTCTTCATTTTGAACATTGCTGGTTCAAACGGAACACTGGCTTTCTGATGCAGACAGTGGTGCACCGTGCTATCTTTCAGCTTTTTTCATCCACCATTTCTGATGGCAGAACTCTCACAGAATGGTTAGGACATTGTCATTCATCAACGCTAGCTTCTCTCCTGCATCATTCCTTAAACTTTTGAGGGTCGTTTTTGTTTGTTGTTTGTTTGATATTCTCTCTGTTCTGCAGTACATTTTGCGCCTATGTTCTCTCTAAAAACTGCAGCGCTGGACCAACCTCCTTCACTGACTTCTGATTTTTTATACCTCCTGTCTTCTTTGGTTTGCAGCTGGCGAGGTAGGCAGGTTGGATTTATAGCAACTCATCAGGCCAGCTCATGGCAGCAGGAACACCCGTAGGTACACACAACTCTGGTGCCTTACTCTATGTCCTCAGTAGTCTTAAGCCTATAAGCATAAAATTAGAGGATAACCTCCAACACTCCCCAAGCTCCTCCAAGCACCAAAGGTAGGTGATGCATTGGTGTCAGGGAAGGAAGAAGGGCAGGGGAGGAGAGCCAGGGATCATTTGGGAGTGGAAAGAGCTCTGCGAAGTGTGGGAGGTGCAGGCAGGAGCTGTGGTGGAGTCGCCACCTTACAGTGAAGTTTCCAAGGTGCAAAGTCTGCAGGGCCATATCTATTTTTTGAACCTGTCTTTCATTCTCCTCCAACCCCCTTGCAGCAATAACCTGCCCCAGACGACTGCCTCCTTTGCCTGTACTAGAGTTGGCCCTGGCTGCACTACCTGGCCCTAGGCTGTTTCCACTCCCCTCTGCTCTATCTGCTGAAACCCTGGCAACAGCTCACTGTGGAGTGATGGGAGCCTGACGGAGGGTATGTGAATAGCTCACTGTTGATTGACAGCCCCTCCATAGCAGAGTCTGTCAGATTCATTATTGGTACTTCAGAAATCCCTGGAAATCCCATCACCATTTCACAGGGTGCTGTAGAGACATATAACAAAGATCCAGCCCCCTTTCCCCAAGAGATGGCAATCTGTTTCTGAGATAGGAGGCAGTAGGTGGAATCAGCTTCCTTGGGCAGCAAGGAATGAAAATGGGTTTTATGATCTGGGAAAGACGTAGAAGCCACAGAGTCTGGCTGCTTCCCTTTTGTTAATGGCATCAGAGTTTTCCTGGAGTCCTGTGGAAGCAGGGGTCTCCAGAAATGGACCATCACCATCTTGTGCCCTATTTGGGTGGTTGTACCCCAGCCTCAAAGTTACAGGAGAGCATCATGTTGAAAGAAGACCCAGAAATCTGGGTTCCAGTGCTTGAACCTACAGATGCTCATTCTGTTGATAAAACAATAAGACTAAGATTTTATTCTTATTCTTATTCTTATTATTATTGCCCAAGCAGCTGTCAAAGCGAATTTTGGGAAAGGGACTTTTAAGCAGTGTTTACATGAGGAATGATTACTCATGGAAAATTCCTTCTCTGAACTTTTCCAAATTCATTAACAAAGGAATGTTTATAAAGCAAAGCCCTGCTTGACACACTGACATTTTTGAGTTTGGACTTGCTCTTGTAGCAGTTGAAATTGAGTTCATGCATTGGTTTGCGAGCACAAATCACATCCAGGTGGAACAAGGACCTGCTTGTTGCAGTCCTGGGATAAATTAGTCCTCGTGTGGCAATGGGGCAAGAACTGAGAATATGAATGAAGTCATCCGAGATGGCTTGGTGAAAGCAGTTTGTTGCTGAAAATATTGAATAAAGACATTATTAGTTTGGCCAAATAACTGATTTTTTCTTGGGTAAATGTTTACAGTCTCTAAAAGAGAACTGAATGTCATATCACTTGTTGTTATTAGTGACTGTTCAATATCCACCCTGAAACAGAAGTTTGTTATGCAAAGATGAGATTCCTGACACAGACTTTCCAGCCTAAAATTGGATCCTTATTAAAGCTAGGGTAATCTCATTCTGTCTTTTTTTTTTTTTGCCATTTTTTTTTGCCGTTTTTTTTCTGTTTTGCTTCAGAAGGAAGAGCCGGTGTTAAAAAGCCCTGCTGTCCCTGCTAGCTACTGAATTATCCAAAGATCATTGATCCCAAACCCAGCTAGCTGGAAGGACAGTCCTATACCACTGATGGTCTCGTGCTGTCAGGTTATGAGGGGTACACTGAAGGTTTTCTATTATAAGGCACTGCATGCTACTGTTGGAATTGGTCAGGGATAGAATCATAGAATATCCCGAGTTGGAAGGGACCCACAAGGATCATCGAGTCCAACTCCTGGCTCCACACAGGTCTACCCAAAAATTCAGACCATATGACTAAGAGCATAGGGATTTGAACTTTCATATTCTCTTTCACTGAATGAGATGAGAACATTTTGCAGAAACAAGTGGTTGTATCCCCATTTTGCCATTTGTGCTGGGTCTGGCTGGGATGGAGTTAACTTTCCCTGCAGCAGCCCATACAGTTCTGTGCTCTGCACTTGTAGCTAGAACAGCACTGGTCTCACACCAGTGTTGTGTCTATTGCTGCACAGTACTGGCACCGCACCAGGACTCCCTCCAAGCCCCCAAGAGCCAGCAGGCTGGGGGTGGGCAAGTGATGGGGAGGGGACATAGCCAGGGCAGCTGACCTAAACCAACCAAAGGGATATTCCATACCATATGATGTCACACTCAGCAATAAAAAGTGGAAAAGGGGAAGGAGAGAGGGGGGGTCTTGTTGTGGAAGCATCTGTCCTCCCGAACAACCGCTACGCGTATTGAGGCCCTGCTTCCCAGGACGTGGCTGAACATCACTCATTGATGGGAAGTAGAGAGTAACTGCTTTTTTTTTTTTCCTCTCTCTGTGCTTCCACGAGGCCTTTGCTTTTTTTTTTTCCGTTTCTTTTTTTTCCCCTCTCCCTTTTCCCTTTAATTAAATCACCCTTATCTCAAACCTTGAGCTCTCTGTGTCGTATTTTCTCCCCCTTCCCCTTTGAGGAGGGGGAGTGAGAGAGCGGCTGTGGTGGAATTCGGCTGCCCACCTGAGTAAAACCACCACACCATTGGGAAACGCAGGCTCAGCTAGGCCGCATGCTGAGGCAGTGGTGGAATCAAACCCTTGCACCGGTGCAAGGCCCCGTGGGACCTCAGGGCGACATGGCAAAGACGAGGTATTTCTTAGTAGTCTTCATTTCTCTAGCCTAGGATTACCAGCTATTTCTAGACTCCACTAGTGACCATCTCCTCCACAGCATACACGAAGCTGACAAACTGGAGAACTCTAGGCAATTTTGATGGAGGTTTTTCATGAACCATACCTATTGCTTTTAGTAAGGGACTAACAACTAGGGCAACTTGTGACAGCTGTGAGAGCAAGAACATGCAGGAATGCTTTTTTGTGCGTAGTGCTTGTAGAAAAAGGCAGGCATGGATCTGTTAGCAAGAAAGTCACATAAATAGGGCTACAGAGAAAAAAAAAAATCTCAGTGTCACCTTCCTGACAGAACCTTCTCAGAAGACCTCAAATATAGCTTCCCTGAAGCTAATGCCATTCATACAAGAAGCTTGTGCTATGTCACCGAGGTACTCAGCACTTATGAGGTGTATATTTTAGAAGATCACGTGAGGAATTAAGCATGAAGGTGCCACTTAATGATACATTTATGCACTTGCTTTTTTTTAAAGCAGACTCTCTGCTGAGCATTTACTCCTTTGAGTTAATGACAATAATTACATGAAAATCCATTCAGGCTTCTCAAGATGCTGAATTTGCAAACTGGCAATACAAATACTTTAATACTCATTTAAATGCACTGTAATTGCACTTGATTCTAAGTAGTGGTGTTTTAAAAACCATGCCATTTGTAAATACTCAATTTCCCCCTTCCCCCCCCCTCTGCTGCAACATCAGTCCTTAGCAATGTACAGTGTATCTGGTTGGTGTCAGTCTTGATAAATGATTCTGCTGAAAGAGCTGACCATAAAGAATAACATTTTCCATTAAAAATTAATATATTCCCATGCCACAGGTCCCCATTTAAGAGCAATACAATGGTCTGTATTGTCTGTCTGTCAGCAGCTCCATGCCCGATTTGCAGTTTACCTAGGTCCTACAAAGTCCTGAGAAAATTACAGTTTTTATACCTGCCATTGATTAGTAATATTTATATAGTCATTCGTTTGCACGTTGGCAAGTGACACCTGCAGTATGCTAGCTGTCATACAGGCTCTTAACATGAAAGAAAAGAAACAACTTTTCATTACTGAAGGAAAAGATCCAATTTTTGCTGCTCGGTTTTCCAAAGGGATTTCAAGTGGAAAGCTGGCATTTTTTTGCAGGACAGGCATGGCTCTCTGCAGTCCCATGGAAACCCAGAGCAGCAGAAATGGAGTCGTGAAACCTAATTCCCTTCTACTGCAGGTCCCAAGTCACATCACTGTTCAGAAGCTGATCGAGTATCATGTCAAAAGCAGCTTGAATTTCTCCCCCCTCCATCCTTCTGCCATGACGGATATCCTAGGACTTAATTCCTCTGGAGCATAGGAGTGCTCTCCTCACTTCCAGCCTAAACACAGCCTTGGAGAGTTTAAACGCCTCCTTTATTTTGGCAATATTGTTCTTTGCCTTATATCACTTTTCTGTATACCTGATTCTTCTGAATGTGGACAACTGTTTCATTCTGTGTTTTCAATAAACGTTTTTTTTTTTTTGCTTACATATATATGTGTGTGTACATGCATTGTGCCAGACTTCATCTTGGAACAATATAAAAAAATCATTTTCTTCCTCCTTTGCATTTTAGTTGGTTCAGAAAAAAATTAGTTGAATGATTTATCACCTGTGGAAGTTGCTTTGTGCAACTGTTAACACTGTTTTCAAAAGTTGCTTAATATTAGAGATCTTGTTTCAAGAGGTAATCAGAGCAAGACTCCAAAATGGCTATACTAATTTTTTGATGCTTCTCTGGTTTGATATTTCCCAATTTTGTGTTGGATAATAATAATGTGAGAGAAAAGAGAATGTGAAGCAGAACATTTCAATTGCTAAGCAGCAATTTCTTGTATTTCTGGGAGGTAGCCACCAAGAAATGGTACCTTTTCCAACTTGCTTCCCTCAGAAAGAGAAAAGTGAGAGCTACCTATGAGGCCAGGCAAAATATTGTAAGAGATCTTTGTGACGAATATCTTCTAAGGGTAAAGGGTAAAGCTGATTGTCAACCTAAGGATCCTGGATTTTTCATTGTATTCTGTGCAGAGATATAGGTATGAAATCTCTCTCTCTCTCTGCCTCTTTTTGTTTGTTTGTATTTAATTCCTGTTCAGGAGTTGTTGCTTCCAGGGTACACGGGTCCATTCAGTTTGATGCTCTCCTGGATTATTTCTGAACTGGCTGCTCTGTTTACTTATTGTATAAAGGGGCAAAACAGAGTTTGGAGAAATCTTTACTCTCACGCAGTCAGAGATCCGTCAACTATTTTGTTGGTAGAAAGTGCACTTTCTGAATGATTTTTTTACCAAGGAAATTTCTTGTTTTGTGAGGTAGTTGAAACCAACCCAGCTTCAAAATTCTGTTTAAGTCAATCCAGAGAAATTTGTTTCACAGCGAAGGTAAGCAAAAATACATGTTTTGTGGCAAACTTTCCCCAGCAGTCTACCAACCCTTGCACATATCTCAGTATTTTTTATTGAGGTCCATCTGCCCTAACTGATGCATCTAGAAGGGAGATCTGACAAGGTCACCCCACTCACTGAAGAGTGATTCTGGAGCTCAATATCCCCCAAACAGCCATCTTAGATAGGTCAGGCATCGTTCTGGTATGTTACAGAACATGTTCTTAAATCCTGATTTGCATAACCTTATGTACCCAGTGTAAATACATCAACTCCAAACCACATGTACATCCCCTGTTAACAGACACCTGGTCTGTTTTTGCACAGAAAATCTTTCACACATGGATGTTTGTGCACGTGCAGCACATACCCAGACAAATGCCCATCCACTCATACATTGCACATTTCCCATTTTCCCTTCTTGCAAGGGAGGTTTCTGAAAAACTGCTTTTTTAGAAAACGAAATGCAGCGACAAGATGCACTGATACTCCACATATTGGGAAGAATGAAAAGATCAACTTTGCAATGAGAACTCTTTAGGTAAACGCACATGCTTGAATGATTAAACCCAAGGACAAAAATATCTTTTACAATGTGTAATTTTTTCCTTTCTCACAATAACTTTAACACAGGAAAGAGGGAAGGGAGGAAGAGAGAGAAATAAGCTTATATTCTTAACTTTCCTAACCCATATTGCATTCCAGAACTATAAGATGTGGTAAAGACGGGTAATTAGATTAATTTAGCAGACTTCCAGGCTTCTGAAGCAAAAGAGGGAGGCAAGAACATTTTATCATTTCTGACATATGGAGCATGTAGTGCTGACTGCAATATGGAATGGATGATCAAAGTCATGTTTTCAATAGATTCTAGGAACATTTTTAGCCTTAAAGTCATTAGTATATAAAAAAAAAGTCATTAGTAAACTTCATTAGTCATTAGTAAACTTCAGTTTAGGAGCTGAACCCTAAAATTTGGAGAAAGCGCTTCTACTTGGGAGCAATAGCAACTCACTCACAGGTCAAAATTTAATATCATTCTTGAAACAGGCAGCTCAATGCCTTGGAGAAAACGACTAAAAATACTTAGAAAAATCCAAGGGAAAAATTCAAGGGATGAGGATGAAATTGAGAGCTAAGCACAGAAAAAATAAGAGCTAGGGCTTTCAAAGAAAATTGAAGCTTCGGAGAGCCTTCAACTATTTTGATTTATATTTAAACATTTAGAGATTGGAGCTTTGATTAGCTGAGACCCTCTCCAATTCCCCTTCAGCTCTGATTTATGGGCAGGCTGAATCTCAGTAAAATGAAAGCTAAATGAGTTGTTCTTTAAAATTACCTTTGAACACTTTAAGAAGGTAAGGAAGAGGGCAACTTAGCTGATGCTGACATGAAGGGGAAGGGGATATGAGGGTGGGTTTTTCTAGAAGCTGAAGTCTTTGGAATACTGGAGAGGGGGAAGGAGCAGGAAGAACAGGATGTCAGGGAAGTTCTAATTGCTACATGTGATAGTGCTAATATATATATCCCTTTTTACCAGGAGATGTGTTAAGCTGGACATATTAGCACAAACAACGTTGTTTGTGCATTTGCAAGAAGGTTTTTGGAGGTTGTTTTTTGTTTGTTTGGAAGAAATTTTTTCTCAGCTTTTAATGGATGTCTTTCTTGCTTCAGGGTTTACAAGTGAATGGCTCAGCCCACCCAAGGGTATTCTGATAGAAATCTTCTAACACTCAGGAAGCAGCTACACATTACCTCCAAATGAAACTGTGGAGGGGTGATTTATGATGGATGACCCCAGTGACCCATCTTAGACTATCATTCTTTAATATTAAAGTGGGTCAAACAGCCTGTATATCAGAGACGTTCACCTCACTTGACCATGTTCTCCCCAGTCCTCCCCTATTTTTGTCTTTCAGATTGCCGTTCTTTTTATTACTGATAATGCACACTAACTTGGGCATTACCAGAAGCCAGCCAGGATAAAGGATAAAGGTGCCCCTAAGCAGACTAAGATTTAAGGCAACAACCAGTTCTACAAATGGTCTGAGTTCTGCTGGCATAGGAACTGTCCCCCCTCACCTTCATACGTGTTCAAGGCAGTGTCCTGCTCTTGCAAATAGCTGCATCAGAGGTATGCATGGGATTGGTGTCCCACCCCACCAGATCTCTGCAGTTGGCTCTTCCTTGGAACAAAAATCTCAGGTGCAGAGGAAATTTCACGACAGTTGTTTGAAAACATCTCTTAAATGAAGTAAGAAATCTGACATAAGTAGGTGATTCCTGAGAGAGTGGTAGCTGCCAAAATCATGAGTTAGGTCATAATGTTTGTAGAAGATTTTAATATTTTTCAGCTGTAATGTGCATATAACAGCATATTCCCACCCCACATTCTTGCTGAGTTTGAAGACACGGATACAAATGATTACTGACTGGCTCAAAAACTTCCTTGTAGATATTGTTTCTTGACAGCTGTTATCATGGCAAGAGAATCTGTTGAGGTATTATGAGTGCAGAAGACTGAGCCTGATTGTGGGGGACTGTTTGAGTTTTCCTAGTTAGTTAAACAGCCATAGGGCATCTTGGATTAAATTCAGCTTCATAGCTTGGATGTGGATCTCGGTTATCCTCTATTCCTGGCATTGGTCTTCGCTTGCCTGACAGCTCAGTGATGGGAATCCAGGATCTTTAACTACATAAATCTGTTCCTACATACGTGCCACCTCATTCTGCAGTAGTGCTCAGCATTCAAACATTTGCCTTGGTTGTTTCTCACTGACAACAGCTTCTTCCTGGTGCCATGGCAAACCTTTATCGCTTCTGTGGGATGATGTTACATCAGCTTTCGTATCAATCCTGAAGCCAACTGCAGTCATGTGCAGGCAACGGCTTGGATCTTTTCTCTTTGCCAGCACACTGTCCCAGCAAGGCAGTCTCACCCTCGTTGACATGACCAGCTCACATGCATGCAGCTGTCCCGTGGGACATGCACATGGGTGAGCACTGACCTACTTGTGATGGTTCTTGCATTCCTTCTAGGGTTTTTATTCCAGATGCGTGCAATAATTTTGCTGGTAGCGATGTGGCTGTTCTCAGCCAACTTGAGAGAATCACTGTGGGCTAAGGAGCATAGTTGCTATTTTTGTAACTACTGGCATCAAATAATAACATAAGTGGTATTGCCTATGGAATCAGCCAGATCACACAGTTTTTCATATTTCTTGTTGAGATATTTGGCTTCTTTTGTCTCCCTAATCTCTTTTTCATGCGTCACAGAATCACAGAATCGTCTAGGTTGGAAGAGACCTCCAAGATCACCCAGTCCAACCTCTTACCTAATACTAACAAGTCCTTCACTAAACCATATCACTAAGCTCTACATCTGAACGTCTTTTAAAGACCTCCAGGGACGGTGACTCAACCACTTCCCTGGGCAGCCCATTCCAATGCCTAACAACCCTTTCAGTAAAGAAGTTCTTCCTAATATCCAACCTAAACCTCCCCTGGCACAACTTTAGCCCATTCCCCCTTGTCCTGTCACCAGGCACGTGGGAGAACAGACCAATCCCCACCTCACTACAGCCTCCTTTAAGGTACCTATAGAGAGCGATAAGGTCTCCCCTGAGCCTCCTCTTCTCCAGGCTGAACAATCCCAGCTCCCTCAGCCGCCCCTCGTAAGACTTGTTCTCCAGACCCCTCACCAGCCTCGTCACCCTTCTCTGGACTCTCTCGAGCACCTCCATGTCCTTCTTGTAGCGAGGGGCACAAAACTGAACACAGTATTCAAGGTGCGGCCTCACCAGAGCTGAGTACAGGGGGACAATCACCTCCCTAGACCTGCTGGCCATGCTGCTTCTGATACAAGCCAGGATGCTGTTGGCCTTCTTGGCCACCTGAGCACACTGCTGGCTCATATTCAGCCGACTATCAACCAGTACTCCCAGGTCCTTCTCTGCCAGGCAGCTTTCCAACCACGCATCTCCCAGCCTGTAGCGCTGCTTGGGGTTGTTGTGCCCCAGGTGCAGGACCCGGCACTTGGCCTTGTTGAACTTCATACAGGTGGCCTCAGCCCATCGGTCCAGCCTATCCAGATCCTCCTGCAGAGCCTTCCTACCCTCGAGCAGATCGACACACGCACCTAACTTGGTGTCATCTGCAAACTTACTGAGGGTGCATTCAATCCCCTCATCCAGATCATCGATAAAGATATTGAGGAGGACTGGCCCCAGTACTGAGCCCTGGTGGTTTCCACTAGTGACCGGCCTCCAACTGGACTTGATTCCATTCACCACAACTCTTTGGGCCTGGCTATCCAGCCAGTTTCTAACCCAACGAAGCATACGCCAGTCCAAGCCACGAGCAGCCAGTTTCTTGAGGAGAATGTTGTGGAAAATGGTGTCAAAAGCCTTACTGAAATCACAGTAGACCACATCCACAGCCTTTCCCTCATCCACTAAGCGCGTCACTTTGTCATAGAAGGAGATCAGGTTCGTCAAGCAGGACCTGCCCTTCATAAACCCATGCTGACTGGGCCTGATTGCCTGCTTGCCCTGCAAGTGCCGCGTGATGACACTCAAGATAACCTGCTCCATGAGCTTCCCTGGCACTGAGGTCAAACTAACAGGCCTATAGTTCCCCGGGTCTACCCTCCGGCCCTTCTTGTAGATGGGCATCACATTTGCTAGCCACCAGTTGACTGGGACCTCCCCTGATAGCCAGGACTGTCGATAAATGATGGAAAGCGGCTTGGCCAGCTCCTCCGCCAGTTCTCTCAGTACCCTCGGGTGGATCCCATCCGGCCCCATCGACTTGCGTACATCCAAGTGCTGTAGCAGGTCGCCAACCATTTCCTCGTGGATTCTGAGGGCCACATCCTGCTCCCCATCCCCTTCCACCAGCTCAGGGTACTGGGTATCCAGAGAACAACTGGTTTTGCCGCTAAAGACTGAGGCAAAGAAGGCATTAAGCACCCCAGCCTTTTCCTCATCTTTTGTATCTAAGTTTCCCCCCGCATCCAGTAAGGGATGGAGGTTCTCCTTAGTCCTCCTTTTGGTGTTGATGTATTTGTAAAAACATTTTTTGTTATCTTTAGCGGCAGTAGCCAGATTGAGCTCCAGATGAGCTTTGGCCCTTCTAATTTTGTCCCTGCACAGCCTCGCAACAGCCTTATAGTCCTTCTGAGTGGCTCGCCCTCTTTTCCAAAGATTATAAACCCTCTTTTTTCTCCTAAACTCGAACCACAACTCTCTGTTCAGCCAGGCCGGTCTTCTTCCACGCCGGCTCATCTCTGGGCACTTGGGGACAGACCACTCCTGAGCCATTAAGATTTCCTTCTTGAAGAGTGCCCAGCCTTCCTGGACTCCTCTGCCCTTCAGAACCGCCTCCCAAGGGACTCTGCCAACCAGTGTCCTGAACAGGTCAAAGTCAGCCCTCTGGAAGTCCAAGACAGCAGTTTTACTGATCCCCCTCCTGACTTCGCCAAGAATTGAGAACTCTACCATTTCGTGGTCACTCTGCCCAAGACAGCTCCCGACCACCACATCTCCCACCAGTCCTTCTCTGTTTGTGAACAGAAGGTCTAGCGGGGCACCTCCCCTGATAGGCTCTCTAACCAGCTGCGTCAGGAAGCTATCTTCCACGCTCTCCAGAAACCTCCTAGACTGCTTCCTCTGGGCTGTGTTGTGCTTCCAGGATATGTCTGGGAAGTTGAAGTCCCCCACGAGAACAAGCGCTGACGATTTCGCAACTTCTGCCAGCTGCCTGTAGAACTCCTCATCCGTCTCCTCATCCTGGTTCGGCGGTCTATAACAGACCCCCACCAGGATGCTTGCCTTGTTGGCCTTCCCGCAGATCCTAACCCACAGAGACTCAACCTTATCAGTCCCAGCCTCAAGTTCCACAACATCAAAACACTCTCTAATATAGAGAGCCACACCACCACCCCTTCTGTGCTGCCTGTCCCTTCTGAAGAGCCTGTAGCCAAACATTGCAGCACTCCAGTCATGAGAGTGGTCCCACCACGTTTCCGTGATGGCAACCAAGTCATAGCCTTCCTGCTGCACAATGGCTTCCAGCTCCTCTTGTTTGTTACCCATGCTGCGTGCATTAGTGTAGATGCACTTCAGTCGGGCCATTGCCTTCTTCCCCAGCCTTGCCATTGTTCCCCCGGCACAGCTCCAACAAGCCTTATTTCAGCCCCGTCCCCCTTCTTACCTAGTTTAAAGCCCTCTCAATGAGCCCTGCCAGCTCCTGGGCTAGTATCCATTTTCCCCTTAGAGATAGGTGGGACCCATCTGCAGCTGTCAGGCTGGGTGCTGAGTAAAGCGCCCCATGGCCAAAAAAAACAAAATTTCTGTGTTGGCACCAGCCTCTGAGCCATGTGTTAATCAGGTGGGCTTTCCGTGTCCACTCTGTACCCCTCCCTGCCACTGTAGGGATGGAGGAAAACACCACCTGTACTCCCGCTCCATCCACTAATCGTCCCAGTCCCCTAAAGTCCCATTTGATAGCCTTCAGGCTTCTCTCTTCAATATTATCACTGCCAGCCTGGACTATCAAAAGCGGATAGTAGTCAGAGGGGCGAACCAGGTTGGGAAGCTTTCTGGCAACATCCCTGACCCTGGCCCCAGGGAGGCAGCAGACTTCCCTACGGGTAGGGTCAGGCCGACAAATAGGGCCCTCTGTCCCCCGGAGAAGGGAGTCGCCTACAACAATTACCCTTCTGTCTTTCTTGGTGGAGGCAGTCTTGAGGCATGGAGTCAACCTCCTCGCCCTAGGTATCCTCCTGGGTAGACTTTCTACCTCATCTTCACCCACCAGTCTCTCAAGCTCTAGGGCCTCAAACCTGTTGTGTACTCGCACCTGGGAAGGTGGGGGCAGTAGGGGGGGGGCATCACCTGCGAGGTCGAGCAGGGACCTGTCTCCATTCCTCCTTAACTCCTAGGTCCCCTCCCTCTGCCCGACAGGGCAGGGGGTCCACCCCCATTTGGGGTGTCTCACCCTGGTACCTCTCCTTCAGGCCTTGCAGGGAGTTGCTCCACCAGTCTATCTCCCGCTCACACTCCCTGAGAGCCCTCAACCTCTCCACCTCCTCCCTGAGCTCTGACACCAGGCGGACCAGGTCAGTCACCTGCTCACACCTCACACACACGGAGCCTCTGCCTCCCTCAGATGGCAGCAACAGGCTCAGACACTCCCTGCATCCAGAGACCTGAACTGCCGCATTTTTGAGCAGGCAGTCAGTCTGGGTGGTTACAGACTTTCTAGAGAGAGCAGTCTGCCTGGTGTAGACCATTGCAGCCTAGCTAGCGGTCAACAGCCGTTAAGAGGAGTTGTTCGTATGGGCGGGGGGGGGAACATTCTGCGCTCTCTGCCCTCTCTGCGCTAACTGCCGCGCCCCACCTTTCTGACGCGCCACGCCCTGTTTGCCGCGCTCCTGGTCGCTCGTGCTCCCTAGGGGCTGCTTTTGAACGGCCGGGGAGTGGGCGCTGCTGGCTCCGCCTACGCCTCGTCAGCCTCGTCCTGGCAGCTCCCTCGAGTGGCCTCGATGTCGGAAAAAAAGCCCTGCCTGTCCCGATCCCCCGCTCCGCTGCAGAACGCGTCTGCCCCGGAGCCGATCGCCTCGTCAAGTCAGGGCTGAGCCTTTCTGACACATAGCAGCCTTTCATGCCACAAACCATAATGTCATGCGTTGTTTCATCAGACAACCAGCTAGAGAAATGGCAGTTTTGTAGGGGGGCTGCATAGGGACTGGAACCTCCGTGCTCCTCTGTGCAACTCCTGGGAGGCAGCGAGGGCCCTAAGGAGGACCCGAGACCATCTTGTCCTCCTGAGTCAGATCGGTGGCTCAGATGAGGAAGGAGTAGAGGAAAGGGATCTGGGCAGGCAAGCAATATCCACACCTAGGAGAGGAATCTGCTAACCCTGACAGCTCTGAATTGCTGTTGCTGTAGATGTTTCCTTTGGGAATACCTCGGTGGGTTGCCCTACAGCCAGTCCCAAGGTGCTCCAGCCAACCCCAGGGAATGTAACACAAATGGAGATGGGGCTGCTCACAACTGGGAGCACCCGACCTGTGACAATCTCTCTGGTGAAGAGCAGATGTTCCTTCCCTACCACCAGATTAAATGGATATCTCACTTTTCTAAAAAAATGGATTGCTTATTTCTTTGAAAAGACAGAACAGGCAATAAAAGGATTGCAAAGACAGGATAGACACCACCAGTTTATGGCTGGAGTGTATGAGCTGGGGGTACTTTATGGTTTAAGTCATGATGCCATAAGTGCTCCTGAAGGATAAATGGGAGAAAACTAGTTTGTAGAAATGGTTCTGAAGCAGCTCAGAGGATTTTAAGAAACAAAGCTGTGCAATTCTGTCTCCCTTAGGTCCCCAACTAGCCCTATCTAGCTGCAGTCATTCTCACTCAGCTAAGTCCCATTCAGCAAAGCATTTTACTCTGTGCTTAAATCCACCCCTGCTCAGCAAAGTACACAAGCATGTACTCCATATTAAATGCATACTGAGATCTTTCTCCTAGGAGCCTTTTTACCAATCTGAAGCTCTGTGTCTAAATTCTAGCCAAAAGTGAACTGATGCCAGAGGGGTTTGGCCCATGCTCTAAGTGCTATCACAGTTTAAGAAGTACAACAACAAAAAATGCACTTTAAACATAGGTTCTCAATAGCCTAAACTTTGAGGCAGGTTCAAAATCACTATCCTTCTTGGACAGTGGAAATCCCTTTTGCTGGAGCTTTGTTAGGATCTCTGACTGGTTTTATGCAGAGATAAATATAGCGATTTCAAAAGATCTGTATTTTATTCACATTGATTTAACTTATTATTCAGGTTGTTATGTTGAAAAAAAAAAAAAAGATTTACCTCATATCCAGGCCAGATGCAATGTCAGAGATATGTGTTGTTTGAAGCTAGAATATCTGAATGTGTGGGACAAGGCTGTCATGCTTGTCTACATGTCTGTGTAGCAAGGGCCAATGTGAATAAATGCAATGGATGCATGCAGGCACAAAATCCAAATACTAACAGCTAATCGAAGGTGCAAAAGTTTAACCAGTGCAAAATTCTGTGAGAATACCAAGTCTAAATAACTGAAAATATATCCCTCCCTATTGCTGGTAATAAACTGGAAAACTCACAATACTTTTTGAGCAACTCCATGACTACTGAAGTCCAAGAAACTCCTGACACTCATTTCAGTGTGAGCAGAAAAAGCTGCCTATTTCTGAAAGACCACCCCCCCAAATTCAATTGTCCAAATGAAGTCAGCACAGACCAGGTCTTTTCTCTCCCTGGCAATTCCCATCTCAAATGAAGCGATTTCCTGTGGTTTGCTGCATGAGGACAGAACAAGGCAAGGGAAGAGAAGGTAAAATGCTGTTTTCAGAGTCCAGCCTGTCAATGATTAAGTCCCTGGCTCGTGACATTTCCCCACCTGCCTGTAAGTTTTTCCTGTGATGTCTGCCATCCCCGCCAGACCACCCCTATCCAGTGAGAGCTGGAAATTCAAGCTTTCCCAACAAGTAGTTCATAGACAGCAAACACGTGAACAGGTTTACATCTCTTCTGATACATACCATCACTACACTATTGTTGGGGACCTACGGGGCTTACTGCTCAGCCCCGAGCTGGAGGAACGAGCAATGCAGTGTATCCACCAACCCTATTTCATGCAGCGTGTGCATCTGCCTTAAAGTCATAGTTTGAACACTAGCCACATCTCATTGACGTGGCATAAAATGTGTGACAAGGTAAAAATCTGGTGTGATGCTCTGGGTCATGATATTATTACATGGCAATTATAATAATAAAACAGCACCAACTAAATGCCGTTCAATGGCTGTACTAAGAGTAGGTTGACTAAAATGTAATGACCATGTATTGTGGAGTAATTGCCTAAGGTAACTAGGAAAACTAAACTAATATTCACATTTTAAAGAAAATGTACAGCATTAAAGAGGCTTTCAGGGTAGGGCGTAGCTGCATTACCTGAGTGTTCCCTAGGCTTCCAACCTTAGATGCTATTGCGCTGGGGGAACCTAGTGTGCTAGCTCTAAGGAACAGTACGGAGCGTAGAGTGGAGCGGAGACACCACGGCTAGGCTCTGTGACCAGGTGGGGACTCGACTGTTCTTGTTCACACCGAGACTGATAAGCTGCACTTTTTGCTACCCTGAGCCAACGACCTGTCATGTTTTGACAAATGCTGTACCCTAGTGTACTTTTGCTCATTATAATATCATTATAATACCAAAACACACCTCCATCCCAAAAGCTACCTGCCTCCAAGGTACGACCACCCCTCACTGAGCATGCGCTCTGAATTTCTCGGAGCCTATTCCTTTAAATGGAGACGGGAAAACTTTTCACCAATCATAACTAAGATATGCTTGACTAGAGTCACTCAAGCTCCACCTAAAAGACAGAAAATAATAGAAATTGGCCTAAGAGAGAGGGGATGTTAGGGAAGATACCATCGTTAGGGAAGATACCATCATGAGGGAATATGCCATCCTGACCCCTGGGATCAGTCGACGGGCTGAACCTCTCTTCCCCACCCCATTGGGAAACCTTTGGGTAAGATTTGAACACTTGGTTATACTGGGTGTCTCCGCGGAAACTTGGAAATCTCTAGAGTCTTTGTGCCTTTTAATGCGTTAATTTCCAGGCTGTGCACCTGTGTATTTCATGCATGCTAGCTTGCTTTTGCAGACTAATTATCGCTGGCAATCCAAAGAACCTGTGTACCTGTTGCTGTAATAAATTGCACTTAGTTGCATTGTTCCTAGCCGTGATAGTTCTCATTGAACGCGACTAGACTGAGGGCGTGTTATGTTGGTGAATCTGTGACCATGATAGTTCAGTACCTTGAATCCAACCGGACCCATATCGGTTAATACGTTAGTGGTGAATCTGTGACTGTGACCCTGAATCCAACCAGACCCATAATGGTTAATTGGCTATACCCCTTAACGTGACCTGTATCACTATTAGAGAGCTGCTGAGTCCCGGAGAATCTCTGCTAATGAACAACTGGAATTTAACTAGCAAACAATGACTTTTGTGACTGAATGTGAAAGATGAACTCATTGCTACCATTTGATTATTAAGAGCTTATGTATTAATGTTCAATCATTTTAATAGATTTGCTTTCCTTATTGTAGAATACGACAGTAGAAGTGCTGTGAATAGTAATTTCCTAATAATAACCCTAATAATGCTAATAATACCATAGTCTTATTTAATCTAATTTAAATAGACAGCAAAAAGACTTAGAACCACTTGTATTTTGTTGGCAGAAGGATTCTCATTACAAAATTAATTTGCTTTCAAACTCCTTTGGCACACTGAAGTCAAAGCCCCTCACCATTTATGAACCATGCTGCAGCCCCAAATCTGCAAAATCTTTAGGGAAGCACTAATGTGTTGTGTTTAATAGGGATGGATTTAAGCACGTGCTTACAGACTTTGCTGAATTGGGCTTTCTCAAGCCTTTGGGCAGAGTCTCGCTTTTTAAATGAGATAGATTGATTTTGCATCCACGTCAGGGCGCTCTGAGTCAATTTAGTTTCCCAATGAAGCCTCTGCAAGTGGCTGTAGGAATTAACGGGGAGTAGGTGAAGGCCACATGGCAAAGATTCAGCTGAAATCAACTGGTAAAGCCTGTCTGGCAGACCAGACTCTGAGCCTATAGTAAATTTTCTTGACTCCACTTGCACTTTTAATATCACGTATCAGAAAGAAATCGTCTGAAAGCATGTCACCCAAGTATGGACTTGCCTCAGTAGTATTTAAACTAAACTCCATCATCAACTATTTCTAAATTGGATCCACCCTGAAGTTTCAATACATTTCCTTCACGTATAAACATGAGGAAACTTGGCAGAAATAATCCTTCAAGGGAAGAATTCAGAGTGAGCCCCTTAACTGCCAGCCCTGTTTTGTCTGTGTGTTACACGGATGGCTTTGTATATCAGTCATATTTGTTGTGCGCGCACAAAGGCAAGCTTGCCAGGTTTGGGTTGGTATCCTGAATATGTGATGCATCTCAGGGGATGAGGGCTGGATTCTCTCATGGCTGACACATGACACTGCAGGCTTGACTCTGACTGCAGCATCTTCATTAGGGGCAAGGGGTATGACAGCAGGAATGAGGTCCAAAGGGTGGACTATTTACAGGGCTGACAGGCTAAAAAAAAACTTTCCTGCCCAGAGACAGAGAAGAGTGGATGTCATAGAGGTTGAATAAACTTGGTAGTAGATATGGTCATTTTTCATGAAAAGTCCCTTTTCAGACTCGAACACTAAGTTCAAAGTGAGCAGGCTGGGCTGAACTCACAGGGAAGGTAAAATGCCCTGTTAGCTGTGAAATTCACTGGTGCTGACAGCAATTTCTTGCAGGAGGCATCACAGGTGCCTGTCAGACAGTCAAAGGGATTTTGTTGCTTGCATTTGTCTGCCCACAAGCCTCGGTGCCAAACATGCAGGACATCCCTGTGCAGGAGAGGACTGTGCTGCAGGTACCCAGTTAGGTGACCGCGCACGGGTAAACCCTATGCAGTTCTCCTTAGAGCTGGTCCCCAAAGCCACCGTAGGCAACTCGAAACCTGCTCTGACTCATGCTTCCTTGCTCATGCTGTCAGTGCCCATGGGGAAAGACAGGGCATGAGGAAGCCCTAGGCCATGCCCCACGTCTGCACTGCAAGTACAGGGAGCATGGAGGTGGTAGGAGCTGTCACTGAGGAGTCCCCAGTGAGCATCTCCCTCCCAGGGTGATCGGAGCGGACCAGGGGATGACTGCACTGCTTGATTTATCCCTGAGTCTGCGGGGATTCAGCTATTCCCACCCGCCTGTGCTCCCACCAGGCATTGCAGAGGGGAGCGCACTCCTTTGGGATGCCCTCACTGCAGAGCGATCCCCAGGTGTCACACAGATTGCTGGGGAGAGAGGATGTTAAAAATAACGTTAGAAGGAGACTGCAGAGCACGGTGAAGTTGAAGACAGGACTTTCAGAGAGCACAGTTTTATCAGGAAGACAGCTGCTTTTTATAGCATGCCTGGCATGGCTGATGGCAAAGACATTTGACATTTAGATCTGATTGAGTGGCAGGCGGGGAGGAGGAAGCCAGAGATAATGTAAGCAAATCACTTCAAAAACTGAGTTAGGAAGGGACAGCTTTGGGGGAAAGTTGTGTAGCTTTGGCTGGACTTTTTGGCTTTTTCATGGTTCTTGAGGGACTGGAGACAAAGTCCCTTTACACCACCGACCCTTCCCTTTGTGGAGAGGAAAAAATATTCCCCGAGCTGAAGGGAGGACAGGCACAGGGACAAGGGTAAAAGGACGCAAACTGGCAGAAGTCACGTCTGGCATTCACACCTGTCCTTTGCCACCGAATTGCTGCCTAGAGGGGAAACTGAGTGAGGCAGGCTGTGAATTACCACTCACGAGTCTCTCAGGTGCCCATGGCTTAGGAGAACCCTGCCTGGCGCAAAGGCTTGAGCGATGTGAAGTTTGTCGACATGAGAATGGGTCTCAGGGTCTTATTTCTCCATTTACAAAATATGGCTAGCAACATAGACCCTTCTCCCACTTCTCAAGGTGCCTCTGAACATGCGAGGTGCTGAGTATCGCTGCTACTATTAGGAGGGGCTTATTCCTGCACGGCAGCTGTTGTCTTTCATGCTTTTACCAAGCCCCTGGCATTTGATTGCTACCCCTGAGCTGCTCTCACTCTGCATGAGATCCTTGCCCAGAACCTAAAATGGGGATAAGAAGCATTTTTTTTTTTCTCCTTCCTTGTTTGAATATTTTTGTGGTGTTCCCAGCCTGGTGCTGATCCTGTGGCTCATTGGCAAGGTGGTCATGGTGCACTGGGCCCTGCTGCGAAAGGCTGGCAGTAATTCCCTTATCAGCTACCCCTTATCACATGGACCTACTGATATATTTGTTCAAGGCTCCCCTGAGCTCCTTAATTTCATTTACTATTTTTAAGAGGTCTTCCTTATCTCTAAATACCTTTTCTTCTTATTTATTGTTCAGAATGTGTTTGGTAGAAGGAGTTAAGTACCTCAATAATTTACGGTCATCATTAATTTCATGACTGCTAATTTATTAGTGTTTACACCTTCTGTTCAAGAAGGTACAGTATTTGATACAGTAAATAATTTTCTCCTCAAGCATTTGTCCGGCTGTATTTGTCACTGCAAGTCTTTCCATTTCAATACAAGCATAAACTATGGGGCTCACTGCCACAGGACAGGAGAGGAGAGACTCTGAGCGTGTGAAATACTTAATTAGGACTAATGGCTTGTGGGATGCCCTTAGGCAAATCTGTTCACCTGCATATGGGTAAGGAAACTTGTTTAGAAGATGAAGACAGATAATGCAAATGGCACTAAACATTGGCTTTGGAAGAGATAGGGATTTGGGAAAAAATATCAATTTGCTCAAGTATTGTATTTTCATTAGGGAAAAATTAAACTAACATTTTAATTTTTGTAGTTTTGAACTGAAACAGTTTGATTCGTGGCCCAGAACCAAAACATTTGAGGAACGATTTTGTTTCAAACTCTGTTTGACTAAGGTGCTATGATATTTCATGGAAGCTGTGATTTGAATATTCATCATCTCCTGTAGGCAAAACTTCTCCCACCAGGTTTGTGGCATAGCTGCTTTTTCTTTTTCTCATTTATCTCAAATTCAAAGTGTTGAAAAATTCCTACTGCAGGCCAGCTGTCTGGAGGCCTATGTGTAATTGTAGTCCTGCTTCCAGCAGAGAGAAATCTGTGTAGTGCTAAGAATGATGTGCTGATGTTGAGTTTATACCTTGTCACAGGCTCAGTATGTATTTATTGGAAAATGCATCTACTTTCCCTGTGATTTTCTTTCCATCTGAGATATGGGAAAACTCACTGGACAGAAGTTTCTTTCCTGCATAATTTTCCAGGCTGGGGTTGTGGAGGCAGGATTTGAGTTTTATTATCCAACATCTCATTTTAGATGAATTCGGTCCCCCAGATATTATGAATATTGTGCCACAAGGAAATTGGAGTTTGCAGCTCATGTCTTCTTCCATCACCCAATTTCCAGCAGGGCTAAAAACCCTGTAATATATCATGGTTTCTTTTCTTATTGATGGGAAATTGAACATTTGGGTAGTCTCGGAGAGTTAAGCATTAGGGGATATGTTGTCCTGCTGGAGACTCCAGCTTCCAGGTGAGAATGGGACTAGAGGCAGCAAAATTCACCCCTGAGGCTTTTGTGACACTTTTCCGTTAGCCAAAAATATTTGTCTTTCTGAGATGGTAATATAATAAGTAATAAACAATCTCAGTGGAAAAGCAACTACTGTTAATTAGAAAATAAGTTGCACTAAAAATAATCCAATTTTCTAATATAAAGCAATTTCCAGAGAAACTGTGTGCATGACACTATTAACAGTAATACTTTGTCATTTTCCGTGCCTTGTGAATGCTACAAAGGGGACCCATTTGTCTATCTGTTGGCCAACTCTTAGTCCTGCTATGAGAAAAGAAATACAAATAGTGCATTTCTGAGATGCATCTGAGATGTCCCTGAGAGCAGACTGAAGCCCAGCAGACAGACCATGAATGGAGACTCCAGTTGTTCTCCTGTGCTGGTTCCCCTCCTGGGTCCCTGGGGATGGTGGAGAGGGAGAGGGTGCCCGGTGCACGCAGTGCTGTGGAAGCTGGCTGGGGTCATTTCAAGGCAGAGATCCCAGGATAATGGATAACTTCAGGAACATTGCAAGAAAAACCCTCAAAGATTTCCTGAGATCCTCCAGCCTCCGGCAGAAATTATTGGCTTGCTGCAGGAATTACGGGGTGAAGCCTCATGCTCACTGGGATGCTGATGTAAGGACAGATGCTCCCAGCGGCTCCTTCGCAACTAAAGAATCCCAAATCCACTTAATATGGCTGTGCTTTTGTTTACTCGTAATAAAACACCATTAGAGGGGCCTAGCCTAGCATTAATGTTGGCTTTGTTTTGATGAAATCTGGCTGCACGAGGAGTGTTTTGGAGAGCTGCTCCGGCAGAAACACTGGCAGCTCTGTTCTGCCAAAGTGGGCGCAAGCACAGGCTGATGAAGAAATTGCTTCTCCTGCGCAGTGACCCCGGTTGGCCTGCTCCTGTGTGGGTAGCAGGATTAAGCCAAGGCAGCACAAGTTCACTATTCCCATCTGAGATGTTTTGCCTTTAGTAGCCTTTTTTTTTTTTTTTCCCCAAAATGTTGGTTTCTTTCATTATCCTTCCTTGGGGAAATGAAGGAAACTTCTTAGCATAGCTGCAAAATCTTTGTTGTTGTGATCTTCTGCGTTCATAGAGGTCTGTTTGGTTATGTTTGTGTTAACTGCTTATATAGTTTAGCTTAGTAATTAAGTAATTAATATTCATTAAGTACAGAAATGCTCACAGAGGACAAGATCCAGCTTCTGTTGAAATGAGCAATACTCAATGATTTAGACAGGTTGAGAAAAACTTCTTTGGTCTTCTGAGAAAAAGGGGGGAGCCTGAAGTGCCCACACACATTTGTAAAGATTGTTCCAGCTAGGAGGCTTTGAAATCAATTTTGCAAATTGCACATCCAGTTTATCAGACTCGGACAAAATGGTGCGCCCACCTCCAAGGCAGAAGGCAGAGATTATTTGGCAACATGAGTGGCTAAGCATGCGAAGGGAGGAATGCAGAGAAACTCTTCATCAGCTTTTGTCTGGCAGGATGACTTCGTACATGTGAGACCGTGGGAAGAGCATGTTGCTCTGAGATGTTTCGTGGTTGCAAGTGGTCAGAGTTGTAGCTTTGCCTCATTTCAAAACGTGCATGGGGAAGGGCTAAAACCTAAGTATTGATCACATACAGCAGAAGAATGGATTGTTTGTTCTGGGGAGGACCAAAAAAGAAAGCTTTAGATAGTTCTGTAAACTAAGATTAAAATTTAAACCAATTTTAAAGAGATTTTGAAATACATTTAAATGTGGGGAACACAAATGCCTCAGTTACTGTCTGCAATGCTTTGTGTACCTTATGTTTAATTTGCTCAGTTTCTGGAGGTGCCGAGGCACATCACCATCCACTGCTTTGAGCTCGGCTTGAAGGATATCAATGCTGTCAGAGTAACTGAGCCCAGTGTGGCTGAACTGGAAGCTAAAACACAGGGACATTTCCAGACTAGGGTTTCTGTGCACGTTAATTTACAGATATCTGCAGCATGTTACACAGTGACCATCCTCAGCTTCCTGTCATCCTAAAATGACTAGAGATGTGGCCAGTCTGGCCAAGATCATGATGGCATAGTAAAAATTACCATGAGGTTTCCTTGAGTGTACCTGTAGGAGATTCTCCAAGGCAATGAAAAGCTGGACCTAGCCTGTGATGTAGCAGCTCCCATCACAAGGAACCCATTGTTGCAACCTATTAATGTTAATGCTGGTATTTCTTGGGTTGCCTCCATTTTGCCCCTAGACCTTTTTCAATAAACCTCTTAGCATGTCTCACACCAACTGGTGTCTCCCTGGCCACGAGACCATGTGAGATTACGTGTTAAAAATATCACCTAACATACTTTGCTTAGCCAATATCATCACTGTTAAATCTTTAATGGCAAGTGTTAAATATTTTATTTAATGGAGAACGTCCCTTCACCCCTGCCCAAGAATGATATTTCTTCCTCCATGAAGAATGATTGCAAACATTTCTGACAATAATTAATTTTGCATTATTTATTTTCTATTTCTGTACAGTGTGTTCTTTTCATTCAAGCTCACTAACAAATTTGGTGTCGAGACCCCTTCACCCTTTCCATCTCTTCAAGTACAAGGTTCTTTTCAAGTACAAGGGCTATTTTAAAATCTGCAAAGAACTGTTTTCCAGATGTGGATATGCACAGACAGTAATTGCACTTCATGATCACTTCCAGCTGTCCTAAATGCCTGCCAACAAATTCCCATAAGGAGTGCATGTTTTGCACTGCAAATCAGGGAGAACATTGTAAAATGATAATGTGTTGCACACTGCAGTACCTACCTACAAGAGTTATGGACTTTATAACTGAGCTAATTGGAATTAGGCTTTAGGTCAAGAAAGTGACAAAGAAATGCAATCTTTGTAAATTAATCTGTTGCGCTGTTTTTGAGTAGTATCGAGTACCTGTTTGTTGGATAATGTTCATTTTTGTAAATTATATATTTGAATACTCTGTGGATGCACTGCAAATGTATATCATGGACATGGCAATCCCATTTATTCTATTTGGACACATAGTCAGGCACCACATATTCTTGTACCAAGTAAAACATTTGCCTCCTGAAGTTCTTCAGGTGTGACCAGAACTTATAGTTATGGATCACATGTTCTGCTGGTGTTAATGGCCTCAATTTCACTGATATCAGTAGAGATATGTACATACTGCTAGACCTGAATTTGGTCCTGTATTTTTGTTATTTTAACAATGTAATTTTTTAAATAGGTGTTTATATAGTTCCAGTGCAGTTTTCTTCCTTTTTACTCACACATCCTTATGATTCTTGGCTGAGATACAGTTTTGTGCAAGACCAGCAGAAGACATCACTTACAGCCTCAAAGTGAATAACATCTTAACCAGTAGAGCAAGTGCTTTAGCAGTCTTCAAAAAAAGAAAAAGAAAAAAAGAAAAAATCTGACATTAGCAGAACAAAATTTAAAAATCTATCGTGTTACACCTTGCTCCAATGCTCACAAGCCTGTGGATCCAATAAACAACCCTTAGCAGCTCTCTGTATAGACTATACTGCTCTCTGTGGCAAAGCTTGACCATAGCCCATATGCCTGTAGATTAAAAATGTGGAGTGGGACACTTCCAGCCATACTTACCAGCTTAGAGCTGTGCCCCAAAGCTCAGCTTTCCTTTTGGCACTTGGGTTCAGAATTTGGCTTTCCTCTGGAGCAGTATAAAGTGTGGAGAAACAGAATACTGCCAAGACCTGAAGCAGGAGAGCCCCAGCCTGAAAACTGTGGACAGGTGAGTCTGTATTTTTTATAAAAAGGTATGTATTTTACTTTCTATGCTGAAAGAAGGATTGTACAGCTGACCTTCTTTAGGGGATCTGCTAGGCAATATGGTAGACTTGAACTAAATGCCTCCTGAAGTGCGTATCTGCTGATACAGCATCAGCTGGGAGGAATGCTTCCATGTATGTTCACCAAGCTATGGTGGGTCTAGTTCACTGTTACCACACTGATGTACATGCATGTACGCCTGTGAGCATGACATGAAACTTATTTGCACTTCCTAAGGGCACAGTAGGGCACAGTGTAGGTGTTTCCCATGACTTTTTATGGGAGAGATTCTTATGCTTGAGGAAAGTAAACAGTCATTTATTTCACAAGTTACTTTCTACAAATACCTGAAAGCCTTACTACAGGTTTATTTAAGCTGCAGCCCTGTTCTAGAAATTAACTCTCTGACAGTGTTCTGTGGTCCAGGGTTGTCACCTCCCATTAAGGAGGAACAGCACAATGAGCTGAACATCCCGGCCAAGCCTCACTCGTGCCTTTCCCAGCTACTGCAGCGCTGTGTAGAGGCTACCTGGCAGGCACCAGCTGTAGAAAGAAGCCACATGTTGTTAACGGGAAGACCTGTGACAACACAAGTTGCTGTCCCGGTCATGTAGATATAATGTTTGTGTAGGCTGCCCCCCTGATCAATCCTGATGAATTTACATCTGGATACTTTGCTAGCTGAATAAAATGGCTTAGTAATACAGTATAATTACATGGCTTAAGGACCAGAACTACAATTAGGAAAAAGGGATTTTAAAGTTAGGTTCCTAAATCCCAATTAACTCCCTCAACAAAAGCTGGTCAGCTTTTTAAACCTAGTGAGTGTACAGCAATCTCTGTCTATGCAGCAATTAGTGGGTACAGGACACACTGGAAAAACTGTGTTCAAGTAGGAGCTTCTATCTAAAACATCCTGCTTTGAAGCCTTGCCTTATTTGTGCATTGGAAGAGTGTTCTTTTGTCAACAAAGAAGTGGATTTCATTCTGATATTAAGGTCTCACATTTGGTAAAGGAAAAAATAGCCTCTTGCTAGCATATAATATGTGGATGATAATTCAAGGCTTTAGGAAAATAAGGGGATGATGTGAGATGGTTTGCCTAAGTGATGACCCTCTGGATGGGTCTGTGTCTGAACATTTGTGTAAGAAGTGCACAAATATCTAGTGACTCACTAGGAAGGACTTTGGCTCTACTGCCTTTGCAGTTTAGGACACTGACTGTGGTGCCTGTAGCCCCATCCTCTGTTCTCATTCATGGGAGCAACTCATGTTGAGCAAATGCCTATGGAATGGTATGGCATGGTCTAATGAGAGTGGGACAGAAAGAAATCTAGATTTTTTGACAGATCTCTCCATCTTTGGGTGGGACATTTTTATGAAGCATTGCAGTCTGATACGATCTCACACTGCCTGTGTGCTGAGCCGACAGGACGAGAACCTTACACCACTAAGGCTCATGAGCTTGTTCAAGCCTTTTGTTGATTTAGTTATGAAACCAAGATAGTTATGAAACCAAGATCATGCCGTATGAAGGGAGGATATTGCTTGCAGCAGGGGAACTGAGGCAGAGAGAGACTTGTAGCAGACTGCTGAATATCTAACCCTCCTACCATCTTCTTCCTCAGAATCAACTCCTCTCCTTGGTATGTTGTGCTGCAAAATACCACATTAACCCCTCTTCCTGTATTTTATGGACAGACCTTTCTTTCTATTTGGTCTGCAGACTTTGATTAACTTTACAGAGAGATATTTGTGTCATTTCTCAGGCTACTTTAGGTACCACACCGAAGGAACCTAAGGGAATTTGTATTGCCTAACCTGGAAGTTTGGAAGGTGGATGTCTCTGTCTGAGCTGTTCATCTGTGGTTCATATTGGTTCATAGTCAATGGAGAAAGAGCAGTTTCGAATAATTTGGTTTAAGATTAGAGGAACTGTGACTTGGAGTGCTTCCAGTAAGTAGGGTGACCAGCCAGGTTGAGTACCTTCACACCAAGCTAAGTTTCGCAGAGAGCAGAGTGGTAGATTCCCCCCAGAAGATTCAAAACTCCAAGGATTGGTGCCTAGGAGTAGGCAGCGTGAGCACCTCCTGTTTGATGATCTTGATGTTAAAGTAGCTCCTCCAGGTTTTAAATCACAGCCTAGTACAGCATGTGACAACTTCAGCAAGCCAGTAAAACATCACACAAAAAGATTTACTATTAGCTGGTACAAAAAGATGTATCCTGTTATGCATCCTATATTGCAAATAGGGTTCAAACACATACTCAAGCATATTTCTAACCATTTTCTTTGTCAAGGATTTCTGTTTTCCTGATGCTTGCTTTCTGCAGAAAAAAAAATAATAACTCTTCCCAGTGTATATAGAACCCCAGAAATGCTGAGACTAGAAGACACTTTAATGAAGGTATAAACAAGACTTTTAGTTCTGTTTTTTCATGTTCTCATTTTCTTTTAGCATTTACTATTTCACACTGCAGCTTGGCCACAGGCTGCCCCAATGCAGGTTTCACCATGAAGGGAGTGAGGAAGAAGAGGGAAGATCTGTTCAAACCAGATACCCTGGTCTTTACAAAAGAATGGGAACAGGGCAAAACAAAACTCTCTAATGGTCATAGCTTATGTTTGGTTTTTGTTTTGTTTCTTTTTTGGCTGCAACATTTTGGGGTTTGCCATTTTCCTGAAAATTCCATATTTTTTACAAAAGCAGTACAAGAGACTGCTTCTCCTTGAGCATCTCTGTCTGAATTAACCCTGTGCCTCAAATATTTTTCTTCTCAGACACTATCTCTGTCAAGAGCGGCTATTTTGCAGTCACCTGTTCAGCCCTACTAGCTACATTATTATTCATTTCCTCTTGCAAGTGGAACATTCATGGGTGCCTTTTGTCCTCATTTCATCACTGCTAGCCCTTCCCTCCACCTTTTTCTTTCTTTTTTTTTTCAATCAACAAATGGAAATTGGAAAATAATAGAAAATATTACAAACAATGAAACAAAATTCTGGATTCCTTAGTCAGGTTCTCATACCTCATTTCCAAACCCATGCTCACAGACAGACAGAAACAATGGCTTGGGAAAAGCTGTGCGTCAAGATAAAAATGTCCATTTGAAATGTGGATTTCAGACACCAAATTGTTGAAGTGAGCTTTTCAAGCACCACATAAAGACTTCCACATGCAGAAAGTACTTAGGAAACAAATGAGAGAACAGCAAAAGTCAGAAATTAAACTCTTTATCCTCTGTCCTAAACATATGAAAAAGGCAAAACTCACATAATGATTTTCAGTGGTGTGCTTTCTCATTGTTATTCTCATGTCAAAACTCTGTCCTTCTCTAGGGCCCTTAATAGGGGGCATTGAGATGCATTTTCCTAACAATCATCCCCAAAATCACCCTGATCTAGGTAAGGCTTTTTTTCCCCATCCAACCCCTACATATGTGTTTTCTGGTAGTGTTGATACTCCAGCTCTGAAGATCCCCCATTGTGTGAAATCTTCCCCAGCTTCAGCAATTTGAAAATTTAGCTTTCATCTTTTCCCAGGCCCCTTTACCAGAGGGATACAAGTCAGTAAAAGAGCCAGTTCTCCGCTACCTTGCACGACCCTATACCACATGCATATTTCCCCGTCCAACATACTGCCAGCATCAGCCCGTTTGAAATCGGAGGGCCCTGTGATACAGCTCTACATCTCCCTGAGATATAGGTGCAGGTGGAATCCATGTGCTACAGGAATAATTGCCCATTAGCATCCACATCAAGCCACAGCGCAGCAAGTCTCCCACCCCAATGAAACAGCAGGAAGTCCTTGCCTGAAGGTTTGACATTCATACTCTGCAGATAAATTATTTACTACCACTCTCCTATCCCCCACCCTGCACTTTCAGCATTGTGTTGTATTTCATACCATGCTCGCCACAAACCTTACGAGGTTTTCGGAGTGTGTGTGTGTCAAGGCTTAGAGAGGAGCACTGATTTTCTAATACCAAAGGGCCCATTTCATGTTATTTATGACCTCACTAGTTTCGAAACAGAGACCTATAAATCGTAAACATAGGCACACTAATTCTAGCAACAGCAAGTTTAGTCACATGTAATTAAAACATCCCAAAGTCTTTCAGCTGTAATGCGTTTCCAAATGACACCACTGGGACAGGGGGAAATGGGAAATGGAGGAATCGGCAGTATTTTAAAGCTGTGGCCATTGTTAGCTTTTGGGGCTTTCTGCAGCGCTGGCAGCGCTGACAAGTCTGCAGGTTTCTTGATGTTATTTTCTATTACATATTTTAATGGTTGTGTCACTGATTTCCAGAAAAAGCAGAGATGTTTGCTTAGCTAGGATGTCATCAAGAACTGTAGGAGATAAGGCTGATGACCACAATAAAAGCATAACGCAAGCAAATTCTGTGATGGCATTTCTGCTGTGGATTAGATACAGTAGACAGGAGTGAGCTACAACTGCATTAAAACTGGGACTTGAGACTTTGATAAGGTTTGAGAAAGTTGGGGGGCTTTTGCTTTCACTGTTATTTCACATAGGAGCTTAGGATAAGCTGTTTCCTTAGAGGAACTGGGGAAAGGCAATGCAACAGGAAGACAACGTGTTTTCAAATGCATGTAAGGAATTTGTTGTGCCTGGCACATGGTGAAGCTGTGATTAAGCTGGTGTTGTTACCAGTTGGTTGGAAAGACCTACTAAAGCGTACAGCCAACACCAGTGTGTGGCCCCTGGTCACAAGAAATTAGAAGACACTGAAGCCAAGAGTGACAGCAGTGTGTCGTGGTGCACAAAGCATTATTGCTCAGCTGCACTACCCATTGGACAGCAAGTTTGAGATTTACATGGATGGAAGGAACTTCTGCTGCTGGACTGAAGAGAGCACTCTTGATTCAGACACAAACCCCATGGGTTCAAAGGGACTGTGCAGCCCAGGCCAGCCTGGGTGCGGATCTGGGATGTTTTTTCTCTTAGAGGGGATGTTGGGGTCCCGCACTGCAGGGTGCAAGCCAGATCACAGCTACCTGTAATTGGGAAACCTCCCTGTGGGCAGGCAACAGCCCAGTGCAGTTCCTTTGAAGCATCTGTTCAGAATGACAGAATCATCTAGGTTGGAAGAGACCTCCAAGATCATCTAGTCCAACCTCTGACCTAACACTAACAAGTCCTCAACAAAATCACTAAGCTCTACATCTAAACGTCTTTTAAAGACCTCCAGGGATGGTGACTCAACCACTTCCCTGGGCAGCCTATTCCAATGCCTAACAACCCTTTCAGTAAAGAAGTTTTTCCTAATATCCAACCTAAACCTCCCCTGGCGCAACTTTAGCCCATTCCCCCTCGTCCTGTCACCAGGCACGTGGGAGAATAGACCAATCCCCACCTCGCTACAGCCTCCTTTAAGGTACCTATAGAGAGCGATAAGGTCTCCCCTGAGCCTCCTCTTCTCCAGGCTGAACAAGCCCAGTTCCCTCAGCCGCTCCTCGTAAGACTTGTTCTCCAGACCCCTCACCAGCTTCGTTGCCCTTCTCTGGACTCTCTCGAGCACCTCCATGTCCTTCTTGTAGTGAGGGGCCCAAAACTGAACACAGTACTCGAGGTGCGGCCTCACCAGAGCCGAGTACAGGGGAACAGTCACTTCCCTAGTCCTGCTGGCCACACTGTTTCTTATGCAAGCCAGGATGCTGTTGGCCTTCTTGGCCACCTGAGCACACTGCTGGCTCATATTCAGCCGACTATCAACCAATACTCCCAGGTCAGCTGACTATCAACCAATACTCCCAGGGTTGTTAGTTAGTGACATGTTTGTAGAGTCATGAAGCCAAAAGGGGAATTCAGCATCCACTGAGTAATGAGATGTTTCTCTGTTGCTGAAATGCTTTTCCACCAGTGTAATAATTTCATCTGGTTTCGGTGAAGGCCTGGGGAGCTATATGCTCTAGTTATCCCAGCAGGTCTGTTTCTCGGGGCATTTTTTAAGGACTGCAGTATGCTTAACCTCAGTCTTGACTTACCCTAATGCTTATCCCCCTGAATGCTGCATAATTGGTGGTGAGGAGCCAATCCTGAAAGGGTGAAAGCTTTTCACTCAAATCTCTCCTTTCAATTAGACAAAATGTATCTGAAATAGGATGTCTCAATGTAAATGCCTGAAGATCCCTGTGGAAAGATTGCTACACTTATGTCCTGGTTTCAGCTAGGACAGAGTTAATTTTCCTCCTAGTAGCTGGTAGGGTGCTATGTTTTGGATTAGGATGAGAAGAGCGCTGATAACATGCTGATGTTTTAATTGTTGTAGAGCAGTGCTTACACCAAGCCAAGGACTTTTCAGCTTCTTGCTCTGTCCTGCTAGCGAGCAGGCTAGGGATGCAACAGGAGCTGGGAGGGGACAAACCCAGGACAGCTGACCCAAACTGGCCAAAGGGGTATTCCATACCATCTGACGTCATGCTGAACAATATATAGGGGTGGCTAGCCAGGGTGGGTGGAGGCCGGCTGCTCGGGGATAGGCTGGGCATCGGTCAACGGGTGGTGAGCAATTGCATTGTGCATCACTTATTTCGTACACATTATTATTATTAATACTATTATTATCATTATTATTGTTGTTATTATTTTCCTGTCTTAATAAACTGTCTTTATCTCAACTCACAGGCTTCACTTTCCCGTTTCTCTCCCCCATCCCGGAGAGGGAGGGGGGAGGGTGAGCAAATGGCTGTGTGGTGTTTAGCTGCCAGCCGGGCTAAACCACAACAGTCCTTTTGGCGCCCAACGTGGGGCCCGAAGGGTTGAGATACCGACAGATTTGACCAGAGTGTGTTAAACTAAAATTGGTATAAGTATTTGACCTGCTTAATAGTTGCTAGTCACAATGTTGATTGCCTTAATCTCAAGTCTGCTGTGCCTGTTTCCCAAATTGAGTTTTATAGCAAGATACTTTCTGTATGTGCTCCCTGTCGTGCCGTTTATCCTTTCCAGGCCCTGGTTTAAGATTGTTATGGTACTGTGTGGTGTAACGATGGCTTATGAAATGATGAGATTTCTGGTCATGACTCTAACCTGGTATTTGTACTCAGCACTGTCGTCGACTCTATACTTCGGAAACCATATCTCAGAAACTATTAGCAATTACACCTATTGCCTTTTTTCATCAGGGAGTCAATCTGTGGAGGGGACAGGGGAAGATATTTTTTCCTACCTGTTCACTCTCCCTTCCTCCTTCACCACCCTCTTATCCCCCGAGCTAGTTACGGTAGCTCTCCAAGATGTTGAATATCCTTGGGATACTCAGACCAGCATGTTCTTGTTGTTATGTCTCCTGAATGCGCTTCAGGTTTTGTTTAAGGTTAAACAACTACTTAGGAATCTCATCCGGAGATCTGTCTTGAGGCGGGATATTTGCGAGTGGCAGGGAGTGTGGGAGGATATGGGCAGGTTTCTAGAGCAGTGGGCACCTCCAGTGTTTTGGACATTCACCCCTGAACAACTGCAAAATCCTAAAAAACTGGTAGAATGCTTGAAAAAAAGGTGTCATGACTCTGGCAGTTCCAAAGTGACACAAATCACTGTGGCGTGCTGGGGACTGGCTTGTGCCTATCGAGCTGCAATTGATGCTACTATCAACCTAGTGACAGACCCTGCAGCCATTCCAGCTCCCGCAGCCATTCCAGCTCCAGCTCCCGCAGCCGTTCCAGTTCCAGCTCCTGCAGCTGTTCCAGTTCCAGCTCCCGCAGCCGTTCCAGCTCCAGCTCCTGCAGCCGTTCCCACCCCTGTGGCTGGGTCAGAGAAACGAGCTGTAGCAGTGCAAGTTGTCCCTGCAGTGGGTATTCCAACCCCTGTGGCAGACCCTGGAGCTGGGTCAGAGCAGCGAGCTGTAGCAGTGCAAGTTGCCCCTGTAGACAAGGTGAAAAAATGGTATAGAGACTCAGGTCGTTTAGAACGCAGACAGTCTTCTGCTAGGTCTAGGTATGGAGAAGACGGGTCTGGGCCATCAAATGTGCAGGAGGATGAAGATGAGGATGAGGATGTCGAAAAATCAACATTAACTACCCGAACCCTATACCAGTGTGAGCTACGAGATGTGCAAAAAGATTTTGGTCGCTGTATAGGTGAACAGCTTGTCACCTGGCTGCTCCGGTGCTGGGACACTGGAGCCAATGGTGTGGAATTAGAGGGCAGGGAAGCCAGGCGGCTGGGATCCCTTGCTAGAGATGCAGGCATTGACAAAGCAATTGGAGATGGAGCACGATCTCACAGCCTCTGGAGGCGTCTCCTGTCAGCTGTGAAGGAAAGGTATCCCTACAAGGAAGAACTTGTATGTCTACCAGGCAAGTGGACCACCATGGAGGAGGGAATTCAGTACCTGAGGGAATTAGCCGTACGGGAAGTAATTTATAAGGACCTAGACGACGCACAAATATCCACAGATCCAGATGAAGTCCAGTGTACTCGACCCATGTGGCGGAAGTTTATACGGAATGCACCATCAACATGGGCCAGCTCATTGGCAATAATAACCTGGAAAGATGGTGACGAACCCACAGTGGATGAAGCGGCTAAAAAACTCCGGCAGTACGAAGAAAATCTCTCCTCTTCCCTACAGGCCTGCGTCTCGGCTGTCGAGAAACTCTCTGAAGAGTTCCACCAACTTAAAGAGAATTTATCTTCCCCCCCACCTGAACGAACCAGTAGCCACCAACTAAAAGAGAATACTTTGGAGAAACTTTCTGAAGAGGTCCACCAACTTAAAGAGAGTGTATTTTCCTCCCCACCTGCACAAACCAGTGTCTCAGCTATTAGGGGTAAGCGTGCATCCGTGCAAGGAAGACAATATGGTGGGTACACACCCCGCGCCACCCTGTGGTTTTACCTACGTGACCATGGAGAAAACATGAGAAAATGGGATGGAAAATCTACCGCGACCCTAGAGGCACGGGTACATGAGTTGCAAAAGAAAACAATCGGGAAAAAGGGGTTCTCTGAAAAGTTTGCTGCTCCAACTTCCAGCAGGCAGCCCTTTAAACACAGAAACGAAGATTCTGACCAGGGCTAGAGGGGCCCTGCCTCCAGCCAGGGGGAGGAAAGGGACAATCGAGTTTATTGGACTGTGTGGATTCGATGGCCTGGCACGTCTGACGCACAGAAGTATAAGGCTCTAGTAGACACCGGTGCACAGTGTACTGTAATGACATCAAGCTATAAAGGGCCAGAGCCCATCTGTATTTATGGGGTGACAGGGGGATCCCAGCAGTTAACTGTATTGGAGGCTGAAGGGAGTCTAACTGGAAATGAGTGGCAAAAGCACCGTATTGTGACTGGCCCGGATGCTCCGTGCATTCTTGGCATAGACTATCTTAGAAGAGGATATTTCAAGGACCCAAAAGGGTTCCGCTGGGCTTTTGGCATAGCTGCCTTAGAGACAGAGGACATTAAACAGTTGTCTACCTTGCCCGGTCTCTCAGAGGACCCTTCTGTTGTGGGGTTGCTGAGGGTTGAAGAACAGCAAGTGCCAATCGCTACCACAACTGTGCACCGGCGGCAATATCGCACCAACCGAGACTCCCTGATTCCCATCCACAAGCTAATTCGTCAACTGGAGAGCCAAGGAGTGATCAGCAAGACCCATTCACCTTTTAATAGTCCCATATGGCCAGTGCGAAAGTCTAATGGTGAGTGGAGACTAACAGTGGACTATCGTGGCCTGAACGAAGTCACGCCACCACTGAGTGCTGCAGTGCCGGACATGCTAGAACTCCAGTACCAACTGGAATCAAAGGCAGCCAAGTGGTATGCCACAATTGATATTGCTAATGCATTTTTCTCCATCCCTCTAGCAGCAGAGTGCAGGCCACAGTTTGCTTTCACTTGGAGGGGAGTCCAATATACTTGGAATCGGCTGCCCCAGGGGTGGAAACATAGCCCTACCATTTGCCATGGACTGATCCAGTCTGCGCTGGAGCAGGGGGAAGCTCCTGAACACCTGCAGTACATCGATGACATCATTGTGTGGGGTGACACAGCAGAGGAAGTTTTCGAGAAAGGGAAGAAAATAGTCCAAATCCTTCTGAAGGCCGGTTTTGCCATAAAACAAAATAAAGTTAAAGGACCTGCACGAGAGATCCAGTTTTTAGGAATAAAATGGCAAGATGGACGTCGTCAAATCCCAATGGATGTGATCAACAAAATAACAGCTATGTCTCCACCAACTAGCAAAAAGGAAACACAAACTTTCCTAGGTGTCGTGGGGTTTTGGAGAATGCATATTCCAAATTACAGTCTGATTGTAAACCCGCTCTACCAAGTAACCCGTAAGAAGAATGCTTTTGAATGGGGCCCTGAGCAACGACAAGCCTTTGAACAAATTAAGCAGGAAATAGTTCATGCAGTAGCCCTTGGGCCAGTCCGAACAGGACCAGATGTAAAGAATGTGCTCTACACCGCAGCCAGGGAGAATGGCCCCACCTGGAGCCTCTGGCAGAAAGAACCTGGGGAAACTCGAGGTCGACCCCTGGGGTTTTGGAGTCGGGGATACAGAGGATCTGAGGCCCGCTACACTCCAACCGAAAAGGAGATATTGGCAGCATATGAAGGAGTTCGATCTGCTTCAGAAGTGGTCGGTACTGAAGCGCAGCTCCTCCCGACACCCCGACTGCCGCTACTAGGCTGGATGTTCAAAGGAAGGGTCCCCTCTACACATCATGCAACTGATGCTACATGGAGCAAGTGGGTTGCACTGATTACTCAGCGGGCTCGAATAGGAAACCCCAGTCGCCCAGGAATCTTGGAAGTGATTATGGACTGGCCAGAAGGCAAATACTTTGGGATATCATCAGAGGAGAAGGTGGTCCGTGCTGAAGAAGCCCCACTGTACAACAAGCTACCAGAAAATGAGAAGAAATATGCCCTGTTCACTGATGGGTCCTGTCGTATTGTGGGAAAGCATCGGAGATGGAAGGCTGCTGTATGGAGTCCTACACGACGAGTTGCAGAAGCTGCTGAGGGAGAAGGTGAATCGAGTCAGTTTGCAGAAGTGAAAGCCGTTCAGCTGGCCTTAGATATTGCTGAACGAGAAAAGTGGCCAGTTCTCTATCTCTATACTGAATCATGGATGGTAGCAAATGCCCTGTGGGGGTGGTTACAGCAGTGGAAGCAGAACAACTGGGAACGCAGGGGCAAACCCATCTGGGCTGCTGCATTGTGGCAAGATATTGCTGCCCGGGTAGAGAACCTGGTTGTAAAGGTACGCCACGTAGATGCTCATGCGCCCAAGAACGGGCTACTGAAGAACATCAAAACAACCAGCAGGTGGATCAGGCTGCTAAGATTGAAGTGGCTCAGGTGGACCTGGACTGGCAACATAAAGGTGAATTATTTATAGCCCGATGGGCCCATGACACCTCAGGCCATCAAGGTAGAGATGCAACATACAGATGGGCTCGTGATCGAGGGGTGGACCTGACCATGGACACTATAGCACAGGTTATTCATGATTGTGAAACATGTGCTGCAATTAAGCAAGCCAAACGGTCAAAGCCTCTTTGGTATGGAGGACGATGGCTGAAATATAAATTTGAAGAGGGCTGGCAGATTGATTACATCACGCTCCCTCAAACCCGCAACGGCAAGCGCCACGTACTTACAATGGTGGAAGCAACCACCGGATGGCTGGAAACCTATCCTGTGCCCCATGCCACCGCCCGGAACACTATCCTGGGCCTTGAAAAGCAAGTCCTATGGCGACATGGCACCCCAGAAAGAATTGAGTCAGACAATGGGACTCATTTCCGAAACAACCTTATAGACACTTGGGCCAAAGAACATGGTATTGAGTGGGTGTATCACATCCCCTATCATGCACCAGCCTCCGGGAAAGTTGAGCGATACAATGGACTGTTAAAGACTACACTGAAAGCAATGGGTGCTGGGACATTCAAAAATTGGGAAACACATTTGGCAAAGGCCACCTGGTTAGTCAACACTAGGGGATCTGCCAACCGAGCTGGACCTGCCCAAAAAACCTGTTACGCACTGTAGAAGGGGATAAAGTTCCTGTAGTGCACGTAAGAAACATGCTGGGTAAGACAGTCTGGGCTACTCCTGCCTCAGGAAAAGGCAAACCCATTCGTGGGATTGCTTTTGCTCAGAGACCTGGATGCACTTGGTGGGTAATGCAAAAGATTGGGGAGGTCCAGTGTGTACCTCAAGGGGATTTAATACTGTGTGAGAATAGCCCATGAGTTGAATTGTGGTATGTTAATTATTATATAATACTGTATGTCATCACTACCATGATTGCTATATGTCAGCGTCCTATTAATGGTATCACAGTAACAGCCACGCAGATAATGATGAACGAATTTTGATAGAATTGGACAAACAAAGAGATGTGATGGAACGAGAACGGGCTTCAGCGTTTGACAATCCAACATCACACACCATCTCTTCTGCCCTGAAAGACTGCTGTGACAGATGGAGCCTGAAGTCAGTCACGGACTATGCAAACTCAATGGACATTCTATATATTATTAAATGAAAATGATGATCAATTGGAATGTATTGGAAAGGGTGTAGCCTGTGCATGACATAAATGGTATGGAATAAGGGGTGGATATCTGTCCTGGTTTCGGCTAGGATAGAGTTAATTTTCCTCCTAATAGCTGGCAGGGTGCTATGTTTTGGATTAGGATGAGAAGAATGTTGATATCACACTGATGTTTTAATTGTTGTAGAGCAGTGCTTACACCAAGCCAAGGACTTTTCAGCTTCTTGCTCTGTCCTGCCAGCGGGCAGGCTAGGGATGCAGCAGGAGCTGGGAGGGGACAGACCCAGGACAGCTGACCCAAACTGGCCAAAGGGGTATTCCATACCATCTGACGTCATGCTGAACAATATATAGGGGTGGCTAACCGGGGGGGGGGGGCCGGCTGCTCGGGGATAGGCTGGGCATCGGTCAACGGGTGGTGAGCAATTGAATTGTGCATCACTTGTTTTGTACACATTATTATTATTATTATTATTGTTATTATTATTATTATTGTTATTGTTATTATTATTATTATTATATTTTTTTTCTGTCCTAATAAGCTGTCTCTATCTCAACCCACAGGCTTCACTTTCCCATTTCTCTCCCCCATCCCAGAGAGGGCGGGGGGAGGGTGAGCGGAGGGTGCTAGTAGGCTTGTGATGACTGAAAGTGGCTATGTTAGCGAAGCTTCTCTAATGGGAAATTGGTAAAAATATTCTCAGGGAATGAGAAAATCAAGCCACAGAGATTCAGGTGAAATGCAAGTCTTAAAAAATGTCATTTTTCTGTGCAGCAGTTGCAATATAAATGGGGACTTTCTGGAATCCCCCATTTAACATTAAAGTAAGGAGATTGAGGCCTGGGGGAAATCCCAGTTTGTGAATCTATTTCAATAAATTATTTTCTCAAAAAAAGGTACAATTTCTGAAGGCATTTCACACTGAAATGCTTTTCCACATTAAATGGTTCAGATCAGGAAATGACAAAGCAATTCCCGTCAGTAATTTTTTAAGAAGTATTTTGACTTTTGTTTCAAAACTTTTTTTCTTTTAAAATTGATTTTAATGGAAAGGAAAAATAGGTTAAATATATAATTAAAAAAAAAAAAAAACAAACAACAAAAACTACATTCTCTCAGGCCATAGTAAGATGCTTATTTTTGGAGGAAAAAAAAATCTTTCAAGTTGACCCCAAATAAATTTGATTATTATGCTTTTTTTCCCTAGCTGAAAATACTGAACATTTTTTTTCTAGTTGACCTGACCAGGGTTTTCTCCTGGGTTGCTTTTAGGCCACTGAACAGAAAATAAATAAGTAAAACAGTTTCCATCTCCACTGCGGAATGCCTTTCAGGGAGCAGTAGTGCCCTGGTTGGAGAAGATGACACTGCATCTCTCTCTCATCTCTATGACTAACTTTCAGACATCCAAATTGCCTCCTAACATATGGAAGATGTACGGACAGGATTTTTTGTGCAAGCCAGACTGAAGCAGATGGGTGACATATACAGCACTCTGACTTTGATTTAGCGAAAATAATCTACTTCACATTCCTGCAGACTGCATGGTTTTTCCATGAAGCTTCTACGCAGGCTTCCTTCTCTAAGGGCTCTGGTTAGATTTCAAATATTTTGTAACTCAGTTATGCCAATTTTTGTTCAGTCAGGGAAAATCTCATGAATTAGATGCCTGCTTCCTCTCCCTTGGCCAGCCCTATGGCATTTCATGCATTTACAGGGCAGCAGTAGTCTTAAAGCCAGAGAAAAGCCACAGCTCAGCAGGTTGCTGCTGGAGGGCACAGTCCCTGGGTGAGCAACCACCAAGGTAGCCTGGAGAAGAGCCCAGGATGGTTGACAGAGGGCTCCATCCCTCACATGGAATGGGGAATCTGTGTGGTGGACCTCCTGCGCCGGGACAGTCAGATGTTGGTCCCAATGATGGGCCCTGATGAGCTCCAGCTCTCAAGACGATGCCATAATTCAGTCCCTTATCCAAAAATCACACAGCCCACACAGGGCTGTGCCCTCCCTATGGCTTTATGTTCACATAAAAATATGTCAGTCACGTGACAGCCACACACTGATGTGCTGCTATCACCCAGGACATCACAGTTTCACATACATAGGCTTTAGAGGCACTGCAAGGTCTGTAAACCACAGCTGTCTGAAGAGCTGTATGGCCCTGGCCCCTGCAATTCAGTTGCAAAAGTCTGTAAAATGTTTATAAGCCAGGGGCAAAGAAACCCTTTCAAACAAGTCTTATGAGGAGCGGCTGAGGGAGCTGGGATTGTTCAGCCTGGAGAAGAGGAGGCTCAGGGGAGACCTTATCACTCTCTATAGGTACCTTAAAGGAGGCTGTAGAGAGGTGGGGGGTTGGTCTATTCTCCCACGTGCCTGGTGACAGGACGAGGGGGAATGGGCTAAAGTTGCGCCAGGGGAGGTTTAGGTTGGATATTAGGAAGAACTTCTTTACGGAAAGGGTTGTTAGGCATTGGAATGGGCTGCCCAGGGAAGTGGTTGAGTCACCATCCCTGGAGGTCTTTAAAAGACGTTCAGATGTTGAGCTTAGTGATATGGTTTAGTGAAGGACTTGTTAGTGTTAGGTCGGAGGTTGGACTAGGTGATCTTGGAGGTCTCTTCCAACCTAGATGATTCTGTGATTCTATGAAACTCAGGTTACGTGCCATCATTCCAAATCCTAATTTCATGGCACACTTTGTTCTGTCTTTACTTAGGCTGTTCTCACACCCAAGTGGCCAGACAAAACACTTTTCAAGATGGGTGGAAAAAAAAAAAAGGTGGGGGAAAAGTAAAAGAACACGATACTCAAAGTTACTCACCAGCTCTGGGAAGCGGGCAGCATTCAGGGACCCTATCCAGGAGATGTTTTCCCCATGTCTCAAATGAGGATTAGTGGGACACAAGGAAGAGCAAGGCTGATCCCATCCCTGCTCACTCTTGCCCTGCTCCCCCCAGGCCAGCCAGTGCTGACAGTGCTGCAGAGCCAAGCTGTTGTGCAAAATGATCCTTTTCTAGCCTGATGCCCTGTCTGCTTTCTAGGTCTGTTGCCTCTCACACCAATAAACTCTCGCTATTAAAGCTTATTTGTGCAATCACAAACATTCCTCTGCAGAGCAAGGCCAGTTAGCCTCAACTCTGCCTTTGAGGAGGCAAATTTGGCTATTCCTAAACATGATTAGGGTTTTTTTGTTTGTTTGTTTGCTTAATAGCCGCTGATTTGCTATGCTGAATGCAGAGTGGACTGCAGCTCGTCTGTGTACACCAGGTGGCCTCAGTGGTATGTACTTCAGCAGTGATGATCTTAGGGTGCAGTTGCCACTCCTGCTGATACCAGTTTTGTTTGCTGTGATCTGAGCATGCTTACAGTGCGGTGAAACAGAGCCAAGAATCATTCAACAGGAGAAAAAATAGAAGATAAAATACATGTATGGATGGGATTGATATTGCAAGGCATCTGTTAAACACACATAATCAATTGCCCATCTATATCAAACAGCTCTGCAGGCAGTGAATACTGCTGCGTGTAGCTACCTGGAGGAACAGAGTCAGGATCTTCTTGTCTTAGAGTAAAGTCCTTAAAAATGAGAACCTCTGCTACAGTCAAGCATTTTGCATGTTGCCACATGAGAATTTATTCATTAAAAAGGAGATGCAGAAAGTGACTGATGACAGAAACTGGCTGCATGGGAATCTGCATCACATCTAATCGAGAGAGTGGTTGTTGGCATGGAGGGAAGCTACCGGTGGAGTTCCTCATCTCACTGAACTGATTTAATGTGTACATAACGAGGGAGTGCAGTGATGAAATCTGCTGTTGACATGGAGTCAGAGGATGCTAGCAATGCAACGGAAAATTTTGAGTCAGAAATTTGGCAAGGTTCAGTAGTAGAAAATGAAGGTTGTCCAGTGATGGTGGCAATCATCTGACTAAATGTGAATTTGTAAGGATGAGTTACTCCATGAACTCTCTTTATTAGTAGCAGCAAAAAAAAGGCACTTTAAACATATTACCCTTGTCTGCTTAAAATAGATATCTAAGATACAGTTAACGGGCTGTACACAAAGAGCTACCGTTCGCTCGTGATTGTAAGGACACCAAAGGAGTCTGGGTCAGCTGCAGCTGCATGAACTGTACTCATCTAGGTGTTGTAACATGAACGCCATCTGGCTTTAGAGGAAAATACCAAATATTCTGTAATCTGGTGGCATCCATAAGGAAGGATGAAGGAAGGATGGCTTGTGTTCTTCAGGCACAGAGACCTCTGATCTGTCACTGTGTGGGGAAACAAACAAACAAACAAAAAAACAAACAATAAGAAATGAAAAGCTTTAGCTTGTTTTTTCCCTCTTTTTTTTCCTCTTCCCTCTTTATTCTTCCATAAGTAGAAGAGAAACTTAAATGATGAGCAGAGAGCCATTGGGGCTGCAGCTGCCTGCCAGGATGGAGAGAGAGATGACTGGAGAGACAGAAAATTCACAGAAAGGCTTTAGAGAATGAGGAACGAGGATGAATGAGAAATTCAAAAGATCAACACCTAGAATTAAACCAACAGTCAACAGAGATTAATTGCAGGTGGGAAGTAAGGCAGGGCTATGCCATACCTGCCATATTCTATTACAGCAGGAGGAAAATTCTACTTTTAGGAACTGGTTAGTGGCCAAGTAAATTGGATAAAACAGGTTAAAATTTTGAAACACTGTGCGTCTAGCTTTTGTGAAGGAAAAACACATCACTGCACTCAACTAGAGCCCTCTGCACGTTGCCCAAGGGGCAACATGATAGAGAGATAGACACACTACCCCAGGGCATCCCTCTCTCACCCCTCAGCTGTCATTGGAGCCACATAAGCCACCAAAGAGCAAGTGGTTGACTTCTAATGGGACAAGATTCAAGAAGGGTTTGGCTAAAGATGGATTAATTTAGTGAACCTTACTTGAAAGCAGTAGGGGAAAGAGGCATGGTTTGAAGATGTCCAAATTACTTAGGGATGACCATGAAGCACCCAGCTGGGTTCAAGCACAGCCATGAAGTTGAAGAGTTAGAGCAGAAGCCATGACAAAGGCCTGATAAGTACCTGGTGAGTCAGATAGTGGTCAGTGGGGAGGAAGCAGAATTAGAAACATTTTTCATGATTGCAAACAAAGACATTCTTTCCTTCCGGAATGCTTAATTGATCTCTGGAACTCATTGATATAAAGTATTACTGGGCATGCAATTTAGCAGGAGGAAGATGTAGTTGGGAATACTCTGAGTTATCTCACAGAGGATAGATGTGTAATGGAAATACAGTGTAATGTAAAATCTTATACTTTAGGGCATACAGTCATTAACTGCTGACAGGCTTATATGGCAAAATTAGTCCATAGTTCCTCAAAGGAGATTCTTGTGTCTTCCTCTGAGGAGCTCTTGGAGAAAGGATACTGGATTAAAAGCATTGCTAATCAAATACAGCTCCAGCATTCCTCTATCTTAGTAAATCTTTTGATTTCTGACTCATAGGGTATGGAAAACAATTCATGTCTCCTGTATGTTCTATGAATTTCAATAAGAAGAGAAGTTTAATTTCTATGAATGACATTCTTGGGAAAAAAGAAGAAGATCCAAACAAAAGCAGAGAGCTGTAAGGGATGGGCTGTTTTGCAGGCTGCCCTACCTGCAGGCAGCTAGCAGGAGCGCAGCGGTTGAAACTTGATGAACATCTCCCACAAAGCACTGCCTTCATTAGAGGGCCCCCTGAGAGCTCCTCCATGGAGACCTATTTGAATCTGTAGCATATGTCTAGATGTACTGAAAACAGAATCACTTTTCCTCCTTTTTTTTTAATTTTAAAATATCTATCATTAAAGACTGTGAATCCCAGCATACAAGGCAATAGTTAGGGAACTGAACTAGACGTTCATACGTCTCAAGATTCGTAGGGTGTCCAACTTCTCTGGGAGTGTTAGGTGCCCACTAGGTGCTGCTAAGTGGCTCTTAACCTGGGGATTTCAGGTGCCTCAGATGCTACACATGCACAGCAAAGATGGAGAGAACTGCATTTGATTAACCTTTGGGCTTCCTATGGCTTAAGGAAAGAAAGTAGGCTTTTGAGACCTCAGCTGGTATCTTTGATGAGAGCTCCTAAATTCTGAGCTGTGCCAATAAATAGTGACAGTAAAATGTCTGAAGAGGAGAAGAATAATTATTCTTTAGGATGGTAGGAACATATGATGGAATTCCCCATCCTCTGATAAACATATCTACAAACAAGTGATCAAACGGAAATACTTTTGGTTCATAAGCAGCTAATCTGCAAAGAAATCTCTCCCTTGTTCCTTCCATTGCCTTCACAACATTATTTTCATTTCTATCTATATTTGTTTGCTTGTTAGTCTGTGGCCTCCCCCTAAGGATATAACTGCAGATGGATGAAATATTTAATTTTATTAAATTTTATTCTTGGCTTTTTGGAGATGTTTTTTGTTTTGCTTTAATGATTATTCCTCCTGGTGGTATTTCAGTTTTCAATTACAACTTGTGTGTGTGTGTCTGGTACACTACCATTTTGTAAATGGATGTATGCACTTATTGTTAATTGATTCCCCAAATAAACTCAAATGCTTGTATTGAAATCATATATTAAATTTCTTGCATTCCACTGAGCTGGATGCCTTCCAGTTTGGCATCTATTGCTGATCTGGAGGTGGGCATCTTTTTCTCCCTCGCATTACCCCTGAAGTGAGTGGAGGTGCTCATGTTGATTTTGTCTGCAGATCTCATAACACTGCCTGATGTCTGTGAACAAAGGTGTCCAAAGTTATGCTTCCAAGACTGTATTTAGCCATTTTTTTTTTTTTTTTAAAGCATCAATGTCAGCAGCTCCCACAGTCTTCAGTGAGAGTATTCACCCCTAAAGCCGGGCCATTATGAAGGGTATTTTTCCAAAGCAGCCCTTGTTAGCCTCTCTCTGCTCCCACTGAAACCAGTGTCTACTTGAGAGTTATTTTTTGGAAAAGAGAAGTAAGCCACGATTGGTCCTTTAGCCCGTTTTTGCAGTCCCATATTTTTTAGGCTTTAGCTAGAAAACACAGCTGAAGTCCCTGATGGTGGGACTGTACTTCAGCAGCTTTCAGCAGGTCATCTAGTTCCCCTTTACATCAAAGAAGAAAGATAATCCCTTTTCAACTGTGATTCATCCCACATATTACAGATATCTATCTTAGAAGAAGATGAATCATTTCCTGGAGGTGCTTCTCTCTCTGTGTCTCTCTCCATTTTTCTTCGTGCTGCTGCTCTCCACCCTGGTCACAGTCACTCATCTGTCTGATGGCCATTTGGTAAAACAAGGTTGTGCTTTCTGCTCACAGATTCAAACACAAAGTTTCTGTTGTTAGAAAGATGCTCAGCATGAATATTTAGAGAAGAGTGGTGTTAAATAGAGCAAACTGCCCTAGGAGGACGCGTTTGGGTCTCACCTGTGCTGAACAAACCTGAGCTAGCTCCCACGGCAGGGTATGTCTCATCTACCCAGCTCCTGCCCTGCAAAGGCAGCAGCTGAGGTCCTAGAAGCAGAGTCGTGTGGTGGCCTGGGCCGAGCAGCCTGCTAATTAGCCTGGACTTTCAGGGGCTTTTCAGCTTTTTTTGGCTGCAGTACTAACTTGGTTGGGACCTCTGCGTGGTGCCATATTATACATTGGAGTCAAGGCCATAATCAGCAAGGAAAACATTTTGATGGAGATTATATGATTGTGTGTGCTGATGACTGGCTGGAGAGCTGTAGTGAATATGAAAAGCACATGTAGCAGCTTCTTGAAGATAAACTACTCACCTCTGTGAAACTCTTTTTGGCTTTGCAAGAATGGTTTTACTCTGTGGAGAATAAATGATGTCCCCATGGCTGAGCATAAAAATGTTTTATAATTGGAGACACATAAACACTAAAAAATACAGGAACCCAGGAAAAGTTGACTAAGGAGGTGATTTATCCCACCCCAATACTGTTGTTCTTCAGGCACAAAATGTAATAAAGATGTTGGAAGCATTCTGATGTTGCTCAGTGTGCACAAGTTATCTGATGTGACCAGCTGGAGCAGAGCCATGCCCTTCCAAATCATACTGTCTCTACAGGTGGGGTAGCAGTGTAAAGATGGATGCATCAGAAAAGCCCGCCTATAAATTTGCTCTCTGATCCTCCCTCCAAAAGAAGGTTAGAAGAAATCATTCCTGAAAGCTGCAGCTAGGAGTTTAACAACTCCTATCTCTATACGGATATAAGGATAACTCCTAGGAGATATCCTCCTAGTCCCCACATGCATATGTTAGTGACATTGGTTGCATCACATGGAGAGAGGAACCTAATTTGTATTGTGTTTTTCCCTAGAACTCTTCCTTATTTAGTGCCTGAGTTATACACTGACGCATAATACCAATCCAAAAGCTAGATGCAACGAAAAACCCTCCCTGGGGCTACTTTGGCAGGAAGGGTACCTATGTGACCATTACAGTCCTGCAGAGGGTGGATATATATAGGTGCATATATATATATAGAGGTGCAGATAGCATATATATATAGAGGTGCAGATAGTTTTGCAGTGATTCTGGGGCTTTCCAGCTGTGTCTACACACTCAGGTTCAGGCAGTCATTATGGCACTCTGGCCTTAGCTGTCGTGAGCCAGGTCCAACATACCGAAATAGCCCCTGCTCTAAATCTCGTGGGACTCTTGTCCCATGGATGATGGTGGGATGAATTATAACTGCCCGTAGAGGCACTCAGCTGATCTTCAGGGGGAACTTCAGGAAATCCCCCCAGGATTTATTCTAATGGCCACATCTTACACCAGAAAAAGGTAGCCTGGCTCAAAAGCACAGTGATGTAGAGTTCTGTCTGTTTGTCTTTTTTTTTTTTTTAGTTGCTAGACATAAGCATTTGCTACGTGACAATTTCAGAAGCATTTTTGTAGTCAGACTTTGTGCACACTTTTCCTTTTGAATACTAGTAAAGGTCACATTGGTCTTGGCTACTCATTTATTTCCTTTCTCTCATTGAATTTTTAACAATAACAGGCATTCATACAAAGCTCTGGGCTACTATACGTTACATTAAAATTCTCAATGTCGTTTGCTTTCAGTAAATATATTCAAATGGGTTGCTTTCAAAGCCATAAATGACTCACCATCCAATCGATCATAATTGCAGGACCCTGAATTTCTCCTCTACATGTTGTCCTCTAATGCCCAGAAGGAACAAACAATGTAACTCATCAAAAACTGGTTGGGGAAAAGAAAATAAGAATAAAATAAATAAAAAGAAAATATTTTTTTTCTCTAAGGAAAACTTGGTAGGTTTAAATTTACAGGACCATTTTTGGCTGGAAAGTGAGACAGACACATGTAAGTTTTATGTTACTACTCAGTGCTCTGAGAGTTACTGCACTTAAGAAAACTTCTCTCTCTAATCAGTTATTAAGTTTCCAAATGGAACATGTGCTTCTTTCTTACTAATTTCCCATAAACCTCCCCCACAATATTAAACATGCATATTCACATGCTAAAAGTCTGCTCATTAAAACACTACATGGTCAAAGTTTCCAATCAGATAGAAATGATCAAGGCATCCTCTTGTAGGATATAAGGAGTTATAGCAAGGAAACAAAGTAAAAGAAATGGCTAACAAGAAATTCTCCAAAAGGTTTTGAAATGTAATCTCATTTTCATCACAACACTGGGCAATTAAAAAGAAAAGGAGGGGGGGGTATCTGATTAATCCCAATAAATAACAATGAAACTATTCTGTTGTCCGTCTGTCCATCCATCCCCCACTTCCCCTCCCACCCCCCCGTAAGGTCAGGCACAGGTTTATCACTAAATCAATCACCTACATAAGAAGTAGACGAGGTCTATCAGGAAATCCTGGCTCCTCTTCTGAAGTGTAAACTTATTCCCTCCAACATACTTTCTGAGGCTCTGTCCAGTCAAACATTTAATGTCTGCGAACAGCAAGGCTCCAGTCACTTCCCTTGAGAGCCGATTTTGTGACTTAAATAGATCTTAGTGTGAGGGACTGAGTTCCAAACTAAATTTTACTTTTCATGTCACTAGAGATCTACTCTTTCTCAGGAATAGCTGCCTTAAACCCCTTGCCCTTTATCCTGTGATAAATCTGTCCTCTGTTCATACACCTTTGAACCGAGTGCTCAGCTCCCAGTTTACTGCTTTGCTACTCGAATCCATACACTCATTCTCAAGGCTGATTTAAATTACTATCCAGTTTACTTAACCTACTGGCGCTTGATGGTTATGTTCAAAGGAATGGTTAAATTCCCAGTAGTCAACATTGCTCTTCTACAACAAAGCTTACAAGAAATCAGCAACTAATATTTTTAGAGACAAAGAAATATGGGGAGATTGTATCCGTAGATCCCAGCTGCAGATATTTCTAAGGATAAGTGTCCTGGTTTCAGTTAGGACAGAGTTAATTTCCCTCCTAGTAGCTGGTAGGGTGCTATGTTTTGGATTAGGATGAGAAGAGCGCTGATAACATGCTGATGTTTTAATTGTTGTAGAGCAGTGCTTACACCAAGCCAAGGACTTTTCAGCTTCTCGCTCTGTCCTGCTAGCGAGCAGGCTAGGGATGCAGCAGGAGCTGGGAGGGGACAGACCCAGGACAGCTGACCCAAACTGGCCAAAGGGGTATTCCATACCATCTGACGTCATGCTGAACAATATATAGGGGTGGCTAGCCGGGGTGGGGGGGGCCGGCTGCTCGGGGATAGGCTGGGCATCGGTCAGCGGGTGGTGAGCAATTGCATTGTGCATCACTTGTTTCGTACACATTATTATTAGTAATACTATTATCACTATTATTATTATTATTATTTTCTTGTCTTAATAAACTGTCTTTAGCTCAACTCACAGGCTTCACTTTCCCGTTTCTCTCCCCCATCCCAGAGAGGGAGGGGGGAGGGTGAGCGAACAGCTGTGTGGTGTTTAGCTGCCGGCCGGGTTAAACCACAACAAGTAGCATAAACAAGTGCAATGCCTATCAACTTTCCCCTCTGCCTTTTTCATACATTACATGTCTTCTTTGGGTCTAATCCAAAGACCTCTGAACTAAATGGAAAACTTTCACTGACTTCAATAAGCTTCAGGTCAATCCCTCCAGGGCAGCAATTGTATCTTCCCAAAGTGTGTGCCCTGGTTCAGCGAGAGACTTAACACACAACTGCCTTTTGGTTTTGGAGCCATATCAGGGCCCTTGGTGAGATTATTCATATGCTAAAGAAGAATGTGATTTACCACCCTGCTGATTCTTCATGCTTAATACAGAGTGCGCCTAATGGAATGGCAAAGATCATATTTTCAATGATACGGATTTTATCAATATCAGACGTGTTGATGCTAAATTTTATGTGAAAATACTTCAAAACGCAGAGCCAATTACTCTGCTGGTATGTGCTCATGTATTTACACTGCTCAAAAATCTGTCCCTTGACTTTATAACAGCTTGCTAATACAAGTTTTTTTCAGCAACCTGTCTCAGAATATCATAGGCAAGCAAAATCAAATAGAAGTATAAACTTCACAACTTATATGTGGAGTAAGCAGTCAAAACATTTTTGAAAGAACAACTTTATGGATAAAAGGAAGGGTTATTGAAGCTGGAACATTTTGTAGGAACATGACAGTTTCAATGACATTTTCAATGGGAAAAATGTCTCAGCAAATTATTTTGATTTTCTTTTCTTATTTGTGCCACTAATGTAGAAATGATTTGTTTTGACAAAACAAAAAAATGCATTTTTTGAGTTTACCATATTGGTTTGTTTTGACTTATAGCAACTACTGATTTCATCATGTAGTTTAATATAGCATATTATATTCAATATTTCATTACAGTGTTTTTCAATATTATAACAATGCAACATTTCTACTTTTCCAAAATAGTACATACATATTTCTCAATGAGGATTTTCAACATTTCTGTTCTCTGAAAGTTTCTCTTTGAAAGCTTCAAATTTTTGCTCCAATTCACCCTGAAAACATGATTTCAGCATGTTGACAGCACTCATAAGAGTTGAATTTCTGGACATTTGTAGTACCAACTCAGTTATATGTAATTGCTGGTTGAAACAGGCACCAATAAAACCAAATACAGCCAAAATTGTGTAAACCGAGTCCAGATTCTCAGTGATTGGGAAACATAAGTGGAAGTACATCCAGCTGTAATCTACCCCAGTGCCTTCTTTTTCCGTACATACGCTCATGACCGAATTTGAATCTGCAATTTCAATCATGAGTGAAACTTTTATGAAAACTGGATGACTTTTAGAAAAGATTCTAAGTCCGTAAGAAGACATTCTATGCATAGATATGAATAATTATAGTAAGCTACAGCTGAAGGCGAATCCAGCTACCTGGAGCTCCTGGCTGGAGACCAGCTGCTCCCCATCCCATACTGCTCACTCACCCCAAAACCTGATGGTTGAAGCACTGGAGTCATTACAAATCCTGCTCCGGGATTCCACATTGTAGAGCATGGTAGTGAGCCGCACATGGCCACGTTTTGTTTATGACAGATGGCTCTTCCCAAAAATATGATGTGTGAGATTGTGCTGACTTGGACAGTTCTGCATAAACTGTGGGGGATTGACAGGGTGTAATATACTTTTTCTGTTTACTTAACGTCTAGGAGAGAACGGGCCAAACCCAGAGAAGAACAGCCTGTTTCAAAGATATTACGGCTGGAAAATGCTGTTTCTCACAGAGATCATCTCTCTATAATAAGCTTCATGGTGATCCTGTATGGTGGGGGAAAAACTATGCAGACTGGGAAAAGAGTCAGTCACATGATTTTCATTTGTGTGTCATCATGGAAATGTCTGTGAGAGAAAAAGGAACTTCTCATCTCCACAGCTCGGTGCAAAGCCAGCCTAGCTGGAAACAAGCTACCTCGTGGCCTAGTAACTACTCATGGGAGCCATGTGAAATTCAGGTGAAGAAGAAGGATCCATCAGTGAAGAACAGGCACCCTCAGATAGGCTGACTTGATGGACAATCTGGAAAAGTCAGCTGGGAATTGGACCAAACAAAACAAATATGCAACCTTGCTTGAATGACAGCTTGGAAGCTGTCTGTACCCTTTTTTCCGCTTGCCATGATCTCAGTGTCTCAGTTGCTAAGCGCCAGGTCATCATCACCTCAGCAGCTGTTGTATCTCCCCGTGAGGCAGCGTTCCATATAGTTGTCCCAGCATTTTCCCAAGTTTTTAAATCAAACACCGCCGAAACTGTCGACGGGGCCCCATTCTTTTGCAAAAATTTTAACAATAGTTTTATTTTATACAGGTCATATTTCACTCCTCTTTTTACCAGGGGTTGAGTTAATAGTTTTACTATAGCCTCTTATTCTGCAGAGAGGTTAGCCCCCATGATTAATGCCCAGCCGCTCACCTGTCCTTCAGGTGATGTCCCGGGGTTGAAGCTGCAGTCCAGCTGTGAGCTTGATTCATTCGGCTGGGTTCCCTTCGGACGCTCCGTGCAGCGCTGCTCCTCCGCGAATCACATCGGGGTCACCGTTTGAAGGGATGAAAGACACGGACTCCTGATGGCTCTTGAACAGGAGACGTTTATTGCCATTTTTCACTACTACATATACTTTCCTTGTAGCCCCATGCACTGTCCACGTGCCCGAATCTGTCATACAATTGGTTAGAGACCCTCAGACACGCTCCTCGAGCCAGCCAGCAACTGGCCGCTGCCCAAAACTCATCTTCAACACTGTAGCCAAGTTACTTTATCTCGACCTTGCTCAAGTTTTTGTTTCTACCGCTTGGTTCCTCATTATCTCTAATTCAGGGATGTGTGAAACAGTGCAAAGCCACCTGCTAATTCCTTTCCCACAGGAAGGGCCATGCTGAATTTCCCTGCAAGCTGGGAAGCTGTAGATCACGTGGGATTTGCTCTTCCTTCATTTTTTTCCCCCCTAAACTTTGTTGAATGTTTGCTAAACAAAGAATGCATATGTAATACGGGGTTACCTGAAATTCTTTTGCTAATGCATGAGGATTATAATTCATCATGAGATATCAGGGATATTCTTATGGCCCTCAATCAGGATGGATTAGTATAGGTCTGGCAAGGTTAATGCAGCTGAACTGATTTGTGCCAGCCCAAGATCAAGTTCTGTTTTAAATGTTTTACTGAAAAAGAAGAAATTAATTGTTTTGCCCCAGATTTTTCCACGTGCTTTGGAATGGAACCTGCTACTGAAATGGGATCTCTCATCCACTTTGGCTTTTCAGATTACATAGCAGACAGACAGACATAGCACGGAGGGCATTACAGTTGTGGCTTCTATTTTTGTTACTTCCTCTGAACTGTGTAAACTTCCAATGACTAGAACGCACGGGGGAATCATGTCTATTGGGATGATATAACTAGAGTTGTGTGGGAAGCATTTTTTTCTAGATTAAGAAACTGATATTAAAAAAAATACCATTACATTCCAAACTGAGATCTTTGGAAAATTTCATGGGAAATAGGAGAGACCTACTCTCATATCAACCAGTTACCTCACCCTTAGGTTAAAATATGGAGCTTGATGATATTTCAAAGTCCAGGCTTTTAGCTGCTTGGGAGGGGGCTTCTTTTCAATAGCTGTCACATTGATTGGAAACTCCTTTTGGAAAAAAAAAAAAAAGTAAAACATACATGCTTCTCTGAACAATTTTGTTTCTATCAAGCTAACATTTGTTGATGACAAAACATTTTGTTCCAAAACTTCCACTGATAATAAGAATTCCCTAAGTAAAGTTTGCCTAACCTTCTTGGAGCCCTTGACTGAAAAGCCGTAACTTGAAAGCAGCTGAAATCTGCCTGCTTAAAGAGCACAAAGCCTCTCCTTCTGCCATTAGTACAGCTGAATTCTGTGTGGAAAAACACTTCCAAATTTCCTCACTGACCTCACCAGTTTTTTCTTTCAGACTGTGTAATCCCATGATTACATGGTGATGTTGACGCAATGTGACATGATATGTTAGTGGAGTTTCTAACAACTTATTTTGTAGCAGTAAAGGAAAAAAAAAATAGCCGGGCCCAAAAAGTTGTGGTGAATGGAGTCAAATCCAGTTGGAGGCCGGTCACTAGTGGACTCCCCCAGGGCTCAGTACTGGGGCCAGTCCTCTTTAATATCTTTATCAATGATCTGGATGAGGGGAAAGAGTGCACCCTCAGTAAGTTTGCAAACGACACCAAGTTAGGTGCGTGTGTCGATCTGCTCGAGGGTAGGAAGGCTCTGCAGGAGGATCTGGATAGGCTGGACCAATGGGCTGAGGCCACCTGTATGAAGTTCAACAAGGCCAAGTGCCGGGTCCTGCACCTGGGGCGCAACAACCCCAAGCAGCGCTACAGGCTGGGAGATGAGTGGTTGGAAAGCTGCCTGGCAGAGAAGGGCCTGGGAGTATTGGTTGATAGTCGGCTGAATATGAGCCAGCAGTGTGCTCAGGTGGCCAAGAAGGCCAACAGCATCCTGGCTTGTATCAGAAACAGTGTGGCCAGCAGGTCTAGGGAAGTGATTGTCCCCCTGTACTCGGCTCTGGTGAGGCCGCACCTCGAGTACTGTGTTCAGTTTTGGGCCCCTCGCTACAGGAAGGACATGGAGGTGCTCGAGAGAGTCCAGAGAAGGGCAACGAAGCTGGTGAGGGGTCTGGAGAACAAGTCTTACGAGGAGCGGCTGAGGGAGCTGGGATTGTTCAGCCTGGAGAAGAGGAGGCTCAGGGGCGACCTTATCGCTCTCTATAGGTACCTTAAAGGAGGCTGTAGCGAGGTGGGGATTGGTCTATTCTCCCACATGCCTGGTGACAGGACGAGGGGGGATGGGCTAAAGTTGCGCCAGGGGAGGTTTAGGTTGGATATTAGGAAGAACTTCTTTACTGAAAGGGTTGTTAGGCATTGGAATAGGCTGCTCAGGGAAGTGGTTGAGTCACCATCCCTGGAGGTCTTTAAAAGACGTTTAGATGTAGAGCTTAGTGATATGGTTTAGTGAAGGACTTGTTAGTGTTAGGTCAGAGGTTGGACTAGATGATCTTGGAGGTCTCTTCCAACCTAGATGATTCTGTGATTCTGTGATTCTGTGATTTACTCATATTAGCCTGAGCCATTAAATCTGGTTTAAATGCATCTGTATTTCCAGCTACACTGAGGAGACTTCATTAGGGCCTTAGTTGGGGTCTTGACTCTCCCAGCTCAGGTGTTTTGTAGGGTCTGTTTTTTTGTGTGCTCAAGGACAAAAATCCCCTTGTGTATTTCTTTGGGTTCCAGTTGCAGAGGGTTAAGATTCAGATGAAATCATGGTGAAGTGACAATCCCATCATCTGAGACAATCCCTATCCCTGAAATCTGTGGAGGTGAATGTGGGGGGAAAGTTAAAAGTTGTCAGTGTGGAACAGTAGTGTTCTCTCTGTCTTTCTGAATACAATTCATAAATATAACAATTGAAATCATAGCCTTGACACTTGAGACACTGTCTCTTTTGGCACTGACTTTGTTCAGTGGATGCTTGCTCTGTTGGAGAGAACAGAGCTAACAGCCTTGTTAGGGGCTTGATTAACAACCAGCTTTAATGCATGGCCAAGCTGCCATGTAGCATGGCAATCATTCCCTGTGTCTGTACTTGCTGCATGACCCTAGCAATAAAAACACTGCTAACTGCTGAGAGCAGCTTTAAAAAAAAAAAAAAAAAGGAAGCCTTGAAATGGGGGAGCTGAGACAGTGGCATGGGCTTTTATCACAATTTTGCTAATGAACCTCACCCAAAGCAGTTGACATCAGATGTTTTGTTAGTTTTACAGCCCCTTACTCAGAAACCAAACAGTGTCAAGGCTTAAAATGCATGTGGGGCTGGAATATTGGCCTGAACACCGTTTTAAGGGATTCATAAAGGTTCTAGTTACTTTAGTTCCACCAGAACTCCTGACTTTTCTGCAGTGAAAATCTGCTCCCAGGAGTCTGGTTTGAAGCAAATCAAGAATAAATGTGTACAGGGAGCAGAGGCTGGTATGTGTAATGGACTGCATCTTACAGTCCTATGGGCAGTGTATAGTGGAGCAGGACTCACTCCTGATGACAGGAACATTTCTTAGTAATTAAGCTAATATCTTTTTTCTAGCTATGTGCTACGCACTTTTGGAGAATGATCAGAACTTAGTTCCTTGTTCTGGCTGCAGTGCTCTGCCCCATACTGGGAGCCATTGTAATCCCGTTAACTCCTGATGCAGTTAAAAGAAACCACAGTGACCCAAGTTGTATTTTGCACAGATACATATAAACTCCTCCAAAGATTAAAAAAAAAAAAAAAGCATTGGAAACTTCTAGTAACTCTGAGAACTTAGTAGTCTGGGCTTTCTGCTCTTTTGAAAGATGGCCCCTCCAGCAGCATGTGCTCAGGCACTGGTTCAATCCTAAATCAGGTGGAAGAGATCCAGCAAGTGAATCACCAGCATCTGCCTTCTATGTGCTCACGAGGTATCCAGGCTTATCTGGGGAGGTCTGCTGGGTACCTGCCCTTAGCATGGCACAGCAGTCAGAGGACTCCTGGAGCTCATCCCCTCACCCCAGGAAAATAATATTTTTCAAGACTAAAATACTGCAATAATGGTTGAAATCCTTGATAAGATGCAGAAACAGTTTCCTTTTCAGTTCTCATGCACTGTTGAGAATGAAGCCCTTTAAGCTTCCATTTGTTTGTTAAACACAGGATGAAATACAATATTCTTCTCTGGAGACATTTCTACTTGGAGTTACAGATTGTGGAGAGATACTCTACTACAAACCAACTGTGAAAGCTTATTGTCCCTATCTCCCAGCAATAAATGAATTCCATAAGTTGCAATTAATGATGCAATCGGGGAGTCCAGTTAAATGAGTGGCAGTCTTCCAAATGCACTGGCTTTTACTTCAAGAAAGGGCAGAGGTGTTCTATATTTTGGCAGTGCTTGCATGCCTCCTTGTGCCAAGAAAGGCCCGTTGAAGCTGGAGAGACTGCCTACAACAATGCAGTAATGGCTTAGCATAGCAAGTTATTGTATATTTTGTAAGAGCTCTGCTCAGCATCCATTAAGTCAGGCCCATGAGACAGGGTAGTGTTAGTCACCAACAGCTAGCATAGTCCTAAATTGTGCCGGCACTGGGTGCAAGATTAAATTTGGAGTTGTGCTGCTAACTTGCTCTACGCTGCTTTCTGTTGTAGGGTGCAAGTTTGGTTGGTGTAAGAAATAAAGGTAATTCCCTGTCTCACAGGTCAGAAAGAGTTTATTGTAGGGAAGGGAGGCTAAGGACAGGCTGCCTTCTACTCCTTTTAACATTGCATGATGCAGTTCATATTGTCCTGATTATGTGGCGGTGAAAGTCCACCTGGCTGCCCAGACCCTTAGTAAATCTGATGTCTCAGTCCTGGTCCAGGAAAAAATCAAAACATGAAACATGTAATGAGTTCAACCTTGTCTGCCTGAGTTTGCTTGGAGTCTTAAATGGCAGCTCTGCACTGTGCTCTCAGGTGTTCATTTCAATAAATGCCATCAGGTTGGCACTGAAAAGCCAGAAGTTCCTGCAGACAGGACAAATATGTTGCAGTAGAATATCTAACAGCTCTGCAGAGTTTGCTTCTTTTTCTTGGTGGTGTCGAGATGGCAGTTTGAGTCCACACAGAAGAATTCAGCTATAAAAGTCTAGGAAATCCCTTGTAAAGAGAGCAAGTGTTTGTTCCAGCTAAGCTATTTCTGAAGGATACAAGAAGAGACAGATGGTGTAAGGAAAGAGGAACTGGTTAAAAAGTGAAATCCACTAACACATGTTGTTGGCACTGAAAAAAAAGAACTTCTTACCCCCCAAGGTTCTAAATCCACATAAGTCCAAGCAGATCCTCATGTATCCAACTCAGATCACTTTGCTTCCACCCCAGAAATGTTTTTAAACAATATTTTTATGTAAATGTGAACTTCTGGACCCCTACCCCACCATTTTCCCTCATTCCACCAAACTCAAAACCACTTTAGAGCTGTGCCCAGCACAAAGGCAGGGAGCTGGTTACCCACAGGGGCTGCCTAACCTCTGCAACGATGCTTTGATGTGGATGCTTTTCAGTAGCAAAATGCTTTTTCAGCTCAGTTTTTTGAGCTGTTTGCTAGGCAGAAATACCGGCCTGGATTTTGAAAATACCTTATCTGCTCAAGCTTGTAATCCTGTGTATATCGTGTACTGGGGTTGTAACTGGCTTGGCTCCTTGGGGGGTGCAGGATGCATTGCTCTGGTGCATGGTCGCTGCAGGTGAGGACCTGACTCCTTTGAGCAGCTGCTGTGTGCTCAAATAACACAGCAGCATTACGGTGCTTTGTTTGCACATTTTTTTGTATTAGACTATAAAAGCCCCACCCAGCTGTGTTTGTCTTCTTTTAATGTTTCCTTTCCTTTCCTCCAGTGCTCTCCTTGCTGTATTTGCCACCTCTTTTAACATTTTTTCCTCCTTTTTTATTCTCCTGCTGCTTTTTCCACCCTTTCCTCCTCTCCCTCCTCACCACCCTGTAAGCACCACCAGGTCTACCCACACCACCGATGTAAAGGATGCTCCCTGGCAAGAGGTACAGAGGACTATGGAGCAGTAATGGGTTTTGGGGAATGTTGTTGGCAGATATCCAACGGCCAGGTGAACTGTGGACTTGCTGTGAATATATATCCCACCTCCTGGCAATGCTATGATAGCCTTGCAGGAGGCTGCTGGTTGGCTTGTAGCATGGGTGTGTGGTGTTTTCTGTATGAGAAAAATGGGAAAGCCTGTGAGTGGTCCTACAGATAGGTACATGTGACCAGCCCAAGGCTTGATTTGTTGGCCTTTGGTGACACGGGGAGAACTGGAGAGCTAACCATGTCTGGGTGTGCAGTGCTCCATGGTCAGGCTTTAATTTGGGGTAAAAGTAAAAAAAGCATCATGCTGAGTGGGAGGATGGTGAACTGAGCTTCCAGCACAGTGTTTGTTTCTTGCTTTTGCAGTAAATCTGGCTGCAGTTAAATGAGATGTGCAGGAAAACTGTGCTTCAGATGCAGACCATGTAAGGGCTGAGCTTGGGAGCTGGGATTGTTTTTATTTTGGTGTGTGTGTGTGTGCAGAGCCTGAATTGTTATCAAATGTTGGGTAGGACCATCCCATGAAGAATATCCAGCTCAGGGTGAGACTGGGTTATGTCTTCCATTTGCAGTCTACTTCCATCGATTGCTCCAGAATTAAAGCATTTTCCAAATGAGAGCTGATTTAAGGTCCCCCAGGTGCCTGCAGGATGTGGGCTAGGGGAGGAAGATGGGGATGCAAGGTAGTTTCTTTTGGTGTTTTCCTCACAGTACTTCTCAAGTGGCTACACTTAAATTGTCTCCTTGGTCTGGTGACTGCAGTAGATGGATGGAGGTGGACAGGCTCTTCTTTGAGCTAACCAGGGATGACAAGTCCCATGACACAGGATTTATGGAATAATGCAGAGCATTCAGAGGAGACAAAGGTGTTTTCATGCAGAAAGCACAAGGATGGGACTGGGATGCTTGATGCCTGATATAAAAGGTATAGGAATGGTTAACTGTGTGTTCTGATTCTGCTTTCAGCATTCTGTATAGGCTGAAGCTCTAATGTACTGGAGCTTTTGAGACATGCAGGTTTCCATTCGTGTTTTGTCTTTTCTAAGTCACAAATGCCTTGCATAGGCTAGGGAAATGAGCTACATGTAGGAGACCGTTCAGAAGGGTCAGCAAACATCTTCTCTAGTTGACAGTAGGAAAATGGCTGCTTCCTCCTTCTTAAGGGGTTTGCGATGAGTACATACAAGTAGTATTAAAAAAAATAAAGGGAGCCCTCACAAGTTCAAAAGATAAATCCACGCTGTGGTCAAAAGTAGTATGGTAACCTGTGTGGGAATAATGGGATTAGCTTGATGTTGAAAAAATTGCTGTAATTACTGTTTGGTTGACTCCGGATGGATCAACTGTTTAGGGGTTCACCCCCCCCCCCCCCGTTTTGGGCAAAGGCTGAACACAGTCTGCTCTGCTACTGATACTCAAATGAGCTCATTTGAAGGGAGTGGGGATACATTTACATGAGCTGCAATTACACCTTATTTACAGGGCAGTCATGCAAAGAGTTACCTGTGTTCAGGGCTGCATCCTCTCTGAGCTAGTTGTGGTGGTGTGAAGCAGACATAAACTCCTAGGGGTGTGCCAACTTTCAGTGTCACACAAATAGTACACCAGTGAGTCTGAACGAACATGTTCAAAGTCTTCCTGTTGCCCAACATCAAGTCCCGCTACTGAGTTGTGAGAACAAGGATTCTTTAAGGACAATTTTAACACAGGAAAATATCTTAGGACAAAATTCAAGCACTATTGGAGAACTGGTGTATTTACATTGTAGAAAGAAGGCACATGACTGAGAGTACCTTGAAAAATTAACTGTCTCAGAGTGGATCAAATTTTAAGGTACACTAGTACTTCTAAAATTTCTATATGACATTTAAAGTAAAGTTGGTATAAAAGAAGCAATACTAATACTATGTTTGAGCCTGAACTTGCACATGCAATAGCCTCCAGCATGACAAAGGGCACAAAATGTGAAAATAAAGTCTAGATGAGAAATTTATGGCTCAGGTGATTAATGAGGGGTGACAAAACCTTCTTTATTTTAAAGACTTAAGTTGACAGCAACCAAATCTTATCTGAGCTAACTAGGACAAGTGGGTAGCACTGGGAGAGAGCTCTTGGTGCAGTGCTGAGTGGCTGAGTAGAGATTTTTCAATAGTCAACGCTTATCACCCTGACACCTTTCCCATGCAATAAATATACCATAGCTTCACAGCCCTGATTTGTTGAGCTAGATGGGTGAAATGTATGGTCTGCACTGTACAGAAGGTTGGACTGGGTGATCTTGTTGGTCTCTTCTGACCTTAAAACCCATGAATCATAACACAGTGATGAATGCTTCTTGAATAAAGTCTAGAACCAGGGGAGAGGCTCCTATGGAACATCTGGGAGGTTCTGTGGGATATCAGGTTGTCTCCATTCAAACTCCCCTTTGCACAAGGCAGGCAGTATGCAGCAAGCCCAGGAGCAGGAGGATTTGCTGCTTTGATGCAGGTGGCTGGTGCATGACAAATGGGCTGTAGCAACCTCTGTTGTCACAGCGTGGAAAGGCCAGAGCCTGGGAAAAGCTGGAGGTGCTTCAAGTATGATTTTTAAGTGCCTAAATCCAAAATTGTGATGCTGATTCAGCTGTTATGTAGCCCCACAGGCAGTGAGATTTCAAGGGCACCTCAGGTTTTTATGCTTAGCTTTTCCAGATGCCTAAAGTATTTTCTCACTCCCAATAAATTTCCAGAAATCAGCAATGACTTCAGTTTTCTCCCTTGAGAAGTGAGAGCCAATGGGTTTTCTCAGATTACCTCTAAGGATGGGGTTTTTGACTTGACATTGTTTAAAACACCAGAAGGGAGACCCTTCTTTCATAAAACAGCCCTCATGCACAGAGGGGATAGCCACACCCAACCTTTCCCTCTATGAGGGTGTCGAGTCCCTGTTTCTGGCCTCTCAGGAAACTGTTTTAGCCACCAGTCTGTAAAGTGGTGTAGGAAAGAATTCAAGGTTCATGGTGAGAAGGAGCAAGGTAGGCTCAGCTCATTTCCAAGAGCATCTGTGAGCAGGTGGGTCTGCTGTTAAGGATAGAAGAAATAGGAGTTTTACAAGGAAACCACTAAGAATGGCCAAGCAGAAGTAGAATATTTAGGCTGATTCTGTGTTACTGGACATACAAACAATATAGTTGATCTTGGAAGGTTAGTGTTGGATCTCATGTCTATTCAAAACACAGTAAGTGGTCTTTTGTTTTCTAAGACCGATTTTTCTTTTTAAAAAATCATAGCAAAATACAGAAAGCCACCAGATCAAAGACTCTATTTAAATAAAGGATCATTAAAATGCAATATTTGCTATTTAAATTTGGCTGTGACAATCTGGTTACTACTCCATCTTCTCCAAATATAGTATTTTCTTTCCTGTTGAAGTCCACAGATGATCACCTTTTTCAAATAACCTTCTATTGGTACAGTAAACCAAATTAAAATGTGAGCACTGAGCATCTCTCAGACCTCTTCTTTATGAAAGATTGCTGTTTTCCTAAACCTTTCCCTAGGCCTAGTCATATCCCAGAAGTTCACCCAGATTTCAATGGAAATTTTTCTTTTAAGGAAATTTTTCCTTTAATAGTCACGGGACTGGAATTAAATGCCTTAGGAAAAAAAGTTGTTGCTGGATGAACTGAAGAATTAATAACTGTTCATTTATTCTCTGGATTTTGTTCCTGTTTTCCTTCCATGTTGTTGTGATGACCTCAGCTTTCAGAGCTGTTTCTATCCCCCAGGTACTACCTAGGGGATTCAGTTCCCATGTACTTTTCTGTCCCAATTTTTGTCCTCTTGGGCACTCTCTGAGCCTTTGTCTAAGTCCCAATTAGCAAGAAGCACCACTTGTGGTTCATAGAAATGCATATGCTGATTTTACTGACCTGTAGTCTCATGTTTAAAGGCCAGCTGGCAGCTGAAACTGAACTGAAAAGCTACTGATTTTCATGAAAAACACTGGAATTTAATATCTTTGAGACCTCTACCCTTCTGTCAAAATTGATCAGTGGGCTTACATGTTATTGAAAGAGACTGACAGATGGCTGGACAGGCACAAAGCATGATCACACAAGCCCTGTTTTTTCAGGATAAAAATGATGATTAACTTTTGGAAAACAAAATCCAATGTACCTGGATTAATCCTATCTCTAGCAGTGATTAATTGTAACTTAGGGCATAACATGCAGCATGAGTTACATACTGGTGATGCACATCTAGAAACTTTACCAGCATTGCAAACTTTTAAATTTCTGTTCTTGATAGCATCCTCCTCCACACCAGCAGCAAACTAAGTCAGCTAAAGAGATAAGCAGCTTATCTATTTTTAAGTTGCTTTTCTTTCCTGTAGCTACTTCATCAGTTAGAAAGCTCATAGAAAAAGGGCATTCCTAGGAGAGATTCATGATGCAAGAGAAGGAAAGCAAAATGCAAACACAGCTGATCCTCAGTGAACTGAAACTTCCCCCAAATACTGCCACAAATAGATAGATGTACTTCTAGCTTTGCTTCTTGGGATTCTTCTTTCTTATGCATTATATGCTAATTGCCTCACTAGTCAGGCTGCAATATTTGATTTGGCAGTTTTCCTGCTTCTTGCTTGTAAATTTACATCTGAGAAGAAATAGGCTGAAATTATTAATGAAAATGTATCCACAGGTCTCTTTCCAGAGGAGGAGAGCAGAACTACTGTATGAAAGAGAACCCATTTTCAGGTTGCCTATTAATACATTTGCATTTAACTCTGAACCCTGTTAATTTGCATAGGCAAGAGGATAAAAGCAGTAATGAACATCTCAGCTGGTACTGAATTTCCCCTACAGACAGAATTATATATATGCTGCTCTTTTTTTGTGTTTCCTGTTCACTTGCTGCTCTTCATTCTTTTTAATGGTATCCCAAGATGTGCATGGCAAAAAGGGGATTGATGAGCTTAGACACAGTGGTTGGGATTTCTCCAAGCAAACGCAAGTGTCTGGAGCTGAGCTGCTGCTTTTGGGTCCTCTCCAGCCACTGCAGAGAGACAAGGGCTTCATCATAAATAAAGGCCTAAAATATGTGAGATGAATCAAGGCCTATCAGGAGCTGTTTTGCTCAGCTGATGTCAAAGGAAGCTGAAGGCAGTTTGCTCTGATGAATCCCTTATTGTGACCACTGGGCACTGGAGCAGTGAGGAGGAACCATGGAGGAGGTATCAGCAGCACTAGCAGTCAAGAGGGAACAAAGAAAAGGAGGAAGGATGATTTTTTTTCCCCTTCTTTGTGATGTGTATGTGTCTGTATTATCCTGCAGCTAGAGCAAATTAGTCTTAGTTGCTCAGCAAAGGGGGAGCATCACATAGCAGTAAATCTGGAAGATGAATGTGAACAGAGGAAGACAGGCAAGAAGATCAGCTTAAAGCAGATGTGCTGCTTGAGAAAAAGTTCACTTTTTCGTAGTCAATTAGGAGGCACCTTTTCAATGGGCAGTGACAGCATGCAGGACAACAGCTACACTGCTTTGCATGTCTGACTTAAGTAAATATAGCAGTAAGGATGGGTAGCTGCTGATGCTCACTGCTCTGCAGGTGATAAAAATGTGGGCTTTACCCCAAATGTCTGTAGGGCCCTGCTTTTGAAAGCTCAGTGTATGCATGTTTGTAGCAGAAAGGAGTCACTTTTTGGTCTGTCACAAAGTTATCCCTTAACCCGCATTATATATAGAAATGTTTATAGTCCAGTGCTTTATTAGGCATGCTTTCTCCCATTTCCTGTTTGGAGTGTTATAATTTACTTTCTTACCAAAAACTCAAATTTTCATTAAAATATTCTTAAAGAAACAAATGCAGTGAACTGCACCTCCTGCCCCAAGAAACAAACAAAATCAAGCAGGTGAAAAGAAAACCCCTTTTGATTGAGAAACTGAAAATGTCAAATGCAAATTCAGCTGCTTTTAATTCTTTAGCATTCTTACTTGAGTCCACTTTTTAGCATATTTTTTTTTTATTTTCAGCTGTAGAGCAATGAAGAATACTTGGCTTTAGGTTTTTCTACTCCAAAGAATTGACCAACTCTTGCAACCAGACTATGGCTTCAGAACAACCCAATTCTAATGTAATTTGCATGAGTCCTATATCACCCAAATGCTCCTGACAATTCATTGAACTTTGTACTGCACTTTGCCAGATTACTTATGAACCATATTGGTCACAGCAGAGCTGTTAATGAAACTGGAACAGTATAATTACAACATGCTCATCCTTGAAGATGCAGGCAGATGTGGAAAGTGTACTCCATTTGTCTCATTGAAATACCACTGCAAATTACATCTGTGCTAACTACATTTAAATAGGAAATAAAGGAAAAAGTCTTCCTCTATAATGACAAGACAAGAATATCCATAAAAAGGAAATAGAGATGACATACTTCTTTGCCTGTGACATACATTTTTTTTACATGACTTGGAGCTTTGCTTCCTGAGAGCTTACATTGTCAACTGTCAGGGCCCTTCCATGCATGATTTATGTATGCATAATAAAGACATTGTGGTTGAGGAACTGATCTGTGATTTCCAACAGCTTTGAAACAGTAATGAAATATACAGCCTATGAATAATATAGGGTTTAGTTAAAAAAAAAAAAGAGTTATGAAAAATGGGAGACATTTTCTATTGCTTCATCTGCTTTTTTCCTTTTTTTTCCAGGCAAATTCAATGACAGCTGTTAAGGGAGGCAGGCCAAAATTTTCAAATCCAGGGGGCAGGCTATGTACAGTATTGTATGTGCCCCCTTGTTTCCATTGCAGATGCCAGGCACTCAGCAAGAGAGCAATTGGTAGCACAAACCTGGCTCGAGTTATCTCAGATTAAATTTAGAAGAGGACAGACTGTGAAGCTCTTGGGGCATGCATTTAAACAAGCTCGTCGTAAAATTTCATGAGACTTCCCCTACTTTTGCAGCAAGGCTCACATACTAGTAGCACTGACTACCAGTATTTTGTGACAATATCTAGCACTGAGATCACAGCAGGTGTGCTGACACCATGCAATGATGAGCTGTGCCAGGATGGCTCTTGAGACAGTGAGTCTCGCTGAAATGCATCTCATCCAGCTCATTAGCTCACATGCATTTCCACCTTGCACGGTCAAACAGGCCAGGTTGCAGAGCTGGGTTTCTTGGTGCTGGTGCCAGCTGCTTGCAGCAAAGGACAAATGCACTGGAGACGGTCACATCCCTTCTGAAAATCTCACTATTCAGAGACTGGATGAAAGTGGGCTTTTTTATATGAGAAAATCAAGATACAGAGACTCGGTGATTTAGATAAGATCATTTAGAAAAAGTGCTAACCAGACTCCGTTTCTTGTCCATCTCCATGAAGTTGTCCATTTTACATTGATAGAGCTTTGTTGGGTGTCTAGGGAAATTTTACCGGTGCTCTGTTGTAGTTATGTTTGAAAATTTGCCCCTGTTCAGGTTAATGAAATGGAGGATTAGATTATGCTTAATGACAACAAGAACATGGCAAAGGTGCAAAACGTCTCAGGAGTTTTCTCCAAATCGACATTAAAGTTCATATTTGGCTCCGTAAGTAGGGAAAACGGACGGAGGTCTTACATAGCCTCAGAACCTATTTTAATTATTGCCTCCCTGGATAATTATTAATGGGGGAGGAGGAAGCTGCATGCAAGTGCAAATGCTAATGGGTTCCCCCGAGAGCAGGAGCCCAGAACATCAAGGAACATGCAACAAGCTAATGGCCTCTCTGGTGTGTTGCTGCTGGTGTGGAAGGCGGGGGAGGGATGCGGCAGTCAAGATGCCAGTGACATTGTGCAATGACTTCAAGACTAAATTGCACATCTTTATAAAAGCAAAGTGGTCCATGCACTGAAGTATTCAAGTGGAAAGGAAACTGTGTAGCTAAAGCATGGGCTTTTGACATAGCCAAATGCTGTCAGAGGGAATAAGGAAGGGAAGGTAGGGAGGGCATCTGAATGAGGTGGGAGCTGTACCCATTGGGCACTGCTCTTTGACTGTTCTCCAAGTGGTTTCTAGAATGGAAGGATGCTTCATGGTTAAACAAAGAAGGGAAAACTTTGCATGCTTGCACCATGTCAAAGGGATGACAAAGATTGTTTAAAAAATAAAAGCCCAGACTTGTGTGGGATTCAACATGCATCAGTACCTTGACAAAATCCTGAGGTGTTATCTCAGGTTTAGCACATCAGGTTTTTGTTAGACTGATAACTAAGGATATTATTCAAAACCATCCATCTCTCCGATCAATGTTCCAGGTGCCAGATGAAAGCACATCTGAATAAGCTATGGTGAGTGGGCACTGACTGAGTTAAAAATAATGTTTTTCTCCAGGGCCCTGAAATCTGTTCTGCTGTGCTTGGAGGGAATTTAGCACATAAGGGCTGGTACACAAGATGGAGGTAGAGGAAGTGATTCTTCCATTTTCTCAGGTGTTTTCCCCTGAGGTCCTCCCTGTAGCAGAAAACAGTCTGTGGAAAAACCTTTGTGTGGAGGTGGGGTCAGAATAAAATAACTTTATTTCTTCAGGTAAACAGTTTGCTCTGAAAGTAACAGAAAATGGGATTTTATGTTTGTTGCTCCTCCCAAATGTTATGCTCTGATCTCACAAGACTTATTCCTTCAACCTCTCCGGGCTTATCACTGAATCTGACAGCTGGCTGGAGTTCATCGCAGCTCAAACCCTGCCCCTGAGCCTCCTACCAAGTGTTGGGGTTGGTCCCACCCTTGCCACGCAGCCTGAAGGGTTCAGATTCCACCCCCCACAAACAAGCCTTTGGAAGTATCCAGAAAACACCATTATTTCTGCATTAAGACTAGAGAGAAGACTTTCATAGGTTGCCTAGAAGAGGACTAATAAAGGCCTGATGCTCTTAGAGGCTTTATGAACATGACAAAAACTGGTGCACTGTTTTCTAGGACCTGCCTATGTATGGGCCATTTGGAGGTTGGCACAGAGAGTAACCAAGCTAACTGCAGAACCATCAGCTGCATCTTGGCTAATTAGTGCCCCAGAGTAAATTAGTCTGCATGTATCACCATGTTGACTTGACCACCTTGCTTTCAGGGCCCAAAGTTAATGTCTCAGCATGATGGAGACAACCCTGTCTTGCTCTGAAAGATGGATGGGGAAAAAGGGGACTGTAATTTCCATTTCTGCTGGAAGGCAGCGAGTGAGGGCCTGCAGGCAGCTGAGAAGGAGAGAGTGCTGGTGCTGAAGACTCGTGGTCAGAATTTGACCATGGTCCCTTTCCCCAGATCACACAAGGTCAGTTTAGGTAATACTGCCTCTCCTGTGCTGCTCTTCCCCATAACGAAGATATAATGTTACAGCTTTCTCCCCCATCTTCTGCAGCTGCCACCACTTCGTGCCAATAGTCCAGCATTAGGATTGTATTGAGATAAAAAGGTCTGCTCAGATGATCATGCTTATCTCAGCTCAAAGGCTTTCAAAGTCCAGCTTAGCCAAAATATGTGATACGCACCATGAGTCCAATCATCCCTCTTATAGCCATCTATGAAGAGTTGTTTTTTTAAACCAAGCTTTTCCATTATCATTTTCTTCCATTCTTGTTTCAGCTCACTAAACATTAACCACCATGACCCACTGCATAAAACCAAACCATACTAAACAGATTAGGTTGATAGCCAAATCCTAACACCCTATTTGGGGAATGGCTACAATGCCTGTCTGTTTCTGTAGTTCAGTGGGTTGGGTATTTTTTGGGCAATGTTAAATCTTTTTACTTGACTGAAACATTTAACACCACATTGCGAAGGCAAAACAAATAGTCAGGAAAAATCCATTGATTTAAGAACAGTACTAAAAAATAAGACAAACGTAAGCCCCAAACCCATCTGCACTGTATATCCAAAACTTGTAAAAGAAACCAACAAGTTTTTATGAAATAGCGTGTGTGTGTGTACTTACATTTTAGTCTCATGGATTGTATTTATGTTGGAATGTAGGAAAATGGCCTCTACCTTTAAATTTATACTGTGGCTCTACATAATCACATGCTTTCTCATGGATAAAAACCCACTGCTGCTAACAGAGCTGCCAGCAAGCTGTTGTAGAAAAGAACATTGCTGAATATCATGGTTTTAGTTTTCAAAGGAAAAGGGAAGGGAAAAAAGCCACATAGTATGATATCAGTTGACAAAAGGGTAAATGTCAGGTCAGGAAATTCAGATAAATCATTGTTAACTAGGGGCATTCTGAGCAGTGATTCTCCAAAGAATCAGACCTGTGCTTGGGGCTACTGGAAGTTTTCATCAGTAATCCAGAATTAGATATAAAGTCACCACTGATAGAATTTGCAGCTGATGAAGATTGGTAGAAGTATAAATAACTGCAGGGACAGTGTGATCTAGATCACTGGTGAAACTTGGCTTGTTCAGGCAAAGCGTGTTTTACTAAAGCTGAATGTGGTGCTGTCTACGTAGGAACGCAGAATGCATGCTTTGTTCTTATCACACAGTAATGAAATGTCATCTGTAGTGAAGGGGCAGCCTTCCGCAGGCAAGGAACAGGAGGGGTGTGTGTGCAGGAGGTCACGATGGGTGAGTAACCCAGCCAGAGCTTCACGCTGTGCTGAGACACACTGTTCCTGGTTGTTCCAGGTTCTCTGAATGGAAAGAGATGACTGATGCAAACGGCAGGGGGGAGATGGCTGGCCTTGGTCTGAGGGGTAGGTTTTAGCCCCCCACCATCAGGAGTAGCCAGAGAGCCTTGCTGTGTCTTGTGAAGGCTGTTGTCCCCCAGGACAGAGCTGGGAAACAAGAAGGAAGGAGCTCATGCCAAAGAAGCTATGCTTTCGTAGTAATACATTTGAAAGTATTTTCATTAAAATCTTGACTAAATGATACAGTCAGTGAACAAGCAATGTGATATAAATATGACGTGATGAATTCCTAAATGGAGGAGTATGAATGACATTACTTACAAGGCACAGATGACACAATTTACAGAGTTGAAGTCCGTGCTGTAGGTGATAGTAAGGAGCCCGGTCTGATTGGGATCAAGTTTTATCCAAGTGCCTGCGATCCAGAGACCAATTTTTCAGCAAATATCTTGGAGCAGACAGGAACTTCTGTATGGCCGTGAGTTCAGGGCAGGAGGTCTCCACTACAAATTAATTATATCTGGCATTAGGATATTTGCTTTGTTCTATTAAAATACATGCACAGAAACTCTTGGAGGACTACATAAGGTGTAGATGAACAACTTCATTTAGAAATATCATTCTGGTATATGTATTTGTGAGAGGTCATTTATTCAGTTAAATCAAGAAATATAATCATCTGTCTTAATTTTTACCTTTGGAAGCACCATAATATATGCCAAATCAAACGTAACTCATCCATCTTTAATAGCTTTCTATGTGCCATGCAACTGCACAGCAGCTGCTTTGTCAAATGACCAAGAAATTAGAGTTTGGCAAAACAGTGGTTTTCATCAGCATATGACCTTAAGATAACATTTACGTTTCAGGAGATGCTGTTCCAGTCAGAACAGAACTGCAGGGCAAACTCACATTTCTGGATACTAATGGAGGCATCTGACAGAAAAGCTAATAAATGCACTAGATTAGTACAGTTTTATTTTCCATAAATTTGGGTCATGTTCAGCAATGTCAAATTTGTTCCTGTGTCTTTAAATTAATAAATAAACCCAATCTTTCTCTGAAGCTCAGAAGTGAGGTGGAATTCATTTAACTCATTACCATTTAAATGATAGATGGACAAGGTAAACCCTTTTTCAGGCAGGGAATGGACCATGTAGAGACTCGAACACTGGTATAACATAGACGTGGGCTCTCAGCTTTAGATGATTGGATTCAGATGTTTCCAAGAAAATTATTTGCTCCCAAAGGACTCTTTGGTTACTAACAAGTATATCAATCTTATTTAAAATGTTTTTACTCACCGTCAGGTTCCTATAGCTTCAGTCACATAGGATTTAGTGGAGGGTTTATCCTTGGGCTGCTCTGTTGAGTGCTGAGAGTTCAGGTGAGTGTTTTTAGATGGTTAGGCTGCCAAGACATGCAAAGTAAAAAACAACATGTTTAGAAGAGAAATATTTTGCTTTTGCCATTTTGACTATAATATATTTGCTGCTTTTGCAGAAGGTCTTTATTTGCCTCTCCTAAACTGAAGAGAAATTTAAACAGGAGAAAGGGAGCAAGTGGGTTTTTGGTTTGTTTGTTTATTTTGTGAGAAGAGGAGATACATCTGTAGCTGAGAACAAGAAGGTAAGATCTTCACACCTAACCCAGGCTGAGTGAGAACATAGCATTTCAGTATTCTGTAAATTAATTTAAGGAATTAATAAATTCTTAATTTAATTCTTAATTCTGTCTTAATAACTATATAAGAGTGGGGGGAGGACCTCAAAACAGAAGAGAGAATGAGAGATTTAACATAGTTGACACTTATGCTGCATAACCACAAATGACTTGCTTGATTTCTGGTTTTCTTGTAACCTTGAAGCTTGATCTAAACTCAACAAAAGTTTCCTGTGCACCCACAGGTCTCTTCTCATCAGTTTCCAGGGAGCTAACAGTGATTTACTGCTTTGAGTCAGAGCAGTGGATAACTTGTGTGTGTACATGGCTGTGACAATATTTTGATCCCCGTGTCAGACACAAGTAGTGGCACAGGGAGCAGGATGGGGGTAGGTTTGGGAATAGGTCACACGTCTCATAACTCTTTATAATAACCTTTCTTCCCAGAAGAGCTCTTTAAGACACTATCTCAAAGGGGTGTATTCTCAATCCAGCCAGTGTCAGTGACAAACTGCGTCACCCTAGGAGTCTGCCAGACCCTAGGACAAAATCTTCCTCTTCTTCATCTCTGAAGCCTGATGATGTGCCTGGTCCTGTCTCTCTCTGCAGACCTCCTTGCTGGGTTTTGCATACATCCCTGCAGCTGCTTTTGCAAACCACGAATTAAATTTCTCCACTGTCAACAATATCAGTCGTTCACATGGTAGCCTCTTTGCTCTGGGCTTGAACCTCAGCCACAGTGCTGTTGCCTCTGTGCCCACCTCTTGCCTGCTGTTGAGCTGCTCTCCATCCCCCTGCCTCCCCAGAGTCAGGCAGGCATGCTGCACCTCACCTGCTGCAAGCCGTTTTATTTTTGTTGACATGGGAAAAGCTGTTGGTCTTGGTTTCTTTTTAAATATTTCATGCTAAAGAGAGGAAACCAAGCTGAGCTGCAGAGACTAACTTCTTCAGGTCAGCTGTCAACAGCTACAAACATTGTGCCTTCCAGCACCTGGTGCTGGAGGGTGATTTGGTAAAGTCCTCCCTCACGTGCCTCCCTGTAGGCCCAAGGGTCATCCTCCTGATTTCATTGAGAATATTCAAAGCATTTACAGCTCTAAGTGGGGGTGGCGAATGGGAACCAAATGAAATAGAGAGGTCTTTACTTTTTGACATGTCACCTGCAGAAGTGAATGACTTCGTTGATGTTGACAGTTCCTCCAGATACAATATATAGTTTCTTAAGATATATTCATGCAAAAAAAACCAAAGACAAAAAAAAAAAAACACAACTAAAACAAAACAAAAAACTACCACCAACAAAAAACTGTTCAGTTTATAAGGAATAAAAGAATGGGTTTCCAGAGAGCTGAAATTTCAGGTTTATTCCCTCATATTTACCAGAGATCATACTCAGGCTAGGATTACTCCAAGCAGCATGCAGAAAGAATAATTGAATAGCATATTACAAACTGAGGTCTGGCAATGTTTTTCAAATTAATTTGAGTGGACAGCACCAGTTTTTGTGGCCAGCAAACCAGCATCTCATCACCATTACTATCCCCAGAACACACCCACAAGTAGATCAAATGGAGGCTGCCTCCAGAAAAAAAAATCAAAGCTCATGTCCTGGGCCCAAAATAAAAGGCCCAAACTGCTTTTCTGCCTTGTGTTCTCTTTTTAAACCCATACTTAAACTCCAAACATGTTTTTTGAGCTTAATTGTTGGAAAGACCTTCCTACAGCAGCACAGTTTTAAGGGCAGCCATCAATTCCCAGCCACCACAGATGGTGCGCTGGTGGGTGAACATCATTTGGGCAGCCCTAAATTTTGAGAGCCTCTGGCTTTCAACAAGGTTCTGTTCCTGGAGTGGCAAACTGATTCACCAACCTAGGGGACTTATGAGTAAAACTGTGACTGGACAGAGGCAAACAGACCAGGGACCCCAGGGCAATGCAGTTATTTTACAGAGGCTCAGCCTCATGCCAGACCCAGAACAGGTTATCTCATGCTTTCCTCTATTGGGTGCGTACAGAGTTACCACGGAGAGGGTGGTATGGCAAAAATGTGCACTGTTGCTTAGTTCATGGCGATGCGTTCATCTGCCCTTGTCTACTGTAACTTTGGGGTTTGATGAAGGTAGATTTGTGCTATGACAAATGGAATACAATGATAAGCTTACAGGGACTTTGCCTCATTTATTGTAAAAAAATGCCTTCTAATGTATGGCTCTGGAAACTCTTCTGATGCACATCTTCTTTCATAGGGGTGATGAAGATGCTATATCCCAGATCATGTGGCTTTTCTTCTGGTGATCCAGGGAAGCACCCCTTGGCTTTCTCATTTGGGTGGAGGAAGGGTGGAAAGGTCTTGTGAAAGAATCAGAGCTGCTCTGGAAATGCCTGAGACCCAATAAACACAGAGCCTTGCAAAGACATTTTTAAACCTCTGCTTTTTAAATATAGCCCTCGCCACCAGCACCTGCTCTACCAATAACGTGTCATCTGCAAGATGTCACTCACTGATATTGAGTGTCACATACAAAAGCAGGCCAAGCATTTGCCGAACAGAGTGTGTTCTCCAGAGGGAGGAATATAGCTGCAGATTATATGACCTGGATAACATTTGACAGCGTTATGCCTCCATACATATTTGCTCAGCACCTTATGCATTGAAGCTCCCCCAGTCTGGAACCACAGGACATTTACTGTAACCCAAGTATTATTTATGTTGGCAACTGAGAAATGGATGATGGGTGAGGAAAGGGAAAAAAGCAGAATTGCTGATGAACGAATTTGTGTATTATGTTTTTTATAGCATCAAACAGCTTAATATTAATAGAGATTGTACTGACCTAAACACACGACAGATTTTGTCTCAGGAGCTTTATTTTTTTTTTCTTTCCATAGAGATCTTTGATTGTCAGAGCTCATACTTATTGTTATGCATTTTTGTAGCTCACCTTTTCTCTCTTTAGTATGACAACTGCACCTCAGTGAGTGGTGGAAGGAGGGGGTAGAATTGCAGTGCCCATTGCAGGGCACACAATGGGGTTGAAGCAATGACTGCTTACGCCTTCAACCCACCACCTCTTTCATTTTCCTAGTGGAGTCAGAACGGGACCTGGACCTCACCATTTGGGATTGCCTAGGGCAGGCTTGAAATTTTGGCCAGGTTTTGACCATTGCCTGCCCCAGCTCTGCTGAGATGTGCCAGGCAGGCTGCTCAGGCTTGGGGTGGAAATCCTAGCACGTGTCCAGAAATTCCTGTACTGATCTTGTGGGCTCCTACGCTATGGTCACGGTGGGTACTCACCGACAGCCCTGATTTTGAACCCTATACGTAGTGATGAGGTGTGGGGAATGTAATGCATCTGAAATCTCAGTTGCTGAAACCACTGCTTGGCCACATCACCACCACTTACCCCAGTCAGGCACTTGCTGAACATCGGGATATTAAGAGCACTGCTTTCCACAGCCTGCTTTCAGAAGGTGCAGCTGGGGCTCGCACTGCTTTTTGAAACAGCTCAGCTTAGTTACTGAGCTGTGGCCATGCAGTCTCCTTTCTCTTTTTTGCTCTCCCCCATCTCCTTTCCAAGCACCTGCAGTGGCTTTCAGCAAGCATTCACTCTCTCTCGCTTGCCGCATATGTTAAAATTGTTATTTCCCAGCAGATGTGTCACATGAAGGTATTAAATTCCCACCCTTCCCACCTCGCTCTCAGAATATCGACTCTGCTTTCACGGAAAGACCAGTTTTATTATAACAGAGCTCAGCATTTAAGCTTCATTCTCAGATTCGTCTGTCTTAAAACAGATGTTAAAAATATTGGTGATGGGAAGCAGTGAGTGTAACCTCCAAATCTCCCCTGTTCAGATCAGATGTAGCTTTCCTGCTGTAATCATTCCTCTCTTCCCCCTCCTTCCCTCCCCTCTCTCTCTTTTTGGAGATGTGTTTCTCTCTGACCGTGATTCTGCAGTGGCAGAAAGGAGTCAATCTATCTGTAAAAGATGGACTCAGCCAAGCTTTTCTAGCTCTTTCCTGTTGATGGCAATTATCCGGAGGTTGGCAGCGGTCCCAGAAACCTGCAGTTCCTGTAGTCCTGCTGCTGTGGGCCTGCTCCACAAAGTCAACACCCTAAGAGGATCACTTGGTGTGATGCCTAGGAAATGACAAACAGAAAAGGTCGCACGTACTCCAAAAAGATATACTGCTCAGCAAATTTAATTGACATTGTGCTTTTCAAAATGTCCCTGCAGACATTCCAGCATTTAACAGATGCTAGCAAAGAACAGCAAAATAACAGGGCTTTAGAAAAAGGGCAGAAAAAATACATTCTGTCCCCCCAAAAGAATTTTTTCATACCCTGATAATATCCTTTCACATGGTCTATTGGATCAGGATAATTTTTTGTTACCCCTGGTCTGGCAAGTGAAACCTGCTGGCCCATCCTCCAGCCTCCCTTCCTTCCCTCACACACACATTGCTGCTTTTTAAATCATTAAGCTTTCATTACACAGGGTAGCTGTCCTTGTTGTTTTCCTTGCATGTTTGTCTGTTAAATTATTGTATGACAAACCAGCTCCCCGTCAAGCCCAGTGTTCTCTGGAGGCTTTGGCATTGTGTCCTGTGTTATCTAGCCAGAGGGAAAAATGCTGCCTGCATCAATGGGTGCTTTCTTTAAAGAAAAGAAACAGGAGATCTATGGAAATTTAAGAAGGTGTCTGATATCTAGCACTGTTAGCAAGAAGTGATGGGAAAGCAATGAGTGGCCACAGTGAATCTAGGATGAAGGCAGGTGGTCCCATTTCAGCAGGGAATGTACTCTGCAAGGGCTCAGCTCTTCAGCTGTTTCACTCAGCATCCTTCTACTAAGAACAAATTCAAAATCAATTTGTTTTTGTGGTTTTGCCTTTAGTTTCTCCCAGTTAAGTAAAAATGGTGGCAAAACTGAGTATAGAATGAGTACTGAATATGGAACAGGCATTGACATGAGATCTGAATACCTGGCCCATTTACATCCATGCAGTTTGTGATGAAAACCACCACCTTCCCTATACAGCTGGGAGCATGCATTTGCCTTGATTTAGATGGCTGGGAGAGCAATGAAGCAAGGTTTGAGTCTATGGGGAGCCTTGAATCTTCATGTCATGAGTCCCAGTAAGCGTGTCAGCTGGACTGCTATAGGGAGAAGTGATTAATGTTCCTGAAGCTTTCATGGGCTGCTATCTACAAAAACTGTCCACTTGGATAGATGGCATAAAACATTCAGTGCATTAGATTAAATACCTCAGGACTCTATAAGCAAACACAAAGATACATGCTGGGGGCTTCGTTGGTGTTGTGGTTTAGCCCGGCTGGCAGTCAAACACCACACAGCCGTTCGCTCACCCTCCCCCCTCCCTCTCCGGGATGGGGGAGAGAAACGGGAAAGTGAAGTCTGTGAGTTGAGATAAAGACAGTTTATTAAGACAGGGAAAAGAATAACAACAACAATAATAATAATAATAGTATTAATAGTAATAATGTGTACGAAATAAGTGATGCACAATGCAATTGCTCACCACCCGTTGACCGATGCCCAGCCTATCCCCGAGCAGCCGGCCCCCCCTCCACCCCGGCTAGCCACCCCTATATATTGTTCAGCATGACGTCAGATGGTATGGAATACCCCTTTGGCCAGTTTGGGTCAGCTGTCCTGGGTCTGTCCACTCCCAGCTCCTGCTGCATCCCTAGCCTGCTCGCTAGCAGGACAGAGCGAGAAGCTGAAAAGTCCTTGGCTTGGTGTAAGCACTGCTCTACAACAATTAAAACATCAGCATGTTATCAGCGCTCTTCTCATTCTAATCCAAAACATAGCACCCTGCCAGCTACTAGGAGGAAAATTAACTGTGTCCTAACTGAAACCAGGACAGTTGGTTACTGTATTTTAGAAGAACTAAGCACCTATCCAGAGCGTGAGCACATACATGGATAGCGTCTGTGAAAACTAGTTGCTTATTTGCCTGAATATAGCCAGAGTTTAGTCAAGCAATTCTGTGATTAAAATTTCAGCAAAGAGTTGGTGGGACACACCTTGATTTGGCTGAAGAATGGCACAGCCAGGGAGTTTACAGGGCATAACAGCAACCTGTAGAAAGCAATGATAATGGAACTGAAAGTCACTTCGCTTCAAAATGCTGCACTTGATACAAGAGGGCATGAATAACACAGCCTACAACTCGAGGTTTCAAAGTACTCTCTGAACAACACCTAGCCCTACCAGCCATAAAAGGTGGGGAAACATGATTTCACTTTCTGTTTTTTAGAAGGCAATGCATCATTATGGTAATTGTTAGGACCATAATCCAAGACTTAAAGTACAGGCTGTACACAAATAGAAGGGACTGGATAGTGCCAGATCCATTTCAAGGCAATTTTCTCAATTTCAGTATTTGCTACAAAGAAATCACAGAATAATCTGTTGAGAAGGCAACATGGCATTGGACTTCTTCAGCATGGAAGTACCAACATCCACTTTCTGAATGAAAACTGAACCTCATTATTTAAAGACAGGTGGTACCCTTTAGCTAAAACGCAGACATAGGGCAAAGTTTCAGGACTTGATTCTGCCTGTTTCTGAGTGGGATTTGTCCATCCTTTATCCTACTTTGTGTCAGGGCAAAAGTTCAAAGGCAACAGTTACAAATCCCACATCAGTGCTTACGCCACTAAGTGTGGGAGAAGCATTAGTCCTTCTTTTGAAATGTCCTTCAGAACTAGTTCAGTCTCATAACGTTTCACTGTTATACTGAAACTCAGCTCTGGCAAAGTTTCACTTGGTTCAAAATGTTCTGACTGTCAAGAAATGTGTGAACAAACACACTAATTTACATGGTGTTATAAAAGGATTTTGACTTCCTCATGGACAAGACATTTCTAGTTTAAGAGCATGCTGTCAGAAATAGTTAACTTTCCAACAGAAAAGGTTTCCAAGAAAGGGTTTTTACTCTTGACAAAATCGCTGTGTAGTAAGTGACTCATAACTGTGTAATATTAATGGCTGGTTTCATAACACACTCTCCTGTTACACTGGACTTCACAGAAGCAACACAATAAAACTCAGAAGTTGATCTTCTCTGTACTGCAGACTTCTGTCAACACAATTATATTGGTCAGGAGAGGCAAGAGGTGAGATCTCTGGCCAAAGAGCAGCATCAAGAAAAGCCTTATTGTAGAAGAAATCACAGAAGCCAGAACTGAGCTTTCGCCATATCACTGCTTTCATTTCAGGACGGAGGGGGCAGAGGCGAAAAGCTATATTTTTTCCCCCAAATATCCTAACCTTTGGGTTTTGTTTTCTGGGGGGAAGATCTCTAAAGGATCTTAAGATTTTAAACACAAAATGTTTTCTGAATTCAAGCTTGATTTAGCTCTTCTGCCTCCAAAAGCAAAAGCTCCAGTCCTTTAGACCACAGGAAAGTTGCCAGCTGTGGAAATATTAAGGCTTTTACTGTATGCAATTGAGCTGTTCTGATTCCATCTGCTAAAATGGTAAATTTTCACATATGCTTGTTTTGACTGATACCCGATACTGAGTACTTTGTAAGGCAGTTACACATGCAGGCCTGGTAAAAAATATTCAGCTCTTGCCAACTCAGGAAAACGATTGGTTTGTTAGCAGAAAGTGACAGGTTGGGCCTTCGTGACTTAAGTGGAGAGGGACAATGTTCGTAAACCACTCTTGTTTTGTCGGCAAAAAATGTTTTTAAAAACAAGGAGATACTATGTTTTTTTCTGGCCATCATGGGAAATTAGGTGAAATAGCTAGAAGAAGGAATATACATCCTGGTGAAATTCTTTTAATTTAAGGATTGCCAATATCTTAAAATCAGCGCTGGGTTGATTTTATTAATCTTGCTGTTAGGTCTCCCTATTTTCATCTCATGTCGTTAATAAGTGCTTGGACATTTTAGCAGATGAAAACTTCAGGAAACACATAAATTCTTCCTTTGAGGCCACTCCTTTCTTCTCATGGAACATGTAGGACTAGAACAACAAAATTTTCTAAGAATAAATCCCTGTGGTGTATTAGTGTGAAATATGGTCAGTGGCAACTCAAAGATTGTGTAGTCTCAAGAGAAAGAAGAGAACGCAATTTAAAGCTTCTTATTTTAATTGCAAAATTGTATCATTCTTTAGTTCAATCTTTGGCTAGGAAAAAAGAAAAAGCATAAACTGAATTATGGCCAAGTATGATGGATGCTTCTTACTATTATACAACTGTTTAGGAGGGAACCGTGGAATCTTAAAGTAATTTCAGTTGGAAGGGACCTCTGGAGGTCACCAAGTCCAACCCTGCCCTCAGACCAGAAAGTACTGAATAATCCTATTTCCAATCAAAACTGTGGGGAAATAAGGGCAGGCAGAAGGTCAGGATTTGATTTCCAGGCAGCTTGCCTGCCCATGAATTTTATTCTCCCAGTTTTCAGGGCACACTGAACGGCTTCTAGGGAGAACCAGCAACATCAGCAAAGTCCTTAGCAGATTTCACAGGGACTCCAGATTTTCTGTCTTTTAGACATAAAAGTTTTGGAAGGGGTTAGGGTATTTTTCCTCTATTTTGTTTTACTTTATATTAAAATATTTTTGAAAGATCTGATCAGTATCCTCTTCGTGTTTCTGAGAGCACAGAAATAAGTTCAGGTGCCAGCATTATATACCTAATGATGAGAGTAGCTTTTTAGATGAAAGGTTTATATTACATCCCTAGAAAAGGGAAAACTTGGATTACCTGTTCTTTTTAATGTATAACTTGCTGCCCTTGATCAAGAAATGCTTTGTCCTCAGTCATCACATGCTCAGCTCAGTTATTTAAAATATGGTTGCAGTCTCATTAAAGACAAGAAAGGTCAGGATTTGGGTTTTATGTTTTGCTTGAAAGATTTGGACATTCCAGACTGCACAGATCTTTCTAAAATAATTCTGGGATTTCTGTCAGTTTTGATTTATAACAACATATGTCAGATTTAATTACACCATCACTCTATCCGTTCATCACCCATGTTGCTCTCCACAACACTCTTCACCAAATCTCAAGCAGATGCAATGACCTGAACTTGTTTCAGCAGTGACAACAGGATTAGATGTCCCCTTACCATTATGCTTTGCAGATTAGTGACCCCACTAGAACTGGGAGGTATGGTCAGACAGCAGAAAGATGCATAAAGCAGAGATGCTGGGGTTGCCCTTGCCCAAGCCTGCTCCATAACACACATCACTGTTAACAATCCTTGGTGAGGGGACCTGAAGCAGATCTGCACTGGGGATTGTTGTGGTTTAGCCCGACTGGCAGTCAAACACCACACAGCCGTTCGCTCACCCTCCCCCCTCCCTCTCCGGGATGGGGGAGAGAAACGGGAAAGTGAAGTCTGTGAGTTGAGATAAAGACAGTTTATTAAGACAGGGAAAAGAATAACAACAACAATAATAATAATAATAGTATTAATAGTAATAATGCGTACGAAATAAGTGATGCACAATGCAATTGCTCACCACCCGTTGACCGATGCCCAGCCTATCCCCGAGCAGCCGGCCCCCCCCTCCACCCCGGCTAGCCACCCCTATATATTGTTCAGCATGACGTCAGATGGTATGGAATACCCCTTTGGCCAGTTTGGGTCAGCTGTCCTGGGTCTGTCCCCTCCCAGCTCCTGCTGCATCCCTAGCCTGCTCGCTAGCAGGACAGAGAGAGGCTGAAAAGTCCTTGGCTTGGTGTAAGCACTGCTCTACAACAATTAAAACATCAGCATGTTATCAGCGCTCTTCTCATCCTAATCCAAAACATAGCACCCTGCCAGCTACTAGGAGGAAAATTAACTCTGTCCTAACTGAAACCAGGACAGATATCCACCCCTTATTCCATACCATTTATGTCATGCTCAGGTTACACTCTTTCCACTACCTTCTAATTAATCACCATTTTCATCTATGATATATAGCAACCACGGTAGCGATGACATACAGTGTTATATGATAATTAACATACTACAATTCAACTCATGGGCTACTCTCACCCAGTATTAGGTCCCCTTGAGGTACACACCGGACCTCCCCATTCTCTTGCATTACCCACCAAGTGCATCCAGGTCCCTGAGCAAAAGCAATCCCACGAATGGGCTTGCCTTTTCCTGAGGCAGTAGTAGCCCAGACTGTCTTCCCCAGCATGTTTCTTACGTGCACTACAGGAACTTTATCCCCTTCTACAGTGCGTAACAGGTTTGATTGGGCAGGTCCAGCTCGGTTGGCAGATCCTCTAGTATTGACTAACCAGGTGGCCTTTGCCAAATGTGTATCCCAATTTTTGAATGTCCCAGCACCCATTGCTTTCAGTGTAGTCTTTAACAGTCCATTGTATCGTTCAACTTTCCCGGAGGCTGGTGCATGATAAGGGATGTGATACACCCACTCAATACCATGTTCTTTGGCCCAAGTGTCTATAAGGTTGTTTCGGAAATGAGTCCCATTGTCTGACTCAATCCTTTCTGGGGTGCCATGTCGCCATAGGACTTGCTTTTCAAGGCCCAGGATAGTGTTCCGGGCGGTGGCATGGGGCACAGGATATGTTTCCAGCCATCTGGTGGTTGCTTCCTGCATTGTAAGTACGTGGCGCTTGCCGTTGCGGGTTTGGGGGAGTGTGATGTAATCAATCTGCCAGGCCTCTCCATATTTGTATTTCAGCCATCGTCCTCCATACCAGAGAGGCTTTGACCGTTTGGCTTGTTTAATTGCAGCACATGTTTCACAATCATGAATAACCTGTGCTATAGTGTCCATGGTCAGGTCCACCCCTCGGTCACGAGCCCATCTGTATGTTGCATCTCTACCTTGATGGCCTGAGGTGTCATGGGCCCATCGGGCTATAAATAATTCACCTTTATGTTGCCAGTCCAGGTCCACCTGAGCCACTTCAATCTTAGCAGCCTGATCCACCTGCTGGTTGTTTTGATGTTCTTCAGTAGCCCGATTCTTGGGCACATGAGCATCTACATGGCGTACCTTTACAACCAGGTTCTCTACCCGGGCAGCAATATCTTGCCACAATGCAGCAGCCCAGATGGGTTTGCCCCGGCGTTCCCAGTTGTTCTGCTTCCATTGCTGTAGCCACCCCCACAGGGCATTTGCTACCATCCATGAATCAGTATAGAGATAGAGAACTGGCCACTTTTCTCGTTCAGCAATATCTAAGGCCAGCTGAACGGCTTTCACTTCTGCAAACTGACTCGATTCACCTTCTCCCTCAGCAGCTTCTGCAACTCGTCGTGTAGGACTCCATACAGCAGCTTTCCATCTCCGATGCTTTCCCACAATACGACAGGACCCATCAGTGAACAGGGCATATTTCTTCTCATTTTCTGGTAGCTTGTTGTACAGTGGGGCTTCTTCAGCACGGACCACCTCCTCCTCTGCCGATATCCCAAAGTACTTGCCTTCTGGCCAGTCCATAATCACTTCCAGGATTCCTGGGCGACTGGGGTTTCCTATTCGAGCCCGCTGAGTAATCAGTGCAACCCACTTGCTCCATGTAGCATCAGTTGCATGATGTGTAGAGGGGACCCTTCCTTTGAACATCCAACCCAGTACCGGCAGTCGGGGTGCCAGAAGGAGCTGCGCTTCAGTACCGACCACTTCCGAAGCAGATCGAACTCCCTCATATGCTGCCAATATCTCCTTTTCGGTTGGAGTATAGCGGGCCTCAGATCCTCTGTATCCCCGACTCCAAAACCCCAGGGGTCGACCTCGAGTTTCCCCAGGTTCTTTCTGCCAGAGGCTCCAGGTGGGACCATTCTCCCCGGCTGCGGTGTAGAGCACATTCTTTACATCTGGTCCTGTTCGGACTGGCCCAAGGGCTACTGCATGAACTATTTCTTGTTTAATTTGTTCAAAGGCTTGTCGTTGCTCAGGGCCCCATTCAAAAGCATTCTTCTTACGGGTTACTTGGTAGAGCGGGTTTACAATCAGACTGTAATTTGGAATATGCATTCTCCAAAACCCCACGACACCTAGGAAAGTTTGTGTTTCTTTTTTGCTAGTTGGTGGAGACATAGCTGTTATTTTGTTGATCACATCCATTGGGATTTGACGACATCCATCTTGCCATTTTATTCCTAAAAACTGGATCTCTCGTGCAGGTCCTTTAACTTTATTTTGTTTTATGGCAAAACCGGCCTTCAGAAGGATTTGGACTATTTTCTTCCCTTTCTCGAAAACTTCTTCTGCAGTGTCACCCCACACAATGATGTCATCGATGTACTGCAGGTGTTCAGGAGCCTCCCCCTGCTCCAGCGCAGACTGGATCAGTCCATGGCAAATGGTAAGGCTATGTTTCCACCCCTGGGGCAGCCGATTCCAAGTATATTGGACTCCCCTCCAAGTGAAAGCAAACTGTGGCCTGCACTCTGCTGCTAGAGGGATGGAGAAAAATGCATTAGCAATATCAATTGTGGCATACCACTTGTCTGCCTTTGATTCCAGTTCGTACTGGAGTTCTAGCATGTCCGGCACTGCAGCACTCAGTGGTGGCGTGACTTCGTTCAGGCCACGATAGTCCACTGTTAGTCTCCACTCACCATTAGACTTTCGCACTGGCCATATGGGACTATTAAAAGGTGAATGGGTCTTGCTGATCACTCCTTGGCTCTCCAGCTGACGAATTACCTTATCGATGGGAATCAGGGAGTCTCGGTTGGTGCGATATTGCCGCCGGTGCACAGTTGTGGTAGCGATTGGCACTTGCTGTTCTTCAACCCTCAGCAACCCCACAACAGAAGGGTCCTCTGAGAGACCGGGCAAGGTAGACAACTGTTTAATGTCCTCTGTCTCTAAGGCAGCTATGCCAAAAGCCCAGCGGAACCCTTTTGGGTCCTTGAAATATCCTCTTCTAAGATAGTCTATGCCAAGGATGCACGGAGCATCCGGGCCAGTCACAATACGGTGCTTTTGCCACTCATTTCCGGTTAGACTCACTTCAGCTTCCAATACAGTTAACTGCTGGGATCCCCCTGTCACGCCATAAATACAGATGGGCTCTGGCCCTTTACAGCTTGATGGCATTAGAGTACATTGTGCACCGGTGTCTACTAGAGCCTTATACTTCTGTGCGTCAGACGTGCCAGGCCATCGAATCCACACAGTCCAATAAACTCGGTTGTCCCTTTCCTCCCCCTGGCTGGAGGCAGGGCCCCTCTAGTCCTGGTCAGAATCTTCGTTTCTGTGTTTAAAGGACTGCCTGCTAGAAGTTGGAGCAGCAAACTTTTCAGAGAACCCCTTTCTCCCGATTGTTTTCTTTTGCAACTCACGTACCCGTGCCTCTAGGGTCTCAGTAGATTTTCCATCCCATTTTCTCATGTCCTCTCCATGGTCACGTAGGTAAAACCACAGGGTGGTGCGGGGTGTGTACCCACCATATTGTCTTCTTTGCACGGATGCACGTTTACCCCTAATAGCCGAGACGCTGGTTTGTACAGGTGGGGAAGAAAATACACTCTCTTTAAGTTGGTGGACCTCTTCAAAAAGTTTCTCCAAAGTATTCTCTTTTAGTTGGTGGCCACTGGTTTGTTCAGGTGGGGGGGAAGATAAATTCTCTTTAAGTTGGTGGAACTCTTCAGAGAGTTTCTCCACAGCCGAGACGCAGGCCTGTAGGGAAGAGGAGAGATTTCCTTCGTACTCCCGGAGTTGTTTAGCCATGTCACCCACTGTGGGATCTTCACCGTTTTTCCAGGTTATTATTGCCAATGTGCTGGCCCATGTTGATGGTGCATTCCGTACAAACTTCCGCCATATGGGTCGAGTACACTGGACTTCATCTGGATCTGTGGATGTTTGTGCATCGTCTAAGTCCTTATAAATTACTTCCCGTACGGCTAATTCCCTCAGGTACTGAATTCCCTTCTCCATGGTGGTCCACTTGACTGGTAGACATACAAGTTCTTCCTTGAAGGGATACCTTCCCTTCACAGCTAACAGGAGACGCCTCCAGAGGCTGTGAGATCGTGCTCCATCTCCAATTGCTTTGTCAATGCTTGCATCTCTAGCAAGGGATCCCAACCGCTTGGCTTCCCTGCCCTCTAATTCCACACCATTGGCTCCAGTGTCCCAGCACCGGAGCAGCCAGGTGACAAGCTGCTCACCTATGCAGCAACCAAAATCTTTTCGCACATCTCGTAGCTCATGCTGGTATAGGGTTCGGGCAGTTACTGTTGATTTTTCGACATCCTCATCCTCATCTTCATCCTCCTGCACATTTGATGGCCCAGACCCGTCTTCTCCATACCTAGACCTAGCAGAAGACTTTCTGCGTTCTAAACGACCTGAGTCTCTATACCATTTTTTCACCTTGTCTACAGGGGCAACTTGCACTGCTACAGCTCGCTTCTCTGACCCAGCCACAGGGTCTGCCACAGGGGTTGGAATACCCTCTGCAGGGGCAACTTGCACTGCTACAGTTCGTTTCTCTGACCCAGCCACAGGAGTGGGAACGGCTGCGGGAGCTGGAACGGCTGCGGGAGCTTGAGCCGGGACGGCTGCAGGAGCTGGAACGGCTGTGGGAGCCGGAATGGCTGCGGGAGCTGGAGCCGGGACGGCTGCGGGAGCTGGAACGGCTGCGGGAGCTGGAGCCGGGACGGCTGAAGGAGCTGGAATGGCTGTGGGAGCCGGAATGGCTGTGGGAGCCGGAACGGCTGCGGGAGCTGGAGCCGGGACGGCTGCGGGAGCTGGAACGGCTGCGGGAGCTGGAGCCGGGACGGCTGCAGGAGCTGGAATGGCTGTGGGAGCCGGAACGGCTGCGGGAGCTGGAGCCGGAATGGCTGCGGGAGCTGGAGCTGGAACGGCTGCGGGAGCTGGAGCCGGGACAGCTGCGGGAGCTGGAGCCGGGACAGCTGCGGGAGCTGGAGCTGGAATGGCTGCAGGAGCCGGGACTGGAACGGCCGCAGGGTCTGTCACTAGGTTGATAGTAGCATCAATTGCAGCTCGATAGGCACAAGCCAGACCCCAGCACGCCACAGTGATTTGTGTCACTTTGGAACTGCCAGAGTCATGACACCTTTTTTTCAAGCATTCTACCAGTTTTTTAGGATTTTGCAGTTGTTCAGGGGTGAATGTCCAAAACACTGGAGGTGCCCACTGCCCTAGAAACCTGCCCATATCCTCCCACACTCCCTGCCACTCGCAAATATCCCGCCTCAAGACAGATCTCCGGATGAGATTCCTAAGTAGTTGTTTAACCTTAAACAAAACCTGAAGCGCATTCAGGAGACATAACAACAAGAACATGCTGGTCTGAGTATCCCAAGGATATTCAACATCTTGGAGAACTATCGTAACTAGCTCGGGGGATAAGAGGGTGGTGAAGGAGGAAGGGAGAGTGAACAGGTAGGAAAAAATATCTTCCCCTGTCCCCTCCACAGATTGACTCCCTGACGAAAAAAGGCAATAGGTGTAATTGCTAATAGTTTCTGAGATATGGTTTCCGAAGTATAGAGTCGACGACAGTGCTGAGTACAAATACCAGGTTAGAGTCATGACCAGAAATCTCATCATTTCATAAGCCATCGTTACACCACACAGTACCATAACAATCTTAAACCAGGGCCCGGAAAGGATAAACAGCACGACAGGGAGCACATACAGAAAGTATCTTGCTATAAAACTCAATTTGGGAAACAGGCACAGCAGACTTGAGATTAAGGCAATCAACATTGTGACTAGCAACTATTAAGCAGGTCGAATACTTATACCAATTTTAGTTTAACACACTCTGGTCAAATCTGTCGATATCTCAACCCTTCGAGCCCCACGTTGGGCGCCAAATGGACTGTTGTGCTTTAGTCCGGCTGGCAGTCAAACACCACACAGCCGTTCGCTCACCCTCCCCCCTCCCTCTCCGGGATGGGGGAGAGAAACGGGAAAGTGAAGTCTGTGAGTTGAGATAAAGACAGTTTATTAAGACAGGGAAAAGAATAACAACAACAATAATAATAATAATAGTATTAATAGTAATAATGTGTACGAAATAAGTGATGCACAATGCAATTGCTCACCACCCGTTGACCGATGCCCAGCCTATCCCCGAGCAGCCGGCCCCCCCTCCACCCCGGCTAGCCACCCCTATATATTGTTCAGCATGACATCAGATGGTATGGAATACCCCTTTGGCCAGTTTGGGTCAGCTGTCCTGGGTCTGTCCCCTCCCAGCTCCTGCTGCATCCCTAGCCTGCTCGCTAGCAGGACAGAGAGAGGCTGAAAAGTCCTTGGCTTGGTGTAAGCACTGCTCTACAACAATTAAAACATCAGCATGTTATCAGCGCTCTTCTCATCCTAATCCAAAACATAGCACCCTGCCAGCTACTAGGAGGAAAATTAACTCTGTCCTAACTGAAACCAGGACAGGATACATACTTTATATGCAAATCTAACTCATCCTTAGCACCTTTGAGTGGGGTTGTGTGGGTGAAGCAAGTTCACTGAGTACTGGCTCAAAAAAACCCTAACAAATGCTAACAAAACCCTTATGAAAGGTATGTAAGACTTCGTGTTTCAGGGTTTAAATCAATCTGTAACTGTTATGATTTAGGATGAAACATTCTTTGAGAACAGATTACCAAACATCTGCCTTCTGCAGGCTTAGTACACATTCCTCTGAGGCATCTGGCCCGGACTGCTGTTGGAGTCTGGATATGTACTAGTTAGCCCACGTGTCTGTTCTGATCTGGCACTTCCTAGTTCGTTCTGGCTTTCTTTCTTTTTTTCCTTTTACTAGAGGTAAAATATTACCAGAGAAAAGAAAGATGCTTTTCCTGCAGTGTTCCCTTGTCCCTAAAGACCTGATTTTTGTATGAAGTGGTGGAGATAAACAGAAAATAAAACTATCATGCTCCATGATGTCTTTGGAGTTAGAATCCTCCAGAACAAATGCCCGTTGCCATTTTCCCTCTCTGTATCATCCCTTCTTCTCACTGTGCAGCCATGTATTCAAAAATTGTGCATTTACCATAATTCTCTGCATTCCCATGCTATCTTTCCCCATTTGCTTGGCTAGCACTTCAATTTCCCTGACTACAGTAAACAGTTCATCTTGCGGGCTTCAAACCTCCCATCGCAGATATCCCCTTGGTGAGAAACAGATCACCCACAACAACATCCCTTTTCATACTGCATGACCCAACACTCCCTCACTTTGTCTTTGTTTCTGGTAGGCTGTACAAAGCTCTGTGATCGATCACAGCTCCATCGTGTGTACACATCACTCTCACCCAATCTTTCATACTATGTTAATTTTAGTTAATTCATTCCCTGCTGTGAATTTAAATCACTGGGACAATTTCACTTGCCATGTAACTGAAACTAAGTTTGCTAGAGAGTAGAATAGATTAATTGACCATATTATTTTTATATCTTAAAGATCATTGCTCTTTTAAATAACACAAGTTCTAACTATGTAACAGAAGATGATTGATATGTCTATTGGAAAATACAGTATACACAGTATACAGTATAACACAACTTAATGGAGTCATAAGATTTCTGCCAACACGTTATAGGATTTGGAATCTAAATAGCTCCTAGATTACTGGCATCCATGTCTTCTACCACAAGTGATCACATACCATGGTGGCAGCTGTGATATAAATCACAGGAGTATCTCTCTCTATCTGTCATTGCTGTAACTAGGTTCCAGGAAAAGGAAAAAGGAATTTATCTACAAGCAGGTGAAATCCACAGGACTATGCACAGTGATTTCAAGCTCAACAGTTTCATTGCAATGGAAATATTACACCCCCCAGTAATTTGTTCATTTGTTGACCTGAGAAAATATTAATAGGTTTTGCTTTTGGAGACAATCTGCAATACTAGCTCTGTCCACTTCCCTCACTGGCTGGTAGAGTCTAACTTCATGCCAGAAATGTACCACTGTGTCGACTCTTTGTCATCAGACAGTGATTACACTCAGCAGGACGCTGTATCTAAAGTTTGAGACTTTTAGGTAGCCTGAGGTGTTAGACAACTTTATTCCTTCAGATTATTTCAGTGCTACAGTAGCATGGTACTTCCACCAGAAGGAGGGTGCAGTTCAAGTCAAAAGATTTCTCAAAAGAGTGGTGTGCAATGTCCACTGATTTAGACGAGGTTTATTTAAGTATCATCAGCTGCATGGCAGGTGGCTGTTGCTCATGGTTACTGCTAAATGTCTTCTTTCTGAACTGATCACTGTTCTCCTCAAATGAGGGAACTGGTCTTATGCAGAAAAATACGAGACAAAACCTACAGGAAATTCCCTTAACATAAAGAGCAAAGGCATTACCTCTTGCTTGTATCACTCTACAAATGTTGACATATAATCAAAATCTCAGCCTTTACTAATTTCAGTCCAAATTAAGGTCTCAAAGCTAGCAGCACTGATGAAATAGCTCTACACTTCACCCCCTTCAAGGTTCACAGCATGAGAGACTCTCAGGTACATGGAGGAGTAGAGATCAAACCTCCAAAGAAGAGCTTTCAGAACTGCTTCTTTTTTTTTTTTTTTTTATCCCCATCATTGTGATATGTCTTCTGCTCACCTCTCTGCTCTGTGAAGGGCGTTTGTGAGGACAGATCACAACCCAGCCCACAACCCTGGGCAGAAGAGTGCTACAGGGGGACCCTTACCCAAAGTGCTTTAAACTCTCACCAGAGTGCCACCAAACCCTCCAATAAATACGAAAGCTAATTGGAAATGATTCAGATGTTGGTTTTGGCAGAAGGAGAAGAGCTTGTTTCTGACTCACCCTAAGTTGTGGACAGTAATTTTAACAATGGTTTAGCTACACTGTGCACAATGTTCAGCTGGGAACAAAGCACTGTGATCTTGATGCCATCTTAGTCATTAGAAATGCCATGCATGAGCCCATTTCAGACCTCAAAATACAATTTCTTTCTGGACCAAGTGACTGCATTTCTCTAGTAATTTCATATTTGGATTCAACAGCTGAAATGAATTATGAAACTTTCTGCACTGTCACACATTAAGAAGGAACTGTAAAACGCTGATAAGATGCCAAAATGAAGGCAAGTGGATTTAAAGGTCACTCTGTCTTTCTTATCTGGTGAGGATTTTAGACTGAGGTCATTACCATAGTACCTGAGCACTTAATAGGCTGTGCTGAGTTTGAGCACAGAATCACATCCATCAGGCCTCCAAACGTCCTCAGTGCAGGGACAGGTGAGAGCAGGGCTGATGAATCCAGTCAGTGTTGGACTGGAAGATCCAGGTTTAATTTCTGACCATGCAAACTACTTGCTGAGAGTTTTCCCTCTTACTTTTTATCATCTCCATTTACACTGTGCATGCATGAGGAAAAAAGCAAGTCTAACTATGGGTACTGAGCACAACCAATATAGATGGGTCTCTGGGAAATACTGTAATATAAGGCACAATTCATACCATGCTTCCTAACATGGAGAAGTTGAGGATCACTGCTGTAAAAACACATAGCAGGCTTTGGACTTGATAAACAAGGGCTAAATTTCCCTGATTTTTCATTTGTCCATCTTTCATTTTAGAAAATAGAGATGAATCCTTAGAATATACTAGGTTTGTTATAATAAAAATATTTTGCAAGAAACAACCAAAGGTGAAAATCAACTAATCAGTTGAGAAATTATTTTTTTCTGTCCAGAGTTGTAACTATACCACAGTAATTACAGCATGCTATTCAGCAGCAGGCTGAATCTAAATTATAGAAATGGGTGCTCAGAACTTTTAAATGTAATATTTTGGTGATATTCTTCATAAAAAAAATAAGGATTATGAGTTTAGCTGGCCAAAAACCTGTAACATCTGTTTTATTCTAAAGTGTGGGATCAGCCAATCATGAAAGGAGCCAGTGTTTCAGATACCTACCCTAAGCACAGGGACAGGACCAGCAGAAGCCAGTAGGAGGGTTTGGGATGCCCACTGCACATGATTTGAAGTATAGCCACCTTTGTTTCAGTCACTGACATCCTAGCTAAGGTGCCCTGGGTATTTGCTGTGGTAAGATGAGGAAATGGTTCTCTGTTTCTTTCTCCTGTTTCTACATGAGATGTCATCCTCATTTCACACCATTATACTGCTTTTTTTTTGGTGAAACTTTCTGGTAGTTTCTCAAAAAAATTATTGAGGAATTGTCAACAACCCCCCCCAGTTCCAAAACTCTGTCCTATTGACACCGATTTATTTATTCATGTGCCTGGATATATAATTACAAGGCTGTATGAATTGCACTACAGATGGCAAGATGTTATTAAAAATCAGCAAATTCTTCCTTTAATGTGCACCAAGGCTTCTTCTCTTTATTCATTTAATTTTATTTATTTATTTATTTAGACAAGTTCCTTCTTCTATTCCCCTTTAGGTTTGTTATACTGACCCCACCAGCCATACACAGCTATCTAAATTCAGAGATGGCATTTGTTGGGGATAAGTAGCAAGTTAGTAAATGTGCCTGCATATATTCAAACTCCTTATGGAAGAAAAAAATCGTAGCTTATAAAATGTAACTTGGTTTCATATTGTATCACCTTCAATGTTCCTGGGGTTGCTCCACACTGATTCATGTGTACCTCAAAATTTGATCCAAGTAGTAGGTTATTCTTATATTTTGAGATGTATTGACACAGATGCAAAGTTGTTATTAAACTAATCGGCTTTGTTGCAATTACAATTCTCATAGCATAAAGCTTTGGACAAGAATATTAGACGCCAAAAGGAAATATATAAGACTCAGCCAAGAACCTACTTCTCACAAGTGGCTTAGCCACATTCTTATTGACTTCAGTGGTATAAAATCAGGGATAGAGTGTATCTAATACATACAGACAGGGCTCATGTTTTTGTAAGAGTTCCTGTTCAAATGTTTCTTTATGAAGCAGGAGACTCATGGTTTTAGCAGTTTGTTCTTCTATGAGCACATTACCTAAAACCTTGGCAGTTGGGTAGGTTCAGGACTATTTCAAATGAAATAGGGAAATCATTGCAAGTTATCATTTGCAGTGACTAAAAACAGTGATCAGATGAAGATCTTGATTATTTATATGCTGACTCCTCCGATCTACAAACTGAACTTTGCAATAATTTCAATCATCTGTTAACCAGAATTATCCTTCCTTTGTTATCCTTTGTTATGCAGAGTCTTATTAACTATTATTATTGGGATAAAAAACAACACATTTCTTTATAAGGAAACCTTAGACTTTATTTATTCAACACATTGTGTGGAACTATTACAGAGCTTTGGATCGTACATGGCTTATTTTCATTAAAAGTAATGGTGTTATTCCTGGCGACATGGCTTGTGCAATTTAGCTCACAAGTAGAGATACGTATAAATCAGCTCCCACAATTTCAGAAGAACAGAGGAAGAGGGGGCATGGCTCCTCTCTAACTTCTAAGCAACACTGGCACTGTACTTTTGCACTGTCCACCACAGAGACTGTTGTTTTAGTTCTATTGAACTCAAGATTAAATTGAAGGAAACACTTTCAAAACATGGCCTCGGGGTCCTGCAAGGCAAGGTTGTGGGGAAAGCAGATTGTGAATTGGCTGCGGGTTGGGATCTGCAGGGAAATGCACACCTGCCACGGCAAAGCACGATTAACACCGGCTCAACAAGCCTCATTTGCAACATGTCTGGGAGCCCCTTCTTGCGTTCTTCTAGTCAGGGATTAACCTGTGAAGAGGTGAGAGCTGCCTCTACTCAGTGCATCCCTCATTGTTTTAATTTTTAATTTGGAGAAACTCCAAAAACAAACTCTCCCTGGTGCCAAGACTGACAGAATAAGTCTTTACACAAAGAATGGAGCTCACCTGTTGTCTTCACCAGCGCTTGAAACAAACAACGGCTGGGAAGAAACTGTAGCATTTGGCTTTTTGCCCAGAAAATAAGGCTCTCCTAAAAGCTGCATGCATGCACACATGTACATACTCACAGAGATGTCTTGTGGGAAAAGGAGATGGAGAAAAAAATATTTTTTGCAAGGTTAATTGACTATAAAGTGAACTTCATCTGAGGACAGTTTCTAATGCTGAATGTCTTTGCTAGTGGTTTAGTTGGAGGGGAATAGATTATGCACTCAAACTAGTCATGCAGCAGGAATGAGTGCAACATATAAGACCTGATTTTTGTATTCTGGCCCTAACAAACAGCAGACAGGACTCAGTATCCACTGCAGCTTTCCTTTCCAGGAGGACTGGACATGTCAGACCCTCTACTGATGTCAGCAAGGACTACTAAGTTCTGGGCAGCTTTGAAAATGAGAGCCCGTATGTAGGTGACTAATTACGGACTTGGGGTCTCTAATTCAAAACTCAGTAAAGATCATCCAAGGCATTCAGAAACCCAGTTCCCACTGATTTTCGGTGAAATTCTTGGTACCCTTGAAGATCTAAATCTTCCACTTTATGGAAGAAAATTTATGATGTCATGATTTTGTCACCATATTAAATCAGTCATGAACCCCAGGTAGTTTTTAAGAGAGATGGTTCACATATACATGCTAGATTAAGGTTTAAAGACACTGGGAGGAAGTCTGAAAGCTTATCTTTCTGTAGTGCCTTTCTGATGGTGTTTAGTACCCTTTTTTTTTGAAATGAGACACATCAGTGCACTGATTTCATTTAAACATTCACTTACTTTCCCCAAGTTCTTTAAAAAAAACAACAACAAAAAACCTGTCTTTCCCTGAGTTCTTTTTTTTTTTTTTCTTCTTCTTTTTTGAAAAAGTTGGGCTGGAAACAGAGCTAGCCAATTTCTAATCTGAAAAAGCAATGGAGAGCAGTGGGAAGGGAAGAGAAATGGATTGTTGTGTGCAGGAGGAATGGCACCTTGTGTGAGAAACGAAGTTGTGTTTTGCAATAGAAGGTGTTTCTGCAGTGGAAAATTCCACTAACCTTGCATGTTCAAAAGTGATTGTGCAGGCATGACAGTGGCATAGCAGTGGGGATTATGTTAAACACATGAGGGCAAGGTCCCACTGTCCCAAAATAAGGAGGATAACTAAGAAAAACAGGATGAGCAGTACAAAATAAGTAAAAACAAAAATCACGGGCCCTCTAGTCACGAGAGAAGAAGGAAAAAAAAAAAAGGAAAGGAGAAATTAATGGTTGGTCAAATAAAATTGTACATATATGGTATAGAAGTGTGTTGAGTAGGTTGTGAACCTGTAGTACTCAGCCAATGAGGAAACAGGGGAGGTGATCATGTGTCAGGTAATAGGGAATATAAGGTTATGATAAACGTTTACTGTGCGCTCCTGCTTGCAGGATGCCCACCATTGCAATCGCAAATAAAAAAGCTTCACAGAAGATTCTGTCTGAAGAAAATTATTGAGATTTTTGTCACACTTGGTATGCAAGACCTGCACTATACACCCTCACAAGGCTCACACAGATCCTGAAGCTTTGGCCGCTCAGCTCCGGTCTTGATGTTTTCCTAAGCCACTCATTGTGCCACATCTGTATGCTTTTATACCATGAACAAAAGGAAGAATTACAAGTAAGAGTTCAGCATGGCAAGGCAACCTCACAGAGTTTGAGGTAGGTTTGGGTCCGAAGCCTCATTGCCTCGTGAATGAAGCGCTGTTCCCAGGGCAATATACACTTCCTACTACAGGATCTTGGCCCAGTGCTATGCTAACTCAGCTATGCATTTTCCGCATCAGAGCAGCCTTGCTCACACTGACTGGGCAAAGCAAAACTGAGTGCATATCCTTAAGGATGTATGTGGAAGCTGTTGACAATGGTTCAGTGCTGTTGGCAATGGGTCAGTTCTGTTGAATTGACCTGTTCGTGTTTGTAGGGAGAAAATTCGTGTGGCCAAAGCCCAACTAGAGTTGAAGCTGGCCGTGTCTGTGGGAGACAATAAAGAAGTTTTTTTTTAGATATGTGAACAGAAAAAGGAGAACCAAAGAAAACATAGGTCCGCTACAAGATGGGGAAGGTCTCCTCACAGACAATGACGTAGGCAAAGCAGAGACGTTTAATGCCTTCTTCACCTCTGTCTTCAACACTGATGATGGGCTTCGGGACCCAGGGTGCCCTGAGCTGGAGGACCATGACGGTGGGAATGACAAACTCCCAACCGACCCTGAACGTGTGCGGGATTTGCTGCTCCACCTGGATCCATACAAGTCCATGGGTCCGGATGGGATTCATCCCAGGGTGCTTAAAGAGCTGGCTGACGTCATCGCGGGACCTCTCTCAATTATTTTTCAATGATCTTGGGAATCTGGAGACATCCCATTGGACTGGAAGCTGGCAAATGTTGTACCAATTTTCAAGAAGGGTAAGAAAGAAGACCCTGGCAATTACAGGCCTGTCAGTCTCACGTGAGTGCCTGGTAAAATTATGGAGATGATGATCCTTGAAGTTATTGAAGCGCACCTGGGGGACAAGGCAGTCATTGGTCCCAGCCAACATGGGTTCATGAGGGGTGGGTCCTGCCTAACAAATTTGATTTCCTTTTATGATAAGATCACCCATCTAGTCGATCAAGGGAAACCAGCTGATGTGATCTTTTCGGACTTCAGCAAAGCTTTTGACACGGTTTCTAATAGGATCCTACTGGACAAAATGTCCAGCATGCAACTAAACAAAACCATCATACGATGGGTGAGCAATTGGCTGATGGGCAGGACTCAAAGGGTTGTGGTAAATGGGGCCACATCTGGCTGGCGGATGGTCACTAGTGGGGTCCCTCAAGGCTCCATTTTAGGGCCAGTCCTCTTCAATGTTTTTATAAATGATTTGGATGTAGGACTAGAAGGTGTTTTGAGCAAATTTGCCGACTAACCCACTACAAACCCACTACAAACTTGGAGGAGTTGTGGACTCGGATGAGGGTGGAAAGGCCTTGCAGAGAGATCTGGACAGATTGGAGAGCTGGGCAATCACCAACCACATGAAGTTTAACAAAAGCAAGTGCCGGGTCCTGCACCTGGGAAGGGGCAACCCTGGCTATACGTACAGACTGGGCGATGAGACGCTGCAGAGCAGCCCCGCGGAGAGGGATCTGGGGGTTGTGGTTGACAGCAAGTTGAATATGAGCCAGCAGTGTGCCCTGGCAGCCAGGAAGGCCAACCGTATCCTGGGGTGCATCAAGCACGGCATCGCTAGTCGGTCGAGGGAAGTGATTGTCCCGCTCTACTCTGCGCTGGTGCGGCCTCATCTCGAGTACTGTGTGCAGTTCTGGGCACCACAGTACAAAAAGGACATTAAACTGTTGCAGAGTGTCCAGAGGAGGGCGACAAAGATGGTGAAGGGCCTAGAGGGGAAGACATATGAGGAGTGGCTGAGGTCACTGGGCCTGTTCAGTCTGGAGAAGAGGAGGCTGAGGGGGGACCTCATCGCAGTCTACAACTTCCTCACGAGGGGGAGTGGAGAGGCAGGTGACCTACTCTCCGTTATCACCAGTGACAGGACCCGCGGGAACGATGTTAAGCTGAGGCAGGGGAAGTTTAGGCAAACCTGTGTGTTGCCAGGAGCTGGACTTGATGATCCCTATGGGTCCCTTCCAACTCAGGATATTCTATGATTCTATGATTCTATGAATACTTGACTACATAACTCTTTTAACCATAGGGAAAATTATCATCACAAAGATGTGCTGTTGCACAAAGCCAGGCTCTGAGAGGAAGCCCTAAATATTCACATTCAGATTTAGAGAACAATGATTAATTGTTATTTGTAATACAGGAGTACCTGGAGTTCCCAGCTGGACTCAGGGCCTTGCTTTGCTGGCTCCTCTTCCCTTTTTCTCTCCTGCTTCTTGCAAAATACACCTTCAGCTAGCATCAAAGCACTATTGAGAAGCATTGTTTTGTGGCCTAATCCTTCAGAAAACCAATCCTGGTCACTGTCTTATCATCACATATAATTGTCCTTGCCTTCAAGTTTCATCCTATCTGCAGACAGATTAACAAGTCACAAGGTCTGGTAATTATAACCTGGAAAAAGTCCAACAGACCTCTTTGCTTCTGAAAGGTGGGGGAAGAAGAAAAGAAATGGAAAAAACAGCAGCTCAAAATATGTCCTCTAAGGACCACATTAAAATTTATAGATTAAAAAATATATATATCATGTATCAAAATGAAGCCAAATCAGCAGTTTTGGTCTTGCTTCTCTAAGCAGAAAGGCTTTGCTGCTTGACTTCTCCTTGGCTGTCTTTCTAGGCCTGCAATTCACAGCTGCATTGAAGCAGAGCAGGTCTAATAATGCCATTTGTTTTCGAAGGGAAGGGAAGGGAAGGGAAGGGAAGGGAAGGGAAGGGAAGGGAAGGGAAGGGAAAAAAGAAAGAGGGACATATAAATGGATCAGAGAAGAAGGTGGCCATTAGCAGACATTTAGTCTGTCCATGGCTAGAAGTGCAGATGGTTCAGAGGAACACAGCCAACTTGGCATTTATATGTTATCTTGTATCTCCCTCTTTTTTTCCTGCACTGGCACTCAGATTGATTAAGAGGTCAAATAAAGGCTGCTTCAGTGTGAGAGTGTGCATGATGTACACAAAAAAATCTGTCTCACAGTTAAGGCTTTCTAAACAGCTTAAAAGACAAATCAATGCATAAACTAATTCTCAGCCTGTTTAAGTCTTTTCTTCCTGCAAGCCATATGGATCTCTCTCCCCTTCTCTCTCAAATAACCTAATGACAAGTATTTAGAGAAGTGAAGAAAACCAGGCAGAGCAGTAGAATGGGAACATTATGAGGTGGAATAGGAAGGGAATTTTTAATAAAGCAGGTAAAAATACTATAAATGTATTTGATTTATTCGATAGACATAATAAATATCTTTCTTTAACTCTACAAAAGAACATCGTGTTTTAGTAGTTTGCTGTCCCTAAGAGATGATGCTTTGTGGCTGTCTTACCAGTGCCCTGACAAATGGCTTTTCTGAAGTGTAAGGAAGAAAAGAAAATGCTAAATTGTGAAGGTCTTGCTTCCCTTGTGGCAATCTACCTCCTGCATTGTCTAGGCTTTCAGCTCAGGTGTTTCTTGGGTGCCTGCTTTGCAAAGAAAAATTTTGACTCCGTGGAAGACAATGGAAATTTGATGGATGCAATGCCTCCAACAGTAATAAAAGTAATGATGTTTGCATGAATTTAAGCACCTCAGATTTGACCCACTGTGGTGTTTAGGCATCTGTCTTTCAGTTGATTCAGGGATCCAGGTGTATAAACACCCAAATGGTGCCTAAGTTGTATGCTTCTAACTAAGAAGTCCTCTTAAGACTTATCTGGGGACCCGTTTGCTTCTTTGAATCTTTCTGGAGCTAGATCTTCTCCACTGAACTTTAAGCACCTTAAAGTGGTTCAGCATCTGAAAGTCAGGCAAAGTTAGGGGCTTTATTAAAGGCAGAATCCCACCCTGAGTACATCTAAAGATTTGGGCCTCAGGTTGCAATAGCTCAAGCAGGCTGATTCAAGTCCTGCCTGTACTTTTAATGTTGAATTATGCCAGGTGCCACAGGGATGAATACATAGAAAACAGATGGAGAGGTATTCCTGAGCATTTAAAGACAAGCAGATCAGTTAGATCGGGTTCTGTAGATCTTGTTTGAATAGTTAATCACAGGAACAGAGATGAAAAGAACCACATGGGTCACTGAGCCCAGGTCTCTGATATTTTCTCATTATGATTTACAACCTGGATAGTATCAGGAGCATGCCAGGTGCTTCATATAGTCAGAGTCTGACAAGCTGGTATTTATTTTGGAGCCATGGAGGCCTGCCTGTTTTATGAATCAGAGTTGTTGTTATTTTTTATTTTGAGCCTGGGAGGTTGCTAATCATTCTGTTTACACTGTGATTTGTGGGGTGATATCTTTGCTCACCTCCGTTGCTGTTGACTGGGCGTTATATCCTAACGCTTTAATTTAAGAACCACAATTGTTAAAGCTTTCTTCATAACTTTACTGAGTTATCCTTGAATGCATTTTGATTTGAGCTGTTTAGACACCGCTACATGTACATGTAGTCACTGGAAATTGTCAATAAGTAAAGATGTGTGTCATGTGTGCTTAAACCCACCCATATATGCTCCCCAGATTTGTACACGATTTAAGTATATATATGCATAAAATGTAAAACATTCTTAAGAATCCAACTGGTATCAAGAATTGTCCTGTTACTTGAAGTGGCTGTTTCTTTTCCAGGCACAAAATTAACAGATAATAGATACACCTTTTGCATCTGGGATTATTGATGCAAGTGTAACCACGTTGTACGTGCATAAAAGAATTAATGGCAGCCTGAAATTAAAATCAATAACCAAAATTCTTGCTTACTAAATGCACCAAACCACACTGTTATGTCTGCTTTAAGGAAAAGTCTTTCACAGACTTTGACATATTGGAATGAGTTTCTCTACAAATATCCTGGAGGAAGCAAGTCTAGATGATTTTAGAGGTGTTTATTAGATTGTAGAAAGTAAGTATTATTCAATAGGTCTTTTTTTTTTTTTTGAAAAGTGCTTGTATAAAACATCATTAAAAGATTCAGAAATGATCGGTAGATATTTTAAACTTGCTACTGACAAAAGTAGCATCTGAAACAGATGGGGAAAAACACATCAATAAAGTAGTTATAGATTATTCTACACTACACCATCCATTTAGTTGCTTGAGTTGCTAACAATCAGATCATTAACTTTTAATAATCTTGTAGTCTACCTACGGTAAATTATTTATGAATGTGACCTTAATAAAATAAGTGTGATTAAAGTTTTAGTTTATATGTTTAACATCTGAAAAGTTTCCTCTGATACATAAATTGCCCAAAGTTTCTAGTAATGAAATATCTTTGAAATCTGCCTTAGAGTAACAAATTTAAATCAGTGAAAACCACTTTGTAGGCACCAAAATGAAAAGATTACCCTGATTACTGAAAATGGGTGCAGAATGGAAAAAGTGAGGCCTGGTAGGATGTTCCTTAAAGCAGTTTTCAAGAGTACTTACAGATTCCCTGTGTAAGAGGAGGTAACAGGAAACATTTAAAGTTAATTTAACTAAAGAAATAAACTTTTCCACAACTGAATGAATTTAACTAAAGAAATAAACTTTTCCACAACTGAATGTCACTAGAAAAGTCAAACATAAAATGCAAAGCCATTTGAAAAAAAAAACCTTAAAAATAATTCTCAAACATACGGTTGAAAACACAAGTTCAGACAAGCAGAAATGAGTTTGCTGGGCAATAAATTACAATACTGTGTCAAAATATGACAGAAGATAGGCATAGCAGACAGCTGAAAGACAAATATATGATCTATTCTGCCAAGACTTTCAATGCATGTTGGACACTTTATTACAAGAAACAGAATCCAAAAGACATACAGAAAGCTCAAAAGATTCCTGTTAACCCTCCCTCCAAGACTGGTAAAGATCTGTTATAGTGGGACAGGCTACTTAATGGATTATTAGCTTTTTAGCAATGCAGAAGTATTCAGCGCATGAAGCAATGATGTACTACTGGCTTGTAAGTGACAGATTGCTCATTACAGGACTTCAGAGAAGTTAATAATCACGATAATGGACCATGAGTCACAAGTGTCTCTTGTATATCACTTTTTCACTTTTACAGACAAATATAAACTTATCCCACCAAACACTTGTAATACACAGTCAAGTGGGAGAATTAATTAAGCTGGTCGAAAGGCTTCTCAGTGAAAACTGAGGGGAAAGTTTACCCAGAACACTGCTCTGCCTTTGTCAGTAGTCCAGAGAGCCAGGGGAAGAAGAGCATCTTCAGAGTCAACATCTAACAAGCTTTTTCAGGTAAAGACAATTAACATTGAAGCAGCTATGTAACAATTTCATAATAAAATATCCCAATCTATTACACTGAAACAATAATAATAAAAATACCATAGGAAAGCACTAGCAGAAAAAAGCTGAGCTCTTCAGAGAATTGACCCTAGCCACCCTGAGGATATAGAGTAACGGAAGACCTGTTTTCTGACGGAGTGCTTGCCATCCATTGCCACACGCTCATTCTCCTTTTCTCCCACCACTGTGGAGTGAAAACAAGTCTCCATTTCTAATTATTCTTAATTATTATAATTTTTCCATAAGAATAATCAAAGGAAAGGAAAGGTATATCATGGACTGCAATGGCAAAACCAACAACTCAGACTTTCAGCTGGTCTCCATAGAGAGGCCACAAAAGTTCATCTGGGATGCAAATGACATGATGATTAGTACTAAGACGTCCACTCTTACTGCAAAAGCATCAAGGGTGAGCAACTCTGGCACCATTTCTAGTTGTCACTTCCAGAATGCAACTTTAACTTCTAGGTGCTGGGGCTTGGCATACACAAAACCACAAGAATTAAGGCTTCCTGCAGCCATGTATCATTTCAACGTGTAATCACCTAAATATCTGCAGTGCACTGTCCTGGTTTTGGCTAGGATAGAGTTAATTTTCCTCCTAGTAGCTGGTAGGGTGCTGTGTTTGGGATTTAGGACGAGAATAACATTGATATCACACTGATGTTTTAATTGTTGCAGAGCAGTGCTTACACCAAGCCAAGGACTTTTCAGCTTCTCGCTCTGTCCTGCCAGCGAGCAGGCTAGGGGTGCAGCAGGAGCTGGGAGGGGACAGACCCAGGACAGCTGACCCAAACTGGCCAAAGGGGTATTCCATACCATCTGATGTCATGCTGAACAATTAATATGGGGGGGCTGCTGGGGTGGAGGGGGGGGGCTGGCTGCTCGGGGATTGGCTGGGCATCGGTCAACGGGTGGTGAGCAATTGCATTGTGCATCACTTATTTCGTACACATTATTACTATTAATACTATTATTATTATTATTAATTTTTCTGTCCTAATAAACTGTCTTTATCTCAATCCACAGGCTTTCATTTCTTTCTGATTCTCTCCCCCATCCCAGAGAGGGAAGGGGGAGGGTGAGCGAATGGCTGTGTGGTGCTTAGCTGCTGGCTGGGTTAAACCACAACAGTCCTTTTTGGCGCCCAACGTGGGGCTCCAAGGGTTGAGATAATGACAGATCTGACCAGAGTGTGTTAAAACAAGATTGTTATAAGTATTAGATCTGCTTAATAGTTGCTAGTCACAATGTTGATTGCTTTGATGTCAGGTCTGCTGTGCCTGTTTTCTAAATTGAGTTACATAGCACATTACTTACTGTATGTGCTCCCTGTCATGCTCTTTATGGTTTCCGGGGGCTGGTTTCAGATTATTATTTTACTGTACGGTGTAACACTGGCTTATGATATGACAAAATAGCTGGTCATGAGACTAACCTGGTATCTGTATTCAGCACTGCCATCAAATCCACACTTTGGAAACCATATCTCAGAAACTATTAACAATTACACCTTATACCTTTTTTCTTCAGGGAGACAATCTATGGAGGGGATGGGGGAGATATTTTTTCCTACTTAGAATCGTCGAATCATAGAATATCCCGAGTTGGAAGGGACCCATAAGGATCATCAAGTCCAGCTCCTAGCACCACACAGGTCTGCCCAAAAGTTTAGACCATGTGACTAAGTGCAAAGTTGTTGTGGTTTAGCCCAGCTGGCAGCCAAACACCACACAGCCGTTCGCTCACCCTCCCCCCTCCCTCTCCGGGATGGGGGAGAGAAACGGGAAAGTGAAGTCTGTGAGTTGAGATAAAGACAGTTTATTAAGACAGGGAAAATAATAATAATAATAATAATAATAATAGTATTAACAGTAATAATGTGTACGAAATAAGTGATGCACAATGCAATTGCTCACCACCCGTTGACCGATGCCCAGCCTATCCCCGAGCAGCCGGCCCCCCCTCCACCCCGGCTAGCCACCCCTATATATTGTTCAGCATGACGTCAGATGGGATGGAATACCCCTTTGGCCAGTTTGGGTCAGCTGTCCTGGGTCTGTCCCCTCCCAGCTCCTGCTGCATCCCTAGCCTGCTCGCTAGCAGGACAGAGCGAGAAGCTGAAAAGTCCTTGGCTTGGTGTAAGCACTGCTCTACAACAATTAAAACATCAGCATGTTATCAGCGCTCTTCTCATTCTAATCCAAAACATAGCACCCTGCCAGCTACTAGGAGGAAAATTAACTCTGTCCTAACTGAAACCAGGACATATATCCACCCCTTATTCCATACCATTTATGTCATGCTCAGGTTACACTCTTTCCAATACCTTCTAATTAATCACCATTTTCATCTATGATATATAGCAACCATGGTAGTGATGACATACAGTGTTATATGATAATTAACATACTATAATTCAACTCATGGGCTATTCTCACCCAATATTAGGTCCCCTTGAGGTACACACCGGACCTCCCCATTCTCTTGCATTACCCACCAAGTGCATCCAGGTCCCTGGGCAAAAGCAATCCCACGAATGAGCTTGCCTTTTCCTAAGGCGGGAGTAGCCCAGACTGTCTTACCCAGCATGATTCTTACGTGCACTACAGGAACTTTATCCCCTTCTACAGTGCGTAACAGGTTTGATTGGGCAGGTCCAGCTCGGTTGGCAGATCCCCTAGTGTTGACTAACCAGGTGGCCTTTGCCAAATGTGTTTCCCAATTTTTGAATGTCCCAGCACCCATTGCTTTCAGTGTAGTCTTTAACAGTCCATTGTATCGTTCAACTTTCCCGGAGGCTGGTGCATGATAAGGGATGTGATACACCCACTCAATACCATGTTCTTTGGCCCAAGTGTCTATAAGGTTGTTTCGGAAATGAGTCCCATTGTCTGACTCAATTCTTTCTGGGGTGCCATGTCGCCATAGGACTTGCTTTTCAAGGCCCAGGATAGTGTTCCGGGCGGTGGCATGGGGCACAGGATATGTTTCCAGCCATCTGGTGGTTGCTTCCTGCATTGTAAGTACGTGGCGCTTGCCGTTGCGGGTTTGGGGGAGTGTGATGTAATCAATCTGCCAGGCCTCTCCATATTTGTATTTCAGCCATCGTCCTCCATACCAGAGAGGCTTTGACCGTTTGGCTTGTTTAATTGCAGCACATGTTTCACAATCATGAATAACCTGTGCTATAGTGTCCGTGGTCAGGTCCACCCCTTGGTCACGAGCCCATCTGTATGTTGCATCTCTACCTTGATGGCCTGAGGTGTCATGGGCCCATCGGGCTATAAATAATTCACCTTTATGTTGCCAGTCCAGGTCCACCTGAGCCACTTCAATCTTAGCAGCCTGATCCACCTGCTGGTTGTTTTGATGTTCTTCAGTAGCCCGATTCTTGGGCACATGAGCATCTACATGGCGTACCTTTACAACCAGGTTCTCTACCCGGGCAGCAATATCTTGCCACAATGCAGCAGCCCAGATGGGTTTGCCCCGGCGTTCCCAGTTGTTCTGCTTCCATTGCTGTAGCCACCCCCACAGGGCATTTGCTACCATCCATGAATCAGTATAGAGATAGAGAACTGGCCACTTTTCTCGTTCAGCAATATCTAAGGCCAGCTGAACGGCTTTCACTTCTGCAAACTGACTCGATTCACCTTCTCCCTCAGCAGCTTCTGCAACTCGTCGTGTAGGACTCCATACAGCAGCTTTCCATCTCCGATGCTTTCCCACAATACGACAGGACCCATCAGTGAACAGGGCATATTTCTTCTCATTTTCTGGTAGCTTGTTGTACAGTGGGGCTTCTTCAGCACGGACCACCTCCTCCTCTGCCGATATCCCAAAGTACTTGCCTTCTGGCCAGTCCATAATCACTTCCAGGATTCCTGGGCGACTGGGGTTTCCTATTCGAGCCCGCTGAGTAATCAGTGCAACCCACTTGCTCCATGTAGCATCAGTTGCATGATGTGTAGAGGGGACCCTTCCTTTGAACATCCAACCCAGTACCGGCAGTCGGGGTGCCAGGAGGAGCTGCGCTTCAGTACCGACCACTTCCGAAGCAGATCGAACTCCCTCATATGCTGCCAATATCTCCTTTCGGTTGGAGTATAGCGGGCCTCAGATCCTCTGTATCCCCGACTCCAAAACCCCAGGGGTCGACCTCGAGTTTCCCCAGGTTCTTTCTGCCAGAGGCTCCAGGTGGGACCATTCTCCCCGGCTGCGGTGTAGAGCACATTCTTTACATCTGGTCCTGTTCGGACTGGCCCAAGGGCTACTGCATGAACTATTTCCTGTTTAATTTGTTCAAAGGCTTGTCGTTGCTCAGGGCCCCATTCAAAAGCATTCTTCTTACGGGTTACTTGGTAGAGCGGGTTTACAATCAGACTGTAATTTGGAATATGCATTCTCCAAAACCCCACGACACCTAGGAAAGTTTGTGTTTCTTTTTTGCTAGTTGGTGGAGACATAGCTGTTATTTTGTTAATCACATCCATTGGGATTTGACGACATCCATCTTGCCATTTTATTCCTAAAAACTGGATCTCTCGTGCAGGTCCTTTAACTTTATTTTGTTTTATGGCAAACCGGCCTTCAGAAGGATTTGGACTATTTTCTTCCCTTTCTCGAAAACTTCCTCTGCAGTGTCACCCCACACAATGATGTCATCGATGTACTGCAGGTGTTCAGGAGCCTCCCCCTGCTCCAGTGCAGACTGGATCAGTCCATGGCAAATGGTAAGGCTATGTTTCCACCCCTGGGGCAGCCGATTCCAAGTATATTGGACTCCCCTCCAAGTGAAAGCAAACTGTGGCCTGCACTCTGCTGCTAGAGGGATGGAGAAAAATGCATTAGCAATATCAATTGTGGCATACCACTTGGCTGCCTTTGATTCCAGTTCGTACTGGAGTTCTAGCATGTCCGGCACTGCAGCACTCAGTGGTGGCGTGACTTCGTTCAGGCCACGATAGTCCACTGTTAGTCTCCACTCACCATTAGACTTTCGCACTGGCCATATGGGACTATTAAAAGGTGAATGGGTCTTGCTGATCACTCCTTGGCTCTCCAGCTGACGAATTACCTTATCGATGGGAATCAGGGAGTCTCGGTTGGTGCGATATTGCCGCCGGTGCACAGTTGTGGTAGCGATTGGCACTTGCTGTTCTTCAACCCTCAGCAACCCCACAACAGAAGGGTCCTCTGAGAGACCGGGCAAGGTAGACAACTGTTTAATGTCCTCTGTCTCTAAGGCAGCTATGCCAAAAGCCCAGCGGAACCCTTTTGGGTCCTTGAAATATCCTCTTCTAAGATAGTCTATGCCAAGGATGCACGGAGCATCCGGGCCAGTCACAATACGGTGCTTTTGCCACTCATTTCCGGTTAGACTCACTTCAGCTTCCAATACAGTTAACTGCTGGGATCCCCCTGTCACGCCATAAATACAGATGGGCTCTGGCCCTTTACAGCTTGATGGCATTAGAGTACATTGTGCACCGGTGTCTACTAAAGCCTTATACTTCTGTGCGTCTGACTTGCCAGGCCATCGAATCCACACAGTCCAATAAACTCGGTTGTCCCTTTCCTCCCCCTGGCTGGAGGCAGGGCCCCTCTAGTCCTGGTCAGAATCTTCGTTTCTGTGTTTAAAGGACTGCCTGCTAGAAGTTGGAGCAGCAAACTTTTCAGAGAACACCTTTCTCCCAATTGTTTTCTTTTGCAACTCACGTACCCGTGCCTCTAGGCTCTCAGTAGATTTTCCATCCCATTTTCTCATGTCCTCTCCATGGTCACGTAGGTAAAACCACAGGGTGGCGCGGGGTGTGTACCCACCATATTGTCTTCTTTGCACGGATGCACGTTTACCCCTAATAGCCGAGACGCTGGTTTGTACAGGTGGGGAAGAAAATACACTCTCTTTAAGTTGGTGGACCTCTTCAAAAAGTTTCTCCAAAGTATTCTCTTTTAGTTGGTGGCCACTGGTTTGTTCAGGTGGGGGGGAAGATAAATTCTCTTTAAGTTGGTGGAACTCTTCAGAGAGTTTCTCCACAGCCGAGACGCAGGCCTGTAGGGAAGAGGAGAGATTTCCTTCGTACTCCCGGAGTTGTTTAGCCATGTCACCCACTGTGGGATCTTCACCGTTTTTTCCAGGTTATTATTGCCAATGTGCTGGCCCATGTTGATGGTGCATTCCGTACAAACTTCCGCCATATGGGTCGAGTACACTGGACTTCATCTGGATCTGTGGATGTTTGTGCATCGTCTAAGTCCTTATAAATTACTTCCCGTACGGCTAATTCCCTCAGGTACTGAATTCCCTTCTCCATGGTGGTCCACTTGACTGGTAGACATACAAGTTCTTCCTTGTAGGGATACCTTTCCTTCACAGCTGACAGGAGACGCCTCCAGAGGCTGTGAGATCGTGCTCCATCTCCAATTGCTTTGTCAATGCTTGCATCTCTAGCAAGGGATCCCAACCGCTTGGCTTCCCTGCCCTCTAATTCCACACCATTGGCTCCAGTGTCCCAGCACCGGAGCAGCCAGGTGACAAGCTGTTCACCTATACAGCGACCAAAATCTTTTCGCACATCTCGTAGCTCACGCTGGTATAGGGTTCGGGTAGTTACTGTTGACTTACTGACATCCTCATCCTCATCTTCATCCTCCTGCACACTTAATGGCCCAGCCTCGTCTTCTCCACACCCAGACTTAGCAGAAGACTTTCTGCGTTCTAAACGACCTGAGTCTCTACCATTTTTTAACCTTTTCTACAGGGGCAACTTGCACTGCTACAGCTCGCCTCTCCGACCCAGCCACAGGGTCTGCCACAGGGGTTGGAATACCCTCTGCAGGGGCAACTTGCACTGCTACAGTTCGTTTCTCCGACCCAGCCACAGGGTCTGCCACAGGGGTTGGAGTACCCTCTGCAGGGGCAACTTGCACTGCTACAGTTCGTTTCTCTGACCCAGCCACAGGAGTGGGAACGGCTGCAGGAGCTGGAACGGCTGCGGGAGCTGGAGCCGGGACGGCTGCAGGAGCTGGAATGGCTGTGGGAGCCGGAACGGCTGCGGGAGCTGGAGCCGGGACAGCTGCGGGAGCTGGAGCCGGAACGACTGCGGGAGCTGGAGCCGGAACGGCTGCGGGAGCTGGAGCTGGAACGGCTGCGGGAGCTGGAGCCGGGACAGCTGCGGGAGCTGGAGCCGGAACGACTGCGGGAGCTGGAGCCGGAATGGCTGCGGGAGCTGGAGCTGGAACGGCTGCGGGAGCTGGAGCCGGGACAGCTGCGGGAGCTGGAGCCGGAACGGCTGCGGGAGCTGGAGCTGGAATGGCTGCAGGAGCCGGGACTGGAACGGCCGCAGGGTCTGTCACTAGGTTGATAGTAGCATCAATTGCAGCTCGATAGGCACAAGCCAGACCCCAGCACGCCACAGTGATTTGTGTCACTTTGGAACTGCCAGAGTCATGACACCTTTTTTTCAAGCATTCTACCAGTTTTTTAGGATTTTGCAGTTGTTCAGGGGTGAATGTCCAAAACACTGGAGGTGCCCACTGCCCTAGAAACCTGCCCATATCCTCCCACACTCCCTGCCACTCGCAAATATCCCGCCTCAAGACAGATCTCCGGATGAGATTCCTAAGTAGTTGTTTAACCTTAAACAAAACCTGAAGCGCATTCAGGAGACATAACAACAAGAACATGCTGGTCTGAGTATCCCAAGGATATTCAACATCTTGGAGAGCTACCGTAACTAGCTCGGGGGATAAGAGGGTGGTGAAGGAGGAAGGGAGAGTGAACAGGTAGGAAAAAATATCTTCCCCTGTCCCCTCCAGAGACTGACTCCCTGATGAAAAAAGGCAATAGGTGTAATTGCTAATAGTTTCTGAGATATGGTTTCCGAAGTATAGAGTCGACGACAGTGCTGAGTACAAATACCAGGTTAGAGTCATGACCAGAAATCTCATCATTTCATAAGCCATCGTTACACCACACAGTACCATAACAATCTTAAACCAGGGCCCGGAAAGGATAAACAGCACGACAGGGAGCACATACAGAAAGCAACGTGCTATAAAACTCAATTTGGGAAACAGGCACAGCAGACTTGAGATTAAGGCAATCAACATTGTGACTAGCAACTATTAATCAGGTCGAATACTTATACCAATTTTAGTTTAACACACTCTGGTCAAATCTGTCGATATCTCAACCCTTCGAGCCCCACGTTGGGCGCCAAATGGACTGTTGTGCTTTAGCCCGGCTGGCAGTCAAACACCACACAGCCGTTCGCTCACCCTCCCCCCTCCCTCTCCGGGATGGGGGAGAGAAATGGGAAAGTGAAGTCTGTGAGTTGAGATAAAGACAGTTTATTAAGACAGGGAAAAGAATAACAACAACAATAATAATAATAATAGTATTAATAGTAATAATGTGTACGAAATAAGTGATGCACAATGCAATTGCTCACCACCCGTTGACCGATGCCCAGCCAATCCCCGAGCAGCCAGCCCCCCCCTCCACCCCAGCTAGCCACCCCTATATATTGTTCAGCATGACGTCAGATGGTATGGAATACCCCTTTGGCCAGTTTGGGTCAGCTGTCCTGGGTCTGTCCCCTCCCAGCTCCTGCTGCATCCCTAGCCTGCTCGCTAGCAGGACAGAGCGAGAAGCTGAAAAGTCCTTGGCTTGGTGTAAGCACTGCTCTGCAACAATTAAAACATCAGCATGTTATCAGCGCTCTTCTCATCCTAATCCAAAACATAGCACCCGGCCAGCTACTAGGAGGAAAATTAACTCTGTCCTAACTGAAACCAGGACAGGTGTGTACCTCAAGGGGATTTAATACTGGGTGAGAATAGCCCATGAGTTGAATTGTATTATGTTAATTATTATGTAGTACTGTATATCATCACTACCATGATTGCTATATACCATAGATGAAAATGGTGATTAATTAGAATGTATTGGAAAGAGTGTAACCTGAGCATGACATAAATGGTATGGAATAAGGGGTGGATATATGTCCTGGTTCCAGTTAAGTTCCAGTTAATTAAGTTCCAGTTAATTAATAAAGATGGAATTCAGCCATTTGTCAATATCAAAATTTTTGCAGTTCATCAAGAAATGCCACTTGCAAAATCCCTGTTTCCTCAGTTTTGCAGAATCACAGGATCACAGAATCATCTAGGTTGGAAGAGACCTCCAAAATCACCTAGTCCAACCTCCAACCTAACACTAACGAGTCCTCCGCTAAACCATACCACTGAGCTCTACATCTAAATGTCTTTTAAAGACCTCCAGGGATGGTGACTCAACCACTTCCCTGGGCAGCCCATTCCAATGCCTAACAACCCTTTCCGTAAAGAAGTTCTTCCTAATATCCAACCTAAACCTCCCCTGGCGCAACTTCAGCCCATTCCCCCTTGTCCTGTTACCGGGCATGTGGGAGAATAGACCAATCCCCACCTCTCTACAGCCTCCTTTAAGGTACCTATAGAGAGCGATAAGGTCGCCCCTGAGCCTCCTCTTCTCCAGGCTGAACAACCCCAGTTCCCTCAGCCGTTCCTCGTAAGACTTGTTCTCCAGACCCCTCACCATCTTCGTTGCCCTTCTCTGGACTCCCTCGAGCACCTCCATGTCCTTCCTGTAGCTAGGGGCCCAAAACTGAACACAGTACTCGAGGTGCGGCCTCACCAGAGCCGAGTACAGGGGGACAATCACTTCCCTAGTCCTGCTGGCCACTCTGCTTCTTATACAAGCCAGGATGCTGTTGGCCTTCTTGGCCACCTGAGCACACTGCTGGCTCATATTCAGCCGACTATCAACCAATACTCCCAGGTCCTTCTCTGCCAGGCAGCTTTCTAACCACTCATCTCCCAGCCTGTAGCTCTGCTTGGGGTTGTGCCCCAGGTGCAGGACCTGGCACTTGGCCTTGTTGAACTTCATACAGGTGGCCTCAGCCCATCGGTCCAGCCTATCCAGATCCTCCTGCAGAGCCTTCCTACCCTCGAGCAGATCGACACACGCACCTAACTTGGTGTCGTCTGCAAACTTACTGAGGGTGCACTCGATTCCCTCATCCAGATCATTGATAAAGATATTAAAGAGGACTGGCCCCAGTACTGAGCCCTGGTGGTTTCCGCTAGTGACCGGCTTCCGACTGGATTTGACTCCATTCACCACAACTCTTTGGGCCTGGCTATCCAGCCAGTTTTTAACCCAACGAAGCCTACGCCAGTCCAAGCCAAGAGCATCCAGTTTCTTCAGGAGAATGCTGTGGGAAACGGTGTCAAAAGCCTTACTGTCCAAGATAATCTGGTCCATGAGCTTCCCTGGCACTGAGGTCAAACTAACAGGCCTATAGTTCCCCAGGTCTACCCTCCGGCCGTTCTTGTAGGTGGGCGTCACGTTTGCTAGCCGCCAGTCGACTGGGACCTCTCCTGATAGCCAGGACTGCTGATAAATGATGGAAAGCGGCTCGGCCAGCTCCTCCGCCAGTTCTTTCAGTACCCTCGGGTGGATCCCATCCGGCCCCATCGACTTGCGTTCATCCAAGTGCTGTAGCAGGTCGCCAACCATTTCCTCGTGGATAGTGAGGGCCACATCCTGTTCCCCATCCCCTTCCACCAGCTCAGGGTACTGGGTATCCAGAGAACAACTGGTCTTGCCGCTAAAGACTGAGGCAAAGAAGGCATTAAGCACCTCAGCCTTTTCCTCATCTCTTGTCACTAAGTTTCCCCCCGCATCCAGTAAAGGATGGAGGTTCTCCTTAGTCTTTCTTTTTGTGTTAATGTATTTATAAAAACATTTTCTGTTACCTTTAACAGCAGTAGCCAGATTGAGCTCCAGATGAGCTTTGGCCTTTCTAATTTTGTCCCTGCACAGCCTCACAACATCCTTATAGTTCTCCTGAGTGGCCCGCCCTCTTTTCCAAAGGTCATGAACCTTCTTTTCTTTCCAAAGCTCTAGCCACAACTCTGTTCAGCCAGGCCGGTCTTCTTCTGTGCTGGCTTGTCTTTGGGCACGTGGGGACAGACTGCTCCTGAGCCTTTAAGATTTCCTTCCTGAAGAGTGCCCAGCCTTCCTGGGCTCCTCTGCCCTTCAGAACTGCCTCCCAAGGGACTCTGCCAACCAGTGTCCTGAACAGGTCAAAGTCTACCCTCCGGAAGTCCAAGACAGCAGGTTTACTGATCCCCCTCCTGACTTCGCCAAGAATAGAGAACTCTACCATTTCGTGGTCACTCTGCCCAAGACAGCTCCCGACCACCACATCTCCCACCAGTCCTTCTCTGTTTGTGAACAGAAGGTCTAGCGGGGCACCTCCCCTGGTAGGCTCACTAACCAGCTGCGTCAGGAAGCTATCTTCCACACTCTCCAGAAACCTCCTAGACTGCTTCCTTGGACCTCTATTGTATTTCCAGGATATGTCTGGGAAGTTGAAGTCCCCCACGAGAACAAGAGCTGATGATTTAGCAACTCTTGCTAGCTGCCTGTAGAACTCCTCATCCGTCTCCTCATCCTGGTTTGGCGGTCTATAACAGACCCCCACCAGGATGCTTGCCTTGTTGGCCTTTCCACTGATCCTAACCCATAGGGACTCAACCTTATCATTCCCAGCCTCGAGTTCTTCAGCATCAAAACACTCTCTAATATAGAGAGCCACACCACCACCCCTTCTGTGCTGCCTGTCCCTTCTGAAGAGCCTATAGCCAGGCATTGCAGCACTCCAGTCATGAGAGTGGTCCCACCACATTTCAGTGATGGCAACCAAGTCATAGCCTGCCTGCTGCATGATGGCTTCCAGCTCCTCCTGTTTGTTGCCCATGCTGCGTGCATTAGTGTAGATGCACTTCAGCTGGGCCATTGCCTTCTCCCCTGGCCCTGACATTGTTCCCCCCAGCACACCTCTAACAAGCCTTATTTCATCCCCGTCCTCCTTCTTACCTAGTTTTTTAAACTCAATGAGCCCTGCCAGCTCCTGGGCTAGTATCCGTTTTCCCCTTAGAGATAGGTGGGACCCGTCTGCAGCTGTCAGGCCGGGTGCTGAGTAAAGCGCCCTGTGGTCAAAAAAAACAAAATTTCTGTGTTGGCACCAGCCTCTGAGCCACGTGTTAATCAGGTGGGCTTTCCGTGTCCACTCTGTACCCCTCCCTGCCACTGTAGGGATGGAGGAAAACACCACCTGTACTCCCGCTCCATCCGCTAACCATCCCAGTCCCCTAAAGTCCCGTTTGATAGCCTTCAGGCTTCTCTCAGCAATTTCATCGCTGCCAGCCTGGACTATCAATAGAGGATAGTAATCAGAGGGGCGAACCAGGTTGGGAAGGCTTCTGGCAACATCCCTGACCCTGGCCCCAGGGAGGCAGCAGACTTCCCTATGGGTAGGGTCAGGCCGACATATAGGGCCCTCTGTTCCCCTGAGAAGGGAGTCACCTACAATTATTACCCTTCTTTCTTTCTTAGTGGAGGCAGTCCTGAGGTGTGGAGTCGACTTCCACGCCCTAGGCATCCTCCTGGGTAGACTTTCAACCTCATCTTCACCCACCAGTCTCTCAAGCTCCAAGGCCTCAAACCTGTTGTGTAAGGGCACCTGGGAAGGTGAGGCTGGTAGGAAGGGGGTTGCCTTCGTCGCCAAGCAGGGACCTGTTTCCATTCCTCTTCATCTCCTAGGTCCCCTCTCTCTGCCCAAAAGATTAAATACTTTCCAACTCCATCGAGCTATTAGCACAATAATAGAAATAATGACTTGCATTTAATACTACATTCTGTTAATCCTTATTCTGCAAAACGTCATGGCTCTGCTCTTGTTTAGTATTTTTCTTCAGGTAGTTAATATGTTTTTTTTCTGATGGTGCCCAAGGCTTTTGCAGTCTTTTATTTACCTTTGTATATGGAAATCACATAATGTTAGGAGACAGGTTCTGAGGCTGGAGGACATAACTTAGGGAGAGGGGGAGATGCATAGGTTATATCCTGAGGAAACTGGGGAAATCCAGGAAAATTCCACCTTGCTTTTTTTTTATTTTTCTCTCTTTCCCATTTTGCTGCCTGTCTCAAACTGTTGTGAAGCCAAGGTGTGGTGGAGGGGAACTGCAGGATGAGGGAGGAGGCTCCAGGTTTTCTGAGATCCGAGAAGACTGATCAACACATTGCAGTGCAGGATCCCTGGAAGGGCTTCCTGCTAAGAGTTCAGGAAGTCAGCTAGGCAAGGGAGAGGTACAAAAGCATGCCAGGGACTGAAAGCTGGGTGCAACTTTTAGAGAATGGGGCTTAGATTAAATTGAGTCAGGACTCATTTTACCAGATGTTTGGGTGCAGTTTTTCTTTGGAGAGGACATTTGGTGAAGAAGCAGAGAAAAGAAAAATAGAAACAGTAAACTGTGGGGGGGGAAGTTTGTATTGTATGAGAGATGAAGCCAGAAAATGTGCAGAGAGGATGGGTGGACAAAACTGCATGGGCAGCATAGGTGTGGCAAAATGACCACACGGACACCAGGGTTCTTTTAGGATCAGTAACTGCTACTACTTTATGGATGACATAACTTCAACTCTCTATTGAGGGCATAACTTCAACATCCTCTTATTGAGGACAGGCTCTCTTCTTACACATTTGCCCCACAGCAGTACTTTTCCACTAACTATTCATTGGTCAAACAACTTTGCCCAGCAACCCCAAACACCCAGCAACTTCCATGCCTTAACGGCTGGAGTACAAGCAACCCGAGACAGCAAGGCGTCTCCTGAATCACCCTTCTTTGTTCCCTCTAAACTCTTTTCATTCCTGATGGTCTCATCGTTAAGAGTCTGATGTTATCACCAACCATGGGGCTTGTCGACCCCCATGGCCACACTCCCACATCTCACCCTTCTTTATTAACATAAAGAAGCGCGATTAACAGAAATTAAGAAAGCAAGATTAGCACAAACTAAAACACAGAGAAGAACTACCAGGCATACTAATCCTATCTTTAACAAACTTTGTAACCACATCCCTGGGAGAGGCAGGCACCGAGTGCTGCCCAGCCGGGGGGGCTCTGGCTGCCCCTCCAACTTCTGGAGTCCTTGTCTGTGGGTCCTGCAGATGCCAGCGGGACCCTCCCATACGTTGTTTTTGGTTTGAGCTGGAGTCCAAACGGCGGAGGAGAGTGCTGTGATCATGTTACGGCAGATGATGAGACGGCCGGAGGGACCCATCGTGCTGGCACCCATCTAGGACCGGCTCCTGTTGAAACACAAGCATAACCTCGGCCCCAAGTTATTAGAGAGTAGGGCCCTTCCCAATGATTGGTGCTTTAATTTTTTACCATGACTTGTGCCCTTTCTTTAACTGAGTTTAAGGTATTATGATTAAAATGTTTGTGAATTGGAGGTCCTTCCTCTGTCCATCGATTTAAAAAATTAAGAACATAGCATGCTTTATCTATCTTTTCCTGGGGAGTCATACCTGTACTCCCCCTTTTTTGTTTTTGAAGCTTAGCTTTTAGGGAACCATGGGCCTGTTCAATAATTGCTTGACCCGTGGGAGAATGGGGTATACCTGTCAGATGTCGAATGCCCCACTGTTGAAAAAAAGTGGGTTGCATGGGCCAGATATCCTGGCCCATTACCTGTTTTAATAGTTTTGGGCATTTCTAATGTCGCAAAAGCTGACAGAAGATGTTTACACACATCCTTTGCCTTTTCTCCTGCATGGACAGATGCAAAAATACATGCAGAAAAGGTATCAGTTGAAACAAACATAGCAAAGTTTTCTGAATTCTGGCAAGTGTTTAATAAACAGTCCTTTAAGTCTATTACTATTAATGTCCATGACTGGGGGACCATAGCTGGAGAGGGCAATCCTGGTTGAAGTGCTCCCATATCTTCCATGACTTCATTAATTTTTCTCAGATCATATAACAGTCTCCATTTTCCATTCCTTTTCTTGATTACAAACACCGGAGAGTTCCAGGGCTAGTCGTGGGAACAATATGTCTCGCTTTAAGTTGTTAAGCAACTCGGCCTTCGGGCCCTATGTATCCTATTCCTCCCGGATCGAAGGGAAACAGATACAGCTCCTTTTCAGGGTCTATAGGGCCTGGATCTAAAGGAACATTCAGGTCACCAGGGGGCGTAACAGCAAAGGCCTGCAATGGCAGTAGCGGCGGAGGGGCCGATGGCATAGCAGGCGGATCAGTAAACGAGCCCGCAGCTCCCTCACTGTCTGGCAAACCACACGTTTCTGATTGTGGTCCCACATGGCTCTTTAAGGCCTCAGAGACTGCTCGCCAGGTGACGAGCAATCCCGCCGCAACCTTGTCGTTTTTAGTAGCAGAGTCCCACACCTGGACCTCAATTTGGTCCCATGTTTCAGGATGATAAAATCTGATTCGTAATAAAGGGAATAAGCTGTAAGGTTACCAGGACATTCTTTGTTTCTAGGGCCATATGATTCCCCATAGCCCGCAACTGCTTACCTTCAGCCAGCAAGGGGCAGTTGTGTGGGCGGGTCCGCTTCTCTCACCTTGAGCTTCCTTCCAGCTCAGGTGCGCTTCCTTCCAGCGACTTTCTATATGAGCTTCTTTCCAGCTCCAGTGCGCTTCTTTCAGTGACTTTCAGTACGAGCTTCTCTGAGCAGTTTGCTAAGTTCGGCCGAACCTATCTTCATGAGGCGATCAATGTCCCTGTTCCTCTCCTGGTCCCTGTTCTTCTAGCCTGTCCCTGTTCATTCCTTTTTTGTTTTCATCCCTGTTCTGTTAGCTTGTCCCTGCTCTTCAGGTTGTCCCTGTTCGTTTTCTTCAAGTCCCTGTTCGGGCGCCATTTGTGGTGTAGTGTTCTTCATGCCCCACAGTGGGCGCCATTTGTGGCAAAATGACCACACGGACACCAGGGTTCTTTTAGGATCATTAACTGCTACTACTTTATTGATGACATAACTTCAACTCTCTCTTATCGAGGACATAACTTCATCTTTCTCTTATCAAGGGCATAACTTCATCCCTAACTCTTATTGAGGGCATAACTTCATCTTCCTTATTGAGGACAGGCTCCCTTCTTATACCATTCGCCCCACAGCAGTACTTTTCCACTAACTATTCATTGGTCAAACAACTTTACCTGGCAACCCCAAACACCCAGCAACTTCCTTGCCTTAATGGCGGGAGAACAAGCAACAAGGCGTCTCCTGAATCACCCTTCTTTGTTCCCTCTAAACTCTTTACATTCCTGATGGCCTCATCGTTAAGAGTCCCATGTTATCACCAACCATGGGGCTTGTCGACCCCCCCCCCCCCCCGTGGCCACACTCCCACACATAGGGACAGCAGTTGTCAACCTGATTACTGTGGAGAGGAGTGAAAAGGGAGCATAAAATCACCAGCTGTTGTTGCAAGGAAGCAGGTAAGTTAAAAAGCTGGAGATATTCTGGACAGTTGGGAAGTCCAGAAGGTGGAGTTTATTTAAGAAAACCTAGATACTCTTCCTAATGTGTGACTGACTTGCTGTGAGACCTTTTAGCTGTGATACATATTGGTCCCTAATAATTGCAGAAGTCAGACTGCTCACAGCAAGTAGAACAGTGAGGTAAAGCTACGCCTTTTTACAGGGCCATAAGCAAGGGCCACAGACGCCAGTGCCCAGAACCAGGAGCACTTCCCAGGTGCAGGTTCAGGTGTGTCCCTCAACCTTATCTCCCCTCCAAAATCTCATTCTTATTTAAGTGAAAATAAATCACAGCACAGAAAAGCAATATGCATTAGAGATTCAGTATCTTCAGAGATTGCTGTCTGTTGGCACTTTTTATTTATGTGGTTTAATTTGAATAAAGATGGTGAATACCAGTGGCTCAGAATTCCTTAAGGCTCAGCTGACAGCTCCCAAAAACATACATAGATTGAGGATAAGAAGTTATTAACATAATTGTCTTGTTCTCAACCACAGTCTTTGCCTCCTGTGTTCCAGCACAGCTTCGCACCACTATTTGTTACTGTTTGCTTCAAATTCAGCAGATCCAGATGACTGTTCAGTAAACATCAAGAGAGATGTGGCCTAATTGAAAACAGTCCAGAGCAGATCAGGAAGAATGATTAGAGGTCTTTGTGATAAATTAGCGCGTGTTTGTTCATTGTCTCTAAAAGGAATGCAGAGAATTTGCTGAGAAGATAAGGTTTCACAATTTATGGCCTTGTTAAGGGGGAGGATTAAGAAAGTAGATAGTGGGGAAGGGGGTGCTGGGCGAACATCCTTGATGAAATAAAGACTCTGTGGTCACAAGGCATCCTGTTTGCCGCTTCACTACCCCGTTTCCTGAGCACGAGCACAACGCGTGAACACTGAGAGAGGAGCGACGACCCCCAACAACGGACTGCGCAGCCTCAAGAGATTCAACAGGTCTTGACAAGCCGGAACTTGGATGCTATAAAACAGCGATGTGAAAAAAGGGAAGTTGCGTGCCGTGGCGGAGCGGAGACTCCCTGGCCGCCCAGCGCTGTTTTGCTTGTGCCTGCTTACTTAATTAATAAAATATTTTTGATAGACCAGAAAATTGCGTGGTCTCACTTATGACAGTCTTGAAAGTATGATCTACAAAGGGGGACTGAAAAACTGGGGTTGCTTTATTCAGAGAAAATTGAAGCCATAAAACAATCCCAAAATACATAAAAGACTGTAGCAAAAATAAAGATTTTAAAAAAAGAAAAGTTCTTCATTCCCCCTGTGCACAGAGCAAGTAACAGTGGGCTAAAAATGCAGCAAGGGAAATTTCAGCTAGTCACTATGTGAGGCAGTCATCTCCTTTAGGTGTTGGTGCCCAGCCTGATGATTTCAGTAAGTGGATGACTGACTGACTGAGCTGCAAAGATCCAGAGAGCCTCCTCTCCCACCAGTGCTTCTGCAAAACTGGAGGGACCAGCAGGGTACTGGCAGGGAAGGCTCCAGTGTCTTTGCTGAATAATCTATGGCCTTTCAATACACTTCAGAGTATATCACCAGCCATTAGTGTAAACCAAGAACTGCACCTAAAATACATGCAAATGTGAGTGGTTAGGAAAGCGAGACAGATGAATACTACTGCGGGAATTCAATAGCAAGAAAAAATCAAGCATTTACTTCTAGACTCCAGCAGAGAACATTTTGCTTGCCCATTGTTTTGAAAACACTGCTTCCTTTTGTGTTTCTTCATTCTCCATAGCTTCAACACAAACTTCTTTCTGCTAAGGCTTTTTATGTTATATCGCCACCATGTGTGAGAAACACTCCGTAGCCAATAACTTAGGCTCAGGCGAGGATCTCAGTGAAGTAGTAATTTATTCGCGATTGCAATGGCGGGCGTCCCACAAGCAGGAGCACACCTACTGGTTCCATAACACAGGTTATATACTTTTTGATGACAGGACCCTCCCCCGTTTCCCCACTGAGTGGGTAATCCAGGTTCACAACCTATCCGATGCTTCACAGACAATGCATGGCCTTCAGTTGCCGGCCTGTTAAATTTCAAATTTCTTTTGACTTTTTTACTGTTTGAAGTGGTAATGTTTCTTCACTTATCTGACTTAACACCGTGATTTTCACCTAATTGTCCTAAGGAGTCTGGTTGTCTGCATTTTACAAGGTCGCCTGCTAAGTTTATCTCAAGCCTGCAAGCATATCTCAATACCCCATTCCTTACCTTTAAACAATGTAACTCTGCAAAAACAACATTTTTATTCCCACACATGTACAATATATCTTTGTATATAACCAGTAAGGTTGTTCCTTACTCTCTCCTGCTTGCAATGCCAGAGGTAAGACATTTTTTATTAAAATTTTCAAGCAAGATATTTTTTTTCTCACATTCTAACAGTGCATGGAAGGCATTCCTTGAAAACTTCCTCAGAAACTGCTCTGTTCTTTCCTAAAAATTCTCCCATGTTGTGACATCTGGAAAAAAAAAAGGTTGTGCTTACTGTCCTGGTTTCAGTTAGGACAGAGTTAATTTTCCTCCTAGTAGCTGGCAGGGTGCTATGTTTTGGATTAGAATGAGAAGAGCGCTGATAACATGCTGATGTTTTAATTGTTGTAGAGCAGTGCTTACACCAAGCCAAGGACTTTTCAGCCTCTCTCTGTCCTGCTAGCGAGCAGGCTAGGGATGCAGCAGGAGCTGGGAGGGGACAGACCCAGGACAGCTGACCCAAACTGGCCAAAGGGGTATTCCATACCATCTGACGTCATGCTGAACAATATATAGGGGTGGCTAGCCGGGGTGGAGGGGTGGCCGGCTGCTCGGGGATAGGCTGGGCATCGGTCAACGGGTGGTGAGCAATTGCATTGTGCATCACTTATTTCGTACACATTATTACTATTAATACTATTATTATTATTGTTGTTGTTATTCTTTTCCCTGTCTTAATAAACTGTCTTTATCTCAACTCACAGACTTCACTTTCCCGTTTCTCTCCCCCATCCCGGAGAGGGAGGGGGGAGGGTGAGCAAACGGCTGTGTGGTGTTTGACTGCCAGCCGTGCTAAACCACAACACTTGCTAATATGTAATTTTTACTTTGCCTGTGGCTAATCATACATCTCAGAAACAAATCAATGTAAGCATGCATAACCTATCATGTTTGTAGTGCTTTTTGAATTTCTTGAGTACCATTGACTGTCTTTTGGGCAGGTTTACTCTCACAAAATGATAGTTGTCTTTAGCGATTCTTTCTCTGAACTGGTTGTCTAGATTTCCTCTATAATCAGTTACTGGAAACAGGCACTTTTAGGATAAAGCCCTTCTAGCCTGACTTAGCTAGGTCAGCTGGAACACCATTTGGTGGTGATTTTCTCTCAGTTGTATCCAAAGAGATTTCATAATGAGTAGCTTAGATCAGTCCACAGTCAGTATCTAAAGATTTCTGAGTTTAATTCTCACTTATATGCCTGTCATATTCAGGTCCCCAAAGGAACCTCTAGGAAGAGCTACAGAACAAACTATAATGACAGCTTGTAGAAAATTTCACCAGTATAATACTATAATGAAAACACTATTGGGAAAAAAAATACAAAACAAAACAAACAAAACAAAACAAAAAAACACAACCCACACTCTATGTCAATAATTCAGTGTCCACAAGCTGTAAGAAAGTTATTTTGGCAAATGACATCTATAATGTTCTTTGACTTGCTGTCATCCGTTATTGCTGCCTTATAATCAGTCTGTTTTTTTTTTTCAGACAGACTTTGCCTGATTCCTTGATGATAAGCAGTGTGTGTATATTAACAGAAGTCACTAGTAGATAGATCTGTAGAATGGGCAGGGTAAGAAAAGAATTGAACAGTTATATATATCTGTGTAACACTTATAGCTGGCTTCCAGAAAGAGGGTTTGCTTTAGGGGTGGTGGCAATAGTGTCTGTAATTAGCTGCAGGAAAGGGAAAGAGGTTGTGAGTTGGAATGACCTTTAGGGTGGAGGAGGGGTACTGCTGAAAGAGGCACAGATGTCAATAAATCTCCCTACAGGTCAGCCAATGGACAGTCAAGGTAATTTAAAATAATTATAAGAGGATAAAAGATAAGTTGAGGGGAAATGGCCTCAAGTTGTGCTAGGGGAGATTTAGGTTGGATATTAGGACAAATTTATTTACTGAAAGACTTGTGTGGCATTGGAATAGGCTGCTGCCCAGGGAAGTGGTTGAGTCATCATCTGTGGAGGTCTTCAAGAAACATGTAGATTGAGAACATTGTATCATGGTTTAGTGGTGGACTTTAGTTCTAGGTTAAAGGTTGGACCAGATGATCTTAGAGGCCTTTTCCAACCTGAATGATTCTATGATTCTATGAAAATTTTACTCAAAAATACTAAGGTCTATATAAAATTTTATGTCCGAGGTATTATAAATAAGCTTAGTGTGGCAAAAGAGAGGCTTGGAGATTTTGACATAGAGAAGATACAGATACAAACACAGATATAAATGAGAGACAGATATAGAGATGTAATTATTTTTTTCATCTTTAGCCCCTCTGGTACAAATTTGGAGGTTCCTCTATAAGCATGGATTTCAGAAAACTGTCTGAAGTTTTGTTTACTTATATCACAGTTTTAATTTTTGCTTTACAGAGCAAAATATTGCATGTCTTTAACTGTCATCTACTCCAAAGAATAAGGCAGTAGCTAAACATAATATAACAATGGTTTTGTGGGGTCAACAACTACAACTGCAGGTTAATTTGTGTAAACCCCAAAGCCTTGGATTTACAAAAAACAACCTGTTACTGATTATAAATATCTGAAATGCTCTCTTTTCAGAGTCTTGCGTGCTTCCAACCTCTTTCTCTTTTTAAAGCTCTGTCTCTTCACCAGTACATGCAAGCAGTGTTGTGTGTCCTTCCTGAAGGGATATTCAGAGAGGGAAGGACAGGAGGAAGCTCCATGTCTCCAGTGTAAAGGGAGAATCTAGTGTCTGCATTGCAGACATATGGATTAGGAGGACATTTCTGCTGTGGGCAGGATCTTTATAGTAGCCATTATGGGCACGTTTATATCCTTTTCTTGGAAGATCTAGCATCAACTACTTCACTGGATGGACCATCAAATTTGGCATGGCTGTTTCTGTTTTTGTGCAGTCCTTCCAATAAAACTTCTTCAGGTCCATTAACAGAACCTATAGAGTCAGGTGTGGATCTTCTTTATAGTGACAGGTCTGAGAAAGTGCATCATTTAAAAGGTAAATAGTTTTCCCACAAACAGAGCCCAGCAGTGAAGGAATTTAATTCAAGGTATATATCCTATCTCCAAAGACTTGTCAGATGCTGGGCTGCTCTCTCAAAGAGATTAAAACCACACACCTCAGCCTGAATTGTAGAAGGATATAGCAGGTGGCATGCTCCTTTATTCACAGGGGATGAACAAAGCAATTTGATAGAAGACCTACAAGTGAAATCCTGGCATCTTTGAAATCAGTGAAAATTTTGCCATTTAGGTTTACACTAAGATTTGAATGCCAGCATCCCATAGGTCAGGAGAAAACACAAGATAAAGTTTACCAAACTGTTCTAGGAATGTTCATACTCAGCTGCATTTAAATTTTGAGCCTTCTTGCATGTAAAATAGGTTAGCTTACCTTAGAAGGGCTTAAATAACTGCTGTTTGTCATGCTTAACAGGAACTTTGTCCACAGAAAAGTTCAAATTATATTTCAAGCCAAACAACCTGGACCTTTTTAATTTGAAGCATCAATAGGACTTTGTGTCACACTGCTTACATGAAAGAGCAGACTGTCTCCTTTTATCTGTACTGCATCAGTTTACACAAAGAATAATAAAAATAATAGTAATAATAGTAATAATAATGATAAATACGACAGCAGCTATTGAGACTAGAGCTCTTAACAACCTTTCCTTTTCCTCATAGAAAGCCCTGAACATGAAAGGTTACCAACCCCTTGGTACCTGCTGCTGAGGGTTTTCACACTAAATAAAGCTGACAAAAGAGATGAGCAATTTTGTTTTGGTCACATTCTGAATGTCAGTATCACTATTTACTGCCTCTCGAAGTAATCAATTGCACGAGAGGTCCAGCAGCTCTCACTGGCCCTATTGATTGAAAACCAGAGCCATGGCTTGCTGTTTCTGTGCTTAAGCCACCTTGTATCCCTTTCTACAGTGACCTCTGCCTGTACACTTGTAGTGCTAGGGCTTTTGAAGCACGTATCTAGTGAACATGCATTCAATGTCTTTTCCATCCAATTAAAATTCTTTACTATCATTCCCTTTTATCTAGCCTTTGTAATTGGAGTCCCAGTTTATCAATTTTCATGGCAGCAAGGTGGAAAATGATAGCAAGTCCCTGATTAAAAAAAAAAAAGTTATGATTTAATTTATTTTAAAGAGTTACTTTTTTCTTTAGCTGAGCTTTTGAAGAGAAAAAAAAAAGACTTCTGTGATAATGCTCTCATTTGTCCATCTGTGTTTTCCACTTAATAACTCTGGGATCTTTTGGCCTATTTCAGTCAGATCTGAAGATGTGTTTATACCTCTCTTGTAATATCCTGATGATCCTAAGCTCCTGAAAGGTATATGAAATTGGCAGGTGGGTAGAGGAAAGAGATCCAACAGCCACACAGAGAAAAATCCTGTGGTGTGAGCAGGTATCACTCCAGTCTGGGTACCTAGTTTCCCATGGCACATCTCTGGCACCACATAGGCTGTGTGATAGCTGTGGCATGTCAGGGGGGACTGAAGGCATTGCAGCTTTTCATCATAGAGGATACGAGGTGAGGGAAAGGAGAGGGCTAGGAGAATAAGCACCCCCAAACTAGTAGGAAAATAGGTTTCATTAATGCCACTACTCATGAAATATCATTTGTGAGTGTCACAGTCTGGTGAGTTGTTTCCAAAGCTGTTTGTGTCTAAAGTATTTTCTGTTCTACTGTTACTGGGAGATCTTGAAGATATGCTCAAGGAGCATGTTATACCCCAAGATAAATACCAAAGGCAGGTGAAATGCATCACTTCCTAGAGATAACTGTGGAGGGACTATGTTAGTCTGCATGATTCTCTCTTCTACAGGGCTAACTAGGTGAGATGAGTTGAAGACTAATTGACCAGGGTTTTGTTATTGTTAAAAACATGGAGCTGTATAGAAAAGAACATTTATATTGACTAAAAATGTAATGATTTAGTTCATGATGAAGCTACTAAACTATTATTCCCTCTCTTGTGTAAACTTTTCTCTTTGAGGGAACTTCAGAAATGCTTGAAAGTCAGTAGTCTACAAGCTGTGCCACAAATATTTAGAGTTACAGAAGTCATCCAGTAAGTCCGATCATACACTTAACCTCAGATAGTCTCTTCCTTGATTTATATTCCGAAGTCCTGGTCAAAAATCTTTAGATGACATCACCAGCATGGAACAAATAAGATAGTTATTTTGTTTTTTCCCTCGTGATAGCAGAAGAAAGCCCTGTAGTCAATACTCAGCAGCAGCATCCTAATACATTGATTATGAAATTATTAAAAGGTCAAATATTTTTGATAATCATCCACAGAATGCCAGGAACTAGGAGTTCCAAATGTGATGGAATACTTGTGACTATAATTGCAAGGAGACAAATATTTTGCAAACCTAAGCCATTATGCTTACAATAATATGAGTCATTCCAAGTTTTCTTCCCTATTAAGTAAGATGCTGGATAGCCTTTGGATAACAGGAAAGTCAAATTAATGGAACAGAAGGTTAAAACAACTAAATAACTGTAACTTGGCAAATAGAGATAGGTAACAAGATAATTGTAAGTAGTTGAAGAGAGGGATAAGAATAGTTTCACATTGCTCAGGGGAGTGTAATTAGATATAATAGGATGAAATTAAGCAATGGAAAATATTATGCTCAATATTAGGAAGGAAAATCCTAATGAAAAACTCATTCAAAACCTGGAATAGACTCCAAATGTAGCTCTATTAGAGAAAGCTTTGGTTCTCCCAGTTAAAAGCAGAAAAAAAAAAAAAAAAAAGAAAATGAAGAAAATGCACCAGCTCTGCACTGGAAGTGCAATAGGGCAATCTTCAAAGGATTTTCTGTCTTTAGTTTAGTCTAATCCCATACCTATTGCCTTAGTATAATGGTACAATGAAAGAGATTTCTTTGAAGACAATTTGTTGGTGTCCTTCCCTTTTTGGTGTTGTGGTGGTTTTACTCAGGTGGGCAGCCGAGTTCCACCACGGCCGCTCTCTCACTCCCCCCTCCTCAAAGAGGAAGGGGGAGAAAATACAACACAAAGAGCTCGAGGTTTGAGATCAGAATGATTTAATTAAAGGGAAAGGGAATGGGGAAGGAAAAAAAAACAAAAAAAAAACAAGGCCACGCGGAAGCACAGAGAAAGGGAAAAAAAAAAGTTATTCTCCACTTCCCATCAACGAGCAATGTTCGGCCACGTCCTGGGAAGCACGGCCTCAAAACGTGTAACGGTTGCTTGGGAGGACAGCCCCCTCCCCCACGAGAGCCCCCCTTTTATTGCTGAGTGTGACATCATATGGTATGGAATATCCCTTTGGTTGGTTTAGGTCAGCTGCCCTGGCAATGTCCCCTCCCCATCACTTGCCCACCCCCAGCCTGCTGGCTCTGGGGGGCTTGGAGGGAGTCCTGATGCTGTGCCAGCACTGCTCAGCAATAGACACAACACTGGAGTGATACCAGTGCTGTTTCCAGCTACGAGTGCAGAGCACAGCACTGTGTGGGCTGCTGCAGGGAAAAGTGATTCCATCTCAGACAGACCCAGCACAACCTCCACCCCTTATTCCATAACATTTGTGTCACACTCAGGTCCCACATACTTTATAGATATTCTCATCACCATTGTTCCCTGTCCATTAAAATATTTATAGGTCTGTACTTCTTTTCATTCCATAGGCCTTTCCCCAAAATGTTCATAAAAACTGTTGATGGTTTCAGCTTCATCTGTCAAAGTGGTCACTCAGGACAGGAGGAGTTGGTTTTCTTGACGCCAGCACCAGCTTTGCTCATGTAACTGCTGCACTTGCCCGGTTCCTTGCAAAGATGACCTGTCATTGGTTCTGCAGTGTCCTCCTACAACACATGACTTAGATTACAGATTATTTTTCTCCCAAGGTTAAATCTCCTTGAGCACGCACCTGATATCCCCATTCTTCTGCATTACCCACCAGGAGTACCCTGGCCCTTGGGCGAAGACAATCGCACGAGTGGGTTTGCCTTTTCCCATGGCAGGAGCAATCCACACCGCCTTCCCCATCCACTTCTTTACATGCACTACAGGGATTTTAGCTTCTCCCACAGAGTGTAGGGGTTTTGTTTCAGCAGGACCAGGACGGCTGTCAGACCCCCTGTTGTTAACTAGCCAAGTGGCCTCTGGTAGATTTATGTCCCAATGTTTCCACATCCCGGCACCCAATGCTCGTAACATAGTCTTTAACAGTCCATTGTACCTCTCAACCTTCCCAGAGGCTTGTGGGTGATAAGGGATGTGATACACCCACTCAATGCCATGCCTCTTGGCCCAGGAGGTGACCAAATTGTTTTGGAAGTGACTCCCATTGTCGGACTCAATTCCCTTTGGTGTACCATGACGCCACAGCACTTGCCTTTCTAGGCCCAAGATTGTGTTTCGGGCCGTGGCATGGTTTACGGGGTATGTTTCCAGCCACCCAGTAGTTGCTTCTACCATGGTGAGTATGTACCGTTTGCCTTGGCGGGTTTGTGGGAGTGGTCCGATATAGTCAATTTGCCAGGCCTCACCGTATCAAAATCCAAGCCATCTCCCCCTATTCCAGGGAGACTTTACCCTCATGGCTCGTCTGATTGCAGCACAGGTCTCACACTCATGGGTAACCTGTGTGATGGCCTCAATGGTCAGGTCCACCCCTCGATCACGAGCCCATCTGTATGTGGCAGCCCTCCCCAGATGTCCTGATGTTTCATGGGCCCATCGAGCTACAAACAGGTCACCCTTACGTCCCCAGTCCAGGTCCACCTGAGCCACTTCAATTTTTGAAGCTCGATCCACTTCTTCGTTGTTCTGATGTTCTTCAGTTGCGCGGCTCTTGGGCATGTGGGCATCTACATGATGTACTTTTACATCCAGGTTCTCTACCCGGGCAGCAATATCTTGCCACAGGGTAGCAGCCCAGATAGGTTTACCTCTGCGCTGCCAGTTGCTCTGTTTCCATTGCTGCAGCCACCCCCACAGAGCATTTGCCACCATCCATGACTCAGTGTAGAGATACAGTACTGGCCATTTTTCTCTTTCGGCAATTTCTAGGGCCAGTTGTATGGCTTTCACTTCCGCATACTGACTTGACTCGCCTTCCCCTTCCATGGCCTCCACGACTCGTCGTGTGGGACTCCACACAGCAGCTTTCCATTTTCGATGGCCCCCTACCACATGGCAGGATCCGTCAGTGAACAACACATACTGCTTTCTGTCTTCTGGCAACTCATTATACGGTGGTGCCTCTTCAGCACGGGTTATCTCTTCTGTCGGCACTCCGAAATCTCTGCCTTCCGGCCAGTCCGTGATCTCTTCCAGGATTCCTGGGCGGTTGGGTTTCCCCATTCGAGCCCGCTGTGTGATTAACGCTACCCACTTACTCCACGTAGCATCAGTTGCGTAGTGTGTAGTGGGGATTTTCCCTTTGAACATCCAGTGTAACACAGGTAGCCGTGGTGCCAAGAGGAGCTGTGCTTCTGTACCCACAACTTCTGAAGCAGCTCGAACACCCTCATATGCCGTGAGTATCTCTTTTTCAGTTGGGGTGTAATTGGCTTCTGATCCTCGATAGCCCCGGATCCAGAACCCCAGAGGTCGTCCTCAAGTTTCTCCTGGGGTCTTCTGCCAGAGGCTCCAGGTGAGGCCATGCTCCCCAGCTGCAATGCAAAGTACATTTTGCACAGCTGGTCCGGTACGGACAGGCCCAAGGGCTACTGCACGAGCTATTTCTTGTTAGATTTGTTCAAAGGCCTGTTGTTGCTTGGGGCCCAACTCAAAATAGTTCCTCTTTCGAGTCACTCGATATAGAGGACTCACAAGCTGACTATAGCCTGGAACATTCATTCTCCAGAATCCCACAAGGCCTAGGAAAGCTTGTGTTTCTTTTTTGCTAGTTGGCGGAGACATAGCAGTTATTTTGTTGATCACATCCATCGGAATGTGGCGACGTCCACCCTGCCATTTTACCCCCAAGAACTGGATTTCCTGTGCGGGTCCCTCGACCTTATTCTGTTTAACAGCAAAACCAGCTTTCAGGAGAATTTGGATTATTTTCTTCCCTTTCTCAAAAACTTCTGCTGCTGTATTAACCCACACAATGATATCATCGATGTACTGCAGGTGTTCAGGAGCTCCCCCTTGTTCCAGCGTCGTCTGGATCAGCCCATGGTAAATGGTAGGGCTGTGTTTCCACCCCTGGGGCAGTTGATTCCATGTGTACTGAATGCCCTTCCAAGTGAATGCAAACTGCGGCCTGCATGCTGCTGCCAGAGGGATGGAGAAAAATGCATTAGCAATATCAATTGTGGCGTACCACTTGGCTGCCTTTGACTCTAGTTCGTACTGGAGTTCTAGCATGTCCGGCACTGCAGCACTCAGTGGTGGCGTGACTTTGTTCAGGCCACGATAGTCCACCGTTAGCCTCCACTCGCCATTAGACTTTCGCACTGGCCATATAGGACTATTAAAGGGTGAGCGAGTCTTGCTGATCACTCCTTGACTCTCCAGCCGATGAACCAACTCATGCATGGGAATCAGGGAGTCTCGGTTGGTGCGATATTGCCTTCGGTGCACCGTTGTGGTAGCGATTGGTACCTGCTGTTCTTCAACCTTCAGCAATCCTACAACGGAAGAGTCTTCTGAAAGGCCCGGCAGGGTAGACAGCTGCCTAATCTTCTCTGTGCTCAGAGCAGCTATGCCAAAAGCCCACCGGTACCCTTTTGGATCCTTGAAGTACCCTCTCTTGAGGTAGTCTATGCCGAGGATGCATGGAGCCTCCGGGCCAGTCACAATGGGATGCTTTTGCCATTCATTCCCAGTTAGACTCACTTCAGCTTCCAATACAGTTAGCTCTTGGGATCCCCCTGTCACTCCAGAGATACAGATGAGTTCTGCCCATTGGTGGCCTGATGGCATTAGGGTACACTGTGCGCCTGTGTCCACTAGAGCTTTATATTTCTGTGGTTCCGGTGTGCCAGGCCATCAAATCCACACAGTCCAGTAAATCCGGTTGTCCCTCTCCTCTACCTGGCCAGAGGCAGGGCCCCACTAGTCCTGGCTAGAGCATCTGTCAATTAATCCTTCCAAATGTGAAGCAGAGGTCTCTTCGTCAGGGTCAGGAGTAATACTAGCCCTTCTACTGCCTCTGGGGGACTGCCCAACAGAAACTGGGGCAGCAGTCCTCCTAGGGGCCTCTTTTCTTGCTGCTGTATCTTTCCGCAGTTCACATACCCGAGCAGCTAGGGCCGAGGTCGGTTCACCGTCCCACTTCCTCATATCTTCCCCATGGTCACGTAAATAAAACCACAAGGTGCCCCGTGGTGTGCGTCCTGGATTCTCCCTTGCTTGAGCTGGAGAATGCTGGCGCTTAATGGCTGAAAGACTCCTCCATCTAGGTAAGGAGGAAGTTATGTGTTCTTCTAACCGTTGGGACAGTTTCTCCAGGGCTGAAATGCAGGCCCGTACTGGGGCAGAGAGATTTTCTTCATATTTATGAAGCTGGTTGGGCACAGCATCCACCGTTGGCCCCACTGGTGTGATACCAGTGCTGTTCCAGCTACAAGTGCAGAGCACAGCACTGTGTAGGCTGCTGCAGGGAAAGGTGACTCCATCCCAGACAGACCCAGCACAGGTGTCAGAACCACCATTATCACTGCTGTGGTTTAGCCCGGCTGGCAGCCAAACACCACACAGCCGTTCGCTCACCCTCCCCCCTCCCTCTCCGGGATGGGGGAGAGAAACGGGAAAGTGAAGTCTGTGAGTTGAGATAAAGACAGTTTATTAAGACAGGGAAAAGAATAACAATAATAATAATAATAATAATAGTATTAATAGTAATAATGTGTACGAAATAAGTGATGCACAATGCAATTGCTCACCACCCGTTGACCGATGCCCAGCCTATCCCCGAGCAGCCGGCCACCCCTCCACCCCGGCTAGCCACCCCTATATATTGTTCAGCATGACGTCAGATGGTATGGAATACCCCTTTGGCCAGTTTGGGTCAGCTGTCCTGGGTCTGTCCCCTCCCAGCTCCTGCTGCATCCCTAGCCTGCTCGCTAGCAGGACAGAGGGAGAAGCTGAAAAGTCCTTGGCTTGGTGTAAGCACTGCTCTACAACAATTAAAACATCAGCATGTTATCAGCGCTCTTCTCATTCTAATCCAAAACATAGCACCCTGCCAGCTACTAGGAGGAAAATTAACTCTGTCCTAACTGAAACCAGGACAATCACATCTAGTCTAAGTATTGCATTTATTTGGGTCAGTTAAAAATCCATAATCAAAAGCAATATAGGCGATTTCTCCCAACTAATGTCTTTTTTTTTTTTTTTTCTCTGAAATTTGCCATTCACACTTTCCTAGTAATATTTTTTCATCCCTGGCAGGTGTTGTGGACTCTCTCCTTTCACTTTTAGATATTTGGTTTTGGAGGGGAGAGGCAGTGAGGAGATTCACTTTCAGTTCCTAATTCTCTGGAAAGAAGATGGGGAAAAGGCTAGATTTCATTATTTGTATTCGTATGTTAGACCCACTATTGTACAAGTCAATTCTTGTAAGATGGTTAGTGTTGCTTGCATCAATGTCATTTTACTAAACTTTATAGAGTTTTCATCTAGCAAATATTACAGACCAGGGCATGGAGGGGTTCTCTCCTATGTATTTTTATTAGCTTATTTACCTTGAACATAAGAAGCAGTATTGGATGACCAAGCACCGATGAAGCTGTCCCTCCATTATGATGTGCGTGGACCTCACTGCATGTGTTTGGTTGATTGATCAGAGTGGTCCAACAACAGGTCACGTTTTCACTGGTTGGATCTTCAGTATAGTCAAGGCATTGTCCCTTCTTTCATTCAAATCAGGAAACAGCTTTTGTCATAGCCACAGCAGTTTAAGGTGATTAGCAAGACATAGTTTGCAGGGAGAATGATAACATCCTTTTCCAGAACAAGAAATACAGTTGGAAAAACTATGTATTTAGAGCACACAGTCTTGTTTTAGGTTTGAGACAGAAGCAGCAGTCTCCAAAGGAAATTGTAGAAGTGAGAATAATCATTCTGAATGGAAGCAAGCACTGGGATGAAAACATTCAAGCCCAACAGCGTTATCGTTCTGTTTTTCTAACCTGTATTTCTTTTAGAAAATCGATCTTATTAATATCTTACTTAAATGACAATGTGCACTTGCAGCCCAGAAAGCCACCCGCACCCTGGGCCGCACCAAAAGCAGCGTGGCCAGCAGGGTGAGGAAGGGGACTCTCCCCCTCTGCTCTGCTCTCATGAGACCCCACCTGGAGCCCTGCATTCAGCTCTAGGACCCCCCACCACAAGAAGGACATAGAAGTATTGGAACAAGTCCAGAGGAGGGCTGCAAGGATGATCAGAGGGCTGGAGCACCTCTCCTATGGGGCAGGCTGAGGGAATTAGGGGTGTTCAGCCTGTAGAAGAGAAGGCTCAGGGGAGACCTTATAGCAGCCTTCCAGTACCTAAAGGGGGCTACAAGAAAGCTGGAGAGAGACTCTTTGTCAGCGTATATAATGATAGGATAAGGGGTAATGGCTTTAAACTAAAAGAGGGTGGATTTAGATTAGATATAAGGAAAAAATTCTTTACCCTGAGGGTGGTGAGGCACTGGCACAGGTTGCCCAGAGAAGCTGTGGATGCCCCATCCCTGGTTCAAGGCCAGGCTGGATGTGACTTTGAGCAACCTGGTCTGGTGAGAGGTGTCCTTGCTCATGGAAGGAGGAGTAGAATTAGATGATTAAGGTCCCTTCCAACCCAACCCATTCTGTGATTTTCTGATTCTGCGAAACTCAGGCTTTTTTCTTTTTTCTTTTTTTTTTTTTTTCCCCACTAGTTTTAGCTTTGAATGCTACTGTTTCTATTTCAGACCTGAAGAAGGGCTTGTGCACCCCCAAAACTTGTCTATTTTTCCCACAGTGTCTGTTGGTCTAATGAGAGATTTCATATCTTCCAAAGATCTTGCCATGTTCGTAATTCCTCCAGGAATTTGTTATTCCCATGGCACATGGCTGCAATATGTAGGAAGTCAATGAAAACTTTCAGCTCAGTTTTGCTCAAACATCTGTTATTTTGCCTGTTTGTTTGTTGGAGCTGCTGTTATTCCAGTTTCTGTACATGACATGGGTCTTTCCCACCACAACATAGACAACATGATTTTGGAGAGAAAGCTTTATTTTCTTCCCTTTATATCTTTCATAAGAAAACCCTTGGCTGTTTACAGGCGATCGACACTGAACTGCTTCCGGAAGAAAAAGCTTCTTTTACCTTTTCTGCTTCTGCACAGGCCATGCTATAGAGAGAGCTACGTGAGTGGGTTTCCCTCCCAACCCCACTATTGCACCTCCTGGCTCTGTCTGTCTTTCTTGTTGTGCAGAAGCTGCGCATAATGTGTTTTTTTTCAGACAAATGTGATGAGCAATCAGCGAATATAAGGTCTGCTTTCTCAAACCTGTTCTTCATACAGAGTCATGATCATGTTGTTGTGAGCCCATGACTTACTTGCAGAGTTATGGATCATGTTTAGAGTGTCAGGAGCAGGAGTTATTCCCTTCTGACTACTTTTTGGAACACAAGACAGAGAAAATCATCTCAAAAGTATTAGGGATAGACAGAAAGCATTAGCCAGCTCTGTGCTGAGAACAATCAACAAACCTAGATTTGAAGGGAGCCATCCATTTAACTCAAAATGAATGTTTGCAACCACAGCCACTGGATTTCATTGTTACTTAACACACCCAAAGTACATTTTGTTTGGTAAAGGAGACTTTCTTAAGACAATCACAATGGAAAATTTTCTGATCTAATAGAAACAAGAGGACACACAACTATTTAAATTGAAATTCACTTATTATTTTCACGCAAGGACCACTACGTCATTTTTTCTCCTCTGTTTTGAAGAGCCTTCCAAAGGGATTCAGCAGTGGAGATATAGCAGGAAAGAACCTAAAGGCTCAGAGGAGCTGGTTTCTCCTAACATCTCTGATTCCTGTGTAATCTTCAGCAAACCATTCCCCTCCCCCCCCCTTTTTTTTTGTCTAGGTTATTTAGATTCATAGGCTGCATTGTGATTTTATAATGTTAGTGAGGTTTTAAATATCTCCTAGTTCTAAACTGTTCCCTACCTAACTGTAGGCACTCACATGAGGCAACTTAAGATCCTTTCTGGATGTGACTGTACCTTTCTACTTTCCATCAAGCTGCTATCTCCAGCACTTCACTGCAATGCTTCAAAGCAGAGAGGCTAATAAGAACCTTACACTTCCCATGATCTGAAGCCTTCTTCCTGGTTGCAGCTTCCATAATTTGAACACCAACACAACTCAGCCTTTTTTACATCTGGACAATGCAACAGTTTTTGGTAGCCCCCACCAACCACAGCTGTTTCATGAAGGCTCCTTCAAGTCCTTCCTTCTGTTTTAAATACTCTCCTGCTCTGGACACCAGTTCCTGGAGGTCATGGATAATAATTACCTTGAACACGTCCTAGGCATTTTTGAAGCCCACCAAATTCCTTCTTAGCCATCTTCTGACCACGAACTCTTGTCAACTTGATGTCTAAGAGCCAGGCAGCTGCTTCCTAAGACTATAGTTCCCCGACTGCAGTAGAGTTACTTCCAGCTGAGTGCCATGTAACTCTCCAATCAAGGTATTTGAATCTGAATCCACTTAGAAAAAACTTATCAAATCAGACAGCCCAGTGATAGAGTCAGATTAGTAGTTAGGACTTCTGGATAAAGGATTATATTATTGAGTTAGTCTTTTATTTTGATGCCCTGTTTAGTTACCAATTTGTTCTACAGTATTTCAGTCAGGTCTGCAGCAAGCTCCCTGAAGGGTTTATTCTAATAAGTAATGCAATTTGAAAAGGTAGGAAATCACAGAAACTCATTTAGTTTCACTCATTGTTACTAGTTTACCATTCTACATTGATTTTCCTTCTTCCTATTATACATGGGCTATGTTCTCTAATGGGTTTACAAGTCTACTGATTAATGTGAGTAAAAATAATACTTGTTTTATTGTAAGGGTGTCCTGGTTTCAGTTAGGACAGAGTTAATTTTCCTCCTAGTAGCTGGCAGGGTGCTATGTTTTGGATTAGGATGAGAAGAGCGCTGATAACATGCTGATGTTTTAATTGTTGTAGAGCAGTGCTTACACCAAGCCAAGGACTTTTCAGCCTCTCTCTGTCCTGCTAGCGAGCAGGCTAGGGATGCAGCAGAAGCTGGGAGGGGACAGACCCAGGACAGCTGACCCAAACTGGCCAAAGGGGTATTCCATACCATCTGACGTCATGCTGAACAATATATAGGGGTGGCTAGCCGGGGTGGAGGGGTGGCCGGCTGCTCGGGGATAGGCTGGGCATCGGTCAACGGGTGGTGAGCAATTGCATTGTGCATCACTTATTTCGTACACATTATTACTATTAATACTATTATTATTATTATTGTTGTTGTTATTCTTTTCCCTGTCTTAATAAACTGTCTTTATCTCAACTCACAGGCTTCACTTTCCCGTTTCTCTCCCCCATCCCGGAGAGGGAGGGGGGAGGGTGAGCGAACGGCTGTGTGGTGTTTGACTGCCAGCCGGGCTAAACCACAACAGCCCATTTGGTGCCCAACGTGGGGCACGAAGGGTTGAGATATCGACAGATTTGACCAGAGTGTGTTAAACTAAAATTGGTATAAGTATTCGACCTGCTTAATAGTTGCTAGTCACAATGTTGATTGCCTTAATCTCAAGTCTGCTGTGCCTGTTTCCCAAATTGAGTTTTATAGCAAGTTACTTTCTGTATGTGCTCCCTGTCGTGCTGTTTACCCTTTCCGGGCCCTGGTTTAAGATTGTTATGGTACTGTGTGGTGTAACGATGGCTTATGAAATGATGAAGTATCAGGTCATGACTCTAACCTGGTATTTGTACTCAGCACTGTCGTCGACTCTATACTTCGGAAACCATATCTCAGAAACTATTAGCAATTACACCTATTGCCTTTTTTCATCAGGGAGTCAGTCTCTGGAGGGGACAGGGGAAGATATTTTTTCCTACCTGTTCACTCTCCCTTCCTCCTTCACCACCCTCTTATCCCCCGAGCTAGTTACGATAGTTCTCCAAGATGTTGAATATCCTTGGGATACTCAGACCAGCATGTTCTTGTTGTTATGTCTCCTGAATGCGCTTCAGGTTTTGTTTAAGGTTAAACAACTACTTAGGAATCTCATCCGGAGATCTGTCTTGAGGCGGGATATTTGCGAGTGGCAGGGAGTGTGGGAGGATATGGGCAGGTTTCTAGGGCAGTGGGCACCTCCAGTGTTTTGGACATTCACCCCTGAACAACTGCAAAATCCTAAAAAACTGGTAGAATGCTTGAAAAAAAGGTGTCATGACTCTGGCAGTTCCAAAGTGACACAAATCACTGTGGCGTGCTGGGGTCTGGCTTGTGCCTATCGAGCTGCAATTGATGCTACTATCAACCTAGTGACAGACCCTGCGGCCGTTCCAGTCCCGGCTCCCGCAGCTGTCCCAGCTCCAGCTCCCGCAGCTGTCCCGGCTCCAGCTCCCGCAGCCGTTCCAGCTCCCGCAGCCGTTCCAGCTCCCGCAGCTGTCCCGGCTCCAGCTCCCGCAGCCGTTCCAGCTCCCGCAGCCGTTCCAGCTCCCGCAGCCGTCCCGGCTCCAGCTCCCGCAGCCGTCCCGGCTCCAGCTCCCGCAGCCGTTCCGGCTCCAGCTCCCGCAGCTGTCCCGGCTCCAGCTCCCGCAGCCATTCCAGCTCCCGCAGCCGTTCCGGCTCCAGCTCCCGCAGCTGTCCCGGCTCCAGCTCCCGCAGCCGTTCCAGCTCCCGCAGCCGTCCCGGCTCCAGCTCCCGCAGCCATTCCGGCTCCAGCTCCCGCAGCCATTCCCACTCCTGTGGCTGGGTCAGAGAAACGAACTGTAGCAGTGCAAGTTGCCCCTGCAGAGGGTACTCCAACCCCTGTGGCAGACCCTGTGGCTGGGTCGGAGAAACGAACTGTAGCAGTGCAAGTTGACCCTGCAGAGGGTATTCCAATCCCTGTGGCAGACCCTGTGGCTGGGTTGGAGAGGCGAGCTGTAGCAGTGCAAGTTGCCCCTGTAGAAAAGGTGAAAAAGTGGTATAGAGACGCAGGTCGTTTAGAACGCAGAAAGTCTTCTGCTAAGTCTGGGTCTGGAGAAGACGAGGCTGGGCCATCAAGTGTGCAGGAGGATGAAGATGAGGATGAGGATGTCAGTAAGTCAACAGTAACTACCCGAACCCTATACCAGCGTGAGCTACGAGATGTGCGAAAAGATTTTGGTCGCTGTATAGGTGAACAGCTTGTCACCTGGCTGCTCCGGTGCTGGGACACTGGAGCCAATGGTGTGAAATTAGAGGGCAGGGAAGCCAAGCGGTTGGGATCCCTTGCTAGAGATGCAAGCATTGACAAAGCAATTGGAGATGGAGCACGATCTCACAGCCTCTGGAGGCGTCTCCTGTTAGCTGTGAAGGGAAGGTATCCCTACAAGGAAGAACTTGTATGTCTACCAGTCAAGTGGACCACCATGGAGAAGGGAATTCAGTACCTGAGGGAATTAGCCGTACGGGAAGTAATTTATAAGGACTTAAACGATGCACAAACATCCACAGATCCAGATGAAGTCCAGTGTACTTGACCCATATGGCGGAAGTTTGTACGGAATGCACCATCAACATGGGCCAGCACATTGGCAATAATAACCTGGAAAAACGGTGAAGATCCCACAGTGGGTGACATGGCTAAACAACTCCGGGAGTACGAAGGAAATCTCTCCTCTTCCCTACAGGCCTGCGTCTCGGCTGTGGAGAAACTCTCTGAAGAGTTCCACCAACTTAAAGAGAATTTATCTTCCCCCCCACCTGAACAAACCAGTGGCCACCAACTAAAAGAGAATACTTTGGAGAAACTTTTTGAAGAGGTCCAGCAACTTAAAGAGAGTGTATTTTCTTCCCCACCTGTACAAACCAGCGTCTCAGCTATTAGGGGTAAACGTGCATCCATGCAAAGAAGACAATATGGTGGGTACACACCCCGCACCACCCTGTGGTTTTACCTACGTGACCATGGAGAGGACATGAGAAAATGGGATGGAAAATCTACTGAGACCCTAGAGGCACGGGTACGTGAGTTGCAAAAGAAAACAATCGGGAGAAAGGGGTTCTCTGAAAAGTTTGCTGCTCCAACTTCTAGCAGGCAGTCTTTTAAACACAGAAATGAAGATTCTGACCAGGACTAGAGGGGCCCTGCCTCCAGCCAGGGGGAGGAAAGGGACAACCGAGTTTATTGGACTGTGTGGATTCGATGGCCTGGCACGTCTGACGCACAGAAGTATAAGGCTCTAGTAGACACCGGTGCACAATGTACTCTAATGCCATCCAGCTGTAAAGGGCCAGAGCCCATCTGTATTTCTGGCGTGACAGGGGGATCCCAGCAGTTGACTGTATTGGAAGCTGAAGTGAGTCTAACCGGAAATGAGTGGCAAAAGCACCGTATTGTGACTGGCCCGGATGCTCCGTGCATCCTTGGCATAGACTATCTTAGAAGAGGATATTTCAAGGACCCAAAAGGGTTCCGCTGGGCTTTTGGCATAGCTGCCTTAGAGACAGAGGACATTAAACAGTTGTCTACCTTGCTCGGTCTCTCAGAGGACCCTTCTGTTGTGGGGTTGCTGAGGGTTGAAGAACAGCAAGTGCCAATCGCTACCACAACTGTGCACCGGCGGCAATATCGCACCAACCGAGACTCCCTGATTCCCATCCACGAGCTAATTCGTCAACTGGAGAGCCAAGGAGTGATCAGCAAGACCCATTCACCTTTTAATAGTCCCATATGGCCAGTGCGAAAGTCTAATGGTGAGTGGAGACTAACAGTGGACTATCGTGGCCTGAACGAAGTCACGCCACCACTGAGTGCTGCAGTGCCGGACATGCTAGAACTCCAGTACGAACTGGAATCAAAGGCAGCCAAGTGGTATGCCACAATTGATATTGCTAATGCATTTTTCTCCATCCCTCTAGCAGCAGAGTGCAGGCCACAGTTTGCTTTCACTTGGAGGGGAGTCCAATATACTTGGAATCGGCTGCCCCAGGGGTGGAAACATAGCCCTACCATTTGCCATGGTCTGATCCAGTCTGCGCTGGAGCAGGGGGAAGCTCCTGAACACCTGCAGTACATCGATGACATCATTGTGTGGGGTGACACTGCAGAGGAAGTTTTCGAGAAAGGGAAGAAAATAGTCCAAATCCTTCTGAAGGCCGGTTTTGCCATAAAACAAAATAAAGTTAAAGGACCTGCACGAGAGATCCAGTTTTTAGGAATAAAATGGCAAGATGGACGTCGTCAAATTCCAATGGATGTGATCAACAAAATAACAGCTATGTCTCCACCAACTAGCAAGAAGGAAACACAAACTTTCCTAGGTGTCGTGGGGTTTTGGAGAATGCATATTCCAAATTACAGTCTGATTGTAAACCCGCTCTACCAAGTAACCCGTAAGAAGAATGCTTTTGAATGGGGCCCTGAGCAACGACAAGCCTTTGAACAAATTAAACAAGAAATAGTTCATGCAGTAGCCCTTGGGCCAGTCCGAACAGGACCAGATGTAAAGAATGTGCTCTACACCGCAGCCGGGGAGAATGGTCCCACCTGGAGCCTCTGGCAGAAAGAACCTGGGGAAACTCGAGGTCGACCCCTGGGGTTTTGGAGTCGGGGATACAGAGGATCTGAGGCCCGCTATACTCCAACCGAAAAGGAGATATTGGCAGCATATGAGGGAGTTCGATCTGCTTCGGAAGTGGTCGGTACTGAAGCGCAGCTCCTCCTGGCACCCCGACTGCCGGTACTGGGTTGGATGTTCAGAGGAAGGGTCCCCTCTACACATCATGCAACTGATGCTACATGGAGCAAGTGGGTTGCACTGATTACTCAGCGGGCTCGAATAGGAAACCCCAGTCGCCCAGGAATCCTGGAAGTGATTATGGACTGGCCAGAAGGCAAGTACTTTGGGATATCGTCAGAGGAGGAGGTAGTCCGTGCTGAAGAAGCCCCACTGTACAACAAGCTACCAGAAAATGAGAAGAAATATGCCCTGTTCACTGATGGGTCCTGTCGTATTGTGGGAAAGCATCGGAGATGGAAAGCTGCTGTATGGAGTCCTACACGACGAGTTGCAGAAGCTGCTGAGGGAGAAGGTGAATCGAGTCAGTTTGCAGAAGTGAAAGCCGTTCAGCTGGCCTTAGATATTGCTGAACGAGAAAAGTGGCCAGTTCTCTATCTCTATACTGATTCATGGATGGTAGCAAATGCCCTGTGGGGGTGGCTACAACAATGGAAGCAGAACAACTGGGAACGCCGGGGCAAACCCATCTGGGCTGCTGCATTGTGGCAAGATATTGCTGCCCGGGTAGAGAACCTGGTTGTAAAGGTACGCCATGTAGATGCTCATGTGCCCAAGAATCGGGCTACTGAAGAACATCAAACAACCAGCAGGTGGATCAGGCTGCTAAGATTGAAGTGGCTCAGGTGGACCTGGACTGGCAACATAAAGGTGAATTATTTATAGCCCGATGGGCCCATGACACCTCAGGCCATCAAGGTAGAGATGCAACATACAGATGGGCTCGTGACCGAGGGGTGGACCTGACCATGGACACTATAGCACAGGTTATTCATGATTGTGAAACATGTGCTGCAATTAAACAAGCCAAACGGTCAAAGCCTCTCTGGTATGGAGGACGATGGCTGAAATACAAATATGGAGAGGCCTGGCAGATTGATTACATCACACTCCCCCAAACCCGCAACGGCAAGCGCCACGTACTTACAATGGTGGAAGCAACCACCGGATGGCTGGAAACATATCCTGTGCCCCATGCCACCGCCCGGAACACTATCCTGGGCCTTGAAAAGCAAGTCCTATGGCGACATGGCACCCCAGAAAGAATTGAGTCAGACAATGGGACTCATTTCCGAAACAACCTTATAGACACTTGGGCCAAAGAACATGGTATTGAGTGGGTGTATCACATCCCTTATCATGCACCAGCCTCCGGGAAAGTTGAACGATACAATGGACTGTTAAAGACTACACTGAAAGCAATGGGTGCTGGGACATTCAAAAATTGGGAAACACATCTGGCAAAGGCCACCTGGTTAGTCAATACTAGAAGATCTGCAAACCGAGCTGGACCTGCCCAATCAAACCTGTTACGCACTGTAGAAGGGGATAAAGTTCCTGTAGTGCACGTAAGAAACATGCTGGGTAAGACAGTCTGGGCTACTCCCGCCTCAGGAAAAGGCAAGCCCATTCGTGGGATTGCTTTTGCTCGGGGACCTGGATGCACTTGGTGGGTAATGCAAGAGAATGGGGAGGTCCAGTGTGTACCTCAAGGGGACCTAATACTGGGTGAGAATAGCCCATGAGTTGAATTATAATATGTTAATTATCATATAACACTGTATGTCATCGCTACCATGGTTGCTATATATCATAGATGAAAATGGTGATTAATTAGAAAGTATTGGAAAGAGTGTAACCTGAGCATGACATAAATGGTATGGAATAAGGGGTGGATATCTGTCCTGGTTTCAGTTAGGACAGAGTTAATTTTCCTCCTAGTAGCTGGCAGGGTGCTATGTTTTGGATTAGGATGAGAAGAGCGCTGATAACATGCTGATGTTTTAATTGTTGTAGAGCAGTGCTTACACCAAGCCAAGGACTTTTCAGCCTCTCTCTGTCCTGCTAGCGAGCAGGCTAGGGATGCAGCAGAAGCTGGGAGGGGACAGACCCAGGACAGCTGACCCAAACTGGCCAAAGGGGTATTCCATACCATCTGACGTCATGCTGAACAATATATAGGGGTGGCTAGCCGGGGTGGAGGGGTGGCCGGCTGCTCGGGGATAGGCTGGGCATCGGTCAACGGGTGGTGAGCAATTGCATTGTGCATCACTTATTTCGTACACATTATTACTATTAATACTATTATTATTATTATTGTTGTTATTCTTTTCCCTGTCTTAATAAACTGTCTTTATCTCAACTCACAGGCTTCACTTTCCCGTTTCTCTCCCCCATCCCGGAGAGGGAGGGGGGAGGGTGAGCGAACGGCTGTGTGGTGTTTGACTGCCAGCCGGGCTAAACCACAACAAAGGGTAAATAATGTCTTAACTACTTTGAACCCTACATGTGGGAAAGGAATTCGCAGGCGGCTTTGGGCTGTTTCACACGTCCCTGAATTAGAGATAATGAGGAAATAAGCAGTAGAAACAAAAACTTGAGCAAGGTCGAGATAAATTAACTTGGCTACAGTGTTAAAGATGAGCTTTGGGCAGTAGCCAATTGCTGGCTGGCTTGAGGTGCATCTGAGGGTCTCTAACCAATTGTAAGACAGATTCGGGCACGTGGACAGCGCATGGGGCTACGGGGAAAGTAAATGTAGTGGAGAAAAATGGCAATAAAGGTCTCCTGTTGAAGAGCCATCAGGAGTCCATGTCTTTCATCCCTTCACCTACAGCCTTTTCAGAGCACTCATCTGACATGGCACTATCACAATGACTTCACCTGCCTCTTTTCCAAACCCTCTTAAAGCTGTTTTTATTCATTTTATTCTCATTTCCTCTGAATATTTGCTCAACACTTTCTTAATGGATTTGCTTTCACAGTGACTACACCTTTTATGTGCAAACATTTCAATATCCCACCTTATCCTGTTGGGAATATTTACAGAAAGAGAATTTTTAAGTCACTATACAAATATTTAAAGAATGAATTTAAATTCAAGGCACAGATATTTGGACCAGAATTGCTACTGAGCTTATCTATGAAGGCACAGGGAAAAATTGCTGGTGATTTTTTCAATATTATTAATAAACCTTTTTGCTCCCGCCACCCATTTCCTTTTGTTCATCAGTGATGACTTTTGCTTATTTCTCAGTATCTTTCTGAACCTTCCAATGACAGCTTTTCTGCCATGCTTCTATTTCCTATAAATGAGAAATAAATGGTTTATGTTACATGCCAATATTTTAAGTTCTTCCATGTTTTTAGACACAAACCTTGCATATGGGTAATCCATTTGGTTCCCAATAACCATATCCAACTCCTTTGTCTCTCCTTCCTCCTCTTCCCAGCAGCAAACACTCCCTAGAATGAACATGTATCTTTATTCTGAGAGCATTGATAATAGAAAGGCAAAGGTTAACAGCAAACTAAGAAATGCTTTCTTTTGGTAGAACTGCACAACAATTTAGAGGTAACTATTCTAGTTAAAAAGGATTTATCTTGGGTAGTGGAAGCAGCTTAGTTGTGGTAGTGACGAACTCCAGGCAGGATAATTTATTCTACTTTTCAGACCTTATAGAGCTTGGAGCCTTCAGTAACCAAGCTAGGATGTTTACTGTAAAAGAAAGCATCTTTGCATCATGACTTATGCTGGAGGTGGCTAGCTTGCTTTAGTAACTGGAAGCTGGTCTCCAAACCAGAAACCAAATGCCACAAACTTCATTATCTGGTACTGCCACCCTGTCTCCTGAGAACGATACCACACATATTTTCTGGCAATCTTTTCTTCCTCTTAACCCCTTCACTCAGCCTTGAAGCCAGAAATCTACTCCCTGATTCTTGCAAACTCCCCATCACTGTTCAGTGTTAGTCTAGGCACCTATACCTTTTTTTCCAACTGTTAAATCTACAGGGTAGATTAAGCTTTTTCTTCTATTTTATTTTTTCTACACAAGTGTCATAAGAAAAGATGATATTTAGACTGCTCTGAACTGACAAAAGGTTGGTGTAGCTGAATCCAATATGAAGTAGCTGGAAAAAAATTCACACTTTTTTTTCCTGTTTTCACAATGTTTTAAAAATGTGTTGACAAATTTGACAAAAATCACTCAGAAGTCTGAAATGTTTTATTAAATGTTTTCTTATTTCAGTTTAAAGCATTTTTTTCATTTCAACATTTTCATAACATTTTTAATTAAAAAAATAAAAATTCAAAACCTCATGCCATTCTGATATATTTTTCTTAATCAAATCATTGCAGACATTTTGAGAAAATAATCTTATTTTTTGTTTGTTTGTTGTTTGTGTGTTTTGTTTTTGTTTGTTTGTTGTTTTGTTGTTGTTTTGTTGTTGTTTGGTAATTTTAAGTTCATAAGAACTTCTATTTCTACTCCAAATAGATGAGAAAGGAGAAAAAGAAAGAAAGAAGACTGGTAGGCTATGTTGACAAATTGCCTTCCTCCCAACACATCAGTTGGTTATTGCTAAAGGACTGAAGACCTCAGAGATGCTGTCCTACAGTTTTTCAAAAAAAAAAAAAAACAACCAAAAACATACAGTTATTTAGAGAGGTAAAGACTAGGCTACTGCCTCTCTTTACAAGAAAAATATTTTTGAGAGCATACATGTGCTATTATATATCAGAGAAATCAAACCTATAGGTATACTGTCATGGTCTCCACTAGGCAGAAAGCTCTTTCTAGAAAGTCTGTGGCCACCCAGACTGAGTGCCCGCTCAAAAATGCAGCAGTTCAGGTCTCTGGATGCAGGGAGTGCCTGAGCCTGTTGCTGCCATCTGAGGGAGGCAGAGGGACTGTGTGTGTGAGGTGTGAGCAGGTGGATGACCTAGTCAGCCTGGTGGCAGAGCTCAAGAAGGAGGTGGAGAGGTTGAGGGCCATCTGGGAGTGTGAGCGGGAGATAGACTGGTGGAGCAACTCCCTGCAAGGCCTGAAGGAGAGGTACCGGGGTGAGACACCCCAAATGGGGGTGGACCCTCTGCCCTGTCGAGCAGAGGGAGGGGACCTAGGAGAAGAGGAGGAATGGAAACAGGTCCATGCTCGAAGTTGCAAGCAACCCTCCTCCCTACTGGCCCTGCCTTCCCAGGTGCCCATACACAACAGGTTTGAGGCCCTGGAGCTTGAGAGACTGGTGGGTGAGGATGAGGTGAAAAGTCTACCCAGGAGGATGCCTAGGGCGTGGAAGTCGACTCCACACCTCAGGACTGCCTCCACTAAGAAAGAAAGAAGGGTAATAATTGTAGGCGACTCCCTTCTCAGGGGAACAGAGGGCCCTATATGTCGGCCTGACCTTACCCATAGGGAAGTCTGCTGCCTCCCTGGGGCCAGGGTCAGGGATGTTGCCAGAAAGCTTCCTAACCTTGTTCACCCCTCTGATTACTATCCTCTATTGATAGTCCAGGCTGGCAGCGATGAAATTGCTGAGAGAAGCCTGAAGGCTATCAAACGGGACTTTAGGGGACTGGGACGATTAGTGGATGGAGCGGGAGTACAGGTGGTGTTTTCCTCCATCCCTACAGTGGCAGGGAGGGGTACAGAGTGGACACGGAAAGCCCACCTGATTAACACGTGGCTCAGAGGCTGGTGCCAACACAGAAATTTTGTTTTTTTTGACCACAGGGCGCTTTACTCAGCACCCGGCCTGACAGCTGCAGACGGGTCCCACCTATCTCTAAGGGGAAAACGGATACTAGCCCAGGAGCTAGCAGGGCTCATTGAGAGGGCTTTAAACTAGGTAAGAAGGAGGACGGGGATGAAATAAGGCTTGTTAGAGGTGTGCTGGGGGGAACAATGTCAGGGCCAGGGGAGAAGGCAATGGCCCAGCTGAAGTGCATCTACACTAATGCACGCAGCATGGGCAACAAACAGGAGGGGCTGGAAGCCATCATGCAGCAGGCAAGCTATGACTTGGTTGCCATCACTGAAATGTGGTGGGACCACTCCTATGACTGGAGTGCTGCAATGACTGGCTATAGGCTCTTCAGAAGGGACAGGCAGCACAGAAGGGGTGGTGGTGTGGCTCTCTATATTAGAGAGTGTTTTGATGTTGTGGAACTCGACACTGAGACTGGGAATGATAAGGTTGAGTCCCTATGGGTTAGGATCAGTGGAAAGGCCAACAAGGCAAGCATCCTGGTGGGGGTCTGTTATAGACTGCCAAACCAGGATGAGGAGACGGATGAGGAGTTCTACAGGCAGCTAGCAAGAGTTGCTAAATCATCAGCTCTTATTCTCGTGGGGGACTTCAGCTTCCCAGACATATCCTGGAAATACAATAGAGGTCCAAGGAAGCAGTCTAGGAGGTTTCTGGAGAGTGTGGAAGATAGCTTCCTGACGCAGCTGGTTAGTGAGCCTACCAGGGGAGGTGCCCCGCTAGACCTTCTGTTCACAAACAGAGAAGGACTGGTGGGAGATGTGGTGGTCAGGAGCTGTCTTGGGCAGAGTGACCACGAAATGGTAGAGTTCTCTATTCTTGGCGAAGTCAGGAGGAGGATCAGTAAACCTGCTGTCTTGGACTTCCAGAGGGTAGACTTTGACCTGTTCAGGACACTGGTTGGCAGAGTCCCTTGGGAGGCAGTTCTGAAGGGCAGAGGAGCCCAGGAAGGCTGGGCACTCTTCAAGAAGGAAATCTTAATGGCTCAGGAGCAGTCTGTCCCCACGTGCCCAAAGACAAGCCAGCACAGAAGAAGACCGGCCTGGCTGAACAGAGTTGTGGCTAGAGCTTTGGAAAGAAAAGAAGGTTTATGACCTTTGGAAAAGAGGGCGGGCCACTCAGGAGAACTATAAGGATGTTGTGAGGCTGTGCAGGGACAAAATTAGAAAGGCCAAAGCTCATCTGGAGCTCAATCTGGCTACTGCTGTTAAAGGTAACAGAAAATGTTTTTATAAATACATTAACACAAAAAGGAAGACTAAGGAGAACCTCCATCCTTCACTGGATGCGGGGGGAAACTTAGTGACAAGAGATGAGGAAAAGGCTGAGGTGCTTAATGCCTTCTTTGCCTCAGTCTTTAGCGGCAAGACCAGTTGTTCTCTGGATACCCAGTACCCTGAGCTGGTGGAAGGGGATGGGGAACAGGATGTGGCCCTCACAATCCACGAGGAAATGGTTGGCGACCTGCTACCTTAAAGGAGGCTGTAGCGAGGTGGGGGTTGGTCTATTCTCCCACGTGTCCAGTGACAGGACGAGGGGGAATGGGCTAAAGTCGCGCCAGGGGAGGTTTAGGTTGGATATTAGGAAAAACTTCTTTACCGAAAGGGTTGTTAGGCATTGGAATAGGCTGCCCAGGGAAGTGGTTGAGTCACCATCCCTGGAGGTCTTTAAAAGACATTTAGATGTAGAGCTCAGTGGTATGGTTTAGTGGAGGACTTGTTAGTATTAGGTCAGAGGTTGGACTAGATGATCTTGGAGGTCTCTTCCAACCTAGATGATTCTGTCATTCTGTGATTCTGCGAAACTGAGGAAACAGGGATTTTGCAAGTGGCATTTCTTGCTGAACTGCAAAAATTTTAATATTGACAAATGGCTGAATTCCATCTTTATTTGTTTTCTCATCCTTCCACCTCTGTTATTATATGTTGGGGTACCAAGAGTAGAATGATTCACCCTATTGATAACACAAGTGAGAAGGCTAAAATACGCTGATTGATTCAGCAGTATAGTCAATGTGATCATGCAGTCACTGCCCTGAAAGCAGTGCAGTGTGTTGGTGTAACTGGTGTTGACGGTCACCCTCTCCCATAGCCCTGGCTTACATCCTTAGCTGAGGAAAAATCAGCATGACTGCAGCCAGTGGAAATCACTCTGTCTGCGTGAGTTGAGGATTTAGCTCCTGAAATACCCTTGATGAAAGAGAGCTGCTTCCCTGAAGTTTTTTGGGATCAACATGTAGATAGTGTAAAAGAAAAAAAAAAAAAGGCTTGCAAAATCTAACACTACTGGGCATCTCTATACGTATTCAAAAATTCAGTTAAAATGGGGATTCTGCACAGGGCTGGGATTACGGAGACAGCTGCAGTGTGTGTGGTGCAAGAGCAGAAAGCTGGCATGATATGAAACAGCAGCCGGAGCTGACCAGTTTCATTGATGACCTGGATGAGGGGATTAAGTGTACCCTCAGTAAGTTTGCAGATGACACCAAGTTGGGAGGTAGTGTTGATCTGCCTGAGGGTAGGGTGGCCCTTCAGAGGGATCTGGATAGGCTGGACTGCTGGGCTGAGGTGAATGGGATGAGGTTTAATAAGGCCAAGTGCCGGGTCCTGCACTTTGGCCACAATAACCCCATGCAACGCTATAGGCTTGGGGCAGAGTGGCTAGAAGACTGTGAAGAGGAAAGGGACCTGGGAGTGTTGATCGATGCTCAGCTGAACATGAGCCGGCAGCGTGCTCAGGTGGCCAAGAAGGCCAACAGCATCCTGGCCTGTATTAGAAATAGCGTAGCCAGCAGGACCAGGGAGGTGATCGTCCCCCTGTACTCTGTTCTGATGAGGCCACACCTCGAGTACTGTGTTCAGTTTTGGGCCCCTCACTACAGGAAGGACATTGAGGCCCTGGAACATGTCCAGAGAAGGGCAACAAAACTGGTGAGGGGTCTGGAACACAAGTCTTATGAGGAGTGGCTGAGGGAGCTGGGATTGTTTAGTCTGGAGAAGAGGAAGCTCAGGGGAGACCTCACTGCACTCTACAACTTCCTGAAGGGAAGTTGTGATGAGGAGGGGGTTGGCCTCCTCTCAGATAACTAATGATAGGACTCGAGGAAATGGCCACAAGTTGCACCTGGGGAGATTTAGATTAGATATCAGGAAAAACTTTTTTTGTCAAAGAGTGGTCAGGCGCTGGAACGGCCTGCCCAGGGAGGTGATGGAGTCACCATCCCTCGCGGTGTTCAAGAAGCGCCTGGACAAGGTGCTATGAGATATGATTTAGTAGCTTAGTGGGTAGTATTGGTGATAGGAGGACGGTTGAACTAGATGATCTTGTAGGTCCTTTCCAACCTTGTGTTTCTATGATTCTATGATTTCCTTCGCCAGGCAGGGTGAAGAATAAACAAAGAGCGTAACTGCTGCAACGTCACTTGGATTTCAAAACCCATGCTTCCTTTTAACAACTTGAAGATTTCAGGAAGATAGGAGGGGAGCTTTTTTTTTTTTTTTCTCTGTAAATCGTTTTAAATGCTGAATGTGATCTTTACCTTGGCAATGTCCTTTTAAAGTTTGATATCTAGTATTCTGGATATGCAAAGGAATGAATTTCAGATTTTTGAATTTCAGATTATCTCTGAAGAACAACAACAAAAAAGCAATCTTCCTGTTTGAATATGCATCCTGCTTACTGTGCCTCAGACACAGAGTATTAGCAGAAGCACTAGTGATTCTGTTATCCCCTTTGGTGATAGGACTATTTTTTTTCTTTTTTCTCTTTTTACTCTTTCCATAACTGTTTCCCAAAAAGGAAGAGGGGGAGAGGGTGTATTTCCAAAATCCATCTCACAGCTTCTTTATTTTATACAGTCTCCCCTCCCCACCCAAAATACCTTGAATAGCCCTTTATGTAACTTCAATTAAAAAAAAAAATACAGCTGCTCCTCTGAAGCCATCCAAATCTAATTAACTACAAAAGCCGAAGTTATATTAAGCTTCTCACTTTCTTCATCTTAGCATTGCCATTCATACCTTCATTCAGCGTGTTCACAAAAATGTAATTTCTAATAATTGTATCTATAGTCTTGGAAAAAGAAAGCCACTAATCAGGAAGCCTGTGAAAGAGGAGAGATCGGAGGCTTGCTTGAACTTGGCAGTCTGGCCCCCAAAAACTTGCAGACAAAAGGGCGAAGGGAACCAAGTAGCTTAGCCCTACATCTAAGGAAGCTGGTGAGAATTTGTTCAGCCTCTGAATAGAAATCTTCATTTCAGTCCTAAATGGTGCCCTCACAGATTCATTGAACTGCCTTCTCCGAAGGAAGAGGGGGCAGGAGGAGAGGGAGAGAGAAGGCAAGGAAAGTTTGTTGAATATAAATGAGGTTGTGTGTGGCTGAAGAGCGAGATAGAAACTCTGCAGAGATTTATTCCTGACTGACATACAGTAACACAAAGGCAATAAAACGTGTCCTTGGCAAGTGGCATTAACAAGCAGGCCTTAATCTTCAGAGAGCTGAGATGATGCAACCCACCTCAGCGAAAAAATATTTTCTTATTTGTCCAGGGCATTATTTAAAATATGTTTAGCCAGTTCTGAAGAAGATATAACTAGCTATCTTACCATGACACACACTCGTGATTCAGGCAGTCTACAGAGCCACAAGATCATCGAGAGTAAGGACTCTTGACATTTTCTCCATGGGGAACTCAGTGGTCCTACTGTACACTGTGTCTTGTCTAGGGGAAACTTCAGAGTCTAGCTCTCCCTGATGAAAGGCTTGATGAAAATGAGTGGAATTACACCTCAGATGACTTTTGTTCAAGAGCATTTAATATTTTTAACAAGAAAAAGATGTATTTTTGGTCCAGTGGTCTCAGGGACGTGTTCTGATCTGGTTATAAACATAAATGTCTTCACTTATACTCATATCTGCTGCAAAAAGCCTTCCTGGAACTGCAGCATTACTCAATAAAAGCAAAGGAACTGAAGCCTGGCCATTAAATTAAAGTAATTGACACTGCACAGAGAACAGAGTGTGGTGGTTTTACCATGCTAGGCAGCTGAACACCACAACCGCTCTCTCACTCCCCCTCCTTAGATGAGGAGGGGAAGAAGTAAAGGAAAGAACAACTCACGGGTTGAGATAAGGATGATTTAATTAAAGGAAAAAAAATTATTAAGGAAAGATTATTATTAATTAAACAATTTAACTAAAGGGGAAAAAGGAAAGGGGAAAAGGGAGGGGGAAAGGAAAAAACAAAACAAGTAAAGGCTATGTGGAAGTGCAGAGGAAAGGAATTACTCTCTACTTCCCACAAATGAGCGATGCTTGACCATGTCCTTGAAGCAGGGCCTCAACGCACGTAGCCGGTGTTCAGGAGGAGGACAGACGTTTTCACAACGAGAGCCCACCCCTCCCCTCTTCCTCCTTTTTCCACCTTTTATTGCTGAGTGTGACATTTGGTTGGTTTAGGTCAGCTGCCCTGGTGATGTTTCTTTTCTCACATCTTTGCCCACCCCTAGGGGAGTTAGAGAGAGTCCTGATGCTGTGCCAGCACTGCTCAGCAGCAGACACAACACTGGTGTGATACCATTGCTGTTCTAGCTACGAGTGCAGAGCACAGCACTATATGAGCTGCTGCAGGGAAAGTTAACATCCCAGCCCGACCCAGTACACTTAAGTATACTTATTTTAATATATGAGTTGTTTCCTCTGTGTGTTTCCTCCTACGTGCGTTGAGGCCCTGCTTCAAGGATGTGGTCAAGCATCGCTCATTTGTGGGAAGGAGAGAGTAATTTCTTTCCTCTGCACTTCCACATAGCCTTTACTTGTTTTGTTTAGTTTTCCCTTTCCCCCTCCCTTTTCCCCTTTCCTTTTTTTCTCCTTTAGTTAAATTGTTAATTGTTTAGTTAAATTGTTTAATTAATAATAATCTTTCCTTAATAATTATTTTTTTTCTTCCCTTTAATTAAATCATCCTTATCTCAACCCGTGAGTTGTTCTTTCCTTTACTTCTTCCCCTCCTCATCTAAGGAGGGGGAGTGAGAGAGCGGTTGTGGTGTTCAGCTGCCTAGCACAGTAAAACCACCACATTAAGGTACAAAAAATGTGCATAGTGTATAAAATCCCTTGGGGAAATACCATCAGTTCTGACCCAGAGAAAAGGAGACTCATCTAAAGTGACAGCGAATTAATTGTTTTGCAGTTCTGGATGCATTTATTGCTAATTTTCTAGCTGCCCACCACACATTACTGATTAGGAAATGACAACCGCTTCTTGGGCTCTTGCTTTGAGATTCTGTAAGAAGGACAAGGGATGGTTTCCAAAGCTGGGAAGGAGGAGCTGTGTAGTGCCTCAGTAACTAAAGCCCTGGGCATTCATTTGGAGAAGACTCATTTGGAGAAACTTGAAAAGGCTTTGCCTGTTTATTCCTCTGGTTCCTTTTCATCCAGAGAACAGAAGGCAGAGATCCACTGTCATTAGCGATAACAGGAAATGCTAATTAACAAGTGCCAGTGTCTAAGGAGGAGTAAAGTCACTTCCCCACTCCCACTGCTCTTCTGAGGTTGGATAAGTGTTATCTTGGCAAAACAAAGAGTGGTCTGGTGTCCTGGTTTCAGTTAGGATAATTTTCCTCCTAGTAGCTGGTAGGGTGCTATGTTTTGGATTAGGATGAGAAGAGCGCTGATAACATGCTGATGTTTTAATTGTTGCAGAGCAGTGCTTACACTAAGCCAAGGACTTTTCAGCTTCTCGCTCTGTCCTGCCAGCGAGCAGGCTAGGGGTGCAGCAGGAGCTGGGAGGGGACAGACCCAGGACAGCTGACCCAAACTGGCCAAAGGGGTATTCCATACCATCTGACGTCATGCTGAACAATATATAGGGGTGGCTAGCCGGGGTGGGGGGGCCGGCTGCTCGGGGATAGGCTGGGCATCGGTCAACGGGTGGTGAGTAATTGCATTGTGCATCACTTGTTTCATACACATTAGTAGTAGTAGTACTATTATCATTATTATTATTATTATTATTTTCCTGTCTTAATAAACTGTCTTTATCTCAACTCACAGGCTTCACTTTCCCGTTTCTCTCCCCCATCCCAGAGAGGGAGGGGGGAGGGTGAGCGAACAGCTGTGTGGTGTTCAGCTGCCAGCCGGGTTAAACCACAACATCTGGCATTAGGTCTTTACAAGGAGCATTCCTTGGCCATTAGTCTGAGGCACAGCACTGAAGATTTTGAGTGATAAGAAATTACCTGGCCCCTGGAGCAATCTTCCCCTCTGAACTGGAAAACATCACGTTGCTGGAGGCTGAGAGCAGCCTCACACTGTATAGCCCTTCACATGATGAATGGAAAGTTATTTTTACTCCACAGCTTAAAGAAAAAGTAAACATTTTGTGAGGTTTATATACTGTCTGCTATCTCTTTCCCTGTAAATTAAAAAGAAATTGCAACTTTCCCTCACCATTCATTTTGGAGCTGTTTTTAGCTCATCTGTATCTGGATTTTCTGCTATGTAGCTAAGGACATTTACAACAGATACAAATTTCATTATTGGGCTGTAATTGCATTTGTTTTGCCCTGCTTTGATGTTAAATATAAAGAACCCTGAGGCTACTTCATCTAACATAGGGTGTTAGCAATGACTCCTGCTCAGGGAAGGCAGAGGACTGTATATAGTCTAATCTGGAGTGACTATGTTAATCAGATGAACGAGTTCCTAAATGAATGAAGGCCCCACTCACGGGTTTATGTACTGATACTGGCACTACATATGCCCCAGGATCTCCAAGCTCTTCAAATTAATCTGCACAGGGGAAAATGAGTGCATTTCCCTTCTGCCTCATTGCTTCTTTAACAATTACATCTCCTAGCAAACTCAGTGGAGGAGCAAAGTTGCTATTTCTTATGATTTTAATGATGGCCTAGCTTATGGAGATAGCAAGAAAACTTTGATGTATTCTCCCTGCCATCACCTTTCTCTAGGGCAATTCTAAACTTCTTGGTTACAAACCCTAAATGCTCCAAAGCTGTATAAATATACAAATAAGGAAAACTCTTAACCGTGTTCTTGTAAGCTATACATCAAGAGGTTAGATTTTTTTTTTCCCTCTTCAAACATACAAAATAATTAGGGGAGTGCTTTGCATGGATAAAAAAAAGAAAGCTTTGAACGTACCTTTCAAAGGAGATACAGAGGCCTGTCTCAAGAATCAAAGTACCAAGGAAGGAGAAAATATTTTTTAAAGGCATTGAAATCAGAATAGAAGGATCATGAACATCAAGGATGTCCCAAATAGACTGCAGAAAGAATGTAGCCTCCATCTTTCTTTTCTCAGAGAGTTGTACTGGAATAAAATCTGCTCTGGTGTGGAGTAAATGCAATTATGCTGATCTTTTCCTGTTTACAATTTGTATGATACATTTAATTTTATGAATGCTGTCCCTGTAATCACAAGGACTTCCTAATGTATAAGCAACTGAAGTATCAGGGCCAGGCTTGTTAAACCAAATCAGGTCTGGCAATAAACCACTGGCAATGTTGTTCCCTGGGTGGGATGTACCTTGCCTGCAGGGCAGTGGAGGAAAGCTGTGCTTTTGGGAAGCACCATTAGTCCAGAGGCCTTGAAATTCATGTTAAAAAAGCCCTTTGTGTGGCCCTGCCACAGCAGGGTCCAGCAGGGAAGTGGTTCAAGTGGGCACCCTCACCCTGCGCGTCCTCTCCCCTAGCACGACCAGCAGACGCTTTTCTGCTGGCTTTAACTAACACGGCTGCTTTATTATGCCCCCAGATCCCACCATATGTTTTCATGCATATACCAATAAGTATTGCATACATCAAAAACACGTTTTATTGGTATTACTCGCCAGTACAAAGTATACTACCAGACTAAGTAAATATTTTGTCTCTGACCACACTAAGCTTGAGTCTGACTTTTGGTTTTAGCACTTCATGTGTGTGGTCTCTCCTTACTTAGGGGAAGAAGAAGGGATGCCCCTGGATGGCAAAGGCATTGATGCAGCCAGAAATGTCTTGTGGCTTCACAGACAGGTTATCTTCGCTTTCTTTTTGCCTGCATTGATGCACAAAGCACCCTGAATGCAGAAGCTTCAACAGAGAAGACTGTAGATGAGAGGGGGATGCCTGTCCACAGGAGCCTGGTGGGCACAACCTGCCCTTCACACAGCCAGTGGGCAGCAAGGGCTGACCAGGGCTTAGAAAATCTCCTTGACTAGGGGGTCTGAGCATGCCACAACATTTGCTATTCACCTTCATATCCCTTGTCTGCTACCAGACACTGCTGGTAACCTCATTTGATAGATAAGGAAATGTAGACCACAGCACTCAAAGCTACATCAATCTTCCTGCTATAGGTGTCCGGGTTATGCATGCAGGCTCCTAGGGCTGCCCAGTTCAAGACAATAATGGGCAATGGAGAGTGGCTGCTAGCCCTGGCTGCTGGGCTCCTGATCCATATGCGAGCAGCAGAGCAAGGGCAGCACCACACTGAACACTGGGTGATTTGCCTAATCAAGGTTTTGTGACTTATTTTCCCCGTACTGTCTGACAGCTGTGGATGTGCACTGCCTGAGTCGCTCCTTGCTTGCAGTTTGCCGGGCATGGGGACTGCCGTGCCATCACAGACAGACCCTGCAAAGCAATGTAGGAAACCCACAGTTGTATGGGACCTGCCAAAAGTTGGGGGCACCCAGTCCACTGCTGTATTTCTCCTACCCCTCTGCAATTGCCATCACAGAAGAGATTGAGACTCGCTTATGCAGCTCATTTCCGTTATCTTTCACATGCTGATAGGCTGAATAAAAAATAATTTCCTCAACCAGTCGGCATGCCTTTGTCACTCTGATTTCTGAGAGGAAGCGATAGGCTTCCCATGATTCTGGACTAATACTCGCTGAGGAGTTTGACTCCCGTGACTGATTGTGTATAAGGTCATTTCAATCACAGCCTCTGCCCTGGTACCCAGTCTCAGGGAGCACCAAGCGGTCAACTTCATTTCTGCTCAGAATGCGAGTGTGATCTGATTCTTGGTGATGCCTAATTAGGGTGTATCATTACAGGTAAAGCCACTGCAGCCCCCCCCCCCCGCCCCGAACCTTGCCATGTGAACCCAATACACTGGGGCAGCTAGGTCATTACTGGCCTGTAAAGTATCAGGGATTAAATTAACTAATGAAACCCTAAAAAGTGATGGGGGTAGAAGGGGCTGGGATAACAGTGCCACTTTTGGGGTATACCAAGCTGAGACTGGGGGATAAAATGATCTCTGGGCAATTATTGTATGTACCCAAGGCAGGGACTAACTTGTTGGGAAGGGATTTGATGATGAAATTGGGCATTCAAATAGTAAATTGTTAGACTGGAATAACAGTGTTATTAATGGAGTGCTCTCAGGCCCTGAGAGCAAAGATATATTCACCTCTGACTGGAAAGACCCTGAAATGGGGGTGAAAGCAACAATACATATGGAGTTTTACCTCAGGGGTTTACAGGGCCACTGATTTATTTGGGCAAGTTCTAGAACAGATTTTGGAGCAATTCCAACCTCCCGAGGAGGTATTACTGTTACAAATATGTGGATGATCATTTATTGTCAGGACAGGAGAAAAGAGTTGTGAAGGAAGCTACTAACAAGCTATTCAACTTTCTGGGAAAGCAGGGCTTGGGAGTATTGAAAAATAAATTACAATATGTAGAAAGAGAAGTCAGGTATTTAAGGCATCTAATGTCTGAGGGAAAACGAAGAATAAATCCAGAGAGGATTCAGGGAATTGTTGAAAACTAAGAAAGAACTAAAAAGTTTTAAGAGAAAGGGTTTTGTTTTTTTTAAGGAATCAGGAGCCACAAAGTCTGAGGGAAAATGGATACTCCCTCATGGGAGAGAAATGCTGAATAAAGCACCAATGAGGCAAATATTAATCGTTTTACATCAAGAGAGTCATTGGGAGGTGCAAGCAATGTGTGATGTTGTGCTAAGAAAGTATGTCTGTGTAGGAATATACACTTTAGTGAAGCAAATATGCAGAGGATGTGTGGGAGAAGAATTCGCAGGGAGCTTTGTGCTATTTTGTGGGAAAGGAATTCGCAGGTGGCTTCGTGCTGTTTCACACATCCCTGAGTTAAAGATAATGAGGAAAACAGCGTTAGAACCAAAAACTTGAGCAAGGACGAGATAAAGTAAATTGGCTACAGCGTTAAAGATGAGTTTTGGGCAGTGGCCAATTGCTGGCTGGCTCGAGGAGCATGTCTGAGGGTCTCTAACCAATTGTAAGACAGATTCGGGCGCGTGGACAGCGCGTGGGGCTACGGGGAAAGTATATGTAGTGGTGAAAAATGGCAATAAAGGCCCTGCTGTTGAAGAGCCATCAGGAGTCCGTGTCGTGCATGCCTTCAAGGATGTACCATATGTCAAAAGGTAAATAAAAAGGTCATCCGTAACCCACCTAGAGGGGGACGGGAGCCAGGGATTCGACCTTTCCAAAGTATACAGGTAGACTTTACTGAGTTACCTAAAGCAGGGAGACTTAAGTACTTGTTTGTCCTAATTGACCACGTGACTGGATGGGTGTAAGCTTTCCCCTCCGTATCTGCCACTGCGAACACGGTGGCTAAGGTATCACTGGAGCAAATAGTCCCTAGATATGGGATAGCTGAAAACATTGATTCAGATCAAGGAAGTCATTTCACTTCACAAGTACTGCAAGGGTTAATGCAGGCCTTAGAGATTGAGTGGGATTTTCACACCCCCTGGCACCCCTCCTCTTCTGGGAAGGTGGAGCAAATGAACCAGACATTAAAGAAGCAATTAACTAAATTAGTGTTAGAAACCCAACTTCCTTGGGTAAAATGCTTACCTTTAGCACTCCTCCAGGTTCAAACATCACCAAGAAAGGATATAGGAATTTCACCATATGAGATGCTGTTCGGATTACCCTATCTGGGCAAAAGGGATGAGATACCACAGTTCGAAACAAGAGAGTTTTCTTAAGAGCTATATTCTGGGGTTGTCCTCTTCTTTGTCATCTCTCAGGACCCGTGGGAAATTGGGTCCTGATTCAGACCTGGAAAGGATCAACTCCGGCCTGAATGGGAAGGACACTTCCAAGTACTACTAACCACTGAAACAGCCATAGGAACTGCGGAAAAAGGTTGGACTCGCTATACTCGAGTGAAGGCATCTGTCGACCCTAGTACCTGGGAAGCTGTTCCTACAGAAGACTTGTTGGAAGTTGAAATCGAAGAGGAAAATCTCATAGTGGACTCTGAGCGGGATAAAAGCTTACAATTGTAAACTAACCTTTTATTTTCACAGGTAGCTAATGAGTGTGACTTGTGATTGAGAGAAAGGACAGACCTATAGTGAATTGAAGTGCTCCCAAGGGGGGTTTGTTATAGTAGTAGTGTACATCTTATTGTTTGTATTGATAATTATTTGGAAACCTAAGGTTTAAAAATAATGATAGGGAAAAATCAATTATTAATTTTGTTTCTGATAATTGTAGGCCTCAGAGAAGGCCTTGGTCAATTGGAAACTTGGAAAAGATTTGACCAGATGATAGCAAAGACAGGGTATCCTGTCAAAATATGGGTGAATGTGACAGAGGGTTATGAACCACAATCCATCACGTTTGATGCTTGTGAGGTGTTAGCTTGTGGAGATTTAAATGCCCAATGACAGCTGAGCAGAGAGAACAAATAACTGGGAGAGACCCAACAGCCAGATTGAGAATAGCTGTATGGAAACGATCCTCTATTTCCATCAGAGAAAGGGAGAAACTCAAGGAGAAAACAGGAGAGAAAACAGGAGGCCCTCTTTGAAATGCGGCAGTTCAAACATTTGAGATTGAAACAGGGTATGGGGATGTGAATGCCTGGATAGAATGGGTCAAATATACTGTCCAGAGTCTCAACCATAGCAATTGCTATGCTTGTGCCTCGGGATGACCGATTGCCCAGATAGTGCCCTTCCCATTGGGGTGGACCTAGGACTCCCAGGGGATGCGATGTATGATTGCATTGTACCAAGAAAAGACTGCCTGGGGAAATGAGGCCTGTAAGTTTCTCTCTTTGCTGTTCCCTTCCTTGCGTGATAGCAATATCAGGGTTCCCCCTGCATTCTCTACAGCTATAGGTAACCATACAGCTTGCCTCTCACGGCAGGGTGTGAGTGCTACCCGGCATCTGGAGAATTTGCCTTGTGCACGAGGACCTTGAATGCTACCAAGGACTCGATGGGAAACTGCTCAAGACTTGAGATCCCCAGGGCAGATCTCTGGTGGTACTGTGGAGGGAAGATCTTACGGTCCACCCTACCATCTAACTGGGGAGGCACTTGTGCACTTGTTCAATTAGCTGTACCCTTCACCCTGGCATTTGAAAGAGAAACATCACAAATACCCAGAAGAAGTAAAAGAAGCTTAGGAGTATCATTCGATGACAGAGCGTACATAGATTCTATTGGGGTGCCTAGAGGAGTTCCCAATGAACAGGAAGCCAGGAATCAAATTGCTGCAGGGTTTGAGTCACTGTTCTGGTGGGTAACAATCAATAAGAATGTGGATTGGATCAATTATATTTATTATAATCAGCAGAGATTCATAAATTATACAAGGGATGCGATAAGAGGAATCGCTGAACAACTAGATGCCACCAGCAAAATGGCTTGGGAAAACAGAATAGCATTAGATATGATGCTTGCGGAGAAAGGAGGTGTGTGCATGATACTGAGCAACCATTGTTGCACTTTTATACCCAACAATACTGCCCCGGATGGCACAGTAACTAGAGCATTGCAAAGGCTTACCACCCTTGCCAATGAATTGGCAGAAAACTTAGGAACAGACGCTTCCATCACAGGATGGTTGGAATCTTGGTTTGGTAAATGGAAAGAGATGGTAGTGTCCGTATTTACATCCTTGATTGTAGTAGCAGGAGTTTTGACGGCCATTGATTTTTGCATTATCCCCTGTGTAAGACGACTAGTACAGTGGTTAATTGAAACTGCACTTTTGAAACAAATGACCATGGATCCACCACCGTACTCAGATAAGATGATATTAGAGGAGATGGAAAGCAAAGAAAGTGAAGAAGAGGAAGATATCTACCAAATTACACCTTAGAGAAAAGTTTTGCAAAAATCAACAATTTATAAAGAAGAAAAGGGGGGACTTGTAGGAACAAAAATGTTGTTTTTGCACAGAGTTACATTGTTTAGAGGGAAGGAATGTGGTATTGAGATATGCTTGCAGTGTTAAGAAAGCTTAACAGACAATCTTGTAAAATGCAGACAACCAGAATCCTTAGAACAATTAGGCGGAAATCACTGTGTAAGAAACATTACCACCTCAAAGAGTCTGTGAAGCACCGGATAGATTGTGAACCTGGATTACCCACTCAGTGGGGAAACAGGGGAGGGTCCCGATCTTGGAGAAAAGTATATAACCTGTGTTATGGAACTAGTAGGTGCGATCCTGCTTGTGGGACGCCCGCCATTGCAGTCGTGAATAAATTACTACTTCACTGAGATCCTCGCCTGAGCCTAAGTTATTGGCTACAGTGTTTATCACAAGATGCAAGCAGCAAAAGATAAATATGAACAAGACAAGTTGCAAATTTTTCATTTCAGTCTCCAGACAAATTGTCATCGGACAGGGAGGATTTGAGCCACGACCCCTAGAAAAGAGCGCTCAGCACTGGCAATTTGACTATCCCAGATAATGAGAAATGTGAAGCTGAGCGCAGGCAGATTTCTCAGCTCTATTTCCCTTTCTATATAGAGGCTGAAAAACTGAAATGCCCTGGTAGCTAAAGCCAGTGGGCACCGCAGGATTGCTTTGTTGTCCCCAGGGCAGCCAGCAAGACACCAAGGCTGAAAAGTGGCCCAAGAACAACTCTGGGAGCTGCTCGGCACCCTCGTCGCCCAGTCTGTACGTATAGCCAGGGTTGCCCCATCCCAGGTGCAGGACCCGGCACTTGCTTTTGTTAAGCTTCATGTGGTTGGTGATCGCCCAGCTCTCCAATCTGTCCAGATCTCTCTGCAAGGCCTTTCCACCCTCATCCGAGTCCACAACTCCTCCAAGTTTGTAGTGGGTTTGTAGTGGGTTAGTCGGCAAATTTGCTCGAAACACCTTCTAGTCCTACATCCAAATCATTTATAAAAACATTGAAGAGGACTGGCCCTAAAATGGAGCCTTGAGGGACCCCACTAGTGACCATCCGCCAGCCAGATGTGGCCCCATTTACCACAACCCTTTGAGTCCTGCCCATCAGCCAATTGCTCACCCATCGTATGATGGTTTTGTTTAGTTGCATGCTGGACATTTTGTCCAGTAGGATCCTATGGGAAACCGTGTCAAAAGCTTTGCTGAAGTCCGAAAAGATCACATCAGCTGGTTTCCCTTGATCGACTAGATGGGTGATCTTATCATAAAAGGAAATCAAATTTGTTAGGCAGGACCTACCCCTCATGAACCCATGTTGGCTGGGACCAATGACTGCCTTGTCCCCCAGGTGCGCTTCAATAACTTCAAGGATAATCTTCTCCATAATTTTACCAGGCACTGATGTGAGACTGACAGGCCTGTAATTGCTAGGGTCTTCTTTCTTGCCCTTCTTGAAAATTGGTACAACATTTGCCAGCTTCCAGTCCAATGGGACCTCTCCAGATTCCAAGATTGTTGAAAAATAACTGAGAGAGGTCCCGCGATGACGTCAGCCAGCTCTTTAAGCACCCTGGGATGAATCCCACCCGGACCCATGGACTTGTATGGATCCAGGTGGAGCAGCAAATCCCGTACACGTTCAGGGTCGGTTGGGAGTTTGTCATTCCCACCGTCATGGTCCTCCAGCTCAGGGCACCCTGGGTCCCGAAGCCCATCATCAGTGTTGAAGACAGAGGTGAAGAAGGCATTAAACGTCTCTGCTTTGCCTACGTCATTGTCTGTGAGGAGACCTTCCCCATCAAGTAGCGGACCTATGTTTTCTTTGGTTCTCCTTTTTCTGTTCACATATCTAAAAAAACCTTTTTTATTGTCTCCCACAGACATGGCCAGCTTCAACTCTAGTTGGGCTTTGGCCACACGAATTTTCTCCCTACAAACACGAACAGCATTCCTGTATTCCTTCCTCGTCGCCTGACCCTCCTTCCAGCAGCCGTACACTTTCTTTTTTCGCCTAAGCTCCAGTAGAAGATCCCTGGTCAGCCAGGCCGGCCTTCTGCCCCACCTGCCTGACTTCCGATATTTTGGAATCGCCTGATCTTGTGCTTTTAGGAGGCCGTGCTTAAAGATTGACCAGCACTGATGGACGCCAATGCCTTCAAAAGCAGTTTCCCAGGGGACCTTCCTGACTAGTTCCCTGAGCAGCCCGAAGTCTGCTTTCCCCATATCCAGGGCTGAAGTTTTGGTGACAGTTTTCCTTCTGTCACCATAAATTCTAAACTCAACCACTTCATGGTCACTATGACCGAGACGGCCGCCAATTGCCACGTCTCCCACAAAACCCTCTCTGTTCTCCAGCAACAGATCAAGGAGGGCACCTTTCCTAGTTGGCTCCCTTAGCACCTGCACCAAGAAGTTATCATCGAGGTGCTTTAGGAACCTCCTGGACTTGCTCGTGTCGGCCGTGTGGTGATCCCAGTTGACATCTGGCAAGTTGAAATCCCCCATAAGGACAAGGGGAGTTGATCTCGAGGCATCTCTTAGTTCTGCAAAGAATAATTCATCGGCGTTGTTGTCCTGGCCAGGAGGTCTGTAGTAGACTCCCACAACGACATCCCCTTTATTTGTTCCTCCCTTAATCCTTACCCAGAGGCTCTCAACTTTGCCATCACCAACTTGAAGTTCCACACAGTCCAGCCCATGCTTCACATACATCGCCACCCCGCCACCTCGCCTACCCTGCGTGTCCCTCCTGAAGAGCCTGTAACCATCTATTGCAACACACCAGCCACTGGACTCATCCCACCAGGTTTCGCTTATGCCGATGAAATCCTTGGATAATACAGATCTGATATTGTAGAAACATCTTCAATAGACTGAAGTCACTGGGGAGAGAGGCTATTCAGCTGTTTAGGACATCCACAGAGAGAAATTTTTGTCCTAGTTAATTATGGCATTACTAAATTTTTGAGCACAGCATCTGGAAGTTTTAAATATTTCTCCCTGAAAAATCAGTGGCTGGGGTTTTTGGGGCAGTTGTTTTGTTTTTCCCCAGTGTAGCTAGAGCAATGAATGCTTTAGATAAATTGGACATTTGGAAAGATTTGAGGCAAGTCAGGATGGATAGAGACAAAGTAAATCAAGTCACCATTATCATCTGGTCTGTGAGAGAGGAGGCTGGTGACATCTCCCGCTCTTTTCAGTTAACAGATGCAAGAGATGGTGAAAAGATCAGAGATAAATGCAGTGCTCACTCTGTACTGCATATTCACTGGGGCTGGACTAAAGAGAGGTCAAGAAAATGTGTACTTTCAACCTTTCACTGTAGGCAGTAAAGAACATTACAGAGATGGAAACGACAGACTGTTTTTGTGCAAAGCCTGGAAAACAGTCACTGCAGCAGAGTGGGACCAAAATAATAAAACCCCAAACAAAAAATCATTTCCCCTCTCTGTTTTCATCCTCCCTGCCTCTCCCACACCCCTTTCCCTCTCATGCCTTGCAGAAGCTATAAATCTAGGCCATCAGAGAGGAGCTGGAGCAGCAGTGTATTATCTTGAGAAATCATTCCCAGAAGGGAGCAGAAAGTTCACAAGTAGAGTGCCAAAAAAGGAGAAATTGCAGCACTGTCATTGGATCCGGCTGTGGCTGGAAGGCGTCCAAGCTCCTTGCACTGCTGCCATCCTGCGCACAATCAGAAAATCCTTTCAATTATGTGGGAAAAGGAGCTTTGCATTGTCAGCCCAAATGCCCCCGTGAAGAAATAGACTGCCACAGCACAACTGTAGAAGTTTGTGGTGGAGCGGCATCCGTTCACAGCGGCTCACAGAGAGGGACGGGGAGCCGGAGGGAAGCATGTGGTGGTGATCCCACTGTGTGCTTTTTGAGCACTTTGCTCTTCCATTAGCATGCTTAATCTGAGCATCTCTGAGTGCTCTGCAAGCATCAGTTGAATGAAGCGGATAGGAAACAGGTTGATACTGTTAGCCCAGTGTTACGCATGGCATCAGAGAAAACTCAGTGGTGGTAAGCAAGCTGCCCTTCAGTGTTGGGAGGTGGTTCCCGCAGCCCCAACCTCTGTGGATTCTTCCAACTTCTGTAGGCAAGATGAACTGCCTTCCTCTAAGGTATGTGCCCTGGGAGAGCAGGGACTTGGCACACAGCTTGGGAAATCTCCTGCTTGGGCACCTGCCCTGCGGTCAGACCAAAGGCGCAGATTGGCTTCATGTTTAACCAGTCCAGCACCGCGCTGGCTGGGGCTTTGCAATGTCCTGCTTTACATGTATATCACAACGCTGCCTGAGATGAGATGTCAAATTGATTGAAGGGCTGGGTGTTTTTCATTGTTGTTCTTGAGTATGTTTGGCTGAAATGTGGAAAGATGTTAGGTTTCCTGTAAATGGATTCTCCCCGCCACACACGCAATTTTTTGGCCAATTTATATCCATTAATAAATTTAGTGGGCAACTTGACAAAGTTAGGCAGCTGTGTGCTTCTTTTCCTGCTAGCTGAAAGGGTGTTATGCAATGTTATTTTAGCCTAATGAACTTACTATACCCAGACTCACCCTCCGTTGTCAGTAAAGAGAAATGGTTTCCATCGGGAGGAGGGAGAGCTCATCTTGGACACACACTCTGAATTTCCTCATGTGCAGAAGTCTTTCCTGTCCTGTTGGCAACAGAGGGAGCTTAGGAAGACCAGTCCATTAGGCAGAGGTGGTTATTGTCCCCCACTGTCCTCCATTTACTGGCTGGGATGTTAATACCATATGAGCTTTTGCCATCTAACTTAGGTGTTCTGAGTCACTCCCTGGAAGCAACTATCTCTTGGTGATACAGAAAACTGAGCCCATTACTCACATCTAAAATGGATACACCAAATAGTCTATAATAGGTGGTGTGAATGTCTCCTATTGTCTGCAGTGTCTCAGTGGTGAGATCCCAAGTCAGGGACCATTTGTTGTGGTTTAACCCAGCCGGCAGCCAAACACCACACAGCCGTTCGCTCACCCTCCCCCCTCCCTCTCTGGGATGGGGGAGAGAAACGGGAAAGTGAAGCTTGTGAGTTGAGATAAAGACAGTTTATTAAGACAGGGAAAATAATAATAACAATAATAATAATAATAATAATAGTATTAATAGTAATAATGTGTACGAAACAAGTGATGCACAATGCAATCGCTCACCACCCGCTGACCGATGCCCAGCCTATCCCCGAGCAGCCGGCCCCCCTACCCCGGCTAGCCACCCCTATATATTGTTTAGCATGACGTCAGATGGTATGGAATACCCCTTTGGCCAGTTTGGGTCAGCTGTCCTGGGTCTGTCCCCTCCCAGCTCCTGCTGCACCCCTAGCCTGCTCGCTGGCAGGACAGAGCGAGAAGCTGAAAAGTCCTTGGCTTGGTGTAAGCACTGCTCTACAACAATTAAAACATCAGCATGTTATCAGCGCTCTTCTCATCCTAATCCAAAACATAGCACCCTACCAGCTACTAGGAGGAAAATTAACTCTGTCCTAACTGAAACCAGGACAGATATCCACCCCTTATTCCATACCATTTCTGTCATGCTCAGGTTACACTCTTTCCAATATGTTCTAATTAGTCACCATTTTCATCTATGGTATATAGCAACCATGGTAGTGATGACATACAGTATTATATAATAATTAACATAATACAATTCAACTCATGGGCTATTCTCACCCAGTATTAAATCCCCTTGAGGTACACACCGGACCTCCCCATTCTTTTGCATTACCCACCAAGTGCATCCAGGTCCCTGAGCAAAAGCAATCCCACGAATGGGTTTGCCTTTTCCTGAGGCAGGAGTAGCCCAGACTGTTTTACCCAGCATGTTTCTTACGTGCACTACAGGAACTTTATCCCCTTCTACAGTGCGTAACAGGTTTTTTGGGCAGGTCCAGCTCGGTTGGCAGATCCCCTAGTATTGACTAACCAGGTGGCCTTTGCCAAATGTGTTTCCCAATTTTTGAATGTCCCAGCACCCATTGCTTTCAGTGTAGTCTTTAACAGTCCATTGTATCGCTCAACTTTCCCGGAGGTTGGTGCATGATAGGGGATGTGATACACCCACTCAATACCATGTTCTTTGGCCCAAGTGTCTATAAGGTTGTTTCGGAAATGAGTCCCATTGTCTGACTCAATTCTTTCTGGGGTGCCATGTCGCCATAGGACTTGCTTTTCAAGGCCCAGGATAGTGTTCCGGGCGGTGGCATGGGGCACAGGATAGGTTTCCAGCCATCCATTGGTTTCTTCCTGCATTGTAAGTACGTGGCGCTTGCTGTTGCGGGTTTGAGGGAGTGTGATGTAATCAATCTGCCAGGCCTCTCCATATTTATATTTCAGCCATCGTCCTCCAAACCAAAGAGGCTTTGACCGTTTGGCTTGCTTGATTGCAGCACATGTTTCACAATCATGAATAACCTGTGCTATAGTGTCCATGGTCAGGTCCACCCCTCGATCACGAGCCCATCTGTATGTTGCATCTCTACCTTGATGGCCTGAGGTGTCATGGGCCCATCGGGCTATAAATAATTCACCTTTATGTTGCCAGTCCAGGTCCACCTGAGCCACTTCAATCTTAGCAGCCTGATCCACCTGCTGGTTGTTTTGATGTTCTTCAGTAGCCCGATTCTTGGGCACATGAGCATCTACATGGCATACCTTTACAACCAGGTTCTCTACCCGGGCAGCAATATCTTGCCACAATGCAGCAGCCCAGATGGGTTTGCCCCTGCGTTCCCAGTTGTTCTGCTTCCATTGCTGTAGCCACCCCCACAGGGCATTTGCTACCATCCATGAATCAGTATAGAGATAGAGAACTGGCCACTTTTCTCGTTCAGCAATATCTAAGGCCAGCTGAACGGCTTTCACTTCTGCAAACTGACTCGATTCACCTTCTCCCTCAGCAGCTTCTGCAACTCGTCGTGTAGGACTCCATACAGCAGCCTTCCATCTCCGATGCTTTCCCACAATACGACAGGACCCATCAGTGAACAGGGCATATTTCTTCTCATTTTCTGGTAGCTTGTTGTACAGTTGGGCTTCTTCAGCACGGGCCACCTCCTCCTCTGATGATATCCCAAAGTACTTGCCTTCTGGCCAGTCCATAATCACTTCCAAGATTCCTGGGCGACTGGGGTTTCCTATTCGAGCCTGCTGAGTAATCAGTGCAACGAACTTGCTCCATGTAGCATCAGTTGCATGATGTGTAGAGGGGACCCTTCCTTTGAACATCCAACCCAGTACCGGCAGTCAGGGTGCCAGGAGGAGGTGCGCTTCAGTACCGACCACTTCCGAAGCAGATCAAACTCCCTCATATGCTGCCAATATCTCCTTTTCGGTTGGAGTGTAGTGGGCCTCAGATCCTCTGTATCCCCGACTCCAAAACCCCAGGGGTCGACCTCGAGTTTCCCCAGGTTCTTTCTGCCAGAGGCTCCAGGTGGGGCCTTTCTCCCCGGCTGCGGTGTAGAGCACATTCTTTACATCTGGTCCTGTTCGGACTGGCCCAAGGGCTACTGCATGAACTATTTCCCGCTTAATTTGTTCAAAGGCTTGTCGTTGCTCAGGGCCCCATTCAAAAGCATTCTTCTTACGGGTTACTTGGTAGAGCGGGTTTACAATCAGACTGTAATTTGGAATATGCATTCTCCAAAACCCCACGACACCTAGGAAAGTTTGTGTTTCCTTTTTGCTAGTTGGTGGAGACATAGCTGTTATTTTGTTGATCACATCCATTGGGATTTGACGACGTCCATCTTGCCATTTTATTCCTAAAAACTGGATCTCTCGTGCAGGTCCTTTAACTTTATTTTGTTTTATGGCAAAACTGGCCTTCAGAAGGATTTGGACTATTTTCTTCCCTTTCTCGAAAACTTCCTCTGCAGTGTCACCCCACACAATGATGTCATCGATGTACTGCAGGTGTTCAGGAGCCTCCCCCTGCTCCAGCGCAGACTGGATCAGTCCATGGCAAATGGTAGGGCTATGTTTCCACCCCTGGGGCAGCCGATTCCAAGTATATTGGACTCCCCTCCAAGTGAAAGCAAACTGTGGCCTGCACTCTGCTGCTAGAGGGATGGAGAAAAATGCATTAGCAATATCAATTGTGGCATACCACTTGGCTGCCTTTGATTCCAGTTGGTACTGGAGTTCTAGCATGTCCGGCACTGCAGCACTCAGTGGTGGCGTGACTTCGTTCAGGCCACGATAGTCCACTGTTAGTCTCCACTCACCATTAGACTTTCGCACTGGCCATATGGGACTATTAAAAGGTGAATGGGTCTTGCTGATCACTCCTTGGCTCTCCAGTTGACGAATTAGCTCGTGGATGGGAATCAGGGAGTCTCGGTTGGTGCGATATTGCCGCCGGTGCACAGTTGTGGTAGCGATTGGCACTTGCTGTTCTTCAACCCTCAGCAACCCCACAACAGAAGGGTCCTCTGAGAGACCGGGCAAGGTAGACAACTGTTTAATGTCCTCTGTCTCTAAGGCAGCTATGCCAAAAGCCCAGCGGAACCCTTTTGGGTCCTTGAAATATCCTCTTCTAAGATAGTCTATGCCAAGGATGCACGGAGCATCTGGGCCAGTCACAATACGGTGCTTTTGCCACTCATTTCCGGTTAGACTCACTTCAGCTTCCAATACAGTTAACTGCTGGGATCCCCCTGTCACGCCATAAATACAGATGGGCTCTGGCCCTTTACAGCTTGATGGCATTAGAGTACATTGTGCACCGGTGTCTACTAAAGCCTTATACTTCTGTGCGTCAGACGTGCCAGGCCATCGAATCCACACAGTCCAATAAACTCGATTGTCCCTTTCCTCCCCCTGGCTGGAGGCAGGGCCCCTCTAGTCCTGGTCAAATCTGTCGATATCTCAACCCTTCGAGCCCCACTTTGGGCGCCAAAAGGACTGTTGTGGTTTAACCCGGCCAGCAGCTAAACACCACACAGCCGTTTGCTCACCCTCCCCCCTCCCTCTCTGGGATGGGGGAGAGAAATGGGAAAGTGAAGCCTGTGAGTTGAGATAAAGACAGTTTATTAAGACAGGAAAATAATAATAACAACAAAAACAACAACAACAATAATAATAATAATAATGATAATAGTATTAATAATAATAATGTGTACGAAACAAGTGATACACAATGCAATTGCTCACCACCCGTTGACCGATGCCCAGCCTATCCCCGAGCAGCCGGCCCCCCCTCCACCCCGGCTAGCCACCCCTATATATTGTTTAGCATGATGTCAGATGATATGGAATACCCCTTTGGCCAGTTTGGGTCAGCTGTCCTGGTTCTGTCCCCTCCCAGCTCCTGCTGCACCCCTAGCCTGCCCGCTGGCAGGACAGAGCGAGAAGCTGAAAAGTCCTTGGCTTAGTGTAAGCACTGCTCTGCAACAATTAAAACATCAGCATGTTATCAGCGCTCTTCTCATCCTAATCCAAAACATAGCACCCTACCAGCTACTAGGAGGAAAATTAACTCTGTCCTAACTGAAACCAGGACACCATTGTTTCAAAGTTTGCACAGCGCTTAGCACAATGGGACATTTTAATTGCCTCCCTGTTATACTCCCTCCTATCTGAGAAGATTTTTCATAACGTCATCAATCTGTCTTGATGCTTCCTCCTTACAAAGTAATGGGAGTGAAAGGCCTGAAATAAGAATGAGCAATGTGCTCTGGGTGCTGAGTCAAGTTGTTGCACCATTTAGAGACTTCAGATCTACCCTAGTAGTGACTTGGAGTTGTGAATTACATGCCCAGGTCACTCTTGATAAGTAGTCCTAGGGTTCTGAAGCATCTGGAGGTTATTTTTTGTGTGTGCGTGTTTGTCCTGGTGAATCAAGAAATAGGGCCATCTGATGAGTATATTTGTGCTAGGGAACTCTTTAGCCTGAGAATGATGAAAGACCACTGACAACAAGAGCAGAAATTGCACATCTCATCAAAAACTAACTAGGTCCGGAGAGTGCTCTGCCTTGGACTTTAACTCCACAAGGTGCAGACAACCTTCAGATTAGGACCAAGGAGCATGCGGGAAGCATGGGGAGGGGGTGCTTCATGTTGGTTCTGCCATTCCTATTCCACCGCTTCACGAAGGACCTCTTCGGTCCACAGGGCTGTCACTCCGGCATCTTCTGCCAGCCCTGTCATTATTTTGAATGAATAAATACACAGGAGACTAACTGCATGCTGGAATGCCTGGAATGCCAATACAGTACTCAGCTAATAATGGTTCTATAGTGTAAATCAGCAGCATAGCAGGTCCCGGTTTCACTTGGCTGTGCTCCATGAATAGCAGAAGTGACACTGAGTAACAGTGAATTGAAAATCAGTTTAAAAAGAGGAAGAGGATAAACCCTGAAAATACTCTCTGTTATGGTGTGAACTATTTTTATAAGCTGAGAATTAAATCTTTAAATGATTAACCCAGGGAAAGTATCTTGTTCTGTGAAGAGGTCACGTAATTCCGGCAAGGAGTAGCTTTGCAGTGAGTTGGTCCCAAGAAAAAAACTTAGTGAAAGCACTTTCTCTTGACTCTTACATGACCCAGGATTGACCCAAAAGAATCATATTCATCAGGGAGAATGTTGGGTGTTGCTAAAATTAATTTGCATAATGAACTCTGATTGGAGTTCCTACTAGCACAAAGAGACAGCTGTTGACTCACATAATGTAGCTGGCAGATTGATTCATTTATTTATTTTTAACTTTGCTATGTATCTGTGGCCAACAAGAACTTAGCGGAGAACTGGGGAACATCTTTTTTAATGACCATTCCGTGTGCCTCTGTGAATGCATTTACGATGGGCTACTGTGGTGAAGTCTATGCTCTGAGATGTTGCTGGCATAGCTTCTTTGGCTAAGACCACAAAAAAAAATCAGATGTACTCAGCCAATGAATCTTTGCCAACAAAATCCTACTGTAGACACAGATATGCTGTTCGATGAGGTTTTCACAACTACTCTGGCAGGATTCTGGCTTCTGAGGGTTTTCACATTGTCTCTGCTAAGAGAGGGCCCTGTAGTATAGCAGCAATGGAACAAAGCTAGCATGGCAGGATCCTTCCCAAAGCTGCCATTATTTCACTTAACTTTTGCTACCAAGCATAGGTCTCTGTGTCAGGAGTTTGCCAGTCTAGGACACCTTGATAGATAAAGAGGGTATAGGAATATGGGTCCTCTGGAGTATAGATCAGATCTAAGATGGACTGAATCCCCTTCAAAAAGTATCCTTTTCTTTTCTGTGACTCTAGAAGGTACATCTGCATCTAGAAGTGATAAACACAGGTCCTGGTGTACCTAGATCATTAGATAAAACTTGACATGAAAGAAGACATGCATGCTAACTTACTTTAAGAGCATCCCAAAAATCATATGTCAGGGATATCTCCATAAGGTGTTCACCCCTTTTACCCAGGGCTGTTTATATAGATGTTTTTCCCAGACTGAGAAACAAGTTGCAAGAGACTTTTTGGTTATGATTTAAAGAGGAGAGGAATACACTGAGAGAAAACTGAGGGCTGTAGTAGGAAGGTTCTGAGGAAAATGGCCTCCAAATTTAATATGTGTCTAGCTATAGGAGTAAAGGGTTGTAAAATTTTATATGTTTATATATTATTGTAAATCTACTCTCTTAATGGGCTGTCTACCCACTGGCTAGTAAGTACTGCTGTGTGTGGAAGATGTTCCTCCTGTGCCACTGGTGATAAAGTGGCAAGTGCTAACACCACGAGGCTACTTAGTTTGCTGGTGGGTGCTCGGGGTGGGAGAGCATGAAGCAGAGACCCAGGCAGTGCACACAAGCAGAAGAGCTTACTACCTATTGAAAAAAAAAATCAAGTAGGAGCTGGATCAGTCATTTCCATCTCAAAGAGGGTGGGAGGGAGGAGTCTGTCTCTTGAAGTGACTGCGAGCAAGAGGGTAGAAAAGAGTCTCACAAGAGGGAATCTTCTGCAACGATCACAGCAAACCTTACAGCTGCTGTACTGCTCTGTCCCTCAGAAATTCAGTCAGCCAGCAAAAACACCTCAAATGAGGAGTGATGGAGAACACCAGGTAGCTCTAGGAAGGACCAGATGTGTGGTACCACCCTGGCAGGTCTGGTCTGCCCAGCAGAGATGCCCACATTAGGAGGTCTTCCTGGGACACTGGGGAACTGGGCACAGCTGCCTTAAATTCTGCATAGGCAGAATTCTGTCTGTCATACGCAAAGTAGTAGGATGATGCTTATATGGACAAGCAACATATTCATAAGTAGGAAATCCGGTCACACTTAACAGCTTTGAAGGAGAGTAAGATTTCACCAGTGCTTACAAAACTGCATGTGAGGCACAAACATTTCATAGTGGTGAAAATAAACCATTACCTGAATATCCAGCACGGACTGGCCACAGACTCTCCAGCTGCTTTCACTAGCTCACAGCAGAGACATTAATCTGACAAGGAAAGACTACAGGGAGTGAAGTTGTGCATGTCTGTCCCGGTTTCAGTTAGGACAGAGTTAATTTTCCTCCTAGTAGCTGGCAGGGTGCTATGTTTTGGATTAGAATGAGAAGAGCGCTGATAACATGCTGATGTTTTAATTGTTGTAGAGCAGTGCTTACACCAAGCCAAGGACTTTTCAGCCTCTCTCTGTCCTGCTAGCGAGCAGGCTAGGGATGCAGCAGGAGCTGGGAGGGGACAGACCCAGGACAGCTGACCCAAACTGGCCAAAGGGGTATTCCATACCATCTGACGTCATGCTGAACAATATATAGGGGTGGCTAGCCGGGGTGGAGGGGGGGGCCGGCTGCTCGGGGATAGGCTGGGCATCGGTCAACGGGTGGTGAGCAATTGCATTGTGCATCACTTATTTCGTACACATTATTACTATTAATACTATTATTATTATTATTGTTGTTGTTATTCTTTTCCCTGTCTTAATAAACTGTCTTTATCTCAACTCACAGACTTCACTTTCCCATTTCTCTCCCCCATCCCGGAGAGGGAGGGGGGAGGGTGAGCGAACAGCTGTGTGGTGTTTGGCTGCCAGCCGGGCTAAACCACAACAATGTCCCTGGCAGTGAGACCTCCTGGCTTACAGACTTCCTGCCTTTTCCTTTCATTTATTAGGCAGCAACACACAAGACCAGAGAGCTTTCACACGGGAGTGGAAAGAGGCAATGAAATCTGTGTTCAAATTTAAACATTCTTAAAGTTTTTGGTCAAAGACCTATTTAACTGTGGTGCTAAATGAGTTATCAGTGCTCATTTGCTCAGCTCACTGAAGCTTCATGCGACCCAACTTCTGAGATTTTAATGTAAATCAGTTACCTCTGCCCACATTTCTTTCAGCATGGCTTTTCCCACACCAGGTCTTCTCTGAAATCATTGCGCTGCCTCTACCACAACAGCAGCTGGTGCAATGCAAGGGTGTCAAGCTGCCAAATAATTCTGCATTTTAACTTCGCTGTTCCCAAAGCTTTCCCTGACCAAGTGCTTTCAAGACGTGGTGATTAAAACATCATCTTCCACAAGAAACTTTTGTGGCAAAGGCTCAGCCAAGCAAGACAGCCCAGTAGCGAATGCACTGGCTGGAGCCCTTCCAAATTGGGTCCTGTTCCCACCTCCCACCCAAAGCAGCTGTCCCAGCAGCTGCGCAAGTCATTCCACATTTATTTTCTCTCCCTCTCTTTATTTGTCTCTTCTATTTAGGCTATAAGCCCTTTAGGGCAGGGATTGTCTGTAAATATATGTTTATGCCATCGTGAGCACAATGGAGCCTTGATCTCAGCTGGGGACCCTAGACATTATTTGGACTGCATAAATAATTGAAGTTTCCTCTATCTGAGGCTGCATCAGTGCAATGGGAATCTCTGGCAGGGGAACAGGATAGTGTAGACATAGCCAAGGAGCACCCTATCTCTAGAGGTCAAGAAGTAAAACATGCTCACAATTTTGTAAGCATCCATGGCTCCGAGCCCTCTGGAAGGTGCCAGACCACCTTCAGCACATTCAAATTGCTTTTACAACCTAGACCTTCACCATCCCTTCATTAGTGGATGTGGCAACAAAATGCTGGAGTGGTGTTTTTTGTGTTACACGTTTAATTAGCTGACAAGCACAGTATCGGTAGATACAGACATAGATACACGTTACAAGTGGCCATGTTTTAAATTAGCACCATATAATTTTCAATGGGTTAGAGGCATGATGGACTTTCCAAATGAGAAGCTGCAAAGACTTGTATTATTTAACTTGGAAAGAAGGATAATTACTTGGGCTTAATTGGCCTATTTAAGACAATGAATGGTACAAGAAAAGCTGATCATTCCTTCTCCTTACACTATGCAGTAATATGAGAACTGGTGCTCATATGTTAAAATAAATGGTAGGTAAATTTAAAATAAATAAAGGAAATATCCTTCCCCCTATAGTGCAATTCATGGCTGTGGAGAATTAGACTTGAGAATGGATCTGAAACCAGGTGAGAAAATGTAATGTTTTCAGGACAACATCAAAGCCCTGTGCTTAGGGGTGCACACATGCTGACTTTAGGGCTGTGTCCAAGCCAGGACTGACAGTGCTACATCAGACATTTTCAGATGGTTGTGCTGCACTGCTTGAATACAGACCACCCAGGTCCAAGCCAGCCCTCCCAGTCAGGTTCTCCTAGTACATAGGTGGTAGAAATAGTGAGGGAATCACAGAATCACAGAATCATCTAGGTTGGAAGAGACCTCCAAGATCACCTAGTCCAACCTCTGACCTAACACTAACAAGTCCTCCACTAAACCTTACCACTAAGCTCTACATCTAAATGTCTTTTAAAGACCTCCAGGGATGGTGACTCAACCACTTCCCTGGGCAGCCCATTCCAATGCCTAACAACCCTTTCCGTAAAGAAGTTCTTCCTAATATCCAACCTAAACCTCCCCTGGTGCAATTTTAGCCCATTCCCCCTCGTCCTGTCACCAGGCACGTGGGAGAATAGACCAATCCCCACCTCGCTACAGCCTCCTTTAGGTACCTGTAGAGAGCGATAAGGTTGCCCCTGAGCCTCCTCTTCTCCAGGCTGAACAACCCCAGCTCCCTCAGCCGCTCCTCGTAAGACTTGTTCTCCAGACCCCTCATCAGCTTCGTTGCCCTTCTCTGGACTCACTCGAGCATCAGCTTGTGTGTTCACTGTCCCCAGCCTAACTGTGCAGGTAGTCCTGCAGTGTCTGCCTCACACTGAGCCCAGGAGTTCCCTTTCCTGAGTTAAGAAGGGGGATGTTCAGCTACTCTTGCTCCATAATGCTCCTCTGTGACTCTGGCTGGATTTCCAAAACACACAAGGGGTCAGTAGTGGGGCTGCGGTGGGAATGTACCTTGCTCCTATATGTGTGTAGTGGGTTTATGAGGCAAGGATTTGGTAGCAGGGGGCCATAGGGGTGGCTTCTGTGAGAAGGATCTAGAAGCTGCCCCATGTTAGGTAAGGGCCCCACTGCTGACCAGAGCTGAGCCAATAAGCGATGTTGTTTGCGCCTCTGTAAGAGCATATTAAAGACAGGGAAAAATAAAAACACAAAACAACAACAACAACAACAACGACAAAACCACACTGCTACACAGCAGCTGGGAGAGTGATAGGAGTGAGGAACAGCCTTGCAGGCAGCAAGGTCAGGGAAGAAGGAGGGGGAGAGGTGCTCCAGGCGCCGGAGCAGAAGTCCCCTGCGGCCTGTGGTGAGGACCATGGTGAAGCAGGCTGTCCCCCTGCAGCCCATGGAGTACAATGGTGGAGCAGGGGTCCACGCTGCAGCCCGTGGAGGAGACCATGGTGGAGCAGGTGGACCTGCACTGATGGAGGCTGCGGCCTCTGGAGGACCCCTTCCGGAGCAGATTCCGGGACGGACCTGTAGCCCGTGGAGAGGAGCCCACGCAGGAGCAGGTGACCTGGCAGGAGCTGCTGCCCATGGGGGATCCAGGTTGGAGCAGTTTCCTCCTGAGGGATGGACCCTGAGGTACGGACCCATATCTGGAGCAGTTTTTGAAGAGCTGCTGCCTGTGGGAAGCCCACGCAGGATCAGTTCAGGAAGGACTGCATCCTGTGGGAGGGACCCCATGGTGCAGGGGAAGAGAGTGACTGAGAAGGAGCGGCAGAGAAGAAGCGCTATAGACTGACCACAACCCCCATTACCTCGTTCCCCTGCGCCGCTTGGGGGGGGGGAGTGGAAAAGGGCGGATGGGGGGAAGGCGTTTTTGGTTTCTTTCCTTTGTTTCTCACTTCTCTAGATTGTTAGTAATAAGCAGTAAATCTTACTCCCTACTCTGAGTCTGTTTTGCCCGTCACGATAATTACTGTGCGATCTCCCCGTCCTTATCTCAACCCTTGAGCCCTTTTCATCCTATTTTCTACCCCTCCTCAAAGAGGAAGGGGTAGTGAGAGAGCGGCTGTGGTGGAACTCGGCTGCCCACCCGAGTAAAACCACCACAATATGAGAGAAAAGACCCCATCAAAGACCCCTATTCTTGTCTCACTTTTGCACCTCTTCAATACAGTGATTTCAGCCAGAAATGAAGAAACGCTTCCAGAGACTGAGGAGTGAAGAGGCTGCTCTGATTTCCTCTCCTTTAATACAGGTGGCCTCCACCACTGACTGTGAGTCTTAGCGAATCAATGATGTCATCCCTGGTTTCACATTCTGCTTTCCTAACCCCAGTGAGCCTCATGCTTAGGCTTAGGTTAGCTTTATGTTAGCCCAGGAAAACTCTGGTCATTGCAACCAAAATCCTAAATGGCTGGTGAAAAATCAACTCCCCATTTTCACCTAGAGCTTCTCCAGCCCATGTTATCAGCAAATCACAGGGGAAAGAAAAGCAGAAGTAATTGGATGGCAGGAACATGAACATATTGTAATTGTTTCTCTTTGAGATGAAAAGAGAAGCTGCAAAATATCTGCACTGTGAAATCTCTTCAGACATGTTAAACAGGTATGATAAACTTGCAGCATGTGGGGATGCTTGGGATAATTTATTCTTCTAATCATAAGGATCCATCTTGAAATGAGACATTACAGTATCTTTAAACTTCATTTGCGTTCAAATAGTTCACCATAAGAGCTCGATTAGTGCCAACCAAATTCAAGCCATGCAGAAAAAGGATTGCTGTGTCAGGCAGGAACAGATTTTCCCAGGTGAACAGACAGAACTTCTCTTACTGTTAAAAATAAATTTATCTGCTTTGTTCTGTTAGTTTTGTAGAGCCAATATCCAAACAGGCTTATTTGGTCACTTAGTCTTCCCTTCTGTGTACCTCAAGCCATTACATTTCTCCTCAATATTTCTAAGCTGATCCTATTAAACTGGACTAGACAAAAGGCATTTCAGCCATTAGGAGATAAAATGACTGTGTGCATAGAACAGAAATCTTGAGACCACAGCAGCAATAACACCCACAATCCCTGCAAAAGTGAATAATTAATTTGGTAGAACATGTTCAAGTGACTCTTGAAGGTGATCCAGTAAAGGAAAGTGATAAAATGCTATTTCTAGACATATAACATTTAAAAGCTTGAAGCAAAACAGCAGCAGATAGCACTGTGATGCCAATGGCTTGGCTATAAAATGCTGCAAAGCACTGCACAACCACATCTGGCATCTAGTGATGTAGAGATCTGCAGGGCACATAAGCCAGTGCACAAAGAGGAATTTTGGACCTGAATCTCCCTTAAATTCATCCCTGTAACTCTCCTGAACATTATATTTGCCTTTTTTTTTTTCTTTCCTTTTTTTTAATGGAAAAGACTTCTCTCTCTTTTCATGCTGGTGGGTTGGCATTTCTTGTCACATGTTGTGTGGATTCTGCAGATTTAAAAGACATCTTTGTCCCTATGGGGAAAAGGAGTAAAGAGCAGGTATATCTCCTTTGCTGTTTACTGCATATCTTGGCAAGATTGTTTTTTTAAGCATGGGTTTTTAAGTGGTACCATTATTTTTATCTGAATTGTTTTATCTTTTACCTCAAACATTTGATGTTAAACTGTAGGAATAACCAAATGTCTGACAGTGAGATTTTTGTGATGTAAAGTTACTTAACCCAAACATCTGCATCAGTCAAGAAAGTGAAATCCATAAATAAAGGGTTTGCAAGCTCAGTGACAGAATTATCAGACTGAGTAGAATTTACTACAAATATATTTTTACTATGATATAAGTTCATTGGATTTAGTGGGCTTATACAAGACATTAAATTTGAGGAAGGTAGAGTAAGGAAAAGTTCTGTATGCTTCACAGCAGCAGATGGTGAAGAAACTGCAGAATGTACCTCCAACTGACTGGACAACTGGGTTGTATGTAGAAACTATTTCTTTGCCCCAGATCTGCTGAATCCCAACTCTCTTCTTTCAAAGTCTTACTGTTTCTTAATGGTCTCTGATTCATGGTCTCTGATTTTCTGATTCATTATGCTTGTGATCCTGGACACACAGTGCCATTTTTATTCCATTGCCTTCTGACCCGGGCACCACTTTCTCCCCTTTGCAATGGTATTTGTTCATAAGCCTCGCTCCTCAGGTGACCATAGTAGACTACCTGAAAACAGCAGGTTGCTCGTTATGAGAATGTCACAGAACAATGAATTTGGAAAAGCCCTTGCATTGCTTTGCTTCTGTAGCACAACTGGCTGATTACCCTGAGGGTCCAAAGAACTATTGGCTGCACTGACACCTGGATATGTCCTGATCAGGACTGATCACACACTGTATTTGACACTGACCATATGCATGGTTAGATACTGTCTGTCCTGAAGAATGGTCAGTCTGAACAGGGAATATGGAAGAAAGAGAAGTGGAAGTTACATGCTCAACTTACACCGTGGGCAAGCATCAGGTGGACAAACCCACCGCTGCTCACTTAAATCATATGACCAATGCTCCAGCAGAGGTAAAATAGGTTTTACACCTTTGTTCCCCTTCTTCCTGTGTTCCTCTTGTTCAGTCATGCAAAACTGCAACTCTCTTCTTGTCTCAGGTCATGCTTTATGATGGCAGGGGAGGCAGATACTCTGCAGAGTGCAGAGCAGGAGTTTATGGGATGGTATTTTTAAATACACCTGGCTTTGCATCACCCCCCAACAACCAGCATTCTAAAATACGCCACCATTTGATTCACGCCTTATAAATCATTTAAATATCATTTAAAAAATAAGTTTAATCTGGGAAAATTATCACACAAAACTGTCATCTTCCTTTTACCAATAATTGTGCTGACTTCACATGGGTTGTTCTGTGTTGGGGGTTAAAAAATGACTCTGTTACATGCACTAAAAAAAATATTGGTTCACTTCCATTATGACACTCTCTTTTAAGCTTCTTCCCTTACAGTAAAAGTGTGACTTTTTCCTGTGGCTGAAGGTCTTGATTTCTTACTTGTCATTCATTACACTTCTGAAAGATGGTGTCTTATTTAACCTTAAATCCTTGGAAAACTCTCTACATGCTTCTTTCTTGGCTCATTTTGCTTCCCTTTTGAAGCAAATCCATTAGACTCAAAGAATTACTCATTTTGATCACTTCCATAAAGTGAGTTTCTGGCAGCAATTAGTTCTCGCACACAGACTTACTCTTTCACACTGACAAACAAAAAAAATTGGCAAAATCTGATGTATTTTACACACTGTGCTTCATGTTTCTTGTATAGATAGAACTTGAAAAACACAAGCATTTCTGGTAGGGGATCCAAGGTCTTTGACTTAAAAAGACTAGCACTTTCTTTTTTTTAGGAATAAAGATAGAATAATTAATTCACTATTTACTCTGAAAATCTTCCATCTTGAGTTTCACATAGTAATCCCATAAGAGGCACTGACTGATCTGACACATTCTGGCTAAAAGTTAGACTCATTTTTTATTCATGCAAACTACTAAAGGATTGGTGTGTTGATATACACATATATAACACAAATGTGGAGTAGCTTCACAGAAGCTAGACTGAGTTTAGACTGAAACATCTAATAAATTATGAACAATGCTTAAAAACAGGCAGCAGAAATGAGAAAAACCAAAACCAGACTAAAAGTCTGGATGAGATATATAGTCTATGGTCATACTGAAGTCCACGAAACAAGAGAGCCAAGAGGGATCCAAACTCATGTAATATAGCCAGAGGCAGGCATCAGCAGAAAGACAAAGTCCATCCTACTGGGAACAATCCCTATCAAAGGGTAACAGAGTCTATTTGTAGAAGGCAGAGCTCCAACTTTGTTTACCAAGACAGATCCAGTGCAACAAAGCCCACTTGCCTCCTGCTCCCCTGGTAAATGATAAAGCAACTGAGTCCTCTCATCTCCAGAGTACCCAGGATGGTAAAACAGGATGGAAAGGCATCAATTAGAGGCAAAACAGGTAAGACTTCATTTGGAAACAGGCGATTTAAGAAGCGACGTTGCCATTGATACTATTGGTTGAGTGAATTGCACAGTCAAATCTCTGTCACAGGACAAATTTCCAGTCTTGGTAATGGATTGAGAGTTCTACCTGTTTGTAGCCTGGAAGTTCTGTGCTGGATAAACATCTTTATGTTGTGATGTTTTTCCCAGTTTGCAAATCTAAGCAAGACACCTGGGCTCATATCTTCTGCTTCTATTAAACTCCAAAATCCCACAAAATCTGGCATCACAGACCTTTTGTTTCCTGTTGCACCTGAGGAAGAAAAAGATGCAAAAGTAAAAATTATAGTATGCTGGAGGAGGAAAACAAACCAATTTTTCTTACCATTCCAGAAGTCTGCATGTAATTTGCATTTTACTTACAGTCTCTGGCAATAGCTGCAAGAAGGGCATATCATCCATAAAAATATACACTCCTTAAATTATAATGATGCATGCTATAAAAATACTGAACCATTAGAGTGGTCAATGAGAAAAAAATGAGGCATACAGGAAGGTAGTCAATAATATGGGCTCAAAATAAAAATAATTTTATATCTTTCCACATCTGATCTACATTTCTAATCTGTCTTGGGGTTTCCTTATGAATTAAAACTATGTTAATAAACAGCAAGCTACTCTAAGATATGAAAACAAACATGATCTGAAAACCATGTCTTTTTCAGCAATTGTTTTTCATTAATTGTTCCCTTCTTTAAGTTTCCAAGCAAGGAGTGAAGAAATATATATCTACGCAGAAAGTCAAATTTTTTTAAAAATGTGTGGTGGGTTTTCTGTTTTGTTTTGTTCTGTTTTAATTTATTGCAAGCTAACTCCAGGAGGTAATTACAGACAGTTTTTTGTATTATTTTTGACACTGAGCCTAAAATTTAAACTGAGTCGCGTGAAGGATTTGACATCTGTAAAGCACAGTCAAAATGATGGTCTTTTCCTGTAGTATGTTATGATGCTGGAAGCCCTGTGAGAAACAAATTTTCTAAGATGGTTTGCTGTTCAACTAGACTAGAGGGTGAGCCAAGACTCAGACCACAGGGCGACAGTGTTGTCCTGGAACTAGGGTAAATGGATAGGGGGAAGCACTGGTGGGTTAAATGCTTCTGTGTGACTGCAAACTAATTTAAGAAACAACAACAAATTGACTCTCATCTTGAGCATCTGTGTGTTTGGTTGTGCAGGTTGACACAGCCCAGATTAGACATTCAACAGCACAGGCCCCTCCGAAAGAAATACATTCCCGAGATCCGCTCAGTTCAAGCCGTAAAAGAGTTCTTTTTATGATCAAACAGTGGTGAGGGGTAAACAAATCTTGAAAAGGAAAGTATTATAAGAACTGTGTTATTAATAATGATTGCTTTTCCAGATTCAGAACTCCCTTACTCTTAGGACTACCATGAAGTTAAAAGCACCTTACCCAGAGGATCATCTTTCCTCTCAAAAAATCCCATTTATTACTAAATTTTAAGTGCAATTTATATCAAGATTGTGATTTGGGATTGTGATTACACAGGAGACAAGACTGCTAAAAGGTTGAGAAAAAACACAGTTCATCACAGGCACTTTCCCATTGCCTGCTGGAGCAAGTGTATTTCAGGGAAGCAGTTGTATTCCCCTAAACAGGGCACTTGGAGAGTTTTTTGTTAAAGAATTTGATACACTGTAGTCAGCAGCCTGGGAAGAAGGGTCAAACAAAGGCCCTCAGAGAAAGCTACTCCCCGATTCATCCCACCTAGTGAAGGTGCCTGAAGTTAGTATACAGTTATGTGCCTTCATCTGCTCCCCAAAATGAATGGAGTGAGATGCAGTCCCTACAGGAGAGCCAGCCAGTCTGCTCCTCTTTGCCGATTCAGCAGGAATAAAGAGGCAAAAATACTGGTGGATATTCAGAGCTGTGTAGTATGAAATATAGGCCATCATTCTCAACCCATCTGCTTGCTGACCACCTCACCATCACCTTTTGCAAGGACACTTGCAAGATGTGGTCTGAATTGTAACGACCCCAGAGCATGGGAAGGGTATACACAACAAATGATTCATATGCCCCATATCAGGTTTTGAAATGCATTCCCCCCTCCTTTGAAATACTAATTTTCTGTATTGACTGTAGGTAGAGACATGCTCAGATACCTAAAACGTAGAGGAATGAGTTCCATCCCTTCTGTTCTCTTGTACAGTTCCTTTTCTCTGTCCTAAATGTTGCCACAAGTTCAACTTGCAATACAGACTGAATTACCTGTCATTATTTTAAAAACTCATCTTAATTACAATTTATTTCATAGTCCTCTCTAATGACAGGAAACATAATTGAATCCATACATCATCTGCTTATAGATCACATCCCTCTATTTCCTCTTAACCTGACAGATCTCTGCTTGTGCAAGGGAACTTAGCTAGGACAAAGTGAGAATATGCAATCAAAAATGCTCTTCACCTCACATCAGTGAGGGAAGGCCAAACTTGTTGGCAGCCAGACCAGCTTTCATAGCTCTTCTTCTATCATAGCTTCACTCTTCTGCTTCTCCAGGCTCATCTCTTGAACATTTTCATCCCAGAGTCTTGGCCCCTTCCTCTCTGGCTTGTATTCTCATACAGATTTGGGGTCTGAGCTGTGACCACAGAGCAGGCAAGAAGCTATGGGGTGCTGTTGCAATGGAAAAAGCCATCTCATCAGGGATAACCTCAAAGGAGACTTGCTATCCTCCTGTCCTGTGCACTCAACATGGTGCAGCGTACAGCCTTATGCAGAGGGGCAGACCAACAGCTCCATGTGTCTGGGAAATCTCAGCGGAGCACCATGGCCCTTTTGAATATGAGCAGGTTGCAGCTTTTCCAGCTTCTCATATAACACACAGGAAATTGTCTGGAAACGTCTCATCAGAACAAAACATTGTGCTCAGTGAGGCTTGATCTTCAATCATAGGTCATCCAGGTGAGGCTTTTAAATGATGGTTAACTATTAAATAATTCAGAGAATTCAGGGGCTCTCTATGCTGTAGCATTGAATGCATTAGATTCCTACAGCCTTGGGAGGTAAAGGGGAGGGGAAAGAAATCTATATTCAGTTCCCTGAGAAAAATGTTCCTCTTCATAACCATCTATAAAAGATTATTGTCTTCATTTTATTTAATTATTCCATATGAAGTAATTAAAAGAGAATAATCAGCTAGTTCAGTGATGAAAAATGTTTCAAGCAAGAACACAAAGGAGACTAATAAAGGCACCACGAGTCCACATCATTGTTATTAGGATCCCTACATCTTTTTCTTCTATTTTTATTGTTTGCTGAGAATTAATTGTTCGTTTCTCTTCTCAAGAAGCTTTATTGCAACTCTGTCACTTCTTGAGACTTTGGCAGCATGTGCTAGGCTAGCGCTCGAATGCTCTGAACATAAGCAATTACCGTCTATTAAGGAGGAGTGTGGAGAAGCTGAGTCAGAACACTAATCCATTAGTAACACTCGTACTGAGTTTACAAGTGCTTCTAGGAGCACACAGTTCTCGTTGTTAATGGCAACTTTGAGAACCTACTTGCAAGCATATAGATTTGGCCTTCAGAGTGGGATTTGAAAGGATAAGGTGATCAGTGCTCACTCTCTTTTAACATCAGTACACGTTACCAATACACCAACCTTGCATTAAACTCCTCTTAATGTTTCTGCCCAACTATGCCTATTGCCATATTAAAGTATTCAAATGCAGGAAATGAAACAAGACTGAAAGCAGCAACTTTGCCATGCTGTCCTTACATCTTGCAACATAGTTTTTCTTTCTTTTTGTCAGGGGACACAGGAAACATAAGATTTACTGGTATTTGAATACATCCTTCCATTTCTAATTTGCAATGCACACAATCTACAAGGTTGACTTGATTTTTTTAAGTATCACTAAGGAAGTCTGCAGAATAATTCAATTTTGGGTTTCCATTTCCAGTGAAAGTTGCGTATTGCACTTGGATACTATGGTGCTGATGTAAGTCTTGGGTTGGGACACAGGGAAGCTAAGAGTTTGACAGTGTGGCGACTAGCCCATGGAATGATTTTGAGTGAGCAACTTTCTACATTACAAATGCATTTCAGCATTAGCAAACAATAATGAATAACAACATGGAACATTAGCATCTAAAGACTGAGATCAATATATTAATATAACTCTTGTTATATGTGAATGTGCTTAGGGAATTTGTAACATTTTTAGTTCATAAATTGTCATAACATCCAATAAAGAGAGACAGTGTTTTTATTATACAGAAAATAGATTAATAAAATTGAAACCGAATATCCTTTTTTTAAAAAAAAAAGTTCACTAATTTTAGATGCCTGAGGCGAGCCACTCAGAAAAGCTGATCTTTTCCAAAAGTGGTGCCTATTATATGAGAACCTACATGCCCCAAACCCAGCTCTTTCACAATAATTCTTAGTCTATACTGCCCCATGCAGGTCCTTCAGCACTAAGTGAGCATACAATTCATTTTTAAATCAATGGGTCCCTTGTACTTCAAGGCAGTTGAACTGGATTTGTATGTGTTCCTTCCCAACTGCGCTTTCTGAAAATTCATCTTCCACCTCAAAGCCCCATTTCATTGCATTTCCCTGTCATTCCACCTCATGTTTGCTTAGTAATTACAGGACACAATATTCCAGTGATCAAATCAAACTGCATTAATATGTGCCTGTGTGCAGTTCAGTGTGAAAGAGCCTTCTTTTCACCCTTTGGGAGCTAATTATTATATACACAATCTTTGTATTTTTATTAGTCAGCCTTATGATTTGTGTGGTAAAGGGGACTGGCAATATTGTTTCACATACATCAAAGGCTGAAATGCAGTTTAACAAGAGCCAGCAGGTTACATACAACCCCCAAAACACTTGTTATAGGTGTGACTCGTCAAACCAAACTACGCAGTGAGTGTTGGCAGAAATTATTCCAACTCTCTGCAGCAGTCAGATCAGCAGCTATAAAATGGGAATTTTTCATTAAAAAAAAAAAAAGTACATTTCTGAAATATCATTTAATGCAAGATCTGAGTGTAGCTCAGTTCTTTTTTGGCTCTACCTTATTGAGAGAAACGAGGCATGCTTGATGACTTATACAGTCCCCCCTCAAATTTCAATCATTTAGTCTCCTTCTAGGATTAGTTTACCCATAAAAGTCTTCCAATTTACAAATTTGTCTTCCTAATTATTTTCAGAATATAGGAGAAAATGGAAAGAGGAAATGCTCTGTATGCAGTTAACAAGGAAGGGAAGGAAAAGGAAGAGTTTTTTTTTTTTTTTTTCCTGAGCAAGCCATTCTTCTAAGCACTGTTAAGCACCCTAATTATAAACATTTTTATTGGGTTCTTTCTGTATTTTTTCTTGTTTGCTTGCTGAACATCATAGAAAAATTATCTCCCTCTTTATTCAAAGGGCAACTAATATGCAGTCTTCTTCAAAGTCTATCCCAAGGGAACCCAATTTTAAGACAATGTGCTGTGCATTTCACATAATTACCAGTGAGGTCATTTTTTTCTCTGCTTTGGATAATTTAGAGGGAGCAGGGACATTTGATCTGATGATTTTGACATCCAGTGAATCAATACTGGGCTATACTAAAGCAAAGCTCCTACCGACTTCATTGCAAACAGATTTTGCCATCTGTACGTCCCTATACTGTACCCAGGGTATGATCTAACCCCACCGAGGTCAGTGGTTGCCTTTCCATTGATCAAAATGGGTTTGAGGCAACCCCTTTAATGCACAGGCACACTTCCTATTGATCTTAAGAGAAATAGCGTTGGAATTTCTTTGAGGCAAAATAATGTTGCTTTGCTGAAGCCCACAGCATGTGGTGGTTCTGAGAAACACTGAAAGTAGGAATGGACCATTGAGCCTACACAAAGCTTGCTGAGAAATGAGATTACTGTCCTGAAGGATTTTTCAAAATCTAAGGAATGTATTCATTCACAATTTCTCTAAAAAATTATAGGTGTTTCAGAGAGACCTATCAGGCCTGGGTGAATTTTCATAAACCTCCATCAACAGACCCATCCCCTTGTGGTACCGGCACCTACCTAATATCTGAGTCCCTGCTTAGTCTGATTCAAAATAATCAGATTCTCATTTTAACTAGAAAAAATGTTTTGGCCCTGATAAAACTTCCCTGACAGAATTTTAACTGGAGAAAGCACATTCCAGCTAAGAAAATGCTGCTTTGTTCCCCATTTTCTGCAGAATGGCTACTCTGGCAAACATTCTCAACCACCTTTATACCAAAAATAAAAAAAAAAATCTTGGGTATCTAATCCCACCTTTGTGACTGCCTTGTTGAAAAAAATAAAGGCCTGGGAGTCTCTCAGTTAACGCAGGTTTGTACCTTCAGCAGGCTCTTGGTTTTATAATTCTTAAATAATGGCCAAAATGACCATATATATATATAAACAAACACAAAGAAACATGGTATCTGAATGAAAGGAGAAAATGAACAAAAAAATCCATCAAAACAACTATTTAACTCTCTTTTCTCACCTCTGAACCCTTCCTCCCTTTTTTTCCCTCACTGTTTTTTCAAAAGATAAAGTTTCCCTGGGGATCTTTTTGCCCTAAATGACAATGGTGGTTAGGGAGAAGAAAGGTTTTCCAGAGTTTCTGACACCTTTTAAGTGACTGCTCCCTTCCTGTACTCCAGGCAGCTGAGTCTAGCAGTACCAATTCTTCAACAAACACCACAAAAGCCAATGCTATGGGCCATGGGTCTTGCCAGTCATGCTTAATCATTGTTGCCAGCCCACATTTCTGGAAAGTGGATCAAAATTCTGAGGACCAGGCTGCAATCTTTTTGTAATAGTGTGTGGTGGTTTTACCGTGTTAGGCAGCTGAACACCACAACCGCTCTCTCACTCCCCCTCCTTAGATGAGGAGGGGAAGAAGTAAAGGAAAGAACAACTCACGGGTTGAGATAAGGATGATTTAATTAAAGGGAAGAAAAAAAAATAATTATTAAGGAAAGATTATTATTAATTAAGCAATTTAACTAAACAATTAACAATTTAACTAAAGGGGAAAAAAGGAAAGGGGAAAAGGGAAGGGGAAAGGGAAAACTAAACAAAACAAGTAAAGGCTATGTGGAAGTGCAGAGGAAAGAAATTACTCTCTACTTCCCACAAATGAGCGATGCTTGACCACGTCCTTGAAGCAGGGCCTCAACGCACGTAGCCAGTGTTCGGGAGGAGGACAGACGTTTTCACAACAAGAGCCCACCCCTCCCCTCTTCCTCCTTTTTCCACCTTTTATTGCTGAGTGTGACATCATATGGTATGGAATATCCCTTTGGTTGGTTTAGGTCAGCTGCCCTGGTGATGTTTCTTTTCTCACATCTTTGCCCACCCCTAGGGGGGTTAGAGAGAGTCCTGATGCTGTGCCAGCACTGCCCAGCAGCAGACACAACACTGGTGTGATACCATTGCTGTTTTAGCTACGAGTGCAGAGCACAGCACTGTATGGGCTGCTGCAGGGAAAGTTAACATCCCAGCCCGACCCAGTACAACCTCCACCCCTTATTCCATAACATTTGTGTCACTCTCAGGTCCCCCATACTTTAGCATATAAGTTTCATATGTAGCATATAGTATCGCCATTGTCCCTTGTCCTTTAGCAGATCAATGGGTAGGTATGTCTTTTCATTCTATAGGTCTTTCTCGGAAAATGTTCATAAGAACTGTTGATGATTTGGTCTTCATCTGCCAAAATGGTCACTCAGGGCAGGCGGAGTTGGATGTCTGGACGCCAGCACCAGCTTAGCTCAAGTCCTTGTTGCACTTGCCCAGTTCCTTGTGAAGTTGACCTGTTGTTGATCCTGCAGCGTCTTCCTACAACATATAACTTAGATTACAGATTAGTTTTCTCTCAAGGTTAAATCTCCTTGAGCACGCACTTGATATCCCCATTCTTTTGCATGACCCACCAGGTATACCCAGGTCCTTGGGTGAAGACAATCCCGCGAGTGGGTTTGCCTTTTCCCGAGGCAGGAGCAACCCACACCGCCTTCCCCATCCACTTTCCGACATGCACTACGGGGACGTTAGCTCCTTTCACTGTGTGTAGGGGTTTTGTTTCGGCAGGACCAGCACGGCTGTCTGTCAGACCCCCTGTTGTTAACTAGCCAAGTGGCTTCTGGTAGGTTTATGTCCCATTGTTTCCATGTCCCAGCACCCAACGCAAGTAACATAGTCTTTAACAGTCCATTGTACCTCTCAGCCTTCCCAGAGGCTTGTGGGTGATAAGGAATGTGATACACTGCCCTGGTTTCAGGTAGGACAGAGTTAATTTTCCTCCTAGTAGCTGGCAGGGTGCTATGTTTTGGATTAGGATGAGAAGAGTGTTGATAACATGCTGATGTTTTAATTGTTGTAGAGCAGTGCTTACACCAAGCCAAGGACTTTTCAGCTTCTCGCTCTGTCCTGCCAGCGGGCAGGCTAGGGGTGCAGCAGGAGCTGGGAGGGGACAGAACCAGGACAGCTGACCCAAACTGGCCAAAGGGGTATTCCATACCATCTGACGTCATGCTGAACAATATATAGGGGTGGCTAGCCGGGGTGGAGGAGGGACCGGCTGCTCGGGGATAGGCTGGGCATCGGTCAACGGGTGGTGAGCAATTGCATTGTGCATCACTTATTTCGCACACATTATTATTATTAATACTATTATTATTATTATTATTGTTGTTGTTATTCTTTTCCCTGTCTTAATAAACTGTCTTTATCTCAACTCACAGACTTCACTTTCCCGTTTCTCTCCCCCATCCCGAAGAGGGAGGGGGGAGGGTGAGCGAACGGCTGTGTGGTGTTTGACTGCCAGCCGGGCTAAACCACAACAGACATTCACCCCTGAACAACTGCAAAATCCTAAAAAACTGGTAGAATGCTTGAAAAAAAGGTGTCATGACTCTGGCAGTTCCAAAGTGACACAAATCACTGTGGCGTGCTGGGGTCTGGCTTGTGCCTATCGAGCTGCAATTGATGCTACTATCAACCTAGTGACAGACCCTGCGGCCGTTCCAGTCCCGGCTCCTGCAGCCATTCCAGCTCCAGCTCCTGCAGCCGTTCCAGCTCCAGCTCCCGCAGCCGTTCCAGCTCCCACAGCCGTCCCGGCTCCAGCTCCCGCAGCCGTTCCAGCTCCCGCAGCCGTTCCAGCTCCAGCTCCCGCAGCTGTTCCAGCTCCCGCAGCCGTCCTGGCTCCAACTCCCGCAGCCGTTCCAGCTCCCGCAGCCGTTCCAGCTCCAGCTCCCACAGCCGTTCCAGCTCCCGCAGCCGTCCCAGCTCCAACTCCCGCAGCCGTTCCAGCTCCCGCAGCCGTTCCAGCTCCAGCTCCCGCAGCTGTTCCAGCTCCCGCAGCCGTCCCGGCTCCAGCTCCCGCAGCTGTTCCAGCTCCAGCTCCTGCAGCCGTTCCAACCCCTGCAGACGCTCCAGCTCCTGCAGCCGCTCCCACTCCTGTGGCTGGGTCAGAGAAACGAACTGTAGCAGTGCAAGTTGCCCCTGCAGAGGGTATTCCAACCCCTGTGGCAGACCCTGTGGCTGGGTCGGAGAGGCGAGCTGTAGCAGTGCAAGTTGCCCCTGTAGAAAAGGTGAAAAAATGGTATAGAGACTCAGGTCGTTTAGAACGCAGAAAGTCTTCTGCTAAGTCTGGGTCTGGAGAAGACGAGGCTGGGCCATCAAGTGTGCAGGAGGATGAAGATGAGGATGAGGATGTCAGAAAATCAACAGTAACTACCCGAACCCTATACCAGCGTGAGCTACGAGATGTGCGAAAAGATTTTGGTCGCTGTATAGGTGAACAGCTTGTCACCTGGCTGCTCCGGTGCTTGGACACTGGAGCCAATGGTGTGGAATTAGAGGGCAGGGAAGCCAGGCGGTTGGGATCCCTTGCTAGAGATGCAAGCATTGACAAAGCAATTGGAGATGGAGCACGATCTCACAGCCTCTGGAGGCGTCTCCTGTTAGCTGTGAAGGAAAGGTATCCCTACAAGGAAGAACTTGTATGTCTACCAGTCAAGTGGACCACCATGGAGAAGGGAATTCAGTACCTGAGGGAATTAGCCGTACGGGAAGTAATTTATAAGGAGCTAGACGACGCACAAACATCCACAGATCCAGATGAAGTCCAGTGTACTCGACCCATGTGGCGGAAGTTTGTACAGAATGCACCATCATCATGGGCCAGCACATTGTCAATAATAAACTGGAAAGGCGGTGAAGATCCCACAGTGGGTGACATGGCTAAACAACTCCGGGAGTACGAAGAAAATCTCTCCTCTTCCCTACAGGCCTGCGTCTCGGCTGTGGAGAAACTCTCTGAAGAGTTCCACCAACTTAAAGAGAATTTATCTTCCCCCCCACCTGAACAAACCAGTGGCCACCAACTAAAAGAGAATACTTTGGAGAAACTTTTTGAAGAGGTCCACCAACTTAAAGAGAGTGTATTTTCTTCCCCACCTGTACAAACCAGTGTCTCGGCTATTAGGGGTAAACGTGCATCCATGCAAGGAAGACAATATGGTGGGTACACACCCCGCGCCACCCTGTGGTTTTACCTACGTGACCATGGAGAGGACATGAGAAAATGGGATGGAAAATCTACTGAGACCCTAGAGGCACGGGTACGTGAGTTGCAAAAGAAAACAATCGGGAGAAAGGGGTTCTCTGAAAAGTTTGCTGCTCCAACTTCCAGCAGGCAGTCCTTTAAACACAGAAACGAAGATTCTGACCAGGACTAGAGGGGCCCTGCCTCCAGCCAGGGGGAGGAAAGGGACAACTGAGTTTATTGGACTGTGTGGATTCGATGGCCTGGCACGTCTGACGCACAGAAGTATAAGGCTCTAGTAGACACCGGTGCACAATGTACTCTAATGCCATCAAGCTGTAAAGGGCCAGAGCCCATCTGTATTTCTGGCGTGACAGGGGGATCCCAGCAGTTGACTGTATTGGAAGCTGAAGTGAGTCTAACCGGAAATGAGTGGCAAAAGCACCGTATTGTGACTGGCCCGGATGCTCCGTGCATCCTTGGCATAGACTATCTTAGAAGAGGATATTTCAAGGACCCAAAAGGGTTCCGCTGGGCTTTTGGCATAGCTGCCTTAGAGACAGAGGACATTAAACAGTTGTCTACCTTGCCTGGTCTCTCAGAGGACCCTTCTGTTGTGGGATTGCTGAGGGTTGAAGAACAGCAAGTGCCAATCGCTACCACAACTGTGCACCGGCGGCAATATCGCACCAACCGAGACTCCCTGATTCCCATCCACGAGCTAATTCGTCAACTGGAGAGCCAAGGAGTGATCAGCAAGACCCATTCACCTTTTAATAGTCCCATATGGCCAGTGCGAAAGTCTAATGGTGAGTGGAGACTAACAGTGGACTATCGTGGCCTGAACGAAGTCACGCCACCACTGAGTGCTGCAGTGCCGGACATGCTAGAACTCCAGTACGAACTGGAATCAAAGGCAGCCAAGTGGTATGCCACAATTGATATTGCTAATGCATTTTTCTCCATCCCTCTAGCAGCAGAGTGCAGGCCACAGTTTGCTTTCACTTGGAGGGGAGTCCAGTATACTTGGAATTGGCTGCCCCAGGGGTGGAAACATAGCCCTACCATTTGCCATGGACTGATCCAGTCTGCGCTGGAGCAGGGGGAAGCTCCTGAACACCTGCAGTACATCGATGACATCATCGTGTGGGGTGACACTGCAGAGGAAGTTTTCGAGAAAGGGAAGAAAATAGTCCAAATCCTTCTGAAGGCCGGTTTTGCCATAAAACAAAATAAAGTTAAAGGACCTGCACGAGAGATCCAGTTTTTAGGAATAAAATGGCAAGATGGACGTCGTCAAATCCCAATGGATGTGATCAACAAAATAACAGCTATGTCTCCACCAACTAGCAAGAAGGAAACACAAACTTTCCTAGGTGTCGTGGGGTTTTGGAGAATGCATATTCCAAATTACAGTCTGATTGTAAACCCGCTCTACCAAGTAACTCGTAAGAAGAATGCTTTTGAATGGGGCCCTGAGCAACGACAAGCCTTTGAACAAATTAAACAGGAAATAGTTCATGCAGTAGCCCTTGGGCCAGTCCGAACAGGACCAGATGTAAAGAATGTGCCCTACACCGCAGCCGGGGAGAATGGTCCCACCTGGAGCCTCTGGCAGAAAGAACCTGGGGAAACTCGAGGTCGACCCCTGGGGTTTTGGAGTCGGGGACACAGAGGATCTGAGGCCCGCTATACTCCAACCGAAAAGGAGATATTGGCAGCATATGAGGGAGTTCGATCTGCTTCGGAAGTGGTCGGTACTGAAGCGCAGCTCCTCCTGGCACCCCGACTGCCGGTACTGGGTTGGATGTTCAAAGGAAGGGTCCCCTCTACACATCATGCAACTGATGCTACATGGAGCAAGTGGGTTGCACATCTGTAATTTAGACAGTATCTCAGTGATGCCTCTTTCAGTCATATGTCAGCCTGAAGTCACAGGATGTTAGCGTATAACCAGAATAAAACTTACCAGACAGCATTTACTTCATTCTTACACACCATGAAAGAAAGAGCAGTTCAGAAACAACTCTGACATGACTCCTGCAACAACACCATATTGTTTCTAGAAAACCTTAGCTCCAAAAAGACTTAAGATTGTTCCTTGGACAGACTTAATAACCCTGCTGGTTCTGACCCTCAGGAACACACGATGACAAAAGATCTGTCAGATATATTGGGCCACAGCCACTGAATGCCATAAAAATAAGCAGTAAAACCTTGAAATCAGTAGAGAATTTTACAGGGAGTTGGTGTAAAGATTGTAAAATATGAGTGATGTGTTCACCTACGTGCTGATGCTTTTTTAAGGGATGTGCTTTACCTTGCCTGCAGGTCTGTGGCTGCAATTAATGCTAATGGGAGTCACACAGCAGCAAGCATAGGAGGGGGTCAGGGAGAGGCTGAGGGACAGGAAAGCTCAGGTATCCTGAGCTGGATTTGGAACCTAGATGCATAGGTGTAAATGGAGAGAAGTGGCTTTTCCATATCTGTGCCTGTGTACATGTTATCACACGTTGTTTAGTCATTTAAAAATGTTATGGCATATTTAGATATGCATTTTATATGATTGGTTTGGACACATTGCACAAGATAGTAAATATGTGATATAATAATTATACGATGAGCAGCTTTTATTTATATTTGTATATGCATACATACTTTTAAAAAAATATATTTTACAAGTTTACCCTTTCATATCTACTGATACAGTTTTTCTTAAAAATTTTCTGTATGGGTATGAACATGTGTACAGTTCCAGCTCTTTTTAGCTGGTTCTTTTGGAGATGTCTTTGTGGAGGTGCATGCTCATTTGACACACGGGTTCATATTCTGATGCCCTCAGCTGGTGAGCAGTTCTACTGAACTTTGCTTCCAAGGGAAGGTTAAAAGTGTCCTTGACTTTGTTACTCTTCCAAATATTTCTCTATAGACCTAAATGAGAAGAGCTTGTTCTGCTATTGTGTCTGTAACATTTTTGTGAGCAGGCTGGGGGCTTTGCAAAGATGCAGACATCCGTGCTGCCTTCAGAAGGTCATACTGTGGAGTCAGGGGGCACTATCCCCTTACGGCACTGGATATTAGAGCAGGCTCCGTCCCACAGAATTAAAGGAAATTATTAACTTTATACCAGGTAATATAAAAGTCAGATCTATTCCAAAGATATGGAGTTAGAATAAATCTACAAAATGAACTCCTCTTTCATATGCAAAAATTATTCATCCCAGGTCAAAATTGCCTATGCCTGGTCACAAAATGCCCATTTGAAGCATCAACTTGTTATCCCTTGCAAATATATTAATCAAGCAATAACACCACAATGGCCAATACTCCTAAAGAGAAACCAAAGAAATGTGTCTGTCCATACTGAAGCAAAGACTGTACAGTTCACCTAACGAAGCAAACGGGGAAGAGCACTGCATCATCTAGCTAACAGTGAACTGTGCTGTCCATCCTCTCCGCCCCTGCACAGCACAACCTGTTGTGGAAAGCCACTGTGTCCTTTCCCACAGGTAAACGATGTCCTCTGTGGTCTTCCTGTAAAGAGGGGAAAGCACCACAGCAGTTTTCACTGAAGGAAAGGCACCTTCAGCTTTCTGAACAGTCCTGCATAGGGAGCCAGGATTGCTGCAGTGTTAAGTAGTAATAAAAAATACCTTTCACTCTGTAGTCCCTTTAGAAATTACAAGTGCTCTGGAATTTTATGAAGAAGATTCAGGTCTGTGGTGACTAAAATCTCTTTGTGGAAGGGACTGATTTCTTTTTGAACTTTTTGCAATGCAACAGAGCAAAAAGATGCTCTGTGCTCCCTGGAGGCATTTCAGTCCTGTAACAAAGCCAGAGCCTGCAACATCTTGTCACCTGCAACTGCCTGTTTCTCGATTTTGTTTCTGGTGCCCTCTCTCAGTCCAAGGCTCTATACAAACCAGAGATAGCACAGAGCTGGCTTATAGAGAAAACTCCCCATGTTCTCTTTGTTTCAGCAGATTTTGTTTATTTATTTATTTATCATTCCTTGCTGTTGTGGTTTAGCCCGGCTGGCAGCCAAACACCACACAGCCGTTCGCTCACCCTCCCCCCTCCCTCTCCGGGATGGGGGAGAGAAACGGGAAAGTGAAGTCTGTGAGTTGAGATAAAGACAGTTTATTAAGACAGGGAAAATAATAACAACAATAATAATAATAGTATTAATAGTAATAATGTGTACGAAATAAGTGATGCACAATGCAATTGCTCACCACCCTGTTGACCGATGCCCAGCCTATCCCTGAGCAGCCGGCCCCCCCTCCACCCCGGCTAGCCACCCCTATATATTGTTCAGCATGACGTCAGATGGTATGGAATATCCCTTTGGCCAGTTTGGGTCAGCTGTCCTGGGTCTGTCCCCTCCCAGCTCCTGCTGCATCCCTAGCCTGCTCGCTAGCAGGACAGAGCGAGAAGCTGAAAAGTCCTTGGCTTGGTGTAAGCACTGCTCTACAACAATTAAAACATCAGCGTGTTATCAGCGCTCTTCTCATTCTAATCCAAAACATAGCACCCTGCCAGCTACTAGGAGGAAAATTAACTCTGTCCTACCTGAAACCAGGACAGATGGGTAATATCAAAATGCTGCAGAAAAATCCCCAGATGAGTCAATATTTGTATTCTTCATCATGGTGCTACTGTACAATAGGGTGCTTGGATTGAGTGTTGTTTTGACAGCAGTGGCATCATTCAGAAAGCTTTCCTATTTATGATCATTCATAAGCCCATGACACTTTGCGTAATGCCTCTTTTCTGAGCCATTCCCATCACAGCTCAATGAACAACTGGAAAAAAAAAAAATCCCTGTATTTTCCATTGCCTCTGTGTGTGTGTGCAATAGTTTAATCCAACCCAGAGAAGGGTGCAGTTCAGTCACAGTTAAAGCAAGCCCCGAGGCTATGTACACATGAGCAGAGAGGCAAAGCTTGAGACATAAACCTGAGAAACAAGCAGCCAGGCCTCTAAAAGGCAGGCATCAACATGTATGGGAAAATTGCCCCTGATTCATCCAGGGGGGAATTGGCCATTCCTGGGGCTGAGCCAAAGCTCTTTTGGGGATTGTGACATCTGTTTGCAGCTTTTGCAAGTCAGGACAGCTTGACTTGCTAGAGGTTAATCCATCCATGTGCTTGTAGCTGAAGTCAAGTTTGCAGAACATGTAGTTGAAGGCTTTTCAGATTAGGAGGAATATACTCAAACATAAAGAGGTAAATATCTGGTCCTACTGAAAGTAATTATATTTCCTTTGACTTTGGTGTCATCAGGATATCAACAAAACTATAACTATCCTCCCTAAGGGATTACATGGAGATGTCTGACTATTCCAAACACTGGTGCTTGCCCAAAACAGAGCTTTCTCTCAGTTTTACATCTAACATGAGTTTCACATTTGCATCACGGTCCCAATGACCAGACTTACATTCTCAGTATATACCAGTTGGTCATCAAAAAAAAAAGTGAACGAGAGAGAGAAGTTGCCATCTGATTGCATTTTTTCAGCTACTTTAAGAAAATAATATGAAAAGCTGGCTGTCTCCATTTTTTTTAATTCCCCCAGCATTTCAGTAGAGCAGAATAACTCTGGTTTTTGTTCTTCGCTTGCTTCCTTCTAGAATTATTGAGAATTATTTTAAAGTTAGGTAATAAATTTTACTGTCTTATTAAAAAAAAAAAAGTCAAACCTATAAATCATTGATATTTTCAGATCACCAAACAGGAACTTGGAGAACTCCAGTGATATGTGTTGTTGGTCCAGACATCCTGTGTTTTATTGTTTTAAGATGCTTCTCTTATTCATCTGGTAGTTTTCTAACATGTCTCATGTTAAATTTAACATGCTTCTTTCCTTCATCTGTAGCTTTTTTCTGAGCTACCCTTTGATGATGAAATATGGACCAATGTACTCAATAGTCTTTGGCTAGAAAGTGAAAGAAAGATGTTTCTTGCTAACATCTCCCCTCTGTGGCCTCCTCTTATAGCTCACCTTTCACTTCTGCAGATCCAGCAGAGAGAAGAAATTCAGCAAGCACCAGCATCCCTGGTCATCGGGGTTTAAAACATGAGAACTCTGCACTGAGAGAGGAGAATGAAGCAGCTCCACTTCCAGCCTGTGACATGAATTGAGATCACTGGCTTGCAAAAACTCCTTTCAGCTGCCTGGCCACCTGGCAGTTTCACAGCAGAGCTATTTTCCAAACAAATTCCATCAGGTCACACAACTGTGTTGATTCTCCTTTTTGCTATGCAGAAATAAAGGATGTGAGAAACCACACAGCTTTCTTCTTGCTTCCCCTGGCTTCAAGGGTCCCCACTGCCACTTACCAAGCATTTATTTTTCCCTTGAGAGGCAGAAAAAGATGGAAGAACAAAACAGCTGCTACTTGTTTCAGAAGAAAGCCTTCAGAAGATGCAGCTGACCAAGTCCTAGAGTCTCTGTGTAGGACACACTGATTCAGGCAATGTCTTTTCTGCTTCTCATGAGAGAAAAATACAAAAGCTTGACCACTGTACTCTGTTCTACATAAATCCTACTTGGAACTGAGCAATCCCTCACTATTCCTCTAATATTAGACGCTTAGGACAGGCAAACATCACGTTCAGCTTCCATGATGTTGCTATGGCACAGTACGCATTGTCTCTTGACTGTGTCTGTCATGTAGGTGTTTACCACTGCGTTAGTCACTCCAGTCTCCCCATGGAGTTCTTTCAGGATGTGATTCATTTCATCCTGAAATAAATACCAAAACACTCAGATGAATTGTGCCCCAAAAGCGCGTTTTCCACCCTCATCCCATTGACTAGACAGGGAGCCCAGGATGACCAGTTTGGGTGTTGCCAGTTATGTGGCAGATGTATAAAGTTATCCAAAAGTGGATTGCACTCCTGGTGACACATTTTATTACACTGTGTGAGACCACATGCGCTAAGACTTTATTGTTCTTTCTCTGAAAGTTGTTGGTAGTGGCAAAATAACAGGTTTTCTCAGCATAAGCTGACAGTCCCTGTGGGAACATCCTGTTTCACTAAAAACATGGCACCACAGCTACTTGGCATTTTAAAGGGCAGTGTTACAAAATGATTTTTTTTTTGGAAGAAGGAACCCTTGAGAAAGTTTTTACCCCAAGGAAAGAATATGAGAGGTACAGATGTTGCTGAGGCTTTGATATGGGGTGAGAAAGGAAAGGCTTTTCATGAGAGGTAGATTTTATCTAGCTACAGATGTGCACAAAAAAGGGGTCTATGCATGACCTAGTCATCCTGGCTTCAACCAACATCAGCAAAACTCCAGTCAAAGCAGTAAATTGAAATTAGGAAGTGATTCATCTAATCAAATGTTAAGCGTCAACTCAAGGAAGAAATTAATTTTGCCCTAATGCCCATTAACTGTCTTCTCTAAGTCTCCCTGAACATACTGGGGTATTAGACACGTAGCTGACATGTAAATTCCTTCACTGTAGACACCTATGGTTAGGTTAGATTACTTCTTTCTAGATCTCTTGTATTTAAATTTGAATTAGTCATCCTAGCATCCCTGTATGCCAACAGAAGGAAATATGGTTTACTAGAGACTGATCATCTGACTACGTTGAGTACTACTCTGAGACTGGGATGAATCACTTTCCAGAACTGCTGATATTAGGACACCCCATTTGTCTCCAGAAGGTTGTGCTGTTCTTTCCTCATTTTGTAACTTATACTACACTTTTGAGTTTATTTATACATCTAGGGTGTTTTTCTCTCCTGCAATAAGGAATTATAGAATAGCAGTAGATGAAAACAGATGCAGTCATCCCTGCATGATATGTCATATTGTGCCTCTTTTACACACTAGAAAACTTTGAGGACATCTCTGTCTTTTGAAACATCTTCTGTCCTTATTGCAGCAGCTCCTTGCAAAAGACTTGGTCACTGGTGCAGGAAGGTGACCCTGAACAGTACATCCTCTTGTTCTGTATTTGGAAAGTTCTTGTCCTGGTTATGCCCAGGACCCTTGACTCATGAATATACACGGCTCTAGAATTAATAAATCTCTACATCCTCCAGAGGACAGTCACAATACTTTGAAGGAATTTAGGACTTGTTGCACCCTATTGTACACATTTCACTTTGCAGCACTGCAGGAGAAGATACAAAACAAAGTTGTTGCTATTTGGTGCCCATGTATTTCATGCGAGTACAGTCCTGGGTAGGGCAGAGGGGAACTCCCAAAGGAGTATTTCCATCAGGGCTCTCCCCAGTGCCAGTGAGAAAGGTCCAGAGCTCCTATCCTAATCCCTAACAAGTGTTTTTATTCTAAAATATCCCTTCTTCCAAGCATTATTTCTTTCTGAACACAGCAATGTTATTCCTCGGAATCCCTGCTATATAGATAGGGAAACTGAGACACACAACTTAAGCAACTTGGCCAAACAATGTTTTGATGGACTAGTCCTTAAAATCTCCCAGCTTTCATCTTCTTCATCCTCTATGCGTGTCTCCAGACAAACCTTTTTTTATCCATGAGAAAAGAGCAGTCTCTTTCCCTTTACTTTTACCTTGTATTTGAATAGGACAGAACTGTAGAGAAAGATAGATTCTTCTTAAACTAGTGACATTTGTAAGGAAAAGAGGACGTTTTGTCATAGCCTACTAGACAGGTGATTCTAAGGTTTCACCTTACCATTTCTGGAAAACAAAACTGGAAAACAAAAGCAAAATAAAAAAGAGGGAGTTTGTGGTTGTGTCTTCTTTTTTCCTCCCCACTTACAGACAGCTGGTTGCATGAGTCAAAAGAAACAATCAATGTACTTGAGCAGATATTTTCAAGAGAGCTCTTTTTTTTTTCTTGCTCAGTATTAACGATGACCTGCACTTCCTACCATAATGATTATCTTAAAAGTCTTTTTGGCTTTAAAGAGGTTGTCTCAGCTTTTGGAGTACTTGTCTTGTGAAGGAATATAATCCAAAGAGAAGTCTATTACCTTCAAATTCATTATTCCTTGGTTGTTTTTTTTTTTTGAGACAGTTGATGCCATAAGTTAAACTGCTTGTCTTTTTTTTTTTTTTTTTTTTGCATACTCAACAAGGATAAAAACACATTAGATTTATGGGCATTGTGTGCAGGTTGCTATGACAACCCCTTGAGCCACTGTACACCAAATAACCTTGTCATATGAACATTTATCACAAGCACATCAAGTCTGGTACTGCTCTGTATGGTCTTTGACTAAACAGCAGGATTTTTTTGAATAATAATTGGTTGTGGCCTTTTATGCTATGAGGCAAAGTTAATCAACTTCCAGATTGGAAGTTAACCATAAAACATAATCTGAGCACTCCTCATCATGACTGTGCTACTCAGCAAAAGGGAACTTTGCAAGAAGCACTGCCCCCTTTTCACCATAACTGTGGGTTGTTTCCTTTTATTGCAACCTCACAAAACCTATATGTAAAATGACAGGCTGTGGCTGTGTATGAGTATAACATATTATTGGGCTGTAAATGAAATGTGAATTTTAACTATTAACTCATTTGTGGGAAATAAAGCTTTTATTTTATTTTAAGAAACTTCCTAAAGCCAGAGCCACCTTCTAGTTCTTCACACCCACTTTTAGGTATATTTTTAGGGGAAAGTTGCAGGCTGCACACCTGGTCCTTCAATAGACCATTTGAAAGGCTTTCTTACACATTTAAACTACTTCCTGTGCAACCACAGTTTAAAGAAAATCCAGAAATTTAAGCATGATTCTGATTTATAGTTTCCGAGGGAAAGATTAGTGATCTGTGTAAGTTACTCTAGTAATTTTTATACAACAGTTATATCATAGGTAAACTCCAGCTCATGCATATGACTAGGAATGTTATTATTTTTGTTTGAGAAGAAATAGTATCTTCGGTTATAGGCACAGGAATTTTCAAAGAGCTTACGTCTCTAGTGTAACCCTCATATTTAAATGTTACTATGGGGCATTTTTAGGGCACATTGACTTAAATGCCCAAACTCGACCAACATAAAAGGGCTTTGTAAGTCAGTTTACAAAATAATAGCAACAGAGTAAGCAAGTATTGGCAATATTTTTTTTTGAATAAGTAGGATTAACTGCATTAATTTATATTCTTGCACTTACCTGATTTTTGTTTCCATTTTTTCAAATGATACTTCATTGTATTATAGGCATTCATAAACACTACACCCAAACCAAAATTTGCTGGACTTGTTATAGAGACTACCATTGGCCTTAGATAGACACTGTTAGGAAATAGTGCCTATTTCTTTAACTCGTTTTAAATATTTACTACAGAATGAGATGTGCTTTTCCCTACAAATGGTTACTTTTAGCCATTACTTTCAAGGGAGGGCAGGATGAGATGCAGACACACATATTGAAGATGGCAATATTCAGTTAGATGAATCTTTTGCTGAAAATCTTAAAATCAAGATTCAAGATTGAGTGATTTGCTGGAAATGCCTAAATGCTTTGGTCAAACACAAGTTATTTGTCTTAATCTAGGCATAATGAGGTGGCATTCTCTACCTTTCATTATGCAAAATGAAAGATTAGATGATTTAATCTCACAGATTTGCCATGTAGCCGCCACCCCCCCCCCCCAAATATTTTACATACATTTTACAGATGTAGGTTTCTGGATAGAGTTTGTGAACAATAAATGCTCACTTTATGATTTCCTTATGAGCGCCTTCTTCTACACCACTGCTCACAAAACACCAGCTAAATAAAGAGACTGGATTTCATGAGCCTTTTGCAGAACCTTTATTTTCTTCTATAGTCTAAATGAAGACCTGTTGAATTCTTTGTTTGCAAGTTGAAAAGACCTTAGGGGAATTAGGTACACAAACTCAACTCAGCTGCTTTCTTTTGGGACCTTCACCCTTCATGCATTGCTTCCACCATAATTTTGAAAATTTTCTTTGTTAGTAACCAGATTTGAAGGAAGAACAAGTACCAACTGGTATCACCACATAAATGAATATACATAGGAGTAAAGTGACATTTTTTTTTTTTTTTGAGTCCTTAAGACTTGTTTGTGCCTGAAACAAAACCAGCAGTTTACTGTCAAAAGTTTTCCTTGTTGGAAAGGTTTCACAGATCACTGGCCCACATTCACTTTGTCTAGCTATTTGATTTCATGAAGGCCCTGATTTTTGAGTTCCCATTGTTATCGCAAGTGTGGTAATGACAAGGATGCAATTAATGTACATAATGCTCAAGATGTCAAAAAAATAGAAGGATGAACAACAGAAGATGAATCTGTTTGAGGTCAGCTGCACATTAGACATTTGTGTTTTGTTATACTGTTCTTAGTTTCTGGAAGAAGTGAGTCACCTGTGAGAGCTTGTCCTTCTTCTTTGCCTTTTCATTGCCCTTTGGTTGTAACAACACGCAAAGAAGATCTTTAAACACAGAATCACTTGCAGGAGATACATTGGAATTGGAGATACACTGGAATTAAGTCCTTGTTTACATGTACCAGAGCTGAAGGAGTGTTCCTAGAGCTGTAGTCCTTGTTCATGTACCTTTTTTCCCCCCTCAGAAATCATGCCTAGAGTACTAAGGTATCTATGGCTTAAACAAAAGAATCACTGGGAAAGGATTTCTGCTGCGTAGAATACTAGGAGAGCAAGCTACAATTTAGGTGATTTTTAGATCATCCAAAACTTCAATCTTTGTCATATAGAATGACAGCAGAATACAGGCAGGAAATGAACAACTACCTAGCTAAGTACATAGTAGTTACTGCAATTCCACAAGCTTAAGTTACAGTTATACAATATTCTCTTTAAAGATATATATATATATATTTTAATATTAGGAAACAATCTTAGCAATCTTGGGAAGAGAATTCATACCTATCCTCTCCAGTCAAGTAGATCTCAGAAAAGATTAAGGAAAGCACCTTTAATACATTTCTGGTGGTTTGCCTGGCCCTTTATGCCATTTCATCCCCCATTCAACTGTGACCTTTTTGATTAGACTAGCAATTAAGGTAATAGTGATGGTATTTTTCTGATAGCAATCAGTAGCATCTGGACACAAAAGCAATCCACTTTCTAGTCCCAGTAAAAATGGAAAAACACCATGACTTCAGGGAGCTACTCCTTATGGGGAAGAGACTCATCAGGGAGTATAGCAAGGGGTAGTGGTTTTAAACTAAAAGCAAGCAGATTCAGATTAAAAATTAAGAAAAAGTTCTTTACTATGAGGGTTGTGAGGCACTGGAACAGATTGCCCAGAGGAGTTGTGGATGCCCCATTACTGGAAGTGCTCAAGGACAGACTGCATGGGGCTTTGGTCAACCTCATCCAGTGGGAGGTGTCCCTGCCCATGGCAAGGGTTGGAATTAGGTGGTCTTTAAGGTCCCTTCCAACCCAAGGAGTTCTGTGATTCTTTGATTTAGTACTTTGCTGATACTACTGAGGTGATTTTCAAATAGTAACAAGATTCTTGTGTTAACTACAGCATTATATTGTTTTAATGACTGAATGCTGGATGCGAAGTACAGGGCATTCTCTGATACTTTCACAAAGGGTTTGAGACTTCTTGAGCATTGTGTACCACATTTGGGCTCTGTAGGTCAACCTGCAGAATGCTATTTATAGCTCCTACAATGACATGGCCAATCTCCAACCTACAAGTTTACCAAGAAGACATCAGCCTTCAGAGACTTGAAGAATTTTGGAGACAGAAAAACTCCCAGAATTTAAGACTATGGTTGTCACTGCAAAGATTATAAGTGCTGACCACAGGAATGCAAATTAAGATGAAGTGACATCTGTTTTCTGCTGTCATGGGAAGTGCACTGCTATTTTTCCAGGAAAGTTTATGCTGGAATTCTGAGACATTTAAAAATTGGAATTTTTAGAATCTGTCTATTTTCTGGGTTGTTTTACAGTCCATGTGCTGCATTGTCACATCCTTCCTGAAAACTGGTCATTTGCATTGGTGACTGAAGCTCTAAAGAAACTGGATGAAAGATAGTTCTGCCAGTTTTTGGCAATTTCTCTTAAGAAAATGGGTTTGAATAGATGGTATGTCTGGAAGAAAAGTTGAAAATGCATAGTTAAAATTGTACAGAATACACAACATCATGAAAGGCTAACAAGCAGAATGCATCATAAGAACTATCAAGTTGAAGTGCTTAGACAGCGGCCTAATTTTAAAGAAAAGTTTTATACCAAGAAAAAAAAACACTCCAAAATAGGAGTAAGAATCTATTTTAAGTCATTTCTCTGCAATGAAGTATTTCAGCCTATGATTTATTTTATAGAATTTTGATTTATAGTGAGATTTATCAGTAACTTAATTTCTAGTTAGATTAATAAGTTTTAAAAACATTACTTTCCAATCTGAGATAATAGCTGGACCTATATCCCTTCTCCAATGATCCCAAAACCTCAGAAAACACAGACACTTTCTAGTTACTAAACTTCAAAGATTCTTTTTCCATCTACTCTAGTAAAGGCATAGCTATGTTCAGATAGGAAAGATGCCACATGGAATAGAAGTGAGATGTTGAAGAAGAAAGCATGCCTCCAACATGAGCCTAGACTGAGCCTGGGAAAGAACATTATGGTCACCTTGGGATACTAGATATGCTGGTATAAGTCTGGTGTCATCTCACTGACTTCCAAAGAATTTCATCAGCACAAACTAGAAGAGAACTTGACTCTTTCATGACTAAGTAAGGAGTAGTGCAGAAACTGTGAGACTTACCTAGAAGAACACAATTAAAAAACTAAGAGGAAGGCAGGGAGGAAAAAGAAAAAAAAAAAAAAAAGCAGGACTGGAGAAAGACAGAGAGCAAAGATGCTGAACCCGAGCTGGTAATTTTATCCTCAGAGTTCAGCTACTCAATGGAAAGCTGATTTTACAAGAGGTCACACGGTGCATATTCTCAATTTAAGCACGTAAAAGAATCATTAGTTCTTCTGCCAAAATTATCAAAGAATTTATATAGAGTATTAGGTTTTTCTTTATGTTAAACAAAAGACAGGGCTTTTAGTAAAGAGGACAGAGATGGAAGAAAAGCCTCTGAGAAAGTATGTACTAGAGCCTGAACTGACAAAATATCCATCTGGAAAGCCATCACCAGGGTCAAAGTATAGCTGATAAATCGCTCTTCTGCTGAGCAGCAGCAGATGCGAGAGCCCTGCAGTTCATCTTCCTAGCCATAGAGAAGTCAGCACTGCAAATGCCTGCTGTTTGGATGCATTACATTGGACAAGCTTGGTTGTTTTTCTTCCATCCAATCACCTAGTATGAACACATACATCACGCATAGTGTCATGATACTGGAAACCACCAGTTCTTGAACTGTAACTGTGCTTCTGCACAGAAGAAAGATGTAGGACTAGCTGAGAGCGTAAGGGGTCATGGTACTTGTTATTCTATCTTTCACTGTATCCCATTGCCCCAGGTTCCATAATTTGTTGGTGCACTCTAAAAATTCCTTATGTTTCACCTCAATATCTGAGGGTGTCACCTGTTAATTCCTATAACACATAAATGCATAGAAACATACAGGCTACAGTCTAAGCAATCCCTGTCATCACTATCTTCAATTCTCTTACATTCTTATCCTCTTCTATGAGTCAACTTCCCCCTCATAAACAGGGAAGAGTAAGTATATCCACAAGAACCTCAAAGACTGGAAAAACTTTCAAATAGATGAATAAAAAAAAAAATTCTAGCTTACATCAAATTTCAGTAGAAATCTCTCAATTCACTGTGGTTGCACCTTTGAGAAAGTTTGTAATAATTTCTAGGATACAACTCATTCATCTTCACCATTGTTAACTGTTATTGAAACAGGGCCTGTCTCATCCTGTATCTATGTGAATACACTGCATAGCACAAGAACAACCTGACTTTATGGTGGTCCTTATGGAGGATAACAAACTAATGGATATGTCCACTACGCAAGTTTCACTCATTTCCTTTCTAATTTCTGTTCATCCTTACAGATGCCTCTTGGGTGATAATGGACATTGAGTTGCCATTGCTGACAGCTACTGACATGTTGCAAAAAAAAGTTAACTTATGCTGGGTTTGACAAAAGACCTTGGCCCTAGAGCAGGGCAGGGCAAGAAGACCAATGACTGATGAAAAAGAAAAAAGTAAACAGAACTTTCCCTGTCCAAATTCCCCTGTAGCACCACGAGAAAGTTCCTGTTGACTGTCCCAAGTAGAGGAACTCAGGCAGGTGTTTACTTCAGGGGGGTTTCTGATGTCAGCAGACGGAAGAACAACTAAAAGGCAAGAATAGGCACCCAGAAATATCTCAGTGGAAGGGGAAATACTTTAACAGAAAGCAAGTTTTCATCAAATTGTGACCTTTACCAGTTCTTGTTAGAACTAGTTGGGAACTTATCAAGTAACCAATTTATTTCCCATTGGGAATACTGATTTATCAAGAGTGAGTCACGTGGACTAGAACATTGGTTTTCTTAAGGGATTGCAGAGAAAGGGGTCAGAAGAGTATCATTTTTTTCTAAGCTGTTGAGATGTCTGACTTGATCTTTTTAAATAATTGCAGGCTTCAGTTCAGAACGACACTTCAACAGGATATTCTAGCTGATTTGTAATTAAAAAGATAATTTAAATTGAAATGAAGCATTACTGAATCTTTTAAGTTGAATCATTTCATTATATTTCCTGCCCTTCACATTTGCTAGCTGCAACAGCAAGAAGGATTAGCTGCTATTTGAAGTTTGAAACATTTGGTTGTTAAACCATTCAAAAGCCAACCACAACATCCAGATGTGCTCAGCACTTTGCAAGGACTGTTTTCCCTGAAGACTTAACAATTCAAGCAAGCAGGAAAGAAATACAGACAAATGAGAAGGGAAAGCGGGAGCGTAGTAACATCTTAGCTCAATGTCCTGGTTTCAGTTAGGACAGAGTTAATTTTCCTCCTAGTAGCTGGCAGGGTGCTATGTTTTGGATTAGAATGAGAAGAGCGCTGATAACATGCTGATGTTTTAATTGTTGTAGAGCAGTGCTTACACCAAGCCAAGGACTTTTCAGCTTCTCGCTCTGTCCTGCTAGCGAGCAGGCTAGGGATGCAGCAGGAGCTGGGAGGGGACAGACCCAGGACAGCTGACCCAAACTGGCCAAAGGGGTATTCCATACCATCTGACATCATGCTGAACAATATATAGGGGTGGCTAGCCGGGGTGGAGGGGGGGCCAGCTGCTCGGGGATAGGCTGGGCATCGGTCAACGGGTGGTGAGCAATTGCATTGTGCATCACTTATTTCGTACACATTATTACTATTAATACTATTATTATTATTATTATTGTTGTTGTTGTTATTATTTTCCCTGTCTTAATAAACTGTCTTTATCTCAACTCACAGACTTCACTTTCCCGTTTCTCTCCCCCATCCCGGAGAGGGAGGGGGGAGGGTGAGCGAACGGCTGTGTGGTGTTTGGCTGCCAGCCGGGCTAAACCACAACACTCAACCATCCAAACCAAAAGCTGAAGCATGACTTAGGCCTTCTACGTACTTTTTATGGCCAGTAGAGAGAAATAAGCACCCACACAGCTCAGTATTGGTCCAGGATATGAAAAATATCTACCTACGGGTGAAAAACAAGTGATAAGTTCTTAGTAAGTGATAAAAAACACAGTCTTTTGTTTTAAAGACATTCTCCAAGGAGATGTACCATAGCAACTCAAAAAAAAAAAGACAATTAAAGAGAGCAAACAGTAGCATTACCACAAAGCTTCAAGCTGTAGGTTTGTTTCACTGCTGGATAAAGAGACCTATTCTTAGCTGACAAAGGTTTAGAGCTATGCTCATCTCTCCTACTACTCTTACCAAAAGCATCAGTTAAGATTTATCACAGCTTAGACCTAGAGATTGCTTCTACAGCCCATAGATCAACCTCAGCTCTACTCAGCTGTAGCTTTGTGATTGAGAGTTACTTAATTTATACTAATTATCTTCTTAGTAAAGGCAGGTGAGGTTTGTTTGCTTTTAGTTTCCCAACAGGAATCAAGAATTTACCACAGCTTTCTATAAGACCTCATAGGAATAGTTTTTTATAAACTAAGTAAAAAAGTTGACTTTGCCCCAGCTGCACTGATAAACTGACTTTGGGGTACTGAGTCATCTAGCCACAGAAGCCCTAAATGGCTTGCTAAACGTTGTTTCTGTGGTGCAGGGGCTCTGTCTGTTCCAAACAGAAGTTCAACTCACTGCAGGAGATCTAAACCACAACAAAGCTGAAAAGCTCAGAAACAAGGATTTGCAAAGCTGCTGGGGTGGGGGGCTGGGGGTGGGAGGTCTCTATATTGTTTTACAGACCAAACTACCTAAAGCAACATCCTAATACATGGTAAATTATATACTCCATGAGTCTGATGGCACCAGATTGTTTCCACAGTGGTGTAGGAAGTTCTCCTAGATCCTTCTCTTTATGAAAAACAAACTTTATAAGTGTATTTCATCTCTGAAAGAAAATAACGCAAACTACATATCAGCCTTCCTTCCATCATCATTAACTGTGTTTGCTTCTCATCCTAGATTTTAAATTGTCACAATTAAAGCACGCATGTTGATTTTGAGATATTTCTGATCCCAATAGCTTTACTTCACTTTAGTATAGGGAATCTAAAGCTTTCAAAAGTCTTAACATTTGTGTATACAGTCTTTCATTTTCTAAAAACACAATATTTGACTCTATTTCAAAAATCTTTGATCGATCCAAAGAATTTCAGCAGGTTTGAAAGCAGCCTGTGTCAACTTACTTTTTCGCACTAACTTCCACGTTAATTTAGCCTGCTTTTAGGAGCCATCAAGTTTCCTCTAGCTCCACAAGCATTTCTCTGTAATGAATCACCTGACAGAAAACAGTGAAAACGTGGCTCTTTTGTGTGACTGCTGCAAATTCTCTCTCTTTAAGGGTCATGAGACCACTGTATTTGCTCATTGTGTCTGTCTCTGTCCACCTCTTATCTCTTCTTTTCCAATTAGACTAATTTCTTGGAGCAGGGGCTATATTTTTAACCTGCTTCTGTATAACACCCAGTGCAGCTGGACTGTAACCAGGTCTCCAGTGAACTACTGTCATACCGTACCCTTCCATGGGTGCTCTCAACTAGATCCTCTCTTGGAAAGAGCCTGGCCTGGTGGGAGGCACTGCAGTGGAATAGATTTGATGAACTCATATTCTAATCTTACATCATCTAATGTTTAGTTCAGTTTCTTCAGAGTAGCTGCATTGTCTCTGCTTCAGATCTCCCCAGAGCGGCTATCTTCTCCAGGCATCTCTGTGGAAGCACACATTGCATAGTGCTATAATTCACATGATTGTTAAGATTTAATCCTTCTACTTGCCTTTCCTCCTGCAGAAATTGCACAGTGACTTTACATCCAGGCTGGACCCTTCCAAAGCAAATTCTGTCATAGAGTAAAACAATGAGGTAGCTAAAAGCGTCAGAAATATCTACAGCTATTCCTCAGAGTCCATTATCCAGCATGGAAAAACCTACATGAGTACTGGATGCTCTGAAGTTAGCACAGATCTGGTGTTGGGTTGAACTGATATCAAAGAGTGTATTCTTTGGTGTAGGGAACAATAAATTCATGGTCTCTTTTGTGCTCTGACTCACTACAATATCACTTCAATGACAGCAGATTTCTCAAGCTATTGAGAGTGTGAATAATTACTTTAGTGACTACAAGTTTGTATGTCAGAAGTACAAGCCCCTGCCTCTAGTTACTTCTGCTGACTTCAGTGGCTCATTGTGACCTGCCATATCCTAATGGAGGACAAGCATCTTTGTCACTGATGGATGTGCATTGATCTGTGATTTGGGTTTCCTCAATTCTGTACAACTGCAGCAGTGATGCAGAGCTCAAATACTTTGTTTCTTCCTCGTATCACTCATGGTCTGGCAATAGCATGGTTTTTAGTTTTTAATCTCTCCTATAACCAAGTGAGGTTTCTATTAACAAATTTTATAGATCAAGTGACTATCATTCTTATGGATAATTTGGCATGGAAAATGGCAATTTGTTATTTCTCTACATTGCTCAAGAAGTTGTTTAAAAGGCTGGAAAGAAAAAGGCAAGGCAGGACAAGGCAAGGCAAGGCAAGGAAATGAAGTAGAGCACGTCTAATTATCTTGCCTTACTTTCTGACAACCCTTTTGTCCCCTCATATCAGAAGGGATTGGGGTTTGACCCCAGAGCATAGCAAATGAAGAAACAAATGGTTTCCCACACAACAGTTTCTGAAGATGATGTTCTCTAGTAAGATTGGATGGCTGATGAATGCCAAAAACTATGAAGATGAATCTGCAAACGTTGACTATTCAGGGTAGAAATTGCAAGCCCTGATAACTGCAGAGTGTTTTATTTCTTAAAGCTTTTAAAATTCTATAGCTCATTTATGTTCCAATAGAATTAAATATGTGATAATGTAGTGTTCTTAATTGCAGTCTTCAGAGCAAATCCTGCCCTTTCTAAAGAAGTATTGCTTTGATACAGAAATAATTAATGAAGAATTATAATTTAGAAGAGACCATCTAATCTGATGTGCATAACACCAGACCACAAAACCTTGCTATCCGTATCTATACCAAGCACTTAATTGAGTTTAAATAATAGTTTTTCTTGAGCTCATTTTCAAGTGGTGGAGGGTCCTCCATACATCCAGTTAAGCTGCTTCAATAGTTAATTATCTTCAGAGTCAAAAAATGTATGCCACATTCCTACTCTGTGTTCACAGTAGCTTTGTTTTAAACTACCAAATATCATTAAGCTTCACTCTGCTAAATTAAAGAATTGTCTGCTTTCTAAAATCCTTTCTCAACATAGATATTTGTAGACTATAATCAATTCACCTCTTAATCTACTCCTGGATAAGCTAAATAGATTGAACTTAAATCTCTCACAGTGAGACGTGTGTTTCAGACTCTAAGTCATGCTTGTAAATTGTTTCTGAATGCTTTCTGATTCACCCACATCCACTTTTGAAGTGTGGAAACCCGCACTGGGATACCACCTTCCAGTAACAGTTGCCAGCATGACAAGAAACATTGCCTCCCTACTATATTTGATAACTCCTCTGCTAAGATGTTCAGGATTGCATTTGCCTTCTTAGTGACAACATTAGGTACCTATATGGACATGACTACCTACTTGACCACAAAGTTTATTCAGGACACCTGTTTCTTTTGTATTGTCCCTATATCTTTAAGAACCAGTATATGATTGTCCCAGTACAAATTTTCCTCACCTGATACAATGTTTTTGAATATCCTCTGCATGCTGATTTGGGCCCTTGGGTTGCAGAGACTTGCAATTGAATGGAGCTTGAGGAATCCTCCTTTCTTTCTCTATTTTGTGGGAAGCCAATGAAGTCACAAGTTACACCCTTCCAACACATTTCTTAGCTAAAAGCCCCAGACTCCAGGGTCTGTGAATCCTTATCTCCTATCCTTTGAGACTACCACTCGTCTCCAGTACTTCTACAAGGAGTGCACCTGCAGAGCTCATTGCAGTGTTGTGATACCCTAACTAGCTTTCAGAAACATCCAATTCGCTGCAGACACTGACTGTAAAGCAGCAGCAGGAGGTAAATTCAGTAACATGAAGTCACCTTCTGATTTCTTCTTTCTCTCCCTGAAGAGATTATTCTTGCCAAGAAAAGTACTTTGTGAGAGCTAAGTATTTACTGCTCTTTCGAGATCCAATTCTGTTTCAACTGACCCTGTTTACATGTCCCTTCTCATCCCCATTTATCTGGCAAATTTCCCAAATTCTGTTGTGGGAGAATAAAGGCATCTGTTTGTTTTGAATGAGCAATTGTTGAAATTCTACAAAAATGCAAGGAACAGTGGACAAAAGAAAGGGTGAGAAGAGAACTGAAGTTCAGAATGTTTCATGAAAGCCCTCCACTATTTAGTGTCATTACTAACTCTACAACCTGCGGCAATTTATTAAGAGTTTGAAAAAGCAGCTTAGAGAGCAGGATGTGAAGATTTCCATTGGAAATAGATGACTACTTTAAAGGTTGCAATCGGTTTCTAAAGAACAGGCTAGATGAAAATTGTGAGAGGTGAATAGCTACTGAAATCTGTGGGCTGGGGGAGGGGGAGAAAATTGCCACCTACTTGAAATAAATAGCTCTTCTAAAATAATGGGTTTTAAACTTTAAAATTGTTTTGTTCTGTGACATACGGAAGGATGTATTTAGAGTTGTTTTCAACTTCTCCAAACAGGAGACGTTTGCCTGGGAAATAATTTCCATATAAAAATATGATAATGTAATTATTCTAACTGGTATTTTCTATAATTTGATGCCCTATTCATAATAATCTCTCATATTTTGCAGTAATGTTAGCTATCTGTATAAACTCCATCTGTGCTACAAGACAAAGAGGACTTTAATAGAAATTGAGCACCAAATCTTTCCACTAGCTTTTGCTTTAAATTGATGCAACGAACTCATTCCAGAAATGCCAGAAACCAAAAGGGTTATGGTTGCTAATATTACTAATGGGAATTCAGTTGATTGATTCATCCCAACAGTAGGATTTTTTAAGTGACATATCCGTAGGTGATGGAGTGATTTTTGCTCTCTTACAGGGCATTAGACAGAAGAGATTTAGTTCTGTTGGCTGTGAAGACCATTTTTGCTGTACACCCATGCTTACTCTTTTCACTTGGGTCTCACAGATCTTGCTCACTTGCCAAATCAGTAATTTAGTAATTCTTCCTAGCCTATATCTCACCTTCAATCCCATCTAATACAAGGCAAAATATCCAGTGATATCAAGGTACATTTCATTATGTTGAATCAGAGTTTTCCAACAGAGAACCCTTCTTCTGGAAAATACTTGACCAGCATTAGTACACCTCTTCTTCCCCTTAGTCCAGAGCAGAAGGACTCTGACAAAAAGTCCTTTCAGAAGTGGTTTTCTGTTCTTTCCTTTTTTTTTTGTCAACATATTTAACCCCACAGGAGTTTTTTCTAGGATGATGTTCATTCCATATCTTCATGGAAAAGGAAAATACAGTTAGCAGCATTTCACGAGACAATAATACAGGAACAGCAAGTCCTATGTCAAGGGCAGACAGCAGCAGAGCGAGGGGTCTGAATACAGATCTCTTGTAGTTAGATCTCTGACCACTAAACCAGGTTTCAACTTCGGACTTGGTAAAGCTCTGAGCTCTCTGACTGTGCAGTCAAGGCAGAGATCATTCTGCTAAGACTTAAAGACAGAGCAGCATGACAACCACCTGCAAATCCACTTGCTGACCCAACTAGGAGTGTCCTTTCTCCTACTTGTGCCCTGTGCAATCACATAGAAGACTATGGGAGGAGGTAGCTTGTTGCCCTCTGAGGAGTGCTTAATAAAAAACAAAGTCCTGGCCACTAGAAACACTAGATGCAGTGTGAACACTTGAGAACAGGCATAGTCTCACTAAATTTAACAGTCAAGGTTTAAAGACAGGAAAGCATGAATTAGGCTTTTGTTTTTTTTCCCAATAATAAATAATATAAATATAAATAATAATATAAATATAAATAACAAATAATAGCAATACATATTATATATTATATATAATACAATATATTATACTTTATATATTATAATATATAATTGAAGGGATGCAAGACACGGACTCCTGATGGCTCTTGAACAGGAGACATTTATTGCCATTTTTCACTACTACATATACTTTCCTTGTAGCCCCACGCCCTGTCCACGTGCCTGAATCTGTCATACAATTGGTTAGAGACCCTCAGACACGCTCCTCGAGCCAGCCAGCAATTGGCCACTGCCCAAAGCTCATCTTTAACACTGTAGCCAATTTACTTTATCTCGACCTTGCTCAAGTTTTTGTTTCTACTGCTTACTTCCTCATTATCTCTTAATTCAGGGATGTGTGAAACAGCACAAAGCTCCCTGTGAATTCCTTTCCCACAATTCCCCCTTTTTTATTTTCAATCAACCAAATGCTTTCTATAGATTTTTCTATCAATCACCGCAGACACTGCAATAAGCAAGGTACAATAAGCAACGGGGTGAAAATCACATGCAGAACTACGATTGTAAAGTAGCGTGCCTACTAGAATCTACATCAGTCAACAAGCCACTAAGTGCTAGGAATGTTGCTTCACAGCGATGCTGCATCTCACTCGCACAGCACAATCACACAATCACGCAAAGAGGCCTCTTGTACTTCTCATTCATACCACAAGAAAATATCACTTAAAATAATTTGTCCGCGGCTTCAGGAGGTCCTTGTCTACTCCCGTGGTGAGCGGCTGAGAGTGGAGACCCCTCCGAGGAAAATGCTCGGGGTGCACCTAGGGGTGTCCGTTCCACAGTCGATCCCACAGCCGAGCAGAGCGGCTCCTGGCGCAAGGAATGATGCTATTATAGTTTTGTATAATTACACCAAAGAGATGCATTGCAATAAGGAGCAAGTGTGGTGTTGACCATTTGTTTCATGATTTGTTTTTTCGCCCGAGCAATTGAACCTTATACATGCTGTTGCTGTTACACATCCCAGGTGTTGTGGTTTAGCCCGGCTGGCAGTCAAACACCACACAGCCATTCGCTCACCCTCCCCCCTCCCTCTCCGGGATGGGGGAGAGAAACGGGAAAGTGAAGTCTGTGAGTTGAGATAAAGACAGTTTATTAAGACAGGGAAAATAATAACAACAACAACAATAATAATAATAATAATAGTATTAATAGTAATAATGTGTACGAAATAAGTGATGCACAATGCAATTGCTCACCACCCGTTGACCGATGCCCAGCCTATCCCCGAGCAGCCGGCCCCCCCCTCCACCCCGGCTAGCCACCCCTATATATTGTTCAGCATGACGTCAGATGGTATGGAATACCCCTTTGGCCAGTTTGGGTCAGCTGTCCTGGGTCTGTCCCCTCCCAGCTCCTGCTGCATCCCTAGCCTGCTCGCTAGCAGGACAGAGCGAGAAGCTGAAAAGTCCTTGGCTTGGTGTAAGCACTGCTCTACAACAATTAAAACATCAGCATGTTATCAGCGCTCTTCTCATTCTAATCCAAAACATAGCACCCTGCCAGCTACTAGGAGGAAAATTAACTCTGTCCTAACTGAAACCAGGACACCAGGATATCTAATTCCTGTGGCTCTAGGGGCGCTTGCAGCAAGTAGACAGTCCAGTCTTTGTTATCTGCCGGGTTCCCCACCAGACATGTCGTAAACGGGTCGTTAGCACTAGCCTGGGACAGGCACATCGCTTCTTGTTCTGTCATGTTGGCGAGGGTGACCCAGATGTTGCAGCGTGGTTGGATGGAGACCCTGGGCTGGCAATAACCGATGACAGCGGCGATTGTGAGGAGGAGGCCAACTATGGCCTTATCCCCCTTGCTGGTACCCATCTTGGTCCGTGACCTGTGGAGACACAAGCATACCCTCGACCCCAAGTTATTAGAGGCTGGGGTCCCTCCCAAAGACCTGTATTTAATTTTTTTTGCCATTACTAAGGCCTGCTCTGACTGTGGCACCCGTGACAGCGTGGAATTCATATTTTTTAATGTTTTACTATGGGTGGTACCTCTTTGTGAGGAAAGGGTAATGATAGGTGAGTCATTACGTAAAGTGCCTTTCCCAACCTGTTCTGTGGTGTTTCCTGGGTGTCTCCCCCTTTTTGTTTATTTGGCAGTGCTTTCAAGGTGCGATGTGTGTGCTCAACAATGGCTTGACCCGTGGGGGAATGAGGAATGCCTGTGATGTGTCGGATACCCCAAGTTTGAAAAAAGGTTTGAAGGGAGTGACTAGTATAGGCGGGGCTACTGTCGGGTTTTATTTCCTTTGGGATGCCTAGCGCTGCAAAAGCGACACGGAAGTGAGCCTGGACATGGCGACTAGTTTCACCCACCGCAGCTGTCGCCCAAATAGCACGAGAGAAAGTATCTACCGATACGTGAACATATTTCAAGCGACCAAATTCTGGAATATGCGTTACGTCGGTCTGCCATAACTGTAAGGACTGTAGACCTCTATGGTTTACCATTAAAGATGGGGTCGAAACATGTTGTTGACAGTCAGGACATGTTTGGACAATCAATTTGGCATCAGTGATCGATATAGTGAATTGTTTCGCCAAGACTTTGGTGGATTGATGGAAAAAGGCATGGGATAACCGTGCTTGCTCCAGCACCTTAGGCACCAGGGCAGTCAGGGTCATATTAGTTAGCTGGTCAGCACGTGCGTTACCCTCTGCAAAAATACCAGGTAACGTGGTGTGGCTCCGCATGTGAATAATACAATATGGGTGCACTCGCTGCTCTACCAAAAATAACAGCTCTTTAAATTTTAAAAACAAGTTTTCCTTTGGGATATGTCTCAAATGTGCCCTCTCAATGTGCTGAGCGACACTTAAAGCATATTGCGAGTCCGATACAATATTCAAAGGTACTAGTTGTTTTTTTTTGGGGGGGGTGTCTTTTTTTCCTTTTTTCTTTTTTTCTTTTTTTTTTTCATTTTTTTCTTTTTTTAATCACATTTTCATTGAGAGTGCAGCACAGATACTTTCCCTGAAACAATTACTTCAAAACATTTATGAACATAAATTGTCAAATATATGCTAACAAATTTACTTAAATACATACATTTAAAAAAATCTGAAAAACAAATATTTAACAGCCTAAGATGCATTCACAACGTAATTTCTCCATCATTTATGGTTTTTATCTCTAACACAAGAGGACACAATTCTGAAAATCTGCATATATTAAGGTATCACAGAGCATAGAAAATATATGAAAATATCTACTAGCATTTGGCACAATGCAAATATTCTACCCCAAGAGAGAGAAACAGTGTAATCTTTTGAGCTACACAGATTGTTATTCACGCAAATTGTGACGTTACAACAGCAACTCTTGTTTAGTTGGAAAAACCCAAAGGTGGTGAGCAGGGGACACGGTGGTTTGTGAGAAAGCATGTTTAGGTACTTAGCCGTCTAATTTAGCTGGATAAGGAACAACGGAATGTTTTCCTGTTGTTAAACATTGCCATCCGTGTCGCTGGCACACAAATTATTCGTACTGGAGCAAACAATTTGTGAATAGCATATGCCAACAGAAATGTGCCTGTACCAGCAGCCCTTTAGACTGCAGCGATGATTCACTGAAACCAAGTTTGAAGAGAACTGCAGTCATATCCACACCACTTGACACAGCCAGGTAGAAGATTCCTAGAGATACTAATGAAATTCCAACATGGAATGAAACCCCTACAGCACCACATTCTTTGAAAACTTTTTTCAGCTGCTGGGATTTATTGAGTTTGTGTTCACTGCTGAGATCTGTGGCTGCCTTTTCAGGGGATCCACCCACATCCTTGGCCGAGCTGCCGGCGGCGGCCCGCAGCGCCAGCAGAGGGGCCGGCGGGCTGAGGGCGGAGGGGGCCGACCCGGGGCGGGGGGGGCAGCAGCGGCGGCGGCGGCGGCGGCGGTCGGCAGCGAGCGGGGAGGCGGCGGCGGCGCTTGCGGCCGTGCGGGCTGTCGCGGAGCGGGGGCGGTGCGCGGCTCTGCCCGGCCTCGCAGGGCGGACAGAGCGGGGGCCCGCGGGGCGGCGGGCCCGGGCGCAGCAGCAGGCGGAACATGGCAGCGCCCGGTGCGCGCGGGCGGGCGCCCAAACCGGAGAAACGTAGCAGCCGGCGGCGAGGCGGGCGGGCGGGTGCCCGGAGCTGACAGTGGGGCGGGCGGCGGCGCTGGCGGCAATCGTACGGCACCAACAATTGACCAGTCATAACATTTTCTAACAGTGACTGAGTAAATGGTGCGTGTAATCCATATGTAGTCACAGTCTTTCTTAATTCTTTAATTAGGTCCCAGGGGAAGGCATTATATTCATTTGGACCGTTGGGTCGCACCTGCACTGGGGAGCCCTTGTTTTCGCAAAAATTTCAATAGCTTGCTTATTACCTTAAACTGATCTTTTTTTACTCCCCTATTAGGAGTTGCGTTAGTAGTTTCACTATAGCCTCTTCCTCTGCTGAAAGGCTAGCTCTCATGATCAATGCCCAGCCGCTCACCTGTCCTTCAGGTGATGTCCCAGGGTTCCCAGGTGATGTCGGGGTCACCGTTTGAAGGGATGAAAGACACGGACTTCTGATGGCTCTTGAACAGGAGACGTTTATTGCCCTTTTTCACTACTACATATACTTTCCTTGTAGCCCCACGCCCTGTCCACGTGCCTGAATCTGTCATACAATTGGTTAGAGACCCTCAGACACGCTCCTCGAGCCAGCCAGCAATTGGCCACTGCCCAAAGCTCATCTTTAACACTGTAGCCAATTTACTTTATCTCGACCTTGCTCAAGTTTTTGGTTCTGCTGCTGTTTTCCTCATTATCTCTAATTCAGGGACATGTGAAACAGCGCAAAGCCACCTGCAAATTCCTTTCCCACAAGGGTGGGTGGAAGCTTTCCCTTCAGTATCTGCTACTGCTACTGTGAACATAGTAACTAAAGTAATTCTAGAACAAATAACTCCCAGGTATGGAATTGTTGAAAATATTGACTCTGATCAAGGAAATCACTTTATGGCAGAAATATTGCAAGGGCTAATGTGGACTCTAGGAATCAAGTGGAAATTTCACGCTCCTTGGCATCCTTCCTCTTCTGGAAGGGTGGAGTGGTTGAATCAAACAGTAAGGAAGCAATTGACTAAGGTCTGGAAACTCAGCTTCCCCAAACGAAGTCCTTACCTTTGGCACTTCTCCGAATTCAGACTGCACCAAGAAAAGACGTGGGAGTTTCACCATATGAAATATTATTTGGATTGCTGTACATGGACAAAGGGAATGAATTACCTCAAATTGAGAGAAAAGATGCTTTTCTTAAGAACTATATACTCGGGCTGTCGTCCTCTTTGTCATCTCTCAGGACCCGTGGATCATTAGCTCAAACCCCACCCTTGGAAGTCCTGATCCATCAATTCTGAGCAGGAGATTGGGATCTGATGCGAACATGAAGAGAACTGAAACTGCAACCTGAGTGGGACAGACCGTCCCAAGTGCTCCTGACTACTGAGACGACAGTAAGAACGGCTGAGAAAGGGTGGACTCATACCTGGGTAAAAGCATCAGTTAACCCTGATACCTGAGAGACTTCATTAACAAAGACTTTTAAGGTTAAAACTGTTAAAACTATCTATTGTAAACCTTTAACTTCTCCTTAGAAGAAATCTTAATGAATTAATGAGTAAAAGGGATTGAATTACACAGAATTGGAGTGTTTCCAGGGAACGCTCCCTGGAAGTGGGAGAAAGGGGGGTGTTTAATCCCCACCAGAAGAATCCTTATTAGTTTGTGATTTTTATTGTCTTTCTTAATTATTATTTCTCAATTATTATAGGGGTGTATATATACATAGAAATGATGTATTTTAAGTTTATCTTAGTAATACCTATTCTCAGTGGATTAGTGATAGGCTGGAGGGAAAAATCGGCATTTGCAATTAATCCAGAACATCTCTTGAGTTCTATCTCGAAATAATTGTTGGATTTGCACCCAGATGCCTAGAAAGACTGAAAAGGCCTTGTCCCTGATTGCTATTTCCGGCAGCAACTGTGTCTGGATTCTCTAGACTTCTAAAAGTGACAGATCATACTCAGTCCCGGGAAGGAATAGATTTTGAAGGTGAGCTCCCTACACATAGTCCTGGCTACAATATACTCTGTTATCAAAGGTGCTTTTTAAACAACAATGATAGAAACTCAGGGGGCAATAGTACTGACCCTGGGTGTGGAAACATCCATGAAGTAGGGAATAATCCATGCTGTACCAAATATGGTAGCCACGGGGATGCTAATATACATAATGCGCACCAGATACAACATGAGAATCCTGTAACCAGATGGCCTGTCCCGAATGGCAAGGGGTGGTACTGCCTATGTGGCAATAGAGCCAGGAAGGTGTTGCCCCTAGGATGGAAGGGAGCTTACACCCTGGAGGCAATAATTCCAAATGTAACTATTATTGAAGACCCACAAAGCCAAAGCTCCCTTGAGACCACACGCAGAATTAAGCGGACTCCAAATAATCCTTTAGTAAAATTCTCTAGCATTTCACAGTTTTGCAAGGTGGTTTTTACCTTGGTTAGGGGTGAGTGAATTAGAAAACACTATTGTAAATATCTCACCTATAATTGAAGAACTAGAAAATAAGTTTGATAAGTTTGCAAAAATAGTACTCTAGAATCAAATAGTATTAGATCTATTAATAACCTCATAAGGAGGAGTGTGCAGTGTAATTAATACTAGTTGCTGTATACATGTAGATCAAATGGGATGAATTTGACTGATCTCAAAAATATTTGAGAAAAAAAAAAACACAACACCACAACAATATCCTACATAGAGTAGCTCAAGATGACACTTCCTGGGGATTGAGAAACATTTGGGAGAAACTAATTTCGTGATTACCTGAAGAGAATTGGCTCAAACAACTATTTGTTGGTATTGTAATAATAATGGCATTGTATATCTATCATCCCCTGTGACATCCGAAGAAGAATATTGCACCTTAATGTTGGAAAAACTCAAGAGTGCGGAATGTGAAGAGGTGCAAAAACAACAATAGGAGTAAGAAAAGAAGAGGGGGCTGCAAGTGTGAGAAACTAAGTTGTGTTTTTGCAGTAGGGAATTACTTTTCTGTATTCCAAGGTAGTTGTGTAGTCATAACAAGGAGAAATGCTAAGTAGATAAGTGGACAGTAGAAGGCCTCCCTGTTCCACAATAAGGTAGAAGCTTGAGAAAAACAGGATGAGCAGTGTGAGAACAGTAAAACAAAGATCAAAAGTTCTCAAAACATAAGAAAGGAGAAATTAAAGGGTTGAAAAAAAGAAAAAATGTACATATATGGTATAGAGGAGCGTCGAGTAGATTGTGAACCTGTAGTACTCAGCCAATGAGGAAACAGGGGAAGTGATCAGGCGTTGGGTAATAGGGAATAAAAGGTTATGATTTGTTTACTAAAATGCACGCCTGATTGACAAGACGCCTGCCATTGCAATCGCGAATAAAATAGCTTCACAGAAGATCCTGTCTGAAGAAAATTATTTGAGATTTTTCTCACATATAACACATTTATTTCACTCAAAAAATAAGAAAATTTTCTCAGTTCTGTTTTTTTTTAGTTGAATTTGATCATGACCAGTTTTCACATCACAACCTAGAAAGCGTGACTCTAAGTAGACATTTTTTTATTTAATGGTGAAGTCATAAAAAACCAAGTAATTTAGTTTATTAGGGATAATAAATAGGGATGCAGACTTCACCAGTCTGATGTACTTTAGGAATAAACTTATTCCTATGTAAAACAAACAAACAAACAAAAAAGGACAACAACAAAACCCCCTAGTGATGGATAAAAGCTACTGTCTGCAGAGTCCTTACAACTAACTGCAAACACTTTGGATTATACAGAACTGTGGTGGTTTTACTGGGGCGGGCAGCCGAGCTCCAGCACGACCGCTCTCTCACTCCCCCTCCTCAAAGAGGAACAGGGAGAAAATACGATGAAAAGGGCTCAAGGGTTGAGATAAGGACGAGGGGATCACACAGTAATTATCGTGACGGGCAAAACAGACTCAGCATAGGGAGACAGTAAGATTTATTGCTTATTACTAACAAGCTAGAGAAGTGAGAAATAAAGGTAAGAAACCAAAAGCACCTTCCCCCCCATCCACCCTCTTCCACCTCCTCCCCCCGAGCGGCGCAGGGGAATGGGGGAATGGCGGTTATGGTCAGTCTATAGCGCTTCTTCTCTGCCGCTCCTTCTTGGTCACTCTTGTCCCCTGTGCTGTGGGGTCCCTCCCACAGGATGCAGTCCTTCCTGAACTGATCCGGCGTGAACTTCCCACAGGCAGCAGCTCTTCAAGAACTGCTCCAGATATGGGTCTGTACCACGGGGTCCATCCCTCAGGAGGAAACTGCTCCAACCTGGGTCCCCCACGGGCAGCAGCTCCTGCCAGGTCACCTGCTCCTGCGTGGTCTCCTCTCCACGGGCTACAGGTCCGGCCCGGAATCTGCTTTGGCAGGGGTCTTCCACAGGCTGCAGCCTCCGTCGGTGCAGGTTCACCTGCTCCACCGTGGTCTCCTCCACAGGCTGCAGCATGGAACCCTGCTCCACCGTGGTACTCCATGGGCTGCAGGGGGACAGCCTGCTTCACCATGGTCCTCACCACAGGCCGCAGGGGACTTCTGCTCCGGCACCTGGAGCACCTCTCCCCCTCCTTCTTCTCTGACCTTGCTGCCTGCAAGGCTGTTCCTCACTCCTATCACTCTCCCAGCTGCTGTGTGGTGCAGCGTTTTTTTTTTCCCTTTCTAAAATATGCTCTCAGAGAGGCGCAAACAACATCACTTACTGGCTCAGCTCTGGTCAGCAGTGGGGCCCTTACCTAACATGGGGCAGCTTCTAGATCCTTCTCACAGAAGCCACCCCTATGGCCCCCTGCTACCAAATCCTTGCCACGTAAACCCACTACAAGAACCTAACTAAAGCTTTCTCTTATCTCTTATTCTTGAACTCATGACAAAATTTAATTAATATCCTCAACTTTGTTTAAATAATTGCAGTCTCGATGATGTCTGTGAATATGAGACAGTTTACACCAACTGAAAATCTGGCCTTGAGCCTTTGGTAAACATCCCATATCTTCAGTCAACCTAACCTTTGCTATGGAGCTTATTAGTGTTTAGGATGTACTAACAACCACAATGCTGAGCATGGCCAACTCTGTGAAAAGCAATCAGTTTGCAAGGCAAACATTATCCTCAGTGCTTTGTTTTGCCAGGAACGAGGGTAAATTGAAAATGGTGGTGTTTGTTGTAAGGTTGTTGTCATTAAGAAAATCATCATAGGTTGTGGATATGTTGTGGTTTAACCCAGCCAGCAGCTAAGCACCACACAGCTGTTTGCTCACCCTCCCCCCTCCCTCTCTGGGATGGGGGAGAGAATCAGGAAACTGAAGCCTGTGGGTTGAGATAGAGACAGTTTATTAGGACAGAAAAGAAAGGAAAATAATAATAATGATAATAGTACTACTACTAATGATGTGTACGAAACAAGTGATGCACAATGCAACTGCTCACCACCCGCTGACCGATGCCCAGCCTATCCCCGAGCAGCCGGCCCCCCCCACCCCGGCTAGCCACCCCTATATATTGTTTAGCATGACGTCAGATGGTATGGAATACCCCTTTGGCCAGTTTGGGTCAGCTGTCCTGGGTCTGTCCCCTCCCAGCTCCTGCTGCACCCCTAGCCTGCTCGCTGGCAGGACAGAGCAAGAAGCTGAAAAGTCCTTGGCTTGGTGTAAGCACTGCTCTACAACAATTAAAACATCAGTGTGATATCAACATTCTTCTCATCCTAATCCAAAACATATCAGCCTACCAGCTACTAGGAGGAAAATTATCTCTATCCTAGCTGAAACCAGGACAATATAGAACAAATAATTTTATATTTTCATCATCTTCCCATGTTATAAGATTACCATATTGGAGCACTCACAACACTGTCCATCAGTCAGTCTCCCAAAAACTGTATCTGGCTTTAGACAAAAGAGGAAAAAAGGCATGTGCTTTGAGGACAATCAAATTTACAAAAAAAGTGGTGGAAAAAAATAAGTGCTGGGGAAATAAAAATACCTAAATGATTGCCCTTGTTGTGTAGAAGAAAGCAGACCCTAATGAACATGCAGTTGGTTACTGCACTCACACTGACACATGCCCATGTTGTGCCTCTCTAAACTGGGCACCCCATGTCCTGGCTCTTGTTGGGGGAAGGAGGCCTCTGGAAAAGCTCATGCTGCTCATGAAATATGTTACAGAATCACAGAATCACGGAATCATCTGGGTTGGAAGAGACCTCCAAGATCACCCAGTCCAACCTCTGACCTAACACTAACAAGTCCTCCACTAAACCATATCACTAAGCTCAACATCTAAATGTCTCTTAAAGACCTCCAGGGATGGTGACTCAACCACTTCCCTGGGCAGCCCATTCCAATGCCTAACAACCCTTTCCGTAAAGAAGTTCTTCCTAATATCCAACCTAAACCTCCCCTGGCACAACTTTAGCCCATTCCCCCTCGTCCTGTCACCAGGCACGTGGGAGAATAGACCAACCCCTACCTCGCTACAGCCTCCTTTAAGGTACCTATAGAGAGCGATAAGGTCGCCCCTGAGCCTCCTCTTCTCCAGGCTGAACAATCCCAGCTCCCTCAGCCGCTCCTCGTAAGACTTGTTTTCCAGACCCCTCACCAGCCTCATCGCCCTTCTCTGGACTCGCTCAAGCACCTCGATGTCCTTCCTGTAATGAGGGGCCCAAAACCGAACACAGTACTCGAGGTGCGGCCTCACCAGAGCCGAGTACAGGGGGACAACCACTTCCCTAGTCCTGCTGGCCATGCTGTTTCTGATACAAGCCAGGATGCTGTTGGCCTTCTTGGCCACCTGAGCACACTGCTGGCTCATATTCAGCCGACTATCAACCAATACTCCCAGGTCCTTCTCTGCCAGGCAGCTTTCTAACCACTCATCTCCCAGCCTGTAAGCGCTGCTTGGGGTTGTTGTGCTCCAGGTGCAGGACCCGGCACTTGGCCTTGTTGAACTTCATAGTTTTGGCAGAAGGAAGGAGTAAGCCTCCCAGTCCCACTCCCCAGGGTAAGGCTGGGGAGGTTCCTGCTCACACTGGGAACAAGAGACTTTGTTTTGATTTTTAGAGATTTTTATTTAAAATGTTTATCATTCCACAGGGGATAAGAAGATATACATAGAGTGAGGGGATTTTTTTCCCTTTTTCCTATTTATTTTTCTTCAGTACTTCCTCCCTTGTGAATAACACCTCTTCAGGTGAAATAAAATTCCCCCCTTGGTCTAACACACTGGAATTTTGTTGGAAACAAAGCATCTGAAGTTGTTTCCATTTTATTTCTTTCTCTCCAAATGGTTTGCCCATACATTTTAGGAAGGCAATCCCTTTTATGTTGCATAGCACATCCTCACTGTCAGCTACAGTGTGTGCACTTTATTAGAGCATTTTTTCCACCTAGATATAATGGCACCAATTAAATTACCTTGCAGCCTGACCTTAATCTGGCAGGAATGATTATTCCATGAAACAGTTAGGGCTCTAATTGACATGGAGTGCCTGCAAAATATGTCTTTTGCAGCAGACCCTGTCAAAGTCACATTGATATGCTAATACCTATAGCTGGCAGAATCACTTCATAAAGAGAGACACTGAAAACTGAATTATTTCAATTTCGGTACCTAGGAATCTAGTGATCTGTCTGTATATGTAACTAAGTAGGTGCAGTACTGTATATTGGTAAACAGCTGTACTAGGGCATTGCCATGGAAACTGCTTGACTCATGACAATTGTGTTTGTGATGAAGTCATTAGTGGTGTGAAATGTACTTTCAGGTTGTCAAGTGTACACTCCAGGAATATTTCAACAGTATTAGTGGAGCCTTTTCATTTGCATAATTTAGGCTTTCACATACGATCTCGTTATGGTGTGGGGAAATAGCATGCCACAGCTACAGCTTGGTTGTGCTCAACATGAGAGCATTGCTCTTGTGTGGTTCTGCAGTGAAATGCAATTGGTTCCTGCATGCAAAATAAAACTCATTAGAGCTGAAACTTCCTTTCCTTTCCTTGTCTTTTTTTCTTTTTTTTTTTTTTTTTAATAAAAAATGTTTTGAGGTATAGCACTGTTCAGAGGATTAACTACTGAAATTTTTATGGTGCCAAGCTGACTTTGAAGGTCTGGACCTCTGTTGTTTTTGTTGTTATTCTTGTTGTTGTTTCTAATACAATAGCTCCAGCTTTATTTCAGAAAAAAACACAAGGAGGTTCAGGATCACAGGGGGCTACTTTTTCCTCATCTTAGCTTTTAACTATTTATTATAATTTGTGAGATTTCCTATGCTATAAAGCTTAATGCTAGAACTTCTCTTGGAGTCACATGTCCTTATTTCTAGTTCAAAGTATTTCAATTTCAGACTATGGAAAGCTTGCTTTTTTTTTTTCTTTGCTGGCAGGACTATACAAAGAAGACCTTAGCATATCCTTGAAAAGGAATCTGAAGGATTCCTCTAGTTTATATGGAGTGTCTGGCAGTAGGGTGTCAGTTAATACTGCAACACTTATTCTTTTACATGGTCTATCCTTCTTGTGGGGTGTCCCTGCGCAGGCAAGCAGGTAGGGAGGGGAGCTTGCAGATCTACTTCGTGGAGGCACACCAACTCTGCCATGGCAGTTACCTATCAGACCCATTTCCAAAGAAATAATAATAGTTCACTGTGTGACTGTGGTGGTTTTACTGGGTGGTTTTACTCCAGCACGACCGCTCTCTCACTCCCCCTCCTCAAAGAGGAACAGGGAGAAAATACGATGAAAAGGGCTCAAGGGTTGAGATAAGGACGAGGAGATCACACAGTAATTATCGTGACAGGCAAAACAGACTCAGCATAGGGAGATAGTAAGATTTATTGCTTATTACTAACAAGCTAGAGAAGTGAGAAACAAAGGTAAGAAACCAAAAGCACCTTCCCCCCCATCCACCCTCTTCCACCTCCTCCCCCCGAGCGGCGCAGGGGAATGGGGGAATGGCGGTTATGGTCAGTCTATAGCGCTTCTTCTCTGCCGCTCCTTCTTGGTCACTCTTGTCCCCTGTGCTGTGGGGTCCCTCCCACAGGATGCAGTCCTTCCTGAACTGATCCTGCGTGGACTTCCCACAGGCAGCAGCTCTTCAAGAACTGCTCCAGATATGGGTCCGTACCACGGGGTCCATCCCTCAGGAGGAAACTGCTCCAACCTGGGTCCCCCACGGGCAGCAGCTCCTGCCAGGTCACCTGCTCCTGCGTGGTCTCCTCTCCACGGGCTACAGGTCCGGCCCGGAATCTGCTCCGGCAGGGGTCCTCCACAGGCCGCAGCCTCCGTCGGTGCAGGTCCACCTGCTCCACCATGGTCTCCTCCACGGGCTGCAGCGTGGACCCCTGCTCCACCATTGTACTCCATGGGCTGCAGGGGGACAGCCTGCTTCACCATGGTCCTCACCACAGGCCGCAGGGGACTTCTGCTCCGGCACCTGGAGCACCTCTCCCCCTCCTTCTTCTCTGACCTTGCTGCCTGCAAGGCTGTTCCTCACTCCTATCACTCTCCCAGCTGCTGTGTGGTGCAGCGTTTTTTTTTTTTCCCTTTCTAAAATATGCTCTCAGAGAGGCGCAAACAACATCACTTACTGGCTCAGCTCTGGTCAGCAGTGGGGCCCTTACCTAACATGGGGCAGCTTCTAGATCCTTCTCACAGAAGCCACCCCTATGGCCCCCTGCTACCAAAACCTTGCCACGTAAACCCACTACAGTGACATGGCTTAAAATTCAATTTCCACAAAATTAAAAGGGAAAGATCACCTATTTAGTCCTCACATGCAGTATAAGCACCCAAACATGCACGTGCAAGAGACATCACTGGTAGCAGAAGATCAATGCAAGTGCTCAAGATTGTCACCAATATAAGTTAGTGGTCTGCTAATACCAGACCTTGTGAGTTGATCTTATTTCTTTACAGTGTCTGATCTATTGAAATGCAATCTAATGCTGTATGTTCACTCTATATGTTCAGCCTAATACTGTATAATCACCAGCCTCTGATGTATTAATTACAGCTTAGCTTTACAATTGTAGATGAGCAGAAAAGTAAGCATGTAATCAAAGCTGGATTTGATTAGCATACTTTGACAGGATCCCTACTAGTCAAAGGTATCTTTAATATTGTATTTAAAGTGTGTACATCTGTGTGTGAGGTGGAGGAAGAGACATTTTAGCAGACACTTGTAGCATAATAACAAACTATTGCAAATCATCACCAGTTTGAAGAGATTTGAGTTATTCATAAAGTTCAATTGCTTTCTGAATCAGTTTGTTTTCCTATCCAGTGTCCTCCGTTTCACCTGAAAAAACAAACAAACAAAAAATTCTGCTTTTCTCCTTAGAAACAGATATTTTTTTAACGATGACAGAAAATTAATCTTTCTTCTTCTTTTTGAAAATTTGGGATGATCTTTTGGTGTGAGTGAGTAGACTCATGGAAAAGAGAACAGGACAAGCAGATGAGACTTATAGTTTGACACAAGCACTTCATATTAAGGAAAAAGATTATACATCAAACTTCATGCTGAAATCCTACATTTCTTTCAAAATTAATTCATGAAGCCAGATTTCACACCTTCTTAGATTTTTTCCCCCTAATCTATTGACCCCTTAGAAGCTTAATATTTCATACTGGCCAAGATGGAAGATTTTGCATGACTGATCCCTAATTGACTTCCTTCCATCACAATATGGAAAAGCTGAAAACATCCCTAGGGAGCTGGCTGGATAAATTATAATTATCTTCATAATAAACTGTGAATAAAAAAGGTGCAATTTTGGCATTATTCCTTCTATGATTTCTCCATATGCTTTCTGTGACAAATTGTGTACCTCATTTTTTCCAGCAACAACACAGGCAGAAATTTTTGAGTTAGTCTTCAGGGCCCTATATCAATGCAAACAGTTAGCTCAGTGTAAAACCATGAGCTAGGTCTTTTGGTACAAGAAGGCCATACATCAGCCCTAAAGGCAGTTTAACCTGTTATTTGAGAACCTCCGTGTGAATTACAGGGAGCTGCTATGAATGGCCAGCTCCAAATCTGCTGCCCCAGGAGGGAGATCCTAGCACTCCATGGTGCCTACACACTCACAAAAACAGGCAAAGCCTCCATGCTATGGAGAAGCTCCATCATTAAGATAAGATGGGCAGGAGATTGAACAGGCCCAAGAGTGGCTGTAAACTGTACTTACCTTCTGTGTGTTTGAAATTGCATTGGACACACTTTATTCCATGGACAACAGTTTGTATTTGAGTTGTGGCTGGTCTTAGTGAAGTATTCATTATGGAAGACTGAATATGCAGCAGAAAACTACTTAGCTCTCAGTTTCTTAGAGACAAGGACAGCACCATATTCATTGTGTGTGCAGAGCCTGGCTGCTGAAGCTCCTGGTCATTATTGCTGGACAAAACTAATGTATTTAATGTATTACGGGTGACATCCTGAATTAAAGACTTGGAAAAACAAAAAGTTGTATTTGAACATCCTCTACTGTCCGTCTGACCTTTCAGATGGATTGAACAAGTAGTTAGGCTTTTTTTCTTTTCTTTTTTTTTTTTTCTTTTTCCCACCACGGAATCCTGTCAAAAACTGATAGAAGGCAACACTCTAGGGAGTATCTCAGTGCTAATTTGGTTATTTACCTAAATATGTAACTTTTCTGTCCTGTGTTCAAGGGATGGCTAGGTAAAATTGCTCCGAGTGTCTCTATCCCTTTTGTGTTCTTTTAAAGAGGCAGCTGGACCTGGGAAAAACAATTCCCTTATTCAGTTCCCCTACTTGTGGCCACCAGCCTGTCCAGAGGAACCAGTTCACTTTCTGGAGCAGAGCTGGCCAGGAAGAGAGCAGAGCACAGCCCAGTTTGGACCCCAACAAGGCTCCATGATTTCTTCATGCTTTCCAGAGACCCCACAGGTCCTTCCTAAGACCTCTGATGATCCTTTCCTGTTCCCTGGGCAGTGTCGATAACATACCTGATGGGCACTGAATCTATTCAGCAGTGCAGGCTTCTTACACAGATGTTTTAGGATCTGCTGCAGCTTCTTGCTGGCATTGCATGCTCTCATACTCTGGCAACATGCTCCTTCAAGTCACATTTTTGCCTTAAAGATGTAAATGCAAACTCATGCAGATAGCCAAAGCCTTTCTTGCTTTCTCGATTGGAGAACAGTGTCGGGGGGGATTTAGAAATTGTGGTTGTCTCCCTCTTGTATCTATAATCGGCATTTCTTGCAACATTTTAATTCATTCTTGCCTGGATACACCAATGATTTTTCAGGCCATTTTGAATTTGGCTTTGCTTTAGGATAGCTACAAACCAGGGTGCCGCAAAGAGCAGAGACAATGTGTAAAAGGGAGAGAGACTATGTTGTGATGGATGAATAAGGGAAGCACTCCAAACTAAAGACTTCAGGCGGGTATGAAATGACACTTCTGGCAGTTTTTTTCAGGCCTCCCTGTCAATGAAATCCTGGTGGGTGAGTGGAAGTGAGCAGAGAGAAGCTTGATCATCTTTGTTCAGTCCTCCAGAGGACAGCTCCCTGCAGCAGTTTTTTTTCTCCCTAGAAGAAGCAGCAGCAGAATGTTAACAAGCTTCATTTTCTGTTCCCAACAACTAGGAAGCGACCTTTGGCTGTTTGTGTTCTTGATGCTGATAGAGTCAGATTTTCACAAGACAGACCTGGGTAATTTTCATGGCAGCCACACTGCTGCAAACCAATTAGCAAGCCAGCTTGATAGGGTAAGGTTGCAGAGATGCCCATGGCTACTTTAATAAAGTTTCTTGTGTATCAGTATGATACTATTGATTTTTCTCCCTTTGGACCAAAAGACTAAAGTTCAAGCTCTGTAGCAGATAAGTGAAAACCGTGGAGATTCCACACCATGTATACAAATTTAACCTTTTGGAAAATAAAATTTTAAGAAAGAAAGAAAGAAAGAAAGAAAGAAAGATGCAGGCTCCCTTTTGCTTTTGTACACATTATTTAACATTAATGCAAATTAAGATGTGGCTGCACAGATGATTCTGCTGGCCTAAAGGTCATCATTTATTACAGACCAAGTCACCAGCAGGAAGCAAGGCACTTTGCAAAGGCACATATGAAAACATGATTCCCACATGCAAAGGTAGACATGATAGTCATCAGAGGCAGAGGGATGCTAGAAGTACAAAAGCAATGAAACTGAGGTCCCCTCTACAAGTTACCACTGCTTAATGAGTTCCTGCACATCAGGTAAACCAGAATAGATACTGTGTGGGTTTTTAGCCCACCTGCTTTGCTTAAACCTCTTTCTCTGAGATATTCAGCACTTGGCTGCAAGAATGGTATTTCAAGGAGAGTGATCCCAGCTGGATGGGGTGAAGAGACTGCATCATGTCATTGGCATTTATTGTAACTGATTGATTGATTTTTCTAGAAAACAAAAAAAAAACCAAAAAACTGGTGGTTGACAGTGGCTGAGTAGAGAAAGGGAGACCAGACCATAAGACACAAGAGTCCTTTCCCCCATAAGAGCCAGCAATACCCTGAAGCACCATCAAGTACCTTTGTTTCTGATACTGGTTTCCACGTGAGCCCTGTGTGGACTCAGTTTCTGCCTATCCACATACTATTCAGTCCCGCTGACCCCAAACCTTTAGAAGTCATGAGCCAGATTGCATAGGTTTGGGAAGAAGTGGAAAGAGCAATAACAAGTGGTTTTATTTTCTTTGCCTTCTGTGGGATTCAGGCTTTTAAGACAGTCCTTTGTCTGCATCTTTAATCTCCTTTCATGAACATGAAATCTATAAAATAGCTTAAAGAGAGAAAAAAATAAGACATTGGAGCTTTGCTGTGATGTAGTGTTTTTGTGACAGTTTGTGGGCTCCCTCCCAAAACAGGCTGAAACCCAAACCACATTTTCCTTCATTTTCAGTTGCAGGAATCCAGAAGGATGAGTGCTTTGTACAAACAGGAACATTTTATTTAATGTGATCCATTTATTTTTCATTCTGCTGTCTGCAAACTCACTTGGCTGAGCTCTTCCAAAGAAGTGAATTAATCCTGTTTTCTAATGAGTGTTCCAATAGGTAACTGGTTGGCAAAATGCCAGTTTTACAATCTACAATGTACAGTACACAATGCTTAATGCCATTAATAATAATCATGAACTCGGTGGATTTGGAGTAATTCCTGTAAGATATTGGTTCCATAAACAAAAGTGGAATTGACAGCTGCTGAATAATCCTATTCTATATATTTCATTCTACTGTGTGGCTGTTTGCTGTGGATTTCTGTCTCAGATTTTGAGAAGGAAATGCCTCTCAGCATGAATAACTCATAAGTTTGAATTGAACATAGTTTTGCATTTGCCTCTGCTGCTTTAATTTGAGGATGATCAAAAGAAGTAAATTGGCTCCATTGCCTTCATTTTAATGATACTGAGAAGCACAAAGTGAGCAGTGTCTTCTGGGCTGTTCACAGTCTCTACTTTTGGTGGGAGGCTGCCATTTACAAAAGGCAGTGGAGCACTCTTTCATTTCTTCTATGAGACAAAAGGATTTTGTCTCCTGTGGCATTTTGGTGAAAGGATTGCACATTGCCTTTAACATGCCACAGGGCTGTCCTTGCAAATGATGCATGATGTGCTGGGAATGCAGGAAAACAGGCAGGCATCACTTGTACCACCTCCCTTACCTGCATGCAGTATGAGAGCTTCCTGTCCAGCTGAAATGGGTGGGAAATACAGAATTCATTTGCTGTTGTATGAAATAAACAGTATACCATCCGTACGTAGATCTCTGTAGGTAGCACCCTTTTATATCGAACTCCACTGAGGGTACATGAACCAGGAAGAAAGCAGTCTCTTTCATATTTTACTGACCTCACTGGCAAGGTAGTATATGAAATGGCATATTAGGCATATCTTACTAGATTTATTCTTTTGTCTTGCAATAACCTCTCAGCTCCTCAGATCACCAGACATCAGCGTGCCTGGCACGAGGTGAGGTCTCTGAGTAAAATGGGATACCACCCAGCTAAACCTTGTTCTTTGCCTTGGACTTAATGTCTTCAAAAAAAAAAATAAAATCGCACACACCAGAACCAACAGCATCAGGTCATTTCCTACCTATCAATCACTTTAGACCTGACACTGTGTACAGGAATAAAGTCTGTTTTCAGGAATGTTTCCTTATACTGGGATACATTCTGGTGTGGGGTGGCTGATCTGTTAAACCTTTCTGAAGAAAGTTCAGGAGGCTGTGATGAAACATAGGGTATCCTGAAATGGCAATTACTTTACTGAAAAGAATTTACTTTTTCAGGCTTCTCTTTTCCTCTGTTTCCAAACAAACGTTTTACAGATGTATTTGGATTGCTAGAACACATGCAAAGCTATAATGGACCACCTACAAGTGGGAAAAAGAAATTTTTGGAAAGAGAAGAAAATTGCTATGGCCCTTCATAAAGGCAAGGCAAGGCAAGGCAAGGCAAAAAAAAGGAAAGGAAAGGAAAGGAAAGGAAAGGAAAGGAAGGAAAGGAAAGGAAAGGAAAGGAAAGGAAAGGAAAGGAAAGGAAAGGAAAGGAAAAGGAAAGGAAAGGAAGGAAATGAAAGGAGCGGAAAGGAAAGGAAAGGAGCGGAAGAAAGGAGCGGAAAGGAAGGAGGATCGGAAAGGATCGGAAAAGGAAAGGAGCGGAAAGAAAGGAGCGGAAAGGAAAGGAAGGAAAGGAAAAGGAAAGGAAGGAAAGGAAAGGAAAGGAGCGGAAAGGAAAGGAAAGGAAAGGAGCGAAAGGAGCGAAAGGAAAGGAAAGGAAAGGAAAAGGAAAGGAAAGGAAAGGAAAGGAAAGGAAAGGAAGGAAAGGAAAGGAAAGGCACGTAAAGGAAAGGAAAGGGAGCGGAAAGGAAAGGAGCGGAAAGGAAGGAAAGGAAAGGAAAGGAAAGGAAAGGAAAGGAAAGGAAAGGAAAGGAAAGGAAAGGAAAGGAAAGGAAAGGAAAGGAAAGGAAAGGAAAGGAAAGGAAAGGAAAGGAAAGGAAAGGAAAGGAAAGGAAAGCTCCGGCTGACAGCCAAACACCACACAGCTGTTCGCTCACCCTCCCCCCACCCCCTCCGGGATGGGGGAGAGAAACGGGAAAGTGAAGCCTGTGAGTTGAGATAGAGACAGTTTATTAAGACAGGAAAAATAATAACAATAACAATAATAATAATAATAATAGTAATAATGTGTACGAAATAAGTGATGCACAATGCAATTGCTCACCACCCGTTGACCGATGCCCAGCCTATCCCCGAGCAGCCGGCCCCCCCCTCCACCCCGGCTAGCCACCCCTATATATTGTTCAGCATGACGTCAGATGGTATGGAATACCCCTTTGGCCAGTTTGGGTCAGCTGTCCTGGGTCTGTCCCCTCCCAGCTCCTGCTGCATCCCTAGCCTGCTCGCTAGCAGGACAGAGAGAGGCTGAAAAGTCCTTGGCTTGGTGTAAGCACTGCTCTACAACAATTAAAACATCAGCATGTTATCAGCGCTCTTCTCATTCTAATCCAAAACATAGCACCCTGCCAGCTACTAGGAGGAAAATTAACTCTGTCCTAACTGAAACCAGGACAGATATCCACCCCTTATTCCATACCATTTATGTCATGCTCAGGTTACACTCTTTCCAATACCTTCTAATTAATCACCATTTTCATCTATGATATATAGCAACCATGGTAATGATGACATACAGTGTTATATGATAATTAACATTCTACAATTCAACTCATGGGCTATTCACACCCAATATTAGGTCCCCTTGAGGTACACACCGGACCTCCCCATTCTTTTGCATTACCCACCAAGTGCATCCAGGTCCCTGGGCAAAAGCAATCCCACGAATGGGCTTGCCTTTTCCTGAGGCGGGAGTAGCCCAGACTGTCTTACCCAGCATGTTTCTTATGTGCACTACAGGAACTTTATCCCCTTCTACAGTGCGTAACAGGTTTGATTGGGCAGGTCCAGCTCGGTTGGCAGATCCTCTAGTATTGACTAACCAGGTGGCCTTTGCCAAATGTGTTTCCCAATTTTTGAATGTCCCAGCACCCATTGCTTTCAGTATAGTCTTTAACAGTCCATTGTATCGTTCAACTTTCCTGGAGGCTGGTGCGTGATAGGGGATGTGATACACCCACTCAATACCATGTTCTTTGGCCCAAGTGTCTATAAGGTTGTTTCGGAAATGAGTCCCATTGTCTGACTCAATTCTTTCTGGGGTGCCATGTCGCCATAGGACTTGCTTTTCAAGGCCCAGGATAGTGTTCCGGGTGGTGGCATGGGGCACAGGATAGGTTTCCAGCCATCCGGTGGTTGCTTCCACCATTGTAAGTACGTGGCGCTTGCCGTTGCGGGTTTGGGGGAGTGTGATGTAATCAATCTGCCAGGCCTCTCCATATTTGTATTTCAGCCATCGTCCTCCATACCAAAGAGGCTTTGACCGTTTGGCTTGCTTGATTGCAGCACATGTTTCACAGTCATGAATAACCTGTGCTATAGTGTCCATGGTCAGGTCCACCCCTCGGTCATGAGCCCATCTGTATGTTGCATCTCTACCTTGATGGCCTGAGGTGTCATGGGCCCATCGGGCTATAAATAATTCACCTTTATGTTGCCAGTCCAGGTCCACCTGAGCCACTTCAATCTTAGCAGCCTGATCCACCTGCTGGTTGTTTTGATGTTCTTCAGTAGCCCGATTCTTGGGCACATGAGCATCTACATGGCGTACCTTTACAACCAGGTTCTCTACCCGGGCAGCAATATCTTGCCACAATGCAGCAGCCCAGATGGGTTTGCCCCGGCGTTCCCAGTTGTTCTGCTTCCATTGCTGTAGCCACCCCCACAGGGCATTTGCTACCATCCATGAATCAGTATAGAGATAGAGAACTGGCCACTTTTCTCGTTCAGCAATATCTAAAGCCAGCTGGGTGACTTTCACTTCTGCAAACTGACTTGATTCACCTTCTCCCTCAGCAGCTTCTGCAACTCGTCGTGTAGGACTCCATACAGCAGCCTTCCATCTCCGATGCTTCCCCACAATACAACAGGACCCATCAGTGAACAGGGCATATTTCTTCTCATTTTCTGGTAGCTTGTTGTACAGTGGGGCTTCTTCAGCACGGACCACCTCCTCCTCTGACGATATCCCAAAGTACTTGCCTTCTGGCCAGTCCATAATCACTTCCAGGATTCCTGGGCGACTGGGGTTTCCTATTCGAGCCCGCTGAGTAATCAGTGCAACCCACTTGCTCCATGTAGCATCAGTTGCATGATGTGTAGAGGGGACCCTTCCTCTGAACATCCAACCCAGTACCGGCAGTCGGGGTGCCAGGAGGAGCTGCGCTTCAGTACTGACCACTTCCGAAGCAGATCGAACTCCCTCATATGCTGCCAATATCTCCTTTTCGGTTGGAGTATAGCGGGCCTCAGATCCTCTGTATCCCCGACTCCAAAACCCCAGGGGTCGACCTCGAGTTTCCCCAGGTTCTTTCTGCCAGAGGCTCCAGGTGGGGCCATTCTCCCCGGCTGCGGTGTAGAGCACATTCTTTACATCTGGTCCTGTTCGGACTGGCCCAAGGGCTACTGCATGAACTATTTCCTGTTTAATTTGTTCAAAGGCTTGTCGTTCCTCAGGGCCCCATTCAAAAGCATTCTTCTTACGGGTTACTTGGTAGAGCGGGTTTACAATCAGACTGTAATTTGGAATATGCATTCTCCAAAACCCCACGACACCTAGGAAAGTTTGTGTTTCCTTCTTGCTAGTTGGTGGAGACATAGCTGTTATTTTGTTGATCACATCCATTGGGATTTGACGACGTCCATCTTGCCATTTTATTCCTAAAAACTGGATCTCTCGTGCAGGTCCTTTAACTTTATTTTGTTTTATGGCAAAACCGGCCTTCAGAAGGATTTGGACTATTTTCTTCCCTTTCTCGAAAACTTCCTCTGCAGTGTCACCCCACACAATGATGTCATCGATGTACTGCAGGTGTTCAGGAGCCTCCCCCTGCTCCAGCGCAGACTGGATCAGACCATGGCAAATGGTAGGGCTATGTTTCCACCCCTGGGGCAGCCGATTCCAAGTATATTGGACTCCCCTCCAAGTGAAAGCAAACTGTGGCCTGCACTCTGCTGCTAGAGGGATGGAGAAAAATGCATTAGCAATATCAATTGTGGCATACCACTTGGCTGCCTTTGATTCCAGTTCGTACTGGAGTTCTAGCATGTCCGGCACTGCAGCACTCAGTGGTGGCGTGACTTCGTTCAGGCCACGATAGTCCACTGTTAGTCTCCACTCACCATTAGACTTTCGCACTGGCCATATGGGACTATTAAAAGGTGAATGGGTCTTGCTGATCACTCCTTGGCTCTCCAGTTGACGAATTAGCTCGTGGATGGGAATCAGGGAGTCTCGGTTGGTGCGATATTGCCGCCGGTGCACAGTTGTGGTAGCGATTGGCACTTGCTGTTCTTCAACCCTCAGCAACCCCACAACAGAAGGGTCCTCTGAGAGACCGGGCAAGGTAGACAACTGTTTAATGTCCTCTGTCTCTAAGGCAGCTATGCCAAAAGCCCAGCGGAACCCTTTTGGGTCCTTGAAATATCCTCTTCTAAGATATTCTATGCCAAGGATGCACGGAGCATCCGGGCCAGTCACAATACGGTGCTTTTGCCACTCATTTCCGGTTAGACTCACTTCAGCTTCCAATACAGTCAACTGCTGGGATCCCCCTGTCACGCCATAAATACAAATGGGCTCTGGCCCTTTACAGCTGGATGGCATTAGAGTACATTGTGCACCGGTGTCTACTAGAGCCTTATACTTCTGTGCGTCAGACGTGCCAGGCCATCGAATCCACACAGTCCAATAAACTCGGTTGTCCCTTTCCTCCCCCTGGCTGGAGGCAGGGCCCCTCTAGTCCTGGTCAGAATCTTCGTTTCTGTGTTTAAAAGACTGCCTGCTAGAAGTTGGAGCAGCAAACTTTTCAGAGAACCCCTTTCTCCTGATTGTTTTCTTTTGCAACTCACGTACCCGTGCCTCTAGGGTCTCAGTAGATTTTCCATCCCATTTTCTCATGTCCTCTCCATGGTCACGTAGGTAAAACCACAGGGTGGTGCGGGGTGTGTACCCACCATATTGTCTTCTTTGCATGGATGCACGTTTACCCCTAATAGCCGAGACGCTGGTTTGTACAGGTGGGGAAGAAAATACACTCTCTTTAAGTTGCTGGACCTCTTCAAAAAGTTTCTCCAAAGTATTCTCTTTTAGTTGGTGGCCACTGGTTTGTTCAGGTGGGGGGGAAGATAAATCCTCTTTAAGTTGGTGGAACTCTTCAGAGAGTTTCTCCACAGCCGAGACGCAGGCCTGTAGGGAAGAGGAGAGATTTCCTTCGTACTCCCGGAGTTGTTTAGCCATGTCACCCACTGTGGGATCTTCACCGTTTTTCCAGGTTATTATTGCCAATGTGCTGGCCCATGTTGATGGTGCATTCCGTACAAACTTCCGCCATATGGGTCGAGTACACTGGACTTCATCTGGATCTGTGGATGTTTGTGCATCGTCTAAGTCCTTATAAATTACTTCCCGTACGGCTAATTCCCTCAGGTACTGAATTCCCTTCTCCATGGTGGTCCACTTGACTGGTACACATACAAGTTCTTCCTTGTAGGGATACCTTCCCTTCACAGCTAACAGGAGACGCCTCCAGAGGCTGTGAGATCGTGCTCCATCTCCAATTGCTTTGTCAATGCTTGCATCTCTAGCAAGGGATCCCAGCCGCTTGGCTTCCCTGCCCTCTAATTTCACACCATTGGCTCCAGTGTCCCAGCACTGGAGCAGCCAGGTGACAAGCTGTATTCAATACAGCGACCAAAATCTTTTCGCACATCTCGTAGCTCGTAGCTCGTAGCTCACGCTGGTATAGGGTTCGGGTAGTTACTGTTGACTTACTGACATCCTCATCCTCATCTTCATCCTCCTGCACACTTGATGGCCCAGCCTCGTCTTCTCCAGACCCAGACTTAGCAGAAGACTTTCTGCGTTCTAAACGACCTGCGTCTCTATACCATTTTTTCACCTTTTCTACAGGGGCAACTTGCACTGCTACAGCTCGCCTCTCCGACCCAGCCACAGGGTCTGCCACAGGGGTTGGAATACCCTCTGCAGGGTCAACTTGCACTGCTACAGTTCATTTCTCCGACCCAGCCACAGGGTCTGCCACAGGGGTTGGAGTACCCTCTGCAGGGGCAACTTGCACTGCTACAGTTCGTTTCTCTGACCCAGCCACAGGGTCTGCCACAGGGGTTGGAGTACCCTCTGCAGGGGCAACTTGCATGGCTACAGTTCGTTTCTCTGACCCAGCCACAGGAGTGGGAACGGCTGCGGGAGCTGGAGCCGGAATGGCTGCGGGAGCTGGAGCCGGGACGGCTGCGGGAGCTGGAACGGCTGCGGGAGCTGGAGCCGGGACAGCTGCGGGAGCTGGAGCCGGAACGGCTGCGGGAGCTGGAGCCGGAACGGCTGCGGGAGCTGGAGCTGGAGTGGCTGCAGGAGCCGGGACTGGAACGGCCGCAGGGTCTGTCACTAGGTTGATAGTAGCATCAATTGCAGCTCGATAGGCACAAGCCAGACCCCAGCACGCCACAGTGATTTGTGTCACTTTGGAACTGCCAGAGTCATGACACCTTTTTTTCAAGCATTCTACCAGTTTTTTAGGATTTTGCAGTTGTTCAGGGGTGAATGTCCAAAACACTGGAGGTGCCCACTGCCCTAGAAACCTGCCCATATCCTCCCACACTCCCTGCCACTCACAAATATCCCGCCTCAAGACAGATCTCCGGATGAGATTCCTAAGTAGTTGTTTAACCTTCAACAAAACCTGAAGCGCATTCAGGAGACATAACAACAAGAACATGCTGGTCTGAGTATCCCAAGGATATTCAACATCTTGGAGAGCTACCGTAACTAGCTCGGGGGATAAGAGGGTGGTGAAGGAGGAAGGGAGAGTGAACAGGTAGGAAAAAATATCTTCCCCTGTCCCCTCCAGAGACTGACTCCCTGATGAAAAAAGGCAATAGGTGTAATTGCTAATAGTTTCTGAGATATGGTTTCCGAAGTATAGAGTCGACGACAGTGCTGAGTACAAATACCAGGTTAGAGTCATGACCAGATATCTCATCATTTCATAAGCCATCGTTACACCACACAGTACCATAACAATCTTAAACCAGGGCCCGGAAAGGATAAACAGCACGACAGGGAGCACATACAGAAAGTAACTTGCTATAAAACTCAATTTGGGAAACAGGCACAGCAGACTTGAGATTAAGGCAATCAACATTGTGACTAGCAACTATTAAGCAGGTCGAATACTTATACCAATTTTAGTTTAACACACTCTGGTCAAATCTGTCGATATCTCAACCCTTCGAGCCCCACGTTGGGCGCCAAAATGGACTGTTGTGGTTTAGCCCGGCTGGCAGTCAAACACCACACAGCCGTTCGCTCACCCTCCCCCCTCCCTCTCCGGGATGGGGGAGAGAAACGGGAAAGTGAAGCCTGTGAGTTGAGATAAAGACAGTTTATTAAGACAGGGAAAAGAATAACAACAATAATAATAATAATAATAGTATTAATAGTAATAATGTGTACGAAATAAGTGATGCACAATGCAATTGCTCACCACCCGTTGACCGATGCCCAGCCTATCCCCGAGCAGCCGGCCCCCCCCTCCACCCCGGCTAGCCACCCCTATATATTGTTCAGCATGACGTCAGATGGTATGGAATACCCCTTTGGCCAGTTTGGGTCAGCTGTCCTGGGTCTGTCCCCTCCCAGCTTCTGCTGCATCCCTAGCCTGCTCGCTAGCAGGACAGAGAGAGGCTGAAAAGTCCTTGGCTTGGTGTAAGCACTGCTCTACAACAATTAAAACATCAGCATGTTATCAGCGCTCTTCTCATCCTAATCCAAAACATAGCACCCTGCCAGCTACTAGGAGGAAAATTAACTCTGTCCTAACTGAAACCAGGACATCGGTACTGAAGCGCAGCTCCTCCTGGCACCCCGACTGCCGGTACTAGGTTGGATGTTCAAAGGAAGGGTCCCCTCTACACGTCATGCAACTGATGCTACATGGAGCAAGTGGGATTGCTTTTGCTCAGGGACCTGGATGCACTTGGTGGGTAATGCAAAAGAATGGGGAGGTCCGGTGTGTACCTCAAGGGGACCTAATATTGGGTGAGAATAGCCCATGAGTTGAATTGTAGTATGTTAATTATCATATAATACTGTATGTCATCACTACCATGATTGCTATATATCATAGATGAAAATGGTGATTAATTAGAAGGTATTGGAAAGAGTGTAACCTGAGCATGACATAAATGGTATGGAATAAGGGGTGGATATTTGTCCTGGTTTCAGGTAGGACAGAGTTAATTTTCCTCCTAGTAGCTGGTAGGGTGCTATGTTTTGGATTAGAATGAGAAGAGCGCTGATAACATGCTGATGTTTTAATTGTTGTAGAGCAGTGCTTACACCAAGCCAAGGACTTTTCAGCTTCTCGCTCTGTCCTGCTAGCGAGCAGGCTAGGGATGCAGCAGGAGCTGGGAGGGGACAGACCCAGGACAGCTGACCCAAACTGGCCAAAGGGGTATTCCATACCATCTGACGTCATGCTGAACAATATATAGGGGTGGCTAGCCAGGGTGGGGGGGGCCGGCTGCTCGGGGATAGGCTGGGCATCGGTCAACTGGTGGTGAGCAATTGCATTGTGCATCACTTATTTCGTACACATTATTATTTTTAATACTATTATTATTATTATTGTTGTTATTATTTTCCTGTCTTAATAAACTGTCTTTATCTCAACTCACAGGCTTCACTTTCCCGTTTCTCTCCCCCATCTCAGAGAGGGAGGGGTGAAGGTGAGCGAACGGCTGTGTGGTGCTTAGCTGCCGGCCGGGTTAAACCACAACAGCTAGTCAGAGCTTGTCAAGTAAGAATGATCCCAAATGAGAATCTTACCATTGTCATGTGCCCATATGCCCAGTAAGGGTAAAAATGTAGGTTTTCCATTGGAGGGAGGGCTTTGCACATCAGCACACATGTTGTTTTTTTTTTCAGGCTAAAAGCTCTGCCAGAGGGAGAGGTTTTCCTACTAACAGTTCCCTGAAAAATTTCTTGACAAACTGATCTCAAGCTTCAGTTTGGGGAGAAAGCCAGAAACATGTTGCTCAGTTCAGAGATTTGATGGAAATGTTTATGTACTCCTACTCAGCCTAACTCAACTGATTGAAAAGATTGTTAGTTAAAAAAAAAAAGGTGGTAGAAGAGGGGTGAACTAGAAATGCTCTCTAAGGTCAGCTGTTTGCCTCTGTAATTCAAAGTAACTAGTAAAATGCACCAAGATTCACAAAATGTTTCTCTTCTGCTTGCTAAGCAGCTGGTCCATTTCAATGACTAGTTCAAATCCATTCTTTTGTGTTTCCCAGTCTTCAGTGCTGTGCTCAGGCTTTTCTATCTGCACTCCTTTCTTGTTATATTTCTTGATTGTCTATTCTTATTTGTCATAATTTCATGCTCACTGTTGTTAATACAACGATCTTGTTTCATCAAATTGCATTTTCCAAAATATCCCTCCAGTATAACTATTTTTTTAATCCATTGTCTATGGATCTCATCTGGAAATGGATCTACCACCTCTCTCTTTCTTGTCTTTTGTCACTGCTTTAAGTAGACTGTCTTACTATGACATTCTGGACACATTCATCAGTTGTTTTCCAAAATGGTTGCCACATCTTTGATTTCTGATATAGTTTATAATCAGTGGAGGCCAAAAATGTGCTTCAGATCTTGCTCTTTGTTCCTTCAGGTAATGGGGGAAGGCACTGCTGACTGTGGAATTCTTATTTAATTTTCATCCTGATATAAAATAGTAACTTATTAGTATAACACTGTGAAATGAATTTTGAAACACCAATTCTTGTTTGATTTCATTTTATTCAATTGAATCTATCACTTAAAAACCTTTCAAGGTACTCTTGCAACTGAATTTGAAATATGGCTTACTTAGCATACTGGGGAGCCTTTTCATTCACTTTCTTTGTTTTTGTGCCCAAACACCACTACAGCAGAGAGAAGCCTTTCTGAGTTAAACTCTTCCTTCCTTATTTATTAATTAATTATTATTATTTATGACAGTAGCACCTATGTCTACCCTTATTATTTGAGCTCTGAATCTTGCTTCATTTATGTCATTTAGCCTGGTTTCTTAATGGTTCTTGCTTCCAGGAGACGTTCTGTGTGAGTCAGTCAGAGCTTATTTTACTAAACAGCTACTGTCAGCTATCACCAGCATTATGAAAACTGTGGTTTTATTTGTATCCCACCATGGGAGACAGAATCTTTGAAGTCCTGAAATTGTATATATTATTTACATTTTGATTAGGTGAATAAATCACTTGAATGAAATACCAGTTGTAAAAGATTTGGAGACCTTGGCAGGCCTCCAGGTCTAGGATGAGTCTGAGTTCCATGGCCACATTGTGGTTCCAGTAACAGATAAACAGATACAGACTTACAGAAAGAAAAGCCTAGAATGTGATTTTTGGGGAGCAGGGTAAAGTTTGTGTGAAAGTAAAAATTCTTTGGGAATTTTCTGGGTGAAGACGTTAGCAAGGTCTCACCACAAATTGCCTTTCCCCTCACTGAAAACGCAGTCTGTGTCCATTTTAAGAAGAGATCAGCTTTGAAAGAATGAAAAAGCATTGAAAATATCTCCTCTTCCTATTGGTTATTATGCTTTCTGCTGTCTTTAGACCTCTTCTTGGCCTGTCTTTTGTTTGCTGTCTTGGGTTTCTTCTGTACCTCTGCTGCAAGAACTGATTCACTCATGCTATTTCCAAGTACTCATTACAAACCTTACACTCTGCACCTGGGCTAATACAGATCCCTCTTCAGCCTCTTGCTGCTTTGAAGCTGATCTATTTATGCCTGGGGGTTGTTGCAGTAGCCAGATAAGAGAGAGACGGGTACTGCAAAGGTGTGCTTGACTTCTGCTGTCCTGCAGTTCCAGGGGAACTCATAACTGCAAGATATCATGGAGATTGAAAGAAATTCTACAAAATTCAGGGAGAATGTCTATTGATTACTATTGGCTGGATAGGACTGTCAGTAGAAAAAGTTGCACTACCCATGCTCTGTCCTTACACTGTCTCTTAAGTGCTCCTTGCTGGCTTCTTTCAGCAAAGGTATAGGTGGATTTCAGATCTGTTCTCCCTTTAGCAGGGATTCAATGCAATGCAGAGAAGCAGAGGAGTTCTGCCTGAAGCAGCGCTAAGACACCCTGAGGACAGTGACTCTTTGTGACTGAGCCAAAATGTTCTCTCTCCCTCTTTGCCATTTTCAGGCCTCACAAGACATTGCAAATGAGAGGGTTTAATAAGTTGATATTCACTAGTATATGTGATGGCAAACATTTCCTCTGTGATCAGAAGAGTAAATCAATGTGGCAAGAGCTGTTTGGTGAATGACATTTTAATGAAAGCCACCGTCATTATAGGTATCATAAACTGTCAGCATATTGAGTTTCATAAGGTGATTCAGCTATACCAATTTTACTAGTGTTCAGCCTCTTTTCCACTCACGTGTGTGAAGAAACCTCTATTAACTGAAGCTGAAGTAAAGTTGTACTAAATTTAGCCCAGGCTGGTCAGAGATGCTCTAGTTTGAATGTGTGCAGTAGATATCAGAAAAGCAACATCCCTGAGTAGCTTGCAGATGTAGAATCTGTCTGTAGGAAGTGAGAGGATTAGGGAAAGGAATTCATTATTTATCCAAATACATGGGACATATACACAGACATGTCAGGAACTCACAGAGGCTAACTTTAGACTACTTTGGCTAAAATTCTTTGTCTATCCTGTAGGGAACACACACAATCACAGAACAGCTGAGGTTGGAAGGGACCTCTGGAGAACATCTAGTCCAACCCCCTGCTCGAGAAGGATCAGCCAGAGCAGGTTGTTCAGAACCGTGTTCAGATGGGTTTTGAGCATCTGTTAGGATGGTGACTTAGTGATATGGTTTAGTGGAGGACTTGTTAGTGTTAGGTCAGAGGTTGGACTTGGTGATCTTGGAGGTCTCTTCCAACCTAGATGATTCTGTGATTCACAACCTCTTCTAGTGTTTAACCATCCTCACAGTAAAAGTGTTTTCTTATGTTTAAGCAGAATTTCCTGTTTTTCAGTTTATCTCCATTACTTCTTTTCCTGTCACCGCTGAGAAGAGTCTGGCTCTGTCTTCTTTACTGTCCTCTATCAGGTATTTATATGTATTGATAAGATACCCCTGAGCCTTCTTTTGTCCAGGGTGAACGGTCTCCTTGTAAGAGAGATGCTCCAGGCCTTTTTTCATCTTTGTGGTCCTTCGCTGGGCTCACTTAGCATGTCCCTGTCTCTCCTGTACTTCAGAGACTAGCACTGGACCCAGCACTCCACGTCTCACCGGTGCCGAGCAAAGAAGGACCACCCCCCTCAACCTGATGGAAATGCTTTGCCTAATGCAGCCCAGTGGACTGTTGGCATTTTTTTCCACATTGCTGGCTCATGGTCAACTTGTTGTCCATCAGGAAAAGAGTGATAAAAAGACAGACTCCCAGGGCCTTCTTTGCAAAGCTGCTTTCCAGGCAATCTTCCCACAGTGTACTGGTGCCTGGGGCATTCCTCCCTAGGGACAGGACTTGGCACTTCCCTTTCTTGAGATTCATGGCATTCCTGTGGACTTGTTCCTTTAGGTTGTTCAGGTCCCTCTGAGAGGCAGCACACCCATCTCCTGTATCAGCCTCCCAGTTTTGTATCTTCTCCATACCTACTGTGTCCCTTTGTCCAGCTCTTCAATGAAGATATTAAATAGTATCAGCCCCAGTATAGGTACCCCAGAAACCCTGGAATACACCACTAATGACTGGCTTCTGGCTGGACTTTGTACTGCTGATTGCAACAACAGGCAGCAATGAAGTCCTGCAGAAGATAATCAGAGCTGGCACCTTGGAGGACCAGAGCAGCTCTCTCCACAGAAGGACAACTTCAGCAAAGCTAACATTGCCCTCATGAACATCTCCCATAACAACATTGTACACCATTTTAAGAACCATTTCACCACAGCAAAAGGAGAGCCCAACATTAGCAAGGTGAACATGTAAACACTTAAGAAGCAGTAACTCCTCTCCTCTCCTGCAAGTGGCCTGAACCATAAGGCTGAGGGTACACAGTGTCTTCTTGGACCCAACACCTATTAACTTTCAATTCAAAGCCATATCAAGAGTCAAAGATCCTGTTCTCTTCAACTCTCACTTTTCCTACACTGCACTCAGTGAAATAAATATTCATATTTCATTTTTGTCTCATCTTCATTCCCCCCAGGAAGTAAATATCCCTTCCCTTATTCTCCCATGACTCATCCACAAACCTTCCCACTTCTAAACTATTTTATTTTGTCTTGTCTCATGCTTGTTTATCTTGGGTAAAATTCTAACCTCACTGAAGTCAGTGGCAAAACCCCCATTGACGCAAACAGAGCCAGGATTTCTTCTTTTTGTCTTGATTAGATTGTGGGTGTGTTTGCCTTGAATATACTTAATCTTGTCTTGGTTTGACTGTAGTTTTTGGAAAAGGGCCATGCTGCATCTCTGTGCATTAAGCACTGTGTAAGCATATGTGACTTACAGGATAATAATTAGTATGAAGGATTTACTGTAGCAGTTTGGAAAGGTGTGGATGGAGGTAAATAAAGGAAATCAAACATAAGTTTCCACATTGCAGGCCTAATACTTATTTGCAATGAAGGCAGGGACCACAGAAAAGAAAACATTGCTCCCATTATTAGAGGCTCGGGGCTTATAAAGCACATCCACAGAGTTATAGTGTACTACAAGAGCTATTACAGGGAAATGCTGATGCCACAGAAAGCAAAACGGGCTGAGTGATTGCAATGCAATAATAACTCAGGCTTAATGCGAGGGGAAAACAGCACCGGTGCCAACAAGGCAGTGCTTCCACTGTTCAAATGGTACAGGAAAAAAAGTGCAGCTTGACAAACGCAAAGCAAAACACAACAGCTTGCTGAAAAGCAAGGAGACTGAGACACAGGGCAAGAGGTCTGTGTTCATACCTGCCTTCTTACAGCATGTCTGCCTTGTGCAGAGCAGCCCAGCAGAGGCAGCCTCAGCAGGCACTGCATGACCTTGGTGGGCAAACACAGTCAGCCGAGTGCTACGTGGGGTTATGAGCTTTATCCTCTGCCCCCAACCATGGGGAAAACAGCTTCTTCTCTCCTCTTCATAGTTATTTGTGTTGTCACTGCTTTGGGATCAGAATTGCCTTTTGTAATGCTCCTTTCTGTCATTATAGGGAGTGACTTCCCAAAAGATAAGCACTTCTGTTGCCAAAAGGATCCTCAAGGGAAATGGTAGAAATTTGTTTTCCTGAAGTGAAACTTTAAAACTTGACTGAAGAACACATTAAGGGGAGCCATGGGCAGTGTGGGATAGCTAAAAATGTGTGATCTGGTTCTGTGTGTAAAGATCTGTAAATTTCATAGACTGACAAACCTCACAAGGTTTTGCTGTCAACAGCTGATAATGTCTTCCAGAGTAAGCAAAATCTCTAAAAGGTCCACCCTCTTCATGCACTAAGGTTGCCAGAAGTGAGCAAAGCCTATTTTGGGACTTTTTGCCCAACTCTGTCCTATGAAAAATATCTAAATTATTTATCTCCTGGGACAAGGCAGTGATTCTGCAATTTGTTAAGCACATCCTCATGACATGGAGGAGTGGACTGGGTATGTTTAGTGGAGTCACTACCCAAAAGTTTTGTTCTGCTTTTTGGCCAGCCTGTCAGATGTTTTTTGAAACATTTGTGTTTAAGTTTGTAATGGAAGAAATGGGTGATACAGACATCTGTAGAGGTATGAAATGGAGCTCTGCATTTATGACAGCTGGCACTAACACTACCAGGAGGTATGGGACTGACTTGACCAGGAAAAGTTCTGTTGTAGTTCCCTTGGCCCAATTCATCCCATGTCTATTTGAGGAGATCACCACAAAATATTCAGAACTGATGAATTGCCAAAATCCTGGCAGAGGTTAAAACTCTTCTTTTAGCCACTTTTTTTCTGTCTCGCAGTTATGTGAAGAGAAATACTCACCGATCTAGGCTGTGCTTTCCAGGTGTTGACAAAAATTCCAAGACACTAGAAGACTCTGTCAGATAAAAGCAAATCTGCTGCACAGGTCACAAATATTGCTGGCCAGTCTAAAATCTTGAACCATATTCCAGCAGAAGACAAGACTTAGAGCTGTGAAAATAAGTAATTATTAGTAACTTGATATAGATTTTTAGGTTTATTTTAACTTTCTTTGGGGAAGTAACATTATTTAATTTACTTAACATTACTCCATTTTTTTTTATCAAGAAGCTCTTGATCTTCTGTAGTCTTCAAAAATATTATTCATTGTGAATATTCCAGTTTCACAAGGCTGTTTATATATACACTGTTTGGTGGCATTTCCTTCCCTATTATGTGGCTTCAGCAAATAATGAGCATACAGTGGGAATTTCAAACTTGCATTTCAAATATTACCTTTTTTGAGTGTAAAGTCTGCAACTGAAAATTTGATCTTAAAATCCAATGAAGCTGATTTCTGGCAATATTTATGGAAAGTGAGCACAAAGAGAGAAGAGATTCCACCAGGGGAAGCCACGAAAATTTTTCTGTTGACTATGCATAACAAATCTCTTTGAGATGCGTGCTCCATGCTACTCAGTGCTTTTAGTTGCTAATAACTAAGCAAACTTTAAACAAACACTATATTTACCTAGTAAAAAAAAAGTTTAAATTTTCAAATAGTTTATTAGGAATCATTATGAATGTAAGCACCAAGTGATTTTTTTTTGTGAAATGTTTAAAAACTAGCAAGAAAAGATATCTTTTTAGAGGAATTTACAGATGTCGAACACAGAAGGGGAAGACAAGCAAAAATAAAATACGATCTTTAGATTGAGATACCCAGGGTCGCAATACATTGAAGTATGTTTCAACACAGTAACTTGATATATATTTACTAAATTTTTTGGCACATTCAGCATGTCCCCAAGGAACTGTTGGAGGGAACTAACAGTACATTTTTCACTCCTTCCCTGTGCATTAGCAGACATAAGGTCACACTAGTATAGCAAAGATGGGTGCAGCCTCAGGCTCATTAGCTCTCAGCAAGCTAGACAGATGAGGCAGTGTGGTGTTTTCCTTTCATTATTCAAGCTTGAAAGGAAACTGTCAGCAGCCACTTGCTCTTAAAACAATGAAAATTTAGGTGACAGCAATCTCATTAGCTGAAAAGTAGCATTCATAGAATCACAGAATGGCCTGGGTTGAAAGGGACCTTAAAGATCATCTAGTTTCAACCCCCCTGCTCTGGGCAGGGTTGCCAACGACTAGAGCAGGCTGCCCAGAGCCACATCCAGCCTGGAAGATTTCATTTTTCTCCATTCAGTGGAGAAGATTTCTAGGTAAAGATTTCCCTCTTCTGCAACACATAGGCACAAACTTATTAGCGAACCATATCCTTTGAATGCAAAAATCCATGTATGAGAAGAACAAATAGAGCTTGTTAAATTACAGCAACCATGCATCAGTGAATTATATTTCTTGCAGGAAAATCGATGTCTGGGTGACTAGCTTCCTTTCAGAATAATGTATACATCTTAGACATATATACATATTCACAGAATAGCAGTTTAATCCCTAACCTTTGCCACAGAATTGATACTTTCCCTACAGATGTTTTCTTTGTCTTTCACAGAATCAAAATGCAGAAAATGCAAAGGGATATAAATGCTGTTATTCTCAGAGTTTTCCAGGCTTCAGCAACGATGTATGTTATGCCTGAAGATTAAATACCTTTTGCATTCCAATTACTGTATGTGAAAGTCTATTGATGATGTTTTATTGGTAATATTTCATTTCTGTAAGCTTTTAAGCTGAGTGGGGCTGGATGCTTACGTGGATTTCCTAAAGCCCAGGATATCTAAAGCTGAAGACATATTTACACACAGTTTTCTATTTTTAACATGCTTCAGTTCAAAACTGACCTAACACAGAGATGTTTTCCTGCTTGTTCCACGGCAAATGGGAACTTGATGGTCTTAATGATCATTTCTGACTTCCCTGGTGGAGACAAGCTGTTGGTTTGGGTTTTTCTTGGTGATAGTGTTGTTCCACAGCATTAGCAAACACTGGAAGAAGAGCATTTGCTCCTTCTAGCTCTCAGATATGAAAAGGTTGATTACCAGAGGTGTAAAAATCTTGTAGATGTCAAGCTTTCTGTAAAACTTCGTGGCACTTCACTTCCTAGGACTGTTTTGATAATCTCAGACTTAGAGGGCTCAATTTGCTCTTCAAGTTTACATTTCAGCTTCTAATATATTTTCTTAGACTACCTCCCACTCACAGCATTAACTTCCCTTTAATGACTCCCTGCCTCAACTGTTGCTTTCCCATCTTTTATGATCTTCCCAATTCCTATATCTCCCTAGCTCCATAGGGCACGTTCTCTCTCCAGGAAGCAGAAATTCAATCATCTCTATTATTGCTACTGTGGTAGTGCTGACGAGCCCAAACTGCCTGTCAGTGCAGCCAGAAGAGGGTCTCCTGAATATATCCCCATGGCCCAGCTGCCATTAATTTACTGCCTGTTCCAGCAGGGAACTGCCAAATGATGGTCTCTGACCCCCATGTACGTGACCTTCTCTCGTATCCTGACCACCTCTCAACCCTTCAATTTGTGACTTGCCACAAACCCCCGTGGACCACAGGCTGTGTTTGTGGTACGCTTCTGCATCCCTGTTTCTGCAGGAAGTTCCTGCATTGTGCCTTCTGCTCTTTTTGACTTTGTCCTCTAAGCCAGACTCTCCTTCAGCTCGCAAAGAATTCTCTCCCGGTTGCTTTCTCATATGCAGTCTTACACAATGCTCAGCCCCAAACCTGCCAGAGTCACTCTCTCAGTCCTCTTCTTTACATGGGAATTTTTGAGAGAGTTTGCAAAGACTTGCATCCTGCAGTACACTCTGTTTTTGCCCAAAATTACATTTTCCTGATTTGCTTTTCTTTTTTTCCTTCAGCTTATTTTTGAAAATTACCATAGATAATATAGCAGTGTATAAAATAGCTTTCACAGTCCTTTTGTATAAACAATAACCAACTTGGACGGAGTTTGCAACTAGGAAAAGTAGGTCAAAACAATGTGACTAAATCATTCCAAAATAATCATCGGGAACAATCTGTGGTGGTTTTACTGTGCTATGCAGCTGAACTCCACCACAACCACTCTCTCACTCCCCCTCCTTAGATGAGGAGGGGAAGAAGTAAAGGAAAGAACAACTCACGGGTTGAGATAAGGATGATTTAATTAAAGGGAAAAATAATTATTAAGGAAAGATTATTATTAATTAAACAATTTAACTAAAGGGAAAAAAGGGAAGAGGGAAAAGGGAGGGGGAAAGGAAAAAACAAAACAAGTAAAGGCTATGTGGAAGTGCAGAGGAAAGAAATTACTCTCTACTTCCCACAAGTGAGCGATGCTTGACCACGTCCTTGAAGCAGGGCCTCAACGCAAGTAGCCGGTGTTCGGGAGGAGGACAGACGTTTTCACAATGAGAGCCCACCCCTCCCCTCTTCCTCCTTTTTCCACCTTTTATTGCTGAGTGTGACATCATATGGTATGGAATATCCCTTTGGTTGGTTTAGGTCAGCTGCCCTGGTGATGTTCCTTTCTCACATCTTTGCCCACCCCTAGGGGGGTTAGAGAGAGTCCTGATGCTGTGCCAGCACTGCTCAGCAGCAGACACAACACTGGTGTGATACCACTGCTGTTCTAGCTACAAGTGCAGAGCACAGCACTGTATGGGCTGCTGCAGGGAAAGTTAACATCCCAGCCAGACCCAGTACACACCCACGGGGTTTATGCGAACAGATTCAAACCTGCCAGGACTTTGGCATCTATCACCGTCTCTAGTACTTAAGGGCAGGATTCATCAACGCTTTATGAGTCAAGGAAACAAAACAAAAAGACCAAAGCTTAGAAACTATTTTTCATCTGCATTTTTTCAGTTTTATTTGATCTTCAGAGCACTCTGTATTCAGTTGCGTGCTTACCAAGTTGTACTTTGTAGCCACATCAGCTATTTAGCATGGTTAGGCCTGAGCTTCTCTGGGTAGTCCTCAGAAAAACAGAGAAATGGAAAAATATCTTGGTCATTGGTATTTGCTATTTTTTGCAAACCAAACAGAAGGTCAGTGTAGTTATCTGTTAAGACCCCTGAAAACAACTCTTCCTCAGTTTATGAATTTCTCTAAGGAAAGCCTAAACCAGGGGCTGTCAGGTCCATCAGACCATGGTGGCCATGCAGGGCCCATGGCAACACAGGGTCTGACAACTGGTCCTCAGCAGGGCAAGTTTTCATCCTCATATCTACAGACCTATCTGTTGTGTCTGCAACCTGAAAATATTAACCAATGCACAACACAATTTCAGCCATTCTGCTTTTCACCTGCTTTCCAGTTTGAGACCACAGTAAGTGCAAAGTTGTCCATCTTCCAGTTATTGTCTTTTGTATTTATGCTAGACATGAGCCTGAACCCTAAACAAAACCAAGACCTAGAAGAAACAAACAAAAGCCCTAGTTCCCAATTCCTCCCACCTAATTTGAGCCATTTATATCATGATTTGGAAGTATACTCCATGGTTGGCACCATTTTCTGTAACGAAACAAAAAATCCTGGATAAAAATACTCCTACGCATAGGAAAGTCTGAAGCTGGAAATGTGTGGCTTGTCCTAAATTTATATAGCACCTTTCCTCTGGAAATCTCCATTGTTTTACTGATGGCAACTACACAGCACCACACTGTGGCAGCAGCTTGCAAGAAGGGAAACTGAGGCAAGTTATCTAAACGCAGTGTAAGGCAGGAAAAGGAGAAATCAGTGACCCAAATTGTTCATCACTAGAGAAAAAGATAGGGAGAATCCAAAGTCTGCTTCATTTCTTTCTCAAGCCCATTGGTTTCGTGCTAACAATTGGCTCATGCCAGTCATCATTTTCACCTCTAAGAGTTTATGAAGAAGCCACTTCACAAAAAACACTTCCCTAGACTCTCCACTTTTCCCAGATGAAACATTTTCCAACATGAAGTAACAAAAATAATAATAAAAAAAAAGAACAGAAATGTATTATTTTGGAAAGGGGAAAGGAAAGGGGAAGGGAAAGAAGGGGAGGGGAGAGGGAGGGGAAAAGAGCTACAGATCTTTTGTGAATCCCACCATGTATTTCATATTTCTCCAGTGAGGCTTGCATTCCTTTATTCAGATTCCAAAAGTAGAGATAATTTGTTCCAAATGTTTTCAAAGGCAATCAGCAGCATTGACTTACATTCTTTCCAGGGTTGGGTGAAAACTGTGAAATCTTCTAAACACTAATGGAGGAGTGAGCAAGGGGGAAGGATAAGGGACAGGGGAGAAGGTGAGAAGGAAGAAAGTGAGAGGGAACAATGAGGGAAAAGGAGGAGAGGAATGAAAGAGAGAAAGAATGCAGAAAGGAATATGTTGAGGATCTATTTGCTTATGTGGTCACAGTTATGACTCCTTGAGCAGATCTGGAGAGACATACCGCTTGCCAGCAACATACTTCCATTGGCAAGGTAGCTAGCAGTTCTTAGCATGATATTATGTAGCAGAGTATGACTGAGAAATAAGCCATAAAATTATATATTTATTGCAAGACTGTCAGTGAGATTTTTGCAGGGAAGCTAAACATATAACTCCCTGTGCGTTGCATGTCTATTTTGATGCTACAGATCTTTACTGAACTCCTCATCAGTCATTGTGCAGTCTGGACAGATATTACTAGTGCAAATAAAGACAAAAATGCTGCAATTTGTCTTCCATTTAAACATATATACAAGCCACAGGGTTGCTGAATGGCTGCCTTTAAGATGCAGTGTGGTTTGCAAGCTGCCTCTGAGAGGCAGAAATTGCTCCCAGCACGCTGCTGGCTTTGCCGCTGGCTCTCTGTGTGGCCTTTGACAACTCATTTAATCCCCAGCTTCCCAAACCTATAAAGCAGGGACGATAACTCTTGGAGTGTTTCCTGCACAAGGATGACTGTAGGGTTTCATCTTGTATAGCTGCTGCCTCCCCAGATCCTGACCAGGTACGAGCTGCCGTGGCTCCTTTGGCGTACCATGCTGAAGCCAAATGCCAAGTGGCATTGGTCTAAAGGTGACTGCTCAGTGCCAACACCTCTTGCCACCTCCCTGCAAGCTCAAACCCCATAGCAAATTCAACAGAGAGACACGCTTACCCTCCTGGTATTTCCAAGCTGGAGACATTTCTCCAGCCCTCTGAGAGGTCAAACATCTGCTCCTTCCCCCACACGCCAGCCTCTGCTCACCTCCTGGGCCAGGCATGGTGCTATGCACGTGATCCTCCCTCCTCTCCCAGCACTAGGATGGGCCCTGCTAACGCAACCCTCCATCCCACACGCCAGCATGCCTGCAAGCACCAACAGCTAGAGTTACTTGTGGGGCTCCTTATTGCCAGAAAACAGACACTAAATGATTGGTGGTTAGTGTTTAATGGGCACTTATTAACTCTTAAGCTTTCAAAAGCTCTAATTAAGCCCAGCTTTCATTTGAAATCCACCCAAAGTGGGAGAGTAGGCCATTTGTTTTTACACAGCTGAGGAATGTGTGTTTAACTATCTCAGGAAGGAAAAAGAAATGAAAACCACTTGGAAATCTGGTAAACTCAACCACCTGTACTCCTTCAGCCTACTGGAAAGCTCCTCTCCCCACCATAGAGCAGAGCTTTTGAGCACATACAAAAGATGGCTGGTGTGAAATGAGTTTTATACAAAGCTGATTGCAAAACCTAGCAGATCATGGAGAGTTTTAACCAGAATTTTGTTATTGTCCACACAGCAATGATGAATTTATCTGCTCTGTACTTGTGTATCATAAGGCATCTTTGCCTCTGCATTCCTGCTTCCTAGAGGTCCAGAACCTAAATAAGACGAGACATCTAGACAAAGCTGTGCAAACTCAGCTCTGTCTGACTAACTGTTTGGACAGGTTTGCTTTAATCATAAACAGTATAGTAAATTAACGCTAGCCATGCTGAATTGTTTTTAGTGCCTATGTGCTTTCTGCTCTGTGCCCAAAATAATGCTGTTTTGTCTTCTGCCAATTACACCAGCCTCTAAAAAATTATCCTAAAATTTGGGGAAACATGTTTTGAGAGATGCTAAAGGCACCCCAATTTGGGGGTCTGGAAAAGACAGCAATGAGAAGTCTGGCAGTCAGTCTATGTCTGCACTCAGATGAACAGAGTTCAGAATGAAGTGCTTATGGGCTCACTGGACTCTGCCTTTAGAGCGTGGGGCACTGGTGTGTGTGAAGGAGGCATAAGTTTGTGAGATTTTCCTATAACACCCACTGAAATTGTAGAAATACTTTAAAAAGTTTTAAAGGTAACATATGAAGTAAGATCTGGAAATTATATGAAAATGAGATTTTCATGAAAAAATTGGCTTGAAAATCAGAATAATTTCCTTGGTTTTCTGCAGCAACTGAAATATATTTCTATTTGGTTAAAATTGAAAGGTATGAAAAGAAACTGAAAAATGGCTATGGTTTATTTATATATATATATGTATATATCCAAACAGCTAAATTACAGGCAAACTAATACTTTCAATAGAAAGTCAGTTAATCATGTTCCAGAAAGAAGGCTTGAGATTTCAAACATCCACCTATGCCAGTGGCTTCTGTGTAATCCAGAAAGCTCTCCTAGACAATAGTTTTCACACATGGTCTCCAGCGTTTTGATCTTTGTGTGTCTCACTTTCTGGGTCTTCAGAGCAGGGGAATAGCTTGTGCATACGTTGAGCAGCAACATGCAGGGAATACCACCATTCTGGATGGTCAATTTTTTCAAATGATTTTGTAGCCACTCCATTTTCTTACCAAGATATGCTTCTGGAATTTCTTTCCTCCAGACCTTTTCTGCAACCCCGCTTTACTTTCTCAAACTAGCCAGAAAAGAAAACAAACAAACAAACAAAAACAGCTCAGCTTTTTCCAAACAGGCTTCTTCTCTGGAGCAACCAGTTCCTCCCAATCCTGCTTGAGACAACGCTTGCAATTAGCTTCCCAATAACACCATCTGTAAGAGCATCAGCCCAACCATGTTTTCATACCCAGGCCTCAATATGACCATGAAATCAAAACAAAACAAATCAAAACAAAGCAGTTTTTCCAACCACCTGGAAAGTTTCCCCAGGATTTCTGAATTAAAAGAGCCAGTGCAAGAAACTTTGGCCTGATTCAACCACAGCTATGCTTCCTTGTAGCCCATGGTGAAAAAGTCCTGCAGATTTAACCACAATCAGAGCTTCCTTTTGGGCAAGGCCTTTTCCCAAGGTCTTTCTGTGGAAACTTTTGTCATCTGGCACCACCGTGCCAGGTTCGTTGTGCTCTGCCTCCAGTCCTTAAACATTGCCATCTGTGAGCAATACTGAAAGAAGTTTTGAAAGCAACAGGAGGGTAAGACAGAAGCAGTTGCTAGGGTTCAACTCTGAGCTAAGTGACTCTCAACCACCAGAAGCATTTACCCTTTGTCAATGCAGCTATATTGCAGCCCTGGCAAGCCATGGGACCTTGTGATGGGTAAATTGGGAAGGTTCAGTCTGTTTCACTCTGATCTCATTTTAAATGACCTTAAGATTCTTTCTGCTGGTACAGCATTTCTCACCTTGTTTTAAGTTCCAATTCCATGTCCCTAAACATGCTTTCACAGGGACAAGGGCACACTATAGGATCCCGGTCAACAACTATTCAAAAACACAAAGAAGATTCTAGCACTTCATCCTCTATCTTCCAAAGAAAATCTGCTTCTACTATGTATTTTAGCCAAAATAATGATGAGATTCTGGGACTGGTTGAAGACTAATTCATACCATGCTGATATCTTTCCCTGGTGACTTGTTCAGACTCTTTCCTTCTTGGTACTGTGACATGATGGAATAGCTGCTCAATATATGCTGCTGTGCCACCCTCCAGATTGATCAGAATCATCTATATTTTTACTGGCTCCAAGACTGCAGATTTGGAATTGAGTTCAGAATGTGTTTTAGGACATGCTGTTATTATTATTACTATTATTATTCATCCTAAATACATAGAAACCATAGGTTTTACTTAACAAGATGCTTTAAAGAACATTTCTACAGATTCAATTTGTTACTACCTCTCCTGATGTTTATGACACAATTACTACCAAGAATGAAAACAAACTGAGCATTTGCTCACGTGGACAGACTTCTGAGTGAATTCCAGGATCCAAGTTTTCCACTGTCTTTTCCTTCCCTTCTTTCACTGTTTCCATCTGTGATGGGTTTGAGCTCCATTGAAGAGAGAAGCCTGAAGGCTATCAAATGGGACTTTAGGGGACTGGGATGGTTAGCGGATGGAGCGGGAGTACAGGTGGTGTTTTCCTCCATCCCTACAGTGGCAGGGAGGGGTACAGAGTGGACACGGAAAGCCCACCTGATTAACACGTGGCTCAGAGGCTGGTGCCAACACAGAAATTTTGTTTTTTTTGACCACAGGGCGCTTTACTCAGCACCCGGCCTGATGGCCGCAGATGGGTTCCTATCTCTAAGGGGAAAACGGATACTAGCCCAGGAGCTGGCAGGGCTCATTGAGAGGGCTTTAAACTAGGTAAGAAGGAGGACGGGGATGAAATAAGGCTTGTTGGAGCTGTGCCAGGGGGAACAATGGCAAGGCCGGGGAAGAAGGCAATGGCCCGACTGAAGTGCATCTACACTAATGCACGCAGCATGGGTAACAAACAAGAGGAACTGGAAGCCATCGTGCAGCAGGCAGGCTATGACTTGGTTGCCATCACGGAAACGTGGTGGGACCACTCCCATGACTGGAGTGCTGCAATGCCTGGCTATAGGTTCTTCAGAAGGGACAGGCAGCACAGAAGGGGTGGTGGTGTGGCTCTCTATATTAGAGACTGTTTTGATGTTGTGGAACTCGAGGCTGGGAATGATAAGGTTGAGTCCCTATGGGTTAGGATCAGCGGGAAGGCCAACAAGGCAAGCATCCTGGTGGGGGTCTGTTATAGACCGCCGAACCAGGATGAGGAGACGGATGAGGAGTTCTACAGGCAGCTGGCAGAAGTTGCGAAATCGTCAGCGCTTGTTCTCGTGGGGGACTTTAACTTCCCAGACATATCCTGGAAGCACAACACAGCCCAGAGAAAGCAGTCTAGGAGGTTTCTGGAGAGCGTGGAAGATAGCTTCCTGACGCAGCTGGTTAGTGAGCCTACCAGGGGAGGTGCCCCGCTAGACCTTCTGTTCACAAACAGTGACGGACTGGTGGGAGATGTGGTGGTCGGGAGCTGTCTTGGGCAGAGTGACCACGAAATGGTAGAGTTCTCAATTCTTGGCGAAGTCAGGAGGGGGATCAGTAAAACTGCTGTCTTGGACTTCCGGAGGGCTGACTTTGAGCTGTTCAGGACACTGGTTGGCAGAGTCCCTTGGGAGGCGGTTCTGAAGGGCAGAGGAGTCCAGGAAGGCTGGGCACTCTTCAAGAAGGAAATCTTAATGGCTCAGGAGCAGTCTGTCCCCACGTGCCCAAAGACGAGCTGGCGCGGAAGAAGACTGGCCTGGCTGAACAGAGAGTTGTGGTTCGAGCTTAGGAGAAAAAAGAGGGTTTATAATCTTTGGAAAAGAGGGCGGGCCACTCAGAAGGACTATAAGGCTGTTGCGAGGCTGTGCAGGGACAAAATTAGAAAGGCCAAAGCTCATCTGGAGCTCAGTCTGGCTACTGCTGTTAAAGGCAACAGAAAATGTTTTTATAAATACATTAACACAAAAAGGAGGACTAAGGAGAACCTCCATCCTTTACTGGATGGGGGGGAAACTTACTGACAAGAGATGAGGAAAAGGCTGAGGTACTCAATGCCTTCTTTGCCTCAGTCTTTAGCGGCAAGACCAGTTGTTCTCTGGATACCCAGTACCCTGAGCTGGTGGAAGGGGATGGGGAACAGGATGTGGCCCTCACTATCCACGAGGAAATGGTTGGCGACCTGCTACAGCACTTGGATGTACGCAAGTCGATGGGGCCGGATGGGATCCACCCGAGGGTACTGAGAGAACTGGCGGAGGAGCTGGCCAAGCCGCTTTCCATCATTTATCGGCAGTCCTGGCTATCAGGGGGAGGTCCCAGTCGACTGGCGGCTAGCAAACGTGACTCCCATCTACAAGAAGGGCCGGAGGGTAGACCCGGGGAACTATAGGCCTGTTAGTTTGACCTCAGTGCCAGGGAAGCTCATGGAGCAGATTATCTTGAGTGTCATCACGCGGCACTTGCAGGGCAACCAGGTGATCAGGCCCAGTCAGCATGGGTTTATGAAGGGCAGGTCCTGCTTGAGGAACCTGATCTCCTTCTATGACCAAGTGACACGCTTAGTGGATGAGGGAAAGGCTGTGGATGTGGTCTACCTTGACTTCAGTAAGGCTTTTGACACCGTTTCCCATAACATTCTCCTCAAAAAACTGGCTGCTCGTGGCTTGGACTGGTGTACGCTTCGTTGGGTTAAAAACTGGCTGTATAGCCAGGCCCAAAGAGTTGTGGTGAATGGAGTCAAATCCAGTTGGAGGCCGGTCACTAGTGGACTCCCCCAGGGCTCAGTACTGGGGCCAGTCCTCTTTAATATCTTTATCAATGATCTGGATGAGGGGAAAGAGTGCACCCTCAGTAAGTTTGCAAACGACACCAAGTTAGGTGCGTGTGTCGATCTGCTCGAGGGTAGGAAGGCTCTGCAGGAGGATCTGGATAGGCTGGACCAATGGGCTGAGGCCACCTGTATGAAGTTCAACAAGGCCAATTGCCGGGTCCTGCACCTGGGGCGCAACAACCCCAAGCAGAGCTACAGGCTGGGAGATGAGTGGTTGGAAAGCTGCCTGGCAGAGAAGGACCTGGGAGTATTGGTTGATAGTCGGCTGAATATGAGCCAGCAGTGTGCTCAGGTGGCCAAGAAGGCCAACAGCATCCTGGCTTGTATCAGAAACAGTGTGGCCAGCAGGTCTAGGGAAGTGATTGTCCCCCTGTACTCGGCTCTGGTGAGGCCGCACCTCGAGTACTGTGTTCGGTTTTGGGCCCCTCACTACAGGAAGGACATGGAGGTGCTTGAGGGAGTCCAGAGAAGGGCGATGAGGCTGGTGAGGGGTCTGGAGAACAAGTCTTACGAGGAGCGGCTGAGGGAGCTGGGATTGTTTAGCCTGGAGAAGAGGAGGCTCAGGGGCGACCTTATCGCTCTCTAGAGGTACCTTAAAGGAGGCTGTAGCGAGGTGGGGATTGGTCTATTCTCCCACGTGCCTGGTGACAGGACGAGGGGGAATGGGCTAAAGTTGTGCCAGGGGAGGTTTAGGTTGGATATTAGGAAGAACTTCTTTACGGAAAGGGTTGTTAGGCATTGGAATGGGCTGCCCAGGGAAGTGGTTGAGTCACCATCCCTGGAGGTCTTTAAGAGACATTTAGGTGTTGAGCTTAGTGATATGGTTTAGTGGAGGACTTGTTAGTGTTAGGTCAGAGGTTGGACTGGGTGATCTTGGAGGTCTCTTCCAACCTAGATGATTCTGTGATTCTGCGATTCCATTTTCTCTAAAATCATGCGAAAAACAGCTCTTGCAGCTTGACCATTTATTCCTGTGTTCTTCACAGATTTCTATATTTTTCCATGCCTAGTCTTTTACTGCCCACATTTAAACAATGACCCTCAATCTCTGAAGCATATATCTAACTGGTGATCTGCAGCTTCAAACAAACAGCTGGATAGTACTCACTGGGCAATGGTAAGGCTGCAAAATTTATTTTTCCAATTGCCCGTTTCCCTCATTTATAGACAAAAGTTCTTCCTTTCAGTCTTTCACAGTTTTCAGGAATCATTTAAAATGCCCTCACCCAACATGCTGAGCCATGTCCCCACATATTTCCATGGCTTATTGTGAGGGGTCCTTCTTCTTCTATTGTTAGGCTGCACCAAGGAGCTCTCCAGGTTCTTTGGTAAATTCAGGAATCTCCACTGCAGTACCGGGCCTTATTTTGTTGATCTTAAATTGCCACCTCCTATAGAGCTGTGCCTTTTTTTCAGCTGCTCCAGGAAATCTGGTGTTCAGGCATGCCAGGAGGACTATACTCTACAGGCACTTTGCAGGTTCAGGTGGGGTCTCCTTGGGTGTGCTCTGGCAAGCTGAGATAAGTCCTTGGCATCACATGCCAAACACAAGGCTTCTACCAGATTTGGATAACACAGTTTCTGTCCTGGGGACACGGTGCCGAAGTACCACTGAAGATGTTCAATCAAGTTTGCAGCCTGAAAATGCCCTTGCCCCTTCCCTCGCACACTTTTTATCCATTCTCCAAGTTTTTCACTTGGACTACAAAATTAAAGAGAAGCAAGAACTCCCAGGGAGTTTTTCCCTCTAAAGTAATTGGCTTCTATGTTCCCCGGACTGGGATAATCCAGCCTTTCTGTTCCAGCTCTCTGTTGGTTACAGACAATGTGGAAGATATACATGCCCAGTCTTACCAAATCTTCCAACTGGCCCAGTTCCTCATCCACTGACTCATCCAGACATGCTGGTCTGCACACCTTTCATTTCGGAAGTTGATGTTTTCAGCTCCCTGAGTCTGTGTTGCAGGTCATGTTGGGTAGCACATCCTAGATCAGGCCATAACTTTCTCCATGTCCTCTGCTAGGCTTGGGGACAGCTTGAGCCTCTCTGATCTGCCTTGCCAGGTTAGGATGGGAGCTTTACCAGAGAGGTTCTGTGCCTGTTCAGACATCTTGTAGCTTTTGTCCTAAGATTATTTTTTTTTCTCTCCAAATACAGCTCAACTCTAAGCTCATTCAGGGATGGTTCCAGATATTCTTTTAAACCCTTCTTGTTTCATCTTCTGCCCTTGTTTTAGATTCTGTGTGATCATTTCCGTTATTTGTTCCAGCTTGGATCAAGAGGAATTACCAGACTGCGATTTCTCTCCCTGGGAACCGGATCCTGATGCTGATACTAACATGACTCCTTATGTCACAAGCAATTAATCAGTAGTCAGGGCCTCCAGGGTTGTTCTGTCAGGAGGCAGTGTTGCTACTATAGTCAAGTAATGCATGAGTGCCATCCTTTTTAGTCATAAAGAATATGTAAAAATATGCCTCATTTTCCTAAGCAGCGCAGGAAGCACCCAGAACAGTTTCCATGTTTCTAAACATTTTTCTAGTGGGAACGTCGTCTTCAGGACAACACTATATAAGCCTTTATCATAGCATCTTGTTTTTGTCACGCTAACCTAAACAGCCACTGCCTAATCCCTCCCCAAAACTGTTACTATATTTAATTGTATTTAGAAATTGAGGCCAAAATTAAAGCCTTTGGTCTGAATTCTAACACTTGTTTGCACTGTGTCTTGGGCATTTTATTATGTTTGTGTGTTATTAGCCCGAACTGTAATTCAACAAAGAATTAAAAAACAAACAAAACAAAACAAAATCATCTGTATTTTTGCTGTTCTTTATTTACTGACATGTCCCTGAAAAACTTTCCAACTACCTGGCCTTAAATACTAAGTCAGGTAAGTTTCCACCTGCCTCAGGTATACTAGGAAATGGAAAGTGCTTTTCAATGTACTGCAGTTTTACTGCAATTTCGTTGTAATTACACTTAGAATATATTTTTAAAAGTGTATAATCACTCCTAAGTTTAAGTGTATGATTGCATTATTAACTCTCTGTTCTTAATGGAACAGAATTTAACCTGCAGTCGTACTAGAATTATTCTGACATTTTTTGTAACAGTTGCATATATATTAATGCAAAATAAAACTTTTACATAATTATGGTGTAAGGTAAGTTGTGTACAGAGATTCTAAAAATAAAATTCTTTAATCACAGAAGTCCATGCGTAAATGAAATAATTACCCTTAATATAGCCCTTTTTTCCAAATATATTTGTCAAAATCTTTAACATCAAAGCAGTGACAGAGTAGTGTAATAAATCTGAAAGCTGTGCTAATACGGATAACCTTCCTTTTAATATGAATTTTTAGCAATTATAGACATAAAAAAGTGGAACCATTTGGTAATTACATAGGATGTGATGAGATCACAGTCAAGTAATTATACTGTAGATTTTGTCTTGTAGTTGGATCTTCCTTTGGCCACTGGTTTTGTAATGAAAATAATTCCTTGAGACCTGGGTTCAAGGGTGAAGGCAACAGGCAATTAAATATACTGTGGTCTAAAGCAAATTTAGAATGACTTACAGTTATAGAAGCTTGAGTCAACACTCCATTATTTTTACACTTTCATAGTGTCTCTGATGTTGATGGCACTAAATGGCTGTAAAATTGGTCTGACAGACTGGATATCAAACCATTTTAAGAACAAGCTTATGAGGCTTTAGGTATTTCCTACCCATAGCTGTATTGTCAATGCAGCTAAGAACAGCCTTTTCTCATGACTAAGAGCTGTTCACTGTCAGCACTGATACAGCTTTGATTTAGTTATCACAGCCATTAAATTCCCAGTCAAAACCAGAAGTGGAAAAATGGGAGAAAATCTGAGATACAACGAGGACAGAAATATTAATAGCCTGTCTTATTTGAACGGGAACAAAGTTATGTTCAAGCTTGGTCTGAGATAAGGGCAAGTGGCTGAGCACCATTCTTCTTGAAATAGCTTTGTCTGAATGGCTGAAACTCAGCCATTCCTATTTATTCTTCTTTTCAGGTTGTAAAATCTAAAAGCCCATAAAATAAGCAGCAGGTGACCAAAAACAGAGATACAGTGATTAACTGGACATGCAGGAGAACTCCAAATGGAGTAGAAATACACACTTCTATAGAGATTTATAGATTTTTTGTTTCAAAATGTTTTTGTTCAAAAACTGTTTAATTACAGCAGAAACAGACAAGTTAAAACTCATGTGGAAACTCACATTAGATAAAGGGAAGTGTGTGAGATCTACTCTGTGAGAATGTCCTAGATAACGAGTGACAGCTGTGAGGTTTTGGTCTCACTTTCATTTTAATGGCATCCTCCAGTGATGTGCACTGGATTTCAAGCCTTTGTGGCACTGTCAGCTCCTGTGATGATCCACAGAATATGGGCATTTGACAGATCTTTAATAAACAGTTTGCTGCTGGGATGAATTGAAGTTCAGCTGTATCTAGCTTGAGTTCAGCAGAAGAGACAGTATTGTTAACTCACCTTTTTGGTACAAAAGAAAAAGAGAAGGAAGGAAAAAAATCCTTGGACACCTGCTATCTTTTCAGACACTAATTATGAGAGACCTCATTTTTGCAGAGGATCAAAATGGAGTAGCAACCGACAGTAATGCATTGTCTCTCAAAGAAAACTGCAGCTAAAAGCACTAGAAAACACTTTTTTTTTTTCCTCAGATTTTAACCTACCTGTAGTCAATTAAAAACTCTCTAAGGAACTCAGTCTGATGGCTTTTTGGCAGAGATGGGATCTCAGGGCTGCGTTTTGTTTCCGTTGCATTAAGGGTCTTCTGGCACTGACTCACAGAAGCAGTAATTGCCTGCTGGACACGGTGTCCATGCCGGGGCACGGGCAAGCCAGGCAGCCTCTCACCCTGGAGATGAGATTTCTAAGGAAGGGGGAAAAGGAGCAAACCCGCTGTGTAATGTACAATTGTGATGTGAATCACTTGTTTCGTACACATTATTGTACATGTACAAATAGACAACCGTCTATTTTAGATACTGCTGCTTCCTCCATGGAGGAGGAGAGGTGAGTTGGAGTTGGGCCATCTGGGGCAGCACCTGCTTCCATCCCTATTGTTCCTTCTCCATCAGAGAAGAAATGGGAACCTCAGCTCTGCAGGACTTTTCCACCCTACTCCAATCTTCCTTTTTCCTTCACCTTTCTGTTACAGGAGTGACCTGACTCCCCACTCTTTATATATATATATTTTTGTACAAATTTATTTGCCTTTTATTTTTTATTTAGGCTGGCTATAGTTCAAAAGGTGCTGTAATCTCAATGAGAAAACCTAATAGTTATGATTTAGCAAAAGGAATATCTTTTCTGGTGCCAGTTTAGCAGAATCAGTACAGCAAAAGATGGGAGCTTGCACCATTTACTGAAAGCCTTATTAGCTAGAAAAGCCTTTCTTCCCCAGACTTGTGTTTCCCAAACATGAATATTCTTGGGAGCCAGACCTGAACGTGATGGTTCAGGATGATCTCTAATTGTGTAGATAGTTTTATGTTGCATCCTGCGTGAATACTTGCAGAACTGAAACCATACAGAGAAAACCTAAAGAATGCCGCTGGCATGGATGGGCACCGTAAGGACTTGAGCCAAATTAGAAAGGGTGAGGTGATGTTCTTGTACAAGACAGAACCTGTTTTAATATCTGTAATATCACTTAAAGAAGATCAAGTTTTGATATGCTATTTTCTGTACTGGCTGTTGAATGTAACCACTCACTCAGTTATCATATCAAAAACCTGAAGTCAATGGAGGCTGTAGCAACTGAGTAAACTGGGGCTAAAATGGAGGAAGTAGGGGTCCTTTTGTTTCTGTTGTTGAAAGAATAACATATACCAAAATGTGAGTAGTATAAAATACAGGTCCTTCCTCCATGACCTTTCTGAAATGAAAACGCTGGGAAAGAAAATAAAATTAATGAACTCAGGTGATTATTTGTCTGTAGAATTTGAGGTCTTAGTCTTCTATTTACACAAAAGGAAATACTAAAAAGTAAAAATAAAATAAAAATGACAATCAGTCATGACAGTGGCATACACTCAAGTGACTAAACTTTTTAAGGTGTATGTGTTCCTGATGGCCCCATTTATGCATAACTGGAAAGATGTTTGTCCTAACATCTCCTTTCTCAAAAATATCTGGACTGTGTAATGATTACAGTGAATACAATTGAGAGTGACATTTTAGAAGAAGATAATTATGCATCACCAATACATAAATAGGAGAGGAGACAAGTATTAAAGTAGCCCAACTGAATGAAATCAGACAGTGTATGCTATCATAAGTGACAGCAGACATATTTTGTTCCCTGCTCTATTCAGGGCTGTTAGCTGATTAGTTATCTCACCAGGCTGAGTTACCCCTGCAGTCTCACGGCATGTAGCAATAGCTGCTGCATGATTCTTCCACAAGGGATTTTGTGGATAGCTCTCTGCCTGGCCTTGTGAGACTGAACAGAAAAACTGATGGGGCCAATTTGGGTCGTCTACTGCCTTAAGAAGAGGTGAACACTTCCTGTTGCCAAACTGCTCAGCCACCACATTTTACAAGAGGTCTAGCAACATGTTTCCAGTTTTTTCTATGTGGTGTTTCATGACCCTGGGATGGAGTGAATGGAGCTGGCTTGGAGCTCCATGCAGGTCATGATTTTGACTTAGGGGGCGTGTTCAGTGCAATGAGTTGGCTCCACCAGAGCTACTCCTCGTACCACACCCAGCCAGAGTCAGAAAGCAGAGAAACAAAAAGTTGTACTGAGCTATAATTCAAGAGAGGTCCAAATGGATAGGTCATTTCTCAATAGGAAAGCAGAAGGTAGCTAAGATAGGACTACACTCATATTTTTCTCAAAACTAATATAGGGGCTGTTTTCATTTCTAATACTACAGAACACCTCATCTTACTGGATTGCTGTTGTGGTTTAACCTGGCTGGCAGCTAAGCACCACACAGCCATTCGCTCACCCTCCCCCCTCCGTCTCTGGGATGGGGGAGAGAATCAGGAAAACGATGCATGTGGGCTGAGATAGAGACAGTTTATTAAGACAGGAAAATAATAATAACAATAATAATAATAATAATGATAATAGTACTACTACTAAGAATGTGTACGAAACAAGTGATGCACAATGCAGTTGCTCACCACCATATGAAACCAGGACGTATATCCTGAAACCAGGACATATATCCACCCCTTATTCCATACCATTTATGTCATGCTCAGGTTACACCCTTTCCAATACATTCTAATTAATCACCATTTTCATCTATGGTATATACAATGTCCACTGAGTTTGCATAGTCTGTGACTGACTTCGGGCTCCATCTGTCACAGCAGTCTTTCAGGGCAGAAGAGATGGTGTGTGATGTTGGATTGTCACACGTTGAAGCCCGTTCTCGTTCCATCACATCTCTGTGCTTGTCCAGTTCTATCAAAATTCATTCATTATTATCTGCGTGGCTGTTACTGTGATACCATTAATAGGACGCTGACATATAGCAATCATGGTAGTGATGACATACAGTGTTATATGATAATTAACATACTACAATTCAACTCATGGGCTATTCTCACCCAGTATTAAATCCCCTTGAGGTACACACCGGACCTCCCCATTCTTTTGCATTACCCACCAAGTGCATCCAGGTCCCTGAGCAAAAGCAATCCCACGAATGGGTTTGCCTTTTCCTGAGTCAGGAGTAGCCCAGACTGCCTTACCCAGCATGTTTCTTACGTGCACTACAGGAACTTTATCCCCTTCTACAGTGCGTAACAGGTTTGATTGGGCAGGTCCAGCTCGGTTGGCAGATCCTCTAGTATTGACTAACCAGGTGGCCTTTGCCAAATGTGTTTCCCAATTTTTGAATGTCCCAGCACCCATTGCTTTCAGTGTAGTCTTTAACAGTCCATTGTATTGTTCAACTTTCCCGGAGGCTGGTGCATGATAGGGGATGTGATACACCCACTCAATGCCATGTTCTTTGGCCCAAGTGTCTATAAGGTTGTTTTGGAAATGAGTCCCATTGTCTGACTCAATTCTTTCTGGGGTGCCATGTCACCATAGGACTTGCTTTTCAAGGCCCAGGACAGTGTTCCGGGCGGTGGCACGGGGCACAGGATATGTTTCCAGCCATCCGGTGGTTGCTTCCACCATTGTAAGTACGTGGCGCTTGCCGTTGTGGGTTTGAGGGAGTGTGATGTAATCAATCTGCCAGGCCTCTCCATATTTGTATTTCAGCCATCGTCCTCCAAACCAAAGAGGCTTTGACCGTTTGGCTTGCTTGATTGCAGCACATGTTTCACAGTCATGAATAACCTGTGCTATAGTGTCCATGGTCAGGTCCACCCCTCAGTCATGAGCCCATCTGTATGTTGCATCTCTACCTTGATGGCCTGAGGTGTCGTGGGCCCATCGGGCTATAAATAATTCACCTTTATGTTGCCAGTCCAGGTCCACCTGAGCCACTTCAATCTTAGCAGCCTGATCCACCTGCTGGTTGTTTTGATGTTCTTCAGTAGCCCGATTCTTGGGCACATGAGCATCTACATGGCGTACCTTTACAACCAGGTTCTCTACCCGGGCAGCAATATCTTGCCACAATGCAGCAGCCCAGATGGGTTTGCCCCGGCGTTCCCAGTTGTTCTGCTTCCATTGCTGTAACCACCCCCACAGGGCATTTGCTACCATCCATGAATCAGTATAGAGATAGAGAACTGGCCACTTTTCTCGTTCAGCAATATCTAAAGCCAGCTGAATGGCTTTCACTTCTGCAAACTGACTCGATTCACCTTCTCCCTCAGCAGCTTCTGCAACTCGTCGTGTAGGACTCCATACAGCAGCCTTCCATCTCCGATGCTTTCCCACAATACGACAGGACCCATCAGTGAACAGGGCATATTTCTTCTCATTTTCTGGTAGCTTGTTGTACAGTGGGGCTTCTTCAGCACAGGCTACCTCCTCCTCTGGTGATATCCCAAAATATTTGCCTTCTGGCCAGTCCATAATCACTTCCAGGATTCCTGGGCGACTGGGGTTTCCTATTCGAGCCTGCTGAGTAATCAGTGCAACCCACTTGCTCCATGTAGCATCAGTTGCATGATGTGTAGAGGGGATCCTTCCTTTGAACATCCAGCCTAGTATAAGCAGTCAGGGTGCCGGGAGGAGCTGCGCTTCAGTACCGACCACTTCCGAAGCAGATCGAACTCCCTCATATGCTGCCAATATCTCCTTTTCGGTTGGAGTATAGCGGGCCTCAGATCCTCTGTATCCCCGACTCCAAAACCCTAGGGGTCGACCTCGAGTTTCCCCAGGCTCCTTCTGCCAGAGGCTCCAGGTGGGGCCATTCTCCCCGGCTGCGGTGTAGAGCACATTCTTTACATCTGGTCCTGTTCGGACTGGCCCAAGGGCTGCTGCATGAACTATTTCCTGCTTAATTTGTTCAAAGGCTTGTCGTTGCTCAGGGCCCCATTCGAAAGCATTCTTCTTACGGGTTACTTGGTAGAGCGGGTTTACAATCAGACTGTAATTTGGAATATGCATTCTCCAAAACCCCACGACACCTAGGAAAGTTTGTGTTTCCTTTTTGCTAGTTGGTGGAGACATAGCTGTTATTTTGTTGATCACATCCATTGGGATTTGACGACGTCCATCTTGCCATGTTATTCCTAAAAACTGGATCTCTCGTGCAGGTCCTTTGACTTTATTTTGTTTTATGGCAAAACCGGCCTTCAGAAGGATTTGGACTATTTTCTTCCCTTTCTCGAAAACTTCCTCTGCAGTGTCACCCCACACAATGATGTCATCGATGTACTGCAGGTGTTCAGGAGCCTCCCCCTGCTCCAGCGCAGACTGGATCAGTCCATGGCAAATGGTAGGGCTGTGTTTCCACCCCTGGGGCAGCCGATTCCAAGTATATTGGACTCCCCTCCAAGTGAAAGCAAACTGTGGCCTGCACTCTGCTGCTAGAGGGATGGATAAAAATGCATTAGCGATGTCAATTGTGTCAACTTGGCTGCCTTTGATTCCAGTTTGTACTGGAGTTCTAGCATGTCCGGCACTGCAGCACTCAGTGGTGGCGCAACTTCATTCAGGCCACAATAGTCCACTGTTAACTTTGCCCGGTCTCTCAGAGGACCCTTCTGTTGTGGAGTTGCTGAGGGTCTGTTGTGGTTTAACCCAGCCAGCAGCTAAGCACCACACAGCCATTCTCTCACCCTCCCCCCGCCCTCTCTGGGATGGGGGAGGGAATCAGGAAAATAAAGCCTGTGGGCTGAGATAGAGACAGTTTATTAGTACAGAAAATAATAATAATAATAACAATAATAATAATAGTACTATTACTAAGAATGTGTATGAAACAAGTGATTCACAATGCAATTGGTCACTACCCTCTGACCAATGCCCAGCGTATCCCCAAGCAGCCGCCCCCGCCCCCCCTCCCCCGCCCCCGGCTAGCCACCCCTCTATATTGTTCAGCATGACGTCAGATGGTATGGCCATCTTTGGCCAGTTTGGGTCAGCTGTCCTGGGTCTGTCCCCTCCCAGCTCCTGCTGCACCCCTAGCCTGCTCGCTGGCAGGACAGAGCAAGAAGCTGAAAAGTCCTTGGCTGGGTGTAAGCACTGCTCTGCAACAATTAAACATCAGCATGTTATCAGTGCTCTTCTCATCCTAATCCAACACATAACACCCTACCAGCTACTAGGAGGAAAACTAACTCTATCCTAGCTAAAACCAGGACAATTGCTTTACTAAATCACAGAATCATGTAGGTTGGAAGAGACATCCAAGATCACCTAGTCCAACCTCTGACCTAACACTAACAAGTCCTTCACTAAACCATACCACTAAGCTCTACACCTAAATGTCTCTTAAAGACCTCCAGGGATGGTGACTCAACCACTTCCCTGGGTAGCCCAATCCAATGCCTAACAACCCTTTCAGTAAAGAAGTTCTTCCTAATATCCAACCTAAACCTCCCCTGGCGCAACTTTAGCCCATTACCCCTCATCCTGTCACCAGGCACGTGGGAGAATAGACCAATCCCCACCTCGCTACAGCCTCCTTTAAGGTACCTCTAGAGAGCGATAAGGTCGCCCCTGAGCCTCCTCTTCTCCAGGCTAAAGAACCCCAGCTCCCTCAGCCGCTCCTCGTAAGACTTGTTCTCCAGACCCCTCACCAGCCTCATCGCCCTTCTCTGGACTCCCTCAAGCACCTCCATGTCCTTCCTGTAGCGAGGGGCCCAAAACCGAACACAGTACTCAAGGTGCGGCCTCACCAGAGCTGAGTACAGGGGGACAATCACTTCCCTAGACCTGCTGGCCACACTGTTTCTGATACAAGCCAGGATGCTGTTGGCCTTCTTGGCCACCTGAGCACACTGCTGGCTCATATTCAGCCGACTATCAACCAATACTCCCAGGTCCTTCTCTGCCAGGCAGCTTTCCAACCACTCATCTCCCAGCCTGTAGCTCTGCTTGGGGTTGTTGCGCCCCAGGTGCAGGACCCGGCACTTGGCCTTGTTGAACTTCATACAGTTGGCCTCAGCCCATTGGTCCAGCCTATCCAGATCCTCCTGCAGAGCCTTCCTACCCTCGAGCAGATCGACACACGCACCTAACTTGGTGTCGTCTGCAAACTTACTGAGGGTGCACTCTTTCCCCTCATCCAGATCATCGATAAAGATATTAAAGAGGACTGGCCCCAGCACTGAGCCCTGGGGGACTCCACTGGTGACCGGCCTCCAACTGGATTTGACTCCATTCACCACGACTCTTTGGGCCTGGCTATACAGCCAGTTTTTAACCCAACGAAGCGTACACCAGTCCAAGCCATGAGCATCCAGTTTCTTCAGGAGAATGCTGTGGGAAACGGTGTCAAAAGCCTTACTGAAGTCAAGGTAGACCACATCCACAGCCTTTCCCTCATCCACTAAGCGTGTCACTTGGTCATAGAAGGAGATCAGGTTCCTCAAGCAGGACCTGCCCTTCATAAACCCATGCTGACTGGGCCTGATCGCCTGGTTGCCCTGCAAGTGCCGCGTGATGACACTCAAGATAATCTGCTCCATGAGCTTCCCTGGCACTGAGGTCAAACTAACAGGCCTATTGTTCCCCGGGTCTACCCTCCGGCCCTTCTTGTAGATGGGAGTCACGTTTGCTAGCCGCCAGTCGACTGGGACCTCCCCTGATAGCCAGGACTGCCGATAAATGATGGAAAGCGGCTTGGCCAGCTCCTCCGCCAGTTCTCTCAGTACCCTCGGGTGGATCCCATCCGGCCCCATCGACTTGCATTCATCCAAGTGCTGTAGCAGGTCGCCAACCATTTCCTCGTGGATTCTGAGGGCCACATTCTGTTCCCCATCCCCTTCCACCAGCTCAGGGTACTGGGTATCCAGAGAACAACTGGTCTTGCCGCTAAAGACTGAGGCAAAGAAGGCATTAAGCACCTCAGCCTTTTCCTCATCTCTCGTCACTAAGTTTCCCCCCCCATCCAGTAAAGGATGGAGGTTCTCCTTAGTCTTCCTTTTTGTGTTAATGTATTTATAAAAACATTTTCTGTTGCCTTTAACAGCAGTAGCCAGACTGAGCTCCAGATGAGCTTTGGCCTTTCTAATTTTGTCCCTGCACAGCCTCACAATATCCTTATAGTTCTCCTGAGTGGCCCGCCCTCTTTTCCAAAGGTCATAAACCTTCTTTTCTTTCCAAAGCTCTAGCCACAACTCTGTTCAGCCAGGCCGGTCTTCTTCTGTGCTGGCTTGTCTTTGGGCACGTGGGGACAGACTGCTCCTGAGCCATTAAGATTTCCTTCTTGAAGAGTGCCCAGCCTTCTTGGGCTCCTCTGCCCTTCAGAACCGCCTCCCAAGGGACTCTGCCAACCAGTGTCCTGAACAGCTCAAAGTCAGCCCTCCGGAAGTCCAAGACAGCAGTTTTACTGATCCCCCTCCTGACTTCGCCAAGAATTGAGAACTCTACCATTTCGTGGTCACTCTGCCCAAGACAGCTCCCGACCACCACATCTCCCACCAGTCCGTCACTGTTTGTGAACAGAAGGTCTAGCGGAGCACCTCCCCTGGTAGGCTCACTAACCAGCTGCGTCAGGAAGCTATCTTCCACACTCTCCAGAAACCTCCTAGACTGCTTTCTCTGGGCTGTGTTGTGCTTCCAGGATATGTCTGGGAAGTTGAAGTCCCCCACGAGAACAAGCGCTGGCAACTGCGTGAGTTTTGTCAGCTGCTTGTAGAACGCCTCATCTGTCTTCTCATCCTGGTTTGGCAGTCTATAACAGACCCCCACCAGGATGCTTGCCTTGTTGGCCTTCCCTCTGATCCTAACCCATAGGGACTCAACCTTATCATTCCCAGCCTCGAGTTCCTCAACATCAAAACACTCTCTAATATAGAGAGCCACACCACCACCCCTTCTGTGCTGCCTGTCCCTTCTGAAGAGCCTATGGCCAGTCATTGCAGCACTTCAGTCATGGGAGTGGTCCCACCACATTTCAGTGATGGCAAGCAAGTCATAGCTTGCCTGCTGCATGATGGCTTCCAGCTCCTCCTGTTTGTTGCCCATGCTGCGTGCATTAGTGTAGATGCACTTCAGCTGGGCCATTGCCTTCTCCCCTGGCCCTGACATTGTTCCCCCCAGCACACCTCTAACAAGCCTTATTTCATCCCCGTCCTCCTTCTTACCTAGTTTAAAGCCCTCTCAATGAGCCCTGCCAGCTCCTGGGCTAGTATCCATTTTCCCCTTAGAGATAGGTGGGACCCGTCTGTAGCTGTCAGGCCGGGTGCTGAGTAAAGCGCCCCGTGGTCAAAAAAAACAAAATTTCTGTGTTGGCACCAGCCTCTGAGCCACGTGTTAATCAGGTGGGCTTTCCGTATCCACTCTGTACCCCTCCCTGCCACTGTAGGGATGGAGGAAAACACCACCTGTACTCCCGCTCCATCTACTAATCGTCCCAGTCCCCTAAAGTCCCGTTTGATAGCCTTCAGGCTTCTCTCAGCAATTTCATCGCTGCCAGCCTGGACTATCAATAGAGGATTGTAATCAGAGGGGCGAACCAGGTTGGGAAGGCTTCTGGCAATGTCCCTGACCCTGGCCCCAGGGAGGCAGCAGACTTCCCTATGGGTAGGGTCAGGCCAACAAATAGGGCCCTCTGTTCCCCTGAGAAGGGAGTCACCTACAATTATTACCCTTCTTTCTTTCTTAGTGGAGGCAGTCCTGAGGCGTGGAATCGACTTCCTCGCCCTAGGCATCCTCCTGGGTGGACTTTCAACCTCATCCTCACCCACCAGTCTCTCAAGCTCCAAGGCCTCAAACCTGTTGTGTAAGGGCACCTGGGAAGGTGAGGCTGGTACGGAAGGGGGTTGCCTTCGTCGCCAAGCAGGGACCTGTTTCCATTCCTCTTCATCTCCTAGGTCCCCTCTCTCTGCCCAAAAGATTAAATACTTTCCAACTCCATCGAGCTATTAGCACAATAATAGAAATAATGACTTGCATTTAATACTACATTCTGTTAATCCTTATTCTGCAAAACGTCATGGCTCTGCTCTTGTTTAGTATTTTTCTTCAGGTAGTTAATATGTTTTTTTTCTGATGGTGCCCAAGGCTTTTGCAGTCTTTTATTTACCTTTGTATATGGAAATCACATAATGTTAGGAGACAGGTTCTGAGGCTGGAGGACATAACTTAGGGAGAGGGGGAGATGCATAGGTTATATCCTGAGGAAACTGGGGAAATCCAGGAAAATTCCACCTTGCTTTTTTTTTATTTTTCTCTCTTTCCCATTTTGCTGCCTGTCTCAAACTGTTGTGAAGCCAAGGTGTGGTGGAGGGGAACTGCAGGATGAGGGAGGAGGCTCCAGGTTTTCTGAGATCCGAGAAGACTGATCAACACATTGCAGTGCAGGATCCCTGGAAGGGCTTCCTGCTAAGAGTTCAGGAAGTCAGCTAGGCAAGGGAGAGGTACAAAAGCATGCCAGGGACTGAAAGCTGGGTGCAACTTTTAGAGAATGGGGCTTAGATTAAATTGAGTCAGGACTCATTTTACCAGATGTTTGGGTGCAGTTTTTCTTTGGAGAGGACATTTGGTGAAGAAGCAGAGAAAAGAAAAATAGAAACAGTAAACTGTGGGGGGGGAAGTTTGTATTGTATGAGAGATGAAGCCAGAAAATGTGCAGAGAGGATGGGTGGACAAAACTGCATGGGCAGCATAGGTGTGGCAAAATGACCACACGGACACCAGGGTTCTTTTAGGATCAGTAACTGCTACTACTTTATGGATGACATAACTTCAACTCTCTATTGAGGGCATAACTTCAACATCCTCTTATTGAGGACAGGCTCCCTTCTTACACCATTTGCCCCACAGCAGTACTTTTCCACTAACTATTCATTGGTCAAACAACTTTGCCCAGCAACCCCAAACACCCAGCAACTTCCATGCCTTAACAGCTGGAGAACAAGCAACCCGAGACAGCAAGGCATCTCCTGAATCACCCTTCTTTGTTCCCTCTAAACTCTTTACATTCCTGATGGTCTCAACGTTAAGAGTCCGATGTTATCACCAGCCATGGGGCTTGTCGACCCCCATGGCCACACTCCCACATCTCCCCCTTCTTTATTAACATAAAAAAGTGCGATTAACACAAATTAAGAAAGCATGATTAACACAAACTAAAGCACAGAGAAAAACTACCAGGCATACTAATCCTATCTTTAACAAACTTTTTAAGCACATCCCTGGGAGAGGCAGGCACTAAGTGCTGCCCAGCCGGGGGGCTCTGCCTGCACCTCCAGCTCCTGGAGTCCTTGTTTGTGGGTCCTGCATATGCCAGCGGTTACTGCATATGCCAATGATTACCCTTCTTTCTTTCTTAGTGGAGGCAGTCCTGAGGGGTGGAGTCAACTTCCTTGCCCCAGGCATCCTCCTGGGTGGACTTTCAGCCTCATCCTCACCCACCAGTCTCTCAAGCTCCAAGGCCTCAAACCTGTTGTGTAAGGGCACCTGGGAAGGTGAGGCTGGTACGGAAGGGGGTTGCCTTCGTCGCCAAGCAGGGACCTGTTTCCATTCCTCTTCATCTCCTAGGTCCCCTCCCTCTGCCCGACAGCGACAGGGCAGAGGGTTCACCACTGTTTGGGGTGTCTCACCCCGGTGCCTTTCCTTCAGGCCTGATTTAAGGAGCAGGACAGCATCTAGATCACAGAAGGAATAGCTCTTTTGTTTTCCTTCTGAAAGACAAGGAAAAAACTGGAAAGTTTTCACACTTGTGAAAACACTTTCTTTCAAAGGTTTTGAGACAACAAATAAACTATACAGATGACGAAAGCTGATGAAAACTGGGAAAATATTGTCATAAACAGGCATTCCCAAAATACATTTCCATCTGGCTGAAAGCCACTTGCATTCTTTTTTTTTTTCTTCTAATCTTGTTTTGAATGAAATAACTTCTAGCAAGGCTCTCAGCAAATCTGGAGTTGCCCCTCTGATTGTAAGGACTGACTGTTTAATTGCCAATAGTTTTATCTTTGTCAGGAGAAGCAAATCTGGTGAGTTTGGCTGGGATCACCCTTATTGCCTTGAGAAGACCCTTTATACAGCAGGCAACATTTTTGGTTATACAGTATTTAAAGTCCAAAGCATCCTTATTTAGCCAGCAAAGAAACCCATTATCAGAAAAAGGTACTTCAAGTTTTGAATGCTGCACACAGCTGCTGAGATGCAGAGGAGAGAAAATAGCTGAAAGCACCTGCAAGGGAATAATATATTAAGCTATATTCAGTGGAATAAACCTGACAAAGGATTTTATGCCTGATTTTTTTACAAAAGGAAGACAATTTGCAAAGAGGAGGCGATAATAAACTAGGATGGTGTATTTCCCGGTAGGTGATAAGTAAGCTGAGGGATAGGTGCAGGATGCCATGATGTACTCTGCTGTCACAAAGATTTTATACATAGGCTGGATAACCTGTTCAATAAATCAACATAGATCTATTTTTTTTTCCTGGGTATCTGCTTGGAAACTCACAGCCACATTATAAGGCATGCACAGTGTTTGTTAACTTGGCATACCGTTTTCATCATCTCCAATCCTATGCTATCTCTTGGGGGTGAATCATCTTTATAGAACATAGAGCACATGGTACCATGTGATGGTCCTTGTCCTTGCTGGGGGAAAAAAAAAAAAAAAGAATCCTAAAAACCACAGAGGAGGTTTGCACAAAGGTACACTCATATCCTAAGAATCATATACAGGTCACACTGGGTACCAGACATTTTCCTCACCTCTCAAACACTCTTATTGATTTCATTGGGAAATGTTCTTGACAAACTGATACAGACTATAGTCTCTGGGAATTAATGGGAAAATTTGTTTTGCTATTTTTGAATTAGATTCTCTTTCTTTCTTAGAATTAGACTCTCTTTCTTTCTCTTTTCTCTTTCTCTCTCTCTCTCTCTCTTTCTCTCTCTCTCTCTTTCTTTTTCTCTCTTTCTCTTTTCTCTTTCTCTCTCTCTCTCTTTCTTTCTTTCTCTCTCTCTCTCTCTCTTCCTTCCTTCCTTCCTTCCTTCTTCTTTTAATGATAAGATTGATTTAGTTTGGTTTGATTGTCTTGACTGTCTAGCTTCTGTGGTTGGAAAGGAAAGCAATGATAGTCTACTGTATGCACAGACTGTTGACTGATTTTTTTTTCTTTTTTCTGAAGGTGAATTAAATCATATATTTTTAGACAGGTGTCTAGTCTTGCTTTAAACATTCCAATAACAGGAAATCCGCCATGTTGGCTTGTGAGCTGATCCAATATGCAGACACGAGTAGACAATTGGATAGTGTTTACTGTTTGGTTTTCTCTTAGTTTTAGCTCTAGGATAGTCTTATACTTGTGTCTGGAAAATTAAAATACACTTTTCTGCCCAGTACCTTGCTATACAAGTTTTCCATGTGTCAGCAGCCATGTACAGTGCTCAGATCACGTGACATTTTTTCTTTTCAAATATAAAATGATAAAACTTTCCTTCTGTCTGCAGAACCCCCTTTTTTTTCTTACTCCATTTTATTTTAAGCAACTTTAAGCAACTAAGTAGCTTCTCTACTAATGCTGAGTAATGAACAGAACTGAATGGCTGTGTTTTCTTGAATGAGTACATTCGTTATGGGAAAAAAAAGACACAAGTTCCAGAGGGATGGGAGTTATTTATGAAGTGTGGTCAAAATCAGTATAAATCGTTGTGGCCAAAAGAGATGAAAGAACATTTGGAAATGTGTAATATTTTATGTTGACATTTTCTGAAGAAAAGATTTCCATTTTTGCTTCCAATGTTCATTTTGTTTGGAAATTTGAAAAACATTTGTCATTCTTGTAATTATAGTAGTGACAATATTACATATTTTCCCTGATATTTCCCTATTTTCTAGGACCATATTTATTAGAAGATCACGCAAAAATCCCGCATTTAGATAGTTATCACCTTGTATTTCCTACTTTTAAGAGTAATTGTCAGTTGCTTTTATTTTTCAGTTCAGTGTCTTCTATCTTGTCTGATCTGTAGCTTCTGTTGAGGGGTATTGCACATTTTATTTAGTTTATGAATTCACTCTGTTATATTCTAAATCTTTGCTCAGGCAGTTACAAATACAGTAATCACTACACTCTGTATTGGTCAACTGAAAACCATTGTGGCATCTTCAGACTTTACTGGCCAAGATTTATCTCATTGATAAAAATGCTGAAGAGTTGGATTAAGACCCTAATCCCTTGGAGACTGAATTATTAACAACTCAAGTGATTGATTTCTCCCCATTAAAAACTCTGTTTCAAGAGCTGTCAGACAGGGAGTTTTAATCCATCTAATATGTGCCCTGTTAATTCCATATAATGTAGGGTTTTTTTTAATCTAAATGTCATGTGGTACTAAACCAAACTCATTGGAGAAATCCAAGTATATTATGTCAACACTATTGTCTTTATCAACCAGACCTGTAATATTGCCAAAAAAATATAACACGTTTGTTTGACAAGACCTACTTTCTATGCCAACATGTTGACTAGCGTTAATTATATTTTTAACCTCTAATTCTTCGTTGACATAGTGCTGAATTAACTGTTCCATTAGCTTGGCCAGACTGACATCTGACTAACCAGTTTACTGAGTCATCTCTTCTGCTTCTTTCAAAAGCTAGGATTTTACTGGCAGACATACAATCTTTAGGAAATTTCCTCAACTTTCCAAAGACTTGTTAAAATCTGGTTCAGAGGACAATCAGCTAGTTCCTTTTAGATTGCTGGACATTGGTTATACATGTCTGATTATCTCACAATGACTCATGTTTACCTCTATGGCAGATAGTCATTGCTCTATTCCATTCACAGCTTTATCTCAGATGATACCTCTTCTACCTCACATCACTCAGAGGACAGAACTATATATTTTAATATGTATTTTTATACTTAAAATATATTTGACACATTCTAGAAAATACTTTCTAGCATGACTGTATGAACATTTAGCAATGAATGGCAAATACTGTTTTTTTGTCCCCAATACATTTCCTAATTTATTTTTTATTGTTTTTAACCTTACTGATCATTTGCATTAAAATGATTACTTTACTTTATCCTATCAATCAAAAATGGTTTTAAAATACACGCCTTGCATTCATACATGTCATCCTCTTCATTGTATGTTGTTTTATTTCAGATGTCCTATCACTTTTTTTCACAACTTCTTTTGGCACTTATCTCAGACTTACATTTTAGAAGTCAGTTGATCATAAAAAATATTATTCAAAATAGATGACTTCCATCTATCCATCTATTTCCTCAGCAAGTTGGAGAACGTGTTTCTTTCCTTTGCCTCCTAATTTGTGTCTCTTGACACTAAATTGTTGCTTCCTCAAACTTGAATGATTAGATTAGAAATAGACATGTACTTTTTTAGTTACAAAGAAAATACAGATTTCTTAGGCGATGATCCCAATTTGCACAGTGTTACAGGACCTCATAATTATTATTAAAAATATCTCAGGAAGAAAAGGAAATAACATTTCCATTCGCATTCATACAAGGCATAAAGTCTGCTTGTAACAGAGCAGAGCATTGAACTTATAAGTCCAATTATTTCAACTGCTTTACCAACACTTCTCAATAAAGTTTTCTAATTGTCTCTTGAAGAGCACTCCAGGAACTTGTATTTCACCATTACTGTTTGTGACTACTGTACTAGGGAACAAAAATAATGAAAATTATGTTTTTGTGGATGAGGAAACACAAAAACTGATGCTGTCATGGTCATAGCACAAATACTCAACTGGAAATTGTTGTCAGGGGCCAAACTGAACATTATTGTTTAAGTTCATGAGAAAGCGAAAGATTTGGCCCTATGCCAGTATTTTGTGTTCAAACCAATATGCTCAAGTTTGTATGGCTAATTAAGAAAAAATATGTTTACTATTTCTATACAATTAATTCTGGAAGGGAAACAAGTCTTTCAAAGAGACAAACTGGAGTACAGTCAAGTCTGTGAGCTTCATTGAGTCAGGGTACAGACAAACAATGGAAAAAACATACAAAATGATACAGATCTCTTACTTTCTGTTTCTGATCCTTAGACTGTATCTCTGGAACCATTTCATGCTCCCTGAACTTGAAAATGTTTGTTTCTCACTTGCTTATAAGGAGACATGGATGCTTTTGCCCTTGAAAAGCTGTCCCTCCTGTTCCTTTCCTAGCACACTGCAGCCTCTTTAATATTATCTATGCAGTTTATAAATTAAAAAGTGGGAAAGTTAAGGTTCTACTTGACAAGAGGATAAATTATGTTATCTCATTAACAGAATGATACTTCTTCATCTTGTGAATATTAGTGAACTTACAGAGAGTTGGTTGGTTGTAACATGGTGAAGATGTGACTCTTGAGATACCAAAGCCCTGCAGTGGGAGATGGACAGCATGTTTGACAGGACAGAAGACAAAACACAAACAGTGAAGAAGGCACTAGACAATCCAGCATAGATGCACATAGAAGGGATGGAATCCTGGAAGTTTGACTTTTAGTCCAAGCCTCGAGTACAAGAGCACTGATTCTATGTTTCAATGTTTTGCAAAAATCATTCTAGAACCAACCCTTTCACAAAATTTGAGACCTTTTGCACTCAAGATCGACCAAGTGTCAATTTTATTTTCTGTTCTCTTGCAAAGATCTGGACAGGACATACATTTATAATTAATGTAGAAATAATAAATCTACTCAATAAAACACATTTTGACCAGCAGTTCATGACTGCCTTCAGCAACCTTATATTGTGTTTTTACACTGAATATCTTTCAAAGAGTGGAAGTGCCTAGAGTCTGGTTATAGAGAATGAAGGCGAGAGATATGTTCCTCCATTCCTCCTGTTTTCATTCTTCTTTTCCTACAGTTATGAGCGAACTCCTCTTCAACCCATTTCTACAGATTACTTCTATTTATTCTTTTGTTCCTGCTTCCAATAATACATCTTCAGAGTCAATTTGAGCTTCAATGCATGGCAATTACTAAAGAAACAAAACATTGCCCCCATCTTCAAGCATTTTGGCCACATTCTTCTTGGTTTTTCTATTTTAATATTTAAAGAGCTGCATTCCTTCAGTGCCCTTGAAGAAGTACTTGTTACATTACTGGATGTATTATTCCTTAGAAGAAGGAAAAAATATCATATTTCAATTTATGAATCATTCTTATCTTTATTCTTCACCTTTAGTCCTCTTTGTGCTTCCTCCTATTATGATATTCTAAATTATTTCTGGCCAAATGCAATGTCACAAAGTTGGAACACTATTTTGCCACTACTTTTATCAACATTTTTACTCTAGTTATCTTTAGGCAGTGCAACCTCACTGTTTTGGCATACAATAGACTTATATTATTCTAAAGAAACCTATTTCCCCCCTTTTCTCACACTATGCAGAGCTGCTGATTTATTTATTTATTTGTTTGTTTATTTTTTCCATATGCTATTGCTTTGGCTCAAATACATTCCTGGAAAAAGGTACATTGGCTCTTGCCAGAGGTACAGAGTTCTCTGGCTCTGATTTCTTCAAAAGCTGCATCACAGAAACAACACCATTTACAAGGGACTCTCTTTCCTCATAAGAAATAAGTGCCAGGGTTGCTGATAGAATTAAAAAGCAAAGATACATTATAATGTGCTCCAAAGAAGTCAAAGAGCTATTGATGGATCAAAGATAAAATATTTCTTCCTGATCACTCTGCTCCAAATCAGTTATGAACACATTTTATATCATGTCTTATGGCAGGGGAAGGAGATTAACTTTCTCTGGTCAAGGAAAATAACAAATTACAAACATCCATTCTGCTAAATAAATCAACATCAATTCCAATTGATGCAATTTTACACATTGTTTCATATCTGCAATTTTGCATGTTATTGAACAGGTAACTGTACTGAACATGTACTAAAAAGCTGATCAGACAACTTTTAACAGTGTCCATACATTTAACACTCCTGCAGTGGCAAACTTAAAATGTAATCATACCTTCAGCAATGGACCTTAGCAACCTACTCATACAGACCAGACCTACCAGGAAAGGGAGATAAATATTGTCAGACAAATATTAAAATACCTGGAGATATGAAGATTTTGAATCAAGACAAGAGGTTAGACCAAACATACTCCACTTGAGTCTGGGTGGGCAACTTAGCTCAAAACACAGCACCTGAGAAGCTTCTGCAGCCAAGTAGATGTGCTGCAGTTCCTCATCCAGCATCCGATATAAAATGTGCAAGCTGACTTCCCCAACGGGGATGCATACACCAAAACAATGAGAGATCAGTCACCCAGAGCAGCCACACAGACAAGATAGAACAGCTGGGCAGATCTTCAGTAATATTCTGCGTTTTTATAGCATTTTTCCACTTTGGAGAGCTTTCCTAAATGTTAACCAGAACCACATTGCTGGCAAGTCACAGCTATGTGAGCCACAGGAACCCCACAAAAGCACCACCACCTCTATTGTATTCCCTGCAGTACGATAAGGTTTCTCAGTACAGCCTGAAGTTATGCTGACTCCAAACTGAGTCCTCACAAGAAGCTTGCAGGAGGCAGGATCTGAGTACATTACACAATGCCTATGCTCCCATGTTTCTGGTTTCCTGAGCAGTTTGTTGCTACTATACAAATTCAGAGGTGAATTTTAAGTTTGATACAGTACACGTTTATTCCAAAAGTTAGAACATGCTTAAGGCATTTCTGAACCACACGCAGGTGCCCTTGGAGCAATATGATTATCACCATTACAAGCTTTCTGCGTACTTTTATTCCAGAACAATGTTTGCTGAAGTCAGTTACAATGAAGAACCAACAAATAAAGCTGAATAGTATTTTGTTATGAATGTCTTTGGGGATCCATATCCAGGTGATTTGCCCAAGATCACTCCATAAATGTATGGCAGCAAAGATGGATGGCTTCCCAAGCCTGGGAAGAGCAGCTCATATGTGGGGTCATAAAATAGTGCCAGGACATGGAGCTAGGGCATTGTGACACATTTTCCTATTTTTCAACCTTATTTCTGGTCTCCTTTCAAATATACGTTTCAGCAGATTTTTTGGCAGTTTTAAGGTGGGGAGGAAATGAAGAATGCTAGATGAGCAAAGGAAGGAGAACAAAAGGAATGAAGCAGTGAGCATGGACAGTTTGAAGCAAGATGGAACAACCTTTCTTTAAACCTTAAGCCCCTGTTCCTCTTTGCTGAAAGGGGAGAAGATGAAAACAAGTGAAAGGTGATTCTGTAACACAACAAATTAGTACCTTAGAATTTTACTATATTTTCAGTGGATTTTGCCATATTTTTTGATGGAAACTAACATGCCATCCAGAGGGAGTGCAAGGGGGTCCTGCATCTGGGCCAGGGAAATCACAGAATCACAGAATCACAGAATTGTAGGGGTTGGAAGGGACCTCAAGAGATCATGCAGTCCAACCCCCCTGCCAAAGCAGGTTCCCTAGAGCAGGTTGCCTAGGTAGGCATCCAGACGGGCCCTGAATATCTCCAGAAAAGGAGACTCCACAACCTCCCTGGGCAGCCTGTTCCAGTGCTCCGTCACCCTCACCATGAAGAAGTTGGCACTTCCTGTGCTCCATTTTTTAGCCATTGCCCCTTGTCCTGTCCCCACAGACCACTGAAAAGAGGTTGGCCAAATCCCTCTGTCTCCCACACTTAAGATATTTGTAAACATTGATAAGATCCCCTCTCAGTCTTCTCTTATCAAGGCTGAACAGACCCAGGTCTCTCAGTCTTTCCTCATAGGGAAGATGCTCCAGGCCCCGTATCATCTTTGTGGCCCTCCGCTGGACTCTTTCCAGGAGATCCCTGTCCTTTTTGTACCGGGGAGCCCAGAACTGGACACAGTACTCCAGGTGAGGCCTGACCAGGGCAGAGTAGAGGGGGAGGATCACCTCCCTTGACCTGCTGGCCACGCTCCTTTATTAAAATGACGCCAGGATCCCATTGGCCTTCTTGGCCACGAGGGCACACTGCTGGCTCATGGTCAACCTGTCATCCACCAGGACCCCCAAGTCCTTCTCCTCAGAGCTCCTCTCCAGCAGGTCATCCCCCAGCCTGTACTGATACATGTGGTTGTTCCTTCCCAGGTGCAGGACTCTACGCTTGCTCTTATTAAACCTCATTTGGTTACTTCCTGTCCAGCTCCCCAGCCTTTCCAGGTCTCGCTGAATGGCAGCACAGCCTTCTGGCGTGTCGGCCACTCCTCCCAGCTTTGTGTCATCGGCGTACTTGCTGAGGGCAGACACTATTCCCTCATCAAGGCTGTCGATGAAGATGTTGAACAAGACCGGACCCAGCACCGACCCCTGGGGAACGCCGCTAGTCACAGGTCTCCAGTCAGACTCTGCGCCGCCGATCACCACCCTCTGAGCTCGGCCAGTCAGCCAGTTCTCAACCCACCTTACTGTCCACTCCTCTATCCCACACATTCTCAGCTTAGCTAGCAGGATGTCGTGGGAGACAGTATCAGAAGCCTTGCTAAAGTCAAGGTAGATGACATCCACTGCTCTCCCTCCATCAACCCAGCTGGTGATGCCATCATAGAAGGCTATGAGGTTAGTCTCAAGCACAAATACAGGCTGCGCTGCATCAAAAGCAGCATGGTCAGCAGGGTGAGGGAGGTGATTCTTCCCCTCTGCTCTGCCCTTGTGAGACCACAACTGCAGCCCCGTGTTCAGGGCCCCCAACACAAGAAGGACATGGATGTGTTAGAATGAGCCCAGAGGAGGGCCATGAGGATGATCAGAGTGCTGGAGCACCTCTCCTATGGGGCAGGCTGAGGGAATTAGGGGTGTTCAGCCTGGAGAAGAGAAGGCTCAGGGGAGACCTTATAGCAGCCTTCCAGTACCTAAAGGGGGCTACAGAAAACCTGGAGAAAGACTCTTTGTCAGAGTACATAATGATAGGATAAGGGGGAATGGCTTTATACTAAAAGAGGGTGGATTTAGATTAGATATAAGGAAAAAATTCTTTACCCTGAGGGTGGTGAGGCACTGGCACAGGTTGCCCAGAGAAGCTGTGGATGCCCCATCCCTGGAAGTGTTCAAGGCCAGGCTGGATGGGACTTTCGGCAACCTGGTCTAGTGGGAAGTGTCCTTGCTCATGGCAGGGGGGTTGGAATTACATGATCTTTACGGTCCCTTCCAACCCAAACCATTCTCTTATTCTATGACTTTCTCCAAATCTAGGCTTGCAGACTGATACAACACTCAGAAAAGAAGGAAGCTGGAAAGCTGTCTGGGAAACTACCTTGAGGAATACCTTGTGGCAAGATGCATCTGATATATGACTTGGTTTAATATGTAGGTTCCTATAGTGCATGGCAAAGTGCTTTGGGATGTAGAGATAACGTATTATTACTGCCATTGGCATAGAAGAACACTTATGTGTGGTACATGTGTGAGTACACACATACACGTAAAGCAGTAGAAGTGCCATAATATATATTGACATACAATAAAGGTAAGTCTGGAAATGAGAAGACTTCAGCTCGAAGTCTCAGAAGAAACTGAGTCACTGCAATCCCTCTGTCTCTCTGTGAATGCAGAGAAGAGGAGGGCAATGTGCTGACAGTTGTGCTAGTGATGCAGTTGCATCATGTATGTGTGTGTACATATATAAGTGGCAGTGTATGGCTGAAACCACAAGTGTTTGAAAAGTTCTTAAAGGAAGACAGTCTCAGACCTATGGAATGTCTGTTGTGGAAATGAAATGACCAAGATGTGACCCCCTACTTGCCACCACCACAGACAATAAAACTGTGATTCTTCAGAAGTGGTTACTGCAGTACTCCCAGATAAGAAAATGCTAAAAATGACATGTCTAAGAAAGGCAAAGTGTAAATGTTTGAAGATATCAGCTTTGGGTAAATTGACACTTGGTCTGAGCATGCTGACAAATAAAGGATCAGGGCTTCATCCTGAAGCTTCGTAGCTATGTGCTCTCAGCATGATGCTAGTCTTGTTTAGATATCCACCCAGAAGACCCCCTGATGGTGGAGTTACTCCAGCTTTATACCATCAGAAATGTGCTTACAGTGTCCTGCCTGTAAACAACCAAGCTGCCAGCAAAGCCCTGCTCAGTGCCATTTCCAGGTGAAGTGAGGATTTCACATGAATAAGAAAGACAGATTTCCTTGAAGAAAGCAGACAGGGAAAAATAAGGCCTCTCTTGGTTAAAAAAAAAAAAAAAAAAGATGCAGAAGAGATGATGATCAAGGCTTGTGTATCCATGTATGTGCAAGAGGAAGAGCATCGGTGAGAGATCTGTGTGAGGGGAGCCCATTTGCTCAAATTGGATAGCATTACTAATACATAATGACTCTGCCAGCAAGGCACTGCACAGCTGGAATTAATTTGCAAGAATGTGTGTTGCTGTACAGACAAGCGCAGAAAACTTTCCCCATGTGAAGGCAGCGTGAAGCTCTGCCCTGTGGCTTGGAAGCACTTCATCAGGCCCTGACAGCACAGACATCTTTAGACCATCGGTTTGGAGGGGCTGGGGGGAAGTGAACTCCACCCTGCTCAAATGAAAGCCCAGGAGGGACTTTTGGTTTAATTTTATGATATTTTGCAGATCACAACCCTCTCTCCCCTCCCTGATTTTTTTTTCTTAATTACCTGGTTAGTTTTGTTCTTCTCTTGCCTTATTTCATCGGCTCCGAACCCAATTGAAAAACTGCCATGGCTTATTTACACTGAACAGCTATTCAGGCCAAAAGCAGCTGCTCCATTTAGCCAAGCACCTCTCTGTTACCCTGTTTCTCTGCTTGTTGTAATAAGGTGCTTTCTTTTAAATGCACGCTATGAGGAGGCAGTATTGTAATGTATGCAGTAGATGATGGTGCTCTCTGAAAGGGCATTTTGATAGCTCAGTGAGCCCAGTGTCATTATTAGAAAATGCCTGCCCAGCGAAAGACAGTCTATACAAACGTGAAGTACAGCCAGAGCTGATTTTAAGCAGATTCATGTATATGTGTTGTCCCTTGCCTCCAAACCCTTGTTTGCTCCAGTCTGGACCTGGGAGGTTTCTGATTTGTTTCAGTAACTGATTTACCCCTGAGATTTCATGTCGACAGTGTGACTTGTTCTCCTTTTGCCACCTAGCAGAGCTCCCTTCCTACGCAACTGTAGCCATAAGGAAATAAGGAACATAATAAAAATGCTTGAAAGGGAAATAATGTGTTTTTAGTGCAGAAAATGAGACAAAATGTGCTTTTATAGGGGAAAAAAAAGACTTTAAGGGAAAAAGTTTTTTCTGCTTTTGAATAAAGACAAAAACACACATGCTCATAGGCACACACATAAAGCTTTTGCTTGCAAACGTTGATTTAATGTTCATTTCACCCCTAATTATCCTCCTAATAGCTATCAAAAGTCTCACATAGTTACCAAATTAAAAATAAGTTCCTGTGCACCACTTCCAATTACTGCAGAAATTATGGCTTTATTGCTATTATTTACTTTCTCTGGCTATAATGTATGCCTGGCCAGGAACTACCTTGCTGTAAGAACCAGTGGCTCCAGCATATTTTGTAAAAGGTTGTTTCTGTTGTTGTTGTTGTTTTTACTTCCCTCCAGCTCTTCTTTCCATCCTAACTTGCCAGCTTCACCCCCTAAATGTTGCTCCTTCCATCCTCCTCCAGCTTCCGTTTTGGGAAGCTTCACATTGCAGGAAGGAGTAAAGGGAGAGAAGAAAGAAGAGAGGGAAATAAGAGAATGTTCTTTAGTGGCTTGAGTTTTTTTGTTTTTTTTCCAGTCTCTATAAGATTTTCTTCCCTTTTTATTTTTATTTTCCCCCAAGATCTTGGCCTATTCCTTCAGTCCCTTGATGCATGCTTTTCTGCAGTCCCATACTGATATCTTCTTTCACATAAATAGTACGTCATATCACCACACCTACTGATTCTCTTGGAGAGATGAGACTGACTTTCAGAGATGCCTGAGGCTTCTTTATGTACTTTTCAGACCTTCCAGTTTTATGTTCCCATTCTTATATTGGCAACAAATGCAGATAAACTTTATTTTAAAAGCATCTATATATTTATAGTCACATTTGCAAAAGAGAGAACTATCAGAGAGAGAACTCACTCTACTCCTGAAATGCAGCCGTAAGTTAGGTGGACCCTGGCTGCTAACTAGAATGCATACAGTAATTCAGATCAGCAAGTCTAGAAAAATTATGTGGTTTAGAACTGCAAGAGGAAAACTTCTTTGGAAGCTTTACAGACGTAATATTACCTGTTCTCTGTATTCAGAACTGACTACATTTGAGGACACTTCGCCATCAGTACCCACTCAGTAAACCTTTCCCTTGGATTAAGTATTCATTGCTAGGGTAACATTACTGCAGGTACAACAGATTCTCTGGATTTACCATAGATATATTTTAGAAAAACAGGTCTTGCATTACCTCTGCACTGTGCTTTCTGTTTCTTGGGGTGTGGAGGATAGTAACTCTAATGATACTGTGCTTATACAAAGCACTATATAAGTGGTTTGAGATAAACCACACAACCATCAGTTTAGAAATCAAAGCTGTTTTCTACAAATGCACATCTGTTTGCAATGGTTTCTTTCCTTCATCCTCTTTCCCTGACATCCCCCCATCAGCTGGTTCATCCTCAAAGCACAGAAAGTTGGTTTTGTGGGAAACATATTGATTTAATTTCTTACCTGTGATATCAAAGCTTATAATGAATCAGTCTGGAAGCAGTGCTCCATGACAACATCCCTGCCAAATACAAGATTCAGCCAGAAATCAAATTTCTAGGTGTTACGGTTTATTAAAAAAAAATCATCAGATCATTTTTATTCCCAAAAGATTCTATAAAATCTCAGTTTGATTTCTATTTAATAAATATAAGATGGTGGGAGGCAGAGGGAAATAATTCAAATATCCTAATGCTATTTGTGCTTACTGGCTTTGAACAGAACTGATTTCATATTATGTATTTCCATCTTTGTTCTTCACTTGGTATAAAGCTTTAGGAAACAAACACTAGGTAGCAAATTAAACATACTCTTAAGCAGATTTTTTAATAGGTAAGTGGCCAAATAATATCTATTCAGCTGGTTTTAAAGGAGACATTTGGGTGATTAAATGTGACCAATTTGTCTCACTCACATTCAACTGTCCAAATTCAGGTTTCATATCTTTTTAGATATATGAAGAATTCTTAACATCACTATTACTATTTCCTACCCTAAATTACTTGAAGTATTGAAAGGAATACTTCTCTAAAGAGTATTGAAGAATTATTCTCCCTATGTTTATCTATTGGAAACAAAACCTCAAACATACTGAAGTCCATCTCCTCAAGACCATTTTGATAGTTAAATCCCTTAGATCTCAGTAAGTGGTAGACCCAAAGTAGGGTGGAGGAGCTGGGCCTTGTGATTTGTGCAATGACAGAGGAAATGTGTGGCAGGGAAGCAACTGACCTGAAGCCACCATTTCCTAACTGCAGCGTGATCCTTTTCCTGACCACTGAATAAACCCTTTATCTAAGGGCCAAAGTCACAATGGAGGAAAATAATTTATTTATTACTTTATTATTATTATTATTGTGTGTGAAACAGTCATATATTCGAAATTCAGGGATGGAAAAAGCAAATATCAGACAATATTAAGTCTCTTTCAGGTTTCCATATAAAGGGAAGGTTTGGCTGGTCATGACTGAAGGCAATAGAAGGCATTGTTTCCCTAGTCCAGGAGCTTACTTCCAGACTTATGTCCTCTGTTCTTAAGTCAAAAGTATCATAAGCGTAATCTGCAGCAGTAAGGAATAACATGTATAGTTTCATTTTCATTTAATTTATGAATTCCTAACACCAATGTAAGTTCATATATTTTCACATGGATGCCTTTCAAAAGACTTCTAGGAATCTTGGAAAAGTTTTGAAGTTAATGGATTCAGAGTCACATCTCCTTCCTGTGGTACTATGCCCAAGCAATGGTTCTCAGAAATCTCTGAGTCTCTCCAGCAGCATGGTCTCTGCCATGTCTGGATGCACACACAAACACAGAGTGTGTACCCACATAGGTAACTTGGAGGGAAAGAGCAGCTGTGATGTTAATACAATCAGTCAGAAACCACAAGGATCTCAAGGACTTCAAATCTTTAAGGAATACTTCTGTTATGGCTCTCATAAGCAATGCAAGAAATAGCCAAGATATAATAGCTGGGCTAAGGGATGCTGTATATATTTGTTATGCTCCTTCACATATTGCTCATCACTTTGTAATTCCTGTTAATGGCAGAGTCCTTCTTCATAGTCTCAGTCCTGCAAAATCTTATGCATGTGCTTAACTTTCTGAAATATGAGCTGTCCCAATGACTTCAGCATATCTACCCCCAGTGCAAAATTAAGTGCAGACATAAATCATTGCAGGGCTGAGCCTAGAGTACAGCGTGGTAAATAGTTTCTCTTCAGAAAAGCATTTATTTCCTGAAGGTGCCATTTCAGCTTAAAGTTTTCACATATTTGTGTTACACTTAGTGAGTCAGTAGGGAAGCAGGGGTGAAGGACAATTGGAAATGTCCAAAATACACATTGCTAAATACAATATTTTAAGTTTGGGGAGCTAGACACACAAATAAATTTAGATGCCATCCACAACATCTAAGAAAGAAATGGCAAATAAATTTGTATTTTTCCACATTGTGGGAATAAAAATGTTGTTTTTGCAGAGTTAAATTGTTTAAAGGTAAGGAATGGGGTATTGAGATATGCTTGCAGTGATAAGAAAACTTAGCAGACGACCTTGTAAAATGCAGACAACCAGACTCCTTAGAACAATTAGGTGAAAATCACGGTGTCAAGTCAAGTCAGATAAGTGAAGAAACATTACCACTTCAAACAGTAAAAAAGTCGAAAGAAATTTGAAATTTAACAGGCCGGCAACTGAAGGCCATGCATTGTCTGTGAAGCATCGGATAGATTGTGAACCTGGATTACCCACTCAGTGGGGAAACAGGGGAGGGTCCTGTCATCAAAAAGTATATAAACTGTGTTTTGGAACTAGTAGGTGCGCTCTCCTGCTTGTGGGACGTCCGCCATTGCAATCGCGAATAAATTACTACTTCACTGAGATCCTCGCCTGAGCCTAAGTTATTGGCTACGGAGTGTTTCTCACAATTTGGGGGCTCGTCCGGGAGCCAGTCACCTACCGGGGAGCCCCACCGCCGCAGCAGCAGGAAGGCATGCCCCGCTGATTTCAGCGGTCCTGTGCATCGACGGTGGCGGTTCTGCGGAGAGCTGACAGAGGGCCCGAGACTGATTAAAGAGGCAGGATCCATGAAGTAGTGGGGAAAGGAAGAAGGTAGGCACTCCGGGTTTAAGAATTGATCCGGTAACTCTGTGCACAGACCAAGGTAAGAAATATTAAGTATTGCCTTGGGGGTCGGGTGAGACTCTGTGTGATGTGTGATTGAGACGTACTTTTGTACGAAGCGAGTGTGGAGTCCCGATCCGCGGTTCCGTAGCTCCGCGAGGGGCGCGGCCGGAGACGGACGAAGCGTGAGATAAAGGAGAGAAAGGAAGAGTCTCGGGAAATTTGGTGTACGGTAATCCCTTGCACAGGGAATTGCTTGGCAGTACACCAGGGAATCTGGTAAACTCATAGGTGTGCGGTAGCCCTTGCACGGTAAAGTGCTTAGCAGTACACCCCCATTTTCCAGAATCGGAACGTTAGTGTGTGGTACCTTGCAGGAGGTAAATTTCTGTAGCAGCACACTGACAAGGGCTAGGAAAAATGGGAAATATGAGTTCCAGGGGACAGGGAAATATCCCTGGGGGAGTGCCTACCGACAGTTCTTCCTGAAGAATGATAAGAAATTGGAAAAATAATCCCAAAATTAGAGGAGATGATAAAAAAAAAAGGTTAAATATTGTGTATCAGTCTGGACAAAGGAACCAATTAAGGAAACAGCAGTATTTTGGCCAAAATACGGGTCTGATGAAAATTCAGGCTTTAAATTTATATGTAAACAACAAGATTCCTTTTTCGGAGAAGGAGCCAAGTTATGCTCCCTATAATCCTAATATTGCACCGGTGGCAGCAGCAGCTGCTCCAGGAAGGGAGACAGGGACTGCAATTAACACTGTCCCTAGAGAAGAGCGTACTCTAGGCTCCGGCAAGAATTAGAACAAGGTAGAAGAGGTACTGAGAATTTTGCCTTCCCTGATACTAACAGTACTAACACAAACTGTGTATCCTCTTAGGTGAACTCCCCTCTCTCCTTACCAGCAGAGAGGTTAGGAGTTTTAAGAAGGAGATGAAATCTTTAATTGAGGACCCCATCAGGCTAGCTGAACTATTAGACCAGTTCCTAGGACCTAACTTATACTCTTGGGGGGGGAATTATGTATATAAATATGTTGTTTACAGGAAAAGAAAGGGGAATGATCAGGAGGAGAGCTGCTATACAAAAATGGGAGAGAGCTCATCCTCCAGGACCAGGGGTAATACCGGCAGGGTAGAAATACCCATTTGCCAATCCTGGCTGGAATAATAATAATGCACAACACAGAAATTATATGAGAGATTTGGGGTCAGAATGAGAAAGTACTCGTGGATGAATCCTGAGGACCCGGTATCCCAAGGGCTCTTGAAAGTTCATTTTGTGATTAAAGCCTGGCAAGATACACAGAAAAAGCTCCAGAAGGTGGGGGGATGTAGTGAACAGTCACTGTGGGGGGCCCTCCTGCGGGAGGCCCTGAAGGTGTATGTCAGGAGGGGAGATGAGAAGGAAAAGCAGAGAGTGAAACTAATGGTATTGACAGTGTAGCAGGTAGTCAGGCAGAGGGTTGGAGAAAGAGGAAGAAAATTTTCAGGGGGAGTCAGGGCCAGGATGGAAAGGAGAGGAAGAGAGATGAAGGAATGACAGGCAAGGAAAGCTCAGGCACAGGCTTTGAAGTGTGGCCAGGCTGGCCACTTCAAATAGGAATAGGAGGAGTGGAAGAAGGAGGAGAGAAGGAAAATGGGAAAGTACAGGCTGGAGAAAGATAAAAAGAAGTGTTAAAAAGGGTTATTGAAGGTGTTAAAGGTGTGGTATGTAATGTTTGACAGAGCTGTTTTTTGAATGAGTTGGGAAAGTTGAATGAGCAGGGAAAGAGGATGTAGGCATCATCTAAGTAACAGTCTAGAAGTTTTGGTATATTTGCTGTGGTGTTTGGTCAGTTTCCCAAGTATCGGGAAGGGAGGGGGACGGGGGGGGGGGGGACGGGGGGAGGCGGCAGCCTGCTCCACCAGGGGCCTCTCCACAGGCCGCAGGGGGGCTTCGGCACCGGCACCCGGAGCGCCTCCACCCCCTACTTCTGTGCTGACTTTGGTGTCTGCAGGGAGGTTTCTCGCTCCTCGCTCTCCCAGCTGCTGTTGAGCAGCAGGTTTTTGTTTGTTTGTTTGTTTGTTTGTTTTCGTGGATGTGCTCTCACAGAGGCAGGGACTGGGTTGCTCATGGCTTGTCTCTGGGCAGCGGTGGGCCCCTTTGGGGCCAGATGAAATTGTCCCTTATCTGCCACGGGGAGGCTTCTGGATTTTTCTCGCGGGAGCTGTCACTGCAGTGCCCCCCCCTGCCCCGAAACTTGCCATCGAACCCAATACACTGGGGCAGCTAGGAAATTACTGGCCTGTAAAGTATCAGGGATTAAATTAACTAATGAAACCCTAAAAAGTGATGGGGGTAGAAGGGGCTGGGATAACAGTGCCACCTTTGGGGGATACCAAGCTGAGACTAGGGGATAAAATGATCACTGGGCAATTATTGTATGTACCCAAGGCAGGGACTAACTTGTTGGGAAGGGATTTGATGATGAAATTGGGCATTCAAATAGTAAATTGTTAGACTGGAATAACAGTGTTATTAATGGAGTGCTCTCAGGCCCTGAGAGCAAAGATATATTCACCTCTGACTGGAAAGACCCTGAAATGGGGGCGGAAGCAACAATACAGATGGACAGTTTTACCTCAGGGGTTTACAGGGCCACCGATTTATTTGGGCAAGTTCTAGAACAGATTTTGGAGCAATTCCAACCTCCCGAGGAGGCATTACTGTTACAAATATGTGGATGATCTTTTATTGTCAGGACAGGAGAAAAGAGTTGTGAAGGAAGCTACTAACAAGCTATTCAACTTTCTGGGAAAGCAGGGCTTGGGAGTATTGAAAAATAAATTACAATATGTAGAAAGAGAAGTCAGGTATTTAAGGCATCTAATGTCTGAGGGAAAACGGAGAATAAATCCAGAGAGGATTCAGGGAATTGTTGAAAACTAAGAAAGAACTAAAAAGTTTTAAGAGAAAGATTTTTTTAAGGAATCAGGAGCCACAAAGTCTGAGGGAAAATGGATACTCCCTCATGGGAGAGAAATGCTGAATAAAGCACCAATGAGGCAAATATTAATCGTTTTACATCAAGAGAGTCATTGGGAGGTGCAAGCAATGTGTGATGTTGTGCTAAGAAAGTATGTCTGTGTAGGAATATACACTTCAGTGAAGCAAATATGCAGAGGATGTACCATATGTCAAAAGGCAAATAAAAAGGTCATCCGTAACCCACCTAGAGGGGGACGGGAGCCAGGGATTCGACCTTTCCAAAGTATACAGGTAGACTTTACTGAGTTACCTAAAGCAGGGAGACTTAAGTACTTGTTTGTCCTAATTGACCACGTGACTGGATGGGTGTAAGCTTTCCCCTCCGTATCTGCCACTGCGAACACGGTGGCTAAGGTATCACTGGAGCAAATAGTCCCTAGATATGGGATAGCTGAAAACATTGATTCAGATCAAGGAAGTCATTTCACTTCACAAGTACTGCAAGGGTTAATGCAGGCCTTAGAGATTGAGTGGGATTTTCACACCCCCTGGCACCCCTCCTCTTCTGGGAAGGTGGAGCAAATGAACCAGACATTAAAGAAGCAATTAACTAAAGTAGTGTTAGAAACCCAACTTCCTTGGGTAAAATGCTTACCTTTAGCACTCCTACAGGTTCAAACAGCACCAAGAAACGATATAGGAATTTCACCGTATGAGATGCTGTTCGGATTACCTTATCTGGGCAGAAGGGATGAGATACCACAATTCGAAACAAGAGAGAGTTTTCTTAAGAACTGTATTCTGCGGTTGTCCTCTTATTTGTCATCTCTCAGGACCCGTGGGCTGTTGGCTCAAACCCCACCTTTGGAATTCCCCATTCACCACCAACAACCAGGAAATTGGGTCCTGATTCGGACCTGAAAAGAATCAAAACTCCGGCCTGAATGGGAAGGACCATTCCAAGTACTACTAACCACTGAAACAGCCGTAAGAACTGCGGAAAAAGGTTGGACTCACTATACTCGAGTGAAGGCATCTGTCGACCCTAGTACCTGGGAAGCTGTTCCTACAGAAGACTTGTTGGAAGCTGAAATCGAAGAGGAAAATCTCATAGTGGACTCTGAGCGGGATAAAAGCTTACAATTGTAAACTAACCTTTTATTTTCACAGGTAGCTAATGAGTGTGACTTGTGATTCAGAGAAAGGACAGACCTATAGTGAATTGAAGTGCTCCCAAGGCGGGTTTGTTATAGTAGTAGTGTACATCTTATTCTTTGTATTGATAATTATTTGGAAACCTAAGGTTTAAAAATAATGACAGGGAAAAATCAATTATTAATTTTGTTTCTGATAATTGTAGGCCTCAGAGAAGGCCTTGGTCAATTGGAAACTTGGAAAAGATTTGACCAGATGATAGCAAAGACAGGGTATCCTGTCAAAATATGGGTGAATGTGACAGAGGGTTATGAACCACAATCCATCACGTTTGATGCTTGTGAGGTGTTAGCTTGTGGAGATTTAAATGCCCAACGACAACTGAGCAGAGAGAACAAATAACTGGGAGAGACCCAACAGCCAGATTGAGAATAGCTGTATGGAAACGATCCTCTATTTCCATCAGAGAAAGGGAGAAACTCAAGGAGAAAACAGGAGAGAAAACAGGAGGCCCTCTTTGAAATGCGGCAGTTCAAACATTTGAGATTGAAACAGGGTATGGGGATGTGAATGCCTGGATAGAATGGGTCAAATATACTGTCCAGAGTCTCAACCATAGCAATTGCTATGCTTGTGCCTCGGGACGACCGAATGCCCAGATAGTGCCCTTCCCATTGGGGTGGACCAAGGACTCCCAGGGGATGCGATGTATGATTGCATTGTACCAAGAAAAGACTGCCTGGGGAAATGAGGCCTGTAAGTTTCTCTCTTTGCAGTTCCCTTCCTTGCGTGATAGCAATATCAGGGTTCCCCCTGCATTCTCTACAGCTATAGGTAACCATACAGCTTGCCTCTCACGGCAGGGTGTGAGTGCTACCCGGCATCTGGAGAATTTGCCTTGTGCACGAGGACCTTGAATGCTACCAAGGACTCGATGGGAAACTGCTCAAGACTTGAGATCCCCAGGGCAGATCTCTGGTGGTACTGTGGAGGGAAGATCTTACGGTCCACCCTACCATCTAACTGGGGAGGCACTTGTGCACTTGTTCAATTAGCTGTACCCTTCACCCTGGCATTTGAAAGAGAAACATCACAAATACCCAGAAGAAGTAAAAGAAGCTTAGGAGTATCATTCGATGACAGAGCGTACATAGATTCTATTGGGGTGCCTAGAGGAGTTCCCGATGAACATAAAGCCAGTAATCAAATTGCTGCAGGGTTTGAGTCACTGTTCTGGTGGGTAACAATCAATAAGAATGTGGATTGGATCAATTATATTTATTATAATCAGCAGAGATTCATAAATTACACAAGAGATGCGATAAGAGGAATCGCTGAACAACTAGATGCCACCAGCAAAATGGCTTGGGAAAACAGAATAGCATTAGATATGATTCTTGCGGAGAAAGGTGGTGTGTGCGTGATGCTGGGCAACCGTTGTTGTACTTTTATCCCTAACAATACTGCCCCGGATGGCACAGTAACTAGAGCATTGCAAGGGCTTACTACCCTTGCCAATGAACTGGCAGAAAACTCAGGAGCAGACACTTCCATCACAGGATGGTTGGAATCTTGGTTTGGTAAATGGAAAGGGATGGTAATGTCCATATTTACATCCTTGATTGTAGTAGCAGGAGTTTTGACAGCCATTGGTTGTTGCATTATCCCCTGTGTAAGGGGACTTGTCCAGCGGTTAATTGAAACTGCACTTTTGAAAAAAATGACCATGGATCCACCACCTTACTCAGATAAGAGGATGATATTAGAGGAAATGGAAAGCAAAGAAAGTGAAGAAGAGGAAGACATCTACCAAATTACACCTTAGAGAAAAATTTTGCAAAAATCAACAAATTATAAAAAGAGAAAAGGGGGGAATTGTGGGAATAGAAATGTTGTTTTTGCAGTGTTACATTGTTTAGAAGGAAGGAATGTGATATTGAGATATGCTTGCAGTGATAAGAAAGCTCAGCAGGTGACCTCGTAAATGCAGACAACCAGACTCCTTAGAGCAATCAGGTGAAAATCACTATGTTAAGTCAAGCCAGATAAGGGGAGAAAACATTACCACCTCAAAAACAGGCCGGCAACTGAAGGCCAGGCATTGTCTGTGAAGCATCAGATAGATTGTGAACCTGGATTACCCACTCCAGTGGGGAAACAGGGGAGGGTCCTGTCATCAAAAAGTATATAAACTGTGTTTTGGAACTAGTAGATGCGCGCTCCTGCTTGTGGGGCGCCCGCCATTGCAATCGCGAATAAATTACTACTTCACTGAGATCCTCGCCTGAGCCTAAGTTATTGGCTACAGAGTGTTTCTCACAACACCACTCATTTCCAAAGAGCATTCTTCTCTTCAATAGTAACATTCCCATTAACACTGGTTTTACTGTACATAGTCTAATAGCACTGTTTGGCTCCTTATTGACAACTATTTAGAAAATAGAGTTTGTACCCCTAAATTAACAGATCAGTACTTTCTTTTCGTGTACTGTTATATGTGTTAGCGATAGGGCTTTGCTCCTCTTTTGTGTTAAACATAGAAATCAATGTGAATGTATAGAATATTCTCTTTTCTATGTTTTGGAGCCAAAAGGGATCGCTATTCTTCTCTAGTCTGACCTCCTGCAAAATAAGCCTTGAAATTTTGCATTGTGAGCCCTGAAATGGTAAAATTAAATCAGAGAAGATGAATGAATGCTGTCAGATTTTGTGTTAAAAATAGCTTTTCAAAGACACAGGAAAGAAGACAAATGCTTAAATTAAATATTTCACACACTAAACAGACTGTTAGATAAAAGACATCTACTTTGGCATTATTATTATTATTTATTGTATATCACTGCCCCCAGTTGTGCCTTTGTAATAAAACACAGATTCCCTTACCCACTCCCTTCCTGACTTTGAGAGATTGCAAACAAAGGCAGTGACCATGCCAAGCTTCACACCCATGGTGAATTTCACACACTGCAAGAGTTTCCTCTAAAACCCAGGTTTGTGCATATATTAATGCAGATGTGGATGATGCTGTAGCTCTATGCTTGTGCCCATGCAAACAAGACGGTACAGTTTATGGGTTTAAATACATGCTCATGTCTCTGTATACTATTTTTAAAGTCATAGAATTCACAAATTATTTATTTTCCTGAAAGTTAAAACAAGGGAAAACTTCTGGTTAGCAGAGATCAATGCCAGTACATACCTCCATGGAGCTGGATACTGGGAGCCTTGTACATGGGTTGGGGTGTCAGATGTTGCTTCATGTTTCCCCACCCCAGTATCCCACAGGGATGGGAGAGGAGCACTGTATACACAGAGGAATCCTGGCACAAAGCAGATACATTTCTTGTGCCAAATCATCAGCTAGCAGCAGAACAAAAGGGAAAATGCATTCTTCCACCTCCCAGGGTCACACTATTTGCATGGTGGTCTGTCCTGCATGAGTGAACAAATGTGCAAATATGCCATTTTCTCTTGTGTACTGATCTCGCTGTGTTTAGCTTACCTACACAGAAGGTTTTTCAAATGCACTTAATGGGTATTAACTTGCAGTTCCTTACAACTGCTGAGCAATTATATACATACTTTCTGTTTTCAGAAACTCAGACAGACTCTAAGGACTAAATCAACGTAAGGTGCAGAAATTTGTTCTACCACAACTAATTATCCAATGAAAACCCTCAGTTCAGCAATATATCTGAAAGTAGAGTGCTTAAGAAAGCCAACCTAGCATTTCAATCTATTTATAATATAAACCTTCATTATAGCCAATGTCGTTAAGAGGTTTTTATAGTATATAGCAAGAAGTTTTGGTCTTTAATTACTCCTTTAATCTTTGCTGGGCTTGTTCCTGAGAACAAGTTACACTCCTGCCTTTTACAGGATAAACAGCTTCCAGGAATGCATCAGACTGCCGCAGGGGTCAGAGAGTGCATTTATTGAACACCACTCTATTTCAGCCTAAATCCTGACTGATCTGTTTTTGCTTAGTGGAAGTGTAATTATTATAGCTAATTAACAAATGGCCACCCAACTTTTTTTTTTTTCCAGAGCAAGAGAATTTACATAAACTTTAATTTCTTCCATATGGCTCCATTTGTGGGGACACTTAGTAATAAAAATGTATCGATGTTGTCCATTTGTTGATTGATGAATGGCTGATAGAACTGGTTTCAGCATTTTTCTCTTTTTTGTTACTTTTCCAAAACAGATGCAGGGGATGAGATGGTGCAGTGGCTCCTGTTACAGATTCATAGAAGACCTTCAAAGGCCATGTGTTTTCTTTACTGTCCTGCAGTATGACAAAGCACCATTGCAGATGTTTCTTTCACAAGGATGCACTGTGTTGGTTACTCCTGGAAACACCATGGAGGCATAATGCTACTGTTTTCTGGATACCCTTGAAACTTGTGCTGGTGATGGGAGAATGACCCTTTGTTGTAATTATAGGCCTCTCCTGTAAGAACAAAACTCTTTTATTCACCAGATACCCCCTAATAACCCTTAACAGAAGACAAACACAGAAAATGTTCACAAGCTAGTATTGATTTCTGAAAATTGATTTATTTATAAGCATTCACTAAGCAGCTTTCACAAACAGTTTCTGGACTAGGAGGTATTCATGAATAGCACCTTCTCACCCTGAACCGTACATTATGCATAATGTGTTACTTCAGTCATATAGTATTGCTCCTGTTCCTGGACTGGTCAGTGATAATGTAACTAGCGACTGGATGACTAACGCATAACGGTCAATATTGAATCATAAATAACATATAAATATTCAGAAAAGTGACATTTGAGGAATACAAGGGATCTGTAAACAGATACAGAAGTAGACTGTAGTCATTCATATACTCATGAATAACCTTATGAGACCTCATAAGAGAAGAGAAGTAAATCCACATACTCATTTGTGCCTAACCTCATTTTGTTATTCCAAGAGCTCTAATCTAACCCAGAGGGAGAGCAAAATTTACATGAAAGAGTCATTAGATAAAATGCATAAACAGTCTTTGAAAGACATATGAGAACACAGTTCTATCTCCTCTCCAAAGCAAGCATGATCTACGGAAGGTTTGAGAGCTCTGCAGTCAGTTGATATCCCTTTCAGATTCAAAAAAAACCCTGTGCTATTTTGTGATCAGCTTCAGTGTTTCTAGAGAAGAGAAGAGAAGAGAAGAGAAGAGAAGAGAAGAGAAGAGAAGAGAAGAGAAGAGAAGGTATGTGTCCATTTACTACCATCTGGTGAGTGTAGGGCTCCCTGTAGGAAATGTGAGATCTTATTTTGAACCTGTTCAGGTAAAAGTGAACTTGAACCTCAGCTTCTCAAAGAGCCAAGTGTTCCAATGACTAGGGCTGATAGTTCTACTTTTAAAATATAAACAGTTTTTCTTCCTTTACCTACCTTTTAAACACTACAGAAATAAAGAACTCAAATGTGAGACACTGTTTCTGTACTCCCCCCCCGCCAAAAAAAAAAAAAAAAGATGGAATTTAGGCTTATCAAATATTAGATGGCAGTTCAGATAATATTTTCAGACTTGAAATTTTGACTCTGCTCTGAAGAAAGGCACAGATCAGTATAACTGAGCAGGTTTTATCAAAATATGGTGATGTCATCAGGAATATAGTCAGTGTTCAGCAGACTGCAAATTATGCCTCTTTCCAGATGTCTATGAGAAACAGAGATACACAGAGGCAGATCTGCAAAAATCAAGGTCCTACCAAGGGGAAGCTAATGAGATCCATAATGTGCAGTGATCTGTAGTTTTGTTTCTGCAGTTTTTGCTTGACTCAACAGAGGAAACTGAGAGATTGTGCTGGGTCTGTCTGGGATGGAATCACCTTTCCCTGCAGCAGCCCACACAGTGCTGTGCTCTGCACTCGTATTTACAACAAACAGCACTGGTACCACACCAGTGTTGTGTCTATTGCTGCATAATACTGGCACCGCATCAGGACTCCCTCCAAGCCCCCAAGAGCCAGCAGGCTGGGGGTGGGCAAGTGATGGGGAAGGGACATAGCCAGGGCAGCTGACCTAAACCAACCAAAGGGATATTCCATACCATATGATGTCACACTCAGCAATAAAAAGGGGGGCTCTCGTGGGGGAGGGGGCTGTCCTCCAGAACAACCATTACGTGTATTGAGGCCCTGCTTCCCAGGACGTGGCCGAACATCGCTCGTTGATGGGAAGTAAAGAATAACCTTTTTTTTTTCCTTTCTCTCTGTGCTTCCACGTGGCCTTTGTTCTTTTTTTTCTTTTTTTTTTTCTCCCTTTTCCCTTTAATTAAATCATCCTTATCTCAAACCTTGAGCTCTTTGTGTTGTATTTTCTCCTCCTTCCTCTTTGAGGAGGGGGAGTGAGAGAGCGGCCGTGGTGGAACTCGGCTGCCCACCTGAGTAAAACCACCACAGTCCTTTTTGGTGCCCAACATGGGGCTCAAGGGTTGAGATAACAGTAGAATTGATTAAAATATTTACGATTAACATACTTCCTAGTCACAATGTTCGGTTTCCTGTTAATATTTTTCTGTGTGACTATGTCATATGTAATACATTCTCTGTTCTCTTTTCTCCTCTATATCCGATCAAGAGAACGTGCTAAAATCATAACTGAATCAGAAACCACTCGATCCCTATCCCTGAGTGAGTTGCAAGAAATACGAAAGGATTATGGTTGACACCCAGGTGAACACATCCTCACCTGGCTGCTTTGATGCTGGGATGCTGGGGCCAATAGCCAACAATTAGATGGCAATGAAGCCAAGCAGCTGGGATCCCTTTCTAGAAAAAGGGTCATTGACAGAGTAATTGGGAGAGAGGCACAGGTTCTCAGCCTCTGGAGGCGACTCCTGGCAGCTGTGAAAGAAAGGTATCCCCATAAGGAAGATATTGTATATCAAGTAGGCAAGTGGACCACCATGGAGAAAGGTCTCCAGCGACTGAGGGAATTAGCTGTGCTGGAGATGATTTATAGTAATCTGAACCATGAATAGACACCTAAAGACCCTGATGAAGTCCAGTGCACAATATCCATGTGGCGGAAGTTTGTACGGGCTGCACCCCTATCACATGCCAGCATGCTGGCAGCAATAAATTGGGATGAGGGGATGGGGCCACCAGTGGAAGCTCTGTCCAACTAGCTTCATAAATATGAAGAAAATCTCTCTGCCCCAGTACAGGCCTGCATTTCAGCCCTGGAGAAACTGTCCCAACGGTTAGAAGAACACAACTTCCTCCTTACCTAGATGGAGGAGTCTTTCAGCCATTAAGCGCCAGCATTCTCCAGCTCAAGCAAGGGAGAATCCAGGACGCACACCACGGGGCACCTTGTGGTTTTATTTACGTGACCATGGGGAAGATATGAGGAAGTGGGACGGTGAACTGACCTCGGCCCTAGCTGCTCGGGTATGTGAACTGCGGAAAGATACAGCAGCAAGAAAAGAGGCCCCTAGGAGGACTGCTGCCCCAGTTTCTGTTGGGCAGTCCCCCAGAGGCAGTAGAAGGGCTAGTATTACTCCTGACCCTGACGGAGAGACCTCTGCTTCACATTTGGAAGGATTAATTGACAGATGCTCTAGCCAGGACTAGTGGGGCCCTGCCTCTGGCCAGGTAGAGGAGAGGGACAACCGGATTTACTGGACTGTGTGGATTTGATGGCCTGGCACACCGGAACCACAGAAATATAAAGCTCTAGTGGACACAGGCGCACAGTGTACCCTAATGCCATCAGGCCACCAATGGGCAGAACTCATCTGTATCTCTGGAGTGACAGGGGGATCCCAAGAGCTAACTGTATTGGAAGCTGAAGTGAGTCTAACTGGGAATGAATGGCAAAAGCATCCCATTGTGACTGGCCCGGAGGCTCCGTGTATCCTCGGCATAGACTACCTCAAGAGAGGGTACTTCAAGGATCCAAAAGGGTTCCGGTGGGGTTTTGGCATAACTGCCTTAGAGACAGAGGACATTAAACAGTTGTCTACCTTGCCCGGTCTCTCAGAGGACCCTTCTGTTGTGGGGTTGCTGAGGGTTGAAGAACAGCAAGTGCCAATCGCTACCACAACTGTGCACCGGCGGCAATATCGCACCAACCGAGACTCCCTGATTCCCATCCACAAGCTAATTCGTCAACTGGAGAGCCAAGGAGTGATCAGCAAGACCCATTCACCTTTTAATAGTCCCATATGGCCAGTGCGAAAGTCTAATGGTGAGTGGAGACTAACAGTGGACTATCGTGGCCTGAACAAAGTCACGCCACCACTGGGTGCTGCAGTGACAGACATGCTAGAACTCCAGTATGAACTAGAGTCAAAGGCAGCCAAGTGGTATGCCACAGCTGATATCGCTAATGCATTTTTCTCCATCCCTCTGGCAGCAGCATGCAGGCCACAGTTTGCTTCCACTTGGAGGGGCATTCAGTACACTTGGAATCGACTGCCCCAGGGGTGGAAACACAGCCCTACCATTTGCCATGGACTGATCCAGATGACACTGGAGCAGGGGGAAGCTCCTGAACACCTGCAGTACATCGATGATATCATTGTGTGGGGTAATACAGCAGCAGAAGTTTTTGAGAAAGGGAAGAAAATAATCCAAATTCTCCTGAAAGCTGGTTTTGCTACTAAACAGAGTAAGGCCAAGGGACCCGCACAGGAAATCCAGTTCTTGGGGGTAAAATGGCAGGATGGACGTCGCCACATTCCGATGGATGTGATCAACAAAATAACTGCTATGTCTCCGCCAACTAGCAAAAAAGAAACACAAGCTTTCCTAGGCCTTGTGGGATTCTGGAGAATGCATGTTCCAGGCTATAGTCAGCTTGTGAGTCCTCTATATCGAGTGACTCGAAAGAGGAACTATTTCGAGTGGGGCCCCGAGCAACAACAGGCCTTTGAACAAATCAAACAAGAAATAGCCCGTGCAGTGGCCCTTGGGCCTGTCCGTACCGGACCAGCTGTGCAAAATGTACTTTGCATTGCAGCTGGGTAGCATGGCCTCACCTGGAGCCTCTGGCAGAAGACCCCAGGAGAAACTCGAGGTCAACCTCTGGGTTTCTGGATCCGGGGCTATCGAGGATCAGAAGCCAATTATACCCCAACTGATAAGGAGATATTAAGAGCTTATGAGGGTATTTGAGCTGCTTCAGAAGTTATTGGTACAGAAGCACAGCTCCTCTTGGCACCACGGCTACCTGTGTTACACTGGATGTTCAAAGGGAAAATCCCCACTACACACCATGCAACTGACGCTACGTGGAGTAAGTGGATAGCGTTAATTACACAGCGGGCTCGAATGGGGAAACCCAACCGCCCAGGAATCCTGGAAGAGGTCATGGACTGGCCGGAAGGCAGAGATTTCGGAGTGCCGACAGAAGAGATAACCCGTGCTGAAGAGGCACCACCATACAATGAGTTGCCAGAAGACAGAAAGCAGTATGTGTTGTTCACTGACGGATCCTGACATGCGGTAGGGAGCAACCGGAAGTTGAAAGCTTCTGTGTGGAGTCCCACGCGACAAGTTGTAGTGGCCATGGAAGGGGAAGGCGAGTCGAGTCAGTATGCAGAAGTGAAAGCCATACAACTGGACCTGGAGATTGCTGAAAAAGAAGAATGGCCAGTACTGTGTGGCGTAATGACCACACGTATAGCAGGGTTCTTTTAGGATCAGTAACTGCTACTGCTTTATTGATGACATAACTTCAACTCTCATATTGAGGACAGGCTCCCTTCTTATACCATTTGCCCCACAGCAGTACTTTTCCACTAGCTATTCATTGGTCAACAACTTTGCCCAGCAACAGCAAACACCCAGCAACTTCCATGCCTTAACGGCTGGAGAACAAGCAACCCGAGACAGCAAGGCATCTCCTGAATCACCCTTCTTTGTTCCCTCTAAACTCTTTACATTCCTGATGGTCTCAACGTTAAGAGTCCGATGTTATCACCAGCCATGGGGCTTGTCGACCCCCATGGCCGCACTCCCACAGTACTGTATCTCTACACTGAGTCATGGATGGTGGCAAATGCTCTGTGGGGGTGGCTGCAGCAATGGAAACAGAGCAACTGGCAGCGCAGAGGTAAACCTATCTGGGCTGCTACCCTGTGGCAAGATATTGCTGCTCGGGTAGAAAACCTGGATGTAAAAGTACATCATGTAGATGCCCACATGCCCAAGAGCCGCGCAACTGAAGAACATCAGAACAACGAAGAAGTGGATCGAGCTTCAAAAATTGAAGTGGCTCAGGTGGACCTGGACTGGGGACGTAAGGGTGACCTGTTTGTAGCTCGATGGGCCCATGAAACATCAGGACATCTGGGGAGGGCTGCCACATACAGATGGGCTCGTGATCGAGGGGTGGACCTGACCATTGAGGCCATCACACAGGTTACCCATGAGTGTGAGACCTGTGCTGCAATCAAGAGAGCCATGAGGGTAAAGTCTCCCTGGAATAGGGGGAGATGGCTTGGATTTTGATATGGTGAGGCCTGGCAAATTGACTATATCGGACCACTCCCACAAACCCGCCAAGGCAAACGGTACATACTCACCATGGTAGAAGCAACTACTGGGTGGCTGGAAACATACCCCGTAAACCATGCCACGGCCCGAAACACTATCTTGGGCCTGGAAAGACAAGTGCTGTGGTGACAAGGTACACCAGAGGGAATTGAGTCCGACAATGGGAGTCACTTCCAAAACAATTTGGTCACCTCCTGGGCCAAGAGGCATGGTATTGAGTGGGTGTATCACATCCCTTATCACCCACAAGCCTCTGGGAAGGTTGAGAGGTACAATGGACTGTTAAAAGCTATGTTACGAGCATTGGGTGCTGGGACATGGAAACAATGGGACATAAACCTACCAGAAGCCACTTGGCTAGTTAACAACAGGGGGTCTGACAGCCGTCCTGGTCCTGCTGAAACAAAACCCCTACACTCTGTGGGAGAAGCTAAAAAGTCCCCGTAGTGCATGTAGGGAAGTGGATGGGGAAGACGGTGTGGGTTCTCCTGCCACTCGTGGGATTGTCTTCACCCAAGGACCAGGGTACACCTGGTGGGTAATGCAGAAGGATGGGGATATCAGGTGCGTGCCTCAAGGAGATTTAACCTTGGGAGAAAAATAATCTGTAATCTAAGTTATGTGTTGTAGGAGGACACTGCATAACCAATGACAGGTCAACTTTGCAAGGAACCGGGCAAGTAAAATAAAACTACTTCATGTTTCTGGTTGCAAAATCTCTTTTGAACTTCATGTGAAATGACTTAGTCCCACAGAAGCTCCATATTTGATAAGAAAGTCAGTCTTTGCTTCAGAAAAAAAAGAATCATGCAAAATTTTATTAACATCATAACTCTTAAAGTATTAGCCAGCTCAACTTTGTAAAGCCCTGTAATGTATGTTTTCCATTTTATATATGAGGAATCTTAGACATCAAAAGATGACATTGTGAGCACTGTGAAATCACTGGTAATAATTATTAAAAAAATTCTTCTGTAGGGTCTCATCAGTTAGAAGGCTATTGATGTAAAAAGGTACGTAAGTGCTCTCCAAAAGCAGGAAGAGCGACTCCTAAAAAGACACAGTCTTAATGGAATTCATTGAATGGAAAGGCACAGTTACAAGTAGTCAGAGAGTGCATATAATTACATATACAGTTAAAAGAAAAAAAAAAAGCACGGTGAGTACATGCTTTGAAGTTTTCCACATACATACTCTTTCATAAAGAGAGGCAACGCACACACTCTATTGAACCCTAATGGCTTGTCTGAAACAACTTGCATTCAGAGAGCTTTCAAGGAGCATTTGACTGTTTTCAAGATTATAATTATGTTTATGTTCCTTACGTGTACTTAAACCTCTACATCTTTTTTATTGGCTTTGCTTGATTTAGACCAAACCCTGTTCTTCAAATAATTAACTTTTTTACAACTAAGAAATCCTGTATAGGCACTTGGGTTCAGCTGAATTTCAGCTGAATTGTATCTAAAATAATCTTTATAACAATCCTAAAGTATTTGCCAACTCCTTCATCCATTAACTTTTCACAGTAGGCAAACATTTCGTGTTTTACTGACATATTCCAAAAACATGTACGGGGGGACTAACTAGGTATGCAAGGGAGTTATCATTAATTTGCAATTTCCTGTTATTGTACATTATACCTAATCTGCATCTTTATGGCCTTCTTCCATCTTAAAATGTTACTATGTTATTTTTCTGTTTTACTTTTGCTCCTTGATTATAGTAAAAAATACTGTAAAAGTCACTAAAATGCAATAACATTGTGTCAATCAAAAGCAATGGATCAATCTCTATTGAGCAAACAATTCGAAAGCTACAGCTGAAATGCAATTGCACCATGTTGCAATTGATTAAAAATATAAATCAGAAAATTAATTTTTTCAAGTTTTAGTTATTACCAGCTGTTTAATTTATAGAGCAGTTACTGTGATCCTATCTAAAGTCCTGTAAAGAGTCTACCAGTACAAACATTGATATTGTCTTCCGTTGTTCCATTAATATGGATTCACAGAATCACAGAATCACAGAATCGTCTAGGTTGGAAGAGACCTCCAAGATCACCCAGTCCAACCTCTGACCTAACACTAACAAGTCCTCCACTAAACCATATCACTCAGCTCTACATCTAAATGTCTCTTAAAGACCTCCAGGGATGGTGACTCAACCACTTCCCTGGGCAGCCCAATCCAATGCCTAACAACCCTTTCAGTAAAGAAGTTCTTCCTAATATCCAACCTAAACCTCCCCTGGCGCAACTTTAGCCCATTACCCCTCATCCTGTCACCAGGCACGTGGGAGAATAGACCAACCCCCACCTCGCTACAGCCTCCTTTAAGGTACCTATAGAGAGCGATAAGGTCAACCCTGAGCCTCCTCTTCTCCAGGCTGAACAACCCCAGCTCCCTCAGCCGCTCCTCGTAAGACTTGTTCTCCAGACCCCTCACCAGCTTCGTTGCCCTTCTCTGGACTCCCTCAAGCACCTCCATGTCCTTCCTGTAGCGAGGGGCCCAAAACCGAACACAGTACTCGAGGTGCGGCCTCACCAGAGCCGAGTACAGGGGGACAATCACTTCCCTAGACCTGCTGGCCACACTGTTTCTGATACAAGCCAGGATGCTGTTAGCCTTCTTGGCCACCTGAGCACACTGCTGGCTCATATTCAGCCGACTATCAACCAATACTCCCAGGTCCTTCTCTGCCAGGCAGCTTTCCAACCACTCATCTCCCAGCCTGTAGTTCTGCTTAGGGTTGTTGCGCCCCAGGTGCAGGACCCGGCACTTGGCCTTGTTGAACTTCATACAGTTGGCCTCAGCCCATCGCTCCAGCCTATCCAGATCCTCCTGCAGAGCCTTCCTACCCTCGAGCAGATCGACACACGCACCTAACTTGGTGTCATCTGCAAACTTACTGAGGGTGCACTCTTTCCCCTCATCCAGATCATCGATAAAGATATTAAAGAGGACTGGCCCCAGTACTGAGCCCTGGGGGAGTCCACTAGTGACCGGCCTCCAACTGGATTTGACTCCATTCACCACAACTCTTTGGGCCCAGCTATCCAGCCAGTTTTTAACCCAACGAAGCGTACACCAGTCCAAGCCATGAGCATCCAGTTTCTTCAGGAGAATGCTGTGGGAAACGGTGTCAAAAGCCTTACTGAAGTCAAGGTAGACCACATCCACAGCCTTTCCCTCATCCACTAAGCATGTCACTTTGTCATAGAAGGAGATCAGGTTTCTCAAGCAGGACCATAAACCCATGCTGACTGGGCCTGATCACCTGGTTGCCCTGCAAGTGCCGCGTGATGACACTCAAGATAATCCGCTCCATGAGCTTCCCTGGCACTGAGGTCAAACTAACAGGCCTATAGTTCCCCGGGTCTACCCTCCGGCCCTTCTTGTAGATGGGCATCATGCTTGCTAGCTGCCAGTCGACTGGGACCTCCCCTGATAGCCAGTACTGTCGATAAATGATGGAAAGCGGCTTGGCCAGCTCCTCCGCCAGTTCTCTCAGTACCCTCGGGTGGATCCCATCCGGCCCCATCGACTTGCGTACATCCAAGTGCTGTAGCAGGTCGCCAACCATTTCCTTGTGGATTCTGAGGGCCACATTCTGCTCCCCATCCCCTTCCACCAGCTCAGGGTACTTGGTATCTAGAGAACAGCTGGTCTTGCCGCTAATAGGTCTTGGCCTTTCTAATTTTGTCCTTACACATCCTTACAACATCCTTGCAACATCCTTATAATCCTTCTGAGTGGCCTGCCCTCTTTTCCAAAGATCATAAACCCTCTTTTTTTTCCTAAACTCGAACCACAACTCTCTGTTCAGCCAGGCCGGTCTTCTGTGCTGGCTCATCTTTGGGCACGTGGGGACAGATCGCTCCTGAGCCATTAAGATTTCCTTCTTGAAGAGTGCCCAGCCTTCCTGGGCTCCTCTGCCCTTCAGAACCGCCTCCCAAGGGACTCTGCCAACCAGTGTCCTGAACAGCTCAAAGTCAGCCCTCCGGAAGTCCAAGACAGCAGTTTTACTGGTCTCCCTCCTGACTTCGCCAAGAATAGAGAACTCTACCATTTCGTGGTCACTCTGCCCAAGACAGCTCCTGACCACCACATCTCCCACCAGTCCTTCTCTGTTTGTGAACAGAAGGTCTAGCGGGGCACCTCCCCTGGTAGGCTCTCTAACTAGTTGTGTCAGGAAGCTATCTTCCACGCTCTCCAGAAACCTCCTAGACTGCTTCCTTGGACCTCTATTGTATTTCCAGGATATGTCTGGGAAGTTGAAGTCCCCCACGAGGACAAGAGCTGATGATTTCGCAGCTTTTGCCAGCTGCCTGTAGAATTCCTCATCCGTCTCCTCATCCTGGTTCGGCGGTCTATAACAGACCCCCACCAGGATGCTTGCCTTGTTGGCCTTCCCGCTGATCCTAACCCATAGGGACTCAAAAGTAGCTAGGGAAAATTGGTAAACCAACCACTACAAGAAAGACTGGGATTGATAAATGTGAACCTCCCTGACTGTGAGCAATGCCAAGAGCTATGACCAAACTGGACTTGGATTTTCTTCATTGATAGGACAATGGTCCAGGAGAGAGAAGGTGAGGCTGAAGCCATGAAGGGAAAGGAAGAAGAGGGAGAAAGAGGGGAGATTGTAGAGTTGAAGGGGATGTGCTTTGGAGGTAATGGATGAGCTAGTCGCCATGTAAATATAAGCAAAGAGTATGATCCTGAAACTACTTTAGGACTGTAATTATGTAATAGAAATAATATCCCTTAGTGAGTGAAATATGGACACAGATGTTGGAAACAAGAATTTTCTATAACACATTACAGAACCTCACAAAATAAGAGACCCTAGAGCCTGTCAGTGTAAAACTGATTAATAGCTAAGAGTGATATGTGAGACTGCAAATAAGACGGTGGTTCAGTGGGTTCATTTGCTCTCTCTGACACTCCCGATGCTGTGAGTTGTTGTCCAGGCTTAAGCCTCCCAGGAACTTACAGCAAGCTGATGTTGTCTTTTACTAGATGATTTGATACGATTTAATTTTGCAGGGAGGTAAATGGACACAGCAGTATCAGAATGTGGTAAAAGGATTATCATCTGGAAAAGCTTACATTAATGGCATAAAAAAGCAGACAGCCTGGAAAGCAAGCAGACACAAATGAGTTGTGATGAGATTACTTGATCATGCATAACTCTAAACTGAGTGTCTTTAATATAAGGAACTATTCTTTAGGGAAAGGAATACTGGGAAACAGAACATATTGTTCATTTAATGTCCATATTATTTCCCTCCCAGATTTAGCTTTTAAAAATGTCTTTTTATTCTAAAACAATGTTAATTTGCTCATTATCATTTGAGGAAATTGGGGATAAAGTACAGACATTAAGTATTCATGGTTATAGCTCAAGCAAATACACTATCAAGACAAGGTATTAATATACAAGCCAGCTTGATTGTCCAAGTTTAGATTATGTACTATGCAAAGAAGGAACCAGGAAAAAAAAAATCTAGAATTTGCCTTATAACTTGCCACCAGCTTTGAGTATCTACTGACTTAGAAGAGATACAGCCAGTAGTTTGACATTTCTGCAGGAAAGTTACAGTGAGTGACATCTCTATTAGAGCTGCAGACATAGTGAAGTATACAGTATCTGTAGTGACAAGCTATCTGCTGAGAAGAAAAATCATTGGCTTGTCATGTATATCTGATCCTCTAATTACACATATATATGCAGACAGTGTAAAAGAAAGAACTTCTCCAACAGAAAATGTTTCCATCAGGAGTAGGCTTTCAAATCTCTGCAGGTCCATCCTTTTTAAGGTAAGACATCATTGCACATATCCCAGAGATTAATTCACACAAAGGTCTGATGTTCTTAGGGATGGGATGTTAAAAAGAGGGACAGGGAAAGGAAGTGAGGTCACACAGCAGTTTGTTTAGTGAAGACTAGAAAAAAGCTAAAACCAGCATCCTTCAAGGCTGGCCACAGATCCAAAGTCAGGATTATCCCACTGGGGTAGCTCAGAAATTGGTAAATTTGACTTTCAGGTGGCTTATTTCTGGCTGTTGTAGAACTTTTGATCTCATCTACCCTGAAATCTATTGCCATCCAAAGGAGACCTGTCACCTCAGAAATCAACCTGACTTTATACCCTACTTCTTTTCAAGATCCTGTGCACAAATTTGACCAGCATCACATATGACTGACTTCATAGAACAGACACACAGAAAATTTGAAGTCAAGATGAAAACCCATTTTGATTCCTGTGTTATGGTGAACAAAAGAATCAAAACCCTCATCCAGTTTGTTAATTTTATATGCAAAAGATATATTCATCATGTATTTCACATCAACTATGAAAATAGGTCATTAACTTTGGCAAAAAAATAAAAATAAAAAATGTAGAAAGAAATATGTATTGCAGCAGAGTTCTCTGCCTCAGAGACCCAAACAGTCTCCGTTTCATCAGATGCCATCATCCCCACAAGCTCTTTCAGCAAGTGACATGCAAGACAAGATGTGTTCCTGGGTCTGATGCTGTCCATGCCATGAAGAAATTATATGGACAAGATCTTTGTCTGGAAGGGAGGAAATGTGTGCCATTTTTGAAAAACACCAAAAGCTGTTCTAGAGCTTGGGACAGAAAGACGGACATACTGGTGGCTGCATTTACACATTCCGAAAAAGGAGATAGAGAGAAATAGCCTGCTGGAATATAACAAAAGGGAATCATTCTTGCCTGAGCCCCATTCCTTAGGTCTCTTCCAAGACATCAGGGATTTTAAATCATGTCTATGTGAAAAGAAGACTCAAATACTTCATGAGCTCCCTCTTTTTTTTTTTCTTTTTTTTTTTTTTTCCCATCAAAGCCATTCCCTGTATCTACATTCTCACCAGCAAGAGTCCAGTCCTCTGTTTCTGCAAGAGGATCAGCCTGTAGATCTCACATGGCTCCTCTCAGTCCCAATCTGAAAAGAAAGAAGCCAAGGATGCTGATCCATGACAAGTTGCAAGACATTCTCCAGAGAGCAGAAGGGCTGTCCAGTGAGGACAGCCTTGGGGGCAGTTTTCAGTGACTGCAACAGATTTGTGGTCCTTTAGGGCACATATGGTCTGAATGCTCTGAACTTCTGGGCTGTCATGACCATAGCCTTGTCCAAATCCCCCACAGCCAGGGCTATACCTGCAGTGCTAAGGGTTGTGCTGGGTGGACTAGAGGAAGCCAAGTGAGATGGGTCACAATGAGACCCAGGTTAGAAGCCTTGTCTCGGTTCCTCTGTTTGTTGGGGCCAGTCAGTTCCAGGGAAAAGAAACAAAATGCACACGTTTCTTTCATGGCCAGTTGCCTGAGCTGAACACAGTGGCAGCGAGAAACCTTGGGGGAAGGTTGCAGGCAGCAGAGGAAAATGCAGGTTTCTCAGTTCTGCAGGCTCCTGGCAGTCAGAGAGGCAGCTCCAAACTGTAAGAAATGCAACACGCTGACACTACTATGCCTCCTGTGAGAAGGATTCCTTTATTCTGTATAAAACAAAGTGAAACAGTGTTCATTGTGGGATCAGTAGACAGGGCCAGGAGATATTAAATACCTCCTCCTGCCTTCCAGCAACAGGGTCCCCACAGCAAGGGATCATCTCCAAATCACCACCCCTGCAAGGGAAACGTTCCACCCATCTCTCACTGCATATCTTTCTTTCTGTAGAAATACTGCTATTTAAAGAGTAGTTGGCATTAAACAATTTGTTCTGCACTTGCTGTGACAAGGTTTTATCCACCTGACTTGCTATTTTTCATGCAAGTTTTCTAGCTGCCCTGTGTCTAAATTCAAAGACTTTAACACAAGTCTTACAGCTAGGAAGTAGCCTAAATATACAAACACAAAGTTAACGGATCTCTGGCTTTCAGCAGCTTCACAGTGGCCCTCCTCACCTTGCAATTCCACTTCCAGCACTGAAATCCTTTTGCTGAAATATGAGCCTTAAAGACATGGAGCTTAGCACTGTAACAGAAAAACAGCCTGCTTTTCTGGGAGCCACCTATGAGTGTGCATTTCAGTATTTCTCAGTGATTTTTCAGTTGAAAATAGTAGGCAAAACTAGTATCAATATACTGAGGGTGAATAAAAAACTTTCTTTTTCATATGAAAGATCAGTACAAATATTGCCTCCTTATGCAACATGAATAGAAATTAAATATGTATGGTGATTGAAATAGGCTTTGCTAAAACATGGCGGTGAACTAAATTCCACCATCTGTCTGCAATTTTCAGGAAAAAATATTGTATTTTGGTGATCAGACAAATGTCTATCCAGCTATTTTTCCTTTATTTTTCATTCACTCTCTCGTAGTACCGATATTACATGCATACAGGAATAGAGGATTCTAAGGAGCAAAACCAGACTTCACCTGCCTTAAGACAAAAAACTCACCTGTCTCTCTTTAACCAAAGACCTTTCAGATTTAAAATTCTCAGTTCACAATTTGATGAATATGGTTGGTGTCTGTCTCGGCTTCATGGACAGGAGTCTGGCACCAGCAGTGTTTTGTTTTCTGCTCAGGCTCCAGCAGAATCCTTATGGACTATTTTAGCAGCTTTGACTTTGGGGACTGGAGTATTATTCTCGACTGTAAGGAAGGATGGAGAGTTTATAGCAGAGGGCCCTGGGACCTTGCTGTATCACAGGTACTTGTTATGTGGATAGTACTGCAATGGCTTGCTTCCCTCTGCCTACATTTTCTGTGTGTAAAACAAGAGAGGTAGCTATCATCATTAAGCTGGAGAACTATCAATTAGAGCGAGAGACTGCAGTCAGGAAATCCGTGCAAGCACCTTGCAGAAAGTTAGAACAAACACATCTCTTTCTATTTGCCATTCTGTTCCTGCGTCCACTAACTACAGAGGCTCGCGAGAAAAACAGGAATGCAGCTGTCTTCTCACTTCAAGTGAGATAATTCAGATCAGTAGGCAAAGGAAATAAACAGCTGAGAGAGCACTGAAGTGGAGGTTATGTTTCCTTTGGAGCTGCTGTTTACATCATGTATGCTGCAGAAGATGCTTATTTACTCCCTTTAGAATAGCTCCTGCACTCAGAGAGATTTTTGTTGTGTTGCTGTTACAATCCTCAGAGAACAGCAGGGAGTATCCTTTTTTCATATAAAGCTTTGAGAAGCCACTTCAGATTCAGGCCTTCTTTAATGGAGCCCCTCTCTGTCTTTTGAGAACAGGAGGACCTGTACCATTGCCTTCTTGTTTCTGAAGAAGTCTTCAATTTTGATGAATTAAGAAAAAAAACTTTCTTATTCTATTTATTTATTTATTTTATTTAAAAGTAGCCATATGGCCTCCTACTAGTAGGAAGAGTAAATAATAGATAAATGGTTTCAGAGTCAGAAGTAAAACATGTAATAGTTCACACACAGCTTTCATTCTGTGGCATCCTCCACTCCACTCAGGGCTTTTTAGAATCAAAGTGCACACAGATATTCAGTTACACACATTTTTGCAGGTCCTCATACTCTAACTTGTACTTCTGTGGAGACCACCAGGGTATATCAGAAACACCGTGATGTTATCCTTTGTTTAACTTGTTGCAAATTATATCAATAGAAATACAGAATCAATAAGAAGCTTTCACAGGTATGGACATTTCTGGCTACTACATGGTAGGTTTGTGGAAAGAGATGGACTCGGTCATCTTGGGAAGTCTTGTGTCACTTTGCTTCCTGTAAGTAACACGCTGGTCTGTGCCTAGGCTTAATTTCCCTGGAGACAATGCCATCAGGGAATCAGGACACTTCTTATTTGAGCATCAGATGTCAGGCATAAGGTGATATTTCACTAGCTGATGTTGGCAATCTTGCTAGCAAGACTTTAAAGGACTTGAAAGATTGACTTGAATTTACCACAAATACTTCCTCTTGTAACATAAGAATCTTTTGGTCTAGACACAGACGTGGCAAAGGAAATATTTGGCTAGCACTTGTACAAGACAGCAATCTCAATACCTAAACAAAGGTTTCCCACTGCCTGTCTGGCACTCATGAGCCTGGTTAATTTGTTAGGTGTTAGAGGAGAAGAATACTGAGAAGATTTCCCCATATATTGCCAAAGCAGAATGCTTTGCTCAGAAATGTAGCCTAAATGGGAGGCAAATAGATTGCAAAAGTTAGTACTGATTTCTTTGTCCTTTGTATGCTAAATACTAACTTAGGGAGAATAGCTCCACAGAAAAAATGAAGGAAAAGCTCTTGCCTTGCCCTGTAATTATAACAGGGCTTCGGGGGTGTGCCTCTGAGCACACCACATGTACTTTGCCATGAATCCCCTCTCCTGGAGGTCCCCAGCTTGTCTTTGCATAGGTGGACAACAGACTAGTTTGAGGTGATGGACTGACTTGGGACAAAGTTGTTTACTGAGCTCTTAGCCATCCATCTTCACAGCAAAGTATTTGACTAATTGGTGCAGCAGCTCTCCAGCTGGGGATTTTAGATGGTCCTGGAGATACCCCAGCTCCAGCAGTGCCTGCTATGTCCAGATCAATTCATAGTCACTCTTTGTATGCAATTGCATATAAATAAAACACTTCTAAGAAACTGTACCTACAGATACAGAAATTGACACATAGTACAGTCTTTTGCATATAGTTTGGAGACATAATACATAGTACAGAGTTTAAGCAAATCAATAGCAATGGATCATGCAGGTATCGGTGTGGCCATGTAGGACCATGGACTGGCTGCCTATAAGAGCATAACAGCAGTTTGGTGAGTCCCAGCCCAACCAGGGTCATTGTTCCTGTGAGTGTTGGAGCCACTCATAAAAGTATGAGGAGCTCTCCTTGATCCACACTCAGATTACTTCATCCAGTGTGGCTTTGTCTGATAGATTGTAGGTATTATTTTATGTGGTGTGTGTATGTACATAGGGAGAGATGATAATATATATGAATAAAGAGAAAGAAGGGGGATTTTTTTTCCTGAAAATGCAGCCTCTGAAGTTGCTCAGTGCACTGTTATTCCAGCTCAGAGCAAGATGCAGAAAATGAATTCACTGAAAAACTCTCATGGATTTTCTGCTTGGCCTGGAACCTTTCAAAAGTGTTTGGAAAATTCCATGAAGGAATGTGTCTGCATGGAGCTCTCCAAAAAGTGAAACGAGAGATACTTCACACTCCCACGTGAAGAAAGCTTATTATATCTGCTCGGGGGGGATATGTAACATACATGGTCCTGCAAGAGATGAAATTCATTTTAATTAATGGAAACCTCAAAAATCAGATGCAAAAGACATTAATCAGCTAACTGACTTTCTGTGGTGTTGGTTTTACCCACTAGCTAGCGCATGCTCCTTTCTGACTCAGTTTAGTGTGTGTAACATTTAACAGCCAGGACAATGCCAGGACACGTGTTAGAAAACTGCAGTCAATAGAAGGTGCTGGATCCTGTCATTACATCAAAGCATCGGTTCCCTTCTTATTACCTAGAGATTGTAAAGGATGCTTTTCTGACAGAGAAATATAAATAAAATAAACTGCCAGAACCGAAGTTCTTCCTTTCTTAGTTTGCATTAATTTATGAAAGCACACTGGAATAAATGAAAGCGTGGCTGAGACATACAACACACTTTTTGCATGTCAGTGACAGGTGGTCTGTGATATGCCTATGAAAATATCACGCAGTTTAAGAAGAATGAGGAATAATTTGAGCTTCAGAACTCATGAATTTCAGCTTCCAAAGTATTTGTGTTCTAAACATTGGATTAAAATGCTGTGTACTGAATGCACCCCTTACTAGACACCAGCGAATCCACACAATACCCTTGACTGAGAAAAAGCCTCTTTGCTGTTGTATGGTTACAGCATTTCTGTTTCTCTCTCTCTCTTTTTTTTTTTTTTAATTAATTCTTTTAAGTTTGAATGTTTAATCTGTTAAAATCTTTCTGCTTATTAATCAGGCACTTTCCACCCAGCAGCGGAAATTCTCTTTTTGAGAATGCTGAGGACTGGGTAGCTCTGACAGCATCACTCCTCTGTCAGGTTTGCAGCTGATAAATGGATCCAGCAGTTATTAAGTGGGACTGAAAGACAGAATGATCATCCAAGCCTCATTTCCTGAAGAAACCAGGCTAAAAATTTTTCAGTAATTATCACTAATTTGCCAGGATGCATCACCAGCATTCGATGAGGAATGTTTAATTTGATATTTAATCTTTTTTTTTCCTTTCAAAATTAAAATAATACTTCATCCTTACCTCACACCTTCCCAGAGGTTTTTCCAAAGATTCTCCTCCCTAGAGCAGCCATTTATCTGCCCAAATTCCTTGAACTAAGGGTCTTTTTATAAATAAGATCATCTTGGATTACATGAGGCTAACACATAAATAACTTGGATAACTATCAGCCTCCAGCAATAACTGAATTATTTCCTTAAGTAGTCAAAATAACTTGGTAACTGGGTCTTTTAACAATCCCAACAAATCAGAAATGAGCATAGATCACAAATCCAGCAGAACTCAGAGGTGGAATTGTCTTTATCTTTTCTTGAGCAAGCTGAAATGGGCCATCCAAAGGTTTTGAGTCTCTCAGACTACATTTGACTAGACCATGGAAAAGAGCAAGCTTTTCAAATAGACACAACTCAGATTTACTGGGACAGAAAGCAGCTTTTACATATCTACAGGATCTGTGAGGATCAGCAATTCTCCTGTAGTGTTTTCCAGTGTTTCTTACACTTGTGGCTTCTTGGACTGCAAGAACTGATAATAACTTTTTGTATATTATATATTGTGGAAGATTGTATCAGGGACATAATATGGGCTTATTTATTTCTGTACACAATTCTGTCAGGTGAGTTTATCTAGAAAGTTTATCTAGAAATTAACAATTAAGATGACCTCTTCCATGACAATTTAGTGCTGTTTGCCAAATGTTTGATGAGAGAATGATACATGACGGTGCCATGTCCTTCCCTCACCTAAGATAATACATAATAGCTGTACACAACCTTGGAAGGAACACTGTTATGCCTCAAATACATATCTGCACTACTCTAATTAAAAAGAAAGTCAAGTAAGTTATTAGTAGGGTTTAGTACAGACAAGAGTACAACACACAGGAAGGATAAAAAATTAAAAGGTAAAAATCACCTTATTAAAATACATGCAGCAAAAGGAAAGACACTACGGTCATGACAAATTCCTCTACTTACCTCTGAGGGCTGAGTGGGCCTTGTATATCCTTTTTTTTTTTTCTCCTGTTTAGCACATGATAAAGAAATGCAGTGTGGAACCCCAAGTCAGTTTATATTTATCATGCATTCCCTTTCTTGTTTGGAAGAGGTCATCTTTGATGGAAAGACTTGGGAGAAACTGTGTTCCTCCCCACAGCTTTCACACCTGCATGCCTACCAACAACATTTCAACTTACAGCTAGCTGCAAACCTTGATGCTTCACAGAGGTCCATTGATAAGGAGATTCTTTTTCCTTAGTTATGTCTTATGTTGTGATGATTAAACCATCTTATCCTGTAGAGTTTGTGGAAAACGCATAAATGAATCTCTTACTGCTTCTCAGTGTGAGAGAATACATTTAAACTGGATTAACAAAGTATAACTCTGAGAAGCACAGTAAAATCAGAGGAAAATAGCAATATTTGGCACTGCTGCAATTGAATTGCCAGCAACCTTTTATATATAGCTCGATATAACCAAGTGCACTTGTTCAGAACCAAATGCAATTAAATGTTATCAGTGTAGTATTATCTAACATAAGCAATGCATAACACTTACTCTGGATATTTGGCTTTTTTGTCCTAAGCTACTGTCTCTTCCCATTCATCTCTGCTTTATAGATGGGTGAAATTACTCTGAGTTGTCTCTGAACAAATTAATCTGTATTATGGCTGAGTGACAATGCTTGGTGTCCAAAGTGGTATATGAATTAATAGATTCAGATGAAGAGTCTGACCCATTTCAAACTATTTTTATGGGGTACATAAAAATGTTAATGCTATGGAAAACAAATATAAAAATATATTAATATCCCACTAGGTAATGTAAGGAAATTCATTCCTGCTCTGTGTACCTGGACAATTTGGAATCTTCTCAGCCGACAGCCCTTCCTATCCTTAGAGCTTGAAAACTGATAAAAAAGCTTGAAAGCCTGATAGATAATAAGCACATTGTCCTCCAGGACATTTGACATGGCATATACTCTGAAAAGAATTCAAGTAAGGGATGACTTAAAGAAGGAGGAGAAGAATCATTTCATTTGTGGTGTTTTTTAGTTTTGTGATTGTGCTGTAAGTTCAGGCCTAGCTTTGTCAATGTGATTATTTTTTAAACATATTAGAGAAAGGTTGAGAAATAAGTGTAACTGGGTATTGCTTTATAATCTAAACAACGTGATAATATTTAATATGTAATGTTACAAAGGGATAAATCACCTTACTAGAATATTAGTATTGGAGAGGAATGACATGGAAGCATTTTAGGGCTGGCTACATAAGATGCAGATTCAGACATGAGTTTTGCATTTGTAGCCATTGCTAAAAAGGAGTAGATATTGCAAAGATTTATTGACATAGCCTCAAACTTTGAATTATTCTAGTGATTTAAATTGAACTAATAATTTAGTTAAAACATAGAGACATAGTGGCAAGTATGTAATCATGAAAGCTAGATCCTCTCCCACAGGTGTAGGAAGCTGGAAATTAGAAATCATGACTATAAAAGCAGCTGATGAGATTTTAGTCTCTGTGACTTCCCTGCACTTAACTGTGACCGTTTCAATGTCACCATGCTATAATATGATTACAGTCATTTATGATGGTCTAATGCACTTGCAAAGAGTCAAAGTGTCTTCAGTGTTGTTCTCTTTTGGCCCCTGCCACTTGCAGACCCACATCAAAGCCTTGAACACGGGTGCCAAAAGCTCTGGATGCGATAAAGTGTATGTGGAAAATATGCAAATCATCCTCAGGAAGAAATTTCCATTTCTGTACCAGTAGTTTTCACTTTAATCCTTTTGACTTGAAGATTTCATTTCCTTGGAAGAAGGGGGAGAAAGGGGATGGATAATTGCTCTCTAGTTCCATTTCTATTGTTGTAGGGCCCTGATACTGAGATCCCATTTCTCAAGCTTTATTGACTTTGATAAAAGCCTTTGACTTGCTGAACTTGCTCTCACTTTAGGTACAGCTATGGAATTATGAATTTCCTGCCAAAATAATTAATCTCTATCTTTCTTCCTTTCCCTTTACATATGTGAGGAAACCGAATAAGCTCACTAATAAAATGCTTTAATGCAACTTCTCCCTAAAAACAGCAATATTTTTTCCAGTAAAATTCCAGGAGAAATGGAATAGACAATCTCTGACTTGCTGTGCAAGATAGAAAAAGGTATCACAAGTTCCATCATTGCACAAGTCACCCTACTTAACATACTTGCAAGAGAGCTCGACATCAAAGCTAAGAAACAGATGGACAACTTCAATGAAATTTCTCTTTTAATAGAACAGCTAGATGGAGAGGGACACTTTTGGATTGCACTGTAACCTTTTCCAATTCCCTATTGCTACTTTATTTATAAAATTTTATATTCTGAACATAAACATCTTTAGGCACAAGAAAACGTACTGTAGCTGGACAGTTGTGCAGTCATTTTAAAATGGGAAACCTGTGGTAAAACCAAGACATTTATATCTTGGTTAAATTTTATGACTCACACATTTAAGGAAGCTACCACACTTTAATAAGCTTCTTTGGGTTAGCTGAGCTGTGGTTGTTGTCTGTATTTATACATTTAGCCTGCATCCAATGGAAGATAACACAAGTTAACTTAATGCTCTTCACTGCAGTCTGATGTGAGATAGAGGATCTGAAACTACCATAGACTAAGATCATACACATGGTAATTCTGTAAAACCATGGCAAAATGTTTTGATGTTTTGATGTTCAGTCTGGTGAGCAGAATGTGTGACTGCTTTTCCTTTCACCAGGTATCACTGAGGCACAGCTCCTAATTGTCATCAGCTCTCTTAAGTTCAGAAGGAATGTCCTGATGTTTTCTGACCCACAGACAAAACAAAAATCTAAACCGTTATTACTATGGTGACCTGGTAAGTTTTCAGAAATCTTTCAGGGTCAGCGTTCATGTTTTATAGACAGGGATGTGCCAGACTTCAGAAGTTACAACTCCACTTTCACCCCTTTACATACATGAGAAAAAAGTTAGATATTTCCCATTTGATATTTGGCTCTTTCTATTTTGCATTGAAATTATAAATAACATCCTAAAAATTAGATTCAGGAATTCAAGAGAAAGGAATGAAAATCAATGTATATTTGTAATGTGCTGACTTCTGAGTCTGAGGCTTACTTTTCAGAAGGATCCAAGTTTCAGATGTTCACTTGTGCCAGGGTTTTTGATCACTGTTCCCCTCTTTTACACCCACCTGTTCCTCACAAGGGCACAAGTAGGAAAACAAGGATCCCATATCCATCAGTGCTAGTGAGGGAGGTAAGCTGTACCATGCTCAGTGAGTAAGAATACTGCAAGCTTTTGATGAGGAAATGGTTTCCCAGTCTTTTTGTCTATCTTGAATGCAAACATCATTTTTGCTTCCCTCATGATCTACTTTGTGCGTTTTTGTAGCGTGATGGTGTACTTGATTCAGGGAGACAAGAAGTTCCTGGAAGAGCAGAGTTAACATTTCTGAACCATGTATTTCAATGAGACAACCACGTGTTAAGGTCGCCTTGCTTCTGGTTGCTATTTTGTTTTTATTTGTTTGTTTGTTTGTTTTGTTTTTGTTTGATAGTTGGTTTGCTTTTCCCCAAGATTGTCTTTCTGTGGCAATCTGGAAGCTAGCAAAAACCAGTCCTATCAGGTTGTCATCCCTCTCCACTCTTAGATGCTCCTTTAGGAAGAATAAACCACAGCCAATGTTCTGACCTAAACAGTCCGATTTCTTCCTCATTACATTTTCATCTGCCAAAAGTGTCTCCTGTTCATTTATTCATTTGTTTCTCTCCTGAGCTCCTTTTGAGATTTGTGGTTGATGATGATTTTTGATGCAAAAACCTTTGCAATAGGATTCTGGAGCAAATTTTATGTCACCAAGGGTATGAAAGGATGGAATGAAATCAGTGCTAAAAGGATCTAAAGGCTACTGTGGAAAATAAAGTTTTTCTAGCTTTCCCTTCTATAGCTATACAATAAGAAAATATTTTCACAATAAGAAAATGGGACTTTTAGCTTTTTAGTAACATTATGATTAGCTGGATTGTACCTCACCTTTGAACCAGATAACATACACAGTGTTCTTATTCATATTGGACACAATACACTTTGCAGCACAGATCTAAAATATTATTCTCATAGTACTGGCAGAATTTTATTTTATTTTTATTTCAAGTTCTGGGTATAGGTGGACAGTTACAGGTCCTCATATTTGCAAATACCAGAAAGTAACTATCTAAGAGAGGAACAAATTTTAATTTACCCAGTGTCCACTTCTTGTTTTGGCATAATAAATTCATACAAAGTGTCCCTTAAACTATTCTTGCAATTCAATTTTCATGATGCCTTAAGTTTTATAATCTTGCGTTGGAATTTCAACAGATAAGTACTGTGTAAAGGGATAATTACCACATCCCAAAGCAGACCTAGAGAAATTCCCAAGTTGTAATTTCCAGGGCAGAACTGCATCAGACAACCAAGCACCAACATCCAAATCCACTAGATTGAGATTTTCCAGAGACGGTGTATCAAAGTTCTAATTTCAGAGTTTTTCCTTGTCAGACTGTCATATTATAATGACAACACTAAGAAAATATTATAACGTCCCAAAATTTACAACTAGAATGCACATCAATTTTTACTTATTTTTTTGTCAGTTTAGGTATGTGTTTGTGTATGTTTATGATAATAAAGTACCAATTAAATTTAATAAATTTTAACTTCAAATCTAAAATAGTTCTTCAAGGTTTGGAAGGTTGTTTTCTCCTTCCTCAGTATCAAAACTTGTGTGGTACACCTCACAGTAGGGTTAAGTGTGATTTTTTTCCTGTGACTGAAAGATGCCTCAAGCATTTGGTAGTGTTTGTGGTCTTTTCTGGTAATTTGAAGTCGTTGGATAACTGCTGTTCTTTCCATGGGCTGTTCATCATGTCTCATGGGAAAATACATTTCACTAGCTTGTATTCCCCACGGTTTTGTCTTGGGTTTGGTGGAAACAGAATAATTGGAAGCTTGGATGAAATAATGTTACTTCCCATTGTCATGTTAGAAGCTTGAGTTTTTATCTGTTCAAGCCATTTAACTTGCTTCATAATGTGTGGTTTGTCCTAGGGAAATAACTTGATCCTAACAAGATCTGCAGCTATAGGCATGGAAATGTCTCTACAATCCAACATTGAGCGTTGGACCAGGCTTCTGTTAAAGACTTCTGCGAATTTCTTTATGAGCAGCTTAGCAATTTGATCTATCAAGCTGATGGCTAACGTACGTAGATGATGTGAGGTGACCAAATTCCCACTCTCATATAAATACCAACACTGCCAGTAAACTGGGACTGTAGTCTGAAATTAAATATTTTGGGATGCTTTGGTTTCTGAAGTACTACATAGCTTGACTTACAGTATCCCAGTAGTAATGTCTGGCAGTTCATCTATTTCTCAGATGTGTGAGTATTAGTATACTTTGAATAAGTTGGAATGAAACTATCCCTTCCAACCCTGCTTCTGTTCGTCTTATGGGGAGGCTTTGCACTTTGTGTATCTCTTTGCTTACTCTGCTTTTGCCCATGTGTCACCCATGCTAACCAGGTCTCTCATGTCCTTGGACATATTTGGCCAAGATACTGGTTTTGTAGACTTCTGTTGTGGATTCCTGAGATAGTTTCTGCTTTCAGTGATCAGTGTTATAATTCAACTGACTACATCTGTGATAGTACTATGTGTCTTTTATTCACCCACCGTGATGCTTCCAACATTTCTGAGAGCTGACTTAGCCTTCTGTGTGACTGTCAATTCTAACAGAATAGTACATCGACAGCTGGATATGTTTCGTGGTAGATAATCATCAGATCTTTTACTTGCCTTGGAAATGACAAACAAGCCAACTTGGCTGAGGCTTTCCATATCTTTTCATGTTTTCTTTAGTTTCCTCCAGTTGAGAATCTCATATGCTAGTTTACTTTCATATTTTCAATGTGCAGGGTTTTCTGGATAAGAAGCCAACTTTATGTATCTCATTTCATTGCATGTGACACTACAGGCTCAGTAACACGCATTGCACTCATGCTGAAAATGGATTTTAACCATTTTCTTCAAACAATTCCCCTTCCCTGAAAAAAGAGCACACCTTCATGTTGGTCATAGTAACATTCATGCAAAACTTACCATATGTTCCTTGATGCTGTAAGCCATGCTTTATTTATGCCACTCTGTATAGTCTCTTTCTCTATATCATCTTCTCAGCATAGATAGGTGGCTAGCAGTTTTTTTGAGATATACAATAGCTGAATCAAGTAACCATTTTAAGGAGGACCATTATTGAGTTGAGGTATGAAGGATTAAAAGACATTTGAGAAGCTTAGAAGACATTTACTTTATAAAGCATAACAGTAATAACCATTTAAATCTATTTCTACGTGGATATTTGCTATAGAAATATATTTTTGAAAGTATTGGAAATCATTAAAGCAGATAAAGCATATTAAGTGTTTAATCCATTGTATTTCAACCAGTTGCAACCTTGTCTTCATTTTGTTTGTACTCACTTTCAAATGTATTCAGTGACTTTTTCTTGTGAACAGATGGGGTTGGGATTGTGACCTGCCACAGCTTCTGTCATGCTGCCTCTGAAGGCAAAGAGACTAAGAGCTAAAACATGTCCCCAGTGAGAATTTTAGAGAAATAAAATGGAAATTAATCCTGAACTTGCAAACCAAAACTAGTTCTAAACAAGTCGGGACACAGCAGATGAAAACAAACAACTCAACCTGTACCTGCTGAGGTCTGCAAGTAAGCAGATTTAACTCTTACTACATGCAGGGTGCACAAGAATGAGCTGTAAAAGAAAGATATTTGCTCTTAGAAGAGGTGTGCAACTACAGAAATGTTGTGGTGGTTTTACTCAGATGGACAGCTGAGCTCCACCACAACTGCTCTCTCAGTCCCCTTCCTCAAAGGGAAAGGGAGATCACTCAACAATTATCATCACAGGCAAAACAGACTCAGCATAGAGAGATTAATATTATTTATTACTTATTGCTAACAAGCTACAGCAGTGAAAAACTAAAAACAGTCTAAAAACAGCTTCCCTCCATCCACCCTCTTCTACCTTCTCCCCCCAAGCAACACAGGGGAACAGGGAATGGGGGCTGCAGTCAGTCCCTGATGCTTCATCTCTGCCGCTCCTTCACGGTCACTCTCTGCCTCTCCTCCATGTGGGGTCCTTCCCATGGAATGCCATCCTTCCTGAATTGATCCTGTGGGGGCTGCCCACAGGCAGCAGCTCTTCAAGAACTGCTCCAACATGGGTCCGTACCACGGGGTCCATCCCCCAGGAGCAAACTGCTCCAGCACGGGTCCCCCACGGATCACCTGCTCCACCGGGGGCTCCTCCATGGGCTGCAGCGTGGAGATTTGCTCCGCCATGGGACCCACGGGCTGCAAGGGGACAGCCTGCTCCACCAGGGGCCCCTCCACAGGCCGCAGGGGAACTTCTGCCCTGTGCCTGGAGCACCTCCTGCCCTCCTTCTGTATTGACCTGGGTGGCTGTAGGGCTGGTTCTCACTCTTCGCTCTCCCAGCTGCTGTGATACAGCAGTTTTTTTTCCTTAAATCTGCTCTCACAGAAGTGCAAGCAACATGGCTTATTGGCTCTACTCTGCCTAGCAGTTAACTCCATCCCAGCCAGACCCAGTACAGTGCCATCTGAGATGCCCTATATTGTTTGAGACATTTGCCTGGAGTTGGCAGATGTGACCCAGGACCTACAGGAGGCACATGCTCCTCTCAATCAAAAGTTAGAGACTATGTTATATTCTAGAAAATCTCAGCACCTGGTACCTACATTTAGTCAACAGAACTGAGTTTTGGATTGTACAGAGATAACAATTATCTCATTTGTAGACAGCTAAACGTAGGTGTCTCATTCAATCTGTGATCTGAATCTCATCTTAAATAATTAATTATACTAAGATTGATTGGAAAACTGGACTTCTCATGCAAGTAAGAGTTTTACAAGTACGAACATACAGAGATTTATGTCTTGCAACATGATGCTTTTCATATCAAATAGTACCTGAGTCATAGAATGTGGTACAAGAGATAAAGCAGAACAAAGAATGTGTGAGGTATATGTGTCTGGTTTTGGAAAATGGATTTTGCATTGATACTGTCTAACTTATTTATTTGCATTGTGAGATATGGACATTCAAAGGGACAGAAGTAGCTAGGCAAGAACTAAATAATTAAGAGAGCACAAAAATCAGGATAAAGGAAAATGCTCATATTGGTTTAAAAAAAAGGGAGAAGCAAAATGGGAAGTCATTGTCTACACTGTTATCTATCAACGTATTCTTTAAAGGGAATAAAAGTCATATTTTCTATGAAAATTTTTGAAATTTGCTATAAAACTTTGATTTTCCATTGGAAAACAAAAATAAGGAAGATCAAACATTACAATATTCTTTCAGAAAAATTTCAGAAGGTTATTTCCATCAAATGAAAGATAGCTTTGTTTTTCATATGGACTTGGGGAACTCCCCTTGCCTTTAAAATAATTAAAACTAAGGACCTTGGTCTTTCAAAAAAGAGTTTTCTGTTTCTTGGACAGCTTTACTGGTCAGTAATTTTACCATTCTGCTTTGCCAGTACTGTCATACTGCAAGAGGTGAAGCATGATTTATAATTATAATCATTAAGTGTTACTGTTGGGGAAGGAATAGCTAGATTCCCCCAGATCATAATGTTCCCTATATGTGACATGTCCTGTCCCTTTGGCTTCTCCACGACAGTTTTGAACAGGTTATTTTTAGTCTTATTATTATTTCTTGCTGTCTGTGCTTTCAAGTTTCCCCCTTACTTTAATTAAAGTGTCCTTACATTTGTGTGTGTAAAAAGCTAACAAGTTCACCCAGTCAAGATCTCTCCTAATTACAATGCAAAGTAGGAGTTCAAGTGGGGAGAATATCAAACAGTTTTTATGTGACATATGAGAGGTTGACACGGTATTTTGACAGGCCTGTTGTAGAATGCATGATGCCACTAAAATACAGTTTATAAGTAATATCCCAGTTTATACGTCAGCCACAAAATAAGCCGGTGGTATAGAGAGCAAGCTGTACAACATGCTGTATATAGAAAAAGACAGTGTTTGGTGTGTTATTGATGTGTTATATAAACAGTGGTAAGATCCAGAACACTATGACTTTTGGTTTGGCTTCTTCTATATGATGGTATTTACAGATGAACCAAATCTATAGGGCATTTCTTCAAATCTAGGTGCCTTCAGAGTGGCTGCTTGATGAAAGATTAAGCAGTGGACCTTCAGCTCTAGCAAACACAATCTGCCAAAGCACTAGCTAAACAGTGAAGCCTTTCCAGGCAGGACCAGAGTGCAACAACATTTTTTTTTTTCTGGCACAAAAGCAAAGCTGTAGTACGATCTCATTACACTAGGACTCTGTGCCCCCAAATACATGATTTTCACCCCAGTTGCCTTCATGATAGCTGTAAAATGTAGGCTCACACTGCAGGTGCCTAGAAAGCCAGGCTCTGTGTCCAGCCATACTTTTAGGCAGCAGTTCATCCAACTTGGACTGAGATGAGTCATGCCAAGAGGTTTCATTTTTCCTACTGCTTGTAAGAGGAGTCAAAGGTGACTAGCTTAGATGTCAGCATTGCAAGCATCTGCACTTAGTCACACCTGTGTACAAATCCCTCTGTATTTTCTATGTTCCCTCTTGCAATTTTAGCTCTCCAAGTTAGCATATAGTATGTAAACTAGTTGAGGAAGAAGACAAGCTGGGACTGGGAGAGAGGAAAGAAGGTTTGATATGATTAGTATGTGTTATCAGAGCCAAAACAAACAGACATTTTTTACTGAGAGTGTTTTTCTTTCCATGGAACATTTGTTGCTGTTGCTAAAATTGGAATTTTCTCGGAAAATATATTGTTGGGTTGAAGTCTTGAAATATTGCAAAACAGACTGAGAAACAACACAAGATGTGTGAAGAAAGCGTCAGTGAAAAGTATGAGAGGTTAATTTCCTGACCTTCAGCTCTAGTCATAACTCACCATCGTCAGCATTGCCGTGAGCACCCTACAGTCAGAGCTGACACTACCGTAGCAGGAATGGGTGAGTCAAGTCCTGTGGGAGTGCAGATGACTGTACAGGACTCCTGCATGACAAGTACCTTTTATTTCACAACTCATGGTGCCACTCAGCACTCAACAGTGACCTATGCAGTTGCAAGATCAATACACTGAATGAGAAGAGGCAGAGGATGGAGGAATGTGAGATAGATAAAGAACAGAAACACATTGTAGGACAGAGAAGGGAAGTGAAGGAGTGGAATCCACAGTGTGAAAAGGACACCATTTTTTGTTTGTTTGTGTTGTCTTTTTTTTTTTTTTTTTTTGCCCCCTAATAATTGCACAGAGCTGATCACACAACTTTTTGGTCAAGGGTAACACTTCTGAGAGATTCCCATAACATCACAGCTGCAATTTCTGCCTTTCATTGTCGAGATGAATGCAATGTTAATAACAACATTATTTCATAAAATATATCACAGTGTGAATATTTAAAGCAGACTAACTGCAGAACATCTGAACTGCCAAACAGCTCGTCACCTGAGCAAAATTTAGGACTGAACAGCAGAGGTATTATGCATTGTCTCACAATTCAGGCAAAAAGGAGGCAAAAGCCACCAATTTTTGCTTTCTGCTCATCCCTGGCTGAGGAAAGCAATTATTTCCTCAGAATTCGATGCAAACACAAAATATATTTGAAGGCAAAATAATGTGCAGAGACTAGAAACACAGTGTCTCAATATCTTAGAATGTCTTAAGCATCCACTATTAGAGCTGCATTTACCTGAATGTATTTAATTGTGGGTTGTCTTGTAAGGAGTACATGTAGACAGTGTTGTAGTTATCGTAACAGCCACAGGGCATGCCTGAATGGCATGGCACAACATACTGTACTTAATGTTGACACTGTTCAGTGAAACAATTATTACAATCAATTTGACTTCTAATGCAACTTCTCTTGTAAATCTCTGGGTCATTAACCTTAACAACATCAATGTACTGTCAGTATCCAATTCCATCAAGTTAGTGTCCGAGGTAATAGGAGAAGGAATGTATTAATGCGTTATTGGTGACTAATAAAGACAGTAACCCTCTAATGTGCTATGAAGAACAGCTGAAGCATGCAAGGGAAGAGGAAGCAAGCAAAGTCAGGGCAACAGACACATTTGGTGGTATATGTCAGGTCATCTGATTAGGTGTTAAACAGCTTAACCTCTTTACCACAGATTCAGGAGGACCAGGGATGGAACCGGCTCCACAGCATATGACAAATGAAGAACACATGGCATTTTGTGCTGATCAAAAGAGCCTTTCTTCACAAAGTATCACTCCATGTTCCAGCAGTTGAAGAGCACCATCAGGTACAATCATATGGTTGTACTAGAAAGAAAGGGAAAATACTCCTCACTGTGAACAGATTTAATTTTATTAGCCCTCATTATGCTCCAAAGCATAGCTTGCACTTCACAGAACTGAAGTTATGCTGGGCTGATATAAATAGTTCTTTGCATCAGTGCCATCCAGTTTATCTTCCAGCTGGAAGGCTCTAAGTGATGTCTTCTGATATTGTTTGAGACAGCAATTTACTGAGATGATAGGTGTCACAGCCCATCACGTCCACCACTGTGAAAGGAACACTGAGTGCTGACAGCGCAGCAGAAAAGGTGTACCAAGGCTCTGGAGGGAGCAACCAAGTGAGCGTTGGGAATCCCACTGACATACAAGTGTCAGGAGAGCGCCATGTTTGGAGTTGACTCCTGCCAGCTTGCATTAGTGAAGAGAGTTGTGGTGGGTGAACGTGGCACGACACAGGCAGGATTTAGATCCCCTTTAATGCCCTGCAACATCAATCTTTACCTGTAATTACTGAAATAAATTTCTCATCCAAGAAAAGTCATATTCAGATAGTTGATATAGCACAGAATAATGAATCACAGAAAAAAAAAAGGAGAAATTAAAGGGTTGAAGAAAAAAATTGTACATATATGGTATAGAGGAGCATCGAGTAGCTTGTGACCTGTAGTACTCAGCCAATGAGGAAACAGGGGAGGAGATCAGGTGTCGGGTAATAGGGAATAAAAGGTTATGATTAGTTTACTAAAATGCGCTCCTAATTGGCAGGACACCCACCATTGCAATTGTGAATAAAATAGCTTCACAGAAAATCCTGTCTGAAGAAAATTATTGAGATTTTTCTCACATTAGGAAGTTGTCATATCACAGAAAAGCACCTCCATAAAAACCTAATGAGGTTCAACAAGGCCAAGTGCAAGGTGTTGCACTTGGGCTGGAGCAATCCCAGGTATTTATATAGACTGGGAGAAGAAGAAATTGAGAGCAGCCCTGCGGAGAAGGACTTGGGGGTCCTGCTGGACGAGAAGCTGGACATGAGCCGGCAGCACACGCTTGCAGCCCGGAAGGCCAACTATGTCCTGGGCTGAATTAAAAAAGGGGTGGCCAGCAGGGAGAGGGAGGTGATTGTCCCCATCTACTCTGCTCTTGTGAGACCCCACCCGGAACGCTGCTTGCAGGCCTGGGGCCCCCAGCACAAGAAGGATGTGGAGCTCTTGTAATGGGTCCCGAGGAGGGCCGCTAAGATGATCAAAGGGGTGGAACACCTCTCCTATGAAGAAAGGTTGAGGGAACTGGGCTTGTTTAGCTTGGAGAAGAGAAGGCTCCGGGGTGACCTCATTGCGGCCTTCCAGTACTTGAAGGGAGCGTATAAACAGGAGGGGGAACGCCTGTTTCTATGCGTTGATAGTGACAGGACAAGGGGGAATGGTTTTAAACTAAGACAGGAGATTTAGGTTAGATATTAGGAGAAAGTTTTTCACTCAGAGGGTGGTGAGGCACCAGAACAGGTTGCCCAGAGAGGTTGTGGATGCCCCATCCCTGGAGGCATTCAAGGCCAGGCTGGATGCAGCTCTGGGCAGCCTGCTCTAGTGGTTGCCAACCCTGCCCAGAGCAGGGGGGTTGAAACTAGATGATCTTTAAGGTCCTTTTCAACCCAGGCCATTCTATGATTCAACCCATCATCTGCCTGCTTTTACACAGGAGGCTAGAGGAAAATGAATGTGGAGACCAAGTGATCCTCCTCCTTGTAAGGGTTCAGGTCACGGCTGAGGGCACTTTGTCTGGGGCCGGCCAAGCCAGGCAGACCAGTGTGAGGATCATGTCTTTGCTTCTGATCAGGCCCTGCAAGTTCTTCAGGTAAGCTCAGGACTTCAAGGTCCAGAGCTGCCAGTGAAGCATCTTTCATCAGCATGTAGACTTGCAGATTCCAAACCCTTTCTTAACCCAAACAGAGCACAAAGGGAAAGATAATGACATTTTGTTGCAAGCAGAGAGCAGATGATAAATGTATAGGGTTCATGCTCTAATGTGAGAAAATGTTTATTTTCTTTGCCTGGGGAAAAAAAATAAAGTAAATCCAGATAACTAACAGCTCAGCTGTTTTTCTCTACACTCAGTTGCCCCCACCTGATTGCATTATGGCAAGATTGGCTCACATCAGGGAAACTGTTCATTCCCTTATACAGCTTCACGGCAGGAGGGCAGGTTGAAGATGATGTTGTTGTTTTCTTTTCTTCTCCTCTAAGGTGTCTCCTTCTGGTATACCAGCTTGGGGCTGCTCTTTTCATGTTTGCAGGATTTCATCTCTCCACTCTGTGCTCCATTTTGGGTGTCTCTAATGAGATCATTTTGAATAGGATTTCAGTTGGCACTGGTGACCCCCAAGCACAAAGGTCTGAAGAAAACATAAGATCACTGAACCTACCTTTTTTATTTTTTATTTTTGATGGAAGAATGATTAGGGGAAAAAAAAAATACAAAAAGAAAATAAACATATTTTCATATACAATTGAAAATTTGGCTTAACTGAAGTCTTCAAGAGTTTGGTAGGTAGTTCATTTTAGAAATCAGAACAGAACTTTTCACTTAATCATTAGAATAAAATCACGACATTTCTTTCTAGTCAGGTTTTATAATGCTTTTTTTCTCCTTCCTTCTTTGATCCATAATAACATATATAAAAGAAATTTCACTTTGGAGAGGGACCTGGAGAAATGAACCATACCCAGCCTCTTTAGGGAGTGGTGGAACATTTTCCCCATGCACTGCAGTTGCTTTGGTTCAAATCCAGCCCTCTCTTAAAGAGTTTCTGTAAATCAGGATAATGTCCTGAAGAGGAGCTGGTAATTAGCTTCTCTGCTGGCATCCTTAGACGAAGAAGTAGGGATTAATTGGGCTTTGTAGCCCAAATTGCCTACTTGCTACTAAAAGAAAGATTGGTGTATTGTTTCAGAATAATGTAAGAAAGACTAGTATTGCTCCCATTCAGACAGTATGTAGTGATCTTGCATGGTGTAAGTGAGAAGTGGCCCATTGAAGGGCAGTTCAATGGGTGATCTTGTCTGGTACAAAGGTTTGCCGCACTTCATGAATTATGTATGAGGCTCCCTCATTTGATGACCATTTCATGTCCCTCTTTCAGCATCCCTCCACCAGCCACATCATGTGGCTGCAGAGGGAGGGCAAGAATGCATTGCTGTGCCAGCGTGCAGTTTTGCATGGCAGCTTTGCATGGCTCGTTCCCATCGCCATCCCCAGCACAAAGGTAGCTGGCTCTCCTGGGCTCCTTTTTTTTGCAGAGTCCCTCCTCAATGGCACATGCATTGGGTGCAAAAGTATTTCAGAGATCCCAGAACAAAACGACTGCAGTGCTAGTTTGGCACTTTTGGCATGAACAATAATATCACCACAAAATGTAAAGATACAATGAACTAGTGATCAAAGGGTTTTGTTTCCTACAACAGTGTTACTTTTCTTGTTGTACCTAATAAAATTTCTAACTTTTCCTCCAAAAAATATTTGTAGGTAGCATTTCTTTCCTGTCGGCTAGCAGTCACAGCTAGAATGACAATATTGCTGGGAAACAGTACAAACCACAGCAGAACATCCGAAAGCTTGGCTTGCTTCAGCCTGTTTTCTGCACAGCAGGCCCTGACTTTAATATCTCATCTTAACAGAGAACAATTTCTCTGGTAAAAGCAATAATCACACAATTTGCTCACTGTGCCTCTGTATAGTTGCAAGCTCTCAATGGGAAACGAGGCAAGTCATTTGGATTTCTATTTTAATTCGATACAGCACTGAAAAAATAGACTGAAGCCTTCAGATGTGTTCATCTTATTTTTGGTTGTGGACCTGCTTCCATATGGTCAGACACCTCACATTAATAAGTAAACTTCTCAAATGAGTAATATAGGAAAGGGAAGAAAATCGGCTTTTTTTCTGTGATAACCCTGTGCAAAATCCAAATCACACAGGTGAAAGCAGGGATGCACAGCCATCATCAATACAACCTAGATGTCATGCTGGTATGGCCAGCAAGTCAACAGAGAGCATCTTAACATGTGCCAAAGGGTCTCTCTGATCAGGTAGATGGAGTGACTCTGTATTGGTGTCCCAGTGCTGGCTAAACATTCTGGCTTCCTCCTAAATCTCCAACCCCTTGCCCCCTGGTACTGTACTGAGTGCTTCAGCAATGACCCAGGAGATCTTTTACCATCCCCGTCTTCTCCCAGAAAAGCCCACACTGTAAATCCCACTTCCATCCTGACAGCTCACTACTATGCTGGTGATTATACGCCCTCAAGATGTTTTGAGTGCAGCAGAGAAACAGAAATATTACAGAAAATCACCCCTGGGAGCATGCAGCTGATCAGTGCCACCAGAAATTGCCTGCAGCTTTGGGGCCCTGGGCAGCTCTGCATTGCTGTCACCAACAGGGACGTCTGGACCGTGGAGGGTCACAGAGGACCAAGGTTCTCTCTGGGGACACTGCTGCAAGGACTGGGGGGGACACCCACAGAGGTAAAAAGATGAGGGCAAAGAGTGGGAGTAAGAGATGCTGTTAAGATAATTACTATAAAAAATAAAAATAAAAATCCTGCTACATGCTAAAATCCTGACTCCTGTCTTACAACTTTCTCTCTTTTTGAAGCATGAATATAAAGTGCCAGAGTGGTATCTTCAGGGATTGATGGTCTCTGTCCCTAGGACAAACATTGCAAGGGAACAAGCCGGGCAAACATCTTTCCATGCAAGCTTCAAATGTGTCTCAGCTCCAGCCATGAGGCTGGCCCAGTAGCGATGGGGAAGAAAAACCATGCAGCCCTTCCAGATGCATGGTGCAGGGCCTCCGGAGGGAACTCTGCATCTCCTGACACCACCGGGCCCACAGCACAGCGGAGCAGTTACGCACTAGTTAAAGCACAAACTAGTTTAAGTACACGGTTAACTGCTTTGCCAAGTCAGGAATAACAAGCTTGTCATGTTTCTAATGTGTGGCTGGGCAGCACTGAACTGAGTCCTGCACGGGAAGTTTACGAGGATGGCTCCAGACTCGCACGTGTGCACTGGGCCTGGATGGCTCATTTCACACCAGTGTTAATTCCACTGGTGTGAAAACTGGCTGAACTCAGAGGTGAATCATGAGGCTGACATGTTTCTCTTTCCAAGGCTATTTGCAACTGGGTTACCAGGTCCAGCGGTGGAGAGAGTGGGGCTGGAGCAGCTCCCCTTGTCCTGGAGATGGGGCGTTGCAATTCTGCTGCTGCCCTTGCTCCACCCAGCTCCATCAGCATCGCTCCTTCCTGTGCGTGTCTCTGGCTGTCTCTTTGAATCTTTCCTCTGCATTGTCTGGTTTTCCTCCAGGCAGCAGCCGTGAAGCGCTGACTGCTCAGACCTGAGTGAGAGCCCCATGCTGAGCACTGAAGAGCCTCACACAGTTCGGCAACTGTAGCCTTGGACTCCACACTGGTGAGCAGCAGTGCAGGCCAGGGCCAGCACATGGTTCGCATCAAATTGCTGTGTTTTATTTTCCTGAGCTATTTTTATTAATGGCTGTTTCTAAATAGACTTCCTGAGCCATGTTCACAACGCACTTGCTAGTGTAAACTCCAGTATATTCATACCTCCATCTGGTTACAGGAAAACTGCATTTCTGTGCCTTACTGGCCCTGAAGCTGGTCTTTGCCAATGGGAAGCTTGTGCCTCATTTCCACCAGTGTGGAGTTGTACAAACTCAGAAAGCAGCTGATGAACAGTGTCACAGGATCACAGTTTAGTGTTAACAACATTAGGATTAGATAAAGTTTTATTTCTTATCCAATCTCTTTTTTAAAAATGGTGTTGCTTCCCCAGATGGAAATCTGACCTTGTTTTTTGCAATGCATTTTATTCTTGTTGTTGCTGTTTGTTTGTTTTCTGGTTGAGATGAATGAATTTTTCCTTTGATGCTTCTCATACTTCAGAGCCACTTCTTTGCCACTGGGCTATGGCAGCTGAGCTATTGCAGAGCAGAGGTCAGCCTTAACAAAGACTGGTACTCTTTCCTTTGGACAGGAGGCAGCAGGATTTAATGCTCCCATATATCTAAGCTCTTCCTTTAACTGACTTAAGGAGAAGGCTGAAAATCAGTGATAATGGGTTAAATCCACAGCTAATAGAGATTAATGCAGTTGACTGCTACAATTGGATGTTTTCATACATGGACCAAATAACTTGCAGCCCTGAAATTACTGGTGAACTAAGGTATTATCTTATGATGTTTGACATTTTTGAACTTTCTATACTGCAGTCGGTGAAAATCTAATGTCTGAGGAGCACTCATGTCTCCTCCATCGAGTGGTGGCTTATTGAATGCTGATTGGTATTCTGCTTGTTTCCAATTTCTAAGGTTGTTGTAAGGAACACTACACTTACTACTGCTTTGTAATGATATTTGCTGCTGGAAGCTTTCACAGTATTTGGCACAGAGACATCCTAGGGACTGAGAGAGAAAGAAGTGGCTAGCAGGTTCATAATGCAAAAGGGAAGTGCCTGTATAGAAATTTATGTACTTGTTTGTGGTCTGCTCCATACTAAATGTTTCAGAATCCTTATTCCGGATAATAAATTCCTCAGAACAAAATGGAGAAGTTGCACTAGACAAAAATTATTATTTTTTTAACTGTTCTATGGTCATAAATTTCAAGGTCAAGCATAAAGACAGGGTTCATCTGCTTCCTGCAGACCATGGGCTGTAGAGAGTTACTCAGTAATTCTTACATCAAGCTCTAAATTCTGCTGTCAAAATCTTGACAAAATAACTGAAAGCAGAGGAAAATCTCCTTCATTCTAGGCAAGGTATCCCAGTAGTTAATTACCTATACATGCTGTGGGTGAGGACTGACCTTTGTAAACAGTGAAAATGTTGTTGAGGGGAAATTTTTAACTTCATTTTATTTATTTCATTCATTTATTACAGAGTCTTTTGAAGAGGAATTTCATGTTATTTTGGTCTCGTGTAATTTTAATGCTTGGGGAAAATAAGAAGTTAATAGCACCGATTTCTTCCAGATGTATGATTAAAGTGGATTTGCAACATTAACTATGCAGCTAATGTGTGGTGTTTTAGAAATATGCTTCATTTACTGTTAAACTGACTTCTCAGTGGCAGAGGCGAACACAAAGGTATAGCAGAGCCAGACAGCATGTAAAAGAAAAGTCTTATGCCATCATTTGCTGGCCATGGCTGCTGCTCCACAGCCCCCACCCAAGGTGAGAACCAGACACAACCACCATCAGGGAGACAAGGGCCAAGAGTAGGCTTCTCAAAGCAGCTGAGAGGGAAATTGTTGTATGAATAGGCAAAGAATAACATGGAAAAAGCACAGAACAAAAGGAAACCATAATCAAGAAAAGCATATGAAGTAAACAATTGTTCCCTTGGAAACAGGAATGTGAAGGATTCGGAAGTGATTAAGGTGTCATGCAGTATTCTTGCTGAAGTAAAATGCTGTTTAGGCTTCCTGCCATCGGATAGCTTTTTTCAGTGATTTGTTCAGAGAAGTGAATCAACTCCACATCTCTGCCTTGATGACTAGCTTGGATGAGGTCTGATAGGTATTAACATCCCAAAAGTGAAAGATGTGATGGTATACAGACTTGGCCACTTCTGTTTCCCCAGCCCAAATAAGCAAGTACCTAATTACAGGGGTTAGTTAGAGGAAACCTGTTTAAACTGAAAACAGTTTCATAAGTTAGAACCCTTTGGGAATTCCCTGTTGCTTACTCTCTTCTGAAATTTTGTATTGCTGGAAAAATCAGTTTACTGCTGGAAACTGAACAGGTACCGTATTAAGAAATGTACAGTCTGAGAAAAGCAGTTTATAAATCCACATGCTGTATCTGGATACTGAGGGAACCACTGATTATCCAGCAGTGCCTTCTTGAAGACACACAAGGAAAAATTGTAGGACCGCCCCCAAAACAAACAAACAAACAAACAAACAAACCCATTCAACTTCCTAAGGGACATTTTGAGCATTGTGACCAGTTTGTTTAATAGCTACCAAAGGACCTGTCCTCCATGGAAACACCAAGCTGAAAGTCTCTGAATAGTTTCAGTTTTATGACTTGGGTTTCTGCAACCCTGTAGCAATGATTTCCATACTTAAAACTGCAAATCATTTGATAATGTTTTCTTTTTTGTGTGTTGGCTTTAAACATTTCCTAGATCTTCTGTTTTGTGAGAGGGCACTCAAATTTTAAGTAATAGTGAGAAATAGCACTAAGATGTTAAGTAATAGTTTCATATATGCTTGCTTTCTCCATTATGTTTTTAATTTTATAGATTTCTGTCATATCCTTCCTTCAGTTGTCTTTTTTTTCCAAGCTAAAACATTAGTTTTTTCTAGTAAAATGTCATTTCATGCTTCATAGTCTGATAAGTTCATACATTTCGTCATCTGATTATCCTTTTTGCCACTGTATCTTTTACAGTTTTACTGTCTTTTTGAGATAGGACAAATGTAAGTGCATGAAATGGTCAGAATATGAAGATTTTTTTTTAATGATTAGTATTAGGCTAATATTTTCAATGACCAAGTCACAATCAACCTTGTATCTCTTCTCTGAGTGGTAGAAGCAGAGGTAGAACCCATGATCAACCATCTTTATTTTCGCCTCCACCATGCTAATTGTTTTATCCTTGTCTATGTTGCCTCTTTTCTGTTATCTTGCCATTTAAGTTTTTGGTGTTATGAGATCCTTATGTGATGCTTTGCTATCACTTCTCTACTTGATGAGCTTAAATATTTTTTCTTTTTTATTGCTTTTTTGTTTAATTATCAGTATTCCCCCCCCCCCCCCCCCCGGGTCAGTTTATGAATCTCTGATGAATTAAACAGCAGAGATCTTCAAGGCACATGTGGTAACCTGCCTCCTGTTGGGACACATATTCACTGCTGAGCTGGAAAGGATCTTAAGGATCTTTATTTCCTTTACTTTGGCAAACAGCAAATGCATAAAAATGGATCATTGAAGACTGGAAGAACAGAGGTTTTTTATATTATGCTTTCTAACATAAATAAAAGTAAAATGGAAAAGAAAACATTACATGAAAAGGTCTCTTGCAGGTTACCATCAAATTGCATTTTTAGAAGGTTTTTTTTTGGTGTGTTCTTTGTGTGATGTCTTTGTGTTTTTCTTCCCAAAGGAATTCTGTTCACGTTTGAGCTTAGCGACTTTCACCTTTCTTATCCTCTTTTTCCTTCTCTCCTGCTCTGTGGTTCGATTTCTCTGTGGTTCTTCTTCTTTATGCCTGTATACTAATGCAGGAAGCATGGGAAATAAACAGGATGAGCTCGAGATCTGTGTACAGTCACGGGGCCATGATCTCATTGCAATCATGGAGACGTGGTGGGACAGCTCGCATGACTGTGTGGGAATAAAAATGTTGTTTTTGCAGAGTTAAACTGTTTAAAGGTAAGGAATGGGGTATTGAGATATGCTTGCAGTGATAAGAAAACTTAGCAGGCGACCTTGTAAAATGCAGACAACCAGACTCCTTAGAACAATTAGGTGAAAATCACGGTGTCAAGTCAAGTCAGATAAGTGAAGAAACATTACCACTTCAAACAGTAAAAAAGTCGAAAGAAATTTGAAATTTAACAGGCCGGCAACTGAAGGCCATGCATTGTCTGTGAAGCATCGGATAGATTGTGAACCTGGATTACCCACTCAGTGGGGAAACAGGGGAGGGTCCTGTCATCAAAAAGTATAAACTGTGTTTTGAAACCAGTAGGTGTGCTCCTGCTTGTGGGACGCCCGCCATTGCAATCGCAAATAAATTACTACTTCACTGAGATCCTCGCCTGAGCCTAAGTTATTGGCTACGGAGTATTTCTCACAACTGGAACACTGTCATGGAGGGCTATGTCCTTTTTAGGGAAGACAGGCTGGGGAAGTGAGGGGGAAGAGTTGCCCTTTATGTGAGGGAGCAAGTAGAATGTACCCAGCTCCACCTGGGAGAGGGTGAAGAACGAGTGGAGAGCTTGTGGGTGAGAATTAAGGGGTGGGCTGGTATGGGGGACACTGTTGTGGGGGTGTACTACAGGTCACCAGATCAGGAGGAGGAGGTCGATGAGGCCTTCTACAAGCAGCTGGAAGTAGCCTTGCGATCCCGGGTGCTGGTTCTCATGGGGGACTGCAATTATCTAGATATCTGTTGGGAAAGCAAGTCAGCCAGGCACGCGCAGTCCAGACGGTTCCTACAATGCGTTGAAGATAATTTTATGACACAGGTAGTGGAGGAGCCGAAGAGGCAGGGGGTGCTTCTGGACCTTGTCCTTACCAACAGGGATGGGCTTGTTAGGGATGTGAAGGTTGGGGGCAGCTTAGGATGCAGCGACCATGAGATGGTGGAGTTCAAGATGGAACTTGGTAGAAGAAGTAAGGCTAAAAGTAGGATTACTGCCCTGGACTTTTGGAGAGCCAACTTCGACCTCTTCCGGAACCTGCTTGGGAGTATCTCATGGGCTAGGTTGCTAGAAGGTAAGGGTGCTTGTGAGAGCTGGGCAACATTTAAACAGCATTTCTTCCAAGCTCAGGATCGGTGCATCCCGAAGAGTAGGAAATCGGGGAAGGGGGGCAGGAAACCTGCGTGGATGAGCAAGGAGCTCATCAACAAGATCGAAAGGAAGGGGAAGGTCTATGAAATGTGGAAAAAGGGCCTGTCCTCTTGGGAGGAGTATAGAAGTGTTGTCAGGGCCTGCAGGGACGTGATGAGGAAGGCTAAAGCCCACCTGGAGGTGAAGCTTGCAAAAGAGATAAAGGATAATAAGAAGGGTTTTTTTAAGTATGTAAACAGTAAAAGGAAGACTAGGGATATTGTGGGTCCCCTGCTGAACGAGGGGGGTGTCCTGGTAACGGGGGATGCTGAGAAGGCAGAGATACTGAATGCTTTCTTTGCTTCGGTCTTTGCTTCAAAGACTCCCCCCTGGGACTCCTGGACCCTGGAGGGAGGAGAAAGAGTCTGGGAAGTGGAGATCTCCCCCCTGGTTGACGAGGGAGTGGTTCGGGAGTGTTTGAGTGGGATCAACGCACACAAATCTATGGGCCCCGATGGGATACATCCGCGTGTGCTAAGGGAGTTGGCAGAGGTGATCGCCAAACCGCTCTCTATCATCTTCGAAAGGTCCTGGGGAACAGGAGAGGTGCCTGAAGACTGGAGGATAGCCAATGTCACTCCGGTCTTCAAGAAGGGCAAGAAGGAGGATCCGGGAAACTACAGGCCAGTCAGTCTCACCTCTGTCCCTGGAAAGGTGTTGGAACAGCTTGTTCTGGATGCCATCTCCAAGCAATTGGAAGAGAAGAATGTTGTGAGGAGTAGTCAGCATGGGTTCACCAAGGGAAAATCATGCTCGACCAACCTCGTTGCCTTCTATGATGGCATCACCAGCTGGGTTGATGGAGGGAGAGCAGTGGATGTCATCTACCTTGACTTTAGCAAGGCTTCTGATACTGTCTCCCACGACATCCTGCTAGCTAAGCTGAGAATGTGTGGGGTAGAGGAGTGGACAGTAAGGTGGGTTGAGAACTGGCTGACTTGCCGAGCTCAGAGGGAGGTGATCGGCGGCGCAGAGTCTGACTGGAGACCTGTGACTAGCGGCGTTCCCCAGGGGTCGGTGCTGGGTCCGGTCTTGTTCAACATCTTCATCGACAGCCTTGATGAGGGAATAGTGTCTGCCCTCAGCAAGTACGCCGATGACACAAAGCTGGGAGGAGTGGCCGACACGCCAGAAGGCTGTGCTGCCATTCAGCGAGACCTGGAAAGGCTGGGGAGCTGGACAGGAAGTAACCAAATGAGGTTTAACAAGAGCAAGCGTAGAGTCCTGCACCTGGGAAGGAACAACCACATGTATCAGTACAGGCTGGGGGATGACCTGCTGGAGAGGAGCTCTGAGGAGAAGGACTTGGGGGTCCTGGTGGACGACAGGTTGACCATGAGCCAGCAGTGTGCCCTCGTGGCCAAGAAGGCCAATGGGATCCTGGCGTCATTTTAATAAAGGAGCGTGGCCAGCAGGTCAAGGGAGGTGATCCTCCCCCTCTACTCTGCCCTGGTCAGGCCTCACCTGGAGTACTGTGTCCAGTTCTGGGCTCCCCGGTACAAAAAGGACAGGGATCTCCTGGAAAGAGTCCAGCGGAGGGCCACAAAGATGATACGGGGCCTGGAGCATCTTCCCTATGAGGAAAGACTGAGAGACCTGGGTCTGTTCAGCCTTGATAAGAGAAGACTGAGAGGGGATCTTATCAATGTTTACAAATATCTTAAGTGTGGGAGACAGAGGGATTTGGCCAACCTCTTTTCAGTGGTTTGTGGGGATAGGACAAGGGGTAGTGGCCATAAAATGGAGCACAGGAAGTTCCTCACCAACACGCGAAAGAACTTCTTCACGGTGAGGGTGACGGAGCACTGGAACAGGCTGCCCAGGGAGGTTGTGGAGTCTCCTTCTCTGGAGATATTCAAGGCCCGTCTGGACGCCTACCTGGGCAACCTGCTCTAAGGAACCTGCTTTGGCAGGGGGGTTGGACCTGATGATCTCTTGAGGTCCCTTCCAACCCCTACAATTCTGTGATTCTGTGATTCTCAGTCGAACCCTCCACCCCCACGCCATCAGTTTACCCAAATTTGGCTCTTCGCGGCCTCGTGAAAGACATCCGTTCATATATCATTAAAGATATTCAAAATAGACAATAGGGTGAAACAGAGAGCTTCTTCAGGAACTCAGGAAGAGAAAAGAGAGCTGATGAACTCTGAAGGAAAGGGCAGGCAGCACAGGAGGACTATAGAATTGTTGTCAAGTTGTGCAGGGAGACCAAAGCCCAACTGGAATTCAATTTGGCTATTGGTGGTTTTACTTGGGTGGGCGGCCGAGTTCCACCTTAGCCGCTCTCTCACTCCCCCTCCTCAAAGAGGAACGGGGAGAAAATATGACACAAAGAGCTCAAGGTTTGAGATAAGGACGGGGAGATCACTCAACAATTATCATAATGGGCAAAACAGACTCAGAGTAGGGAGACAGTAAGATTTATTGCCTATTACTAACAAGCTAGAGAAGTGAGAAACAAAGGAAAGAAACCAAAAACGCCTTCCCCCCATCCACCCTCTTCCATCTCCTCCCCCCAAGCGGCTCAGGGGAACGGGGGAATGGGGGTTGTGGTCAGTCTATAGCGCTTCGTCTCCACTCCTTCTCAGTAACTCTCGGCCCCTGTGCTGTGGGGTCCCTCCCACAGGATGCAGTCCTTGCTGAACTGATCCGGCGTGGGCTTCCCACAGGCAGCAGCTCTTCAAAAACTGCTCCAGATATGGGTCTGTACCACGGGGTTCATCCCTCAGGAGCAAACTGCTCCAACCTGGGTCCCCCACGGGCAGCAGCTCCTGCCATGTCACCTGCTCCTGCGTGGTCTCCTCTCCACGGGCTACAGGTCCGTCCCGGAATCTGCTCCGGCAGGGGTCCTCCACAGGCCGCAGCCTCTATCGGTGCAGGTCCACCTGCTCCGCCATGGTCTCCTCCACAGGCTGCAGCGTGGAACCCTGCTCCACCATTGTACTCCATGGGCTGCAGGGGGACAGCCTGCTTCACCATGGTCCTCCCCACAGGCCGCAGGGGACTTCTGCTCCGGCTCCTGGAGCACCTCTCCCCCTCCTTCTTCACTGACCTTGGCGCCTGCAAGGCTGTTCCTCACTCCTTTCACTCTCCCAGCTGCTGTGTAGCAGTGTGGTTTTGTCGTTGTTGTTGTTGTTGTTGTTTTGTGTTTTTATTTTTCCCTGTCTTTAATATGCTCTTACAGAGGCGCAAACAACATCGCTTATTGGCTCAGCTCTGGTCAGCAGTGGGGCCCTTACCTAACATGGGGCAGCTTCTAGATCCTTCTCACAGAAGCCCCCCCTATGGCCCCCTGCTACCAAAACCTTGCCACGTAAACCCACTACAGCAGTAAAAGAAAATAAATAGATGCTTTTATAAATATATCAACAGCAAAGTGAAAGAGTGTTAAACCATAATCTTACTGCTAACTTTGCTATACATTTCACTATATGAGAGTAGGAAAATGTTCCAGTAAAAATCATGCAAGACATCTTTGGAACAGCCATGTCAGTCTATAATTGTGTCCATGATGCAAATTCTTGGATGAAATGAAGGGATATTTCTTATCTTCCAAAGGTTGTCTCTACGTGTGAGACTTAGATTGTACCTACACTTACCAGCTAAGACACACTAGGATATCATAGGAATGGGGTGTGATTGTACCTCTGATAATAACATGACACATTTTTAAGGCTACTAAGAATATACAGTCCAAACAAAATTTCAGTGATGTGAGTGCAAAACCAAAAATTATCAATGATTTATTGACAAACAGGACAGAATGAAGTTCTGCAGAGATATGCACAGTATTATGACATATTGATTAATGATCTGAATAATAAAATAAAAGGCATGCATATTAAACTTGCAAGTGATCTGAGGCTAATGAGAAATGGAGGGTTGAAGTGTCTACCTGAGGTTTAGAATTCATGCTTCTTTTGTAAAAAAATGATGTAATGACCTGAAGAAATGGGATATGATTCCACAAAAAGAATATATATGTAACAACTGTTTTGAAAACCATTAGCTATGAAAAAAAAAAGACTAGACAATGACTGGTCCAGCTCCTTAGTAGACATTATATCCTTTTCCAAACACACAAAAATGCTGTGTTTAGAGGAGGAAACAGAGTAAGAGATGCTGTTCCTTTTTCCTAGGTGTGGGAAGAGTAATTATGGGCTGAAATTGCAGGAGATTGTTTTTTGTAAGTCTAATAGTACTAGGTGATTTATTGTTGATTTATATTACCTATGGATGTTGTGAAAGTATTCATAAAGAAATTAGGCAAATATCTATATGAACAACATAATGGATTTAGTTCTGTTTAAGGCATGACAATGTACTATGCAGTCTTTCTGTGATGACTTTTTTACCCTTAACTCTATGCTTATAATAATGAAACAGGAAATCAGGCACTTTATAAGAGAGAATCTGTTTAGTGGACATTAACAACTTGTTTGAGACGTTAGATCAAAGCATAGGAACTGGATATGATCCACGTCTCTATGTATATAGCTTGTTACCCTATGATATTTTAGGGAAACGGCACAGTTATGAAACAAAGGCAATGCATATATTAATAAATGACCCAAGAAATGAGTCAGGAAACCTTGTTTCCTTGGTCCTCACCAAGGAAAATCTTTCCTATAAAAATGCATATTCAGACTTCCTAGAATTATGAATCACCTATTAAAAACTATATCAGTGCTGTGAAACTACCCATTGCCTTGCTCTTAATTGAACCAATAGCTGAAAAAGTGGCAATTAATCATAAAGATTTTTTTTCTTGTACTTCTAGCCACTTCATTAGCCACTTCATTAGCCACTTCATCCTGTTTCATTAGAAACAGGAGTTCCATGAGGCCAAATCTCCTACAAAGCTACTTTTGTTGGAGAAATACAGCCAGACCATTTGTCAACACAGAGAATGCTCATTTTGGCTGAAATTAAATTACCTAGGGAGCCAAAAAAAAAAGGAATTTAGATTGTTGATGCCAAGGCAAGTTGCCAGTTTTTTGTTGTTGGTTTTCTTTGTGTTTTTTTTTTTTTTTTTTTTCACTGGCCTTTTCTACAGGGACAAAAAAAAATGTTGGATAGGTACCTTGCACACCTTTTCTCTCTTTATGGCAACACATCTAACAAATACCAGGCAAAAAAACTAACATAAGGTCAGTATGACTAAATAATCAGAGTATGCGATTTGCAATTCAGCATGCACACATTTGCCATTATGTTTTTTTAATACTCAGTTTTAGAGATGATATAGACTATTTATGTATGATTAATTTAAAAATAGTTATCCTCAGCTAGGAAAATGAGAAACAATAAATGGGCCATAAAATCTAAACAAACACAGAGGCTGTGGCCGTTTCTTTAAATAACGGCTAAGAATATTTACTGCAGTGGCAAAACACATACTGAACTAGCCACAACAGATAGCTGAGGTGAGCTAGCAAATATGATAGCAAATACTACTAGTTAAGAGATATACCCTCATTGTAAATTGTTTCATTTCTGCTTTTGGTGGCTCTTGCATTAACACATTAACATTAAAAAAAAAAAAAGTGTCATATAAGCTTGTAAAAAAATGATCCTTCTCTTCCCAACTATTTATTTCTAAGAAATTGATTACATAGGAAACAATCAAATGATAATCACCACTTTTACCTACTGAGGAAGATGTCCTAGACTCATCTATTCTATTTGACTGCACATTTACACGATATTTTTCTAAGTACTTACATATCAACATACTCTGCAAGAAAATGTCTTATCCCTTGACTTGGAGAGCTTTTACTCACTGAAATTGATATTACCCTTTACATTAGAAAAGAAACTGAAATCAGTGGTTACAGGTGTAACACCAACATGTGAATTGTTATAACAGTGACACAGCTATTAATTTTTGCAGAGAAATTTGCAGTCATCTCTATTCGTTCACAAAAACTCTTTGAAATTCTTGGGGCAAGGCTGTCTAATACCTGGCCTGTTTTACATTTGAACTGTATATTTCCTATCTGTATCACACAAGCCTTTGAAATCTTCCTCCCCAAGTATATATATGCATTGACAGGACTCAGTAGATATGACCGAGCAGAATTTATGATTGTCAAGTCATAAATTGCCAGCAGTGTGAACTATGATATACAGATTAGCTCACACTGTACTGTCATAAGTCAGTTCGTTCCACCCAAAGGTATTTCTGGATAAAGCAGGTCTTTAGGGTGACGTTTCTGTGAGATTTTGGGCAGATAAATTCAATTTCTTTGTACAGTGTCTGTTTTCTATCTCGTATACATGTGTGATTGCATGTTTATGTATGTGTGCTCTTTTCACCAGAGGGAACAGTTTTTACTGCCATGGTTAAGAAGGCTTGAATCTCTAAGAAGATTGTTTTAACCCTTAAATCCAGTTTCCACCTTAAGCAAAAGCTACTTCTAAGTCCAAAAAGTGATGGGAGGCCCCCTCATGAAAACCCAGTGTATGATTCCTATGAACCATCACGCTTCTTGCTTTCTCATCTTAGCCAAAAATATAACAAACAAAACTGGCAGAAAAATATGGTGTGACTGAAGAAGTCTGTGTGCAGCCCACAGCTATCAGGGTGGGCTCATTTAATGAGCTGGGTTTATAACCTGTTTTGAACTTGGCCAAACACACAAAATGTCTGTAAAAATGAAAGGCAGATGAAACCTCCATGCAGAAGTACTGGTTTACTGGTGCTCCCTCTTCTCAGGGCTTTTCCAAGGATTTAAGTGTGCTTCACACATGTGAGAGGTCCAGCAAGTCTTTTTTTTTTTTTTTTTCTCTCTGTCTTACACAGTGTAAACAGCAAACTTTATAGATAGAAACTAGGTAGTGGATTAGGTTTATGTTGTAAAAGTTACTGTTTTCCGCTGGAAACTAATGAATAATTGCAGCACTGGATGCATATGTCTAGACTGTAGAAGGCAGCAAAGTGTCAGTTATTTGTGTTGGAAGGCAGCTCAGGATTGTGAAATACTGTACATGACTGTCCTGCTTTTGGGGGGGGATGTTGGACTGAGGCTGTAGACCAGTTGACTTCCACAGTCAATGAAAACAATAAAAAATCCAGATCACTAAGACTCTAAATCAACATCCAGAGGAGCTTCTTTCCATTCTACAGATCTCCTAGGCCAACTTTTCTCTTTACTTGAAGAGTACCTAGAGTTAAGGAGAAATCAAGACTAGTGGTATTGGTACTACTGCTGGTGGTTTAGCAAGATACCTCTCTAATAATAAATGGGGGCTAATTCTTTTCCCTTTTAAGGACTAGCAAAATCACTGACTTTTAAATGAATTTTCTATAGTATATATTAATAACACTAATATTTTACGTAAAACATATATTGAAAATATATGCTGCACACTTAGAAAAAGATAAGGCATAAATTGAGCACCCAAAAATCTAAAAACAAAGGAAATCCTGTTACTGAAAAAAGATCAAGACCAAACAAGAAAACTAAACCAAATTTACAGACAACATATACCACAGCACAAACAGAACACGTAAAAGAGGAGCTATCAGTACTTGGAGCAGCAGAGAATGACGTGAACTTATTTCCATGAGAAACACCAACTCTTCCATGCAGATCAATTTTACTCATGACAGCTATTATCCATCACTTACAGAATTAGCCCTGTTCTCAGTTTTCCATATTCAGGCCTCATCTTCCAGCTGGTCTCTTTCCAGCTTCTTTTATTGATCTTGCTGGAACTTGACACTTATTATGACCACAAGTAAAATAACAAGTAAAATACCCAGAACACCACAGTCTAGTTCTGTGTGCAATCCCACAGTCCTTATCATTATCAGACTATGGTGGGATTTTCAGTTATCCTTCTTCTGCCCTAGACACGCAATATTCTCAAAAATGCCACTTGTTCGTTCAAATCCAAACTCAGGTGTCTGAATTCAGTCTACTTTACAAAACTTATTTCTATCTCTTATTTTAAATAATAAATCAGTGATTTGATGTTCTACATCCCCACAACACATTTTTATTCCTAAAACTATAGCTGAACATTTCTTCTTTCTGCTCCACTGTTCTGAAAACTCATAGTATCAGGAGAAACTGGTAAAGAACCTGTGAACAGCACAGTTCAGATAATATTCCAGGATGAATACATGTATATACACATAAATATACAGAGAAACATGTACACCCTGTATAGTGAGGGTGTGTAGCCTAGATAGGAGCAATATAGACATAGGACTGTTCAGAAAGTCAAATGTTGCTGCTTAGGGTTCCCTTCTCCAGTTTTAATGCCTTGCCCTCAAACTCTGCTCCTCTTACCTGCTTTTACAGCTTCTCACATTGCTCCTGTCAGTTCCACTAAATAAATGATGTCATCCTTGTATTTTCCTAACTTTTCCGCCAGGAAAGAGAAGTGACAGACTCACACTCAGTTTCTTGACATGCTGGAGAACATCCAAGCCTCTACCAAACTTTGAAAAAAAGCTATAGACAAAACTTCCTCTGACAGACATCTCTAACAGACGCGCAATAAAACCACTGTGGTGGTTTTACCGTGCTAGGCAGCTGAACACCACAACCGCTCTCTCACTCCCCCTCCTTAGATGAGGAGGGGAAGAAGTAAAGGAAAGAAATAAAAGAAATATCAGTTGGTGCGATATTGCCTTCGGTGCACCGTTGTGGTAGCGATTGGTACCTGCTGTTCTTCAACCTTCAGCAATCCTACAACGGAAGAGTCTTCTGAAAGGCCCGGCAGGGTAGACAGCTGCCTAATCTTCTCTGTGCTCAAAGCAGCTATGCCAAAAGCCCACCGGTACCCTTTTGGATCCTTGAAGTACCCTCTCTTGAGGTAGTCTATGCCGAGGATGCATGGAGCCTCGGGGCCAGTCACAATGGGATGCTTTTGCCACTCATTCCCAGTTAGACTCACTTCAGCTTCCAATACAGTTAGCTCTTGGGATCCCCCTGTCACTCCAGAGATACAGATGGGTTCTGTCCCTTGGTAGCCTGATGGCATTAAGGTACATTGTGCGCCAGTGTCCACTAAAGCTTTGTATTCTTGTGGTTCCAATATGCCAGGCCATCGGATCCACACAATCCGATAAATTCAGTTATCCCTCTCCTCTACCTGGCCAGAGGCAGGGCCCCTCTAGTCCTGGTTGGAGTATCTGCCACTTAATTCTTGCAAATGAGAAGCAGAGGTCCCTTCATCAGGGTCGAGAATAACATCAGCTCTTCTACTGCCTCTGGGGAACTGCCCAAGAGAAACTGGAGCAGCATTTTTCTTAGGAGCCCCTCTTCTTTCTGCTGTATTTCCTTTCAGTTCACGTACCCGAGCAGCTAGGGTTGAAGTAGGTACACCATCCCATTTCCTCATATCTTCCCCGTGGTCACGCAGATAAAACCACAAGGTGCCACGTGGTGTGCGTCTTGGATACTCTCTCTCTCGAGCAGGAAAATACTGATTCTTAGTGGCTGAAATATCACTCCGTCTGGATGAGGAGGGATATGCTCGTTCTACGAGGTGGTCAAGTCTTTCGGACAGTTTCTCCACAGCTGAGACACAGGCCCGTAGCGGAGCAGAGAGGTTGTCTTCATATTTTTGAAGCTGGCAGGACATGGTATACACTGTTGGTCCCATCCCCTCGTCCCAATGAATTCCTGCCAGTGTACTGGCATGTGATGATGGCGCATTCCGCACCAATTTACGCCACATGGATGTTGTGCACTGGACTTCATCGGGATCTTGAGGTGTCTGGGCATTGTCCAAATCACTATAAATCATCTCCAGCACAGCTAATTCCTGCAGATGCTGGAGACCTTTATCCATAGTGGCCCACTTGCCTACTTGGTATACAATATCTTCCTTATGGGGATACCTTTCTTTCACAGCTGCCAGGAGTCACCTCCAGAGGCTGAGAACCTGTGTCCCTCTCCCAATTCCTTTGTCAATTACCATTTCTCTAGAGAGGGATCCCAGCTGCTTGGCTTCATTGCCTTCTAATTGTTGGCTATTGGCCCCAGTGTCCCAGCATCAAAGCAGCCAGGTGAGGATGTGTTCACCTGGGTGTCGACCATAATCCTTTCGTATTTCTCACAACTCACTCAGGGATAGGGATCGAGTGGTTTCTGATTCCTTTATGATTTCCATCTCTTCTTCCTGCTGTTTTTGTGATGGCTCTGCTTTAGAGGTGCCTGCCTTTTTCCCTTCTCCTTCCTTCTTAGGAGAGGCTTCTTCCCTTACTAAACGAGCTGACTTCCGTTTCCATTGTTTTGACTTGACTATGGGGGCGACTGATACCATAGTCGGTTGATCCTCTGGGTCAGCCACAGCATGTGTTATCTGGTCATCAGATTCAGAGACTTCCTCCCTCTCTTCAAGGTGCTGGATGATGTTAAACAGTGTTTGATATGCGTAAGCCAGGACCCAGCACAATGCTGCAAGCTGTCATTCTCCAGCATTATCAGGGTCAGGGCATACGACTCTCAAACATTCTATCAGGTTTTTAGGATTTTGCACTTGTTCAGGGGTGAAGTTCAAAACTATTGGAGGAGACACCTGTGACAGGTACCTGCCGATATCCTCCCACACACCTTGCCACCTGCCACAAGACTGTTTCGGGACAGATTCCCGGGTAAGCTTTCTAAACAACCGACTAATCTTAGAGAGAAGAGGAAACCCGTTATTCAGAATTAGAAATAGTAATATATGGGTTACACATGGATATTCAAAATACTCAGAAACTGTTGTAATTAGCCCACTGTGAAAGAAGGAGGAGGTACCATTCCTGATATTATTCATAAACTGACTTCCAGATGAGGAAAGGAAGGCAGTGTAATTCTGAATATTCTCTAAAAGATAGTTTCCATGAGACCCAAATGATAACAGTGCAGAGCCTGAATGCCAGATTAAACTCAAGGCCAGTGCTTGGCAGCACAGCGAATTAAAAAAACGAACACAGATTGTAGCACATTCTCGGATCAGATATAGAGGAGAAAGGAGAACATGACACGGATTGCATGACACATGATCAAACAAGCCACTATTAACAGGACACTGAACATGGTGACTATCAAGTAAGTGTATTAGTTGTAAGCGTTTTAATCAATTCTACTGTTATCTCAACCCTTCGAGCCCCACGTTGGGCGCCAAAAAGGACTGTGGTGGTTTTACCGTGCTAGGCAGCTGAACACCACAACCGCTCTCTCACTCCCCCTCCTTAGAAGAGGAGGGGAAGAAGTAAAGGAAAGAACAACTCACGGGTTGAGATAAGGATGATTTAAGTAAAGGGAAAAAAAGAAATAATTATTAAGGAAAGATTATTATTAATTAAACAATTTAACTAAACAATTTAACTAAACAATTAACAATTTAACTACAGGGGAAAAAAAGGAAAGGGGAAAAGGGAGGGGGAAAGGGAAAACTAAACAAAACAAGTAAAGGCTATGTGGAAGTGCAGAGGAAAGAAATTACTCTCTACTTCCCACAAATGAGCGATGGTTGACCACGTCCTTGAAGCAGGGCATCAACGCACGTAGCCGGTGTTCGGGAGGAGGACAGACGTTTTCACAATGAGAGCCCACCCCTCCTCTTCCTCCTTTTTCCACCTTTTATTGCTGAGTGTGACATCATATGGTATGGAATATCCCTTTGGTTGGTTTAGGTCAGCTGCCCTGGTGATGTTTCTTTTCTCACATCTTTGCCCACCCCTAGGGGGGGTTAGAGAGAGTCCTGATGCTGTGCCAGCACTGCTCAGCAGCAGACACAACACTGGTGTGATACCATTGCTGTTTTAGCTACAAGTGCAGAGCACAGCACTGTATGGGCTGCTGCAGGGAAAGTTAACATCCCAGCCCGACCCAGTACAACCTCCACCCCAAAAAAATGCTACAACAAACCAGGGGAAAAAAAGCTCATTTGTGAATCCTGATGGAGCCTGACCAACCAGGTGGGGATGTGCTGAAACCTGGCATTGCGTATGTAGGGAGCTTCTAAAATCAAAGGACACCACTACGTAATTAGTGTGAGGTGATGACTTGCTAGAGAATTGTAAAGTTATACCTGTCCAAAGACTTAGGCTTTTCTCCAGAATACTCCAGATTTTCTCCAGATTTATATCATTTTTCCAGTGTTATATCTGTAGGAAAATGTTGCCCTGTGTATGCAGCTGCACTTACCTCCAAGGTCATTGCTAGTTTCTTATTGTTCCTTGCAGCTTCTGTTCATCTTGCACAGAAGCGGAAGAAAATAGCCTTTACAGGGATTCAGCTAATGAATTTTCTCAAGGTGCAGCTACCTGACTGGGATGTCAATCAGATCTGTTTATCTTGATGTGGCAGATATAGCACAATAGCTATCCCTACACAGAGGTAGTTCATGATTTATCAGTGCAATCGTTCACAGGCTCCCTCCTTTCCCCAAATTGTCACACCTCCACGTGCTGATTCATGGGCTAAGTTTTAGGAGGTGATAAGGGCACCTGATGTATGAAAACTCACAGTACTGCTGCAGAGGACAGAAATGAACAGGCTACTGAGTGGAGTAATCAGAGGAGTTAACAGAGATGAATAAGAAAATATTACAGGGACATATTTTTGAGTTATATCATGGGGCCATCCTCCATTTAAAAAAAGGACATCATATTATCATTGATTACTTTAGCTTTAGATGGTAAATAAATATTTGTTAAAAAAAATACAACAAAACAACAACAACAACAACAAAAACCTCTTGGTGCCCTGATGATCATTTCATCTTGACTCACTAACATCTATCTGTCCAGCTTAGCCAGTTACTGACTCAGAAAACAGCTACAAATTTTACTTTCCGTTTCCCTCTACAACCATGAACATCCCTCATTTTTTCCTTCAAAAAACAAGAAAAGAAGAAAGTATTCTCAAAGGTCATAAATTATTCCCCCAAATAGCATTATGTTTCTTCCTATAAAAATGCTACTACCAATCCAACCTGATTATAGAAATGGAAGAGAGGAACCAAATGAGATAATGTGGTCATCAGCTATAGCAGATAAACACATTTCTTTGCCCAGCTTAAACTCACCTTGTGGGCCAGAGCAAGGGAGCTGTGGAAATATCGCCATGGGGGTCGACAAGCCCCATGGCTGGTGATAACATCGGGCTCTTAACGATGAGGCCATCAGGAATGTAAAGAGTTTAGAAGGAACAAAGAAGGGTGATTCAGGAGACGCCTTGCTGTCTCGGGTTGCTTGTTCTCCAGCTGTTAAGGCATGGAAGTTGCTGGGTGTTTGGGGTTGCCGGGCAAAGTTGTTGACCAATGAATAGCTAGTGGAGAAGTACTGCTGTGGGGCAAATGGTATAAGAAGGGAGCCTGTCGTCAATAAAAAAGTTGAAGTTATGCCCTCAATAAAGAAATAGAAGTTATGGAACCTTAAAGAACCCTGGTGTCCGTGTGGTCGCTACACCACAGGGAGCAACTGATTGCTCTTGTTTTGCAGCATATTTCAATATTTCACAAATACTTGTTGTGGTTTAGCCCGGCTGGCAGCCAAACACCACACAGCCGTTCGCTCACCCTCCCCCCTCCCTCTCCGGGATGGGGGAGAGAAACGGGAAAGTGAAGTCTGTGAGTTGAGATAAAGACAGTTTATTAAGACAGGGAAAAGAATAACAACAACAACAATAATAATAATAGTATTAATAGTAATAATGTGTACGAAATAAGTGATGCACAATGCAATTGCTCACCACCCGTTGACCGATGCCCAGCCTATCCCCGAGCAGCCGGCCCCCCCTCCACCCCGGCTAGCCACCCCTATATATTGTTCAGCATGACGTCAGATGGTATGGAATACCCCTTTGGCCAGTTTGGGTCAGCTGTCCTGGGTCTGTCCCCTCCCAGCTCCTGCTGCATCCCTAGCCTGCTCGCTAGCAGGACAGAGAGAGGCTGAAAAGTCCTTGGCTTGGTGTAAGCACTGCTCTACAACAATTAAAACATCAGCATGTTATCAGCGCTCTTCTCATTCTAATCCAAAACATAGCACCCTGCCAGCTACTAGGAGGAAAATTAACTCTGTCCTACCTGAAACCAGGACAGATATCCACCCCTTATTCCATACCATTTATGTCATGCTCAGGTTACACTCTTTCCAATACCTTCTAATTAATCACCATTTTCATCTATGATATATAGCAGCCATGGTAGTGATGACATACAGTGTTATATGATAATTAACATACTACAATTCAACTCATGGGCTATTCTCACCCAGTATTAGGTCCCCTTGAGGTACACACCGGACCTCCCCATTCTTTTGCATTACCCACCAAGTGCATCCAGGTCCCTGGGCAAAAGCAATCCCACGAATGGGCTTGCCTTTTCCTGAGGCAGGAGTAGCCCAGACTGTCTTACCCAGCATGTTTCTTACGTGCACTACAGGAACTTTATCCCCTTCTACAGTGCGTAACAGGTTTGATTGGGTAGGTCCAGCTTCGTTGGCAGATCCCCTAGTGTCAACTAACCAGGTGGCCTTTGCCAAATGCGTATCCCAATTTTTGAATGTCCCAGCACCCATTGCTTTCAGTGTAGTCTTTAACAGTCCATTGTATCGTTCAACTTTCCTGGAGGCTGGTGCATGATAGGGGATGTGATACACCCACTCAATACCATGTTCTTTGGCCCAAGTGTCTATAAGGTTGTTTCGGAAATGAGTCCCATTGTCTGACTCAATTCTTTCTGGGGTGCCATGTCGCCATAGGACTTGCTTTTCAAGGCCCAGGATAGTGTTCCGGGCGGTGGCATGGGGCACAGGATATGTTTCCAGCCATCCGGTGGTTGCTTCCACCATTGTAAGTACGTGGCGCTTGCCGTTGCGGGTTTGAGGGAGTGTGATGTAATCAATCTGCCAGGCCTCTCCATATTTGTATTTCAGCCATCGTCCTCCATACCAGAGAGGCTTTGACCGTTTGGCTTGCTTGACTGCAGCACATGCTTCACAATCAGGAATAACCTGTGCTATAGTGTCCATGGTCAGGTCCACCCCTCGGTCACGAGCCCATCTGTATGTTGCATCTCTGCCTTGATGGCCTGAGGTGTCATGGGCCCATCGGGCTATAAATAATTCACCTTTATGTTGCCAGTCCAGGTCCACCTGAGCCACTTCAATCTTAGCAGCCTGATCCACCTGCTGGTTGTTTTGATGTTCTTCAGTAGCCCGATTCTTGGGCACATGAGCATCTACATGGCGTACCTTTACAACCAGGTTCTCTACCCGGGCAGCAATATCTTGCCACAATGCAGCAGCCCAGATGGGTTTGCCCCGGCGTTCCCAGTTGTTCTGCTTCCATTGCTGTAGCCACCCCCACAGGGCATTTGCTACCATCCATGAATCAGTATAGAGATAGAGAACTGGCCACTTTTCTCGTTCAGCAATATCTAAGGCCAGCTGAACGGCTTTCACTTCTGCAAACTGACTCGATTCACCTTCTCCCTCAGCAGCTTCTGCAACTCGTCGTGTAGGACTCCATACAGCAGCTTTCCATCTCCGATGCTTTCCCACAATACGACAGGACCCATCAGTGAACAGGGCATATTTCTTCTCATTTTCTGGTAGCTTGTTGTACAGTGGGGCTTCTTCAGCACGGACCACCTCCTCCTCTGATGATATCCCAAAGTACTTGCCTTCTGGCCAGTCCATAATCACTTCCAGGATTCCTGGGCGACTGGGGTTTCCTATTCGAGCCCGCTGAGTAACCAGTGCAACCCACTTGCTCCATGTAGCATCAGTTGCATGATGTGTAGAGGGGACCCTTCCTTTGAACATCCAACCCAGTACCGGCAGTCGGGGTGCCAGGAGGAGCTGCGCTTCAGTACCGACCACTTCCGAAGCAGATCGAACTCCCTCATATGCTGCCAATATCTCCTTTTCGGTTGGAGTATAGCGGGCCTCAGATCCTCTGTGTCCCCGACTCCAAAACCCCAGGGGTCGACCTCGAGTTTCCCCAGGTTCTTTCTGCCAGAGGCTCCAGGTGGGACCATTCTCCCCGGCTGCGGTGTAGAGCACATTCTTTACATCTGGTCCTGTTCGGACTGGCCCAAGGGCTACTGCATGAACTATTTCCTGCTTAATTTGTTCGAAGGCTTGTCGTTGCTCAGGGCCCCATTCAAAAGCATTCTTCTTACGAGTTACTTGGTAGAGCGGGTTTACAATCAGACTGTAATTTGGAATATGCATTCTCCAAAACCCCACGACACCTAGGAAAGTTTGTGTTTCCTTTTTGCTAGTTGGTGGAGACATAGCTGTTATTTTGTTGATCACATCCATTGGGATTTGACGACGTCCATCTTGCCATTTTATTCCTAAAAACTGGATCTCTCGTGCAGGTCCTTTAACTTTATTTTGTTTTATGGCAAAACCGGCCTTCAGAAGGATTTGGACTATTTTCTTCCCTTTCTCGAAAACTTCCTCTGCAGTGTCACCCCACACAATGATGTCATCGATGTACTGCAGGTTCAGGAGCCTCCCCCTGCTCCAGCGCAGACTGGATCAGTCCATGGCAAATGGTAGGGCTATGTTTCCACCCCTGGGGCAGCCGATTCCAAGTATATTGGACTCCCCTCCAAGTGAAAGCAAACTGTGGCCTGCACTCTGCTGCTAGAGGGATGGAGAAAAATGCATTAGCAATATCAAGTGTGGCATACCACTTGGCTGCCTTTGATTCCAGTTCGTACTGGAGTTCTAGCATGTCCGGCACTGCAGCACTCAGTGGTGGCGTGACTTCGTTCAGGCCACGATAGTCCACTGTTAGTCTCCACTCGCCATTAGACTTTCGCACTGGCCATATGAGACTATTAAAAGGTGAATGGGTCTTGCTGATCACTCCTTGGCTCTCCAGTTGACGAATTAGCTCGTGGATGGGAATCAGGGAGTCTCGGTTGGTGCGATATTGCCGCCGGTGCACAGTTGTGGTAGCGATTGGCACTTGCTGTTCTTCAACCCTCAGCAACCCCACAACAGAAGGGTCCTCTGAGAGACCGGGCAAGGTAGACAACTGTTTAATGTCCTCTGTCTCTAAGGCAGCTATGCCAAAAGCCCAGCGGAACCCTTTTGGGTCCTTGAAATATCCTCTTCTAAGATAGTCTATGCCAAGGATGCACGGAGCATCCGGGCCAGTCACAATACGGTGCTTTTGCCACTCATTTCCGGTTAGACTCACTTCAGCTTCCAATACAGTCAACTGCTGGGATCCCCCTGTCACGCCAGAAATACAGATGGGCTCTGGCCCTTTACAGCTTGATGGCATTAGAGTACATTGTGCACCGGTGTCTACTAGAGCCTTATACTTCTGTGCGTCACACGTGCCAGGCCATCGAATCCACGCAGTCCAATAAACTCGGTTGTCCCTTTCCTCCCCCTGGCTGGAGGCAGGGCCCCTCTAGTCCTGGTCAGAATCTTCGTTTCTGTGTTTAAAAGACTGCCTGCTAGAAGTTGGAGCAGCAAACTTTTCAGAGAACCCCTTTCTCCCGATTATTTCTTTTGCAACTCACGTACCCGTGCCTCTAGGGTCTCAGTAGATTTTCCATCCCATTTTCTCATGTCCTCTCCATGGTCACGTAGGTAAAACCACAGGGTGGCGCGGGGTGTGTACCCACCATATTGTCTTCTTTGCACGGATGCACGTTTACCCCTAATACCGAGACGCTGGTTTGTACAGGTGGGGAAGAAAATACACTCTCTTTAAGTTGGTGGAACTCTTCAAAAAGTTTCTCCAAAGTATTCTCTTTTAGTTGGTGGCCACTGGTTTGTTCAGGTGGGGGGGAACATAAATTCTCTTTAAGTTGGTGGAACTCTTCAGAGAGTTTCTCCACAGCCGAGACGCAGGCCTGTAGGGAAGAGGAGAGATTTCCTTCGTACTCCCGGAGTTGTTTATCCATGTCACCCACTGTGGGATCTTCACCGTTTTTCCAGGTTATTATTGACAATGTGCTGGCATATGATGATGGTGCATTCCGTACAAACTTCCGCCATATGGGTCGAGTACACTGGACTTCATCTGGATCTGTGGATGTTTGTGCATCGTCTAAGTCCTTATAAATTACTTCCCGTACGGCTAATTCCCTCAGGTACTGAATTCCCTTCTCCATGGTGGTCCACTTGACTGGTAGACATACAAGTTCTTCCTTGTAGAGATACCTTCCCTTCACAGCTAACAGGAGACGCCTCCAGAGGCTGTGAGATCGTGCTCCATCTCCAATTGCTTTGTCAATGCTTGCATCTCTAGCAAGGGATCCCAACCGCTTGGCTTCCCTGCCCTCTCATTCCACACCATTGGCTCCAGTGTCCCAGCACCGGAGCAGCCAGGTGACAAGCTGTTCACCTATACAGCGACCAAAATCTTTTCGCACATCTCGTAGCTCACGCTGGTATAGGGTTCGGGTAGTTACTGTTGATTTTCTGACATCCTCATCCTCATCTTCATCCTCCTGCACCTCTGATGGCCCAGCCTCGTCTTCTCCACACCCAGACTTAGCAGAAGACTTTCTGCGTTCTAAACGACCTGAGTCTCTATACCATTTTTTCACCTTTTCTACAGGGGCAACTTGCACTGCTACAGCTCGCCTCTCCGACCCAGCCACAGGGTCTGCCACAGGGGTTGGAATACCCTCTGCAGGGGCAACTTGCACTGCTACAGTTCGTTTCTCCGACCCAGCCACAGGGTCTGCCACAGGGGTTGGAGTACCCTCTGCAGGGGCAACTTGCACTGCTACAGTTCGTTTCTCTGACCCAGCCACAGGAGTTGGAACGGCTGCGGGAGCTGGAACGGCTGCGGGAGCTGGAATGGCTGCGGGAGCTGGAACGGCTGCGGGAGCTGGAGCCGGGACGGCTGCGGGAGCTGGAGTTGGAACGGCTGCTGGAGCTGGAGCTGGAACGGCTGCGGGAGCTGGAAAGGCTGCGGGAGCTGGAGCCGGGACGGCTGCGGGAGCTGGTGCTGGAACGGCTGCGGGAGCTGGAAAGGCTGCGGGAGCTGGAGCCGGGACGGCTGCGGGAGCTGGAACGGCTGCGGGAGCTGGAGCCGGGACGGCTGCGGGAGCTGGAGCTGGAACGGCTGCGGGAGCTGGAGCCGGGACGGCTGCGGGAGCTGGAACGGCTGCGGGAGCTGGAGCCGGGACGGCTGCGGGAGCTGGAGTTGGAACGGCTGCGGGAGCTGGAGCCGGGACGGCTGCGGGAGCTGGAACTGCTGCGGGAGCTGGAGCTGGGATGGCTGCGGGAGCTGGAACTGGAACGGCTGTGGGAGCTGGAGCTGGAATGGCTGCAGGAGCCTGGACTGGAACGGCCGCAGGGTCTGTCACTAGGTTGATAGTAGCATCAATTGCAGCTCGATAGGCACAAGCCAGACCCCAGCACGCCACAGTGATTTGTGTCACTTTGGAACTGCCAGAGTCATGACACCTTTTTTTCAAGCATTCTACCAGTTTTTTAGGATTTTGCAGTTGTTCAGGGGTGAATGTCCAAAACACTGGAGGTGCCCACTGCCCTAGAAACCTGCCCATATCCTCCCACACTCCCTGCCACTCACAAATATCCCGCCTCAAGACAGATCTCCGGATGAGATTCCTAAGTAGTTGTTTAACCTTAAACAAAACCTGAAGCGCATTCAGGAGACATAACAACAAGAACATGCTGGTCTGAGTATCCCAAGGATATTCAACATCTTGGAGAGCTACCGTAACTGGCTCGGGGGATAAGAGGGTGGTGAAGGAGGAAGGGAGAGTGAACAGGTAGGAAAAAATATCTTCCCCTGTCCCCTCCAGAGACTGACTCCCTGATGAAAAAAGGCAATAGGTGTAATTGCTAATAGTTTCTGAGATATGGTTTCCGAAGTATAGAGTCGACGACAGTGCTGAGTACAAATACCAGGTTAGAGTCATGACCAGAAATCTCATCATTTCATAAGCCATCGTTACACCACACAGTACCATAACAATCTTAAACCAGGGCCCGGAAAGGATAAACAGCACGACAGGGAGCACATACAGAAAGTAACTTGCTATAAAACTCAATTTGGGAAACAGGCACAGCAGACTTGAGATTAAGGCAATCAACATTGTGACTAGCAACTATTAAGCAGGTCGAATACTTATACCAATTTTAGTTTAACACACTCTGGTCAAATCTGTCGATATCTCAACCCGTCGAGCCCCACGCTGGGCGCCAAATGGACTGTTGTGGTTTAGCCCGGCTGGCAGTCAAACACCACACAGCCGTTCGCTCACCCTCCCCCCTCCCTCTCCGGGATGGGGGAGAGAAACGGGAAAGTGAAGTCTGTGAGTTGAGATAAAGACAGTTTATTAAGACAGGGAAAAGAATAACAACAACAATAATAATAATAATAGTATTAATAGTAATAATGTGTACGAAATAAGTGATGCACAATGCAATTGCTCACCACCCGTTGACCGATGCCCAGCCTATCCCCGAGCAGCCGGCCCCCCCCTCCACCCCGGCTAGCCACCCCTATATATTGTTCAGCATGACGTCAGATGGTATGGAATACCCCTTTGGCCAGTTTGGGTCAGCTGTCCTGGGTCTGTCCCCTCCCAGCTCCTGCTGCATCCCTAGCCTGCTCGCTAGCAGGACAGAGAGAGGCTGAAAAGTCCTTGGCTTGGTGTAAGCACTGCTCTACAACAATTAAAACATCAGCATGTTATCAGCGCTCTTCTCATTCTAATCCAAAACATAGCACCCTGCCAGCTACTAGGAGGAAAATTAACTCTGTCCTAACTGAAACCAGGACAATACTAAAGAGAACTAATTTAAACAAATAATTAGAGCTGGTAAGAGGAATGGAAAGAAAGGGCAAGAGCTGTTGATAAGACTGGACTTGTGGAATAAATGTAGATAAAAGGTAAGAAGTGAAAATAAGAGTACTGGGGAACAATGGCATGCCATAAGAATATATTTATATCACGACCCTCCTAGTTTCAGTTTAGTGTTAGATATAAACTAAGGAGAAAAAAAAACAAAAAAACTCTGAAGTCAGCTTCAATGTTATATATGTAGGTTTGCTGAACGACAAGTGTCGAAGTATCTCAAAGCCAGTGTCAACCCAAATCCACCTTGCTGTAGAGATATTAGTTTAGATAACAACAATACAGCCAGACTGCATGATTGTGTCTCTTACGTGACATAATTAAATACATAATTACATCATTTCTGATTTCAGAGCCAGCTCATGATGTATAGCCTGGAGTCATCTCATCAGGCTCCCTATGCAGATAGCTAGATCATATTGTACATATATGCTGTCCATTGCACTGGAATTATTTAGATCTGATAGAAAATCAGAGTCCAGAAACGTAGCAGGCCTACCGTAGGGATCCTTTAAAATACCAATAAAAGAGGTTAGCAAATATCTAAGGGAGCTTGAGAGAAAGGAAAGATTTATTTATTTCTCAGACAGTGTATGAAAAACAGAAACAGTTTTACAGTAGAACAAGTTCAAGTTTACTCTGTGGTTTCCATCTCATCATGTACTTCTAGTTACTTAACCAAGTGAACCAACTAGAAAATCATAGAATCATAGAATCATAGAATATCCCGAGTTGGAAGGGACCCATAACAATCATCGAGTCCAACTCTTGGCACCACACAGGTCTACCCAAAAATTCAGACCATGTGACTAAGTGCACAGTCCAAATGCTTCTTAAACTCCGACAGGCTTGGTGCAGTGACTACTTCCCTGGGGAGCCTGTTCCAGTGTGCGACAACCCTCTCGGTGAAGAACCTCTTCCTGATGTCTAGCCTAAACCTCCCCTGCCTCAGCTTGACCCCATTCCCACGGGTCCTATAACTGGTGACTGAAGAGAATAAATCGGTGCCTTCTCCTCTGCTCCCCCTCTTGAGGAAGCTGTAGACCGCGATGAGGTCTCCCCTCAGCCTCCTCTTCTCCAGGCTGAACAGGCCCAGTGACCTCAGCCACTCCTCATACATCTTCCCCTCTAGGCCCTTCACCATCTTTGTAGCCCTTCTCTGGACACTCTCCAACAGTTTTATGCCCTTTTTGTACTGTGGTGCCCAGAACTGCACACAGTACTCGAGGTGAGGCCGCACCAGCACAGAGTAGAGCGGGACACTCACTTCCCTCGACCGACTAGCGATGCCGTGCTTGATGCACCCCAGGATATGGTTGGCCCTCCTGGCTTCCAGAGCACACTGCTGGCTCATATTCAACTTGCTGTCAATCACAACCCCCAGATCCCTCTCTGCGGGGCTGCTCCCCAGCGTCTTGTCAACCAGTCTGTACGTATAGCCAGGGTTGCCCCGTCCCAGGTGCAGGACCCGGCACTTGCCTTTGTTAATCTTCATGTGGTTGGTGATCGCCCAGCTCTCCAATCTGTCCAGATCTCTCTGCAAGGCCTTTCCACCCTCATCCGAGTCCACAACTCCTCCAAGTTTGGTGTCATCAGCAAATTTGCTCAAAACACCTTCTAGTCCTACATCCAAATCATTTATAAAAACATTGAAGAGGACTGGCCCTAAAATGGAGCCTTGGGGGACCCCACTAGTGACTGTCCGCCAGCCAGATGTGGCCCCATTTACCACAACCCTTTGAGCTCTACCCGTCAGCCAATTGCTCACCCATCGCATGATGTTTTTTTTTAGTTGTATGCTGGACATTTTGTCCACTAGGATCCTATGGGAAACCGTGTCAAAAGCTTTACTGAAATCCAAAAAGATCACATCAGCTGGTTTCCCTTGATCAACTAGATGGGTAAATTAGAAGTAATGACAACTCATTTTGTGGGTTGATGTCAATGAATTCAAAAATCATCTACAGTAACTATTGTTGTTGTTGTAATCATAAACATGCAAACCAGTACTGCTAAGAAAATTCAGTGCATTGGCTACTATCATTTTTTTTTTCATCGAAGCAATGGACAGGTGTGCCTTTTGAGTCAGTATTGCAGGACTGCTTTATGGTTCTTCCAATCCCATTCTGATACACTTTTGTAAAGATTTAAAAAGAAACTTTTGGGAGAAAAAGGAGTGCTGATTACCTTTTTTTTTTTTCCTCATTGTTAGAGAGAAAAGTAAAGCACTGCTGGAGGTACTTCCCTGACAGAGAATTTGTTAAATTTAAAAATCAACTTTAGCCATGATGTCGAACTCCCAGCTGATGCTGATGAACTCTTTTGATACTGCCACCATTTCATCCAACTATGATGCATGATGCATTTCCATTGAATTTCTCCAAGAAATTTATATCCAGTTCTAACTGGAGCATTACCTCTGTCTCCAGCTACAGATGAAAATCCTGCTTTTCTTGCATCAAGGATTTTACCATAATTAGATATCCCTCTCTCATCCATGATAGGTCTTTTCTCAAGAAGATTCCTGCCATGAACATCTCTTAGACTTTTATATGGATTTGCAAGCAGAATGCACTTAACCGTTGCTTCCTTTTTGAATCAAATTGCTTTGGACATCATGTTTAGTGCCTCTGGAAATCATGATTTCTCCAATGGCAAGCTCTAAAAGTTCAGTTTTGGGTAAACTACATTGCAGTTGCATGTCACATGTATAGGAGGTGCCAGTTACTACGTTCTTCTTTGTCTCCCCAAAAGAGTGAGCAGAGAACTTCTTTCCACAGGTCTGGATTTTATATCTGGAAGTTGCTCTAAAATTTGCCAGTAAAATAATGTAATGGAGTGATAGTTGACTAAGGACCAAGGATAGTTGACCAAGGACTATGGAGCCCTTCATGAAACTGAAACTGTGTACCCAGCTATGTCACTGTGTGGAGCAAGGACCACACGAACACCAGGGTTTTTTAAGATCAGTAACTGCTGCTTCTTTATTGATGACATAACTTCATTTCTCTCTTACTGAGGGCCTAACTTCATCTCTCATATTGAGGGCATAACTTCATTATCCTTGTTGCCTCCCCATCTTGAGGACAGGCTCCCTTCTTACACCATTTGCCCCACAGCAGTACTTCTCCACTAACTATTCATTGGTCAACAACTTTGCCCGGCAACCCCAAACACCCAGCAACTTCCATGCCTTAACAGCTGGAGAACAAGCAACCCGAGACAGCAAGGCATCTCCTGAATCACCCTTCTTTGTTCCTTCTAAACTCTTTACATTCCTGATGGCCTCATCGTTAAGAGCCCGATGTTATCACCAGCCATGGGGCTTGTCGACCCCCATGGCCACACTCCCACATCTCCCCCTTCTTTATTAACATAAAAAAGTGTGATTAACACCAATTAAGAAAGCATGATTAACACAAACTAAAGCACAGAGAAAAACTACCAGGCATACTAATCCTATCTTTAACAAACTTTGTAACCACATCCCTGGGAGAGGCAGGCACCGAGTGCTGCCCAGCCGGGGGGGCTCTGGCTGCCCCTCCAACTCCTGGAGTCCTGGTTTGTGGGTCCTGCAGATGCCAGCGGGACCCTCCCATACGTTGTTTTTTGTTTGAGCTGGAGTCCAAACCGCGGAGAAGAGTGCTGTGATCATGTTAAGGCAGATGATGAGACGGCCGGAGGGACCCATCGTGCTGACACCCATCTAGGACCGGCTCCTGTTAAAACACAAGCACAACCTCGGCCCCAAGTTATTAGAGTGTAGGGCCCTTCCCAATGATTGGTGCTTTAACTTTTTACCATGACTTGTGCCCTTTCTTTAACTGAGTTTCTCCCAGATCTGTCTCCCAGAACTGTCTGTCTCCCAGACCTGTCTGTTGCCTTTTCTCCTGCATGGACAGATGCAAGGACCTTCCTCTGTCCATCAATTTAAAAATTTAAGAACATAGCATGCTTTAGCTATCTTTTCCTGGGGGTCACACCCCTATTCCCCTTTTTTTGTTTTAGAAGCATAGCTTTTAGGGTACCATGGGCCTGTTCAATAATTGCTTGACCCATAGGGAGAATGAGGTATACCCGCCAGATGTTGAATATCCCACTGTTGAAAAACAAGTGGGTTGCATGGGCCCCACATCCTGGCCCATTATCTGTTTTAATCATTTTTGGAACTCCTAATTTCGCAAAAGCTGACAGAAGATGTTTACACACATCCTTTGCCTTTTCTCCTGCATGAACAGATGCAAAAATACAATCAGAAAAGGTATCACTTGAAACATAAACATAGCAAAGTTTTCCAAATTCTCACAAGCGTTTAACAAACAATCCTTAAAGTCTATTACTATTAATGTCCATGACAGGGGGAGCATAGTTGGAAATGGCAATCCTGGTCGAAGTGCTCCCATATCTTCCATGATTCCCACGTCACTGATATGCAGTGTCAGCTATACTGGGATACTTCATCACTCTGACTGTATTTCTGCTGCCTCTAACCTGCTGCCTGCCTTCTCCGGTTAGAATATAATATAGTCCAGGAGCTTTTCTGCATATTCCCTGTCACAGCAGGACCTCAGTGTTGGGTGAGATCACAGAAAAATAATAAAATAAATCTAACTATTTCAGAAGATCTGATCGTTTTTCACATATTCTGGATATCCTGGTGCTTCAACTGCCCCTGACTGAATGTACCTTTCCTTACCAGATCTTAAGCCTGAGCAGCCCCAGCTGTTTCTCTAAAGTTTGAAAGAAAGAGTTTTAAGAGATCTCACGCAGAAACAGAAAACAGGAGTAAACCCAGGAACCATAACTGAATGGACAGAAAACGTAAGGTCACAGAGATAGGACTGTGATGGAAGAGTCCATCTGGTCCTGTACCTGTACCTCTCTTCCAGTAGGGTTGGTTTTTATCCTCCTTTACCAAAGCATAACACACAGCACTGTCACTGTATGAGGAACTAATCTATATGCCTTGATTGAGCTGGGGTCCCATTTTCTGCTCTTGCAGCAGTTGTTCAGCAAGAGATTAACACTGTGGCTGGTGGCTGGGTCCTGTGTGGTGGCATCCAGCTGGGTGTCAGTCCAGAATTTCCTCCTCCCCTCTTCCGACCCTTCTGATGTATTAAAGTTTGGATGCTTATTCCAAATCATCAGACCATATCATTTAACATTGTTTGACAAGTTTTATTTATTAAATATTTTCCAACAAAAGCCTGTAAGGCAACAGAAAAGTAAAGTGTAAAATACATTCGACTTAATTAGCAGCAGCAGACTGCATGCATCAGAAGGCATTAACCTCCAATAAGGCAGGACGTGCAGGAAACACAATGTACGAGTCTGATATGGTCTTTCAAAGCTACCACTTCCTGGAACAGAGGCAGAAACACAGGTTGGCTAAGGCTGAAAAAGGCCATTGGATTTATGTGCATGCAATAACTCTCAGAAAATCCCCCCCCCGTGAGAAACACTCTGTAGCCAAAAACATAGGCTCAGGCGAGGATCTCAGTGAAGGAGCATTTTTATTCACGATTGCAATGGCGGGCGTCCCACAAGCAGGATCGCACCTACTAGTTCCATAACACAGTTTATGTACTTTTTTCGATGACCAGGACCCTCCCGTTTCCCCACTGAGTGGGTAATCCAGGTTCACAATCTATCCGGTGCTTCACAGACTCTTTGAGGTGGTAATGTTTCTTACACAGTGATTTCTGCCTAACTGTTCTAAGGATTCCCTTGTCTGCATTTTACAAGATTGTCTGTTAAGCTTTCTTATCACTGCAAGCATATCTCAATACCACATTCCTTCCTTCTAAACAATGTAACTCTGCAAAAACATTTTTATTCCCACAATTCCCCCCTTTTCTTCTTTATAAATAGTTGATTCTTGCAAACCTTTTCTCTAAGGTGTAATTTGGTAGATATCTTCCTCTTCTTCACTTTCTTTGCTTTCCATCTCCTCTAATATCATCCTCTTATCTGAGTAAGGTGGTGGATCCATGGTCATTTCTTTCAGTAGTGCAGTTTCAATTAACCACTAGACTAGTCCTTTTCAACAGGGGATAATGCAACAACCAATGGCTGTCAGAACTCCTGCTACTAAGATCAAGGATGTAAATATGGACATTACCATCCCTTTCCATTTACCAAACCAAGATTCCAAACATCCGGTGATGGAAGTGTCTGTTCCTAATTTTTCTGCCAATTCACTGGCAAGGGTGGTAAGCCCTTGCAATGCTCTAGTTACTGTGCCATCCGGGGCAGTATTGTTGGGTATAAAAGTGCAGCAATGGTTGCTCAGTATCACACACACACACCTCCTTTCTCCGCAAGCATCATATCTAATGCTATTCTGTCCCAAGCCATTTTGCTGGTGGCATCTAGTTGTTCAGCGATTCCTCTTATCGCATCCCTTGTATAATTTATGCATCTCTGCTGATTATAATAAATATAATTAATCCAATCCACATTCTTATTGATTGTTACCCACCAGAACAGTGACTCAAACCCTGCAGCAATTTGATTCCTGGCTTTATGTTCATCGGGAACTCCTCTAGGCACCCCAATAGAATCTATGTACGCTCTGTCATCGAATGATACTCCTAAGCTTCTTTTACTTCTTCTGGGTATTTGTGATGTTTCTCTTCCAAATGCCAGGGTGAAGGGTATAGCTAATTGAACAAGTGCACAAGTGCCTCCCCAGTTAGATGGTAGGGTGGACCGTAAGATCTTCCCTCCGCAGTACCACCAGAGATCTGCCCTGGGGATCTCAAGTCTTGAGCAGTTTCCCATCAAGTCCTTGGTAGCATTCAAGGTCCTCGTGCACAAGGCAAATTCTCCCAGATGCCGGGCAGCACTCACACCCTGCCGTGAGAGGCAAGCTGTATGGTTACCTATAGCTGCAGAGAATGCAAGGGGAACCCTGTGTCCTGGTTTCAGGTAGGACAGAGTTAATTTTCCTCCTAGTAGCTGGCAGGGTGCTATGTTTTGGATTAGAATGAGAAGAGTGCTGATAACATGCTGATGTTTTAATTGTTGTAGAGCAGTGCTTACACTAAGCCAAGGACTTTTCAGCTTCTCGCTCTGTCCTGCTAGCGAGCAGGCTAGGGATGCAGCAGGAGCTGGGAGGGGACAGACCCAGGACAGCTGACCCAAACTGGCCAAAGGGGTATTCCATACCATCTGACGTCATGCTGAACAATATATAGGGGTGGCTAGCCGGGGTGGAGGGGGGGCCGGCTGCTCGGGGATAGGCTGGGCATCGGTCAACGGGTGGTGAGCAATTGCATTGTGCATCACTTATTTCGTACACATTATTACTATTAATACTATTATTATTATTATTGTTGTTGTTATTCTTTTCCCTGTCTTAATAAACTGTCTTTATCTCAACTCACAGACTTCACTTTCCCGTTTCTCTCCCCCATCCCGGAGAGGGAGGGGGGAGGGTGAGCGAACGGCTGTGTGGTGTTTGACTGCCAGCCAGGCTAAACCACAACAGTCCATTTGGCGCCCAACGTGGGGCTCGACGGGTTGAGATATCGACAGATTTGACCAGAGTGTGTTAAACTAAAATTGGTATAAGTATTCGACCTGATTAATAGTTGCTAGTCACAATGTTGATTGCCTTAATCTCAAGTCTGCTGTGCCTGTTTCCCAAATTGAGTTTTATAGCACGTTACTTTCTGTATGTGCTCCCTGTCGTGCTGTTTATCCTTTCCGGGCCCTGGTTTAAGATTGTTATGGTACTGTGTGGTGTAACGATGGCTTATGAAATGATGAGATATCTGGTCATGACTCTAACCTGGTATTTGTACTCAGCACTGTCGTCGACTCTATACTTCGGAAACCATATCTCAGAAACTATTAGCAATTACACCTATTGCCTTTTTTCATCAGGGAGTCAGTCTCTGGAGGGGACAGGGGAAGATATTTTTTCCTACCTGTTCACTCTCCCTTCCTCCTTCACCACCCTCTTATCCCCCGAGCTAGTTACGGTAGCTCTCCAAGATGTTGAATATCCTTGGGATACTCAGACCAGCATGTTCTTGTTGTTATGTCTCCTGAATGCGCTTCAGGTTTTGTTGAAGGTTAAACAACTACTTAGGAATCTCATCCGGAGATCTGTCTTGAGGCGGGATATTTGTGAGTGGCAGGGAGTGTGGGAGGATATGGGCAGGTTTCTAGGGCAGTGGGCACCTCCAGTGTTTTGGACATTCACCCCTGAACAACTGCAAAATCCTAAAAAACTGGTAGAATGCTTGAAAAAAAGGTGTCATGACTCTGGCAGTTCCAAAGTGACACAAATCACTGTGGCGTGCTGGGGTCTGGCTTGTGCCTATCGAGCTGCAATTGATGCTACTATCAACCTAGTGACAGACCCTGCGGCCGTTCCAGTCCAGGCTCCTGCAGCCATTCCAGCTCCAGCTCCCGCAGCCGTTCCAGTTCCAGCTCCCGCAGCCATCCCAGCTCCAGCTCCCGCAGCCGTTCCAGCTCCCGCAGCCGTCCCGGCTCCAGCTCCCGCAGCCGTTCCGGCTCCCACAGCCGTTCCAGCTCCCGCAGCCGTTCCAGCTCCAGCTCCCGCAGCCGTTCCAGCTCCCGCAGCCGTTCCAACTCCTGTGGCTGGGTCAGAGAAACGAACTGTAGCAGTGCAATTTGCCCCTGCAGAGGGTACTCCAACCCCTGTGGCAGACCCTGTGGCTGGGTCGGAGAAACGAACTGTAGCAGTGCAAGTTGCCCCTGCAGAGGGTATTCCAACCCCTGTGGCAGACCCTGTGGCTGGGTCGGAGAGGCGAGCTGTAGCAGTGCAAGTTGCCCCTGTAGAAAAGGTGAAAAAATGGTATAGACACAGGTCGTTTAGAACGCAGAAAGTCTTCTGCTAAGTCTGGGTGTGGAGAAGACGAGGCTGGGCCATCAGAGGTGCAGGAGGATGAAGATGAGGATGAGGATGTCAGAAAATCAACAGTAACTACCCGAACCCTATACCAGCGTGAGCTACGAGATGTGCGAAAAGATTTTGGTCGCTGTATAGGTGAACAGCTTGTCACCTGGCTGCTCCGGTGCTGGGACACTGGAGCCAATGGTGTGGAATGAGAGGGCAGGGAAGCCAAGCGGTTGGGATCCCTTGCTAGAGATGCAAGCATTGACAAAGCAATTGGAGATGGAGCACGATCTCACAGCCTCTGGAGGCGTCTCCTGTTAGCTGTGAAGGGAAGGTATCCCTTCAAGGAAGAACTTGTATGTCTACCAGTCAAGTGGACCACCATGGAGAAGGGAATTCAGTACCTGAGGGAATTAGCCGTACGGGAAGTAATTTATAAGGACTTAGACGATGCACAAACATCCACAGATCCAGATGAAGTCCAGTGTACTCGACCCATATGGCGGAAGTTTGTACGGAATGCACCATCATCATATGCCAGCACATTGTCAATAATAACCTGGAAAAACGGTGAAGATCCCACAGTGGGTGACATGGATAAACAACTCCGGGAGTACGAAGGAAATCTCTCCTCTTCCCTACAGGCCTGTGTCTCGGCTGTGGAGAAACTCTCTGAAGAGTTCCACCAACTTAAAGAGAATTTATCTTCCCCCCCACCTGAACAAACCAGTGGCCACCAACTAAAAGAGAATACTTTGGAGAAACTTTTTGAAGAGGTCCACCAACTTAAAGAGAATTTATGTTCCCCCCCACCTGAACGAACCAGTGGCCACCAACTAAAAGAGAATACTTGGGGGAAACTTTTTGAAGAGTTCCACCAACTTAAAGAGAGTGTATTTTCTTCCCCACCTGTACAAACCAGCGTCTCGGCTATTAGGAGTAAACGTGCATCCGTGCAAAGAAGACAATATGGTGGGTACACACCCCGCGCCACCCTGTGGTTTTACCTACGTGACCATGGAGAGGACATGAGAAAATGGGATGGAAAATCTACTGAGAGCCTAGAGGCACGGGTACGTGAGTTGCAAAAGAAATAATCGGGAGAAAGGGGTTCTCTGAAAAGTTTGCTGCTCCAACTTCTAGCAGGCAGTCTTTTAAACACAGAAACGAAGATTCTGACCAGGACTAGAGGGGCCCTGCCTCCAGCCAGGGGGAGGAAAGGGACAACCGAGTTTATTGGACTGTGTGGATTCGATGGCCTGGCACGTCTGACGCACAGAAGTATAAGGCTTTAGTAGACACCGGTGCACAATGTACTCTAATGCCATCAAGCTGTAAAGGGCCAGAGCCCATCTGTATTTATGGCGTGACAGGGGGATCCCAGCAGTTGACTGTATTGGAAGCTGAAGTGAGTCTAACCGGAAATGAGTGGCAAAAGCACCGTATTGTGACTGGCCCGGATGCTCCGTGCATCCTTGGCATAGACTATCTTAGAAGAGGATATTTCAAGGACCCAAAAGGGTTCCGCTGGGCTTTTGGCATAGCTGCCTTAGAGACAGAGGACATTAAACAGTTGTCTACCTTGCCCGGTCTCTCAGAGGACCCTTCTGTTGTGGGGTTGCTGAGGGTTGAAGAACAGCAAGTGCCAATCGCTACCACAACTGTGCACCGGCGGCAATATCGCACCAATCGAGACTCCCTGATTCCCATCCACGAGCTAATTCGTCAACTGGAGAGCCAAGGAGTGATCAGCAAGACCCATTCACCTTTTAATAGTCTCATATGGCCAGTGCGAAAGTCTAATGGCGAGTGGAGACTAACAGTGGACTATCGTGGCCTGAACGAAGTCACGCCACCACTGAGTGCTGCAGTGCCGGACATGCTAGAACTCCAGTACGAACTGGAATCAAAGGCAGCCAAGTGGTATGCCACAACTGATATTGCTAATGCATTTTTCTCCATCCCTCTAGCAGCAGAGTGCAGGCCACAGTTTGCTTTCACTTGGAGGGGAGTCCAATATACTTGGAATCGGCTGCCCCAGGGGTGGAAACATAGCCCTACCATTTGCCATGGACTGATCCAGTCTGCGCTGGAGCAGGGGGAGGCTCCTGAACACCTGCAGTACATCGATGACATCATTGTGTGGGGTGACACTGCAGAGGAAGTTTTCGAGAAAGGGAAGAAAATAGTCCAAATCCTTCTGAAGGCCGGTTTTGCCATAAAACAAAATAAAGTTAAAGGACCTGCACGAGAGATCCAGTTTTTAGGAATAAAATGGCAAGATGGACGTCGTCAAATCCCAATGGATGTGATCAACAAAATAACAGCTATGTCTCCACCAACTAGCAAGAAGGAAACACAAACTTTCCTAGGTGTCGTGGGGTTTTGGAGAATGCATATTCCAAATTACAGTCTGATTGTAAACCTGCTCTACCAAGTAACTCGTAAGAAGAATGCTTTTGAATGGGGCCCTGAGCAACGACAAGCCTTCGAACAAATTAAACAGGAAATAGTTCATGCAGTAGCCCTTGGGCCAGTCCGAACAGGACCAGATGTAAAGAATGTGCTCTACACCGCAGCCGGGGAGAATGGTCCCACCTGGAGCCTCTGGCAGAAAGAACCTGGGGAAACTCGAGGTCGACCCCTGGGGTTTTGGAGTCGGGGATACAGAGGATCTGAGGCCCGCTATACTGCAACCGAAAAGGAGATATTGGCAGCATATGAGGGAGTTCGATCTGCTTTGGAAGTGGTCGGTACTGAAGCGCAGCTCTTCCTGGCACCCCGACTGCCGGTACTGGGTTGGATGTTCAAAGGAAGGGTCCCCTCTACACATCATGCAACTGATGCTACATGGAGCAAGTGGGTTGCACTGATTACTCAGCGGGCTCGAATAGGAAACCCCAGTCGCCCAGGAATCCTGGAAGTGATTATGGACTGGCCAGAAGGCAAGTACTTTGGGATATCATCAGAGGAGGAGGTGGTCCGTGCTGAAGAAGCCCCACTGTACAACAAGCTACCAGAAAATGAGAAGAAATATGCCCTGTTCACTGATGGGTCCTGTCGTATTGTGGGAAAGCATCGGAGATGGAAAGCTGCTGTATGGAGTCCTACACGACGAGTTGCAGAAGCTGCTGAGGGAGAAGGTGAATCGAGTCAGTTTGCAGAAGTGAAAGCCGTTCAGCTGGCCTTAGATATTGCTGAACGAGAAAAGTGGCCAGTTCTCTATCTCTATACTGATTCATGGATGGTAGCAAATGCCCTGTGGGGGTGGTTACAGCAATGGAAGCAGAACAACTGGGAACGCCGGGGCAAACCCATCTGGGCTGCTGCATTGTGGCAAGATATTGCTGCCCGGGTAGAGAACCTGGTTGTAAAGGTACGCCATGTAGATGCTCATGTGCCCAAGAATCGGGCTACTGAAGAACATCAAAACAACCAGCAGGTGGATCAGGCTGCTAAGATTGAAGTGGCTCAGGTGGACCTGGACTGGCAACATAAAGGTGAATTATTTATAGCCCGATGGGCCCATGACACCTCAGGCCATCAAGGCAGAGATGCAACATACAGATGGGCTCGTGACCGAGGGGTGGACCTGACCATGGACACTATAGCACAGGTTATTCATGATTGTGAAACATGTGCTGCAATTAAACAAGCCAAACGGTCAAAGCCTCTCTGGTATGGAGGACGATGGCTGAAATACAAATATGGAGAGGCCTGGCAGATTGATTACATCACACTCCCCCAAACCCGCAACGGCAAGCGCCACGTACTTACAATGGTGGAAGCAACCACCGGATGGCTGGAAACATATCCTGTGCCCCATGCCACCGCCCGGAACACTATCCTGGGCCTTGAAAAGCAAGTCCTATGGCGACATGGCACCCCAGAAAGAATTGAGTCAGACAATGGGACTCATTTCCGAAACAACCTTATAGACACTTGGGCCAAAGAACATGGTATTGAGTGGGTGTATCACATCCCCTATCATGCACCAGCCTCCGGGAAAGTTGAACGATACAATGGACTGTTAAAGACTACACTGAAAGCCATGGGTGCTGGGACATTCAAAAATTGGGAAACACATTTGGCAAAGGCCACCTGGTTAGTCAATACTAGGGGATCTGCCAACGAAGCTGGACCTACCCAATCAAACCTGTTACGCACTGTAGAAGGGGGTAAAGTTCCTGTAGTGCACGTAAGAAACATGCTGGGTAAGACAGTCTGGGCTACTCCTGCCTCAGGAAAAGGCAAGCCCATTCGTGGGATTGCTTTTGCCCAGGGACCTGGATGCACTTGGTGGGTAATGCAAAAGAATGGGGAGGTCCGGTGTGTACCTCAAGGGGACCTAATACTGGGTGAGAATAGCCCATGAGTTGAATTGTAGTATGTTAATTATCATATAACACTGTATGTCATCACTACCATGGCTGCTATATATCATAGATGAAAATGGTGATTAATTAGAAGGTATTGGAAAGAGTGTAACCTGAGCATGACATAAATGGTATGGAATAAGGGGTGGATATCTGTCCTGGTTTCAGGTAGGACAGAGTTAATTTTCCTCCTAGTAGCTGGCAGGGTGCTATGTTTTGGATTAGAATGAGAAGAGCGCTGATAACATGCTGATGTTTTAATTGTTGTAGAGCAGTGCTTACACCAAGCCAAGGACTTTTCAGCTTCTCGCTCTGTCCTGCTAGCGAGCAGGCTAGGGATGCAGCAGGAGCTGGGAGGGGACAGACCCAGGACAGCTGACCCAAACTGGCCAAAGGGGTATTCCATACCATCTGACGTCATGCTGAACAATATATAGGGGTGGCTAGCCGGGGTGGAGGGGGGGGCCGGCTGCTCGGGGATAGGCTGGGCATCGGTCAACGGGTGGTGAGCAATTGCATTGTGCATCACTTATTTCGTACACATTATTACTATTAATACTATTATTATTATTATTATTGTTGTTGTTGTTATTCTTTTCCCTGTCTTAGTAAACTGTCTTTATCTCAACTCACAGACTTCACTTTCCCGTTTCTCTCCCCCATCCCGGAGAGGGAGGGGGGAGGGTGAGCGAACGGCTGTGTGGTGTTTGGCTGCCAGCCGGGCTAAACCACAACACCCTGATACTGCTATCACGCAAGGAAGGGAACTGCAAAGAGAGAGACTTACAGGCCTCATGTCCCCAGGCAGTCTTTTCTTGGTACAATGCAATCATACATCGCATCCCCTGGGAGTCCTTGGTCCACCCCAATGGGAAGGGCACTATCTGGGCATTCGGTCGTCCCGAGGCACAAGCATAGCAATTGCTATGGTTGAGACTCTGGACAGTATATTTGACCCATTCTATCCAGGCATTCACATCCCCATACCCTGTTTCAATCTCAAATGTTTGAACTGCCGCATTTCAAAGAGGGCCTCCTGTTTTCTCTCCTGTTTTCTCCTTGAGTTTCTCCCTTTCTCTGATGGAAATAGAGGATCGTTTCCATACAGCTATTCTCAATCTGGCTGTTGGGTCTCTCCCAGTTATTTGTTCTCTCTGCTCAGCTGTCATTGGGCATTTAAATCTCCACAAGCTAACACCTCACAAGCATCAAACGTGATGGATTGTGGTTCATAACCCTCTGTCACATTCACCCATATTTTGACAGGGTATCCCGTCTTACTATTATCTGGTCATGCCTTTTCCAAGTTGCCAATTGACCAAGGCCTTCTCTGAGGCCTACAATCACTAGAAACAAAATTAATAGTTGATTTTTCCCTGTCATTATTTTTAACCCTTAGGTTTCCAAATAATTATCAATACAAAGAATAAGATATATGTACACTGCTACTAGAACAAAAACCCCTTGGGAGCACTTTGATTCGCTATAGGCCAGTCCTTTCTCTGAATCGCAAGTCACACTCGTTAGCTACCTGTGAAAATAAAAGGTTAGTTTACAATTGTAAGCTTTTATCCTGCTCAGAGTCCATTATGAGGTTTTTCTTTTTGATTTTAACTTTCAACAAGTCTTCTGTAGGAACAACTTCCCAGGTACTAGGGTCGATGGGTGCTTTCACTCGAGTATAGTGAGTCCAACCTTTTTCCGCAGTTCTTACGGCTGTTTCAGTGGTTAGTAGTACTTGGAATGGTCCTTCCCATTCAGGCCGGAGTTTTGATTCTTTTCAGGTCCGAATCAGGACCCAATTTCCTGGTTGTTGGTGGTGAATGGGGAATTCCAAAGGTGGGGTTTGAGCCAACAGCCCACGGGTCCTGAGAGATGACAAATAAGAGGACAACCGCAGAATACAGTTCTTAAGAAAACTCTCTCTTGTTTCGAATTGTGGTATCTCATCCCTTCTGCCCAGATAGGGTAATCCGAACAGCATCTCATACGGTGAAATTCCTATATCGTTTCTTGGTGCTGTTTGAACCTGTAGGACTGCTAAAGGTAAGCATTTTACCCAAGGAAGTTGGGTTTCTAACACTACTTTAGTTAATTGCTTCTTTAATGTCTGGTTCATTTGCTCCACCTTCCCAGAAGAGGAGGGGTGCAAAAACAACATTTCTATTCCCACAATTCCCCCCTTTTCTCTTTTTATAATTTGTTGATTTTTGCAAAATTTTTCTCTAAGGTGTAATTTGGTAGATGTCTTCCTCTTCTTCACTTTCTTTGCTTTCCATTTCCTCTAATATCATCCTCTTATCTGAGTAAGGTGGTGGATCCATGGTCATTTTTTTCAAAAGTGCAGTTTCAATTAACCGCTGGACAAGTCCCCTTACACAGGGGATAATGCAACAACCAATGGCTGTCAAAACTCCTGCTACTACAATCAAGGATGTAAATATGGACATTACCATCCCTTTCCATTTACCAAACCAAGATTCCAACCATCCTGTGATGGAAGTGTCTGCTCCTGAGTTTTCTGCCAGTTCATTGGCAAGGGTAGTAAGCCCTTGCAATGCTCTAGTTACTGTGCCATCCGGGGCAGTATTGTTAGGGATAAAAGTACAACAACGGTTGCCCAGCATCACGCACACACCACCTTTCTCCGCAAGAATCATATCTAATGCTATTCTGTTTTCCCAAGCCATTTTGCTGGTGGCATCTAGTTGTTCAGCGATTCCTCTTATCGCATCTCTTGTGTAATTTATGAATCTCTGCTGATTATAATAAATATAATTGATCCAATCCACATTCTTATTGATTGTTACCCACCAGAACAGTGACTCAAACCCTGCAGCAATTTGATTACTGGCTTTATGTTCATCGGGAACTCCTCTAGGCACCCCAATAGAATCTATGTACGCTCTGTCATCGAATGATACTCCTAAGCTTCTTTTACTTCTTCTGGGTATTTGTGATGTTTCTCTTTCAAATGCCAGGGTGAAGGGTACAGCTAATTGAACAAGTGCACAAGTGCCTCCCCAGTTAGATGGTAGGGTGGACCGTAAGATCTTCCCTCCACAGTACCACCAGAGATCTGCCCTGGGGATCTCAAGTCTTGAGCAGTTTCCCATCGAGTCCTTGGTAGCATTCAAGGTCCTCGTGCACAAGGCAAATTCTCCAGATGCCGGGTAGCACTCACACCCTGCCGTGAGAGGCAAGCTGTATGGTTACCTATAGCTGTAGAGAATGCAGGGGGAACCCTGATATTGCTATCACGCAAGGAAGGGAACTGCAAAGAGAGAAACTTACAGGCCTCATTTCCCCAGGCAGTCTTTTCTTGGTACAATGCAATCATACATCGCATCCCCTGGGAGTCCTTGGTCCACCCCAATGGGAAGGGCACTATCTGGGCATTCGGTCGTCCCGAGGCACAAGCATAGCAATTGCTATGGTTGAGACTCTGGACAGTATATTTGACCCATTCTATCCAGGCATTCACATCCCCATACCCTGTTTCAATCTCAAATGTTTGAACTGCCGCATTTCAAAGAGGGCCTCCTGTTTTCTCTCCTGTTTTCTCCTTGAGTTTCTCCCTTTCTCTGATGGAAATAGAGGATCGTTTCCATACAGCTATTCTCAATCTGGCTGTTGGGTCTCTCCCAGTTATTTGTTCTCTCTGCTCAGTTGTCGTTGGGCATTTAAATCTCCACAAGCTAACACCTCACAAGCATCAAACGTGATGGATTGTGGTTCATAACCCTCTGTCACATTCACCCATATTTTGACAGGATACCCTGTCTTTGCTATCATCTGGTCAAATCTTTTCCAAGTTTCCAATTGACCAAGGCCTTCTCTGAGGCCTACAATTATCAGAAACAAAATTAATAATTGATTTTTCCCTGTCATTATTTTTAAACCTTAGGTTTCCAAATAATTATCAATACAAAGAATAAGATGTACACTACTACTATAACAAACCCGCCTTGGGAGCACTTCAATTCACTATAGGTCTGTCCTTTCTCTGAATCACAAGTCACACTCATTAGCTACCTGTGAAAATAAAAGGTTAGTTTACAATTGTAAGCTTTTATCCCGCTCAGAGTCCACTATGAGATTTTCCTCTTCGATTTCAGCTTCCAACAAGTCTTCTGTAGGAACAGCTTCCCAGGTACTAGGGTCGACAGATGCCTTCACTCGAGTATAGTGAGTCCAACCTTTTTCCGCAGTTCTTACGGCTGTTTCAGTGGTTAGTAGTACTTGGAATGGTCCTTCCCATTCAGGCCGGAGTTTTGATTCTTTTCAGGTCCGAATCAGGACCCAATTTCCTGGTTGTTGGTGGTGAATGGGGAATTCCAAAGGTGGGGTTTGAGCCAACAGCCCACGGGTCCTGAGAGATGACAAATAAGAGGACAACCGCAGAATACAGTTCTTAAGAAAACTCTCTCTTGTTTCGAATTGTGGTATCTCATCCCTTCTGCCCAGATAAGGTAATCCGAACAGCATCTCATACGGTGAAATTCCTATATCGTTTCTTGGTGCTGTTTGAACCTGTAGGAGTGCTAAAGGTAAGCATTTTACCCAAGGAAGTTGGGTTTCTAACACTACTTTAGTTAATTGCTTCTTTAATGTCTGGTTCATTTGCTCCACCTTCCCAGAAGAGGAGGGGTGCCAGGGGGTGTGAAAATCCCACTCAATCTCTAAGGCCTGCATTAACCCTTGCAGTACTTGTGAAGTGAAATGACTTCCTTGATCTGAATCAATGTTTTCAGCTATCCCATATCTAGGGACTATTTGCTCCAGTGATACCTTAGCCACCGTGTTCGCAGTGGCAGATACGGAGGGGAAAGCTTACACCCATCCAGTCACGTGGTCAATTAGGACAAACAAGTACTTAAGTCTCCCTGCTTTAGGTAACTCAGTAAAGTCTACCTGTATACTTTGGAAAGGTCGAATCCCTGGCTCCCGTCCCCCTCTAGGTGGGTTACGGATGACCTTTTTATTTGCCTTTTGACATATGGTACATCCTCTGCATATTTGCTTCACTAAAGTGTATATTCCTACACAGACATCCTTTCTTAGCACAACATCACACATTGCTTGCACCTCCCAATGACTCTCTTGATGTAAAACAGTTAATATAATAACAGAACACACTACAAGTTCCATAACACAGTTTATATACTTTTTTTCCTGGACGACCGGGACCCTTCCCTGTTTCCCATTGACTGGGTAATCCAGGTTCACTGTCTACCCGGTGATTCACAGACAATACATGGCTTTCAGTTGCCGGCCTGTTATAAGTCAAATTTCTTTTGACTTTTATACTCTTTGAGGTGGTAATGTTTCTTACACAGTGATTTCTGCCTAATTGCTCTAAGGATTCTGGTTGTCTGCATTTTACAAGGTCGTCTGTTAAGCTTTCTTGTTACTGCAAACATATCTCAGTACCACATTCCTTCCCTCTAAACAATGTAACTCTGTGCAAAAACAACATTTTTATCCCCCCCCACCCCATCTAGAAATCTACCAAGAAGGAATTCAGGATTCCCTTGCCATGTCAAAGATTTTGTACTCTTTCCCCTTCAGTGTTTGGATCCATTGTACACCGAGTAAAAATGTCATGCTTCACCTCCAGTGATTCCCCCACAGCATCCTTGCCCAGTCTGTGATCTGAACATTAAAGCAGTCAGACAGGACAGCTACAGTATTTGGGACACCCTTATCGGTGAAGATATAAATAAATGACTGATCCAAAACTACATAGCTAGTATCTTCAGAAACACACTCGGTGTGGACAGGCTTGGGAACTATTTATAGAGAGCTGAAGAAAAATGTTTTCATTTTATTATTTGAGATACTGAAGGATGGACAGAAACATATGGCTGCAGTAAAGAAGGACAAAGAAACCCTTGCCCTGGTTTAAAGTGACAGATGGAGTCCGAAGTCAGTCACGGACTATGCAAACTCAGTGGACATTGTATATACCATAGATGAAAATGGTGATTAATTAGAATGTATTGGAAAGGGTGTAACCTGAGGATGACATAAATGGTATGGAATAAGGGGTGGATATAGGTCCTGTTAATTTTCCTCCTAGTAGCTGGCAGGGTGCTATGTTTTGGATTAGGATGAGAAGAGCGCTGATAACATGCTGATGTTTTAATTGTTGTAGAGCAGTGCTTACACCAAGCCAAGGACTTTTCAGCCTCTCTCTGTCCTGCTAGCGAGCAGGCTAGGGATGCAGCAGGAGCTGGGAGGGGACAGACCCAGGACAGCTGACCCAAACTGGCCAAAGGGGTATTCCATCCCATCTGACGTCATGCTGAACAATATATAGGGGTGGCTAGCCGGGGTGGAGGGGGGGCCGGCTGCTCGGGGATAGGCTGGGCATCGGTCAACGGGTGGTGAGCAATTGCATTGTGCATCACTTATTTCGTACACATTATTAGTAGTAGTACTATTATCATTATTATTATTATTGTTATTATTATTTTCCTGTCTTAATAAACTGTCTTTATCTCAACTCACAGGCTTCACTTTCCCATTTCTCTCCCCCATCCCAGAGAGGGAGGGGGGAGGGTGAGCGAACGGCTGTGTGGTGTTTAGCTGCCGGCCGGGTTAAACCACAACAATCATCTATTTAATTTTAAAGTGTTTAAATCGTATTGATGTCAGTGGGACTAAGCCAAAGGTTAAATGCGAGTTCTTGTTTATATTATGTCTTAAATTTCCAAAAGTGTGTGCTGATGTGATTTTCTAAATTGAGACGACAGTAATTCAGATCATGGAGAGGCTATGCCCTTTTGCTTCTCTCTCTTTTTTTTTTTTTTTTTCAGGAAGATAAAGCAATGTAATTCTTTGCTGATAGGATCTTGTCCCTCAGGGTCACCCGGGCCCTTCTGGAGATAACATTCTGGTGAACCACCATTTGAAAACAAAGCAAAACGAAAACCTTCTCACAGTATCCTGAGCAAAGGCCTAATAGCTGGCTTCAGGACAGATGCTTCATGTTGATTTTATTCGCAGTGTGACAAAAGTCAGCAAGAGCCACATTTTTTAAAGTTTGTCTCTAAGAGGCCCTTCCACTATCTCCATGGCTGCTTTTTTAAATATTCAGACCACACAGAGCTATGTATTCTACATCGAAATGGGAGTACCCAACAGCACAGGCCAGCTTGAAGGATTTGGGACTCATTTTCTCAAAGTTTGCCACCTCTTACAAGTGGCATTGCACAATGGCTTGTTCTTGGGCACAAAGCAGCTTGTATCCCCATGAGAAAGTAAGTTGCTGAGACTCATTGCAGGTGAAAGTATTTGACCCTCAGATACTTGGGTTAGATGTTGAATCAGCATTAAATTGCCCATGGAAAGCTGTGGGATCAACAGCACATAAATATTATTATATCTTTGAAGTAAATAAAGCTGCCTTTCTTGTCAGACCTTTGTTGCCATTTGCTAATCCTTGACCAGGATTTTGGGAAACTTTTAAGTATCAATATCCAAGCAAAGACAGTTTTATTTCTTGCAATAACAATCTATTCATCTGCACTTTAAAGAGAGGGAATCAAGGACTAATGGTCACTAAGTATGCTCTGATGGTAGCTGTTTAATGAGGATAAATAATGAGTGCTGTGTCAGCTTAAAAAGCAGCAATAAAGTCCTAGTAAGCAAGCAGGCTGCCTCCTCTGTTTTCTTTTGAAAGCTCCATTTTTATACTCTTTCCATGACCTAAACCTTCATATTCTCCAGCCTCTCTATCTCCCTCCTTCCAATGAATGTCCTTTTGTGTTTCTGTGCTCGTTGCTTCCCCTTCAGGTATGCTGCTTTTTTTTCTCTCTTCCAGAAAATTAAGCAGTGCCTTCCTTTGTCATTATCTGTATTACAGCTCTGCCACGTCATCATTTGCTTCCTTCAGAGATCACTTTTCATCCCTTTTCTAATTGTGCTCTTGTACAATGCTCACCCGCAGATGCTCTTCATGTGCTCTCTTCCTTGCCTTTACCTTGCAGAGACTTTCACAGTTTGTCCTTTTTTATTAATTCTCTGCTTGAAATACTTGTTCTTTCAATATATAAACAGAATATTGGGTAAGGCAACATTAAAAGGTATTTGAGGTCACAAATAGTATTTTGGCAAGCTAAATCAGGGAGATGCTGCAGGGAATTTTGTTCCCTTTGTGTTGATGACAAAACTTCTATTGATTTAATTGGAGTATTATTTACCAATAACATCTGTGGCGAGTTCAGGAACTGCCAGATATGAGCATGGGTGGGAGTAGAATGGAGAAAGACATTTTCTTGTCTTTTCAAAGATACTCAAGGCCAATCAAATAATTATACCTCTTAATTTTCCCTTCTTCTGGAACAGGTTACCTGGAAAATGATGGAGAGATGACAGGGTCCCTGTTCTGAGCTTTGCATTGCTGGCTGGGGAGGGATTTTAGAAGGGGATAAATCCCTCCAAGCAAACAGATACCATACAGACCACATCTGTTTCAAGCACTACAGAAGAAACACTGTGCTTCCTCCAAGCTTGATTTATGCAGGGCTGATGTACTCCATGATATCTAGGGCTTGGAGAATTTTTTAAGAATTTTTTTGAAGCACAGAAGGGTCCCAAGAAGAACTAGATCTCAATACTTAAATATCTTCCTGCTTCATCCTTTTCCCAAGGACTTTCCACTTCTTTTCCCCACTTCTTTCAACCACAGCTCTTATAAAACCATAGTGGTCTGACTACTACTGCTGCTGAACAAGTTTTCCAAACATTTGATTTTTAGTACATTTTCAATATGACATTTCTTACAGGCAACAAAAAACAGTAGTTTATATTACATCATATTACTAGAGGCACTCCAAAGCCACTTTGGGATGAATAGTTTCCATGAGGAAAATGAAAACAGATCTTTTTCTCCTGCAAACTGCTTTAACACATTTGAAATGGATAGTGCTGATCTGCATAAGCTGAGAATGTGAACCACTGGGTCCTGCTCTGTGTTACAGAGAAAGTTAATTGTTGTAATGAAATGACTTACAATGGCACTAACATTCTGTTCAACTCCTCTTACAGCTCCTGTGGTGCTTTCATGCCAGTTGTTCCTGTAGCTCACAGTAAAAATGCATAGATAGTTTGATACACCACACTTCACTGTGATTTCTGTACTTCCTATTAGCTTGGAACCCTCTATGTTACTGCAGTAATGATACAGTTCGTTAATTACTAATAGAAGGCCAAACATACATTTTTTAGTTTATCTATGCTTTCCTTTGCTTACTAGAACTTGCAGGATGATATGTACTTGTGGTGGTTTTACTTGGGTGGGCGGCCGAGCTCCACCACAACTGCTCTCTCACTCCCCCTCCTCAAAGAGGAACGGGGAGAAAATATGACACAAAGAGCTCAAGGTTTGAGATAAGGACGGGGAGATCACTCAACAATTATCATAATGGGCAAAACAGACTCAGAGTAGGGAGACAGTAAGATTTATTGCCTATTACTGACAAGCTAGAGATGTGAGAAACAAAGGAAAGAAACCAAAAGCACCTTCCCCCCATCCACCCTCTTCCACCTCCTCCCCCCGAGCGGCGCAGGGGAATGGGGGAATGGGGGTTGTGGTCAGTCTATAGCGCTTCTTCTCTGCCGCTCCTTCTCGGTCACTCTCGTCCCCTGTGCTGTGGGGTCCCTCCCACGGGATGCAGTCCTTGCTGAACTGATCCGGCATGGGCTTCCCACAGGCAGCAGCTCTTCAAAAACTGCTCCAGATATGGGTCCGTACCACGAGGTCCATCCCTCAGGAGCAAACTGCTCCAACCTGGGTCCCCCACGGGCAGCAGCTCCTGCCAGGTCACCTGCTCCTGCGTGGGCTCCTCTCCACGGGCTACAGGTCTGGCCCGGAATCTGCTCCGGCAGGGGTCTTCCACAGGCCACAGTCTCCATCGGTGCAGGTTCACCTGCTCCACCGTGGTCTCCTCCACGGGCTGCAGCATGGACCCCTGCTCCACCGTGGTACTCCATGGGCTGCAGGGGGACAGCCTGCTTCACCATGGTCCTCCCCACAGGCCGCAGGGGACTTCTGCTCCGGTGCCTGGAGCACCTCTCCCCCTCCTTCTTCACTGACCTTGGCACCTGCAAGGCTGTTCCTCACTCCTCTCACTTTCCCAGCTGCTGTGAAGCAGCGTGGTTTTTTTTTTGTTGTTGTTGTTGTTGTTTTGTGTTTTTATTTTTCCCTGTCTTTAATATGCTCTCACAGAGGCGCAAAACAACATCGCTTATTGGCTCAGCTCTGGTCAGCAGTGGGGCCCTTACCAAACATGGGGCAGCTTCTAGATCCTTCTCACAGAAGCCCCCCTATGGCCCCCTGCTACCAAAACCTTGCCACGTAAACCTACTACAGTACTGAAGAGCCTTGCACAGGATCCTGTCATCCATCCCCTCAAAGTCACTGGAAAACTCTGCTTGGTAACAGAAGAGTTGTTCTAAAATTATGTGCATGCTCCATATTACAGAATAGCAAATAACGCTGTCATGAGCTCACACAACTTGCATACAAGCTGCAAGCATCTCCACCAATTAAACTTCCCTTCACACAACGTAAGTTTGACAGATGAGATAGCCATGGAGTCTGGTGGGAAATGGCACCATGGGGGAGATCGAGGCTTGTCTCTGCCAGCTGAGGCTGAGGGAAGGTCACCTTGGTCATCCTACTTGTCCTGGAGGACATGAACAACCTCCACTATCAAGAGTGAATTAAGATCATACTTTGACCCTAGGGATACTGCTCATGTCCTTATCCATACCTTGCGGGTAGAGTGAGAAATTCCCTCCTAAGTTCAAACTCCAATAATATGGAGGATGACCAAAGAAGGTTTGAACAGAGCTTCACTAATTCTGTGAGCAAAGGATGCTCAGAAAAATAAAAGGAGGATAACCAGGAAAGAACATTGTTTCTAATGACAGTTATTTCTGACACACTTGGTGTTTTCATTATTTTTTATTATTTCAGGCAGAGATTAATAATGAAAGTATTAAAGTAAATTGGGAAAGCACTGGACTCAAGCAAAATATAGACATGAGAATAATACTTCAGTAAACAAAAGCTACCTAAAAAAAGCAACAACCTACCAAAGCCTGTGATTTTCCTAAGCTTTTTTCCTAAGGTTTTCAATGTTTTTTTTTTGTTTTTGTTTTTGGTTTTTTTCCTCAGAGGAAAGAGGAGACAATACTGGAGTAATTACCAGGGATGAAACAGCCAGGATAAACAGAGAGATCCTAGCAAGAGCCTGATTTTACCTTGAGAAAACCAACAAGGCTGTTGGACAAGGACTCCTTCCAGCCCAGGAGGAGACCAGAGAGGAGTATGGTGCTCTGACACTGTACATGGTGTCAGCAGTCTGGTGAAAAGAAGAGATCAGAGGCATGAATGCATGAAAAACTGACAAACGGAGGCCCTCATCCCTTGCCACACACACACAATGACAGAAACTGAACAACGCCCTCTCTCCCAGCAGATGCTCTCCCTGCCTTCTCCATTATCCCTGCAAGGTGATACCATGAAAGCACAGCAGTGCTCAGTGGCAGTGGGAGGTAAATCTCAGAAAAGAGCTGGTGGGAGGGGAGATCAGTCCTCAGATACTACAGCAGCAAGCACAAAACTTGACAGTTCACAGATGCTTCTGAGGAAGTCTTACCACAGGCCTTTTACAAAAAATGTGGTTACAGTCAGAGACCAGTGGCTTATACATCACAGAGCCCAATAAAAACAGTGAGCGAAAATGTCAGCGCTTTTGCAAACTGTTGTCAAATGCTGGGGCTGTGCGTATGTTAAAGATACAAAGAAGAGAAAGAAAAAAGACCCATTAAAATGAGATCTTTGGAGCAGCTCTACATGAAGTTGGACATAACCTTGGGGGGAAGCAAAAGCTGTATAAGCAGCAGAGGGGTTGTCCTAGTGGTTAGATGAGTTTGTCCCATCAGGACAACCCATCCCAAAAAACTGAAGGGCAGAACATGAGAGGACACTGTCACCTATTCCACCTGAGCATCACTGCCTTCTCCAGGGAGTGGGATTTGCTTTCCATGCAAAGGTTGATGAGCCACTGGGGAAGGTGGTGGAGCCCCTGTGACTCCTCACCCTGCAGGAGTCTGGAGGCGATGCTCCATCTGCTTCAGGAGTGGGAGTCCCACCTGTGCGGCAGGTACCACTGTGCTGGTGGTGCCTGGGGACATGGTTTGGACCATAGATGTTTCTGCTCATTTGATGATACACACAGCCTCAATGTGGGAAGCTCCCTTTTGTCCATGGGGCCCATGGCACAGTCCATTTTTAACTTTTAAGGATATTCTGGGAAAAAGGAAAGGAAAAAAAAAAGAAGAAGAAGAGAAAAAAGAAACAGAACCAAAGCATGTTTTTCTCCATTACCATAAAGAGGGCTTGTGAATGCATGGTATTAGTATCCCAAAAGCTATTAAACTCCTTAGTGATGGGAAACAGATGGAAAATAAGACAAAAGAATTCACAACTCATGTTAGACTGAATTGAATGCCTTTAATTTCACACAATGAATAACATATGAATAGGATTAACTTTTTTTTTCCTTTTTTTAATTTTTTTTTAGTTAAGTGCTCTATACTGTGCTAACCTGATTTGGTAGCAAAAAGACTGAGCTTTGTTTTAGAAAAAAATGTTTAAAAACCAACATCTAAGATCATGAAGGAGCATGACATTAAAGCATGCCAGATGTATCTAAGCCTCAAAGAACATCAAGTCCATATCCATTTTTAAATGTACAAAAATGCTTCATGAATAAAAACTGTTACAAAAAGAACATTTCAAACAATGTACAAGTTTTTTTCTTGCCTTTATATTCAATAAAATACAAATACATTTTTTTGCTCTAAAATGTTTACATACAATCAAAGTAGAACATGCAAATTACACTTTAAAAAAGGCTTTTAAAAACCACTTATGAATACAAACTAAAAATTAGCTAGCACGACTTATAGAACAATCTTGTGCCCCATTCGTTTGATTTTTTTTGAAATACAGTATATACATATTTAACACTTCATGTGCATTTATTATTTAAGAAATAGCTTAAAAAATAAAAAGAAAAGTAAAACAAACCAACATGGGATTGAACTGCTTCCCCATGTTGTCCAATTGGCAGCTCTTTTCATGTTTTTACATTTTTTTTCTTTTTCTTTTTTTCTATGTAGTGGTTTATACAACCTACGCAGGCATCTTAAGCAGATCTCAAATATGTGTCCTTTGTTGAAATGTGCTTCTAATTGTCTCAGAACTGCTGCACCCCAGTTTTTGGATGATATGGAAGGAAGAGGCATTGCAAGGGCATGATGTTTGTTTTCTCAATTCAGAAAACCATCTTATTTTTGTTTTTATTTTTTTTCCTGTGATTTTTTTTTCTTTCAGGATGCTATTTAAATGCACTTAAGTCCTTAATCAGGGCATGTGAAATTAAGAGTTGGGGAAATCCTTGTGTATGGAACAGTGATTACTGCTTATTCGTCGTATTGCTGTAGTGCTTAGAAACCCCAGTGATGAACCAGCACCTCATCAGACCAGACTGCCCAAAAAATGTGAGAACACAAACCGAATATTCTACATGGATGGTCTAAAGCATTGCTGTCAAGTGGAGAGGCATGGGCCATGCTGTAGGATACCGTAGTAGCTGATTACTACTATCACTTTTTTTTTCACAGTTACCCAAAAACGTGCAAGATGCTTCACAGAAAATTTAATAATGAAGGGCTCAAGAAACTGACAGTATGAAGCTCTTGGAGACACAAGTGATCATTTATTTGTTTTTCCTCTTTCCCCACAAATTTGTCCCCTTTCTTTTTACACCGGGCTGAAGAATATAGGACCCATGGAGAGGATGCAAACCTGTGGCCTCACTTCATATGGCTGACAGCCATGTGATTTTGTTTTGCGTTTTTATTGAAGCATGCTAAGACGTGTTAATCTGTGACACGATGGACATGTTTGAAAAGTATTTTTGGTCTTAATAAGCAAAAGGGCTTTCGCCCCAGTTTTATACAGTCCTTGGAAATGTGTGGAGAGAATTTAGAGAGTTCCTCAGTAAATCTTCCTAGTGGTAGAGAAAGAAAAAAAAATCAGAAAGCTCATTACTGGAATATCGTTGGGTAATAAACTGCAGGAGTGGGATTTTAGCCTTAAGCCCTAAAACTAAATCCTTTATGATCTGCATGTAGTACATCGCCTTATAATATTATTCTGTCAGCAACTTGCTTATCATATTTGTAGACTATGCAATATGCACAACACAAATTCTGAGTGCCATCTAACAGTATTTTCAGCCTGCTTTCACACAAGTTAACAAGCTAATCTTCCTGCCATCCAGGACTGGCTGCACCAGGCTGGTGTTCGGACAAACAGCCCCGGCAGTACCGCAGTGCCGTGCTCTCCCAGCACCTTCTCACTGAGAAAAACAAACCTTGGGCACCCAGGGTAGAGCCCATCCTAACTGGACAGCTTGCAGTTACCAAGTCTTGAATGCTACCCTTAGTTTCTTAGGACTAAATGTGCCTTTTTATTTTCTTCGCCATATGCAAAATGCTCAGTGAAGGGTATATGGGGTTGTGCTTTCCAAGTGGAGGCTTTGCCTCTAGCAGCATCTTGGATAGTACATTTCATAGAATCATAGAATCATTTAGGTGCCCTTACTGGCACTCTGTAAGACCTGATGCATCTTGAAACCTCAACAGGCGTTCAGTGACAGAATCTGGTCCTTTCAGACCTTTGTTCCGCTTGCTACGTGTTGAAATGTCCTTTAAGGCTAACAAAGAGATCACTGAAGATGAAACTAAGGATAGATGGCTTAGTTTCAGCGTACAGGCTACCTGGAATACAAAATCTTTTTTTTTTTTTTCTTGCATTTTAAGAGATGCTGTCAACTACTTGCAGGCCCAAGGGAAAGATGGAAAACCAAAGGTTTCTGAATCAACTAAAACTCCGTCCAATGCTTTTTAAGGAAGAAAGGAGGAGCTGGAGGAGGCATAAGCATGTTTTTTTCCTGCAGGCCTACGGCTTCAGTCAATAACACTGCACTGATTCAAGAGAAATGAAAGGCAAAGTTGGTTGTAACAGAAGCAGCAACCAATCAGTTTATTTCTAAGCTGCATTAATTGGAAAACAAAAAGCACAAATGAGTATGATGAATGATGCAAAAAAAAATCAGAAACAAAATTCTGCGATACATCTTATCAGTTTTAAGGAGATAGGATCTCAACATTTGTTCCAGCCTTAAAAAAATAAATTAAAAAAAACACATAAAAAAACCCTCTCCCAGCCCCCCAACCCCAGTCCAAACCCCAAATGCATTCAGTTTTAATAAGCTAAGGTGCTATCACAGAAGAAAAAAGCAGTCTCTAAGAATAATGAGCTGTATGTTTACACTGTCCCTTTAACACCATGGTCTTGATATGATTTTTGTAAAAAAAAATAACAGAATAAAAATGCTTTCTTTTTTTTTGGTGGGGACTTTTTTCTTTTTTGTTGTCTGTCTTTTTTTTTTTTTTTACTGTCATGCTATGTCATGGGAATAACAGTTGCTTATGAATCACTGAATAATTCCACTTCCCACTCCCTTACTGGAATTTTCCCTCCCCCCCCCCCCCCCCCCCCCCCCAATTTTAATATCCATCTTGCCATGTCAGGTGTTGGGTGTAGTGAAGGACTTTAAAAAGAAATAAAATAAAGTTGAATGTACCTATTTCCCTATTTCAAATTTCAACAACTGACTTTTTTTTTAATTATTTTTTTAAAGCATTGTTACTGCAGTGGAACAGCTTCATGTTCAGTCTTTGAGTTAAACATTTTGATTGGGCTGTGGAAATGGAGCTCAGGTATTTTACCCAAGTTAGATCAATGGTTAACGTACAACTCGAATGAGAAATGTACAATTTGAACTGACCATTTAAAGAGACGATTTGTCACACACAGTTTGCATCCATGCAGACTGAGAGCTTTATAATTACATTATGTACAAAAAAAATTTCTTTTTAGTTTATTAAGGCAACCACAACTTGGAGAACATGTCCAAAGTGGCATTAATACAATTGCAGTGTTGATACCCTTTGAACATTTTATTTTTATTTTCAGATAAGAACACTTATTCCTTTTCTTTTTTAAGAAATAATTGCCAAGAAAGAACCTATTTTCCATAGGGTTTTGTCCTCTATTTTTTTAAAACAATCTACTTTATCTATTTTCTTTAAAAGAACATATCAAGGCATTGCTACCCAATGCAAATAATTTGGATCCTGGGTTTCCCATAATTTCACTGGGAATTGCAGGTGATAAGAACTGGTAGGGTTGGGCCCTGTCTTTTTACTCTATTTTTTCTGTCCTACTTTTTTCTTTTCACTTTTTATTCTTTTTTTTTTTTTTGGTGATTTTGTCCATGTTTACTATAACTCTATTCCCCAGAAGTGTCTTGCTGTTCTCTACTCATATGTACCGAGTATCAAAACAACTTGGTTGATGGATGACCCCTTTTTCACATGCCATTGCAAATGCCAAGTTGCTTCATAGAAACATGCTATCATAACTGAATATCCATGTGCACCTTATTTGAAATGCTGTGATATTCCGTCGTTCCTTGGGATAGCACTCAGAATGAGAGTGTGCACGTGTAAGGCTCTACTTTTCTATTGTCTGTATTGCAGCTAGTTGTAACTAGGCAAGTAAATGAGAAAAAATATATATATATAGTTCTATCAGGAGTCAGGCATTTGGGGTTATGCTGCCCCAAAACCTGGTAGGTATATAAAACTGAAAAAAAAAAGAAAAATTCAAACAGATTATAATCAAGATCACAGTTGAGAAAATTACACTATTTTTTTGGTTTTTTTTTTCTCTTTTTTTTTCTTTTCTCTTTTTTTTTCCTTATTTTTTACAGTGATTTCTACTATGGTATGGTTACTCTTAGTTTCACCTGGCCCGCCAAACAGAATCCGAGTCGAGCATGCAGCTCTAGTGACAACGTTCAGCTCTCTGTGAGGACGACCTCCCGCCTTCAGGTACGGTGTGAGCACAGCAATGCCGAGATGCTGATTAGTTTTGGAAACTCTGCAAAGTAGACAGTCTCCCCAACTTTGACACCCCCCACCCCCCTCGCCCCCACCTTTCCAGCCCCTCACCCTTTCCCCCTCTTTCCTGAGGGGCCGGGGCCGAAGCGATAAAGAGGAAGATGTGAACCCCAGCTGGCACAGCTCTCCATGATGGGTTTCGGCTGCCCGAGGGACAAGTCCGGTGCTGCCATGGGGGCAAAGCAGACTGCGTGCCTCCAGTCCGCCGGTCCCGGCGTGCCCTGCTACCGGCACCCGACATTCGACAGGGTGTGCTGGCCTTACGGGAGGCCTTCGCTTTCACTTCCTCTGCTTTTCCGGTGCCGCTTCACTTTTATGTCCTCCTCCTCCTCCTGCGGGGACTTGCTTTTCCTTTTCCCAACCCGTGGCGTCCGGGGCGGAGGGAGAGGGGGTGACGGGGGTTGAGGAGGGAGAGGAGGTGGCAGGGGTGGCATCTCTCGAGCCATGTGTATGACAGCCTCGATGGTGGCCATGATCGTGTCTTCGGTGGCTGCTTGCTCCAATATCAACGGATTCAGTGTTGGTCTCTGACTTCTTTTGCTGGGAAGGTCAATGCATTTTTCCAGAATGGGCATTTGGTCTCTGGAGTCTTCATCAAAGGAAAGGGTTTGCTTCCGGGGACGCCCCCTCCGCTTCTTGACGAAGTTATTGCCTGTCTTTGATTGTCTCTGCAGCCGCTTGGCTTTCAGGATCTTGTTCACGTGATCCAGATTCTTCTTTGTGGACAGGATCTTGGTGTAGTTGCACATCTTGCGCACCTCACACTGGATTGCTTCGATTTCACGGCGCTTGAACCTTTTTTTCAGTGGTGGGCTGGCTGTTGGGAGACAAGGACAGAAACAGGGCTGGGTCAAACAACAGTGAATGGAAACCCTCCTTTGTCTGCTTTCAGTATCACGAAGACTAGGGGTTTTCAAGACTGAGAGGCTGAATATGACTACTGAAGAAGCAGTGGCTGTGAGAAAGGACTTTGCATAGACAAGCAATTAAAAAAAATAAAAAGATAATTATTACAGTCCCAGAAGAATTGCTGTTACCTCCTCTTTTACTGTTCTAGATGAAAACACAACTTTGTTAAGTTGTCCTCAGTGATCTATCTCCAGTTCTCTTCTCTTCTAAAGCAGCAAAACTTTCCTACATCAGTGCTTTATTGTGGGTTTGCTTCAGTCTCATTCCTAAGCCTCTAATGGGAGGGAAGAAAGGCCTGCTTAGCATAGGTGTCACATTGGTCCACCGTAACTATTAAACTTTGTATACCCCAAACACATACTCCTGATGTCTTCACACTGGTCTTTAATGCTTGCCATGGATGTCAGATAGTATGAAAAGTGTTTGTTACTGAAAATAGTGGGCACTTGAAAGTTCTGTGGCTCACTTCACCTGTGGTAAATTCGTTAGTCCCACTTGGATTTCTTTACTATCATCTCCGCAGAAACTAGCTGAAACTATCAGTCGTATAATTGACATTAATGGCCCCTGAAGTAAGCTTACTCCTGCCTGGTTCAGATCACTTACTTTAGATCTGAATGAAGTCCAAAGTAGTTAAGCGTCTTGCCAAGGTCACGTTGTGCGTCACTGTCAGAGCTGGAAAGAGAACCCAGCATTTCTTGGCTCCTGGGCCTTTGCTTAGGACACGAGACCTTGCTTGTTTTTTTTTTGTCTTAAATTGTTTCATTGTCCTTTAACAAACGTGGCATTTGTTCAGAGTTCAAGATTTGCACATGGATTATAAGTAACTATCCCTTTGTGAGTGAAACTGTATGTATTAATTCTGCTATTGCAATAACTGGTGCTCCCTTTCACTCCTAACATATCCGTTCTGCGCTGCTGGAAAAGAAATGATTGAGTTTGTGATTTCTTTTCAGTAAAGAATAAAACATCCCACTAAATTAACCTCAGCCCACATCTACTTGCAAACTTAATTTACACCTGACTATCAAGCAGTCATTTGGGTTTGAAATCTTTGAAGTTTCCAGAGTGGCCAAGATTTTGAGAAAAGTTCATTTGGGGGTTATCATTCCCTTCATGGCTAACAGGGCAATCTTTTACCAGTAGTTTAAAATGAAGTTGCTGTTGTAGCATTTTCTGTAGATAACCAGGAGCTGTCAAGTGGCAGAATCTTCCCTTGCTCACTATGACAGATTCAGCATACAAACATCACTTACAGTCCTCCCCTCTTGGACAACATAAATTATTGGCTCTTATACCACCACGTTGCTTGAATTCAGCAAAGAGCTTGCATAAACAAATCCAAGTTACAATGCAAGAAGTAGAAGTGAGTCATAAACAAAACACAGACATATACTCTCTTATAAATAAAGACCTGGATGGCCAACTTCCCAAAGTCTGGTTTTCATTAATTACAAAACAAAATACATTTTCCATATGTAACCCACTCCCCACACAAAAAAAAAAAAAAGAAAAAGAAAACCCACTTACAGTTTGTGATTCACGAAGGACAAAAGAAAAGAGAAATGCACTCATTTTGGTAGCAAAGGAAAAGAGAAAGGAAATGAAATGTCCAAACTACTAGGGAAAATCTAATTAGTCGCACAAAATTCCTCTCAAGTAGGTCACCCCTAAAAAGGGTGGGTATAAGAGCCCTAAGCGCAAGTGGCCATGAGCTCCTTCTCAGTCATCTGATCAAAAAAATTAGATCCCTGTCACACAAAACCATTACTCTGTGGCCTCACTGATGACCAACATATAAAGTCCCAATATTTTCAGTCCTAAGCATTCAACTCTTCTGGGTTTCTCCCAGATTCTGAGAGTAGCTTCAGGTAAGAGGATTTAAGAAATCAAACGCTTTGCACAGCCTTCATATTTGCTGTCCACGTTTTGCCTTTTATCACTATTGCCAGGGCCCATTTTCAAGACTTTTTGAAAACACCTATGTTCAAGATGCATTTTTTTTTTTCTCCCAGACAGTAAAGTTGAAATTTTTCAGTTGGTGATGGAAATCTTGTAGATAGGAATTTTAGTGAAAATACAGGAAAAATTGCAAGGTCCATGGTGAAATCTGGAGATTTGGCATTACTCTCATCTTTAATTGGAAAGACAGCAAGTCAAAGGGCAGGAAATTAATTTGAAAAGAAGAATCTGCAAGATTTTATGTCTCTACTGAGATCTATTAGTATCTGTTATTTCTGCATCTAGTATTAATACCCCATTGCCGTCAATGGAGATCTGCTCCATACAGTCAGGAGAGGATGCATTCCTACTCTTCTATTTTTAAAATGGGAGTTTAATGCCTTTTGAGATGACCATGGACATCCTTCTGATCTCCAGATACTGAATAAGTAGGGTGCAGGTCTCCTGGTGGTCCTGCCAGCCCTGATGGGTGTTTTAGTCACCCAAGACATCCAGGACACCCAGGCTTAGAGATGGAATGGAGCTCAATGGCGTGTAGACAGGGACTGAGTGGAGCAAAGGCAGGCATTTGCTTTCTGCCAAACTGCCTAGTTTTCTAAAATCAACTGATACACAGACAGTTAGTGGTAGATACCTACATTTATATGTAAATCTGTGAGCTGAATACCCAGTGTCTTCCTTTGTGTTGTTGAGATGACTTTCTTGCCATCCTAAAACTTTGAAAGCTGACAGACCCTTTCCTTTTGGACTGAAACTCATTCTCTCTTAATTAAAAAAAAAAAAAGTTGTTCTGTGCTGGTTTACTGTAGTAATTTTTCTTTCATAAATGCTTTGGGGTGTTTATGACTTTCCCAGGAAGCTTGTCTTGTTAGAAGCTACTAATAATGCTTTTGCTTTTCTCCCTAGCAAGCTGCTGAACTTGCATGCTTTAGAAAATATTTGAATTGTGTTACATAGTCTGCCAATAGTCAGAATACACGTCTTGAATAAGTAATATCCTTCCAAGTCAGGCTTTTTAAAGGCGATATTAGGAAACACAATATTATTTTGACTGTTGAGAGTCAGGGACTCTGACAGGGAATCTGATTCTACATTTGGAGAAGGGAGGCTATGTGGAAAGGAGTCTGATGGGTCTGCAGGGGGAAGATTTGATGAGATGTGCATATGACAAAATATCAGGGAGACCTGCCAAAATAAACCACTATTGAAGTGAGAGCCATTAGGTGTTATCAACTCATCTGGAAGCTCTTGGTGAGCAATCTTTGATATAAAATATTTTACTATATTGCCATGTGATATACTGCTCTGCTGAAAACCAAAGCTAAGTACTAATCTTTTCCATTTTATCCAGACAGACCCCTGCCCAACCCTGGACCCAAGTTGGTCTGCATTGTTTTTAGGCTTTGTTGTTTTCTTCCTGCACATAATTTACTGTTTGCACATGGAAACTTTGCTCTGGGAGGAAGACTTTCCCCTATCTCTATTAGGTGAAATTCATCTTAAATGGGATGAAGAGGAGGTTGGGAACAGTAACACAGTGTCTGTATATGCCATAGGAAGAAGGCAATATGTCTCTGAAGAGATGATACAACATGATGGCAACCTCCAGGCGATGGAGTACCAGGAAGAGGACTTTGCTGCTTGGGCATAGTTATCTCCCTTCACCTTCCCAGGCTGCAGGGCCACATGCTGCCTCTGTGAAGCCCTGAAGCTACTTGGCACAGTCTAGCCCAAAGTGATCAGAAGCTAGAAATACTTGATGCAAAAGGCTGGCAGAAGAAGGAAAGTGCCCTGATTTTTCCCTTACTCCATGGGGAGGACCCATTACAGAGGAAATCCTTCTTTCAGAGAGATCACTAGAGAGCGATAGGAGAGAGAAGCATTTTGGCCTCCCGAGACATAGATAATTCAGATAAGCACCAGCATTTCTGGACTTCTGTCTGAAAATGCATGTCTGAGGCTTTCCACATGCTATCAGAGACAGGCACACTGCAGTGTCCCCTGTAAACACTCTGTCTCAAATACAGGCTATGAAAACAAACTGCAAAGTTACACATTGCTGCTGCTTTCTGTCCAATCAAACTTTTATACTTTTCCTCCATCCCTTCCCTACTTTCCAGAAACAAACAACCTACCTAGCTGCATCAAACAAGTGAGAAGCAGTGTTGGCATTAAAAACAAACAAACAAACACCTTTGCACATTTAAAATAAGGCACACCAAGGCCCTGCATTTCTCCCCTCCCCGTGGTATGCAGATGCAGCGTGGCTTTGTCTCATAGTCAGAGACAAATCAAAATGAGTGCTGGCCAAGCTGGGAAGTCACGGAGGACTGATATAGCTGGAAATAGCTTCTGAGGCAATAAGAGCCTACCAAAGAGCTCTACCAAAAATATATGTTTCCAAAGGTAGCTTAAAGGAGGCTGAACAACCCACTCCACCACAGTGGTGTTGAACAAGGATATATCAGACGTTTTGGAAGTTCTCCATTTCTCCTCTGACTTTATTCTGGATGGCTTTGGTATGTCTGCAGCACTAAAGATCAATCTTACAGCCTGTCATTTTGCATCCCTTCAGAGTCGCCTGAGGCCACTTGCAAGAACACGGCACAGAGAAGACTGTTTGCTCAACAGCTGGGCTCAATTTGTTGACTTCATTTGAATGGAGGAATTTTCAAAGAGCTCTCCATTAATTACAGGAAACCCATAGCACTGTCCTATTTTCCCATTAACACAGTTTCTTTCAGTTTTCACTAAATTATTTCAACATCTGGCCTACAGATGAACCGATAATTTAATTAGACTTCTGAAAATGGAAAGAATGAACTATGCAGTTAAGCATACACTTTCATCTTGAAACTGATCATAAAATATTTGAGTGCTTTCATTCTCCATTGCATTAAAAATCTATCCTTAGTTTATATATAGGAAAGTATTAAAGGCTAAACAGAGACTCTTGATTTTTTTTTTACATAAAAAATTATCTTTATGGAGGCCACTTTACAGCATGGTTCCCTTGTTTTCACTATTTATTCAGGAAACTAGAAGAAAATCAAAAAGAGCGCACTGAAACAGCACCTTCAATTGCATAACTAGATATGTTATCATTCCATAACTCAGTGATACAAATACCTTTTTGTGAATGTGGAATCAGAGGTTTGACAAGACTAAGAAACTCCTAATGGCTGCATGTAGGGTAATGTACTGTGGGCATCCACTGGAAATTAAGACACAATGCAAGATTAACTTCTCTATCCATGCCCCCCAAAAGGCATGATGATGACTGAATGACTTGGCTCAATTTTTGACTGTATAAAGCTATCACCTTCCAATCTGATTCCAAATAGAAGCACAAAATATAAGGTGATTGAAAAAAATGCTACTACTGCTTATTTATTCCCATATATTTTAAATTACTGTTCATTGCCCCAGACAATTTCACATTTGCAAGACAGAATATTATGCTAAAATCACTGAAGTATGCAGAAAGAAATCTTAGCTTCTCCTTAGCTATTCGCTGTGTATTCAGCATGTTCATACTACAGGGATGGGAACATTCAAATAAATGAACAACAGGGCTGAGAAAGCAACCCAAGAGCCTTGCTTCAGAGTCCCCTGTTAGACCATATGGGCTGGTGCTACTTGTATCCTCATTATTGCACAAGTGGTGGTATGTGAATAAAAGAGATTTGATATGCCAAGATATGATCATGATAAGAAAGTGTTAGAAAAAATTACAGCCTGATTATCACATCAGATATGCATATTTGCAACTACTACTCAAATCAAGAAGTACAAGCACATAGTGTTCAGTGCAGGGAGGAAGAAGGTGAAGAAGAAATAGAGAGAATGGAGAGAAACAACTTTACCTGCTTCAGATGCTGCTGCTGCTGAAGGTAGGAGAGAGAATACTGGAGTCGGCATTGCAATACTGTCAACAGCTGCTGGTTTCCTTCTGGTTATCATGTTACAGGCAGAACTTTCCATTTTACTGTGAAGTGAAGTCTGGTCTGCTTTTAAGTGGGGTCCTACAATTCCTGGGGAAGGAAACAAAATTTGGATGAAAATGATGAATGAATTGAATCAGACTGGGGAATATCTGGAGATGAGTACTCAGCTGCTGTCTTTGCTACAGCAATATATTTTCATATTTCCCTGTACATATGGTCTTGATACTAGCAAGGATCAAGATTTTTATTAATTTCTAATACTTTCGCTTCAGAAGGTGCTATCAGTGATCTCTATAAACAGTGGGAAAACAGAATAATAATTCCACATTGTTACTCTTTCTTCTGCAAGCAAACACACATACGTATACATGTTTAAAGACAGACACGCTTCATATCTCTATTCAGTGAGATTGTCTATTTGTCATTCTCTATGTAGTATATTCTCCACACAGACTTATGTACTTCTCTTCTATAATGACTTGACTCAATGTGTGTTTCGTCACAGTAAGGAGCAGGCATCAGTAACAGCTTCAGCATATAATTCCCTGTCTAAAGCACATTACACTTCTACATATTTTTAGGAATCCCCTTACTAATAAAAATCTACCTTACAACTCATCAAAGAGGTGGGAGTTAAAAAAAAAAAGAGTACTTTGTCATACATTTTTCTACCAACAGATTCTGATGGCATCAGAGTTACTCATACAGCAATTATAAAATGGAATAAATGAATGGTACAAATATACCAAAGAGGTCAAATGTTCCAAGAAAATAAAAGCTATGCAAGCAAGGCTGGTAGATTTGTCCCTTAGCAATGTTTCTCAAACTCTCTTACAATCTGAACCCTTTTTTTGTTTGTAAATGCATAAAATTTAAACTGCCAGTTTTGAAATCTTACATATTAGATATCTTCCTGACTAATACATCTGAATGTATATTGTTGTGGTTTAACCCAGCCGGCAGCTAAGCACCACACAGCCGTTCACTCACCCTCCCCCTCCCTCTCTGGGATGGGGGAGAGAAACAGGAAAATGGAGCCTGTGGGTTGAGATAGAGACAGTTTATTAAGACAGGGAAAAATAAATAATGATAATAGTACTACTACTAATAATGTGTGTGAAACAAGTGATGCACAATGTAATTGCTCACCACCCGTTGACCGATGCCCAGTCTATCCCCGAGCAGCCGGCCCCCCCTCCACCCCGGCTAGCCACCCCTATATATTGTTCAGCATGACGTCAGATGGTATGGAATACCCTTTTGGCCAGTTTGGGTCAGCTGTCCTGGGTCTGTCCCCTCCCAGCTCCTGCTGCATCCCTAGCCTGCTCGCTAGCAGGACAGAGAGAGGCTGAAAAGTCCTTGGCTTGGTGTAAGCACTGCTCTACAACAATTAAAACATCAGCATGTTATCAGCACTCTTCTCATCCTAATCCAAAACATAGCACCCTACCAGCTACTAGGAGGAAAATTAACAGGACCTATATCCACCCCTTATTCCATACCATTTATGTCATCCTCAGGTTACACCCTTTCCAATACATTCTAATTAATCACCATTTTCATCTATGGTATATACAATGTCCACTGAGTTTGCATAGTCCGTGACTGACTTCGGGCTCCATCTGTCACTGCAGTCTTTCAGGGCAGAAGAGACGGTGTGTGATGTTGGATCGTCACACGTTGAAGCCCGTTCTCGTTCCATCACATCTCTGTGCTTGTCCATTTCTACCAAAATTCATTCATTATTATCTGCATGGCTGTTACTGTGATACCATTAATAGGACATTGACATATAGCAATCATGGTAGTGATGACATACAGTATTAGATAATAATTAACATAATACAATTCAACTCATGGGCTATTCTCACCCAGTATTAAATCCCCTTGAGGTACACACTGGAACTGCCCATTCTTTTGCATTACCCACCAAGTGCATCCAGGTCCCTGAGCAAAAGCAATCCCACGAATGGGTTTGCCTTTTCCTGAGGCAGGAGTGGCCCAGACTGTCTTACCCAGCATGTTTCTTACGTGCACTACAGGAACTTTATCCCTTTCTACAGTGCGTAACAGGTTTGATTGGGCAGGTCCAGCTTCATTGTCAGATCCCCTAGTACAGACTAACCAGGTGGCCTTTGCCAAATGCATATCCCAATGTCCCAGCACCCATTGCTTTCAGTGTAGTCTTTAACAGTCCATTGTATCGTTCAACTTTCCCAGAGGCTGGTGCATGATAGGGGATGTGATACACCCACTCAATACCATGTTCTTTGGCCCAAGTGTCTATAAGGTTGTTTCGGAAATGAGTCCCATTGTCTGACTCAATTCTTTCTGGGGTGCCATGTCGCCATAGGACTTGCTTTTCAAGGCCCAGGATAGTGTTCCGGGCGGTGGCATGGGGCACAGGATAGGTTTCCAGCCATCCGGTGTTTGCTTCCACCATTGTAAGTACGTGGCGCTTGCTGTTGCGGGTTTGAGGGAGTGTGATGTAATCAATCTGCCAGGCCTCTCCATATTTATATTTCAGCCATCGTCCTCCATACCAGAGAGGCTTTGACCGTTTGGCTTGCTTGACTGCAGCACATGCTTCACAATCAGGAATAACCTGTGCTATAGTGTCCATGGTCAGGTCCACCCCTCGGTCACGAGCCCATCTGTATGTTGCATCTCTACCTTGATGGCCCGAGGTGTCATGGGCCCATCGGGCAACAAATAATTCACCTTTATGTTGCCAGTCCAGGTCCACCTGAGCCACTTCAATCTTAGCAGCCTGATCCACCTGCTGGTTGTTTTGATGTTCTTCAGTAGCCCGATTCTTGGGCACATGAGCATCTACATGGCGTACCTTTACAACCAGGTTCTCTATCCGGGCAGCAATATCTTGCCACAATGCAGCAGCCCAGATGGGTTTGCCCCTGCGCTCCCAGTTGTTCTGCTTCCATTGCTGTAACCACCCCCACAGGGCATTTGCTACCATCCATGAATCAGTATAGAGATAGAGAACTGGCCACTTTTCTCGTTCAGCAATATCTAAGGCCAGCTGAATGGCTTTCACTTCTGCAAACTGACTCGATTCACCTTCTCCCTCAGCAGCTTCTGCAACTCATCGTGTAGGACTCCATACAGCAGCTTTCCATCTCCGATGCTTTCCCACAATACGACAGGACCCATCAGTGAACAGGGCATATTTCTTCTCATTTTCTGGTAGCTTGTTGTACAGTGGGGCTTCTTCAGCACGGACCACCTCCTCCTCTGATGATATCCCAAAGTACTTGCCTTCTGGCCAGTCCATAATCACTTCCAGGATTCCTGGGCGACTGGGGTTTCCTATTCGAGCCCGCTGAGTAACCAGTGCAACCCACTTGCTCCATGTAGCATCAGTTGCATGATGTGTAGAGGGGACCCTTCCTCTGAACATCCAACCCAGTACCGGCAGTCGGGGTGCCAGGAGGAGCTGCGCTTTAGTACCAACTACTTCCAAAGCAGATAGAACTCCCTCATATGCTGCCAATATCTCTTTTTCGGTTGGAGTATAGCGGGCCTCAGATCCTCTGTATCCCCGACTCCAAAACCCCAGGGGTCGACCTCGAGTTTCCCCAGGTTCTTTCTGCCAGAGGCTCCAGGTGGGACCATTCTCCCCGGCTGCGGTGTAGAGCACATTCTTTACATCTGGTCCTGTTCGGACTGGCCCAAGGGATACTGCATGAACTATTTCCTGCTTAATTTGTTCAAAGGCTTGTCGTTGCTCAGGGCCCCATTCAAAAGCATTCTTCTTACGGGTTACTTGGTAGAGCGGGTTTACAATCAGACTGTAATTTGGAATATGCATTCTCCAAAACCCCACGACACCTAGGAAAGTTTGTGTTTCTTTTTTGCTAGTTGGTGGAGACATAGCTGTTATTTTGTTGATCACATCCATTGGGATTTGACGACGTCCATCTTGCCATTTTATTCCTAAAAACTGTATCTCTCGTGCAGGTCCTTTGACTTTATTTTGTTTTATGGCAAAACCGGCCTTCAGAAGGATTTGGACTTTTTTCTTCCCTTTCTCGAAAACTTCCTCTGCAGTGTCACCCCGCACAATGATGTCATCGATGTACTGCAGGTGTTCAGGAGCTTCCCCCTGCTCCAGCGCAGACTGGATCAGTCCATGGCAAATGGTAGGGCTATGTTTCCACCCCTGGGGCAGCCGATTCCAAGTATATTGGACTCCCCTCCAAGTGAAAGCAAACTGTGGCCTGCACTCTGCTGCTAGAGGGATGGAGAAAAATGCATTAGCAATATCAATTGTGGCATACCACTTGGCTGCCTTTGATTCCAGTTCGTACTGGAGTTCTAGCATGTCCGGCACTGCAGCACTCAGTGGTGGCGTGACTTCGTTCAGGCCACGATAGTCCACTGTTAGTCTCCACTCACCATTAGACTTTCGCACTGGCCATATGGGACTATTAAAAGGTGAATGGGTCTTGCTGATCACTCCTTGGCTCTCCAGTTGACGAATTAGCTCGTGGATGGGAATCAGGGAGTCTCGGTTGGTGCGATATTGCCACCGGTGCACAGTTGTGGTAGCGATTGGCACTTGCTGTTCTTCAACCCTCAGCAACCCCACAACAGAAGGGTCCTCTGAGAGACCGGGCAAGGTAGACAACTGTTTAATGTCCTCTGTCTCTAAGGCAGCTATGCCGAAAGCCCAGCGGAACCCTTTTGGGTCCTTGAAATATCCTCTTCTAAGTCTATGCCAAGGATGCACGGAGCATCCGGGCCAGTCACAATACAGTGCTTTTGCCACTCTTTCCCAGTTAGACTCACTTCAGCTTCCAATACAGTTAACTGCTGGGATCCCCCTGTCACCCCATAAATACCGATAGGCTCTGGCCCTTTATAGCTTGATGGCATTAGAGTACATTGTGCACCGGTGTCTACTAGAGCCTTATACTTCTGTGCGTCAGACGTGCCAGGCCATCGAATCCACACAGTCCAATAAACTCGGTTGTCCCTTTCCTCCCCCTGGCTGGAGGCAGGGCCCCTCTAGTCCTGGTCAGAATCTTCGTTTCTGTGTCTGAAGGACTGCCTGCTGGAAGTTGGAGCAGCAAGCTTTTCAGAGAACCCCTTTTTCCCGATTGTTTTCTTTTGCAACTCACGTACCCGTGCCTCTAGGGTCTCAGTAGATTTTCCATCCCATTTTCTCATGTCCTCTCCATGGTCCCGTAGGTAAAACCACAGGGTGGCACAGGGTGTGTACCCACCATATCGTCTTCCTTGCACGGAAGGACGCTTACCCCTGATAGCTGAGACACTGGTTTGTACAGGTGAGGAGGAAGATAAATTCTCTTTAAGTTGGTGGACCTCTTCAGAAAGTTTCTCCACAGCTGAGACGCAGGCCTGTAGGGAAGAGGAGAGACTTTCTTTGTATTGTCAGAGTTGTTTAGTCAATTCATCCACTGTCGGTTCCTCATGGTCTTTCCAGGCCATTACTGCCAATGAGCTGGCATATGATGATGGTGCACTCCGTACAAACTCCCTCCAGATGGGTTGTGTACACTTGTCTTCATCTGGATCTGTGGATATTTGTTCATTGTCTAGGTCCCTCAAGACTCCATTTTAGGGCCAGTCCTCTTCAATGTCTTTATAAATGATTTGGATGTAGGACTAGAAGGTGTTTTGAGCAAATTTGCTGATGACACCAAACTTGGAGGAGTTGTGGACTCGGATGAGGGTGGAAAGGCCTTGCAGAGAGATCTGGACAGATTGGAGAGCTGGGCGATCACCAACCACATGAAGATTAACAAAGGCAAGTGCCGGGTCCTGCACCTGGGGCGGGGCAACCCTGGCTATACGTACAGACTGGTCGACAAGACGCTGGGGAGCAGCCCCGCAGAGAGGGATCTGGGGGTTGTGATTGACAGCAAGTTGAATATGAGCCAGCAGTGTGCCCTGGCAGCCAGGAAGGCCAACCGTATCCTGGGGTGCATCAAGCACAGCATTGCTAGTCGGTCAAGGGAGGTGATTGTCCCGCTCTACTCTGCGCTGGTGCGGCCTCACCTGGAGTACTGTGTGCAGTTCTGGGCACCACAGTACAAGAAGGACATTAAACTGTTGGAGAGTGTCCAGAGGAGGGCGACGAAGATGGTGAAGGGCCTAGAGGGGAAGATGTATGAGGAGCGGCTGAGGTCACTGGGCCTGTTCAGCCTGGAGAAGAGGAGGCTGAGTGGGGACCTCATCGCGGTCTACAACTTCCTCGTGAAGGGGAGTGGAGAGGCAGGTGACCTATTCACTGTAAACATCAGTGATAGGACCCGCGGGAATGGTGTGAAGCTGAGGCAGGGGAAGTTTAGGCTGGACATCAGGAAGAGGTTCTTCACCAAAAGGGTGGTCGCACACTGGAACAGGCTCCCCAGGGACGTAGTCACTGCACCAAGCCTGTCTGAATTTAAATAGCAATTGGACTGTGCACTTAGTCACATGGTCTAAACTTTGGGCAGACCTGTGTGGAGCCAAAGGTTGGACTAGATGATCCTTATGGGTCCCTTCCAACTCGGGATATTCTATGATTCTATGAGGTCCCTATAAATTACCTCCCGCACAGCTAATTCCCTCAGGTACTGGATTCCCTTCTCCATGGTGGTCCACTTGACTGGTAGACATACAAGTTCTTCCTTGAAGGGATACCTTTCCTTCACAGCTGCCAGGAGACGCCTCCAGAGGCTGTAAGGTGGTGCTCCATCTCCAATTGCTTTGTCAATGCCTGCGTCTCTAGCAAGGGATCCTAGCCGCTTGACTTCCCTGCCCTCTCATTCCACACCATTGGCTCCGGTGTCCCAGCACTGGAGCAGCCAGGTGACAAACTGTTCACCTATACAGCGACCAAAATCTTTTCGCACATCTCGTAGCTCACGCTGGTATAGGTTTCGGGTAATTACTGTTGCTTTTTTGACATCTTCAACTTCATCCTCCTGTTCCTTTGATGGCCTGGCCTCGTCTTCTCCATACCTAGTCTTAGCAGGAGTTTTTCTGCATTCTAAGCGATCTGACTCTCTAAACCATTTTTTCACCTTGTCTACAGGGGCAACTTGCACTACTACAGTTCGTTTCTCTGACCCAGCCACAGGACCTGCCACAGGGGTTGGAATGTCCACTGGGCCCCTCACAGTGGTTGGAATGACTGCTGGGCCCGTCACAGTGGCTGGAATGACTGCTGGGCCCATCACAGGTGTTGGAACAACCGCTAGGCCTGTCACAGGGGTTGGAGTGGCCGCACGGGCTGGAGAGGCTGCAGGGGCTGGAGAGGCCACAGAGGCTGGAGAGGCCGCAGAGGCTGGAGAGGCCGCAGGAGCTGAAGTGGCTGCAGAGGTTGGAGTGGCTGTAGGGGCTGCAGTGGCCGCAGAGGCTGGAGTGGCCTCAGGGTCCATCGTAGGGGTCGGAGTGGCTCCAGGGGTTGGAGTGGCCGCAGGGTCTCTCACTAGGTTGATAGTGGCATCGATTGCAGCTCGATAGGCACAAGCCAGACCCCAGCACGCCACAGTGATTTGTGTCACTTTGGAACTGCCAGAGTCATGACACCTTTTTTTCAAGCATTCTACCAGTTTTTTAGGATTTTGCAGTTGTTCAGGGGTGAATGTCCAAAACACTGGAGGTGCCCACTGCCCTAGAAACCTGCCCATATCCTCCCACACTCCCTGCCACTCGCAACTATCCCGCCTCAAGACAGATCTCTGGATGAGATTCCTAAGTAGTTGTTTAACCTTCAACAAAACCTGAAGCGCATTCAGGAGACATAACAACAAGAACATGCTGGTCTGAGTATCCCAAGGATATTCAACATCTTGGAGAACTATCGTAACTAGCTCGGGGGATAAGAGGGTGGTGAAGGAGAAAGGGAGAGTGAACAGGTAGGAAAAAATATCTTCCCCTGTCCCCTCCACAGATTGGCTCCCTGACGAAAAAAGGCAATAGGTGTAATTGTTAATAGTTTCTGAGATATGGTTTCCAAACTATAGAGTTGACGACAGTGCTGAATACAAATACCAGGTTAGAGTAATGACCAGAAATTTCATCATATCATAAGCCATTGTTACACCACACAGTACCATAACAATCTTAAACCAGGGCCCGGAAAGGATAAACAGCACGACAGGAAGCACATACAGAAAGTAACGTGCTATAAAACTCAATTTGGGAAACAGGCACAGCGGACTTGAGATTAAATCAATCAACATTGTGACTAGCAACTATTAAGCAGGTCTAATACTTATACCAATTTTAATTTAACACACTCTGGTCAGATCTGTCGTTATCTCAACCCTTCGAGCCCCACGTTGGGCGCCAAAAAGGACTGTTGTGGTTTAACCCGGCCAGCAGCTAAACACCACACAGCCGTTCGCTCACCCTCCCCCCTCCCTCTCCGGGATGGGGGAGAGAAATGGGAAAGTGAAGCCTGTGAGTTGAGATAAAGACAGTTTATTAAGACAGGAAAATAATAATAACAATAATAATAATAATAATAATGGCAATAGTACTACTACTAATAATGTGTACGAAACAAGTGATGCACAATGCAATTGCTCACCACCCGCTGACCGATGCCCAGTCTATCCCCGAGCAGCCGGCCCCCCCTCCACCCCGGCTAGCCACCCCTATATATTGTTCAGCATGACGTCAGATGGTATGGAATACCCCTTTGGCCAGTTTGGGTCAGCTGTCCTGGGTCTGTCCCCTCCCAGCTCCTGCTGCATCCCTAGCCTGCCCGCTGGCAGGACAGAGCGAGAAGCTGAAAAGTCCTTGGCTTGGTGTAAGCACTGCTCTGCAACAATTAAAACATCAGCATGTTATCAGCACTCTTCTCATCCTAATCCAACACATAGCACCCTACCAGCTACTAGGAGGAAAATTAACTCTGTCCTAGCTGAAACCAGGACAATATCCACCCATTTATATTTAATATTTGTGTGAGTTTGTGTATGTGTATACGTACCACATTTACATTTGTAAGTATATGAAAAAAAAGAAGAAAAAGAAAAAAAATAAATATATCAAGTGGGAAGTCAGCTAAAATGTCTTAGTCAGTTTTTTTACAGTGAGAGTTTTTGCTGATTTTAGAAAACTCCTAGCAGTTGCTGTTTTATAGAAATGCAGTAATTCTGCTCTCATGAGACTGGAGCAAAGGTCTGGTAGGATGAGAAGCTGGTGTTGTGTCTCTGCTAACTTATGAAAACTTCTTCCAGTCTCTGCAATGCTGGGCGTCAACATTTTCTGGACAGACACTCATTTTTCAAAGGGAGTCTTTAAATCACTTCTTTTTCTAAATCTCAGCCTGTACACGGACCAAAGGGAAAATACATTAGATTTTGGCAACTAAATGACATGACAATTCATAAAGTCAGAGAAGTGCTGAAGCCAGAAGGGACCTCTGGAGATTGTCTAATCCAATCCCCTTCTTAAGCAGGCTCAGTTACAGCACTTTGTCCAGGACCACGTCCAGTCAGATTTCGAATATCTCCAAGAATGGAGACTCCACAGCCTCTTTGGGCAAAGATCAACATCAGGTTGGTCAGGCATGAGTTCTGCTCCATAAATCTAAGTTGACTGTTCCTTATCATTATCTTATATCCTTCATATGCTTGGAAATGGTTTCCAGGATTATTTGTTCCATCAGCTTCCCAGGGATCAAGATGAGGCTGACCAGCCTGTAGCTCACTGGATCTTTTTTCTTGTACTTATTGGAGTGACACTTTATTTCTTCCAGTCCTCAGGATCCTCTCCTGATTACCACCATCTTTCAAAAACAATTGAGAGTTCCCTCACGATAACACTGGCAAGATCTGTGAGCACCTTTGGGTGTATCCTGTCAGGTCCCATGGAATTATGTATGTTTATTTAACTGTTCCCTAACTTGATCCTCCTCCACCAGGAATAGGATTTCTTTCCTCACAAATCTCAGGGGCCAGGGATTCCTTAAGGCTGCTCTTACCAAGGTGACCAAGAAGACCAAGGTGAAGATGACATTGAGTACCTTGGTCTTTTCCATGTCCTTTGCCACAAGTGTCCCCATTTCATTCAGCTCTGTTCCCACATTTTCCCTAGTCTTCTTTTTTTCTGCTGATGTACCTGCAGAAACATTTTGTGTTGTCCTTCTGCACTCACTAGATTAAACTCCACATAGGCTTTGGCTTTCATGAGCCCATCCCTTCATGCTCAGACATTTCCTCTATATTCCTCTAGATCACCTGTCCCTGTTTTCCCCTCTTTTTTTTTTTTGCTTCCTTTTCAAGTCTGACATTAGTCAGTAGCTCCTCGCTCATTCATGCAAGTCTCCTGATGCCTTTGCTTGATTTGATGCTCATTGTGGTGGATCATTCTTGAGTTTGGAGGAGGTGATTCTTGAAAATCAACCAGCTCTCCCGGACCTCAATTTTCTCCAGGGCCATATCCCATGATCTGATAAGAGTTCTCCAAGAAGATTGTGGTCCTCCCTTTTGCCTTGTTCCTTCTGTCACACTGAGGTGAACATAAGATTTCTCTCTATCTAAGAAAAGCCTTATCTCCTTTCTGATCTGGTGTTCTATAGCAAACACCCACTGCAACATTGTCCACATTTGTCTGCTCATGAATCCTGACCCATAAGCTCTGAACTGGTTCATCACACATCCTTAGGCATTGCTCCATGCCTTGCTGCTGCTTTCTTATATCACCCTGCAACCTTTTCTTGACAGCTTGGTCCACCACTTCCTCACTTGATTGTGGGTCACCATTTCTTTTCCCTGACATTTGTAGTTTAAAGCACTCTGCACCAGCTTGGCCAGGCTGTTGAAAAATATGCTTTTACTCCATTTACTCAGGCGGACCTCTTCTCTTCATTGTGGTTCTCTAACCTTGAAGAGGGTCCCATGGTCATGAAAAAACAAATCCCTGTTTCCAACACCAGCTACACAATGAGTTTCTGACATGCAGAATTTGTCCAGTCCTCTTCAAGCACTTCCATCTCACTTGCAGGATTGAGGAGAAAACAACCTGCATCCCCATGGCCTTGATCACAGCCCCCAGAGACACTTACCCATGCCTGACATGCTCCTAGACTCCACAACAGTACTTCTGGTACCCATGTGGAAGAGCAGCAGTATTACCAGTCCAAGGACAAGTGGACAAGCCTTGGATATCTCTTCACAATGTCCCTGATCCAAGCTCCAGGCAAAGAGAAAACCTCCCTGGACAGCAGGTCAGGTCAGAAGACTGGTGCCTTCATCCTCTGCAGCAGGTGGCAACCACTGCTCTCCTTGGTTGCACCTGGATAGCATCTGGTAGAGCTTCTCACAGAGTTCCCAGAAGTCACCTAATGACCTTGGAAGAAGGTCTCAGAAGATCAAGAAGATCTCGAAGCAGAGCCCAGAAAATGCTGTTCAATCTTCTGTGTCTGTTTGGCTGCCTCTGCTGGCTGCACCCAGCCTCGCCAGGCACCAACTAACATTTCCTTGCATTTGCAGTCAGAGCTGCTATGAGTGTCCCTACCTTTGGCCTTACATGTGAAATGAGAAATATCAGGAAACCTACAGGTGGTCCCAGAAACTGTGGAAGAGATCTCCATCAGACTCAGACACAGAAACAGTGCACTGGTGAGGGGAGGCTGAGAGATGAGGGGCTACAGAGTGGGCAAGTCTGGGAGAGGAGTCCAGATGAAAAACCTGTGGACTTAATGCAGCAGAATGGGTCTGAAAGCAGAAGCAGTCAGGACAGAGAGAGAATCACAGTCAGAGGTCATGGCTTGGTAAAGATATACTGAGGAGTTTTTGCGTACTAAGTTACACATTCTTCCAGAGCCCCGAATCGAGTATTAAGCATCTCAAATTGTATCCATTCAACTTCAATCTCTCTCTGCTCAGCTTCTCTATTGCAAATGAGAACAATAATATACCCCTCATCTCAAGAGCAGTGCTGCAAAAATAAGATTATCAACATTCATGAAACATTCATCTATTCATAGCAAGACTTAGAAATGTGGAATAAATGAGACATGAGGTCACACACTGAATAACGAGAGGAAAATCCAACTACCAAATAGCTGTTCATTAGGTGAGTGCCATACACTGAATAAAGTAATGTCCCATAGAAAAACCAAGGTATTTGATCAGGTAATTATGCCTGTGGGATCCCAGGATTATGGAACTGTGCATATGCAAAACTAAGGTTTCACCACTCCTTAGTGCTTGAGTTTGAGGCTTAACATCATTTTTTCATGAATACAGTTTGTGGGCAAAAGATGTGCATATGTGGATGTATGTATCAATACACATACACATATGCATGTGCATATGGTACATAATAATGCTAACAACCTCATAAATTCAACATCTGGTTCTAATTAAACTGAAGGGCCTATATAAAGAGCCATATGAAAACATGCAGCTGTAACCTGTTGACCTCTATTGATAAAAAAAAAGTCTCTGTGAAGCTGTGCTTCAACATATCAAGGGACAGTCATTCATTTTTCAAAGGTAATCCCTCACAAACCACTTAGCCTCTCAAATCTCTACCTGCACACAGTGTTTGCATTAGGGACCTTGATTTATGGATTCCCACTCCTTGGATGGAGAGGCCAACTTGCTGTTGCCGTGGTTACTTGGATCTTGGTTCAAGGTTAAACTACTCCCAAATCAAAATCAGTGGCAGGCACAGCTTCTAACAGCCAGGTTATTGACTACCCTAGGATGCTTAAAGGTCGAAGACCAAAGTGCTGCTTACTGCCTTTGGGGTGAGTCAATATTTTCAATATTTTTATTCTGTTTCTTCTGAAGAAGTTGTTTCTGCTCAATTACCACCTATCTGGGTTTAGCAAGGTCATACAAATCACTGAGGAAAATCCCCCATCTGCAGAAGAGATATAAATGTAATGAATTACTTCAAAGTCTACGTGGCCCAATTGCAGCTCACTGCTGGTGAATCATGGGTTCAGCCACCTGTCTTTTGTTTTATGCACTTGGTTTCTTCAGCCTGTATCACTCACCTCACTGAAATTCACCTCCGAATTCAGGAATGGGAATAATTTATGGATTTGGAACAGCCAATAAGGAAGAATCATCGTGTTTCTTTCCCAGATACCAAAATGCAAACTGAGAATTGGAGGCACTGTTGGAAAGCCATGTGGTTTCTCACAAGGCTATGATTCATGCTGCAGAATGGGAGGTCTATACCTCAAGCAGACCAACCCACTGACGTGGCATCATCACCTTTCATTGGACTATTTCTTCCCATTTGGGATGCCCTGTTTAGGAGGCCTGACTATGAGATCCCCCCCAATTCAACCTATAATTGAATCAAGCAAAAATAAATCTTCCATAACACCGTCATGTGTGTCTGTGGGGGGCTCAGTTTAAAATTCACCCCCCTACCTAACACAATAATGGCATGATTATAAATAAATAATAACGATGATCATAAATAAAAGGGTGGACCAGGAGTAGCACTATTCTAGTTCAAGGCAGACTGGCAGAAAGGCTGTGTATGAGGCAAAACAATACTGATGTAAAACGGGCCCTGTTCTTAAAGATTTATGGGTCCCCTGATACTTTGGATAAAAAAAAAATGGCATTCTTCATTCAGTGGCTAAGCAACTTATGAGCTCTGGCTGATAATTAATACATTAATTTTAAATGCCTAGTCATTGTTGTTGTTATTAAGTTGCAAGTTGTTGTTACATTGCAAGTAATGTAGTCTAGCTCCATTGTGCTAGGCTCTGTACAAATGGATTAATTAACCATCCTTGCTTTACTGTTAGATCACGCTCACTCTGCTTATTGCATTCATCTGTTTTCTCTCATTTTCTACTTATATAGAAAGGTTCTTGGCCAATGTCCATCTTTTCTTCTTTTATTTGTGTGCAGAACCTAGTACAATGTGCAGCCAGGCTGGAACTATAAGTGCCAGTTCAAAAGAAATAATAAATATTAATTTGCCATTGGAAAACAGAGAAAATGAGCTGATAAAATTGATCTCTGTGTAGCTTCTGCTAGGGAAGATTTTTCTTTAGAAAGTTCCTTGCATTGAACTTTACACTCCCCACAGATTTCTGGAAATCCAGGGCTGTATTTAAATTGCTTATGCATCTGACCACTGTTATCTGAAAACTCTTAAATTTTTTCTCCCGGTCTCTTTGCACAATGTAGATACACAGTGCAGTTGTACAGGAATGCATATCTAAACAGTAAGTTAGTCATGTTATTTGCATTTTGATAACTGCTCAATTTTGAATAAAGAACCAGAAGAAGCCTCGTATCTAGGTGAATCTTTTCTTAAGGCTGATTTTAAATAAATCAGTCAAAAGTTTGGCATTGCATCATATTCCAGAAGGGAGAACTGAATTACTATGTGATAAATGTAGCTAAGGAAAGTAATTATTCTTCTTAAAGTAATGTTATTACCTTTCTAATTTATGGAATTCATTTTCCTGGCTTCTATTTGACATGTATTATCGTTTAAAAATAACTGTACTTTCGATGTACAGTACTGCTTTATGGCTTCAGGTCCTTTTATCTTCCTTCTTTTTCCACCACCACATTAGAAACTTCAAATTCCACCTCTTCTATGAAGGATTTTCTATTCTACAAGATGTGTTCCCCTGAACAAAACCAAGTTCCTGTAGAATTAAAAAAAAAAATTACTCTCATTGCCAACAGGCAAAAATTTAAGACACGGAGACTGCCTTATTTCATTCCAGCTATTTTCTTACTTCTTTATTATTATTATTATTATTATTATGATTTTTTAAATCAGGATATCTTTAGAGAAAGAGAGAGGGAGACCAAGAAAGCCATCATTAGATAGATCTTCTGATCTTTATCTGCAGTAGGAGTGTCAGAAGAGCTAATGCTATGATGATAGCTTTGAAATCTCTTAGGAATTGGATAAAGAGAAGCGATAGTGATGAACTCCCAGCTAATAAACAGAGTGCTTATTTCTGCAGAATGATCAATTTCCAGATGTCCTGAGGCTTGTCTGATACAGTTGATTTGCTCATTCTCCCTCACTTCACTAATAAAGCTCAAGTTCAACATCAGATTAGAGAAGAGCCAGATTTTTTAAAGGGGCAGGGGGATGGCTGGCATCATGGCACACAAATGGCACACTAATCTCCTCTGCCTCCTCCCATAACCACCAAGCTGTCTTAAACAGCTGCCTTCCTCTGCTGAAATCATACACTTTATCTGCTTTGGGTTAGTACAGTAATACAGACAATTCATTTGTTATCTTGTTAGTGGAAATTTAATGCAATGATCTAAAAGAACTCTTACCTATTGTGATAAACTTTAGTGCCTCCAGGGCGCTTCTCTTCCATAGGACTCATTTCACATCCCATCCATTATGTAAATGAGATGTGGAAATAGTTTAGTTCCCCTAATGTATCTGTACACTGATGAATTGCACAAAGTCAGCCCTACTGAAACTAATGAGGTTAAATGCATCTTGCCATTCCTTTCTACTTGGGTGAATCTCTGCACCTGAGTTCAAGAGGCACGGTGCAAGCCTTCCTCTTCACTTCTTTAGGAAGATAATCGTGTTTCCTGCCAGGGTGCATAGTGGCAACTGCTGTCTACCTGAGGCCTCGCAAAGCGTCCCTTAAGCAAGCAGAGCAGCTGCTATTGCTATATGCAGCTGTGGGGTTGTCTGTAGAGGCTTCAACTCATCTTCCAGGGAGGTGGGTCCCAGGACTGAGGGAAGCTGCAATGGCATTCAACATTTGAAAAAGATGTAGCTGTTGTCATTAGTCATGCAAGAACTAAACCCAAGGAGGAAAGGCTAAGAAAGCCTTATTTTGCTCATCATCAGGATGAGTGTTGTGGTTTAGCCCGGCTGGCAGCCAAACACCACACAGCCGTTCGCTCACCCTCCCCCCTCCCTCTCCGGGATGGGGGAGAGAAACGGGAAAGTGAAGTCTGTGAGTTGAGATAAAGACAGTTTATTAAGACAGGGAAAAGAATAACAACAACAACAACAATAATAATAATAATAGTATTACTAATAATAATGTGTACGAAATAAGTGATGCACAATGCAATTGCTCACCACCCGCTGACCGATGCCCAGCCTATCCCCGAGCAGCCGGCCCCCCCCTCCACCCCAGCTAGCCACCCCTATATATTGTTCAGCATGACGTCAGATGGTATGGAATACCCCTTTGGCCAGTTTGGGTCAGCTGTCCTGGGTCTGTCCCCTCCCAGCTCCTGCTGCATCCCTAGCCTGCTCGCTAGCAGGACAGAGCGAGAAGCTGAAAAGTCCTTGGCTTGGTGTAAGCACTGCTCTACAACAATTAAAACATCAGCATGTTATCAGCGCTCTTCTCATTCTAATCCAAAACATAGCACCCTGCCAGCTACTAGGAGAAAAATTAACTCTGTCCTACCTGAAACCAGGACAATGAGTCACAAATCCCCTTTGCCCCTCCAGCTAAGAGGATGATCAGCTGTAATTTGATTTAAAAGGCTGATCTCCCACCTGTTTCAAACCTACATTAGGCTTCCTAGGAGACAGAGTCTTGAGCATTGCCCATTGCCTTTTCTGTTTTTTTTTTTTTCTCCCTTCCTCTCATACTTGTACAAAGAATACCCACAAATCCTCCATCTCATTCTCTTCCATCCTCATCTGCAGGTTGCCAGCAGGAAAACAGAGTCAACAGACTGCAGAATAAAGGATGTGCAGCCTTGGTCATGGAAGATGAAGCGATGTGCACTTGCAAGTTCCGTCCTTCAAGGACTGAACAATGAAAACGGTTTAAATGAAGTTGGTGGAAGTAGTTCTGATGCCAAGAGAGTACAGGACAGTGGCCCAAGGGGGCTGTGAGTGCGCTCATGCTTGGTCTCCTCCAGGCCCTCTGCATGCCCTTCCTAGCAGCCCAGTCCTTCAAGCAGGGTGGGACTGGGGGCTGAAAATTTGTCATGCAGGAAGGGATAAACACATGACACAAGGATTTCCAACAGAACTTGGGGCAGGTGACAGCAATCAATAAATTTAATGAGAGAAAAAGCCAAGGGAAAAAAAAAAAGAAAAGGCTAATTCAGAGTCAGAGGCTCCAGGATCCCAGGCCTTGAGGACATGGGTTTAAGCAACAGGGGCTTAAAAAGGTCCAGAGTCAAAACTTTTCCTGCCCAGAGCCTGAAACTTTAGGTTGAGCATAAAGTCCCAGTTTACAGTTGTTGGAGGCAGACAGAATCAAGGGAGGCAGAGACCACTAGTGCTGAAGAGATGAAATTTGCTGTGAAATATCTCAGCGGATGAATCATTTAATACACAGTGATAAAGAATTAACTTCTCTTGTAGAGAGGGAAGGACAAAAATTAAAATCTTTGAAAGAAGTGAAGTGAAAAAAAGCGTTTGAGGAAGTACGGGAGGCTGGGGTGGAAGAAGAGAGAGCTAAAGGGCTCGTTTTTAAGGCATAAAAAGCCAGTAGGTATTCTAAGGGACAGAAATAAAATAATAATAATAATAAAAAGACAAACAAAAAACTGAAGGTAGGAGCAAGAACCTGCTTAGAGATGAGTAGTCAAACTGAAATGAACTGTCATAGTGGATGAGGATATGCTCACTGGGGAGGAAGGAAACATGAGATAGGATTTCTTTCTCAAGAACACAGCTGAGGAAAGACAGATGGGGGAATTTCAGTCTGTAAGTAATGAGAAAAGTCAGGGGTGGTGTTCTGAGTTGTTGTTTTTCTTAACAACAGGGATGATCATTTTAAAATGTGGCAGATAGAGCTGATATCCCCTAGGCAAGTGGAGTTGGGAGCAGTTTGTATTTATCACAGATTAAATGGGACAGTGACAGCTTTGGTAGGACAGTGCTGGCATGAAGCATGGGCAGAAGAGTCAAGTTGCCGGTGGGGGGGAGGATGAATGAGGCACCAGGACCGGGCTGGTGTAATGATGGAGTCATTTTTCAGGCACATCTAGTGTAGAAAAGGTGATGAAAACGATGAGAAGTTAGCAAAATAATTAGCAAAAATCTTGCTGAACAAGTTCAACTAGGATACCTCCACTGAGAAAAAGCACAACTTTCCTCCAGAAATGGGCTTAGGTTGCCCTGCATGTGCATGGAATAAAAGGCAATATCTGGATAATGCACAAACTTATCTGATATTTTTCCTTTGCAACTGACATGTAACATTTGCATTACAATGATTTAAGTAGTCCTGTGGTGATGTCTGTGTTCGAAAAGTAAACAGTTCCAGGGGTGTTGCTGGAACCCAACTGCCCATACCATTGCACAAAAGGAAAACAAAAGAACCAGGTGAACACCTCCACCATCTGACTTAGTCCAGAAATATACAAACTGCTCTTTGGAGAGGTCCCCACCTTGCAATCAAAGGCAGCTATGTCATGGTGGTAGGCACAGGTGGGAAGAGGATGGGCTGAAACATTTTTCCTGAAGTCAGGCATGAAGCTGATAAGGGAATCCAAGACTGCTGACATCCCAGTTAGCATTCTCCCTACTGGGCAGCCTGGTCATTTCATTTTTCTTCTTTATCTGTAATAAGCTATGCCCCACTTCATACAATGAGAAAAGCTCAGAGCATGCCATGCATTTGAAGTAAGGTCTCAGCACTTAATGGAACTCACTGTATACCCTACAGTCTAGGAGACTGTAATGGAGGAGGTTTTTTTATTTTTATTTTGAGAAGGTTTTGTGCTGGCTTTGTTTTAGTATCTGAGTCCATTTATCCCACTTTAATGCTGATTTATCACTAAAATGAGTGCTTGCTTTATCAGCACCAGAGATGAAAAATAATATACACTGGGAGCACATACATCGTTCTCCTCCTCTCTCCCTTTCTGTATTTCAGATCAATAGATATGGAGTAATTTTTTTACCTTTCATTCTGAAAACCACGGTAATTGACTGCAATATGAAAACTGAAATCTATTTAAATAGATGCAGAGATCATAAGCGTTATTGCCAATTAACCTCAGTGACAGAAGTTCAATAATTAGCTAACATTATGGTATATAGTTCTTTAATTGTTGCTCTATTCTAATGGCATTCTGAAAAAAAAAAAGAAGAAAATGATTTAATGGAGTACAATGTTCAGCTTTATTTTAATAGTTCAGGGTTGCTGTAACTGGACCAAAAACAATCTAGAATTTAGGATTTTTCCTGAAGTTCATCGTTTCTTTTGTATCCTACTAAAAACCTCAGGGATAACTGTTGACCTGGGACAAACATTAGTGTAAAACATTTGGATTTTACATTTTTTTTTTCAAAGGAAAATTATGATAGGAAATACTTTATTGAGAGTGGTTTTCATTAAAAATCTTGCTTGAGACTGCTTCCTTGAGCAGTGTAAGAAGGATGGCAGAGAGACCACATGTAATGAGGTCAGAGACTGCCTTCATGGAGTGTGTAGACACAAGAAGGGATCTGACTGATGAAGAAGAGGTTAAAGAGGTGAAGAGTGCAAAGTGGAATGAAATAGGGAAATAGATGGAAATGGGAGACAAAGAATTGATTGGAAAGAAGCTGGAGGAGGAAAATCACTTATTACAGATGTGTGAAAAGCAGACTGACAAGAACCAGAGTAAAGAGCATACTGGGAAAACCCTAAATGCTTTTAACCACTGACATTTGGAGTTATGCTATCAACTTGAATGCTGCACATCTATGTGGAAACCACTCCAAATTTCCAGAGTGCTCTTCTGCATAATATTGGTGTAAGCTTGTCTTCAGTTTTCACATTTCATAGTGCCTAAACAAGATGTTTTAGATTCTTCCCCAATGAACTTACCTCCTGATAAACACATAGGCTTGTACTACAGCATCAGTCAGACAAAATACCAGGTATAGAAGACCAGACCAGGTATATCAGGATGGGAGTATGTTCCCTTTAAGCATCTAGAAAACTCTGAGAGAGCATCATGATGGAGCAAAGATGATACAAGCTGTTTTTCTTTAATTGCGATCCCTTTGCTGGGGTGGTAGAATTTTACTATCACAACGGAAAGATTTAACAGTGGCAGAATCTGCTGAAATTCTGAACCTGGCTGAGGTTTTTGTCAGGCCGGCCATCGGACGATAGAAAAAAAAATTAACATCAGAAAATTGCCAAGCACAGGCTCTCCAAATGAAAATGCTTGAAATGAAGTTGATAGCATACTTTATTTGCTCAGCACTCCATGTCCCAGTAGGGATTTACCTGAGGATAGGTCCTAGTTTCAGACAATTGTTTGCAACATCTGACCTTGTGAATTTTGCAGAAAAACTGGGAGGAAGAAATCAAAAGGGATTTTATTTAGCAGTTTGAGCAAGAAAAGCCACTTAAGGTGGCCTTGTTTTCTCCTACTGGGACAACTGTCCAGTAAAACTGCTCAATCACATCCAATATTTTGAGTTTTGCCTACAAAACCAAATCTTTGGATTTTTAGTTGTGCCCTCCTGATGTTCTTTATTAACATATTAGAAGAGAAGGGGTTCATCTCATCTAACTTTAGATGGCCACAGTCCAGGTTTCTACATGAGAGCTATATATCCAAGCTCCTGTTACAGAGATCAAATTAATAGTCAAAAGAGTGGAGTGGGTGATTCATCTGAAAAAGTAGGAGTCTTCTCTATTTCAAGACAAATTACTCTCCAGGCTCCACTGGCTAAACTTTCACCGACTATAATGAAAGTGGAGACACCTAACTCACATAGCTGTCTTCTGCTGTAGGTACACAGATCTCTGTGAGAGGATCCATCCCCCCAGAAACTCCATGGCCAAATGTCAACCTCTCAGGTTTAAATTCTTCCTGCTCAAAAGGAGAGGCTCAAATATGGCTGGTGCATCCCTGGGCCAGGAGTGTAAGCTCTATACCGGCACCTGGTTGTATTTGAAATACCCTGAGGTATTTGAAACATCCAAGGGTGGCTGGCAGATATGATAAAGGGCTTCAGGCAAGACCTCTGCCCTTCTGCAAGAGCAGCTGGAGGCCAGGCAGGATATCCTAGGCATCTCAAATGACAGTTGACAACTACATATGGGCAAATGAATTGAGCCCTGAGCCTTCATCTTTGCTTGTCCCAAAGGCTCTTGTGGGTAGGGAAATATCTCATCATTGCAAATATCCCCTTGTCACCAATGAAGGGGCAGCACAAACATGCCCTGTCAACTCCTTCCTGAATGGGAAGTAAAAATGCAAGGCATAAAAGTATGTGTGCTATAAATTAAAAAACATGGAAATTTCCCATGTTTCGTTAGGATGGATTTGTTACCCGGTGAGAAAATTAGATATTTTTTTTTTCTGTCCCATGACAAGGGTCTTTTACTTGACATGGCAAAGAAGAGATTAACATTTTTTTTCTTTCTCTTAGTAAGCACAGCATTAAAAAATAATCCAACAACCCTGCAGTTCAAAATTGCAGGTGAGAGAAAACCACGGGAACTTACAGGACACAGCTCTGTTATTTCTTGCACATACAGAAGGAATCAATGAAATAAATATAGCCTATCCAGTAGATACAAGTACAAGTCACCCCAAGTGCTTAATTCGCTTCATCTGTGTCTGAAGCTAGCACATAGCAAAGAGGGCAAAATGTCTCAGACTGATTAGACAACTAAGCTTAACATTTCCTTTCCCTTCTTGTTTATCCATTCTTCATTGTTCATTTAGTGATGCGAAAAGGCTCTGGAAGCCAAACTGTCGAGACAGCTTATACACATGTATCACTTAAATCCAGCTCAACCTCTCAAAAAAGCCTCTAAAGGCAGCCTAAGTTATGGTTAGGTCTTAAGCCGGGCTCCTCCACAGGAATTTCACTCCTCCCCACAAACATAAGAGCCATTTCACCTAGAGATGTGAATCCTCAGAAATGGGGGAAAAAAAAGGCAAAATGTCAATGATGCATCAGTAAAATATCACCATTAATGTAGATTAACTGTTTCAATAAAGAAAAAAAATGTTTAGCAACTGCTGGGCATTTCCAGGGATTGCTGTGCTATTTCTGTATGGCTCTGCAGCTGTTTCTCATTCCAGAGGTTAAAAAAAAAAAAAAAAGTCTTCTGTTTTTTTAAATTATCTGGAACCACTTGGCATGTGACTTCTGAAGTGTTTAGCACAGTCTTACAAAAATGTCATGAAAATTTATCAGCCTAGGCCCCAAATCTACTTGCCTGCCTTGTAACATCAGTCATCATGATAATGAAAATACTAATGACATTTCAATTGTGTTTCAAGAGAAATGAGCTGCTTCAGCTGAACAGGAATTAGAAAAAAAATAAATTTTTGCATGAAGAGTATATCACTCTCCCTTTTTATTATTATGAATTAGATGAAGGACTTGGCTTCACCAAAGTCTGGGGTCCCACTGTAGCAGTCACAGTACACATAAAAAGTGAGAAACGGACCACATTGCTAAACAGAGAAAGGTCTCCAAGCTTTCCTCCCCTGGTCTCCAACCCAGTTCCCTAGGGCAGCCACCACCTGAGGGTTATTGCTAGGATGAGTGCAAGCAGAGCATTTCTCTGGGGCATGGGGGCTGGAGAAATGAGGAGGTTCAGCTCCCCAGGTGGGACCACATAGCCTTGTATTGCCAGGAAGGAGACAGAAAGAGACCCCCAGCAGATGAAGGTGTCAGTAGGTGGTGCTGATGCCCAAGGGGTGCAAGCCCTGATTTCACTGCAGCAATGCACCTGGACTGCGTGCAGTATCTGTGCCGTTGCACTATAATTCATCGCTGGAACACATGCTGCCCTATCTCAACACGAGAGCTGTTCTCCCTTCCTGCCATCCCACTTTGTGAGTGTTAAATCAGTGCACAGAAATACCTCCCCGACAAAACTCTTCAGAAAACTTCGGAGACCAAATCCTGTAACTTTTGTCTCCCGTATGGAACTGGAAAAAATTATGACTTGTGGCTCTTTCTGTTCAAATGGTCCTTTCTCTTTTAAGCAAACAAACAAATGAACAGCAAATGGCCTATTCCCACCTGGCATTAGTGCAATGGTACGTTTGAGACTTTAAAAACGTAAAAGTCAAACCATTCAAAATGATGGGTCCTGTAGCAAATGTAACATCATCCCAAGGGTACCTATGTAGTGTATGGTATTGCTGCACATGGTATTAACTTTTATGCCTTTTTCTATATGTGCAGTGTGGCTCATTTATAGTTGCTCTGGGAACCACTATGTTTACATAAATTTTAATTTCCTGTATTTTGTTTGTTCTCTTTATCATCTGTCTAAAACAAAATTTTCCTTGTGAATTTTAGTGCTCAACCAATTATCCACAGATGGAGGCGAAGGAGAAATGACATCCTCTGATTTTTCCATGTGGCACTGGCAATATGCCTCCACGTTGGTTTGGACCCATTAGACGCCATGGAGCTCCAGCAGTGGCACTGTTTCTACTAGAGCGGACTTCTTCCCATAGGTCGTGGTGATTTTGGTCTGTTGTCACCTGGGACCTGGCCAAAACCTTCCTGTTGAGTTCACATGGACCGTATTTACTGTATCATAACTCATTTTCCGGGTTTTGTTTTCCTCTTAAGTGCATGCAGCTTGTGAACTGAATGAATCTGGTGCCAGGCTTCATAGAACCCCACTTGAGTTATATGCCTCCAGATTTTGGCGCGAAAGCCCTTCGCTACCTGCTCTGATAACTAAATCAAGGTGTTTACAATTGCTTGAAATGTGTCTTTTGTTCAAGCTCGCAAAACTAGTGCTTCAATCGGATGAGATCTGACCGTACCTTGTAACAAAACATTACTATAAAAGATTGAAACCTTAGAGATGCCAGCTGCACAGAAAAAAACCACAATAGTCCAGCTACGGATTAATGCAGTGATCTTCATGAACAGTTAATTAAAATTCAGTGTTGACAGGACCAAGGCTTGCTACTATTTTTTAGGGAAACAAAGAATAACAGATAAAGTTAAATTATAATAGGTCGGTGCAGCAAATCCAAGAAAAATATGGCAGTTCTCAGCATCTGTGATAGGAATCCTACCTCTTCTTAACTAATAAAGTCTTTTGCTAATTTTAACCAGAGCCGAATCTGAAAAACCTGCAGTCGCATGTGACTCAGAGAGCCCCAAGGGAACGGGAGGTGGGGGGAGATATGTGTGTGTGTATGTCTGTGTGTATAATCTAACAGTGCCCAGAGCTTATGCGATCCTGTACCATTTCAATCGCACAGACCAGATTCATTAAAAACCCTGGCTACATTCCAGCAGTTAAAACTGAAGCAGCATATTTATTGCATTTTGCTCAAATAAATCTGGAAACGTGCGAATCTCACCCTTGGAGAGATGGGGAGAAGAAGTAAACAATCTCGGGCTCAGGCTTGGGAGCAGGGTATGAGGAAGAACAAAGATGCAGGAGGGTCATCGTCTCAGGGAGCTGCAGGATGCTGGTCAAGTTGGAGGTTTGGGGACGCTCCGCCGCCATTTTCTAGCCTGGCCTCAGATCTTCTGTTTAGTTTTCTCTGTTTTATTTACACCCGTGCCCACACACACATGCGTATATTTTAAAGAGCTTCTTAGCTTATGCAACTCCACTCTGCTCTTCTCTGCGGTTTTCCAGACGCTGTTCCTGATGCTGGCACCTCACCCCAATTGCAGCTGCATTCATCTGGGATTCAATTACAGCCTGTCTTGCAAAGGCAGATTGTTTTTTTTTAAAGATAACATATTTTGGGAAAGGATTTTTTTTTTCCTCCCCAAAAGCCATTTTTATTAAGAAAGGAGAAGCGTGACTTGCAGCTTGATCTTGCCAGGTGCTGAATGCCTCCAGACAGGTCCCCAACATCCTCAGTATCGTTTTGCTTCATCTCATTTTAGCATACAGCGCCCTGCAGGGGTAGATTCTGCCAGATTAAAGTGCTGGCAGAGCAGGATCCAAGCCTGCTGCTCCCTAGTGAAAGCTTTCTATCACAAACAGCACATCGATAACAGTTTTTTTCATGACTGGTTTTGCAAACCATAATCAGCTTAAAACCGGCAAACCTAATTACGGATATATTTTTTGGCCATCCCTCCCCCACCCCCTGAAAATATTGGGAAGGGAGGGTAGAGAGGCATTATTATCAATATTTCTCCAAGGTATTCTCTGCACCATGGCCCTTTCTCTTCCTGAGGAAGCCCTCCCTAGGTGATGCTGTGCAGGGAGGAGCCCTGCAGCTTGGCTGGGTGGGATGCAGGAGACATGGAGGTGAAGGAGGAGTCGCTGCTGATCCCTGGCTGCTCAGTGTGGCTGCACTACGAGCAAGGCAGCAGGGGAGGGACTTGTTTGCAGACTTCAATGGACTCAGAGAAAAAGGCTTTGGGATTAAGAGCTGAGCCTGGGAGCACAAGGGCTGTAGGAAACCTGGATGACAGGTTTTAAGCCTCCAGTCCTTGTTTTCCCTTAACCACATTTTCCTATTCAATTATCGGTTGCACTAATGAACCCCAATTAGCAATGTTATTGCTTCCATCCAGCTTTGGATGGGGCTCAAAGAGGCTGAACACAGGATGCAGGCACTGTTGCTTCTTGAGAAATCAAACAGAACAAAGCCAGACATCACCTATTTCTGATATTAGGCAACAAAATTAGCAGCCTGACTTTTGGGGATGCCAGTTGCCATGGTGTCTGGTGAAATCTTCAGGAGCAAATGACAGGAGGCATCTCAGGGAATAAAAAGTGGAGTTTTGTTGACTAATAGCGTGCAGCCCCTTTGGTGAGTGTTGCTCTACACGCTCCCACCCCAGCTTCCACTATCTGTAATAGGAGCAGAACACTTCTTATCTCAGCTATGGGGCTGGCAAAAGCAGTAAGTAATATGCAGGTGAAAAAAAATTGCTCATTGTAAAGAAAGTGTTTATTAAATGAAAGCATGCTGAGGCCATTTGCTCTTTTTGAATCAGACAGGGAGACAATAATAGCCTTATTTATTACTCATGTACAGCTCTAGTTTTCCTCAGTCCTTCTGTACATGATTTATCTCCATGCCATCAAATCCGACTGCCCTTTACAGAGACCTACTGAAGCCTGTTAGTTGAAGTGGAAGCAACGCAAAGGAAGAAAACAGATCTGGGAAATACAAGTCTGCATGACTTTGACAGAGGAATGCCTTCGAATTAATAAAAACTGAACAGGTAAGGCAGGCAGAGCAGCAAGGAGAGTGATGCAGGTGTGGTGCAGCAGCAGCCAGCCCCGATATGCATCCTCTGTGCCACTGAAGGGCAGACAGAGTGCTGCTCTTTCACAGGTGTCTCCCTGCCTATTTGACATATTTAGCTGCAGTGGGGAAGCAGTCATGGAGAAACCACGCTGCTCTAAGGGTGGAAGAGACCCAAGGTGGCTTGCAGCTGGGAGCAGCTCTGCACAGCTTCTCCGAGCCCAGCTGGGGAGACCTTTCTGCCCCAGGAGTGGGCAGCGAGGTGACAGAAAAGCAGGTTGGTTTTGCTTTGCAAAACTTCAGCTCGAGATGTGGGTTTGGGAAACAGCATCCAGCAGCAATTCAGAACGAGCTCCTGTTTCATCTGATTCTGAGAGTTTAGTAAGAGGTTCACATGTGTCTCACAGTGCCTTCGTTCGAGCAGTGCAAAACATTTTTATATATAATAACAAATTTGGCTACTCAGAACCCCTGGGAGTGAGAAACATGATCCCTACCTTCCTAGTGAATGAAACTAAGCAATCCCATTGATTTTGTATCATGATTTCGCTTGAGTTTTAGTGGGGAGGCATGCACTGTATCTAAAGGCAGGTTTTCTGTATTATAACAGTAGAATTTCTATGGACATTTGAGATAAAAACAGAAGGTTTAATTCCCACAATATTTTCCTTTTGTAATTAGTGAATCTGAAGATGCAAAGTGTAATTGAAAGTCTGTTCAGCTGGTCACAGGAGAGCATCCCCACCATAGCAATGGGATGCTGACATGAGATTATAGCACAGACACTGGAGAATAAATGTTGGAATCAGAACATCCACCTGGTCTTTTTTTTTTTTTGTAAAAATAATATTAACCAAAAAAAAAAAAGAAAAAAACCAACCCTAAACCAAAAAAACAGAACACAGGAAACAAGTCCCTGCTTGTGTTGATGGGGAGGAATTTAGGGTAGGTAAGGAAACCTTGTCTAAATATTGGCCCATCTGACTTCTGGAATGTATTTAATAAAGACATTTTTCATGATGGCACAGTCCAATGTCCACTAAAGCCATGACTGGATTTCTATTGACTGCAGTGTACTTTGGATTGGGCCTTAAATGAATAAAATAAAATAAAATAAACATCTACATTGTCAGCTTGATGCACGTACATTTAGTTGAAAGGTTTCCACGAAATGGAGAGTTGTGAAGCTAACTCCCCAGGCATGACATCAAAGATGTGGCAGAAGAAATATATTTATTAAAGCTAAGCAGGACTTCAGAGAGTGCAGTTTAAAAATAAACGCAAGGGTCTCGAAACGCAGTGCCAGCTCTCTGCTAATTCGCTCCTCACTCATCACATATATTTTCCTTTAAGGAAAAACAAAATCTCACAGACCACTTGTGTGGCATGTTAGTTGCTGTCTGCAAATAGAAACAGGCGTGTCGCGGGCCTCCGAAAAATGCCGTTTGTAACTGTAAGGCCAACTGACCCTCAACTGCAGTGGCACTTTGTGGCCCCCACATGAAAACAATCCTCTATTGATTCCCCAGCCTCCAGCTTGAAGCACACTTTGTTTTTGAGAGGCTTCCAGTTGCAGGCAAGACACTGTCATTGCTAATTCTCCCTGCCCCCAGGCTGCTTGGTATTTCTGCTGCTCGCTTGAAGTGTTATCAAAATAACGACCATAATAACCACCACTGCCATGTTTCCCAGGGCAAATTTCAGTGAATCAAAGGCCATCGAGGAAAGCTGCTTAAGCCCTCTGTATTCTCTGTAAGCCCATTACTGTATGTGTGCCACAAACAAATCCGCTTTACAAACTATGGGAAGATGGGGGGGACCCTAAAGATCGCGACTTGAAAAGAATTAAGGAAACGCCCTCAAACCATATCTCAGATCTTCATTAGGTCAGCAACAATTTGCATTTCCCTTGCTCAGTTCAAAGACCTTTGCAGTGGCTACAGATACTCAGGTGGCTCTGGTATGACACTGAAGTGCCGTGGCCCAGGAGGGTGGTGTGTACCTGGAGGATTGTATCCAGTTCTGGGCTCCCCAGTACAAGAGGGACATGGAACTACTGGAGCGAGTCCAGAGGAGGGCTACGAAGATGATCAGAGGACTGGAGCACCTGTTGTACGAGGACAGGCTGAGAGAACAGGGCCTGTTTAGCCTGGAAAAGAGAAGACTGAGGGAAGACCTCATTAATGTGTATAAATATCTGAGGGGAGAGTGTCGAGAGGATGGAGCCGCTCTATTTTCAGTTGTGTCCAGTGACAGGACAAGAAGCAATGGGCACAAACTTAAGCACAGGAGGTTCCGGCTCAGTATGAGGGGGCACTTTTGTACTGTGAGGTGACAGAGCACTGGGACAGGCTGCCCAGAGAAGTTGTGGAGTCTCCTTCTCTGGAGATATTCAAAACCTGCCTGGATGTGTAATGTGCTCTGTGTGACCCTGCTGGGCAGGGGGTTGGACTGGACGATCTTCAGAGGTCCTTTTCAACCTTGGCCATTCGGTGATTCTGTACGCAACACCACTACACCAACAGTGCTGGACAGGCCGCGATCGCCATATGATGCTTTGGAGGTGTGGTGGTTTTACTCAGGTGGGCAGCCGAGTTCCACCACGGCCGCTCTCTCACTCCCCCTCCTCAAAGAGGAAGGGGGAGAAAATACGACACAAAGAGCTCGAGGTTTGAGATGAGAATGATTTAATTAAAGGGAAAGGGAATGCGGAAAAAAAACAAACAAACAAAAAACACAAGGCTGTGTGGAAGCACAGAGAGAAAGGGAAAAAAAAGTTATTCTCTACTTCCCATCAATGAGCGATGTTCGGCCACGTCCTGGGAAGCAGGGCCTCAATATGCGTAATGGTTGTTCGGGAGAACAGACCCCTCCCCCACGAGAGCCCCCCTTTTTATTGCTGAGTGTGACATCATATGGTATGGAATATCCCTTTGGTTGGTTTAGGTCAGCTGCCCTGGCAATGTCCCCTTCCCATCACTTGCCCACCCCCAGACTGCTGGCTCTTGGGGGCTTGGAGGGAGTTCTGATGCTGTGCCAGTACTATGCAGCAATAGACACAATACTGGAGTGATACCTGTTCCAGCTACGAGTGCAGAGCACAGCACTGTGTGGGCTGCTGCAGGGAAAGGTGACTCCATCCCAGACAGACCCAGCACAGGAGGCCACAGCGGGCGCTACCTGCCAGCCACGGCAGCAACTCATCCAGTCCAAGCAGAAAGGATCTGTGCTTCTGCTGGTACATCTCAGTAGGTTAATATCAACTAACTGAATCCTTACTGTCACTGAATGAGACCTTACTGTGGGTGGAGAATAGCGCATTATTCCAAGGATGTGGCATTGTGGCAACCCGTAGCATTGACTTGGTGCTGGCTCTGGAGAAGATGCAGGATCTACTGAATCTCTACCAATCTGAGTCACAACCCTCACTCCTCAGTGGTGTATTTTCAAGTTAATTGTGGGGCTTCGCTTTACTAAGCATGTGATAAATTAAAGGCATGAAGGGAAAAAACAGAATCTGGGTTTCAGTAGGAGAGTTAAAAGGTGAGCACTGAAGGAGAGCGCCTCACAGGCTTGGAGATATTAATAACTGCTTAGGGATTTGCACTTCTTAACTGTTAAATATATCTGATTAGACACAAAGAATGTTTTTAGTAGAACATGGCAGCTCCTGCTTTCCCTCAGAAGAAGCACCCAGCAAGCTCACAAGAACTGAGAATAACACATAGAATCACAGAATCATAGAATATCCCGAGTTGGAAGGGACCCATAAGGATCATCGAGTCCAACTCTTGGCACCACACAGGTCTACCCAAAAATTCAGACCATGTGACTAAGTGCACAGTCCAATCGCTTTTTAAATTCAGACAGGCTTGGTGCAGTGACTACGTCCCCGGGGAGCCTGTTCCAGTGTGCGACCACCTTCTCGGTGAAGAACCTCTTCCTGATGTCTAGCCTAAACCTCCCCTGCCTCAGCTTGACCCCATTCCCACGGGTCCTATCACTGGTCACTAAAGAGAATAGATTGGTGCCTGCCCCTTCACTCTCCCTCTTGAGGAAGCTGTAGACCACGATGAGGTCTCCCCTCAGCCTCCTCTTCTCCAAGCTGAACAGGCCCAGTGACCTCAGCCACTCCTCATACATCTTCCCCTCTAGGCCCTTCACCATCTTCGTCGCCCTCCTCTGGACACTCTCCAACAGTTTAATGTCCTTCTTGTACTGTGGTGCCCAGAACTGCACACAGTACTCGAGGTGAGGCCGCACCAGCGCAGAGTAGAGCGGGACACTCACTTCCCTCGACCGACTAGCGATGCCGTGCTTGATGCACCCCAGGATACGGTTGGCCCTCCTGGCTGCCAGGGCACACTGCTGGCTCATATTTAACTTGCTGTCAATCACAACCCCCAGATCCCTCTCTGCGGGGCTGCTCTCCAGCGTCTTGTCGACCAGTCTGTACGTATAGCCAGGGTTGCCCCGTCCCAGGTGCAGGACCCGGCACTTGCTTTTGTTAATCTTCATGTGGTTGGTGATTGCCCAGCTCTCCAATCTGTCCAGATCTCTCTGCAAGGCCTTTCCACCCTCATCCGAGTCCACAACTCTTCCAAGTTTGGTGTCATCAGCAAATTTGCTCAAAACACCTTCTAGTCCTACATCCAAATCATTTATAAAAACATTGAAGAGGACTGGCCCTAAAATGGAGCCTTGGGGGACCCCACTAGTGACTGTCCGCCAGCCAGATGTGGCCCCATTTACCACAACCCTTTGAGCCCTGCCCATCAGCCAATTGCTCACCCATCGCATGATGTTTTTTTTAGTTGTATGCTGGACATTTTGTCCAGTAGGATCCTATGGGAAACTGTCAAAAGCTTTACTGAAATCCAAAAAGATCACATCAGGTGCTTTCCCTTGATCAACTAGATGGGTGATCTTATCAGAAAAGGAAATCAAATTTGTTAAACAGGACCTACCCCTTGTGAACCCATGTTGGCTGGGACCAATGACTACACTGGTTTGCTTCAATAACTTCAAGGATAATCTTTTCCATAATTTTACCAGGCACTGATGTGAGACTGACAGGCCTGTAATTGCTAGGGTCTTCTTTCTTGCCCTTCTTGAAAATTGGCACATTTGCCAGCTTCCAGTCTACTGGGACCTCTCCAGATTCCCAAGACCGTTGAAAAATAATTGAGAGAGGTCCCACGATGACGTCAGCCAGCTCTTTAAGCACCCTGGGATGAATCCCATCCGGACCCATGGACTTGTATGGATCCAGGTGGAGCAGCAAATCCCGCACACGTTCAGGGTCGGTTGGGAGTTTGTCATTCCCACCGTCATGGTCCTCCAGCTCAGGGCACCCTGGGTCCCGAAGCCCATCATCAGTGTTGAAGACAGAGGTGAAGAAGGCATTAAACGTCTCTGCTTTGCCTGTGTCCTTGTCCTTGCCTGTGTCCTTGTCCTTGCCGAGGCGACCGGCTCCGGGGCAGACGCGTGCTGCAGCGGAGCGCGGGATCGGGACAGGCAGGGCTATTTTTCGGGCATCGAGCCTACGTGAGGGAGCCGCCAGGCACCGGCAGCCCTCGTGAGGGAGGCTGACAAGGCGTAGGCGGAGCCAGCAGCGTCAGCGACAGCTCCTCCCCCCGGCCGTTCAAAGGCAGCCCTTAGGGAGCGCGAGCGACCAGGAGCGCGGCGAGCAGGGCCGGCAAACAGGGAGTGACGCGGCAGTTAGCGAGGCAGTTAGCGCAGGCAGGGCGGGCAGGAAGGGCGGAGCGCTCACACCCGCCCATAGGGACAACTCCTCTAACGGCACTCTCCCATCAGCTGGGCTGCAATGGTCTCCACCAGGCACGGTGCTTTCTCTAGGAAGTCAGTACACACCCAGACCGACTGCCCGTCCAAACATGCGGCAGTTCAGGTCTCCGGATGCGGGGAGTGTCTGAGCCTCTTGCTGCCGTCGGCGGGAGGCAGAGAGACGGCTTGCGTGAGGTGCGAGCAGGTGGACGACCTGGTCCGCATGGTGGCGGAACTCAAGGAGGAGGTGCAGAGGTTGAGGGATATCAGGGAGTGCGAGCGGGAGATAGACTGGTGGAGCAACTCCCTGCAGGACCGGAGGGAGAGGGACTAGGGTGAGACGCCCCAAAGGGGGGTGGACCCCCTGCCCTGTCGCCATCGGGCAGAGGGAGGGGACCTGCGAGTTGAGGAGGAATGGAGACAGGTCCCCTCTCGACCTCGCAGGAGATGCCCTCCCCTTCCGGCGCCGCCTTCCCAGGTGCCCTTGAACAATAGGTTTGAGGCCCTGGAGCTTGAGAGACCGGTGGGTGAGGACGAGGTAGGAAGCCTACCCAGGAGGATGCCTGAGGTGAGGAAGTTGACTCCACGCCTCAGGACTGCCTCCACCAAGAAAGAAAGAAGGGTGATTGTTGTGGGCGACTCCCTCCTCAGGGGAACAGAGGGCCCTATTTGTCGGCCTGACCCCACACATAGGGAAGTCTGCTGCCTCCCTGGGGCCAGGGTCAGAGACATTACCAGGAAGCTTCCCAACCTGGTTCGCCCCTCTGACTATTACCCACTTTTGATAGTCCAGGCTGGCAGTGATGATGTTGAAAAGAGAAGCCTCAAGGCTATCAAACAGGACTATAGGGGGCTGGGACGATTGGTGGAGGGAGCGGGAGTGCAGGTGGTGTTTTCGTCTATCCCTACGGGGGAAGGGAGAGGCACGGAGAGGACACGGAAAGCTCACGTGGTTAATAGGTGGCTCAGAGGCTGGTGCCAGCACAGAAATTTTGGGTTTTTTCACCATGGGGAGCTTTACTCGGCGCCTGGCCTGATGGCCCCAGACGGGTCCCTATCTCCAAGGGGAAAACGGATCCTAGGCCAGGAGCTGGCGGGGCTCATTGAGAGAGCTTTAAACTAGGTAAGAAGGGGGACGGGGCTCAAACAAGGCTTGTTGGAGCTGTGCCAGGGGGAACAATGGCTAGGCTGGGGAAGAAGGCGATGGCCCAGCTGAAGTGCATCTACACTAACGCACGCAGCATGGGTAACAAACAGGAGGAGCTGGAAGCCATCGTGCAGCAGGAAGGCTATGACTTGGTTGCCATCACGGAAACGTGGTGGGACCGCTCCCACGACTGGAGTGCTGCAATGCCTGGCTATCGGCTCTTCAGGAGGGACAGGCAGCACAGAGGGGGTGGTGGCGTGGCTCTCTACATTAGAGAATCTTTTGATGTTGTGGAACTCCAGGCTGGGAATGATAAGGTTGAATCCCTGTGGGTTAGGATCCGCGGGAAGGCCGGCAAGGCTAGCATCCTGGTCGGGGTCTGTTATAGACCGCCGAACCAGGATGAGGAGACGGATGAGGAGTTTTATAGGCAACTGACAGAAGTTGCAAAATCGTCGACGCTTGTCCTCGTGGGGGACTTCAACTTCCCGGACATATCCTGGAAACACAACACGGCACAGAGAAAGCAGTCTAGGAGGTTTCTGGAGAGCGTGGGAGATAGCTTCCTGACGCAGCTGGTCAGTGAACCTACCAGGGGTGGTGCCCCGCTAGACCTTCTGTTCACAAACAGAGAAGGACTGGTGGGAGATGTGGTGGTCGGGAGCTGTCTTGGGCAGAGTGACCACGAAATGGTAGAGTTCTCTATTCTTGGCGAGGCCAGGAAGGGGACCAGTAAAACTGCTGTATTGGACTTCCAGAGGGCTGACTTTGAGCTGCTCAGGACGCTGGTTGGCCGAGTCCCTTGGGAGGCGGTTCTGAAGGGAAGAGGAGTCCAGGAAGGCTGGGCGCTCCTCAAGAAGGAAATCTTAACGGCACAGGAGCGGTCCGTCCCCACGTGCCCAAAGACGAGCCAGCGTGGAAGAAGACCGGCCTGGCTCAACAGAGAGTTGCGGCTTGTGCTTAGCAGAAAAAAGAGGGTTTATAATCTTTGGAAAAAAGGGCGGGCCACTGAGGAGGACTACAAGGATGTAGCGAGGCTGTGCAGGGAGAAAATTAGAAAGGCCAAAGCTCATCTGGAGCTCAACCTGGCTACTGCCGTTAAAGACAACAAAAAATCCTTTTACAAATATATCAACGCGAAACGGAGGACTAAGGAGAATCTCCATCCTTTACTGGATGCAAGGGGAAACCTAGTTATTAAGGATGAGGAAAAGGCTGAGGTGCTTAATGCCTTCTTTGCCTCAGTCTTTAGCAGCAAGACCAGTTGTTCTCTGGATACCCAGTACCCTGAGCTGGTGGAAGGGGATGGGGAGCAGGATGTGGCCTTCGCTATTCATGAGGAAATGGTTGGCGACCTGCTACGGAGCTTGGATGTGCGCAAGTCGATGGGGCCGGATGGGATGCACCCGAGGGTACTGAAAGAACTGGCGGAGGAGCTGGCCGAGCCGCTTTCCATCATTTATCGGCAGTCCTGGCTATCGGGGGAGGTCCCAGTTGACTGGCGGCTAGCCAATGTGACGCCCATCTATAAGAAGGGCCGGAGGGCAGACCCGGGGAACTATAGGCCTGTTAGTTTGACCTCAGTGCCAGGAAAGCTCATGGAGCAGATTATCTTGAGGGTCATCACGCGGCACTTGCAGGGCAAGCAGGCGATCAGGCCCAGTCAGCATGGGTTTATGAAAGGCAGGTCCTGCTTGAGGAACCTGATCTCCTTCTATGACAAAGTGACACGCTTGGTGGATGAGGGAAAGGCTGTGGATGTGGTTTACCTTGACCTCAGTAAGGCTTTTGACACCGTTCCCCACAACATTCTCCTCAAGAAACTGGATGCTCGGGGCTTGGACTGGCGTACGCTTCGCTGGGTTAGAAACTGGCTGGATAGCCGGGCCCAGAGAGTTGTGGTGAATGGAGTCAAATCTGGTTGGAGGCTGGTCACTAGTGGTGTCCCCCAGGGCTCGGTACTGGGGCCGGTCCTCTTTAATATCTTTATCGATGATCTGGATGAGGGTGTCCAGTGCACCCTCAGTAAGTTTGCAGATGACACCAAGTTAGGTGCGTGTGTCGATCTGCTCGAGGGCAGGAAGGCTCTGCAGGAGGATCTGGATAGGCTGGAGCGATGGGCTGAGGTCAACTGTATGAAGTTCAACAAGGCCAAGTGCCGGGTCCTGCACCTGGGGCGCAACAACCCCAAGCAGAGCTACAGGCTGGGAGATGAGTGGTTGGAAAGCTGCCTGGCCGAGAAGGACCTGGGAGTATTGGTTGATAGTCGGCTGAATATGAGCCAGCAGTGTGCTCAGGTGGCCAAGAAGGCCAACAGCATCCTGGCCTGTATAAGAAGCAGTGTGGCCAGCAGGTCTAGGGAAGTGATTGTCCCCCTGTACTCGGCTCTGGTGAGGCCGCACCTTGAGTACTGTGTTCAGTTTTGGGCCCCTCGCTACAGGAAGGACATGGACGTGCTCGAGCGAGTCCAGAGAAGGGCGACCAAGCTGGTGAGGGGTCTGGAGAACGTCTTACGAGGAGCGGCTGAGGGAGCTGGGCTTGTTCAGCCTGGAGAAGAGGAGGCTCAGGGTTGACCTTATCGCTCTCTACAGTTACCTTAAAGGAGGCTGTAGTGAGGTGGGGGTTGGTCTGTTCTCCCACGTGCCTGGTGACAGGACGAGGGGGAATGGGCGAAAGTTGCGACAGGGGAGTTTTAGGTTGGATGTTAGGAAGTACTTCTTTACCGAAAGGGTTATTAAGCATTGGAACGGGCTGCCCAGGGAGGTGGTGGAGTCACCATCCCTGGAGGTCTTTAAAAGACGTTTAGATGTAGAGCTTAGCGATATGGTTTAGTGGAGTACTTAGTGTTAGGTCGGAGGTTGGACTCGATGATCTTGAGGTCTCTTCCAACCTAGAAATCTGTGTCTGTGTCTGTGTCTGTGAGGTGACCTTCCCCGTCAAGTAGAGGACCTATGTTTTCTTTGTCCTCCTTTTTCTGTTCACATATCTAAAAAAACCCTTTTTATTGTCTCCCACAGACTTGGCCAGCTTCAACTCTAATTGGGCTTTGGCCACATGAATTTTCTCCCTACAAACACGAACAGCGTCCCTGTATTCCTTCCATGTTGCCTGACCCTCCTTCCAGCAGCCATACATTTTCTTTTTTTGCCTGAGCTCGAGTAGAAGATCCCTGGTCAGCCAGGCTGGCCTTCTGCCCCGCCTGCTTGACTTCCGATATTTTGGAATTGCCTGATCCTCACAGAATCACAGAATCACAGAATCACAGAATCGTCTAGGTTGGAAGAGACCTCCAAGATCACCTAGTCCAACCTCTGACCTAACCCTAACAAGTCCTCCACTAAAACATATCACTAAGTTCAACATCTAAACGTCTCTTAAAGACCTCCATGGATGGTGACTCAACCACTTCCCTGAGCAGCCTATTCCAATGCCTAACAACCCTTTCAGTAAAGAAGTTTTTCCTAATATCCAACCTAAACCTCCCCTGGCGCAACTTTAGCCCATTCCCCCTCATCCTGTCACCAGGCACGTGGGAGAATAGACCAACCCCTACCTTGTTACAGCCTCCTTTAAGGTACCTATGGAGAGCGATAAGGTCGCCCCTGACCCTCCTCTTCTCCAGGCTGAACAATCCCAGCTCCCTCAGCCGCTCCTCATAAGACTTGTTCTCCAGACCCCTCACCAGCTCGTGCTTTTAGGAGGCAGTGCTTAAAGATTGACCAGCACTGATGGACGCCAATGCCTTCAAAAGCAGTTTCCCAGGGGACCTTGCTGACTAATTCCTTGAGCAGCCTGAAGTCTGCTTTCCCCATATCCAGGGCTGAAGTGTTGGTGGTAGTTTTCCTTCTGTCGCCATAAATTTTAAACTCAACCACTTCATGGTCACTATGACCAAGACGGCCACCAATTGCCACGTCTCCCACAGGACCCTCTCTGTTCTCCAGCAACAGATCTAGGAGGACACCTTTCATAGTTGGCTCCCTTAGCACCTGCACCAAGAAGTTATCATCGAGATGATTTAGGAACCTCCTGGACCTGCTCGTTTCGGCCGTGTGGTGATCCCAGTTGACGTCTGGCAAGTTGAAATCCCCCATAAGGACAAGGGGAGTTGATCTCAAGGCATCTTTTAGTTCCTCAAAGAATAATTCATTGGCGTTGTCATCCTGGCTGGGTGGTCTGTAATAGACTCCCACACAGACATCCCCTTTATTTGTTCGTCCCTTAATCCTTACCCAGAGGCTCTCAACTTTGCCATCGCCAACTTCAAGTTCCACACAGTCCAGCCCCTGCTTCATGTACATCCCCACCCCCCCACCTCGCCTACCTTGCCTGTCCCTCCTGAAGAGCCTGTAACCATCCATTGCGACACACCAGCCACAGGACTCATCCCACCAGGTTTTGCTTATGCCGATGATGTCGTAGCTGTGGGACTGGGCCAAGACTTCTAGCTCATCCATTTTATTCCTCATACTGTGCGTGTTTGTGTAGAAGCACTTCAAATGTGCCTCCCTACACGCAGCACCTCGTGGAGCAGACCGAAGGACCTCACTACCACACAGTCCCTCTGATTCTAGCGCACCATCCCTTAGTTCATCACCGGCGTGCTTGGTTTTATCCCTTTCCCCCTTCGACTCGAATTTAAAGCCCTGTCTATCAGCCCCGCCAACCCCTGAGCAAAAATCCTTATCCCCCTCTGAGAGAGGCGCATCCCATCTGGTGCCAGCAGACCCGGTGTCACGTAGACCTTCCCATGATCGAAAAACCCAAAGTTCTGCCGGTTGCACCAGTCCCGAAGTCACGTGTTAATGTGACGAGTCTGTTTGTCAGCATGGGTCCCCCCTATTGGAAGGACAGAGGCAAACACAACCTGTTCCCCTGAACCTTTAACTAGTCACCCTAAAGCCCTGAAGTCCCTTTTGATCGCTCTCAGATTTCTCCTTGCTACCTTGTCATTACCAACCTGAAAGACCAGTAGTAGGTAGTAGTCGGTGGGCCATACCAGGCGAGTGACTTTCTTAGCAATGTCTCTCACCCGAGCCCCAGGGAGGCAACAGACTTCCCTGTGGGTTGGGTTGGGTCTGGTCGGCATATTGGGCCCTCTGTCCCTTTCAGCTTTGAGGATATGATTTGATACCGTTCATTTTATGTTTCAACATTTAACCAGTTAGGCTGCAAAAAATGACATCTTAATTTAAAGCCAATAACAGTAAAACAGTAAAGGTAAGAGGGAGGAGGGATATTTGGTTACCAGCAAAAGATGAGGAAAATGGCCATGTGCTGCTTTAAAAAAAGCACTCATTGGATCAATAATCATGGTAATAAAATGAGACTTTGTTCTTCTGTATCGCTTCCTCTCTGTAGATCTTGAGGACCTTGTGCATTATGAGTCAAGACTGGTATATGTTCTGCATGTTTCTACTTCTTTTTTTTTTAATGTGGCTCTTAAATACATCACCTCTGTGTGTATGTGTATGTATATACTATTGTACTGCTGCTTTCTATTCAGTAGTAGGTTTGCTGGAGCTTTTCTCTTAAATGCCTCATTACTCCTGATCATGCACAAGGACTAAGACAGTATGTGCTCATGGGGGGCTGACACTTTTGTCAGAAGTCCTTTCTCCAAGGGATATATTGCATTCTTGCCTAGACAGTGGATATGCAGAGGTTGGTTTGCCATCAGATAGTCTGAAATCAACTGGTTCTTCCCTTGTGTCTTTCCACTGTGTGTTTTACTATATTTCCTTGGAGGTGGAAAGGTGTAAATGTGTCTATGCAGACTCGGTCACAGCTGGCCCAGGTCCCTTTCTGAGAATATATATTAATAATTACTACTGATCAAGAACTTCATGTTTATGTCATTGCTTGCATCCTGCTGTTTCAGTGTTCACACATGTAACTTCAGTTAAGCTTGATGTTATTTATGAGAAAGCATCAAGCTGAACATTCACTGCTGGGGTTGTCTTCAGGGCATCTGGGTGTGAGGTTTGTAGACAGAAGAGTATTTTAGGATCATCGTAGTGACCTGCTGCAAAGCACAACCAAACCACTCACCCAACTACTCTAGCACAGGAGTGGTTCTTGGTTACTGTCTCCATGAACCCTCTTAGCTGGGTATTGAATGGGAGGAGACAGTCCAGAAAGGTCTAAAATTGCCAGGCTGTGGTGGAGTTACTGCTTCCTCTCATACATCTCCAAAGCTGCTTCCTATTGCACGTCCTTCTCTTTTGCCTCTACGCTTTGCCAAGAACAGCTGGCCTCCCAGCTTGTCCTTGTCTGTGAGGTGACCTTCCCCGTCAAGTATAGGACCTATGTTTTCTTTGGTCCTCTTTTTTCTGTTCACATAGTAAAAAAAAAAAAACTTTTTATTGTCTCCCACAGACTTGGCCAGCTTCAACTCTAATTGGGCTTTGGCCGCACAAATTTTCTCCCTACAAACACGAACAGCGTCCCTGTATTCCTTCCATGTTGCCTGACCCTCCTTCCAGCAGCCATATGGTTTCTTTTTCTGCCTAAGCTCCAGAAGAAGATCCCTGGTCAGCCAGGCCGGCCTTCTGCCCCACCTGCTTGACTTCCAATATTTTGGAATTGCCTGATCCTGTGCTTTTAGGAGGCAGTGCTTAAAGATTGACCAGCACTGATGGATGCCAACACCTTCAAAGGCAGTTTCCCAGGGGACCTTGCTGGCTAATCCCTTGAGCAGCCCGAAGTCTGCTCTCCCCATATCCAGGGCTGAAGTTTTGGTGGCAGTTTTCCTCCTGTCACCAAAAATTTTAAACTCAACCGCTTCATGGTCACTATGACCAAGACGGCCGCCAATTGCCATGTCCCCCACAAGACCCTCTCTGTTCTCCAGCAACAGATCTAGGAGGACACCTTTCCTAGTTGGCTCCCTTAGCGCCTGCACCAAGAAGTTATCATCGAGGTGCTTTAGGAACCTCCTGGACCTGCTCATGTCGGCCGTGTGGTAATCCCAGTTGATGTCTGGCAAGTTGAAATCCCCCATAAGGACAAGGGGAGTTGATCTCAAGGCATCTCTTAGTTCCGCAAAGAATAATTCATCGGTGTCATCATCCTGGCTGGGTGGTCTGTAATAGACTCCCACAGCGACATCCCCTTTATTTGTTCGTCCCTTAATCCTTACCCAGAGGCTCTCAGCTTTGCCATCACCAACTTCAAGTTCCAGTCAACAGCAGGGTTGCTGTGGCTACACACACAGGAATGTCCACAAGATAATGTGCTCATTTGTTTGGGTGAATATTACTGTATTAATAACAACTGGACAAAGATGTCAAGGGAAGTCCTGGCAGTAATCTGAGCATCCTATTCTGACCAGCATGCAACTAGACCCTGGAAAGACAGAAGCTACATAAACTTATATCACCAGCTACTGCCACTTCAACTCTTGTAATTCTATTATACCATGTTTTTCTTAAAAGTGGAAACTGCTTGAGTCAAGTGATGAATGCATGTCAATTATCTTTAAAAAACAAAGAGTTACTTGCGATGGCGATGAGAGAAAATACTTCCTGCATCTTGACAATAATACATGAAATAACAGGTTGAATCCAATGGAAACTGACTTCTTATTTGTAAATATTAAAAAGAATTGAGTTATTCACCAAATTGCTGGTGCCTGAGACATGATGTTAGAGTGTTTGGCATATAAGTCTTCAGGCAAAGAGATGGGCTTCCCTCTCCTGGCCTATTTTCAGGGTATGATTCACAGATGAAGCCTCAGTGAAATGTTTTACTGACAGCCCCTATAGCCTGCTATAGGAGGGGAACAGCTTGACTGAGCCTGAGGTCTAGACCTTCTTCCCTGGGGTGGGCTCAGGGTATCATCATGCTGGCAAAGGCCAGGAAGGAAAATCCTGCTTTGCTGTAGTTAGTCATGGAGGGACAGGGGTAGGAGTTTTACCCTTCACTCAGGAGGAGGCAGAGGTGTTGGGGACAAATTACTGTTAACACTAGTGGGGTAAGGAGATACAGTTGATTGCTCTCATAAACAAGCACGATATAAGCCTCTTACCAAAAATCAGCCTACAAGGGTCAGAAAGTGGAAAAACTGTCCACATGAGGGACCAGATCTTGCTCTAGATGAAATGGTAGCTTTGCTGTTTCAGCTACATGGGCCTATACAAAAGGTACATATGGACTGATTTTCAAGCTTAGCATCTCAAAAAAAAAAAAAGGACTTACACAGATTTTGGGTGATACATAGGCTAGTCCTCTCCAATGTGACAGTTGCCCCCCCCTTGAACTAAAATGTAGTTAAAATCTTTTAGGTGAACACCTGACATCTTTCCCCCAGAGACTTCCCAGGGACCTTCTCCTCCATCCCAGTGCTGTGGTTTAACCCTGCCAGAAGCTAAGCACCACACAGCCATTCACTCACCCTTTATTAGGACAGAAAAGAAAGGAAAATAATAATAATAATGGTAATAGTACTACTAATAATAATGTGTACAAAACAAGTGATGCACAATGCAATTGCTCACCACCCGCTGACTGATGCCCAGCCTATCCCCGAGCAGTTGGTCCCCCCACCCCAGCCAGCCCCCCCCCCCCCATTAATTGTTCAGCATGACGTCAGATGGTATGGAATACCCCTTTGGCCAGTTTGGGTCAGCTGTATTGGGTCTGTCCCCTCCCAGCTCCCGCTGCATCCCTAGCCTGCCCGCTGGCAGGACAGAGCGAGAAGCTGAAAAGTCCTTGGCTTGGTGTAAGCACTGCTCTGCAACAATTAAAACATCAGTGTGATATCAACATTATTCTCATCCTAAATCCCAAACACAGCACCATACCAGCTACTAGGAGGACAATTAACTCTATCCTAGCCGAAACCAGGGCACCCAGATTTCAGTTTTCCACTAAAGTCCCACTCCAGGTCTGACCTAGTCTGTACTCAGCTCCGAGGGGAGCAATTACAGAAGCTTTCAGTTCATTTCCCACACGGTGCTGATTTTCACATCCCTGTGCTCTTTTTCCCTATAGGAAATGAGGTAGAGAAGGGAGACTGTGACCAGCCTTACATGCTGCTAGGGATCATCCAGCTTCCTCTCTACAGAAGAGCTGCTTTCCTCTCAGAACAGCTTTCTCACTCCATATCACTGATTCCTGCAATCACTGACTGCTTGTGTTGAATGGATATTTTGCCAAATTTCTGACACTGGATCTCTGCTCGAGACTCAGCTTTTGATGGGCGGATGTCACTGTAATTGAGTGCTGGAATCCTACAGCACTTTTTCCCTGGAAGGATCCCATCTCATCCCTGCAGCTAAAGTGACACAAATTGTACAGTTTATTTATTCTTAAAGCCGAAATTTCAGAGGGGAAGAATGATGAAACTATTAGAAGAAAGATCTTCTTTCCCCCAAATAATTTAGGTTACAGAAAGTGAAATGTAAATATACAAATAAGTACATATATATTTAGGCTTAGAAGCCTTCACATCCTGAACAATCACCACAAAAATTATGCAATACTTTATGTACTAGAACTCCACTGACCATGACAAGTGGGAGGAAAAAACAAGTTATGTCTGAACATTAATATCCATGTTTCTAACTCAAAGCTTATTTTTCCTGCTTGGAGCGATATTTGTCATCTACATGAAACATTGATCTTTGAGCATTTTCCCTTTAGTGGTCCTTCCATAACTTTTTCTTTTCTTTCTTGAACTATGTTTCCCAAGTTCCCAAACAAGATGACATCAGTTCAGAAACAGGAGGCCTAAGCCCTTGCTACTTTTGGAGAGCAAAGTGTTTTAGCACAGAAGTTGGAGAGGGAAGAAGACAAAAAGCCACAACTGAAAGTCCAGGGATCCTGTGGTTATGACTTGTCTGCCTACTAAAAAACACTGTTCCTCATTTTCTGGTGTGTTCCTTGAAAGCATATCTGCCTGTGTTGTTGGGTCTCGACAGTCCAAGTTTAGGTCAGATATATTAGAACTGGAAAAGCCATATTAGCTCAGCTAGCCCAAGCTTCCAGCTGTCCCAGAATAGGCCAATCCATTCAGCTTTAAACAACAGGGCTTCCCCAACTTCCCTGGGGGACACTATTTCCAAGTCTGATAGGCTTTCCTTGTATGAGCCTCGCCCGATGCTAGATTAATTTAGTTTTGGTTACTGAAGGGGAGGGCTTAAAAACCATCGTCTGATGTGGGAAGGACAGTGCTGCGGGTGCTCAGTTTGACAGAAGAGATTTTTCTCAAGCTGCCAAGCATCTGCAGAAGATGGCTTTTAAAGGATCGTCAACCGGGCAAGTAAGATACTAGGCACTTTTCAGAGGTTATATGTATAAATGGGCATACACATGTACATATATATGTACATCTGATATATAAATTATTGGTTTTTAAAAGCTAGTATTGGGGCAGAACTTATGCTGAACTGCTTGTCATGTTTTTGAGGGGCCATCTCCCCCATCCTTCTGCCACAGGTTTGCCACTGCTTACAGGAGCAGATGAACCAGTCCCTGAAGTAGGACTGAACATGACACTTTGCTGCAAATAAATAAGTTACATAGCCTCTTGTATGTTCTTTAATGTCATGCAGTAAGACTTAGCTGTGAGAAGAGCTCTCCACAGCTATGATGAGCACCCTTCCAGGCTGTACATACGTGATGACCTAGATTATCCAACTATTGCCTGTGTATGAAAATAATAGCTTTAATTATAATGGCACAAAACTGTCTCCTCAAGCTGTGCGGCGCTTGCTGCAGTGAAAGCAGACGTGCTTCTGCGATTGGGAAGATGCTGGAGGACGCGGGAGGAGCAGGCTGGCTCTGGCACTGCCCCATTCAGAGCAACAGCCTTTTAGGAAAGTGTGCTGAAAACAGTTTAGCAACATTGCTGTGTAGCCCACATTACCACTGCTGTTTGTCTTCCTCTGCAGGCACTTGATGCTGTTATTCCCTTGTCCTGGCTCCAGCACGCATTACTCACTGACCTCTTTTCAGTCTCTGCGGCTCTCTTCATCAACGCGAGCTCCATTGGCTTTAAGAAAACTGTCCCCAGTTCCCCCTTCTGGCCTTGACAAAGAAACTGGCAGTAGCTCAGCTCTGTTTTTTACCTGACCTTGATCCAATGTGCTACCTTCCCTCCAGAAATTTGCCCCTTGCTACTTGCCTATTAAGTGGCTAATTTATGTTGGGGGCATAATAATAATAAAAAAAAAAAAAAAGAAAAAAAATCTCAGCTACTGCCTCCAAACAAATGATATCTTCTTCTGATAGAGACAGGAATAGATGAAATGGTTTGGATATAAATATTAAGTCAGTAGGGTTTTAAATAAAGACATCAGGGCTACATGTAGGCTGAGAAGGAAGGGAGATTAGGGAGACAATACGTGCAGAGCATCCTGACATATTTCATGGGGCTGAGGGCCGGAGCCCATAATTCATCCAGTGCAGTGTGGCAAACGGACCCGCCAGCTGACCTGGTCGAGAAGCATTTGCCAAAGGCAGCGCGCGTTGGAGCTGCCACCTTGGCACCGCACTGATAGCACCTGCCCAGCAGGAGCCCTAAGGAAATCCCGTGGGGTGGGCACGGCAGCCGCACCCTGCTCGGACAGAGTGGTGGCTTCTTCTCTGGGAAACACATTGGGAAAAGAACACTCCTGATGGAGACTTTGGTAAGACCTGGCTCTGAACCTCAGTGCTGCTGTTTGGGCACAATTTTCTTACTGGTCTTTTTTTCCATCCCTTTTTCGCACGTCTGTGAAAGTTTGTGTGATTTTGAAACAGCTCAAGTAAATCTGCGTGAGCTACACGGGACAGACAGGAGGGAAACATTGTCCTTGGCCCTTGTACAACAGAGAGAAAAATAGGCTGTAGGGAGCAACGTAGACACTTGTGTTCCCTTTCATACATTAGGGATTGACTGAAGGTGAAGTGAAAAGATGGGGGGGGGGCAGATTCTCCAAGCAAGCAGGATCTGAGCTCTTGGAGTTGTGCAGCACTGCAGTTTGCTCCTGCCTTGTAGTAAATGTGGATATAACTCCATTAAGCTGACAATAATGTGACACTGCCTGTGGCTGTAATATTATTGCAACTTACATACATCAAAATGGACTGCTACAGTGGCTGCAAACAGACAACATGATAGATGTGGCTGTGAGGACAGGTGGATAAATGGGCAGGGAGACAGAGCGACAAATAATATCCTCTAATTTCTAACGAGAAATGAAAACCTTCAGTGGTGGCTTTGCACTCTCTCGTTGAGCTCTCCTCCCAAAGTCCATCCAAAGAAAGTCATCAGGTTTCTCATTCCCCACCACCAAGGTTTCTCATTCCCCACCACCAGGTTTCTCATTCCCCACCACCAAATCTTCAATGATGGGAGCTTAGACAGTTGGCAATGTTATTCTCTGGAAACTATAAAATGATGAACTGTTTTTTCTCAGCTTTCTGCTGATTTCTGCTGACCAGAGACCTACAAAGAAACAGGCAAGAGCCAGAAGAAAGCCTGAGGCTGCTGCAGATGGCCAGGTCCCTCAGGATCGTCCAGAGACTCCAAATCAGACCAATAAACAGGCTGTGGCACTCAGAAAAGTTCACAGCATCTCCATGTCCTGAGCCACGCGGGTCTTAATACCAAGCCTCGCTGTACTGGGTCTGGCTGGGGTGTTAACTCCCTGATCCCCATCCATGAGTTGGTTCATCGGCTGGAGAGTCAAGGAGTGATCAGCAAGACTCGCTCACCCTTTAATAGTCCTATATGGCCAGTGCGAAAGTCTAATGGTGAGTGGAGGCTAACAGTGGACTATTGCAGCCTGAACGGTCACGCCACTGCTGAGTGCTGCAGTGCCAGACATGCTAAAACTTCAGTATGAACTAGAGTCAAAGGCAGCCAAGTGGTATGCCACAATTGATATTGCTAATGCATTTTTCTCCATCCCTCTAGCAGCAGAGTGCAGGCCACAGTTTGCTTTCACGTGGAGGGGAGTCCAATATACTTGGAATCGGCTGCCCCAGGGGTGGAAACATAGCCCTACCATTTGCCATGGACTGATCCAGATGACACTGGAACAAGGGGGAGCTCCTGAACACCTGCAGTACATTGATGACATCCTCGTGTGGGGCAACACAGCAGCAGAAGTTTTTGAGAAAGGGAAGAAGGTAATCCAAATTCTCCTGAAAGCTGGTTTTGCAATTAAACAGAGTAATGTCAAGGGACCTGCACAGGAAATCCAGTTCTTGGGGGTAAAATGGCAGGATGGATGTCGCCATATTCCGATGGATGTGATCAACAAACTAACGGCAATGTGTCTGCCAACTAGCAAAATAGAAACGCAAGCTTTCCTAGGCCTTGTGGGATTCTGGAGAATGCGTGTTCCAGGCTATAGTCAGCTTGTGAGTCCTCTATATCGAGTGACTCGAAAGAGAAACTATTTCGAGTTGGGCCCCGAGCAACAACAGGCCTTTGAACAAATCAAAGAAGAAATAGCTCATGCAGTAGCCCTTGGGACTGTCTGTACCGGACCAGCTGTGCAAAACATACTTTGCACTGCAGCTGAGGAGCATGGCTTCACCTGGAGCCTCTGGCAGAAGACCCCAGGAGAAACTCGAGGTCAACCTCTGGGTTTCTGGAGCCGGGGCTATCGAGGATCAGAAGCCAATTACACCCCAACTGAAAAAGAGATACGGCATATGAGGGTGATCGAGCTGCTTCAGAAGTTGTGGGTACAGAAGCACAGCTCCTCTTGGCCCCACGGCTACCTGTGTTACACTGGATGTTCAAAGGGAAAATCCCCACTACACACCATGCGACTGATGCTACGTGGACTAAGTGGATAGCGTTAATTACACAGCGGGCTCGAATGGGAAAACCTAATCGCCCAGGAATCCTGGAAGAGCTCATGGACTGGCCAGAGGGCAGGGATTTCGTTGTGCCGACAGAAGAGGTAACCCGTGCTGAAGAGGCACCACCATGTAATGAGTTGCCAGAAGACAGAAAGCAGTATATGTTGTTCACTGACGGATCCTGCCGTGTGGTAGGGAGCCATCGGAAATGGAAAGCTGCTGTGTGGAGTCCCACACGACGAGTCGTAGTGGCCATGGAAGGGGAAGGCGAGTCGAGTCAGTATGCAGAAGTGAAAGCCATACAACTGGCCCTAGAGATTGCCGAAAGAGAAAAATGGCCAGTACTGTATCTCTACACCGACTCATGGATGGTGGCAAATGCTCTGTGGGGGTGTCCTGGTTTCAGTTAGGATAGAGTTAATTTTCTCTTAGTAGCTGGTAGGGTGCTATGTTTTGGATTAGGATGAGAAGAATGTTGATATCACACTGATGTTTTAATTGTTGCAGAGCAGTGCTTACACCAAGCCAAGGACTTTTCAGCTTCTCGCTCTGTCCTGCCAGCGGGCAGGCTAGGGGTGCAGCAGGAGCTGGGAGGGGACAGACCCAGGACAGCTGACCCAAACTGGCCAAAGGGGTATTCCACACCATCTGACGTCATGCTAAACAATATATAGGGGTGGCTAGCCGGGGTGGGGGGGCCGGCTGCTCGGGGATAGGCTGGGCATCGGTCAGCGGGTGGTGAGCAATTGCATTGTGCATCACTTGTTTTGTACACATTATTATTAGTAGTACTACTACCATTATTATTATTATTATTATTATTGTAATTATTATTTTCCTGTCTTAATAAACTGTCTTTATCTCAACTCACAGGCTTCACTTTCCAGTTTCTCTCTCCCATCCCAGAGAGGGAGGGGGGAGGGTGAGCAAATGGCTATGTGGTGTTTAGCTGCCGACCAGGTTAAACCACAACAGTCCTTTGACTTCATCTGGATCTGTGGATATTTGTCCGTTGTCTAGGTCCTCATAAATCACCTCCCGTATGGCTAATTCCCTCAGGTACTGGATTCCCTTCTCCTTAGTGGTCCATTTGCCTGGTAGACGTACAAGTTCTTCCTTGAAGGGATACCTTTCCTTCACAGCTAACAGGAGACGCCTCCAGAGGCTGTAAGGTGGTGCTCCATCTCCAATTGCTTTGTCAATGCCTGCGTCTCTAGCAAGGGATCCCAGCCGCCTGGCTTCCCTGCCCTCTAATTCCAGACTATTGGCTCCGGTGTCCCAGCACCGGAGCAGCCAGGTGACAAGCTGCTCACCTATGCAGCGACCAAAATCTTTTCGCACATCTCGTAGCTCACGCTGGTATAGGGTTCGGGTAATTACTGTTGATTTTTCGACATCCTCATCTTCATTCTCCTGCACCTCTGATGGCCCAGCCTCATCTTCTCTATACCTAGACCTAGCAGAAGACTCTCTGCGTTCTAAACGACCTGAATCTCTATACCATTTTTTCACCTTGTCTACAGGGGCAACTTGCACTGCTACAGCTCGTTTCTCTGACCCAGACATAGGGCCTGCCACAGGGGTTGGAATACATGCTGGGCCCATCAAAGGGGTTGGAGCGGCTGCAGGAGCTGGAACGGCTGCAGGAGCTGGAGCGGCTGCAGGGGCTGGAGCGGCTGCAGGAGCTGGAGCGGCTGCGGGACCTGGAGTGGCTGCAGGGGCTGGAGCGGCTGCAGGGGCTGGAGAGGCTGCAGGGTACCTCGTAGGAGTTGGAATGGCCGTTTGGCCTGTCACAGGACTTGGAGTGGCCGCAGGGTCTGTCACTAGGTTGATAGTGGCATCGATTGCAGCTCGATAGGCATAGGCCAGACCCCAGCACGCTACAGTGACTTGTGTCTCTTTGGAACTGCCAGAGTCATGACACCCTTTTTTCAAGCATTCTACCAGGTTTTTAGGATTTTGCAGTTGTTCAGGGGTGAATTTCCAAAGCACTGGAGGTGCCCACTGCTCTAGAAACCCGCCCATATCCTCCCATACTCCCTGCCACTCGCAACTATCCCGCCTCAGGACAGCTCTCTGGATGAGATTCCTAAGTAGTTGTTTAACCTTCAACAAAACCTGAAGCGCATTCAGGAGACATAACAACAAGAACATGCTGGTCTGAGTATCCCAAGGATATTCAACATCTTGGAGAACTATCGTAACTAGCTCGGAGGATAAGAGGGTGGTGAAGGAGAAAGGGAGAGTGAACAAGTAGGAAAAAATATCTTCCCCTGTCCCCTCCACACATTGGCTCCCTGATGAAAAAAGGCAATAGGTGTAATTGTTAATAGTTTCCGAGATATGGTTTCCAAACTATAGAGTTGACAACAGTGCTGAATACAAATACCAGGTTAGTCTCATGACCAGAAATTTCATCATATCATAAGCCAGTGTTACACCACACAGTACCATAACAATCTTAAACCAGGGCCCGGAAAGGATAAACAGCACGACAGGGAGCACATACAGAAAGTAACGTGCTATAAAACTCAATTTGGGAAGCAGGCACAGCAGACTTGAGATTAAGGCAATCAACATTGTGACTAGCAACTATTAAGCAGGTCGAATACTTATACCAATTTTAGTTTAACACAGTCTGGTCAGATCTGTCGTTATCTCAACCCTTCGAGCCCCACGCTGGGCGCCAAAAAGGACTGTTGTGGTTTAACCCGGCCGGCAGCTAAACACCACACAGCCGTTCGCTCACCCTTCCCCCTCCCTCTCTGGGATGGGGGAGAGAAATGGGAAAGTGAAGTCTGTGAGTTGAGATAAAGACAGTTTATTAAGACAGGAAAATAATAATAATAACAATAATAATAATAATAATGGCAATAGTACTACTACTAATAATGTGTACGAAATAAGTGATGCACAATGCAATTGCTCACCACCCGTTGACCGATGCCCAGCCTATCCCCGAGCAGCCGGCCCCCCCTCCACCCCGGCTAGCCACCCCTATATATTGTTCAGCATGACGTCAGATGGTATGGAATACCCCTTTGGCCAGTTTGGGTCAGCTGTCCTGGGTCTGTCCCCTCCCAGCTCCTGCTGCACCCCTAGCCTGCTCGCTAGCAGGACAGAGCGAGAAGCTGAAAAGTCCTTGGCTTGGTGTAAGCACTGCTCTGCAACAATTAAAACCTCAGCATGTTATCAGCACTCTTCTCATCCTAATCCAAAACATAGCACCCTACCAGCTAATAAGAGAAAATTAACTCTATCATAACTGAAACCAGGACAGGGGGTGGCTGCAGCAATGGAAACAGAGCAACTGGCAGCGCAGAGGTAAACCTATCTGGGCTGCTACCCTGTGGCAAGATATTGCTGCCCGGGTAGAAAACCTGGATGTAAAAGTACGTCATGTAGATGCCCACATGCCCAAGAGCCGCGCAACTGAAGAACATCAGAACAACGAAGAAGTGGATCGAGCTTCAAAAATTGAAGTGGCTCAGGTGGACCTGGACTGGGGACGTAAGGGTGAGCTGTAGCTCGATGGGCCCATGAAACATCAGGACATCTGGGGAGGGCTGCCACATACAGATGGGCTCGTGATCGAGGGGTGGACCTGACCATTGAGGCCATCACACAGGTTACCCGTGAGTGTGAGACCTGTGCTGCAATCAAGAGAGCCATGAGGGTAAAGTCTCCCTGGAATAGGGGGAGATGGCTTGGATTTTGATACGGTGAGGCCTGGCAAATTGACTATATCGGACCACTCCCACAAACCCGCCAAGGCAAACGGTACATACTCACCATGGTAGAAGCAACTACTGGGTGGCTGGAAACATACCCCGTAAACCATGCCACGGCCCGAAACACAATCTTGGGCCTAGAAAGGCAAGTGCTGTGGCGTCATGGTACACCAGAGAGAATTGAGTCTGACAATGGGAGTCATTTCCGAAACAATTTGGTCACCTCCTGGGCCAAGAGGCATGGCATTGAGTGGGTGTATCACATCCCTTATCACCCACAAGCCTCTGGGAAGGTTGAGAGGTACAATGGACTGTTAAAGACTATGTTACGAGCATTGGGTGCTGGGACATGGAAACAATGGGACATAAATCTACCAGAAGCCACTTGTCTAGTTAACAGTAGGGGGTCTGACAGCCGTCAGTTGAAGTTAAAATGCCAAAGACAGGCTTTGACTGCATAGAGTTCAAACCACACTGCCATGTTTCAAAGAGCTTTGAAGCAATAAGGACTGAAGCAACAGAAACATTTTGTTGCCCTATAGAGAAGGGGTGGGAGCAGAAAATGGCCAGTGATTATGACTTCGCAGTTGACTTGTAGTCAGAATTTTTAACATATCAGGAAACCTCCTGATTTCAGTGAAGTTCTATTGATTAAAGGAGCAACGAATATATCAAAAGTGCAAGCCACCAGTTCATTAAACAGAAGTTGGGTTCATCCAAGCCCTGGTTTCAAAGGTAAGCTGCTCTCTCTCTGCATAACAGCAAGCAAAGACTCCTTTTTATTGAGAGCCTAACACAACTTTATGACAGCACTAAACAGATACAACTGTGTTCTTATTTTATAGAAAAAAGGGTGCCTGCTGAAATAACCACATTACTAGGCAGCTACTGTATTTCCACAGAGCAGTAAACTCAAAGTTCAGATCAGCGCCACGCCAATAATGAGTCAATAGTAGTCATAGAAGAGCAGAGATAATCAGGAGAGCAGGTAGACAGATAACGGTAAACTTTTATGGCCCTCTTCATTCAAACATAGGGAAACTGTAATGATTACAGAGAATCACATTAACAGTTAAAGAAGAGAATGGAAATTCTCAAGCTGCTACAGGGGCTTTGCTGCTGCTCATCTGCTTCCCCGCTCCTGGAGCAAATTGCTCCGTCACCATACCTCAGCTTCCCTTCTGCAGCAGGATGCCCCAAGGACAAAGCTCCAATGATGCTTGGCCCCTCCTGTAAGGACTTCCCCTAGCAGAAATGCTGAGCAAGGGCCAGAGAAGCCACCAGCAGTGCTGAGGAGTGGGAGCTGGTGCTCCCAGAGAGGCTGCTGCCTCCGCCTTACCTGGTAGGGTGCAGAGAAAAGCACCTCCAAAGCTCGGTTCCCCCGTACCAACCAGCCACAACAAAACAGGGAGCACAAAGGTCCATCCAGACTCCAACCCATCCTCTGGCACCGTCACCCACTTCAAAGCCTCTTTAGCACCCATGTTGTCAGCACCCGTTCCCCCACAAATGCAGGGGAAGCATACTGCTGGTATCCCAGCATTTACCCACAAATAGGAACCTAAAGCTTAACCCATCCTCAGCATGGGGGTCCCACTCCTGCCACCTCCCAGGACGCTGCTCAGAGCATGCAGTGAGTTTTGTCCATGCCCTGCCTGCACTTACTGGTGGGTAGATGTAAGGGTAATGTTGGGTAATGCAAATTCCACCGAATGCACAGACTAAGGAGCACTCATCCCTTCCTCAAACACCTCCATCAGCCCGCACTCAGCTGGCTGGGTCTGGGTTTGGGGGTGGTTTGGGGTTCAAGCCTGCTGGCACAGCGCAGCCTCAGTGCATGCTGCACTTTAGGCTGGTCAGGGCTTGGTGCTGCAATTGCTCATCATTCGCACATGACTTTCAGCAGAAACACGAGACGAATAAATTTGACAGAATCCTCCATCCTCTCACCTGCACCACCTATTCAGGGGTGCTCACATCACACCCCTTCCTTGCGTTCGTGCCAGCTGCAAATTTACAGCACTTGGGGGAGGACAACACTGGCTCTGCTCCTCGCTTCCTCTTCCCTGTGCCTGTTGCAATGTGCAGCATTTACCTCATACACCCCGTATGCAGCAGAGAGCACAACAGGGCTTGGGATATGCTGCAGCAGCCTACAGGAATGTCTTTTTAATTTAAAAACGTTTGGCAGAGAATGAAGGTTGGATTCTCATCTCCGCCGCTGTAGCATAAAATGGGAGTAACTCCCTTGCAACCAGGGGGATGAGATGAAAACAAACCTGGGAGACAGGGGCTGCCTGCCTGATTGATTTATTGCATCAAAATTTAAGCTTTCAAAGCTTTTTTTCTTTTCCCTTCATTTTTGGTTTTATCTGCTTAAAGGGTAGTCACTCCAGACTAAAATAATCATAATAATCATAAAAGGAGTCAAGCTGCTTCTCCCCTAAATGAGTTCATTTTCTTGGATTCCTCTCTTATAATAGGAGGACTGAAAAAGGGCAGATAAAAGCTGGAGGCTGTGAACAGAGAGGGTAAAGCCACCCACACATTGTAATAACAACCAGTATTTTAAATCTGGCACTACCTTTGGAAACATTTACAGTCTTAAAACATGATTATAAAGATACGAGGATGGGGGAGTGGGGGGAAGAAAGACACACACACTGAAAAGAAAAATGAGTGAAACAACTGTTTAATTTCTTACTGTCATTAATACCAGAGTATTAAATAAAATCTCCCAGATGAATAAAATGACTCTGTTGAGACAAAAACAAAATTCCACTGGACTGGCCCTGGTTTTTGCAAATAGCAATGTGTATATGCAAAGGAATTCCTTGTCCCTGAAAATGTTTACAACTCAGAAATAACTGAAATCAGAAACCAGTCCTTTCCACAAAAAAGGGGCTTTTTTTTTTTTTTGCATTTGTTTTTTTCCTTCTCTTTCTCCTTCTCTCTCATCCTCTCTCCTTCTGAAAGTAAGGCGCGCTGCAACGTTAAACCATTCTGGCTCACATTGAGGGAAAGGGCAGAGTTGCCTTAGACATGTGCCAACTTTTTCCCCAACAAATTCAACACTAACAAACCTCTCTGTCTATGTCAACTGCAGAGAACAGGGGATGGCAATTCACTTCATTTTTATTATTTTGTGTTTGTCACACAATGACCTCAAAGCATTTTACAGATTTTAGTGAATCAAACCTCAAAGGGCCTCTGCAAGAGAGGAAAGTACCAGCATTCCCCATCTGCAGTTGTTGCAACCACTTCTTTACAGACCATAATTAGATAGAAGCAATTGTAAGGTATATGAAATAAAAATAAAAATCCAGTGACTCCTTGTTTGTTTTGTTTTCCGCAATACAAGGACTGTACAGTCCAAATTCCTGTTATTCTCCTTCCCCTTCCTTCTTGCATGCCATTGGCTTGGTTACCTCTCAGGAGTAAAAAAAGTACCTTGGTTCCCTGACTCTTTTGGTCTTCAGACTCTCATCAGGACGTGGCTAGAAGTGCTCATGAGTAACAAAACCAGTGATGACCTTCTGGTGTTTCTGCAGTGGATGTGAGAGCACGTCTACCAGGTAATGCCTACCCGGGTCCACATTCTGCTTTAAACACACAGAAGCAGGACAGCCTAACTCGTACATTTTGGGGTTTTGGGGTTGCTCAGAGACACACTGTTCATATGCTGGAATAAGGCAACATATTTTATTTTTCATTAAACTTACTTCCTTACCTCTTTAACTTCTTTTCAGGCATATATGTTTTCTATTGAAAGCTTTAATTTATGTATATTTTTTCACATTTTTAATTGGAAGACACTTTCTTTTCAGATAAAGAAACATAACTTTTGGCCTGCAGCAAGCCCTAGGAGATTTTGTGCAGAACCAGTTGTTCCATTTATTAAGCTGCTTAGATATATTCCTAAGAAAAAAACTGTCTGTTTTCAGATTTTTAGAGGCATGCTACAGAAAATAGAGTGCTATGTAACCAAATATTAATTTTTATGTACACTGAAGCTTCCAGTTTGCACAACTAGGAGAGGGGGAGCCTCTTCCAGACTTTTTCTTCTATGTAATTTCCTCAGGTGCTTGAAAGTGAATAGCAAAGATGGGCAAATGAAGATGTTTTGTTCTAGTTCTTCCTCAGAAACACCTCAAGTAACTAAAAAGGTAATATCAGCCGTATATCTTTCCTCTGCTCCTTGGAGGGAAGCAATAGAAGAAGGCAGGCAATCAAAGCCATTCTTGGAGATGCTTCCCATCACCTTGCTTCTCTGACATCCAGGAACCACCACAGGTTTTTACTGCAGATAGACTTTAACTGCCTCAAAAGGGAAGTCTCAAACCACCGATTGGTTCAGAGAAACAGCAGTATCTGTGCCCTGATCAGCCATCGAGCAGAACAAGGCAAAGGGATGTTGGCACCACTGGATGCAATGCCATGAAGAAGTATTTAATAAAGTCAACACTGTAGAAACAATCATTTATGGACTGAGTTGTCCAGGTATAAGACTATGTCTTCCATCTATGGCAGAAGACAACTTTCCTAATAGAATGGATCCCTGTCTGATGTACCAAGAACCTGCACGCCGTGCATGTTATGTGTGTTGGCCATTTTACTGATAGCACAAGAACAAATACTGCTTTGTGGACTGCCTTCATGAAGCTTTTTATTGTGTCTTGGAAAGTATCTCCATTTGGTGACTATTCTTCATATCTCAGGAAGAGGCATTTTTCGTATTTTCAGTAACTTTGGACTGCACACTTCTCCACAGTTTCATAATTTACATAGGACATCTTTTTGATCTGGGAAGACTGCAATGATGTTTTGTGATCTTTTTCACAGTAGTCCTTTAAACACTAGTTCAAATGATAATAGTCATTTGGTGAAATCAGTTTGTTTGGAAATGTAGAGGGGGATAAAATGGTTGTTATTTGGGATGTAATGGTGCTAATGATACCCAAAACAGCAGTGGAAAATGTGTGCTATTTTATGACACAGTCACCGGATAGACAGGAATGACCTTCAGATGTAATGACTGTATATTTGAGTACCTACATTTCCCCAGATGCTTGCTCCAAATAACAACAGACATTAAGACAGGGTCAGAATGGGCAGAATAGAAAAAGTAATGTATTTAGCATACAGTCTTGAGGCGTATGTGTGACATTTCAGCCATATCTGATAATGCCCAACGATACCCAGCTGAGGTCTCTGCATAGTCTCCTAGATCTGCAAAAATCCCTATCTAATGTCCCTTTAGGTAGCGTTTGCTGCTGAACAGCCTCTTACTGCCTCCAAAATGTGGTGCTAATTAATGTGAACCAAGTTACAATATGTGCTAAAGATTCCAGCGTTGTTACTTATTTAATGAGCTTCGTGGGATTTGAACATGAGGCTCAAAGTAGCAGGGGAAACCTCATAATTAGTTTCAATTAGAAGTTCCTACGCATTACAACTATTTGATAAACTGCAGAGGGAAAAAGAACTACTGAACAGATACAAATCACTAGCTTTGTTTCATTTGTTATTATACTTATTTTCTTCTTAATTAGTGCTGATTGGCTTATGATCCTAATTAATGCAAAGGAATTTGGAATGGTATACAGTGGTATGGCTTAGAAGATGCCAGAGTGTACAACTGCTAAATTATTGCTAATTGTTATTTATGCGAGGACGGGAAGACTAAGTAATGTGCTGCCTAATTAGCATTACAGATATGGTTTCCATTTCCAAATTAAACGAAGGCAAATGGGATAAAATCATTATGGTTACCAAAAAAAACCCTAATCCTTCTCTCTGAAAGTCAATAGTTGTGTTGCCAACAGATTTTTAAAAAGAAACAACCAAAACCCAGCCAAGAAATAAAAGACATTCAAGAAAAAGTAGATCCCTAATCCAAAGTGGACACTGTTAAAACCTTTTCAGCTGCCACTTGAACATGTTTAATGTTAAATCCATTACGGGGATATATTACTAGCAGCAAGCACTGTGCCAATCTTAATTAGGGAAGACTGTATTGATTTTAGTTACAACAGGTGTGCCCAGCCTATAGAATCGCTCTGCTCCAGTGGCTGCAAAGAGCTGGCATCTTCATTTACTCCTTTCAGAGCTACGTGGGAAAGTGTCCAACCCTGAAACACCAGAAAACTCAGGCAAAATTCCTGCATTTTATCCTGGCTCTGCCACTGACTTACTGGCTGGCCCTCCTAGTCACTTCACCTCTGCTTCGTCTTCCTCAGAGACAAAGCAAGAGCAATAAATCCATTGGCACTGATAAAGCACTTGTCAATATAGCAAATTTACACTCATTTCACAGGCGCTCTGCAAGAATCACTTAATTCCTTGAATACATAAAATGCTGTGTCAGTGTCACCATAATTATCTCCCTTTAGTTTTTAATCACTCAACATTGGAAACAAGATAAAAAGTCTTGACATTAAGGTTTATGGAAAACTTGTTATGTGAGAAAGGAAAAGCCCAAGGCATCGAAAGGAAGTTCCAAATTCTTTTTTTTTTCCCCTTACATCAGTTTTGATGCGTCTCAAACAATATGAAGTGTAGTGGTTGTTGCAGAACTTTTGTTTGCACTGTGATTTCATCAGAAATAGCCTTTTTATAGCTTTAATGCTTTTTTGTTTGTTTCTTTTTGTGCTGTCCTGTACCTCAGTGCCAAGGGAATGGCCACGATGACCTAATAGGTCTTTTCTATCTCTAATTTCCATGATTTGATGAAAATCTATTTTCTGCACACTTCTCAGCCCCATATACAAACATTATTCTTGGCCACTAGTCTATGTTTAAGGATGTCATTCACTTCTTGGGGTTTCTAAAGACTGCATTTCTTTATTTAAATATACATGCACATATTTGGTCTATAGTATCACCATGTCAAAATTTTTTTTTGAATGTTAATTTCAAAGCAAAACAAAACAGTATATCTTTAAGTCAGAGAGACTGTAGATATTGGATGTTTTCTGACCAGAAATGTGTATACACATACACATCTATGCTATAATCATAGAAGCATGTATAACAGGATGCTGCCCATGCTTGTCTGAGTTGCCTCGTTCCAATTTGCTTCAGGGCTCAGAGAGTTTGTGCTTCACTGCCAGCAAGGGGCCTTTCATTTACCAGATCACTAAAGGTTTGGGTTTACTTTTTTTTTTTTCTCCTGAAAATAATAATAAAAATTGGTAACTGGGACTTCACTGTATTTTAAGTGGATAAAGTTCTTAAAGATTTGTTCAATAAATGACATGTTATAGCTGCAGACTTTTTTTCTTATCATCTCCACTTAATCTTGAGAAACAGTAAAAACAAATGAGATTAATCCATGCGTGATGAAAATAGTGCTTTAGTTCACCTTATAACATTCCTTGGTAAGAGCATTAGTGGACGGACGCACAGGGATTAAACAATTTGATCTGAAGTTTGGTTAAGGTTAACACATTCTACTGTTCCTCCTAGTGACTTGAAGACAAATGGGATACATTTGCAAGTTTTGAAATCAGATGTCTCGATTATTTTTCCATTTTCTGATAAGGGGAATGTTACTCTACATATGGGGGAAACTGATTACAAAGGTACAAATACTTTGCCCTTATCTAGCATCACTCCATGGATGTAATATTGAAACATGATCCCTCTACATAAGCCTGATAATATCAAAGCAAACAAGAAAGAAATAAGCTGATAAAACCATCCTTCCTGTAACAACAAACGAATTTCATGAATCATACACTTATGAAAAAAAAGAGCTGTCCTAAGGTATTTATTTTCACACTTGCTGCACTCTCCTACTGCCCACTGGATGCAATTACATGCTCCTGGTGGGTCAGGTTGGTGGTGCCAGTCCTACCAGAAACCACAATGACAAATGAGCTCTTTGCTCACCATCCGGATTCCCAAGGAGATCTGACACTAATAAGAACCTGCAATACAGACTCTAGAGAGAAATAGGGAAGATCCCAAACTGCCCTCCTTAAGCAAGATCTGTGCTTCTCTCTACACTTTTCCAAAGGCACTGTTCACTTTGAGACCTAAGGAGTTACTGTCACCTCCTACTCTTTTCAGCCTGTGTTCCGTCTCTGCTAAACAGAAGATTCAAATCTAATGAAGTTAAAAAAGCAAAATTAGATTTTTTCCAGCCTGCTGATATATTTCCTCAAAAGAGTTATCTTTTGTGTGTGTGCCTGCTGAGAGAAGAGAAAAGGCTTTTAATTATATCTGAACAGGATTACCCGTCTCTACAGAAGGGCCCTTGACATTTTTTGAAGACTAGGCATCTTCTGTTTCACTAGCAATAGCACGTCTATGACAGAAACAGTCACAGAATCACAGAATCACAGAATCGTCTAGGTTGGAAGAGACCTCCAAGATCACCCAGTCCAACCTCTGTCCTAACACTAACAAGTCCTCCAATAAACCATATCACTAAGTTCAACATCTAAACGTCTCTTAAAGACCTCCAGGGATGGTGACTCAACCACTTCCCTGAGCAGCCTATTCCAATGCCTAACAACCCTTTCAGTAAAGAAGTTTTTCCTAATATCCAACCTAAACCTCCCCTGGCGCAACTTTAGCCCATTCCCCCTCATCCTGTCACCAGGCACATGGGAGAATAGACCAACCCCTACCTCGCTACAGCCTCCTTTAAGGTACCTATGGAGAGCGATAAGGTCGCCCCGACCCTCCTCTTCTCCAGGCTGAACAATCCCAGCTCCCTCAGCCGCTCCTCATAAGACTTGTTCTCCAGACCCCTCACCAAAGAGGGTTTTTTTTGTTCAAAGAGTGTTGCTTTTCTTCATTGGTAAAATGACTCATGCTGCTAATGGCAAAGCCCTCAAAGCTTTCTGTTTAGCAGGATCCTACACAAATACAGATCAATAACTTCAATTTGATTCTCACCAGTCCATCTGTAAAAACAGTATTATTCATACGTCTGCTGTCAACACAATCGCTCTCCTCTATCCAAACAATTTTGAATTAGATCTTTCTCCTATTTTTTTAATAAAAAGCTTTGCACATTCAGATTAATCTGAAAAAGTGACTCTTTTTCAAACATCTCTCTGCTTCATAATACTTTTGCCCTACCTTCTATGCAGTAAAGAGCAGCTATCACTCAGAAAATCAATAGCTCTTCCTTTTCTTTTACAAAAAATGTATGGAGTGACTTTGAATGAATCCTTCACTAATAGTGACTGTAAACTAAATAGTAGATAGATTTTAATATAGAATCTGTGTACTTCTTCTGGATGGTGAGAGCACTCTTTACCATACTCAAGAAAGGTGTTTAAGGAGAAAAGAACACAGGAAGAATGATGGAAGTTTTGATCTGCAGGGAAACATTACACGAATTACATAAGCCCAAGTAAATGATGACTAGAAGTAGACATGATAACAATCTGCAGGTGTTTGATGGTGACAAATATAAAGGAGGAAGAGGTTTTACTTAGGGTCATCCAAAGGGTAAAAGTAGCAGCAATCCAAGATGGACAAGATAAATTAATAGGTTTTCTCCACCTCTAATGACTATGATTCTATTACATTAAAACAGAGGAAAATCTACAGAGAAATACTGAACCCATTTCTAATCCAGACCTTCTCTGACAGATTAAATAGTACAGTAGATTGCAATTTCTTCTTTTGTAGTCAAATGTTAATTAGATTCCTTGCAGCTGTCTGTATATCCTTCTGAGTTGGCTGATGAGCACATTAACAATGTGAACTGATTCAAGAGTAGAGTGAAACTTCCTTCTCAAGGATAATGACACATTTGAAGCACAGACTGGTCCCACCAAAATACAAAACTGAAGAGCATGGAGTGGTTCTGTTGCATATTTTATACCACATGCACTTGGCTTTGCTGCCCTGGTGAAGGCAAGCTCCAAATAACCTGTAAGTTATTTGGTTATTATCCCATGGTCCTCAGCTCCTCCACCAATGCAGCTATTGAGCATCAACCTGAGAAACAGAAAGCTAATAGATATTTTTTCTATCTTTTCAAACTAGTCAAAGGAAAATCAATCCACTTGATACTTCTAAGCCTTCCTCATTGTCCTGGTTTCAGTAAGGATAGAGTGAATTTTTCTCCTAGTAGCTGGTAGGGTGCTATGTGTTGGATTAGGATGAGAAGAGTGTTGATAACATGATGATGTTTTAATTGTTGCAGAGCAGTGCTTACACCAAGCCAAGGACTTTTCAGCTTCTCGCTCTGTCCTGCCAGCGGGCAGGCTAGGGATGCAGCGGGAGCTGGGAGGGGACAGACCCAGGACAGCTGACCCAAACTGGCCAAAGGGGTATTCCATACCATCTGATGTCATGCTGAACAATATATAGGGGTGGCTAGCCGGGGTGGGGGGGGGGCGGCTGCTCGGGGATAGGCTGGGCATCGGTCAGCGGGTGGTAAGAAATTGCATTGTACATCACTTGCTTCAAACACATTATTATTATTATTATTATTATTATTATTATTATTATTATTATTATTATTTTCCTGTCTTAATAAACTGTCTTTATCTCAACTCACAGGCTTCACTTTCCAGTTTCTCTCTCCCATCCCAGAGAGGGAGGGGGGAGGGTGAGCGAACGGCTGTGTGGTGTTTAGCTCCCTCAGCCGCTCCAGCTCCCGCAGTCGCTCCAGCTCCCGCAGCCGCTCCAGCCCCTGCAGCCACTTCAGCTCCTGCAGCTGCTCCAGCTCCTGCAGCCGCTCCAGCTCCTGCAGGCATTCCAGCTCCTGCAGCCGCTCCAGCTCCTGCAGCCGCTCCAGTTCCAGCTCCTGCAGCCATTTCAGCTCCTGCAGCCACTCCAGCTCCTGCAGCCTTTCCAGCTCCCGCAGCCGTTCCAGCTCCTGCAGCCGCTCCAGCTCCTGCAGCCGTTCCACCTCCTGCAGCCGTTCCAGCTCCTGCAGCCGCTCCAGCTCCTGCAGCCGTTCCACCTCCTGCAGCCGTTCCAGCTCCTGCAGCCGTTCCAGCTCCTGCAGCCGCTCCAGCTCCCGCAGCCACTCCAGCTCCCGCAGCTGCTCCAACCCCTGTGATGGGCCCAGCGTGTATTCCAACCCCTGTGGCTGGGTCAGAGAAACGAGCTGTAGCAGTGCAAGTTGCCCCTGCAGAGGGTATTCCAACCCCTGTGGCAGGCCCTGTGACTGGGTCAGAGAAACGAGCAGTGGCAGTGCAAGTTGCCCCTGCAGAGGGTATTCCAACCCCTGTGGCAGGCCCTGTGGCTGGGTCAGAGAAACAAGCTGTAGCAGTGCAAGTTGCCCCTGTAGACAAAGTGAAAAAATGGTATAGAGATTCAGGTTGTTTAGAACGCAGAGAGTCTTCTGCTAGGTCTAGGTATAGAGAAGATGAGGCTGGGCCATCAGAGGTGCAGGAGGATGAAGATGAGGATGTCGAAAAATCAACAGTAATTACCCGAAGCCTATACATGCATGAGCTACGAGATGTGCAAAAAGATTTTGGTCGCTGCATAGGTGAGCAGCTTGTCACCTGGCTGCTCCGGTGCTGGGACACCGGAGCCAATTGTCTGGAATTAGAGGGCAGGGAAGCCAGGCGGCTGGGATCCCTTGCTAGAGACGCAGGCATTGACAAAGCAATTGGAGATGGAGCACCACCTTACAGCCTCTGGAGGTGTCTCCTGGCAGCTGTGAAGGAAAGGTATCCCTTCAAGGAAGAACTTGTATGTCTACCAGGCAAGTGGACCACCATGGAGAAGGGAATTCAGTACCTGAGGGAATTAGCCGTACGGGAGGTGATTTATGAGGACCTAGACAACGGACAAATATCCACAGATCCAGATGAAGTCAAGTGTACTCGACCCATGTGGCAGAAGTTTGTATGGAGTGCACCATCATCATGTGCCAGTTCATTGGCAATAATGGCCTGGAAAGAGGATGAGGAAGCCACAGTGGATGAAGTGGTTAAACAACTCCGGCAGTACGAAGAAAGTCTCTCCTCTTCCTTACAGGCCTGCGTCTCAGCTGTGGAGAAACTTTCTGAAGAGTTCCACCAACTTAAAGAGAATTTATCTTCCTCCCCAAGACATTCATGTATGTGTAGAATGAGAAAACATTATTCCTCTTCTTAGTTTACTGTTACTAAACCTCTTAGTGTCCTTGGCTGAATACTATTGAGTTACAGACTGCTGTGCTATTATGTTACTATCAGTTCCCTATTTCTTTATGTATTTATTTTTGCCCAGCTATTTTGTCACTTGCCTGGACCTTTAGCCAAGTAATGAACTGGAGATGGAGTTCTCTCTTCAATTCCCTTGTTCAAAAATGGTCTTGAAAATGCCTCTTTCACAGCCAATTTTGCCTTGATTATGTTAAGAATTAAAGTTCAGATTTGAAGTGAAACGATTAGTTGAATTCTCCTCAGAGAAAAAAATTCTACCACAGTATTTACATAACGATCTGAAACAGTTCTAGCTGTACTGTAAATTTAGAATAAATGAAATACATATTAAGGACTTGAGACATGACTTTTAAAACATCTACTACATGCTCACAAACAACTGTGAATGCAAATCAAGGCAGGCAGGTGAGCTAGTATCATCTTCAAATCAATGAAATGGATACCCAGTTCCCATCATTTCCACATGAAGTTTATTTTGACAGCAGTTAGTTTTGGAGGTACAGCATAAAAACATTTTTTGAAGGGTGAATACTGCAGCAGTTACATTACTTTCCGTAAGTCTGATGTTTTGTGCTTTTAAAATAATTCAATTAGACCTCAGGTCTGAAAAATGATCCTGCAGTGGAAGAAGAATGGAATATATGATCTAATAAGTCCTGTGATTCTTACTTATGATCTAATTGCCAGCCAAATATAAATTCTTCTTTAAAATCAAATCTGTTTTTTTTCATTAGATCAAAAAATTGCTTGAAATGTGACTCTTCAAGAGGAACAAAATTTTATTTTTGCATTTTTCTGATGCAGCCTCCACTTGAGCACTGTTCTTGCGATACCCACATAAAGCATTCCTGTTCAAAGGTTCAGTTATTGTCAAGGAGATGAATTATAAAACAAATTTATATTGTGCAATCTGCAGATTTTATTGACAAAGGTGTCACTAGCAGAAGAACTGGGAGTCTCTCTGCTTGTCATGGGATAAATAAGAGGATCTTCAGAGCTCCTAGCTTTATTCAGTTTGTTTAGATACAAGTTGGTTGTGAGCATTGATTCGATGTGAGACCAGTTATGGATTTTTAGGTAGGTACATACACAGTGGGGAGTAATACATGGATCTACAGTGAGCACAAGGCTGTGATTCACTTGGGAGGATGCAGAGATCATGTAAGTCTAGCTGTAAAAGCGTGCAGGATCAAGGGCAGATGGGTCTGACCCTCAGACAGAAGTGTTTTCTCCTCCCACTGCAGCACCAAAATACTGCTTGGTCTCGTCTCCCATGTGGGGAAAACTGTGACAGGTCAGATTTGTGCCTTAGAGGGTCTCTATTCATAGCCCCTCATTCTTTAAAAGCTAGTTTTCCCATCCCTATCCTCCACAAACACTGAAAGTCTTGAGTGCCAAGTAACTGAATCAAAATACCAGCTAATTTGCTGGGTAAGGCACACCAGAACAAGAGACTCATACAATACTTTGCTCTTTAACTATCTGGTTTCTGCCAAAATGCAATGTCTTTTACTCATTCCTAAGCCACCTTCCCAGTCTACCACATCCCTGGTTACATGGTCTTTGCCTTCATACCTGCCTACGAAGTACTAGCTTGCTGAAGGCCTGCTACAGAGCAAGTGGAGTTAATCTGAATATCTGACTGCAGAAACATAATCCTAAACTCTCAACCCACATTCCCATGAACCTAGTCCTGCAAACTCTTCCCGGCCTCAAGCAGCAGTAGCCTTGGCGATCATCTCACTGGAAGCCCAGACTCGGTGTGAGTTTCCCTATGGAAGTGAAAGCCAGCGTGAAAGTCAGTAGGAATACATTGCCAGGATGGAGGCTGACTGACAAGATCAAACTCGAAAAGATGATTCAAAGTCCTTTGCCCTGAGAATAATGCTTTAGTGACAGTGGAAGCTCCCCCCAAGCTTCTCTGACAGTTGGGCTTATGAAGCATTTCTGCTGGGTGCCTCCGCTGACACTGCTCCAAATATGGATGGGGCTCAGTGCAGAAGATGAGGGAAGAGGTAAGGGAGGGTGGGATTTATATCATATTCCAGCCATCTAAAAGTTATATATCTAATCGCAAGCAGTCATCTAGTCTCCCTCCATAAGGACAGGCAACTGTCATGTTGATTCAAATCTTTGGTCATATCTCCAAGAGGATCTTAGCTGCAAACCAACTCATTTCAGGCTGAAAAGCCATTACATTGCAATTTTCACTGAATATCAAGCTGGATAGGATTTGGTCTGAAATCTCTGGAATAAAGGATTGCTTCCCTGGGCTTTTCAGCTATGTAGGCACCACATACTACATCAGTTACTAGACTTCGACATTTCATAACCATGCAAGGTAGTTCAAACTTATCCTTTGTTGCTTTGCATGCTGTTGAAGTAATTAAAATTGGAAAATGCTCTGAAGCCTTTTGCTGGTAATGGTACTTTAAACATAAAAGCCCTCCTTCATCTTTGTTGAAACTCTTTGGATTTGCACCGGTATAAATTATTACTTGTTCGGCACCAGCGCAATTTTTGGCTTAAAAACAACACTGAAAAGAGAACAATGTATTTAGGAGTTTTGTTTGTTTGTTTGTTTGTTTTTCTTAGAAATTGTTTTCTTCAGCCAGATCCCTAGCTAATTCTGTTTATTTTTCAATTCCCAGAGATGGTGAGAAACCTTAAATTTTTGATCTTTCAAACATTCTTCCCAAAATGCTCCAAGGTCTTTATCTTACAGATAAGTGCAGTCTTCTGTTTTATTATTTGTTCAAGCAGAGCAGTTCCAGCCTAAGAATTCAAGCATTGTGTTTCTCATCACAAGTGTAACCTGAAAGGGAAAAAGCACCTTGCACTATTTCCTTACTGGGGAAAACTGTTTCATTAAAAAGCTAAAATAGAAAATGAATTAAAACTTGTACGATCTGCTAAATATAACTTCACTGGCTGTTTTCAACTATTCTGACAATTTTCCAACATTATCCAGTTTCAAAATAACTGATCATTAAAACAAAGCCACGAGAATGTTATCAGCTGATTGCTAAAGAATAGTGAACTAGGAGATCTGGCTCCTATTGCTAGATATAATCCAGGTTTGGGAAAGCCTCTTAGCGTCTCTGAATCTTGCCAGTGTTTCATAGAAGGATGTTGAAGAACTCCAGGCTGGACCAGTGCCCACTTTCCAGCATCAGCAGCACTGAATCATTGACATTGGAAATGCTGAAGGTCTACCCACGACAAATGGAAGTACAGAACACCAATAAATCATAATACAGAGTTGTTCAGATTTTAAGGATAAGGATGCATTTTACTTAATATCTTTTTATCAAGCCAAGTGATTTGTCTGTGAGTACATGCTATCAGGCACCCAGTCTTGAGCTGTAATCTTTAAGAAATGGAGCATCTACACTGTGCTAATCACAGTCATACCTTCATTATCACCTTGGCTTTCCTCAGCATTCCTCCTACATTTCTCTTTCATCCCTTTGCCCACATTTAAGTGCCTGAGTCTGGAGCTGAATCCCAGCCATCCTCTTCACATCTGAGAACTTTACACATCCCATCAGCAGTATAACACCTCTCATTCACTATCTAAATGGTGGTTGCTGTCTCTAATCTATCACGCCATCTTCCATTGGCCCTGTATATATTTCTTAAATTAAACACTTTGGCTCTATTTCCCATGGCATTTTTTACACACAGATGGTTTCCTCTAATCCCCCACAGACTTATCTCACCATCTGCCTTCAAACTCTCAATTTCCATAGTGGCTACAAGCCCTTGCCATTAGATTAGCATCCTTCCTACGCAACTGACCACCACAGTGCCACTGTTCCCGTGTACGCCTTTACCCTCTGTCTTTTGTTTCATAATCAGATGACAGAGGGGTTTTATCTCTGACCAGCCTTCTTTATTGCGGGCCAAGGCCAATAACGAAAGCCTCGCACACAGGTACCAGCATTTGCTCCCACACGCCATCCCCATCTCTCTGTGCTTGTGCACCAGCTGCACCCTGCAGCGCAGCTCCGGGACATGCGGCAAAACAAATCCATGTGAGGTTATCACCGGTAGAGGAAGTCCAGCAAAAACAACCTGAGGCTTTCATTGAAAAGAAATAAAAAAAAAAAATCAACCCCACCACGCCCTTGAGTTTCAGTGATAGCAGTAGTGCAGCTCTTGCAAGATACAGCGCATCACTGCAGAGTTTCATTCTCTCATACTCTCTCATCTTGCCTTTGCAATAAGGAACTGAAAGTGTATTTGTAGGAGGAAAGGGCTAATTTGGTTAAGGGGACAAGATTAATAAACTCCTCCCCTTCTGAAAATGCCCTGTGATTTTTAATAGCCATTAAAAGCCCAAAGTATCTAATTTCTTAGGATTTAACTCAAAGGACTTGTTCTGCCTGTAGTGAATGGCCAATTACTCAATAGATCTGCATTAGCTTGGTAATGATCCTGCTGGCATTTGAAATTATGGCTAGACAGATCTGAGGCATATGGCTTAAGCCACTAAGCCATTGCCTGTTGTTTCTGTTTTTCATTTACTTGGGAGCTTCCTGAGGTCCTGAATTCATCCTTGAGGATAAGGCAAGCTTTTCCCTGCAGTGAGTGAGCTGTCACAACTTAGCTTAAGTGATGTAATATTTAAGTGGGGTAAAGCAGGATTACTCTAAATGCCTGACTTAACCCAACTAATGTTTGACCGGGCACATAATATTTCAGTGCCATGTTAGCATGTGTGGTTTAGTTATTTACACATTGCTGTCTGTTTTCTTTGGAAAGTTTCCAATATCAAACAAGAACCTACAAGGATGTTCCTAGTACCTGTCTAGAAGTAGTTTTCTTTCTGCCATGCTCTGCTTTTGACAAAAATGTTATATTCTTTTGAAAAAATTAACTTAAGAAGTGTTGAAACTCTTAAGCATGAAAAATGTCAAATTTCAGCCTTTCTACAAAAACAGGCTGCCATATGTTGCTTTAAAGTAATCAGTTGAAATCAACTGCACTAAACTAGTGTAATGGACAGAAAAAGTGAGTGTAGTCTCTCCTAAAGTGGCTGGTAGCATATACAAAATACAATTGTCTTAAGAGTGGAGAAAGTATAATGTAATGTTCTTTTTCAGCTCTAAAATCCAAGTTTTTCCTCCTAGGCAGTGAAATGATGTTCCCAGCAAGCAAATGGCACTTGAGTGCCAGGGCTCCAGCCTGCTGCCTGTCCTGCCTTCCCATGCAGCTTCACGCCAAGCTTGGGGAGGTGGAGAAGAAGCACCTCGGAGCCCCTTCTTTCATGAGCAGCGATGTTACAGGGCTCGCCAGCAGCAGTATGGTGTACTGTCAAGTAGGGGATTGAGTCCCTCACTCATCCTCTCAAGTTTCCCCACCTCTCTGGCATGCGGTCTGTCTCCAGATCAACCAGCTAGGCAGCTACTGGGGTGGGTCCGTGACTCCAAAACACTCATTTTCTGCGCTCATCCCAGCAGGGATCGTTTTGGCGGAGGTGCGCTGCTAATCACATCTGGGATCAGAGGAAGCCTGAGCTGGGGGGAGACAGAAATCTCCCCAGAGCCATTCCTGAAAATGTTGCACCCTTGCCTTTCCTGGGGAAGGCAGGGCACGGCTGTCTCTCCTACATGCTGCAAAGCATCCCTCTAGCCAAACAGCTCTAATCAGTGCTGCTCAGCAAATCACGGCAGCCACTTACGTTCACTTTACAAGTTACACAACCGACATGCTCATGCAGATGCTGTTTGCAGAATATTGGAGACGATGCCAGCCAGACTTTTGGCACCATGGCCCAATCTGGAAGATGAGGAGCTTTCTAGGCTCATTCCTAACATTCATTATTTTCGTATTTAATAAGAAAATTGACGTGACACATCAAGGAGACTGGTCAGTCAGCTAGCATGGAAACTATTAGTGCAGAAAAAATGAATAGCCTGGCAGTTAAATGTCTGCAACACCCACACGCTCCCTGGAAACAACTTAGAAATAAGGTTATTCATCCGAGTTTATCCCATGGTCCCTGGGCCTCATCACGGTGGTTGAAAGTGGCTGAAACACTTTGCACTGCTTGTTGCTGGATCTGGGCGCTCTGTGGTGAAGGGTGAGTGTTTTTAAGACAGACTTCTCCCCAGCTGTAAAACCCAGCAAACAGAGCTCAGAAACTTTGCAGAACCACTGGGTAATACTGGGCATTTAGCTGGGTATGAACCCTCTGGATATTGGTTTCCTAATGATGGCTTCAAGGGGCATCTGTAGTGTGACAGGTTTTAGAAAAACATTTAGGTATAGTGGGTCCTGGAAGTCTTCCTTTACAAATGCTGCTTTCCATATTTGCTCAAAGGGGGGGGGGGGGGAGGTCAGTCATTCTCTACCACTGACACATCGTTAAAACATGCTTAATAAAAAGGGCCACTAACAGGAACTCTTCTCTCTTTGGTTGCTACTTGCACCCAAGTCCCAGTTTCAGGCAATGTAAATGAATAAACTCTGAAATTCATCCTTCATTCACTTATATTGCTTTCTTCGCTGCTTACACCTCTTTGACTGTGTGTATGCCAGTAAATATATGAGCCATAATCCATTTTCTGCCCCTGAAAGTGGGCAGATAAGGTGGCTTGTCTTGCTAGGACTAAATTTCCTACTCCAAAACAGGGCAGCCTTATCTGTGTCTTGCCAACTGTAAACAGTCCCTGGCTTGATGTCCACTGAGTCACACTCAGGTGTTATTTGAGGAAAGCCTGTCTGGCACAGGCCAAAATGTGCCAGGGAGGAGGCTACCAGCAGCTCAGGAAAATCTCCTCCTGTCCCCATTCCATTCACTGATACAGATGAATGCAAATTGAGCCTTTGAAGCTCAACTCGTTGATTCAACATCATCGAGATCAGCAAGTGTATAGATGTGCACTCTTGTTCACAAGAAAAATACTTTCCCCTGACTCTTATCTTAGGATGCAATGAGTCACCCTCCCTCAGTTGCTTCCTCCCTCCCACGACTATAGGAGGAGCCCCAATGACTGGCTGCCTAGCTTTTGGATGGCTGAAGTTAGACGAAAATACCATGCTAAAGGATTAAGGACTTCCTCCATGTTTAAATCTGAATGGTATTAAAACCAACCTCGATTTTGCAAGGGAATGAAGAATTCCTACTAAGAACATATGCAGTTCAGCTCTTTCCTGTGAAGTTGCCATATGTCAGAGCAGTGATGGGAAGAAGAAAAATATTGACAGTGATGATATATCTTATTACAGAGCATTCGGTCCAAATTTTCCTCTCAGTTACACTAGTGAAAATCTGGAGTGAACAGCCCTGACTCGATAGGAAAATCAGATCAGTCAGTGGATATACAAAGCCAATTATGAGAGTGAAACAAAAGCAAACTTGAGAAACATTATGGTATAATAAAGAAGACGTGGTAGGATGCCAGAAGACAGGAAGTCATTGGACCCAGCACGCTGACTCTTCTTTTGAAAAAATCATACAGTCTACAATAACCACAAGTGATCAGGATCTTGTTTTATGCCTGAACTTGGCAAACGGTATGAAAGCTGCCCAGAAACATCTGTTCTGGCTTCCAAACATTTATATAGCCCTTTGTTAGAGTACCAAAGATGACATCACATCAATAGAAAAGAAGCATTGCAGAAGAAAGCAGTACAAGTATGCTAGAAGGAAAAGTCCACGTTTAACACAAGATCTGCAATGTTTTACACACCAATAACTTTCATTTATTCCTTGCTAAACACTTAGATGATCAAAACCCTAACCCTAAAACCATATTTGACAAAGACCAGCAAGTGCTTCAAGGAGTGAGACCACAGGAGGCGGTGCATTCCTATTTCCATATTACTTAGAAATACATTATAGTTACGTTAGCAGCAAAAGCTGCAAAGATAGCACTGTTTGATGACTGCATTACAAAGACATAAAGGCAAATGTGTAGCTGAGAAGGTGTCTGGAAATATTACGGGAAGGACATTTGCTCAGTAGCAATTGAGTATGGTTTACTAGAAACTTACTCTTAAAACCAGCTAGCAAAATAACTATTTTTTGTTTGGGATTCTTTTCTGCTTGTTTAAGACAGTAAAAAAATGTATAGTTTTTTGTTTGTTTGTTTGTTTGTTTGCTTTTTTTGCCTATATGGCAATATGATGTCATTCATGTAGACTGGAAGTAAAAAACAAAGTCAGTGAAAAAAATATATCAGCAACTTCACACAAAAAAGAGTTAAACTGTAACTTAATAAACTATTTACATTTTTTTCTTGGAGGCCTATAAAGACTGAGGCTTTGCAAAGGAGTTCAAGGGCAAACTATAGCCAACTCAGTGTCCACAGTTTCTTTGGAAGCAGCATGGAACATTTGGTCAGATGAAACAGTGCCAACTATCCAGTGCAAAGCCTATACTTTAATTTGCAAAAGCAAAAAGCTGTGATTTATACCTCTGAAAGGAAGAAGAAGAAAAAAAATCTAACAGATCTAACAGTACATTCTGTGTAGGTTTATTATTTTGCCAACAGTTTGTGGGTTGGATGATGAGGTACATTCCTGAAGATTAGACATCACCATTTTTTAAAAACAAACAAAACAGCAGGAAAAACCAAAATTCCCCTAAAGCAGAGGCAGTCCTTGTGAAAGTTCAGAGCAGTTGGGGCTCTCCCTTGGCTCCTTTTTTAAAAAAGAAAATTCATCAACCAATAGCGTTAATCAGCTCTGGCTCACAGACAGCATTTTTGCTTCCAGTTGAGGACAATTAGAGGCACAGTGTCAACTGGTCATTTATTAGGTTGTGTAAAGCTCTGTGGATACACATTGTTTTTGTGACATTAAAAAATTCTCATGAAAAATAGTGCTGTTACATGCAGACATCCCCTGGTTTCTTCTCCTTTTAAACTCAACAGATTTACTAGTTCAAGGGAAACTCAGAAGTGTTTTTGAGAAGAAATGCACGCTGAAAGCAAGCAGTATAGCTCCAGGGACAAAATCAACTGGTAAGTGAAAATCAAGAGGGGTAAATGATGAGCTATCAGTCCATTCTTTTGTGCCTGATTGTATCCTTTGTAGCACAGATAAGGGAAAGAGGTCTTTATGTGTAGACAAGTGCTAAGAATGAGTACATTTAAGAAAATGATGATTTGGTCCTTTATAGTTATTGTGACTATATTGCCATCACATTATCATCCAACAACATTTCTTCAGCCCTCTTAAACCATTAGAAACCCCTCAATGAATGTCCCTAGTAGGTGATCCACAAACATATTCATGATAGACCCTCAAGAAATCACTCACAATTTGGCCAGATGTTATGTTTAAAAATGGAATATTGTTTTTCAGAGAAGATTCTTTTTCATTGCCATGACTTCTCCCAGCCACCAAAGGCCTATTCTAAGACTGCAAATTAAAAGTCAAAGTAAATATGTCATCATTATGCAATAAAAGAGCCCTGCCAAAAAAAAAAAAAAAGTACATGAAAACCCAAAGGATGAAACAATATCATTCTGCAGACTGAAAAATATCACTTATTGCTGAAAAAAGTACTCATACATTGCACATTGTTAGAAAATTCTTCTCGGTTTCTTGGCAGTCAACCTGGAAAATCTCTCTTTAAACTTGCCTTTAAAGCATCTTATATAATCCTAGTAAGAACAAGAAAGATCTGGGAAACAAGAAACTACATTTAGGGTAATTCCAGGTACCTGTTGTAATACTACTCACAGTCTTCCAGCCCCTAAAATTTGTGTGGGATTTCAGAGCACCACTACCCAACTCTCCATCTCCTCCTTAGAAGTAGGTGCACGTTAATGGATAAACATAAAACAAAACAAAACAAAACAAAAACAAACAAACAAAAAAATTGTGTAAACTTCATCTCCTCTGGCAACACTCAGAGCAGAAGGCATTCAGGCAGTGTAAAGGTACATTTTACCTGGTACAAATCAGGATGCATGTTTACTGCAGTCTTAGTCCTGCCCTCAGTTTCTATCCACTGAGCCTCATATCTTATGAATCATTGCTATTACTCTGGAGCTGGTTTCCATGAGGGCTTTCATCTTTAATGTTTTTGTTCCTAACAGACTGGTCTTATTTCAACTTTCACTTCCTGTGGCAGGATATATTTGAAATATTATAAAGTTAAAAATAAACAAAAAAAGGAGATGAGTTTCTGAAATGTAGATGGTAAGAATATTTACTCTTACACTGGGAGAGAAATGAAGGAATATAAATTTGAATCACAAGGACAAAAGCCAATCTGTTAATCAGGGGGAAGGAGGAAGATGTGCATTCCACAGATCCAGTGTGACATTTTCTTCTTCTACGTGCCTTCTTTTCAATGTTCTTCAGATGGGATGCTAGACAAGGTAGATACAGTATGGCAATTACTATGTTCTTATGAAATGTAGTAATTGAATAAAACACAGAAGTGTAGTACATCAAGTTGACACATGCTTATAGAAATACATGTGGCTTATCAGTCTTTATGGCAACCGGATTTTTCTTGTTTGTGTGAATTTCACAAACCAAATTTAAAAAAAATATCTTGCTCCTCCTTTTCTTTTCTTCTTCTTCTTCCCATCCCCCTATTCAATTTTGTACTATTTTCTAGGATCTTTTAAACCAAGACTACACCCCACTGGCAAATTTTCCTATAGGAGTGTGATAGTCATCAAGAGAACAATATCATTTGGATGAATTAAGACTCCCTAAGGAACCGCTGTAAGAGCTAGAAAATCTATAAAGTTCTTACTGAAAGGTAATCCAGCTTGTGCTTTGGTCTTTTAGAGAAAATATTAGGGTTGCTTTAGAGATTTGGAGTATTTCTAGTCATGGAAAAGGGAGCATCACTGCTTTCTTAGGCTATCAATATATATTTGTGAGGCAACAATAATTCTTCCAGTGAATTTCATGTTCCCATTCAAATGTCTTTACTTGTTTTAAATGAGGCAAGAATTAAAAAATGATACTACACTGACAACTAAAAATAAAGTAGCTTGACAACTGAGTTAAAATAAGCACTGCTGCTAGCTTGATGTAAATAGGAGGGAAACCATATCCTAAAAATGACTTCTACTGCTTCTGGGCATAGCCACCCAGGGGAAGAAATGGCACCTGCCCTTCTTTAGTCATTTACCGGTTCTGGGGGAAAAAATCTCTGGAGAGCAAATCCCTATCTGTAGAGAAAAGGTCAGTCCTGCTCTATTTCTGTCTTTGGTAACCCTGCATAATTTCGTGGTTGACGCTGCAGTAAGAATTACTGACGCTCATACACGATGCATTAAAGTCTGTTGCAATTAGCTGCTTCTCGCTCTGACACTGACCTTCTGGCATTAGCCCTCCCTGCACCTTGGTTTATCTGCCCATAAAATGAGGGTAAAGATACTGACCTCTCTTGTAAAACCAGTCTGAGATTTACTGCGGAGAAGCACCCTGGACAAGCTAGGTAGAATAACACCCAGTAGCATGTGTACAGCCAGCACAAACTCCACTGTCTTGGCAACTCTGGTTGAGAGATGCAGTCTTATGAGATTCGCTTTTGTCTGAACTTGACTCAGAAAGGCCAGTTTACACGAGATACCATTGGCCACCAGACAGTTTACATCGGTACAATTTTACTTGGCCTTCAAAGCATCTCCTATCCCCTGAATTAGCAATTGCTCTTGGGGGAAACAGTATATCATATCTTTGATGAGGACATAAGACATAAGGATGATAATAAGAGAAGTGATGATGCTTCTTAGTTACACTTACGGCTTGGAAAAAGGAGTATTCTTCTGGCTATGGCTAAAGGTCATTAGTTTGGTCCAATTTAGTGGACCAAAGACAGGGCAATGCCAGGGGGCCAGATGGCAATGCCAGGACCCCTCTTGCACTGTGAGGAGCAAGAGCAGCTGCCCAGTACTCTGTTAAGCACATGAAAAGAGCTGCCCCTGGTGTAGGAGGCCTGATGACAGGGCCATAGCAGCCACCTGGATGGCCATCCAGCCTCCTTCTCCTGAGGCCACCTATTTCTGTTGGCTAGCTGAACAGCAGCATCCCTTGGGTGTTCAGTGGCATCACCCAGACTTACACTGTTTTGACGTAAATATTCTCCTTCTCTCTTCTCCCCCTCTCCCCCTCTTAGCCGTGAAGCATCAACCTGTGTTTCACTTACCAGTGAACGCAAAGTGCTTAGCAAGTAAGTTTATAGCATTCTTCATGAAGAATTTACATATAGAGAAAATTAAATTTGACTTGCAATCTAATGAGCTATTTTGTAATTTAATGAAATGGTGTGACCTACCAAGGGACTTGGTCCAAAGAGTTTTGTGTGCTAATCCGATGCTAGGCACACGGGAGGACTTCGGGGATACCAACTTCTTTTGGGTGTCTTGCCCACCACTGAAACTGCAGTGCTATAATTAACACCAGTCATGCTAGTGAAATGGAAGACCAAAAGCTACCTGGGGGAGTATAGTGCTCAGGATGAGCACCAGTGCCAGCCAGAACTATCACTGGGGAGTAATTAGGTCTTCTGTAAATCCTAGCAGGACCGTCACATCTCCAGCTACCTTCTGGCACATTGCACTTAAACGCTGAGTGCTGAGTAACTGAGGACTCCGGTATAGATGGGATAACATTGAGAAACAGGGGGAAAAAAGAGAGAGAGAGCAGCACTCTTGGAATGAGAAGCAATGTCTCTTCCTCAGAACATTTTACCCTGTGTAAATATATCAATACTATTTGCATTTTAAGTAAGCTTCTGCATGATTCACAGTGAATCAGAGGAAGCAGCTGCCCCGCTCTGCGCCCAGGTATGGTGTGAAAGTAAAGCAGAAGTGCCATCTAGTCATAATAATACACTTCATTTATAGACCTCATTTCATTTCCAACATCTAAAAGCCTTTCAAGCATTAATTAATTAAAATCTTGCAACAGCCCTTTGAGTTAGGCAAGGACTATTATATCATTATATTTGTAGGTAAACGTGGAGACCCTGGAGGCTAGATTGAGACTGCCTGCTTTAGGCACTCAATTTAGATGTTGCAACACCTAAAAGAAATAGGTGCTTGGCTCCAGCAGAATGATTCACATCACTTAGGGCAGGTGCCTACGCAAACTACACAAGTAATGCAGGCTTGGATACCTCTGAAGCAGCACCCAAGCAAAACTTACACGTTTCTCCCCTGACTGGTGGTGAGCTGTGGTGCCTCCATGGGATGACTTGGTGTGGCCACACACAGCCACGCAGGTGGAGGCACCGGGAAACATTATTTTTGGGGCTGCAGCTGGGTAAGGACTTAATGCAAAGCTCAGCAGTGTGCATGCTTGCCTACGTGGGATTCAAAATGCAAATTCCCCTCTGAAAGGCAAGCACCTGTGCCATGGGGTAAGTGGGAGGAGGAAACACAAGATATTAAAGGTTTGAGCACTAATCTGGAAATTGGAAAAGTAGAGATGCAGGCTGTTCTGCCCGAGGGGGCTCACCCCAGCATCCCCACTTGCCAGGGCAATACCAGGCTACAGGTGGGGCTGGGGTGGTGGCTCTGACCCCTCCTGCCGCAGCCTGACTGCTCAGCAGCCAGAAAGGTAAGATGTGGAAGCCAGAGCATGTCAGCCCAGTGGAAGGAGAGGTCTTTTGCCTGAAAATCTTCTATTTTAGAGCTCTGACAGATGAAAGGCATGAGAACAGCTAGGTCAGGGGACAGGTAGTCCCTCATGTCCCAGGCTTAGCTGGCACTTAGGAATGCCCAGGTGTTCCCACACTGCTAAACAGATTTTTTCCTTGTCCCTCTCCTATATCCTGATATCCAGATCCTCAATGCTCTGCACTTGTTAGCTGACCATTAGGGAGTCTTTTGTTTCATCTGAGAGGAAAGCTGGCCATGGGCAAGAAGACAGTGTGCTCCAAGTACAGTACAGACATGCACCGCACAACCTTGGCTCTCACCTGGTGCAACATTGCAATGCTAGCCTAAAGTCTCCAAACCCCCAGAGTCCCTCTAGTCACTTCCCAGAGCACAAAGGAAGCAGGTGGCTGCAAACAGCCCCCATTCTGGCATCTATTTTAGAGTCAAACAAATAAACAAATAAATAAAATTGAAGAGAGACATTGCCCAGTGGAGATCAGGATCAAGCACTGCACAGCGTGGGTTGGTCTGTCCATGCCAGGCACTCCCAGCTCTCAGCTGTGTGAATTCAAGCCAGCCTGTAACAAGCAGACCAGAGGCAAAGACTCTCTTTCTGATTTGGCCCAGAAAAACAGTATAAATATGTCCCAAATTTGTCTTGTTGAAGTGTTTCATGCTAGCTGAATGTCACCTAAAACCAGTGGTTTTGGTCGGACTATGACTCAATGAAGTGGGCCCTTTTCGATACCTGGGGAAATATTAGCTCCGCATCATCATGACTCACAGGTCTGACTGCTGGGAGCTACACACCTAGCTGCTTTGAGCTTTCAACCACTGAACATGTGTGAAACCATATGCTTATGTGCTTAAGGTACTCTTAAGTCTGAAATGCACGGCCCAGATTCATACACATGCTCAGTGTCTCTGGGATGTAAGTGCTACTTCAGATGAAACAGCCATTCCCTGGGACTTAGACACTCCAATTCACTCACGTGTGGACTTCAGTAGACTCATGGATGGTCTCAATCACATCCACTGACTTATTCAGACTCTGCACTCGAGTCCTTAATCTGAGCTTGAGCCTGATTTATAATCATTTTTACCTGCTAGGGGTCTCTTTAATCTCAGCAAGACTCTCTCCCGATTAGCAGGAGAGATGGAGAATTTGGGTTAACACATCCTGCTCTACCCACTCCTTAACATAAGAGTGGCTCCTATTAGTGTTTTAGCAGTTGTCCTTTTATGCAAGGACTTGCAGAGCTGACTTGACTAAACTTTTAATGGGTATGCTTCTAGTGTGGGAGGAAACGTTAAGCACTGCTTATTGTTACTTAGAATTACACACCGAAATGCCATAGCTCTACCCAGAGTTCCCAGGCATCTAGCTACTTGACTATCTACCACAGCACACCGTATCACACCTACGATCTTCCTTACCGCCTAAAGTCATGTCATGATGCACAGTAGGAGCCAAAGAATGCTGGGTGTGCAAAATGCATGCATTGCTTCAGATTGCAGAGAATTCATTTAACAGATCAGGCAACAACCAGTAATTTCAGTGCAGCAGATTTATCTGCTCTTCTTATTTACCAAGATGCTGTCTCGCCAGATCAAACCAATGAAATTGCAACAGATCGCCCAGCGCACCAACAGCAGCCAATATCTGCCGAGCATCGCGGAGAGGCAGCCCATTAAAAAATGTTCTGCCACATGTCTAGAGCTCAGTCTGCCCTGTTGGAAATAGTAAAGTTAAAGTTTTCCAGTGTACTTGGCTGAGTCAGAAGTGCTTTTGGGCAGTCATGCACAGGCGCACGTATTGACTGCCCTGCTAGCAGCAACTTTGGCCCCACCGTGCCAAGGGAGATTTGAACAAGTTTCCCACCTCAGCTCCACCCTCAGCTGAGGTGGGAAACTTGGTCAAAGTGGTTTTGAGGTTTTGCTAAGAAGCAAAACAGGAAATGTGCATGAATCTGGAGTTTAACTATTTTTTGAACTTCTTGCTCTCCCAGAGTTGTTTTTTTTTAATAGAAAATAAACAAACATCAAAATGACAAATATTCTGCAACTGAACACGTCCCAGGCCTGGGATAAGCCCAAGCATTTATCAGTGCAGACTGGACTTCAGGCAGCGAAGAGATCCTAGAATAGTCCAAGGAATTTTTCTTTTCTTTTTTAAGCAAACCAAGCATCTCAAAGTCTGTGTCAACTTACTTAAGTGCTCTTATGCCAAGTAATCAGAGCTGGCACAGAAAACAACACTGACTGTTGCTCCCTTCCCTGCCTACACTGGAAGCAAGAAAGGCCGAAGATGCAGAGCTGAAATGTCAGCTTGTGCCCTCTGCAGAGACCTCGTACCCTCAGAGGAAGGACCACTGAGGGGCTCCTAAAAAATCAGTGAAAAGGACAACAAGCACATCAGTGGGGTAGAAGCCAGGGTGATCCTTCAGGCAGAGAAAGAGTTAATTCAAGAGCTACAGGCACTGCTCAGTTGATGGCATGGGTGAGTAAAGTCTCCTTTCTCCTGAAGCAAGGAGCACAAGCCTGACTGTCCCAGTGTGCCGAGCCCTACACGCATTCCTGCTACCAATGCTGAGGGTATCTGCTGCCCTTGCACTGCCCTTGTCCCTTTGGTCCCCAACCAAAGAGACAAGCCAGGCAGCCCAGGAGTGGCAAAGCCTTTCCATCACTGCTGGCCCCAGCATGGGACCTAACGCTAAAATCCTCCATCATGGGAGCTGCAGGCTGCCCTGCTCCTCTCCTCACTGGCACGCTGCTGATTCACGTACCGTGATACCACTGGGCAAAGTCTACCTAGATGCCTCCACCACTGTTTTTAGTGGTGTATAACACCGGATTTGGGTCGCAGTCTGTGATCAGATATGCTGATGTCATTCACAAGCAACCTCACTAAGACCTGCGAGTTACTCATAGATAGAATAAACCTTGGCTGTGCTGTATCTTGCCATTGGGATCAGCCAGGCGAGTTCCTCACAGTTTTCTCCTGGTTTATTTAAGCTGCCTGTGTGTGCTGCAGGAGGCATCAGCAACGCTTTAGCTGCTGCTGCAGCATCACTCTGACATCAGCACTTTTATTTGATTTTCTGTCGCTGTTCTTGCAGATTAAATTTCAACCAGTGACCCATGGCTTGATAGCTCATTAGCAAATCCCTCCAAGCCATCCAGTCCTGCCCTTGCCTGACAGTTAACTCTGCATTGCACACACTCCTGAAGCCTCCTGAAATCAGTGCCACCCCGTGCAAAAGTTTGGTCAGGCTCAGTGCTGCTGCAAAAGCCCCTGGGTATTCCTGCCGAGCTGCATGCCTTCTGTGACAGATCACTACTGTTCCTTATTATGAATCCTTGCATCCTAAAACCTCCTCCATGGTCAACACTTTCCTTTCTCACCCTTCCCCTCAGCCCTTTATCTATAGGGGAATTATTCTGATCTCCTTCTTAGTGAAACCTTAAAACAAGGAATTCTTGCTCTTTTCTTGTTTGGTATCATTGCTGCAATACGGTAGGTGAAGACAACTAGGCTAATTCTCTTTCAGCTTTCTTTTGCTGTGATAGATGAATATAAACTCTTGGTAGGTGGTGGGAACAGAAAAGCCTCCCCAGAGCATGCTCAGGAGGTCACGGACCCCAACTCTCACACTTGCAGTTGGGCTGGATGGGATGTAGGTCACCCTGAGTGCATGAGGATCCAACTCACGGCAGATGTCTTGAGCTCAGCTCTTCCTATGCCCAGATTTGTATCACAGTGACAGGCAGGTTAATAGTGAAGATATAGCAATTGCTTCATTTTACTTCCTCCATGGATCTAAACAGACCTCTTGCCTTGTACTTAGATTATCAGTGCCTTCGAATGGGAAATAATATGTTTTTATAGTGGGTATAGTCCAGAGCTATAACATACTTTTTCTTCTAACTCTTCTTAAGGCTGCAACTTAAACAAGTACCCACTGTCAAAATCCTAGCCTGTCCTCTCCCTCCAGGCTAATGAAATCTCTACAGATGCCGAACTGAGGCTGGTTGCAGCAGTTTCTGTGGCACGGGGCAGGTAGAGCCTGGCTGCATGGACTCTGGCCACCAATGGGACGCGGGACGCTTCCCAGCCCCACACCCTCATTTTGCCTCAACAGAAACTTCTCTCCTTTGGGGTTGAAGTCAACTTCACCAACTTCAGTGGAGAGACATTTGATTTATGTGGGTATGAGAAGAGAATCAGGCCTTGATTCTTTATTGCCTTTTAAAGCCAAGAGCCCAGCAGAAGCCAATTGTGTCTGACATGAAGCTGCTGCACACCCAACGTAGAATCTGCACAATTCCATAAACCAGCAGTGGTCTAAATAAAAACTTCAAACAAGACATTCTGGCATTGGCCAGAAAGAGTGAAGATAAATAGCTGGGAGCAGCCAAGTTGCAAAGGAAGAACTGCTTGACTGTTGGACAGAGAGCAAAGTGAGAGGCAGAAATTAGGCAGGGTGCTGGGAGGCTTGCAACACTCCCAGAAAGCAAAGGGGTCACAGCATTTAATTTGATGAATTCATCACTGGTCCAAAAGACTTTGTACTGAGCCTCAGGCAGCGCAATAAACATGCAATCATTAAGAGAGGAAATAAAAGATTGGTTGGGTGGTAAATACTCCAGCTCCCTCTCCCACTCCAGCTTCCCTCATTTCTTCTCTCCTTGGTCATTGCAAACATTGGAAACAACACAGTAAGAAAGCGGCAGTGTTAAACAACGACGACAAAACCCACTGTATTTCAAATGCCTTGGTCAAAGCACATTTAAGGAAAGCTTTGACTAGTTTTCCCCATCATTCTTGTCTTCCCTCAACAGCCCATTCCTCTAGGAACTGCCGTGGGCAGGATGGAGCAACAGCCACACCACTTTGGCCTCCTCTCCCCAAGACTGGCAGAAAACAATAAGGACATTTCTCCTAAGGGGGCTGGATAGCACTTCTGGAGGTCATTTCAGTAGTTTTGGTTGTACGCACAAGCATCCAGGGGCCCAAACAGATGTTTTTATGAATGTAATTGTATTTACAAATAATGGGATTTTGTAAAGCTCCGATGCTGGGTTTTATGGTCCAGATGGTATAAACACTCACCCTGTAACTGTACAGGGCCTGTCCCTCCCCACCTGACACAGGGGGAGGGAACAACCCCCCACTGGCACCGGGACTGGAAAACTGTTGAAGCTGCCTGAAGCTGTGTAGGGGCCTGGGGTGTCAGAGGAAACCATTGGCAGAAGCCAAGCTGGGAAGAGGAAGGGTGACGAATGCTCCACACGTCCCTGGCAAGTGAAGTTCGCACCTGGTTCTTCTCCCATCCACTTCAAGTAATCACCATGGCTCTCTGCGCCAGGATATTGCTTTTATCCCCCTTTTCCAGACAGATGCTGAGGTTTAATCCTGTTTAGATATTTTCTGGAGTCATGTGAGAAAACTACGATACGTAAGATGGGTCTCCAAACCCCACTCCACACATCAGTCCACCTCCGCGTCTGTGCATGCACTGCCACGTGCCACCTAGGTGCCACTGGGTCAAATCTTGCTACTGAAGAAAGGAAGGTGACTTATGCATGTGTTTGAATCGATATTCGATGAAATTTGTTCGTTCCTCTAATTGTCCTTTCTCCCCGGTTGTCCCAGTATGTAAAGGTGCATCCATGAGCATACACACAAGACCCGGTCAGGATAGACATTCATAGTGTGTCGCTGGGATGGTCAAATGAGAAAACTTTCATCAAATATAGCGTTGGACCCATTTCCACTATTCCTGAAATATATTCACTACAGAATAATGAACCAACCCTGTAACTCTGGATCTATAAAAATATTATTAATGGAAAATTATATACAAATATCAGCAAAGTTTGATTACTAAGACAGTTGACTACTCTTATTTGTCTGGGTCTTCCCTATACATTCAGAAGAAGAAATAATTTTACTCACTACTGAAAAGTAGTAAAACTTTGGGTGATTAAAGCTTCATGATAATGGCCCAGAAGTGCATATGCTGTTTCTGAAACAACAACAAAACCCTTGTGGTAGCTTTGCCAATATTTCACCATGTTTGTTTTTGCTCATAGCAAGTCCTGTTTTAAATCACAATAACACATTTGACTTCTGAGAGAGGATGACCAGAGATCTATTCTGTGCTGCGTGGAAATGGCCCATTCCAGCAGAAAACTGAGCCGTGGAGGGGAGTTTTGTCAGGGAAGAAAGCTCATCTGGATAAATGGCACTCCTCAGCAGCGCGTGGTTACTTATAAGTATGTTTGTACTGACATCAGATGAATGCTGTTCATCCACTTGATTGTCACTTCTCCCCTGTTCCAGTATTCCTCCTACTCTTCCTTTGGAAAGTTTAATCAACCAACGTAAGGCTTTTTAACAGGAACAAGGACACTTTCAAGATAAAGACATTAAAACCAACTTTAAGCAATCACAGCATAGAGTTGTGCATTTACTGAATGTAGTTTGTTATGTATGTACGTACACGTGGCACAGCCTCTCTTCCCCCCTCCAGTCTTAGGGCCAAACACTACTCACTGTGTGATGCCCATCCTTCACCTAAAGCTGGTGAATTTCCTTCAGTATTTCCTTCAGACTTAAACCAGCACCATACAGACTAGCTGAGAAGGAAAGGTCAAGTCAGAAGAAATTGATTCACTGCTGGACCTTAGGGGTGGAGTGGGTGGGGGGGGCTTGTAGGGAAGTTAAACATTAACTTGTAAAGCACGTTTTTCATGCTAACTATCCAGCATTCAGAGACCGGTGGTTACTACCTTCCTAATAGCTGCATAGGATTAACTTTATATTCCTGGAAATTTACTGTGCATGTTATCTGTGCTATATCTGATGAAACCCATGTACTTATTAGCTGATCTTTTAGCCATGATGCCTAACATGCAAGCAAGACACCCTTTGTTTGTATACCTTTACCAATGACAAAGACAGTGGGATCAAGTGCACCTTCAGCAAGTTTGCAGATGACACCAAGCTGAGTGGTGCAGTGATACAACAGAAGGAAGGGATGCCATCCAAAGGGACCTGGGAAATGTTGAGAACTAGGCTCATGTGAACCTAATGAGGTTCAACAAGTGCAAGGTGCCAGCAGTGTGGGCTTGCAGCCCAGAAGGCTGACAATTCCTACTCTTTTCCAAGGCACAAGTTATAGCATTAAGACTGCTCATCAGCAGTTCAAGCCTCTTCTTCAGCACCACGTATGAAAGAGAAGCAGGCTGACATGCCAGGAAGCTGAGGAATTTGCCATGAGGACCTCTTTCAAACACAGCTCTGCTCTCAGTCTCCCCAGCCCAGCTGTGTCACCAATCTGTGGCCTCTCCCTTGGTCCCTCACCTGGGGTTTTAGCATCAACTGGCAAGCAGATGAAAGGCTCAGCCATCTAGCTGTGCACAGTGCCTCAGGTCATGGAGTGCCAGAGGGGACCCAGTGTGTTGCAAATGCATGAGGTGCACCTCTGGCTGTGCAGAGCAGAGGGAGAGAGTCAACTCCAAGGCTTAGTGCACAACACAGCTGGAAAGATCTCTTTAAGGATGTGCCTGAGTGACAGTACAGGCTGTGGCAGGGCAGGGTCTGAAGCATCTGCTGCATCCTTGCCTACAGGCCTGACCAATGCCACGAAGTAGTCATCTGCAGCAGCCAAATAAACAAGTAGCGTTCATTTAGGTACCATTAACCAGTCTTTTTAAATACAGGAAGGTTGGGTGAGCACAAGGAATCTTGAAAAAAAAATCTGAAAAATGCAGTAGGAAGAAACAGGTCACGGGGAAAGGATGGGAAGGAAGGGGAAGAGTTATTAACCAGTGTTTATGGAAAGGATCTCCAGAGCAATGGTGGAGAAACAGGCAGTGCACGTGGAAAACAGCCACCTGCATTTACACTGCACTTTTAACTTCGAGAGGTCCCAAGACATACCAAATGAGCCCGAGCTCACAAGGTCCCCTCTAGAGAATGCCCAGGGACAGCCCAAGCTGGTGCTGTGCAGGGAATGGGACAAGCTTGCTGCAGCCAAGTGAGGTGGTTAGTGGCACTCCCTGCGTGGGACCTGGCCCTCTTGCAGAGATTTCCAGCTCCTCCAGAAAGAAAGTGTAATGGCTTTTCCTAACCTTTCTAGATCACAAAATTATACACAGGCTTTAGGGTTATATGGCAGGGCTATTTGCTACCATATGCATCGCCAATGCATAGCATCAGGGGATGCTGATTTTTTCAGAAATGGCTAAGTGCTGTTATAACACAGGTAATAATGACAAAAATAGCAGAAATATAATGACACCTGCACCAGCACACTACAACAAAGCTAACTGCAAAGCCTGAATGCTGAAGAGCACTAAATGGTCCTCTCATAGCTCTTGTCATAGATATCTTTACACAGGGTTTTGCTCCATATTTCATCTCCAACAACATACCATGAAGTTGCAAATGGCATTCCTGCGTGTCCTGGTTTCAGGTAGGACAGAGTTAATTTTCCTCCTAGTAGCTGGCAGGGTGCTATGTTTTGGATTAGAATGAGAAGAGCGCTGATAACATGCCGATGTTTTAATTGTTGCAGAGCAGTGCTTACACCAAGCCAAGGACTTTTCAGCTTCTCGCTCTGTCCTGCTAGCGAGCAGGCTAGGGATGCAGCAGGAGCTGGGAGGGGACAGACCCAGGACAGCTGACCCAAACTGGCCAAAGGGGTATTCCATACCATCTGACGTCATGCTGAACAATATATAGGGGTGGCTAGCCGGGGTGGAGGGGGGGCCGGCTGCTCGGGGATAGGCTGGGCATCGGTCAACGGGTGGTGAGCAATTGCATTGTGCATCACTTATTTCGTACACATTATTACTATTAATACTATTATTATTATTATTATTATTGTTATTGTTATTGTTGTTATTGTTATTATTTTTCCTGTCTTAATAAACTGTCTTTATCTCAACTCACAGGCTTCACTTTCCCGTTTCTCTCCCCCATCCCGGAGAGGGAGGGGGGAGGGTGAGCGAACGGCTGTGTGGTGCTTAGCTGCCGACCGGGTTAAACCACAACAGTTCTTTTTGGCGCCCAACGTGGGGCTCGAAGGGTTGAGATAACGACAGATCTGACCAGAGTGTGTTAAACTAAAATTGGTATAAGTATTGGACCTGCTTAATAGTTGCTAGTCACAATGTTGATTGCCTTAATCTCAAGTCTGCTGTGCCTGTTTCCCAAATTGAGTTTTATAGCACGTTACTTTCTGTATGTGCTCCCTGTCGTGCTGTTTATCCTTTCCGGGCCCTGGTTTAAGATTGTTATGGTACTGTGTGGTGCAACGATGGCTTATGAAATGATGAGATTTCTGGTCATGACTCTAACCTGGTATTTGTACTCAGCACTGTCGTCGACTCTATACTTCGGAAACCATATCTCAGAAACTATTAGCAATTACACCTATTGCCTTTTTTCGTCAGGGAGTCAATCTGTGGAGGGGACAGGGGAAGATATTTTTTCCTACCTGTTCACTCTCCCTTCCTCCTTCACCACCCTCTTATCCCCCGAGCTAGTTACGGTAGCTCTCCAAGATGTTGAATATCCTTGGGATACTCAGACCAGCATGTTCCTGTTGTTATGTCTCCTGAATGCGCTTCAGGTTTTGTTTAAGGTTAAACAACTACTTAGGAATCTCATCCGGAGATCTGTCTTGAGGCGGGATAGTTGCGAGTGGCAGGGAGTGTGGGAGGATATGGGCAGGTTTCTAGAGCAGTGGGCACCTCCAGTGTTTTGGACATTCACCCCTGAACAACTGCAAAATCCTAAAAAACTGGTAGAATGCTTGAAAAAAAGGTGTCATGACTCTGGCAGTTCCAAAGTGACACAAATCACTGTGGCGTGCTGGGGTCTGGCTTGTGCCTATCGAGCTGCAATTGATGCTACTATCAACCTAGTGACAGACCCTGCGGCCGTTCCAGTCCCGGCTCCTGCAGCCGTTCCAGCTCCAGCTCCCACAGCCGTTCCAGTTCCAGCTCCCGCAGCCGTTCCAGCTCAAGCTCCCGCAGCTGTTCCAGCTCCCGCAGCCGTTCCAGCTCCAGCTCCCGCAGCCGTTCCAGCTCCCGCAGCCGTTCCAGCTCCAGCTCCCGCAGCTGTTCCAGCTCCAGCTCCCGCAGCCGTTCCAGCTCCAGCTCCTGCAGCCGTTCCAGCTCCAGCTCCCGCAGCCGTTCCAGCTCCCGCAGCCGTTCCAGCTCCAGCTCCCGCAGCTTTTCCAGCTCCACCTCCGGCAGCCGTTCCAGCTCCAGTTCCCGCAGCCGTCCCGGCTCCAGCTCCCGCAGCCGTTCCAGCTCCAGCTCCCGCAGCCGTTCCAGCTCCAGTTCCCGCAGCTGTTCCAGATCCAGCTCCTGCAGCCGTTCCAGCTCCAGCTCCCGCAGCTGTTCCAGCTCCAGCTCCTGCAGCCGTTCCAGCCCCTGCAGCTGCTCCAGCTCCTGCAGCCGCTCCCACTCCTGTGTCTGGGTCAGAGAAACGAACTGTAGCAGTGCAAGTTGCCCCTGCAGAGGGTATTCCAACCCCTGTGGCAGACCCTGTGGCTGGGTCGGAGAAACGAACTGTAGCCATGCAAGTTGCCCCTGCAGAGGCTATTCCAACCCCTGTGGCAGACCCTGTGGCTGGGTCGGAGAAACGAACTGTAGCCGTGCAAGTTGCCCCTGCAGAGGGTATTCCAACCCCTGTGGCAGACCCTGTGGCTGGGTCGGAGAAACGAACTGTAGCAGTGCAAGTTGCCCCTGCAGAGGGTATTCCAACCCCTGTGGCAGACCCTGTGGCTGGGTCAGAGAAACGAGTTGCAGCAGTGCAAGTTGCCCCTGTAGACAAGGTGAAAAAATAGTATAGAGATTCAGGTCGTTTAGAATGCAGAGAGTCTTCTGCTAGGTCTAGGTATAGAGAAGATGAGGCTGGGCCATCAGAGGTGCAGGAGGATGAAGATGAGGATGAGGATGTCGAAAAATCAACAGTAACTACCTGAACCCTATATCAGCGTGAGCTACGAGATGTGCAAAAAGATTTTGGTCGCTGCATAGGTGAACAGCTTGTCACCTGGCTGCTCCGGTGCTGGGACACTGGAGCCAATGGTGTGGAATTAGAGGGCAGGGAAGCCAGGCGGTTGGGATCCCTTGCTAGAGATGCAAGCATTGACAAAGCAATTGGAGATGGAGCACGATCTCACAGCCTCTGGAGGCGTCTCCTGTTAGCTGTGAAGGAAAGGTATCCCTTCAAGGAAGAACTTGTATGTCTACCAGTCAAGTGGACCACCATGGAGAAGGGAATTCAGTACCTGAGGGAATTAGCCGTACGGGAAGTAATTTATAAGGACCTAGACGACGCACAAATATCCACAGATCCAGATGAAGTCCAGTGTACTCGACCCATATGGCGGAAGTTTATACGGACTACACCATCATCATGGGCCAGCTCATTGGCAATAATAACCTGGAAAGATGGTGAAGACCCCACAGTGAGTGAAATGGCTAAACAACTCCGGGAGTACGAAGAAAATCTCTCCTCTTCCCTACAAGCCTGCATCTCGGCTGTGGAGAAACTCTCTGAAGAGTTCTACCAACTTAAAGAGAATTTATGTTCCCCCCCACCTGAATGAACCAGTGGCCACCAACTAAAAGAGAATACTTTGGAGAAACTTTTTGAAGAGGTCCACCAACTTAAAGAGAGTGTATTTTCTTTCCCACCTGTACAAACCAGCGTCTCGGCTATTAGGGGTAAGCGTGCATCCGTGCAAAGAAGACAATCTGGTGGGTACCATATATAGGGGTGGCTAGCCGGGGTGGAGGGGGGGGCCGGCTGCTCGGGGATAGGCTGGGCATCGGTCAACGGGTGGTGAGCAATTGCATTGTGCATCACTTATTTCGTACACATTATTACTATTAATACTATTATTATTATTATTATTATTATTATTATTATTATTATTATTTTTCCTGTCTTAATAAACTGTCTTTATCTCAACTCACAGACTTCACTTTCCCATTTCTCTCCCCCATCCCGGAGAGGGAGGGGGGAGGGTGAGCGAACGGCTGTGTGGTGTTTGGCTGCCAGCCGGGCTGAACCACAACACTGAGCATGCCAAAATGCCCATGCAGTACAGATAAACACTGAAATGATGATATAAATCTATTTTCAGCTTTCATCTGAATATTTAGGATGTCTCCTCTTATCTCTGTTACGTATTACTTTTATGTTGTGAAATCAATTGTGAAAGATGACAAATATGGGATGGCAGGAACAATCAGGCTACGGAATTGCCTCCTGGGACAGAGCCGTGTTCTCATGGGGTGCCTTTTTTTTCCCCCCTTTTAAGTTTAATCCCTCCTCAGTGGAAACCAGTTAATGGCTATAGCTAGACTGAAGTATGGACGTCTGTTGGGAATCCCAGTGAAGGTCAAAGGTAGAGAGTAAAAAAGCTGCATGGACATCTTAGACAGTCATAAGCAGACAGATGTTCCTAGGCTTTAATGAGCAGTCTTGGCTCCAGGCCTTTCTTGGCAGAGTTGTTTAGTTTTAGTATTTTTCCTTGTAGTGCAAGGTATGGCTCTGGTTATCAGGCTCTGGTTAGTTAACTGTTTATTGTTTCGATGACACCAGTCCCTCCCATGGCCACTCGATGCTCAGGATAATTACCTTACACCACACCTGCCAACTGGAAGTGAAAGATTTACACAAGGACTGTACCCAGGGTCTCCATATATTCAGCACTGCCATCACTGTGATGGGTCCCTCTGGATCACCAGTACACCACATCAGGTGTGGGACATTGACCCACAGCTTCCCCCACAACTTGCCCAACCCATCAGCAAATGGCTTTTGTACACTTTGTGGGCCAGAGTGAAGACTGCTCAGTACCGTGGCTGTACTCCCAAAGGCTGGGCAATGACCATCACCCCAAGACATCAGATCCCAGTAGGAGGGATGCCTACTTTTCCAACAGGCATTGCAATTGCTACTGTTGCAGAACACAATGGCTAGATTTTTGGAGGCTTTTTGGTCCAAGCAAGGATAAATATGCAAAGGCAAGAGAAATATTTATGAAAATTCTGGGTAACAACTCAAATACTTCTAAAAGGTTTCAGCTTAACACATGACCAAAATGGGGTGCGATTGCAAAAAGCCAGAGAAGTTAGTGACTCAAACATAGTTGTTGGAAACAGCAAGTCCCTCTGTTCAGCATTAAAATTAAAATACAGTAAGGTAAAATAGAATAAAACGGAGCTTACCTGAAGAGGATGAAGAATCATAAGTACTTCTGTCCTTCCTATTTGTCCTGAAGGGCTGAATGTCCTTTTCCCTGTAAGTTCCAAACCCTTCAAAGCTTCTTCTTTTATTCCCACTTGCATCATTGTCCCGTTTCTCACTCGAGGAATTCATTTCACCAAACATGTCCAGAGACTCTGATCTTGCATTACTCTCAGTATTACCAGAGTATCTTTTTGTGCAAGAGTCAATGGGATCATTGCTCGAGTCACTTTTTTCTTTACTCTGTGTCCACTGCTGGTCATCAGAAAGTAGTAACGTAGACAGTGTATCCACTTCGAAATTACTCTTTGAGCCTTTGTGCCCAGTTTCACAATGCTGGTGCTTCTGCTTCTCCTTATGCTTGCTTTTCTCATTGAGCAAGGACAGATCTTTATCTGAGCCACTTAGCCTTTCATTGATCGCATGGCTGGAGAAGCCAGTGAACTTGCTATCAAAGAGACTGCTCAGATCTTCATGTGTCCCCAATATCCGCTCATCCTTATGCTTGTGCTTATGTTTGTGTTTCCTTTTGTGAAGTCGGCCACTTGAAAGGCTTGTTCCTCCAACCTTTGGAGGAGCCAAAGAGGACTGCATGTCTCCAAGGCCCATTCCCACAGATGTTTGTAGGTGCACTCCATGTTTTGTTTTATGCTTGGCAGTGGTGGACACCTTCATATGAGAGCTCGCATGGAATTGGGGTGGGGGCACGGTAGGTCTCATAAACGGGGAAGCTGCTCCGAGTGTGTGAGACAGGTACAAAGGAGCTGGATACTGACCATAGTAACCAAGATTCATCATAGGCATTGATGTGTAAGGCATTCCATAGGGTGCATAGTAACTCCCACTGGGAATAGGGTAACCGAACCCTTGTAAAAAAGGCACCTTTGTCATGGTGTCATTGGTTTTGGCAGGTCTACCACGCTTCTTCTTAGATTTCATGTCAGAGGTCCTGCGAAGATAGAGCAATGGGTCATACTGGATATATGGCACAGGATAGTAGTGATCAAAATTAATCCTGAAGATGCTGGGATATGGATTTTCATGATAAAATGTGTAACTTCGATGGGAAATTCTGAACACTTGAAACTTATTGATGAGTTCCTCAAGGTCTGCCAGAAACTGGAGGTCATCTCTATTCTGCAGGCTTTTCCTTTTCCTCTTGTGCTTTGGCTTTTTAATGCTCTCATGAGAGAGAAAGTTATCCACAATTAGATGTTTCTGCCGGTGACCATGCCTGTTCTTTGTGCTGGTGTCAGATGGGATAGCCTCTGGATTGTCCAGGCTGCAGAAATCAAAGGAGTATCTCCGGCGGGATTCTGAGCTTTTCTCGGCTTGGTCAGAAGTGCTGTTGTTGTCTGTACCTATCCCGCTGTCGCTTGGTATGGTTTCCTCGCTGTGAGACTCACTCACTGGCGACAGCGTGACTTCTTTCAGAGAACCTATTTCACAGAGGTGGGAAGGTGAATTAGCCATTAACCTGGGTGGAGACAGCTTCCAAGTTCCACTGAGCATTCCTTTCTGGGTTTTTGTAGGAAGAGCACTGATAGGTTGAAGATTTGGCATAGTTTTTAACTCTGAAAAATTAGTTTCAGTACTTGCAGGGCTAAGGTTGCCATTAGTCCCCACTAACTGTGTCGAAAGCTGATGAATAGCTGCTGGTGACGATGCCACAAGTGATTGCAAGTTGGAAGGCACTGCTGGGTTTTCTGGCTGGCTGGAAACAGGCCTTGAGTGCTTGATGGCTGTCTTAGGTTCTTCTGGTTGAGGCTGCAGCTCTGCTCTTGGCTTCCTGCCCCGTTTTTTACCAATGTAGATAGTCCCCCTCTTGCTGACATTGATCTGCTTCCCTAGCCTGACATCAATGGTTGTTGGCCCAGCACTAGATGGTGGCTGGACTTTTGCTTTCAGAGCTATGCTGCTGGAGCAGGAGGACAAGATCTGATCGAGAATATTCTTCCTCTTGAGGGTCTTCATCTTGTTAATGGTCTTGATAGTCTTCTTATCCAAGACCCCAAGCTTCCCAACCTTTTTGTGAAACTTGAGTTCACTGATGGACTTGTCCTCTCCTGGGACCATCTGGGCCAACTTGGCCAGATTCCGTCTCCTCTTCCTTTTCTTTGTTCCTGGAAATTCACGATTGATTGGACTCACTGGGCTGGTAGAGGTTCCCTCATGAATGGTTTCAACAGTGAGCAAAGGCTGTTTCTTTGGTCGTCCTCTTTTTTTCTTGACAGGTGTGATCACAGTAAGACTGTCTGTATTGGTATACAGAGGGCTGGATGGTGTGATGGGATAGGCTGAAGGAGGCTCCACCATCAGCTTCTCAGATGCTGTCATGGAGGTCTCCTGAAGGATAGATTTAGGCTTGCTGCAGGTCCATCGCCTCTTAGCTGCAAGTTTGGGGTGCTGGACCTCAGATAATTTGCTAGCTGTGGGAAGATTGGTGGATAGGAGAGTGGATGTCACAGCTACAGATTTTCTGAGTCTGGTGGCACTGTTGGGGGAAGCTTTGTCAGTAAGCACACTGCTGTCAACAGCTACTAAGGGGGACTCATTTTCAATCACTTTCCCCAGCTTTGTGGCTCGAAGATCTTTTTTACTCCCCTCTGACTGAGAACTAGTCCTGTTTGCTACTTCACTGCTCATAGCAAGTGCAGAAGGCAGGCTTTTCTCCTGGATAGTTTTCTCCATGGAAGATTTTGTAGATTGCCTTTTTTTCCTTTTGTGGCCAGATGTATCTGTTGTCGGAGACTTTATTGGGATAGTAATTCGTACATGACTGGTGTCACTTTCACAACTGCTAGCAGAAGTGGGATTCTGCATTGTGGGTGATGCATCCAACACAGTGTCCATCGAGTAAGACTCCTTTTTTCCTTCCATGCTGTCATGGGATTTGCTATCAAATGCTTTCTGAGCACTCTTCACCCATTCAATGTCTGCAGTTTGGATGGTTTGACTTATCAAGTCCTTTTTGCTGGACTTCTTTGTACTCCCAGCAGGCTGATCGGGGGCCTCCAGCTGCACTCCTCCCTCCTGATTACCAAGAGGCAACAGCCCATTGCACTCAGAAGCGCTGCTTGGCTGGGCGGCCGCACTAACGTTGTTGGGTGATGGGACTGCACTGCAGATGGCAAGCTCTTTGCTGCTGGCCGACAGCTGCCCCCATGTGCTACTGGCACAGGACTTCTTTGCTTGGGATTTGCTGAAGGAAACTCCTGGCTCTGGAGTGGTGACCTTGGTGGCACTAACTGCTTCTCGACTGGGTTCTGTGTTGATGAAGCAACTTTGAGAAGTGGATACAGAGTCGGAGCTTGCTGACCAGTCAAGATGGTGCTGGTTGCTACTTTTCTGCTGGTGCTTTGATTTTAAGGTGTCACCAGTGAAGTCTTGTTGGAGGCCTGGATCATAGTGCAGAGCAGAATGCTTTTGTGGCTTGTCATATACCTGGAAGGTAGAAGAAAACAAAAATAGGAAAAAAGTTAGTTTATCACTCCAGTCATAACCACTGGCTGCAGCTCTTTCATTGTACAGTGAATAACAGCTCCTCTAAGCTGAGGTCCTCATAAGGGTTAGCAGCCTTTATAAAATGTTCTTATACTTCAGTCAAATTTGTTTTTAGATTCATGCACTGTAAACAAGTTTTGTTTTCCCATTCTAAAAACAATAGAAATACTTCTATAAATGCTAGATTGCTGAGGAAACATCTTCTATTGATTTTTAATTAAAAAAAAAAACACAAGTAAAATATTCCTTTTCAATGGATGAATGGTGTAACTCAGCCTCCTGGTGAGAATCTCTTTTTCCTTAAAAATAATCCCTTGCAGAACTTGATGATCAGAATTAAGCCCATTGTAAACAACAAGAATGCAGAATTATCTAGGAAGTTACAACAAGAGGAAAACCCATGAGTTCACTTCCCCATGAAGCCAAAATCTGCAAAAATTTACTTGCTTTAATTTTCACTTAGAAGTCATCCCCACAAAATCAGTGCTTAAAAGTGAGAAGCATAGCATCAAGTGTATTGGGTATGCTTGTTAAGTTCAAGATTTGCATTATTCTTTTTCAATTTTAATAATCTGCTATTTGCATTGTTGGTAAGAGATATTTTCAATATGATTTCTAATCCAACAGAAGCCTTTCAAACTGCAGGTGTAACAGTAAGGGCAGAATTACACCAAAAACTTTTATAGAGTAAAAGAAAGTCTGCTTTTTTTCTTGGTAGGCATCCTTCAGATAAAGAAATTATACTTGTTACATCTGTACCTTTTTCTAAAATGTCTTAAAAGAAACAAAGAAACCAACATTTTACTTTCCATAACTGACCTCTTCTAGTCATTTGTTTTCTCCTGTGACATTTAGGTGCTATATTTTCTAAAGTTCTGAACCAAACTGTGCAACTGATTTTGTACACCTAGAACTACAAACAAACTGTTCTTAGCAAACTGTAATGACACTGTTCTGAATTCCAAATAAATGATGAGAGACTTAAAATAAATGCGTAACCAAGGAAAGAACAACAGAAAACAATTGCTTAGCATCTCATGTTCCTGCAAACACGCTGTTACAATTTTCTATCAGCAGCCCTACATTAGATTCCTGCTTGGGGTGTTTGCCAGAGATTTTGGGGTCAGCATAACAGGGCTCTGAGGTCCTTCAGACTTAGTTTTCTGGGAAATGATGTGTCCCTAGTTTTGGGCAACGCTGGAGGAATTTGAAAGGTGCTAAACAGTTGAAGCCCACAGTACTTTATTTAGTGACCAATAAACATGCATGTTATCATCAAACTGATAATGTGATATCCTTAGTGTGCATATAAAAATGGGCATGTGGCCTTTCTGGAATAGGCAGCAATGATGAAGCTGTTCTAGTCCATCATCTGAGGAGTAATCGGGGACTCTTAAATCCTGTGGATAGCTCAGCTGTTGTGCATACAGACCAGGTATGCTTGTGTATAGCAGAGACTTCCAGGAACTGTGGAGTGAGAAAATGAAAGCACGCAGCTGCGGTGGAGCTGCAGATGTCGCAAGCGAGTGATACCTGTTTTTTTCAGCCTGAGAAAAAAGCCGAAAGCATAAACAGACCTGTAGTGGGTTTACGTGGCAAGGTTTTGGTAGCAGGGGGCCATAGGGGTGGCTTCTGTGAGAAGAATCCAGAAGCTGCCCCATGTTAGGTAAGGGCCCTGCTGCTGACCAGAGCCGGACCAGTAAGTGATGTTGTTTGCGCCTCTGTGAGAGCATATTTAAGACAGGGGAAAAAACCGCTGCGGTACAGCAGCTGGGAGAGAGAGAGGAGTGAGAAACAGCCTTGCAGGCGCCATGGTCAGTGAAGAAGGAGGGGGAGAGGTGCTCCAGGCGCCGGAGCAGAAGTCCCCTGCGGCCTGTGGTGAGGACCATGGTGAAGCAGGCTGTCCCCCTGCAGCCTATGGAGTACCATGGTGGAGCAGGGTTCCATGCTGCAGCCCGTGGAGGAGACCACGGTGGAGCAGGTGGACCTGCACCGATAGAGGCTGCAGCCTGTGGAGGACCCCTGCCGGAGCAGATTCCGGGCCGGACCTGTAGCCCGTGGAGAGGAGACCACGCAGGAGCAGGTGACCTGGCAGGAGCTGCTGCCCGTGGGGGACCCAGGTTGGAGCAGTTTGCTCCTGAGGGATGGACCCCATGGTACGGACCCATATCTGGAGCAGTTCTTGAAGAGCTGCTGCCTGTGGGAAGCCCACGCCGGATCAGTTCAGGAAGGACTGCATCCTGTGGGAGGGACCCCACAGTGCAGGGGCAGAGTGACTGAGAAGGAGCAGTGGAAACGAGGTGCTATAGACTGACCACACCCCCCATTCTCCCGTTCCCCTGCGCCACTCAGGGGGAGGAGGTGGAAGAGGGTGGATGGGGGGAAGGCGTTTTTGGTTTCTTTCCTTTGTTTCTCACTTCTCTAGCTTGTTAGTAATAGGCAATACATCTTACTATCTCCCTATGCTGAGTCTGTTTTGCCCATTACGATAATTGTTGAGCGATCTCCCCGTCCTTATCTCAACCCTTGAGCCCTTTGTGTCATATTTTCTCCCCCTTCCCCTTTGAAAAGGGGGAGTGAGAGAGCGGCTGTGGTGGAACTCGGCTGCCCAACCGAGTAAAACCACCACAAGACCTTGGGGAATGAATCACTTCATCCTCCCCACAGTGGCCTCCCACGCATGAACCACACAGCACGCAGCGGCCCAGGGCCGTGCGGCTCCTGAAGCACGATGCCAATGTCTGCCTTGGTAAAACACGAGAGAAAATGCAGTCCACCCACTTCCACATCCTCGGGATGAGGTTTAATAGCTTGCTGTGCCTCACAGAAAACATTCTTTTCCCAATGTATCATGATTTCTGACTTGGAAAAAGCCTGGAAATGGGCAGCCGAGGCCTCTCCTGGCCTGCACCAAGGCAGGGCTAGGCTGCTTCTGCGGAGATCCCGGCCTTGTGGCTGCCATGAAAACAACTCCTTCCCCTCACGTTATTTCCAAAATGCAAAGCTGCTATATGACTATATGACCTGAACAATTTCATTTGTAAAAACAGAGGCTTACAGCATTGAGTGAAAACATCACACACTGGCAACACCTTGGTCCCTCTGAGCACACCGTACACACAGAGATCTCTGGTTTAAAAGAAGCAATACTCTCTGATCTATGTTTAAAGGCAGTTAATAAGGGCTCAGAACTGAGAGGCCAGTTCTATATCAGAGGTGAGTGCTGATAAATCAGTTGGCTCCTCCAGCCTCATTTCCTTGTCCTGCACATTATAAAATGACGATGCAGCTTCCAACATATCCCTAATGATAGCCTTGTCATTACTGCAGCACCACAGGCCACCACAACATACATCGTACAACTCATGAGAAAGATATGCCCCTGTCATCAAAGGTGCCAATTCTAGAGGCATTTAACCACATTAATAATCACTCCAATTTCAACAGCGCTTCAAAAAAATAACTAGTCTGCGGGATCAGGGGACTTCATTTCCAAAGTGGGATGTCAAAATTACATATCTACTGAAGCACATAACAGTCCACCGGGTCTCCTCATGCTACTTCTTCCAGCATAAGGTTTACTATTTGCTCTCCCCTGCCAGACACATCCATGTCACCCCAAAATAATTCTTCTGCAGCATGGTAACAAGAGATCATGCGGCTGCAGCAGGTTGTGTTTCACTGGCTGGAATGAATAGCGGGGATTGTCTACTTAAAAGCATGGACAATTTGGTTGAAAGTAATGCAGCAAAATCTCTTTTATTCATTGTGCTGGTTTCAGTTAGGACAGAGTTAATTTTCCTCCTAGTAGCTGGCAGGGTGCTATGTTTGGGATTAGGATGAGAAGAGTGCTGATAACATGCTGATGTTTTAATTGTTGCAGAGCAGTGCTTACACTAAGCCAAGGACTTTTCAGCTTCTCGCTTTGTCCTGCCAGCGGGCAGGCTAGGGGTGCAGCAGGAGCTGGGAGGGGACAGACCCAGGACAGCTGACCCAAACTGGCCAAAGGGGTATTCCATACCATCTGACGTCATGCTAAACAATATATAGGGGTGGCTAGCCGGGGTGGGGGGGCCGGCTGCTCGGGGATAGGCTGGGCATCGGTCAGCGGGTGGTGAGCAATTGCATTGTGCATCACTTGTTTTGTACACATTAGTAGTAGTACTATTGCCATTATTATTATTATTATTATTATTATTGTTATTATTATTTTCCTGTCTTAATAAACTGTCTTTATCTCAACTCACAGGCTTCACTTTCCCGTTTCTCTCCCCCATCCCAGAGAGGGAGGGGGGAGGGTGAGCGAACGGCTGTGTTGTGCTTAGCTGCTGACTGGGTTGAACCACAACAGTCCTTTTTGGCGCCCAACGTGGGGCTCGAAGGGTTGAGATAACGACAGATCTGGCCAGAGTGTTAAACTAAAATTGGTATAAGTATTGGACCTGCTTAATAGTTGCTAGTCACAATGTTGATTGCTTTAATCTCAAGTCTGCTGTGCCTGTTTTCCAAATTGAGTTTTATAGCACGTTACTTTCTGTATGTGCTCCCTGTCGTGCTGTTTATCCTTTCCGGGCCCTGGTTTAAGATTGTTATGGTACTGTGTGGTGTAACAATGGCTTATGATATGATGAAATTTCTGGTCATGACTCTAACCTGGTATTTGTATTCAGCACTGTCGTCGACTCTATAGTTTGGAAACCATATCTCAGAAACTATTAGCAATTACACCTATTGCCTTTTTTCATCAGGGAGTCAATCTGTGGAGGGGACAGGGGAAGATATTTTTTCCTACCTGTTCACTCTCCCTTTCTCCTTCACCACCCTCTTATCCTCTGAGCTAGTTACGATAGTTCTCCAAGATGTTGAATATCCTTGGGATACTCAGACCAGCATGTTCTTGTTGTTATGTCTCCTGAATGCGCTTCAGGTTTTGTTGAAGGTTAAACAACTACTTAGGAATCTCATCCAGAGAGCTGTCCTGAGGCGGGATAGTTGTGAATGGCAGGGAGTATGGGAGGATATGGGCAGGTTTCTAGAGCAGTGGGCACCTCCAGTGTTTTGGAAATTCACCCCTGAACAACTGCAAAATCCTAAAAACCTGGTAGAATGCTTGAAAAAAAGGTGTCATGACTCTGGCAGTTCCAAAGAGACACAAATCACTGTAGCGTGCTGGGGTCTGGCCTATGCCTATCGAGCTGCAATCGATGCCACTATCAACCTAGTGACAGACCCTGCAGCCACTCCAAGTCCTGTGACAAGCCCAACGGCAAATCCAACCCCTACAACGGACCCTGCAGCCGCTTCATCTCCCGCAGCCGTTCCGGCTCCCACAGCTGTTCCAGCTCCTGCAGCCACTCCGGCCCCTGCAGCCGCTCCAGCTCCTGCAGCCGCTCCAACCCCTGTGATGGGCCCAGACTGTATTCAAACCCCTGTGGCAGGCCCTGTGACTGGGTCAGAGAAACGAGCAGTGGCAGTGCAAGTTGCCCCTGCAGAGGGTATTCCAACCCCTGTGGCAGACCCTGTGGCTGGGTCAGAGAAACGAGTTGCAGCAGTGCAAGTTGCCCCTGTAGACAAGGTGAAAAAATGGTATAGAGATTCAGGTCGTTTAGAATGCAGAGAGTCTTCTGCTAGGTCTAGGTATAGAGAAGATGAGGCTGGGCCATCAGAGGTGCAGGAGAATGAAGATGAGGATGTCGAAAAATCAACAGTAATTACCCGAACCCTATACCAGCGTGAGCTACGAGATGTGCGAAAAGATTTTGGTCGCTGCATAGGTGAGCAGCTTGTCACCTGGCTGCTCCGGTGCTGGGACACCGGAGCCAATTGTCTGGAATTAGAGGGCAGGGAAGCCAGGCGGCTGGGATCCCTTGCTAGAGACGCAGGCATTGACAAAGCAATTGGAGATGGAGCACCACCTTACAGCCTCTGGAGGCATCTCCTGGCAGCTGTGAAGGAAAGGTATCCCTTCAAGGAAGAACTTGTATGTCTACCAGGCAAGTGGACCACTAAGGAGAAGGGAATCCAGTACCTGAGGGAATTAGCCGTACGGGAGGTGATTTATGAGGACCTAGACAACGGACAAATATCACAGATCCAGATGAAGTCAAGTGTACACGACCCATGTGGAGGGAGTTTCTACGGAGTGCACCATCATCATGTGCCAGCTCATTGGCAATAATGGCCTGGAAAGAGGATGAGGAACCCACAGTGGATGAATTGACTAAACAACTCCGGCAGTACGAAGAAAGTCTCTCCTCTTCCCTACAGGCCTGCGTCTCGGCTGTGGAGAAACTTTCTGAAAAGGTCCACCAACTTGAAGAGAAATTATTTTCCTCCCCACCTGTACAAACCAGTGTCTCAGCTATTAGGGGTAAGCGTTCATCCGTGCAAAGAAGACAATATGGTGGGTACACACCCCGTGCCACCCTGTGGTTTTACCTACGTGACCATGGAGAGGACATGAGAAAATGGGATGGAAAATCTACTGAGACCCTAGAGGCACGGGTACGTGAGTTGCAAAAGAAATAATCGGGAGAAAGGGGTTCTCTGAAAAGTTTGCTGCTCCAACTTCCAGCAGGCAGTCTTTTAAACACAGAAACGAAGATTCTGACCAGGACTAGAGGGGCCCTGCCTCCAGCCAGGGGGAGGAAAGGGACAATCGAGTTTATTGGACTGCGTGGATTCGATGGCCTGGCACGTCTGACGCACAGAAGTATAAGGCTTTAGTAGACACCGGTGCACAATGTACTCTAATGCCATCAAGCTGTAAAGGGCCAGAGCCCATCTGTATTTATGGGGTGACGGGGGGATCCCAGCAGTTAACTGTATTGGAGGCTGAAGTGAGTCTAACTGGGAAAGAGTGGCAAAAGCACTGTATTGTGACTGGCCCGGATGCTCCGTGCATTCTTGGCATAGATTATCTTAGAAGAGGATATTTCAAGGACCCAAAAGGGTTCCGCTGGGCTTTTGGCATAGCTGCCTTAGAGACAGAGGACATTAAACAGTTGTCTACCTTGCCCGGTCTCTCAGAGGACCCTTCTGTTGTGGGGTTGCTGAGGGTTGAAGAACAGCAAGTGCCAATCGCTACCACAACTGTGCACCGGCGGCAATATCGCACCAACCGAGACTCCCTGATTCCCATCCATAAGCTAATTCGTCAACTGGAGAGACAAGGAGTGATCGGCAAGACCCATTCACCTTTTAATAGTCCCATATGGCCAGTGCGAAAGTCTAATGGTGAGTGGAGACTAACAGTGGACTATCGTGGCCTGAACGAAGTCACGCCACCACTGAGTGCTGCAGTGCCGGACATGCTAGAACTCCAGTACGAACTGGAATCAAAGGCAGCCAAGTGGTATGCCACAATTGATATTGCTAATGCATTTTTCTCCATCCCTCTAGCAGCAGAGTGCAGGCCACAGTTTGCTTTCACTTGGAGGGGAGTCCAATATACTTGGAATCGGCTGCCCCAGGGGTGGAAACACAGCCCTACCATTTGCCATGTACTTATCCAGTCTGCGCTGGAGCAGGGGGAAGCTCCTGAACACCTGCAGTACATTGATGACATCATTGTGTGGGGTGACACTGCAGAGGAAGTTTTCGAGAAACGGTAGACAATAGTCCAAATCCTTCTGAAGGCCGGTTTTGCCATAAAACAAAATAAAGTTAAAGGACCTGCACGAGAGATCCAGTTTTTAGGAATAAAATGGCAAGATGGACGTCGTCAAATCCCAATGGATGTGATCAACAAAATAACAGCTATGTCTCCACCAACTAGCAAAAAGGAAACACAAACTTTCCTAGGTGTCGTGGGGTTTTGGAGAATGCATATTCCAAATTACAGTCTGATTGTAAACCCGCTCTACCAAGTAACCCGTAAGAAGAATGCTTTTGAATGGGGCCCTGAGCAACGACAAGCCTTTGAACAAATTAAGCAGGAAACAGTTCATGCAGTAGCCCTTGGGCCAGTCCGAACAGGACCAGATGTAAAGAATGTGCTCTACACCGCAGCCGGGGAGAATGGCCCCACCTGGAGCCTCTGGCAGAAAGAACCTGGGGAAACTCGAGGTCGACCCCTGGGGTTTTGGAGTCGGGGATACAGAGGATCTGAGGCCCGCTATACTCCAACCGAAAAGGAGATATTGGCAGCATATGAAGGAGTTCGATCTGCTTCGGAAGTGGTTGGTACTGAAGCGCAGCTCCTCCTGGCACCCCGACTGCCGGTACTGGGTTGGATGTTCAAAGGAAGGGTCCCCTCTACACATCATGCAACTGATGCTACATGGAGCAAGTGGGTTGCACTGATTACTCAGCGGGCTCGAATAGGAAACCCCAGTCACCCAGGAACCTTGGAAGTGATTATGGACTGGCCAGAAGGCAAGTACTTTGGGATATCATCAGAGGAGGAGGTGGTCCGTGCTGAAGAAGCCCCACTGTACAACAAGCTACCAGAAAATGAGAAGAAATATGCCCTGTTCACTGATGGGTCCTGTCGTATTGTGGGAAAGCATCGGAGATGGAAGGCTGCTGTATGGAGTCCTACACGACGAGTTGCAGAAGCTGCTGAGGGAGAAGGTGAATCGAGTCAGTTTGCAGAAGTGAAAGCCACCCAGCTGGCCTTAGATATTGCTGAACGAGAAAAGTGGCCAGTTCTCTATCTCTATACTGATTCATGGATGGTAGCAAATGCCCTGTGGGGGTGGTTACAGCAATGGAAGCAGAACAACTGGGAACGCCGGGGCAAACCCATCTGGGCTGCTGCATTGTGGCAAGATATTGCTGCCCGGGTAGAGAACCTGGTTGTAAAGGTACGCCATGTAGATGCTCATGTGCCCAAGAATCGGGCTACTGAAGAACATCAAAACAACCAGCAGGTGGATCAAGCTGCTAAGATTGAAGTGGCTCAGGTGGACCTGGACTGGCAACATAAAGGTGAATTATTTATAGCCCGATGGGCCCATGACACCTCGGGCCATCAAGGTAGAGATGCAACATACAGATGGGCTCGTGATCGAGGGGTGGACCTGACCATGGACACTATAGCACAGGTTATTCATGATTGTGAAACATGTGCTGCAATTAAGCAAGCCAAACGGTCAAAGCCTCTTTGGTATGGAGGACGATGGCTGAAATACAAATATGGAGAGGCCTGGCAGATTGATTACATCACACTCCCTCAAACCCGCAACGGCAAGCGCCACGTACTTACAATGGTGGAAGCAACCACCGGATGGCTGGAAACATATCCTGTGCCCCATGCCACCGCCCGGAACACTATCCTGGGCCTTGAAAAGCAAGTCCTATGGCGACATGGCACCCCAGAAAGAATTGAGTCAGACAATGGGACTCATTTCCGAAACAACCTTATAGACACTTGGGCCAAAGAACATGGTATTGAGTGGGTGTATCACATCCCCTATCATGCACCAGCCTCCGGGAAAGTTGAACGATACAATGGACTGTTAAAGACTACACTGAAAGCAATGGGTGCTGGGACATTCAAAAATTGGGATACGCATTTGGCAAAGGCCACCTGGTTAGTCAATACTAGAGGATCTGCCAACAAAGCTGGGCCTGCCCGATCAAACCTGTTACGCACTGTAGAAGGGGATAAAGTTCCTGAAGTGCACGTAAGAAACATGTTGGGTAAGACAGTCTGGGCTACTCCTGCCTCAGGAAAAGGCAAGCCCATTCGTGGGATTGCTTTTGCCCAGGGACCTGGATGCACTTGGTGGGTAATGCAAAAGAATGGGGAGGTCCGGTGTGTACCTCAAGGGGATTTAATACTGGGTGAGAATAGCCCATGAGTTGAATTGTAGTATGTTAATTATTATATAATACTGTATGTCATCACTGCCACGATTGCTATATACCACAGATGAAAATGGTGATTAATTATAATGTACTGGAAAGAGTGTAACCTGAGCATGACATAAATGGTATGGAATAAGGGGTGGATATCTGTCCTGGTTTCAGGTAGGACAGAGTTAATTTTCCTCCTAGTAGCTGGCAGGGTGCTATGTTTTGGATTAGAATGAGAAGAGCGCTGATAACATGCTGATGTTTTAATTGTTGCAGAGCAGTGCTTACACCAAGCCAAGGACTTTTCAGCTTCTCGCTCTGTCCTGCTAGCGAGCAGGCTAGTGGTGCAGCAGGAGCTGGGAGGGGACAGACCCAGGACAGCTGACCCAAACTGGCCAAAGGGGTATTCCACACCATCTGACGTTATGCTAAACAATATATAGGGGTGGCTAGCCGGGGTGGGGGGGCCGGCTGCTCGGAGATAGGCTGGGCATCGGTCAGCGGGTGGTGAGCGATTGCATTGTGCATCACTTGTTTCGTACACATTATTATTAGTAGTACTATTATTATTATTGTTATTATTATTTTCCTGTCTTAATAAACTGTCTTTATCTCAACTCACAGGCTTCACTTTCCCGTTTCTCTCCCCCATCCCGGAGAGGGAGGGGGGAGGGTGAGCAAACAGCTGTGTGGTGTTTAGCTGCCGACCGGGTTAAACCACAACAGTGTCTTCCTGGGTTGTTGTCTGATCCCCTTGGTCCTAAAATTTAAGCTTCAACTTACCCTGCTGGCTGAGCACCACCCTAAGAGGCAAACAAGCCCCAGTTTAGCGTACCTAACTCCTGAGATGAGCTATTGGAAGATACCAGAGCTGTCAGTAGGATAAGAGCGAACAGGGCTCTTCAGAAGCTTGTAGCTCAGTGCCTTTCACAGAAATTCATTATTTTATTCATTTGGGAAAATGTAATATACTACAGCTCTATAGGTCTTGACAAGGGACAGTTGACTTGAACAGTTTCTATGGCAGGAGAACTGAAACCAGCACCAAGAATAGTAGGCTTTTTCAAGAAAACAAAGATTTACCTTTATTTACTTTTTTGGTTTATAATACCGAAAAAATACTTCCAACTTAGTGCCTGACTCTATTTGTAGCTTGCCCTTTTATTAAAAAAATATTTTCTTCAGCACCTAGCCATTCTGGTCTAGGACTGTGCTCCTTTGTCTGTTAGTAGAAGTGTAACTTAACCGTGTAATTTTTTTTACTTCTCACCAAACTTGGACAGTTTTTCTCTTGACATTCAATTTACAGGAAGTGCTCAGTGGATAATAATCCCATCTTTCCTTAAAAAAAAAAAGACAAAAAAACACATATGGAAGCTAACAGTTTTTGTAAAGGATTTTGAGCAACATAACCCAGTACCTGCTAAGCTGTAGACTAAAAAAATGAAGCATGAATCCTCTTATCGTTAGTGAAATAGTTTTAGTGACAAGCTCATGAGTTTCATTCCTCAAGCTTAGGCAGTTGTAGGTAGGCCTACAAGCAGGATTCATTGAATTTACCAGCAGTTGAAACGCACTGGCCAGAGGACAGAGGAGATGGCACTGTGTGCTTTCACCTGCTTTGTCAGACCTGTGCATCCCCACACTTGCAGATATGCTTACTCCTCTTTACAGTTTTATTCTAGCATGCAGCCCTTGGACACAAAAAGGAGAACTGTATTATATCAGTCCCCTGACAAATGGTACCCTACTCTGCAAACAGTACCCAGATGCAAAATCCATCCCTGCAAGACGCTTTTAATTCAGCTACTGGATGTCTCACTCTGCCTCACCATTCCTTCTAAGCTTCTCTCCAAATTTATATGCTGCTTCCAGCCTCAAGGCAGGATGAGATACCATAATCAGACCAAGTGCTTAATAAAATAACAATAAAATTCAAAGTACTCTATAGAAAAAATAAAGTAACTGAAAAGAAAAAAATAAATAGCAAAACCCATCACTTGAAAAAAGTCTAGATGTTTATAGGGTGTAGTATCCTCATCATCCAAATGCACCTTTATTCCAGAGGTAACCCCCCCCCCAATCAGGAATTTAGCTTGCAAATCAAAGTTAATACTACCACACCCCCTCTTTAAATCATTTGCAGATCCATCTGTGTAATGGCTCCTCAATTGTAATTCCCTATTAAGAGGCTTTATTTGGAGAGATAAGCAGCTGGTTCCCATGTCACTAATTGCTGTCTGCTGTGATTTAAAAACATCTGCACCATTGTGCTCTTCATTTTCATATTTTAATCACCCTGAAACTTGAAAAAGGTACATCATTGATTGTTTCTGTGGGTTAATTAGTACACAGTCTCCTTGTAGAGACAATTTAAAGACAGTCAGAACCTCAATCTGCAAGTTTGTTTTAAAAATTAATAACATTTGAAGCATCTGTGGGGATTGGCATCCACAGTGACACATCAGAGCATGCTCTGAGGACATACCATCCTTTGTTATCTTCTTCATAGACTGGAAATAAAATTAAAAAAAAAAAAAAAAAAAAGAAGAAAAAGAGGAAAGGCTTTCCTAAATGAATAATATCATTCAGAATCAGAGTCTTGGGAAGTGTTTACTTTTATCTCAGGGCCGCCACTGCCTCTCCAGCAAGCAAGAATCTCAGTGAAACATTGCTCAATAACCCTGTGTCATCTAGAAACCTGTAAGGCAGTTTTGGTAACAAATTGGGCAACAAGGAGCTGACATCTCATTGGAAATCAGTGGGGTGAGGCTGTGACTGCTTCATTGTGTGCAGGCGTGTGGTCTGCTTGTCACCTGGGTTGGCTGGATGCTGGGACACGAGGTTGTTTCCAAGCTATGCAGAGAAGGGTATTTAGCTCAGGCACAGCACTCTGCTAAGGTAGCTGTACTGTATGCAAACTGGACCTTCCTTGCACTTAGCTAGCTTAGAGCAAAGATAGGGCTAGCAAAGGTAGGTGGTGCCTAGCGAAAGGTCAGATTGAGATTTTTCAAGACTGAGTGAATAATTTTGGTTATGTTGAGAGTAAATTGCAAATGTCATGGGAACCTGCTTTCTGAAAAAAACAGATGCTGCTTTCGTCCTTTACACGGAGTTCTAAAAAACAGGAGGAACTTCAGGTAATTTGTTCCTCTTGAAAAGCTTTCTCTTCAGTTTCTGCTTCCTAGACATGCATGAAAACATTTTACTGGAAAAGAAAACCCTTTGAAAGGAAGAAAAAATCTGAGATATCCTTCTCCAATGCATGAATAAATAATCCTAGCTCAGTTCATACTTTCACTCAAAACTAAAACTGAGCATTTCCTCCTGTGTCCTAATGGGACAGCTGAAAACCGCTCACTTGAAGCCCATAATTTGAACTCCAGGTTAGAGATATTTCTCATCTTTTGGTGAGTGCAATGAGCCTTTCTGGGGTAGCATTACTCTGTAAATAAAAGATGCTAAGTGTAGGAGGCTCCAGGTTCAGGAGAACTTAACTTTGGCCTGATGACTTATTGCTTGAGCAGTCACTGTGATCAATTTATAGCAGGGATCTGTGATCAAGTCAGGCCAGTTTGTAATAGCAAGTGTGTGAAATGGTTTCAGGAAGTCCTTTAGGTCCTTGGTGATTCTAACCAGTGAGGAGGGATCACAAACTGGCATATGACACTTGCTAGAAGGGCAAACAGCGCTAGTGTCTTGTAAGAAACTCCACTGAAGCTAGTTCAAAACTGATGCAGGGGTTTTAATTCCGATTGAAATATGAATGGAAAATGTGTCAACAGGCACTAACCTGAAATTCATCATTATCATCTCAAAGAAAGGGGATTTCTCAGAGCAGTGTGTCAAATTCATTGCTCCCAGAGTTCACTCCTTCCCCGAAACCTTGAGCCTTCAACAGTGCAAAGCTCAAACACCACCGCACTCGCAGGAGCGAGGATCATTCAGTAGAAATTGACAGAGAGACAGGAATTAACACAAAGCTGCAGGGGGACTACTTGAGAGCAAGGCACAGCATGAAGTAGGAGTGAGTTAATTAAAAGCAAAGCATCACCTGTTTGTGTCCATTCACTGAACACAAACATCACTGACTGTGGTGCAAGTCAGCACAAAACAGGAGCAGCTTCGCTGAAGCTGCCGGGGGTCATTCCAGATTTGCACTGCCATTGTCACACAGCTCTGTCTTCCCTGAGATATCTGTGTAATCATATCAATACAGAGAAGGTGAAGTCCTGTGGAAATGATGGTCCCATTATTTGCTGCTGTGCCATAGGCACCTTGTTGTTCATGCTGTGGGCATCGTCAAGACAAATGAATAAAAATATCAATAAAACAGATGATGTTGCAAAGGCTTTTGCATTACGTATCCTTAAGGAAAAGATAAAGCAACGCACAGAGATTACTGAATAGTCCAAAGATGCTCACACAGTTGCAAATCTTAATTTTTCATGCATTCCTGCTAAAGCATCACGATTTGCTAAATAACTTGCAAATTTCACAGTTATTCCAAATTAATTTTGCTACTGCTTTGAACTGGATGATTTGCACACTATTTCAGTCTTCAGCTGCATTTAAGACACTTCCAATTTCCAAACCCAGGGACTGAGGATTTTTGGGGGGGGAAATTGCAACAGCATGGTGAATTTATAAAGGTAGGATTTGGATCTGCGGGCTGATCCACTCCTTACTCACGGGATAGGCCCATCTCTACACATTTTCTTTATCAAATGTTTAAACAACTCCGCTCTGTTCAGGGCTTTGTATTAAGCACCGAGTTTGGGAAAACTCTAAACAGTGGGATTTTTCTCTCATCTCCAACAAAGAGCACATCACCACTGACATAACAATGCCGTTTAAATATCGTGTATAAGCAGTTTAAATATCGTGTATAACACAGTTTGCCACCCCAGTTTAGGCAGAGAGAACAATTGGGAGAACAGCTAAGGTAGACTACAGTGTAACTAATACAGTTTTGGCAAGATAACCCTGGTTTGGCCCTTGCTTGGCCTCATGCCAGTGCAAAGAGTTTTAAGTGAGCATTTCAACTGGACATTATGTCCACGAAGCCAGGGCTCACAGTGCAAAATGCCTTGCTAAGCTGCTTTGCTTTCATTTGTCCAAAAGCCTTGTTTAATGAACTTAATAGCATCAGTGATATAAAGGCTTTATTTTTGATATACAAGAAATATATATGTATATATTTTAGATTTTATATATTTATATTTTGATATATAAAATGTGTTTCCATCCCTTCAGAAGTGCCATAGCCACCTACTCATATCTAGTTTTCTACCTCAGCCTGCTCTTCCCTTCAAGCCTTTGAGGGCAATGTATACCTCTACAGTGACTTGGCCAAAATCAAACAGCAGAAGGATCCCAGGATAGATGGTGCCCTGTTGGCCCTGTAGAAACGCGAGCAGTAAGAAGTATTCATCACTGAAAGGTCTGTGGTGGTGTCCGGGACGATAATGCTTCGGCACGTCTCAGCTTACTAAATTGGAAATAAGGATGTGAGCAGCTGTGCGCTGTAAGTTTCTGCTATATTTTTTTAAAAGCCTGCAGTGCTTAATTTGCATGGAAAGATTTCTTTTATCCTTCATTTATTATAGGAATTGCAGTTTTACCCTGAATGCTTTTTATTTATTTATTTATTTCCAAGGGGGGGGGGGATTATAGATGGCTTTTCCATTGAGGCCAGTGCTTCTTTCCACTAGAGTTAAATAATTTGATTATAAATTGAGTCCTTAAATGTCAAGGAGATGCTGAATTCACCTGAAAACAGGCATTTAGAGAAGCTCATAAAAGCTGCGAGCTCCAGTCAGTTAGCTCATCATTCTTTTAGCATGCACTTCATTTAGCAGTTACTGACCACCAGATTAATTCTTTCAAAGCATCCTGATTGCAGCTAAGGTCTTGCATGAAGTATTGCATGTGCTACAGCATTAGCACAAAGTCCAGAAATCTGCCAGAACATCTATTTGGCGGAGCTGGGTAAAATCTCATGAAAATTCACAGCAGAGTTCAAATATACTAAAGAAGAGGAGTGTTCTCCCACCTCTGCATCATGGGATGAGTCCTGCACCACCAATGTCGAGACAACATCAGCTCTGCCTTCAGCAAATTCACCCTGAAAAAATGAACTTGATCTGCAGCAAGGCGTGGGTGGCTCATTCCTTCTGGAAAATCTGCCTAAACAGGTCATACATGACAAATTTCTATCTCCAAGGTTTGAAGAAAGACACCCAGCAGTGCACTGGGATGCCTGAGGCACGGACACGCTACGAGGATGCCAACATCCCCCTGAAAATCCTCTTGCAAGGCTATAAAAGCAGCAATTTTGGGTGGCATCACCATCACAGGATGTCCTGGCCAAACCTGAGTGCTCTCCTACAAGGACCAATTTTACCATTCCCTGGATTTGGCTCCCCGAGGTGCCTCGTCCTTCCAGATCCTTTCACCAACTCCCCCCGCTGCACCTGTAGCAAAGATTTTCCCACCAGGGGAAATTCAACCAGGTTAGCACTGTTTCAGAGCAACAAAAAAATAATCATATGACACAAATGTTTTGGTGGCAATGCTAGTTGGGGTGATGATGAGCAACACCATATATTTTGGAGGGCATTGCTGTGCTTTTTCACATCGACACGCATCTCTGCTTTGATGTTTATCTCGCAGCTCTCCTTCTTCCCCTCCCTCCCCAGCTATGGCAAAATCACCTTTACTAATAAACCTCCAGCTTGAATAGCAGGTTTTATTTAGTGTGCTATAAAAACAGTCATTTCTCTGATCATAAAAGGGGCTCAACTGAACCGCATCATTTTGCTGAAGTGAGTTTTCTGGTGGAGCAATTCTCCCTTCTAAATGCCACAGTTCCCCACTACCAGTATTTATGTACCAAAATGAAACACAATTTTCTGTATTTTATTAAGTGTGAATCTCCAGCAGAAACCCATTTGGGAGCTGAACCGAAGATTTAATTGTCCCTTGATTTTATACTTTCAAGACTTTCTCAGCTGTTTTCACAACAACAGCTCCAGACTAACTACGCTTTTATTAAGGTATAGCAGCATTCCTTAAAGGCTGTGGCCAAGCTTAGGTTTGGTTTCTACAAATATAAATCAACAGCAGCACAGACTGAAAAAAAGAGAGGGCAGAGAACAGTGGTCTAGAAAAGAGGCTTGCAAGGCACCCCAAGCATGACTTTGTGCTTAAATGGCCTCCCAAACTTCTCTGGCACCTCCCCTAAGAAATCAGGGATAAAATTCAGCCCATTGAGTCCCCAGCCTTTCATCCAGGAGTTTGAATGGACAAGTGGAAAGTCTTTTAATGCAGATTCAGCATCCAGAACAGCAAAGCTTGTAGCTCTCGTGACTCAGGGTTTGCCTTATCGTAGAATCATAGAATGGCTCGAGTTGGAAGGGACCTTAAAGACCACCCAGCTCCAACCCCCCTGCCATGAGCAGGGATGCCACCCACTAGATCAGGTTGCCCAGGGCCTCATCCAGCCTGGCCTTGAACACCTCCAGGGATGGGACATCTACAGCTTCTCTGGGCAGCCTGTGCTAGTGACTCACCACCCTCTGAGTGACGAATTTTCTTCTAACCTCTAATCTAAACCTACCTCCTTTAGTTTAAAACCATTCCCCCTTGTCCTGTCATTATCTGCCTGAGCAACATTATCTTGTGCAGAAGATCTGGGCTGCAGAAACCCTTCAATTCTTGAACCTATAAAAAATGTAGTGATTTCTCTGTACATGCTCTGTTTAGGAGTGGAGCCGTTGAGATTAAACAGAGTAATGGTACGGTACCGCCAGCACTTCAGAGCATTGCTCTTTTAATTGCCCTTGTTCTACTAAATCACCTAAATACATTTCTTCGCTCTATCCATGTTGACGAAGCAGAACCATTCTCAGCCCTGTTATTACTTCCTCTTAAGTGCTGACTGCGTGCTCGAGTTGAGTAACTCTATAAAAATACTGACACCAAAGATACAATCCCCTATCCAAGCATCCTGGCGCACAGGGTTAATCAGAGGCAGGCAATATGTGTTTCACACATCAAAATGGCTTTGTCCATTGCTGAGGGAGCAAAGTTATGTCTCTCTTTTTTTTTTCTCTTTTTTTTTTCCAAAATGTAGCTTATTCTGAAGGATTGGCATTGGCAGAGTTAGTAGAAGTGGTTCCAAGAGGTAGTGGAGGAGAGAGGGAGATGAGCTAAAGCCCAGGTGATAGTGGTGCTATAAGCATCTGAGATGCACAACAAAGGGACTTAAAATACATGGGGGCAAGAGTGCCACAGAAGATCCTTCAGCTTAGCAGACAGATGCAGGGTTTGAAGCCAAAGCTACCAACACTGAGATGGAAAGATGGCCCACATTTTTAATAGGGAGCATAAATAACCATGAGAACAGCTTATCATAGCAATGGATTCTCGATTACTGAAGTTTCTTGTAAATCAAGGCTGGGTGTTTTTCAAACAGATATGCATTAGTGCTTGACAGTTATTGGACTTGTAACAGGAATACATTTAGGCAAACCCCCTGGTATGAGTCATGCAGGAGGTTTGACTAAGCGATCACAATAGCTCTTTCTACCCTTAAAAATCTGTGACCATATATCCTCTATATCCTCCAGTGTTTTGTCTAAGCAAGTGTTAAACAATTCCAGCGATGCGTCTTCAAGCCCTTCCTCTGGGAGGCTATATCCCAGTGTAATAAATCTCACTGCTCAGAGCCTCTTCTGTCTTCCCCTGGAATCATTTCTATCCCTAGACACACCTCAGTTCTGGATTCATCCTCATCCTTGGCACCAAAAAGAATATTTCACATTTTTTAACAATTCATTTCACTTGCCATATTCCCTGCTGCTGTAAAGCGGCGTGTCCCGCCGGTACACCAGAGCTGATTTACTAGGAAGGCCCTTTGCATCTCGACAAGCCTGGGGAGATTCTGTTCCCCCCAGAGTGAGGACGGGCAGTGCTGGACTGCACATGGCTCTGCAAGCAAGAGCGAAGCAAACACCTTGCTCTTGATGCACTCAGGCTACCAACGTGGCACAGGGAAAGCTGTGGTAATGCCTCCAGTGATTCCTTTGTGCTGGCTGAGCATGGGCATGCGTGGACTTTTGAGAGGCACATAAATTTGAAATATGCCTCCAGATTGACCCTGTCCTCACCAATAGGGCTGAGCCGAGATTTGGCCCTGAGCCTCAAGAGCAGGCACCAAGCATGATACCCAGTCTGGATCTAAGTCTCACAGACATCATTAAAACAGCTCAAAATCAAAACATCACGAAGACGAGGAATGCTGGAGTCAGTTTTAGGCATCGGCTGCTTTTTTTTCCTTTTCCTTCTCATTTTCTTTTTTTTTTTTTTTTCCTTAATACAGAATAATGTATTGATTTGGCTTAAATTTCTCTGCTGTTCTGTATGCAACATCACAGTCTCAAACAAGAGCCCAAATGCAACCCCTTGAGCTGCTGGAGTTCTCTGCCTGTGTCCAAATGTCACACTCAGTGTGCAGTGGTGTTTTTTGGGGGAAGTGGGGGGACAAAAAAGAGCAAAAGCTAAATCTAAAACCACTGAATGAAAAGGTTGCATACACTGAAGTCGTTGGTACAGGGACTATTCAGTGAATGCTTTAAACATACTTCAGGTCAGAAAAAAGATCTATTTCACCCAAGATGAAGTATTTACTTATTATTTTCAGCTAGGATTTCTTTTCCTGTTCTTTTTTTTTTCTTTTTGTTTGTTCTGTTTTTCACTAGGCAATGCACTTATTCCTGTATATTCTGCCTTTAAGGATTTCTCTCAAGGATTCATGTGTATCTATTTTCTGCAACCAGACAGAAAAACCTTCTGAAATCAGCGCAGATTCATCACCCACCCTGCACACGACCTTATCATCAGTTGCGATGGGTGGCCCCCGTGGAATACTATGGAAAGTGCAAATCTGGAAAATGTGCACTTTAAAGTGCCAGAGACTTTAAATCAGTGTGCAGCGCTTGTAATTTCTGCTGCAGACTGCTCTGCTTGTCATGGATATCTGAGAATTTGTGTTTTCCCTGACTGCAGGTCATGAGATTTATTACAGTGATTTTTTTTCTTCTTTTTTTCTTTTTTTTTTCCTCCTGGAATAGGTAAGGCACAATTGATAGTACCAAATTCCTGCATGTATAACACCTCCAGCGATAAAGAGAGGAGAGAAACAAGGCTTCCTGGCAATCTCTTCCTGACATGTAACGTATTTTGGATTTACTGTTACTGATCAAATGTTCATTTATAGAGAAGACAGTGCTGTATACAAAGACTAGGCTTCAGTAGATGAAGTATAATAAAAAAAAATATCCTAAATCCTTTCTGCCCCATCCAGAAACACATTTAGGTTTGTCCTCAGTGGAGACTGACAAGGACTCATGTGGATGGACTGCACCAATGGGTATTAAAAATGAGGTTTCTAGTCTCATCAACATACATGTTCCCATCTGGGAGCAAATATATCCTTGCAAATATATCCAGAATAGGTAATCTTTTCTACTGGCCTGCATGCCCTTCTCTATCAGGAATGGCTGATGGACTCTTTGTAAAAATACTACTTCAGTGAGTAAGAACATTGTATGTTACGGGTGGGAGGGGGGATATAAAGCAATGAATAAATGAGTTACAAAAGTTTATTGCATGTGTTTTCCATTATAGTCTTCAGAATGACATCCATCACATCATTTGCAGGAAGCAAAAAGACCTTGTTGTTATCTAAAGTTAGGTGCCAAAGAACCTCATGGAAGAAATATGATTATTCTGAGCACTACGGATAGAAATACTGAGGCACAGTGATTTGCCAAATGTCTTTCCACATTCTTCAGAAGAATTTAGTTTTCCTGACCCTCACTTTTTTCAGTGCCCATGGAGATTCCCAAGACCAAGATCCTAAGTCCATGTTCCCAAGGCACTTCACAATCTAGATGAATGCGACTTCAAATAAATGAACATCTAGCTGGACAAAGAGAATAAGATGGACCTTCCACTACCAGCATGAGATAAGCAATACTATGTCAATTAAAACTGTAAGAAAAAAAGTAAACTGGAATTCTAGTGCTGGTGTTTCCTGTAGGCTGTGTATTTCTTCTCTGGTTTATAGGCAAATCAGTGGGGAAAGGTTTTTAAATATTGAAAATATATTTAAAAATGCACTTGTGGGGCAAATACGGTCCGTGTGTGTTTGCACTTTTGTATATGTTATCACAAAAATCATGCCCCCCTGGCAAGGAGATGAAGTGCAAACAGATCCTTTGCTATGGGGTCTGTGTGTGTAAGTGTGGGTGGGAAAATCAAAAGGCTCTGAGCTGGCTGCGCTGATGCCTTTCCCTCAGGAGTGACCATTGGTATCACAGCCGCAACTGCGATCACAGATCTGCAAAGCAGAACAAAAGTGGGGCTGTGCGTCAGTGCAGCACGCAGCCTTTCACAGCCAGCCCATGGGGATTCGTGGATGTCTCAGATGTACAGGGCTATCATTTCTACGCTGCAAACATTACCCACGAGCGATGGCTTTTAAGTCCTTTGGCTTTGTGGTGATATTAAAATGGATTATTCCGGCATCTGCAATCACAGCACACGTGCAGTGTTCTACCTGCCTACCTGTGCGCATGTGTCTGTGCATGTGTGTGTGTGTTCATGGGTGTTTAAGATGGACATTTTTCTCAAGGAAACAAACTGCAGGCTGTGGGGAAGATCTCCGGTTGTCCACCTTAGAGGTAATTATACCAGGAAAAGCTATCAGGTCTATCCACTTCTCATCAAGCAAAGGACACAGTCGCAGGCAAGAAGTGACCTCGTGTTTCTGCTGCTCAAACTCCCAGCAACCCACAGCAACTTAAATTAGAACATGTGCAATGTAATTAGATTTCCTTCCCTTGCAGACTTGTCGTACTCCAGTTTGAAAAGGAGGGGTTACTTCAGGCAAAGCTCAGCAGATCTGGCTGCTGCTCACTGGGGTTTTACTTAGAGGAAAGAAGGAAAAAGGTTGTGATTAAAGCAAAGCCTTTGTGCTTTCAGCTCCTGTCCTCCAGAAACAGTTTCCAGTTAGGAACACAAATAAATAAATAAATAAATAATGAGAGAAAATGAAATAAAATAAGAAATTTGGGTCAGGATCCAAACCCAGGTTTCCCCCCAGGACTGAGCTGTTTGTTACCAAGGCTATTGCTTGGACCAACCCAGTGAGATGTCATGTCAGACTTGGGATGACACCCATTAACTTTCTGCAAGAATTGGCTCTCCTCCTGCTCCTCGGGCAGGGCAGGGAACTGTGAGCACGGCTCTGGCCACTGAACCTCGACCACCACCTGACTGAGCAGCTTGGGTGCCCCACACCACCAGCCAGGCCTCCAGAGAGGCAATCAGCATGCTAACTCACCCCACTGACTATATAGGGCACCTGAGCAGCTAATTCAGGCACCTAAATTAGGCACTGAAGGGAGGCAGGGTGAATATAGCCCCAATTACGTCGATGCCTTTAACCTCTTTCCTGCTGCTCCACGCCAGGGCTGAACCATGCCTTGACAAAAGTCTTTCTGAAACATTTCTCAATCAGTCAAAGGCACAGAGGCCCAAATTGTTCCTGACAAAGCTTTCAAGATTTCCACCTATCATTAGTATTTTTCATAGGGATCCTTGCAGTTCTTTGAAACTGTGTTTTGAATACCGCTAGCTGTGAACCTTTGGGGGCTGCCTGACGCCATCCCTCCTGCCTGAAGCAGGGGATTTTTCATTCCCCACAGTCAGGCTATATCATTACAAGGTCTTAATTTGAATTGTTCTTGAATGTAAGACTTCTCTTTCCTTTTTGAGGTAAACCATGGAAGAGCAAACAGATAATCTCGGATACACCACAGTCTCTGTGCCTTTTCTCTATTGTTCCCAGGCAAATAAGAGCATTCTGAAAACAAAGAACAAACTTATGCATGTAATTCAGATTTAAACCCAGCCTTCTTCAAAGTTAGCAGAGGCTAACATTTCCTTGTTCCCTCCCTGCAAATTCCACATTATACAAATGGGCATTTAAAAACAGCAAAATCTGGTACCGGGATTCACATTGGTCGCACCGTTCGAATGCCCATGCTTCTAGCTTCTTATTAAAACTTGAATTCAGTCTTTTGAGGTTTGCTCGTCAGTAAAATCTTGCATTATGCATATTCTTTTACCGCAGGGCACAGCAGCTGGGCACAGGAAGAATGCAATGGAGCCGAGTGCCCGCTGCCCAAGGAGCAGCAGCGTCTCCTGCTTTGGGCATCCTTTGCTCCTGCTCTTCCTGTAGGTTATTTCCAACAAGGGCACCTCTGGTACATTCGTGGTGCTCCCAGAGAGGCTTCATCCAGTCACCACACCTTTAATGAGCAGTGCCTTGCTCAGCCCTTCCAGCCAATGGCTTGCAAGGCTCTGCTTTGGTTAAATGAGGTTTGAGATAGAGATTCCCTGCTCTGCCTGGGTTTTTGGTCACCGTTCACCAGGCCTAAGGGTTCAGCAGAGAAAAAAAACACAAAAACTTATCATTATTAGATGTCTAAGCTAGGCACAGGGAGTAGGAGTCTTGCCACCTGCATGGCCTGGGGTTCTCACCCCCATGATGATGGACCAAACCTTGGCCTCTGCTTGGGGTATCCTTTGGAAGGCTTATGTCCCCTCTCTTTCTTTTAATTGTGATTTTTTTTTATTCTTATCACCTCTAGCTATTTTACTGGACACACACCTGCCCGCACAGCTGTGGAAATAAACATGGTCTAGCTGGCCTAGGAGTTTGGAGATCAATGTTGTGTTATCATGCCTACCATAACTTCAGCATGCCCTGGTCTTTGAAATGTCCAGAGATAGTCTCCTGTGGTATGATTATAAGGCAAAACTAAAACCTAAATTTGGCAGAGGCTTCTAACTACTAGCATCATATAAATAATCATTTTAGTAAAAAAAAAAAAAAAAAATTCCCAATTCTAGGTCAGAATTTTTCCAGTTCAGCACTTCTCTGCAGAAGTGAGGGTATGTGCATTATTTCCTCAAAGGAACACAGGACAAAAAATAGCAAATTAGAAGAAAAAAGCAGAGGGCAAAACTCAGTAAGTTGTGACCATCTCAGCTCATCACCTCACCTGAAGGCCTTGTGCCATCACAAAACGCACAACTTAGTGAAAAGCCCTTCCCAAAAAAACAAGGGGAATGGTGCATCCAACCACTCTGACACGTGATCTAGGCTCCAGTGATGTGATTTCTGCTCCCACCGGGGCAGCAGCCCCAGAACCTGGACGAGACTTCCTTCCCTGCAAACCCTACTGGGTTTGCCCAGCACCAGCAGGCCTGGCCGGTAGACAGGCCACAGATTTTAATCAAAGTATGTGCTGTGCCTACTCACTTGTTGTGCAAACAGCAAACTACAGTAGTGATTTCTGTTGGTGAACTGAAGCCGAGAGCTGATTTCTCCCTTCCAACCAATATATCCCGATGGGAAGCCAGTGAAGTTTGTCCTTTCAGGAGAGCAGGGCTTAATGCAGAGTTAGTGAGGGAGCCTAAGATGCATCAGAGCAGCACAAAACCCTCACTGAAGCACACAAGAGGGGTCATAGGTGCCTGTTTAAATTTTCTGCCCATGCTACAGTAACACGGGCAGCAAACAAAGCCAGGCTGCTGTCTAACAATCTCATCTCAGAACCAGCCATGGTTTGGGGAAAATAACTGCAAAGCAATGGTGTAACTCAAATGAAAACATGAAGGTTACTAGGGATATGAGCCGACTCATGGAGTAATTAAATAACCAACAGGCACACACACCCACACACGCAGCCCTCCTTTACTCAAATCCCTGACAGATGTTTATTGAGAAGTAGGTGTTGACGGTTCATTTGTCTTGGATGGATTTCTCACGGAATAAACACCAGTGCTTTCAAAATGCCTGATCCCATTTTCTTGTAAAAAAATAGAAATAAAAAAATCAGGCAGACACTATATACAGAGCGGGTATCATTACTGCTGTGTGCTGGAGAGAGGGGACTCCATGTATGGGAAAGATTGAGCTGCAAGAGTGTTTTGGAAAACGAAGAGTTATTTCGCAATAGGCCATGACATCTCCCTTGGAGAAAACTTGCTCAGATTCTGCAGATTACTTTGCAGATGGAAAAGGGACAATGTCTGATTGCAATATACTCCCAGATAAAGTCAAGTTTGACTTGATCCAGAAACATTTCCTCCCCAGGGGAACCACACTGTGCATTTAAGGCATCTATCTTCCTTTAAGCTGATCTTTATATTCAAACGCAGGTGTAATTGGTAACGTTGGCATAGTCTCCCTTGTAAAACCGAGCCCACCAAATGCCAAGAGGCTGAGCAAAACTCCCCCTTGCAGTCACGGCACTGGGCTATCAGCAGCTGAAGAGATGGCTGGCTTTCCACAACACAAATAGGAGGAAAGGGATGAAATGAAAGGAAATTCAGGCTTAATATTAGAACCTGCTGACAACGAAATGTACTAAGTTATAGGGCAGCCTACAAATACAACAGGAAACCCAGTTTTTGAACACATAAGACTAGACAAAATAATAGGGATGGAGAAAATGCTACAGGGAACAGTTGTGCAAGGATAGGAAGAGAGACACTGAAGTGACCTGTCTACATTTTTTCCATTCTTCCTTTCCATGTTTCCACAGTAATCCCAGAGTTTCTGCTGTTTGTAGAATCTTAATGCACATAATCAGAACTAGGCTGCTCTGATACAGGTCTGGCAAAATGTCTTCCAGGATGGTCTCTGATGGTCAAGAAGGGCAAAAGCAAGGATATGCAAAGTTGAGCAAGGATGGATTTCAGTAACCACATGGAGCTGCTGGACCAGCACTTCGATGTGCATTCAAGCTCACTTTTACAAGTCTCTGACAGAGATAAGGATTGCACTCCTGACTTTCCTTGCATTAGAAATGCAGGCACGTTAACCCAGGGCATGGTCTATGTCCGCATTACCAAAGCCTGCAGCAAGGATCAATCCTAAACAGCATCATTAAATAGAAGCACTCCTGTGGTTCTTCTCTCCTGTTCTTTCACTTGGTTTCAAGTGCATTTAAAACTGCTCCTATCCATACACCATGTTCATGCATTAGCAAACCCACCTGAAGATATATCTTATGATGGTGTAATTAAAATCTTGCACATAATAAAATTAAATTTCTATATTTCCAGTACAACAGAGATCTACAAAATTTGTACAGAGATATGAAAGCCATGCAAAATCTATCCCGATCCTCTGCACTAAGGACAGCCTGTTTGCACTGATTTCCACACCAGAAAAGGTGTAAGACATTGAAAGATTTGACCAAGGACAGGTATTCAAGGTCTCTGTGGCACACAGGGAGACTGGACTAGGAATTCAGGCCTTCACTTCTATACTTTCTTTTGATAATTTAAAAGAATTGTTGTAGGTATATCTATTCATTATTTGCACTGTGATTATCTGGACACTCAAACAGGAACATATGTGTCTGGCTGCAACAACGGCACCAAAAATGCAGCAAAAAATCTGTCCTAAATTCATTGCATTCAAATAATGAGGGCACAATGGAGAAAAGGGAAGATGCAGAAGCAGAGGAAAGAGGCCAAAATACCACCCAACACAGAAGCCACATCTTCTGACTTCCAAGACAGGTCTGAAACCATTTTGCCAGGGTGGAGGTAGGTTCGCCATGCTCCCTGACTTACTGGTCAAAGCAATCAGGCAAATAACCCATCTCGCACATGTGTTTAAACAGGCCTTGCACACTTGCTGCACGCACTCTCCAGGGGCCCTTTAGATACTGCTTTGTACACAGTGCAGGGTGTGCTTTCAGGGGTGTCAAATAAAATGGTTAGTGCCATGGCAAACGTTCTAAATGATGAAAAAAACAGCTCGGGATGCATAAATAATTAAACAGTGTGCATTTAAAACGTGAACCATTAAAAACAGCTTTTGTAAAAAAAATAAAAAATAGAAAAAAAAGAAGCTGTGGGATGCAAGTTAATCTTTCATAAGGCAGACCTTCAAACGGTTGCTTCTTCATGGACTCTTCACAGCGCTCTGTTTCCTTTTGAACCAAGCGTTCGTACAAAAAAGCATTTTGACATTCCCCCTAGGATGCTCATCCTCTGTGTTTGGAGAGAGATTTATAAAGATCACAAGGCAGGATTGTGAATATAAAGATCCTAGGGATTAGCCTTTCTTCTGAGTATGGTAGGGCAGTCCTTTGGACCTATCTGAAATCAGAGAGGGGTCTCTTGACTGTGAGCCAGTGTACGGCTTTCTTCTCACTACCACTGTCCCTTCCCCACCTTCTCTCATGTGCCTGCAGCACTTTAAATATTTTAAACTTTAAAGCAGTCTTTAAAGCATTAAAGGAAAATGGAGGAATCTCCATTAAAAGTCAGTGAACTGTTGCTCCTTGTCAGAGTGGATCTACTACTGGGAAGTGCTGATAAAGTATTGATAAGGAGCATATTTAACCTACTGGAAAATCAAGCCCAAAAGACAAGGAAAAGCTCATTATATTCAAAGGACAAGAAAAACCTCTCAAAAGAGGGATTTGTGATTATGACACTGGATAGGGATTTCAAAGACCTCTTATTTCCTCTTACTCTCATATCCGCTTTGACTTTGGGCAAGGAACTTGATCATTACTGGCCAACATTTCATATGAGGCCAGCTCCTATTTAGGCATTTCCAAGTGGATTTAATAGGGACTGGGCTTATTCCCTTCCCAGTTAAGATTCCTGCTTTAGGAACATAGTCTCCCAGAGGCATTTCTGTGGTCAGTAAGAGAGAAAGAGAAGTCCTTCCACAGGTGACTGGGCCAATGAAAAATCTAACGTGTGTTCTGGAGGTCCATGGACTATGGCTGGAGGATGAAAACACCGTTCTCAGAAGATGCCGAGTCTTTGGAAAATGTTGTCACTCTCTCTAAAAAGGAGAGAAATAATAATCTTTTCTAATAATCTTTTCTCTTGCTGCAGACCCTTGTGTTGGCTTTAGCCTGCAAACTTCATGGAGCAAGACCTGTCCCTTACATTGCCTGCTACAACAGGGGGCTGGTTTGGCTCAGGTCTTCTCAGGCTACCTGAATATAGTGGAGACACACACCATCCACTGTGTTTAAGTGAATCAACTGCTTTCTTCTCTTGCCCCTGAGGAGTAAAGGGAAGGGCAATAACATCACATGAGTAGCTGATACATTATGACCCATACGAGAGCAAAGTTTCTCAGGCATGAGGAACTGCATTAACTTGTCAACATTTCCATGCATTTTTATGCATACAAACTTTAAGTAATCTCATTGGTTCATATAACTTATATAATAAGTCTATATAATAAATGATATAAAAACTTGTTGGGAGAAGAAAAAAGAAACACAAAAGCCCTACGACTGGCAAAGATAAGAACCTGAAAGATCTCATGACTCAATGAGTTTGCGAGCGTAACCTCAATTCAGCCCATTTGTGCAAACAGATTAGTGGCACAGACTTTAATTACATGGTCACATACTGCTCTTTTATTGAAGGGACCCTGCTTCACCGTGTGCATGTGAGAGGTTTTCATTCCTGTAACTTTATAGCACATTAATCATGGGTGATGAGGCCATGAATCAGTTATGCAAGTCATCCCAAATACGTACTGATGAAACCTGTAAACCACCACCCAACACCCATATTCCGATTATCCACCTATGTTACAGATGAACTATTTTTGGTATGTTTCAAACACCTCTGAGGACATTTAGGGCTTTTTCAGTAGCATGAGGATATCTGACCCACCATCCCTATAATGCCATGTGCCTCAGTTAGATCCTCTGTGAAGGGCTCAATAAGGAAAAATATGATATGATGGTCCGGTATTTAATGCCTTCAGTGGTGACCTACAGCAACCTTCTTTATAGAAAAAAAACACCCTACCATAGTATCTTTAGATACACGTTGCATCGAATGATGAAATGTAGATAGCCCTTTACATGGTGTTACAAAGCCCCTAACTTTGTGATCCATTAAAAAAAAAAAAGATTTAAAAAGCTCTGTGACAGGTTAATATATTTTTAAAAATCTCATTTGTACAGGGCAGAATGTTGCACATACTGCAATTTTACATTTATATGTGTACAAACAGGATGGTCAAGATTTGGAGGGTATTTCTTTCCTTTTTTTTTTTTTTTTAATGTTTGATGCTGGTTAAAAGGGTATCTTTCTAGGAATAGCAGATGAAGTAATAAAAAAGCCAAAGACAAGTAGATTTATTGTATTTCATTTCTATTCATCATAGAGACATATACAGGCTGTTGCAACTGTTGGTGTTATCCCTACTTGTTAGTGCCTTGGAATCCACCACTCACTGGGTCATAAACATCCCATTTGGAAAAGCCTTTTAGGCCATTCCAGCCATCCTTTTGCAATAGGTACAATGGTCCGTACTGAACATTCACAACCATAATTGAGTTTCACCATTGGAAGAGTCATTTTTCCTCTAATTACTATGGAAATAATGCAATGGACCACTAGTTCTTCACCACAAGAGATATTTTAATTTACAATATAATCCAATATAGGCAAAAAGTACATTGTACTTGCTTACTTAGTTCACTGCTAAAATAATTCCAGCCATGAGTATGTTGGGTAGTAAACCCTGCTGCTGACCTAAACTTTCAAACATGAAAAATCTTCCTGTGCTTTAAAGTGAAATTTGAAAATGTATAGGGAACTAATTGCAGCTTTTCTTTGAAGATTATCAATATTTAGAGTAATTTTCTTTAAAAATAAAATTTGTTTTCCTAGGATTTTACAGGAGAAGGAAATAAGAAACAATGGCTTTGAAGTAATTCATCTCAGAGAAAGAAATTAGATCAGGGTTCATATTTTGCTGTGATTTACATCTTGTGCAAGCCCATTACATTTAATGGGACTACTGAAGGACTGTGTCAACATGGAATGTGACTCTTCATGCCTACATGCCATGATTCATGGACTAGGTTACAGTGGTCAGTGTTTTTAGGATAAGACTTTATCTCCGGGGACTACTGATAGAGACTTTAGTTTTATTTCTTTGGGGATTTGCTTTTCCTTTGTTTGCTTCCTTAGGAATATTCGAGGGGACTAGCCAGTCAGTCAGATGCCCATATTTCACAAATTTTCCTGTCCACAATTATTCTAAAGGGAGTAGCTGCACTCCTGGCATGTATACTGCCATATTCTTGATGGCACCTCACTTTATTATTGATCATATAGAATATGTAGCACTCAGAAGGGACCAGTACTGCCTGCAAGTGAAATGTCAAGGCCAAAGCCAAGACAGGCAGTATTTTATGTATATGTATGGTGATATTCTCCCGCTTAACTTCTATTTGCTTTCTTACTTTTTCTTTTTTTTTTTCATACTGCAAGGACCTGAAGTGAGTATATGTGGGCTTATATATACATTTTTTTGGTAAAGATTTATAATATTAAATTACTATCATGGATGAAACAGAGTTGCTATGAGGGTCCTGTGCCATTGTGTTGCTACACAGTTTTTGATGTTAATGAAACAACAGATTGCATGCATATATGAGATGTTACTGAATGAAATGTTTTGGTGCCTTTTGCCATCTCTCAGGAGGGTTGTAAGAGTATTATGAATATTTAATATTTCTATTCTATTTTTTATTAGATTTTGTAGCACTTTGTAAACTACAGGAAGAACTTACTGCTTTGTCCCATGCACTTTTTGAGACTGGGACTATAAACTGCTATACAGCGTTTAGAAACCAACCCAAAGAGAGAAAAACACTATAGCAAAATTACCCCCATTTATTAAACTACTGCAAGCTATATGAATAATTCTGTAGGATATTTCATAACTACAGTTTCTAAGGAGGGCTGGGAGCACATTTCTCACCTGAAATACAACACTCGGGGCCCACTCCCACACAGGAGTTTCCCCTCAGAAGGAAAATGCCATCTATAAAATCACTTGTGTCTTGTGCAGAAACTAATGCATGCAGGAAACAGAGACAGACATGTAACTCTCCCACCAGTTTATTCTGTCATGGCTGGAGAACTTTCAGTGGGATATTCCAAAGGAAACTTTCTGGGGTCACACTGGAGCAGAAGCAATTCCCATTTTATCCAATCCCAGCAGCTGCTGGAAGCACGTGGCCTTTCTCTAGGTGTAGCAACTCTGTGGGAGTGGGATGAAATCTAATCTGGGAAACACTAAATTAAGACATGCCTACACTTGGTGCTTAGCCTATGCTCTTAAATTTGTTTTTGTCCATCTCCAACTGCTATCATGCAAAATCCTATTTTATGAAAGCTTACTTCTACTTTGAGCTTGCAGTCCCTTGCCCAGAAGAGGACATACATTTAAGTATTACCTTTTTGGTGTACCACACCAGAAAACCATGGGTATTGCCTCTCAAGTGGCACTGACACCTCATTGCCTTCACAACAGAGGTAAGATATTGCAGGCGTTATGGAGAGACTGTTTTACTCCCCCAAACTGGAGGTCACCTCATTAAAATCTGCAACAATAGACTACCTTCAACAACAGAATAAATGCAAAAGAACCCTAAACCAAAACCAGAGTCCTGAAGCATTACCACATCCCTTCCCATTTCTAACTGCAAGTGGGTGCTTTTGATCACGCCACAGCGTTTATCCACCTCCCTCCTAAATTCGCATAAAAAGATCTTCAAGGCTTAGTTTGAATCTCTTGCTCTCTAATGGGGCAGAGGACCAGTGTTTGCTACTCTGCAGGTTGCTTCACTCATCCTTTATTAATGGTTTGCCTTTCTCCCCTGATACCTCTCAGCATGAACCCAGGAAGCCCAGCAGCTCTGTGACCTTTGCACAGGCAAAGAGGGGGAAGAGGGAAGAAGAGAATCTGGAGGTGGGTTTGATCCCCACCACAAACACCACACTGTGAAACAACCAGCTGCAAGAAAAGACATAGGTCTGAGAATGGAAACCAAGATATTCTGAAAGCTAGGAGGGGTTGAAGGAGATGAAGAGCCACAGCAGCTGATGGGGAGGGAGCTGGGAGTGGGAGGAGGGAACCCTCTGTCACATGCGTTCGGCATATTATTATTTTTCAGTACTCACATTAAGAACAACCAAACCACAAAGTTTCATAACTTGTCATTTAGCTTAGGGGAAGAATTAAAAAAAAAAAAAGTTAAGACAAAAAATAAAAACAACTCTGAACCACAGAGAACTGCAAGGTGACCTTCAAACAGGATCTGGGGTGAGCAACCCATCTCTTGCCTTCAGATGTCATTTCTTAGCTCCCTCTTTTCAAAGGCAGGACGAAAGAATTTCTTGAGACTGCTGCAGGAAGACGAACAGAACAAGGACTTTCTGTTTGTACTTCTGTGTTCCTCTTTTTGAAATAATAACAGTGAAGAGTCTGATCAGAAGTGACTGCCTGGGGGATTTTTTCTTTCAGCACTTAGTGCACTTCTCTCGCTGCTAGTGAAGGATCCACACAAATAAGTGGAGGGTTTGCAGGAAACAGCCAAATTGATTGCACACCCATCAGGTTGCACACAAGCACTGCCAAGTGCCTGAAGTACACAATCCAAAAGAAGAGAACAGCACATTGTGTTCTCTTGAACTGGTTTAACTTCTTGCTATCTTAGGCACTCCTTGTAATAATTGCTTGCATTTAAGATACAAGAATGATTTTATTTAATTTTTTTTTTTTCACTTAACCTTCCCTTGCAGTTCTATCACAGTTTGAGTTCATAGATCTTAGAAATCTCACAGGTGTCAGGATCTGTGATGGCATTTAGGTGGGGAAGTGGAGGTGTAGAAAGATGATGTCATTTGGTCACTATCGACCAGAGGGGATAACCCTGCCATCTCACTCAGACCTCCCAAATTCTAGACCCTGCCTTTGCAAATTACTAGCACTTTAAAATATGCATGTGTAAGAAGATATAAACTGTCATGTCTCAGGATATACGCCAAACACTGAGCTGGGCAGTGGATAAGGAGCTGTTTTTCTTATGAGCAAATTGTAACTACTATTCTTGTCTACTACGTGGTTTCTTGCACTCTCCTTTAAAGCATCTGGTGTTGGCCACAGTTGGTAACTGAAAGCTCGTAATAAGAAAATAATAAGACTTTGACTGGTGTAATGGCTCCTAGGTTCCAATATTTAATAAATCTCAAGAGTTACAAACCAACTCATTTACTCAGTATTAGCATCTAGGAAGCTTTCCTAAGTGAATGAAGGCCAGCTTTTGTTGAATTTGAGCGTTCGTTAGCAGGATCAGAAAAGGGTTTAGATCCTTACATCCTCATTTATAAGCGTTAGCTTTCTAAACACGAACCCATTTATTTAATGATGAAAGAAAATCATTCATGTTTCCCTGCACAGCTCCCAATGCTGTCCTCCAGCCATAGCAGAGGCTCTGGATGTAAGGCACTCAGCTGGCAACCATGATGCAGCGTTAAGCACCTCCTGGACCACAAAAGATGTTCTGCATCTCCCAAAATGGCATTAGCACCTCACAGGGCTTGCTCATCAACACCACCACATGATAAAACCTATTATTATCTCTTAGTAAATTATTCCCACAGTACAGGAGCAAAGATTCACCTCTTTCAGAAGAGCAGTTAGCAGAAAGCATCTTGAGTTATAAACTAGTCTGGTGTGTGTCTCCATGAGGTTGTTGGTATCTCCAAGATAACAACTCCTTCAACTACTTCTTGAAGAGCAGCAGTGATGCTTGCTAAGACACTTTCGTATCCTCAAGAAAACTAACTAACTTCTCCAATTTTGCCTTTAGTGGGAGAAGGGTACAATCTCAGAGAGCTAAAAATGAGAATGATCCTAGTTTAAAACCAAACAAAATTAAGAGACTCTTCAGGAAAGAAAAAAAAAAAAGAAGATTTTAGAGTAACAAATATAAAGAGGTTTCTGTATTTCCCTGCACGTCTCATGATCTATCAGACCATAGTGAGTTCTGGCAAAGTGGGAAAAATAAATGTCACTTCAGAGGTTTCACAGGTCACCCTAAAGGCTTCAGTGTTTGTTTCCTGCTGGAGAGACCCCTAAGGTGTTTTCTGTACCTGCGCCGCCAGTGAAGCTGCTGTTGATGTCAGTTGGAGTCAGTCATGAAGGAGAGAAAACTGCACTAAAAAAAGTGAAAACTGGCTCTGCTAAACATGAAATTTTACAAGAGGAAAGAAAGTGTAAGATCCCAAAGTGAAAAGTTTCTTCCATATCCACAGTTCAGGGCAGTGTACGGTGGTTTTCCCTTGGGCAACCTTTGCACAGAAGGCTCGGTCACAGCAAGATTTGTGCCTCTGTACTGGGTTGGGCTGGGATGTTAACTTTCCCTGCAGCAGCCCATACAGTGCTGTGCTCTGCACTCGTAGCTAAAACAGCAATGGTATCACACCAGTGTTGTGTCTGCTGCTGAGCAGTGCTGGCACAGCATCAGGACTCTCTCTAACCCCCCCTAGGGGTGGGCAAAGATGTGAGAAAAGAAACATCACCAGGGCAGCTGACCTAAACCAACCAAAGGGATATTCCATACCATATGATGTCACACTCAGCAATAAAAGGTGGAAAAAGGAGGAAGAGGGGAGGGGTGGGCTCTCGTTGTGAAAACGTCTGTCCTCCTCCCGAACACCGGCTACGTGCGTTGAGGCCCTGCTTCAAGGACGTGGTCAACCATCGCTCATTTGTGGGAAGTAGAGAGTAATTTCTTTCCTCTGCACTTCCACATAGCCTTTACTTGTTTTGTTTAGTTTTCCCTTTCCCCTTCCCTTTTCCCCTTTCCTTTTTTCCCCTTTAGTTAAATTGTTAATTGTTTAGTTAAATTGCTTAATTAATAATAATCTTTCCTTAATAATTATTTTTTTTTCCTTTACTTAAATCATCCTTATCTCAACCCGTGATTTGTTCTTTCCTTTACTTCTTCCCCTCCTCATCTCAGGAGGGGGAGTGAGAGAGCGGTTGTGGTGTTCAGCTGCCTAGCACGGTAAAACCACCACACCAACACAAACCCTAATCCAAACCCTGAGCGAAACCGAAACCCTTACCCAAACACAAACACAAACCTAAATCCAAACCCTAACCAGAACACTTACCAAACGAAAACCTAACCGAAAAACATACCAAAACGCTAACCCAAACACTAACACAAACCCTAACCATCTCAAACCCTAACCCAAACCCTAATGCAAACCCTAACCAAAGTAAAACCTAACCCTAACCGTAACCCAAACTCAAACCAACCCAAACCCTAACACAAACCCTAAACAAGCAAAACCCGAACCCAAACCCTCACCAAAACCCTAACCCAAACCCTAACCAACCCAAACCCTAACCAATTCAAACCCTAACCACTCCAAACCCTAAACCAAACCCTAACCATGACCATAAACTTAACCCTAACCAATACCTAACCAATAGAAACCCTAAAACAAACCCTAAGCAACCCAAACCCTAGCACAAACCCTAACCCAAACCAAAGCCAAGCACTACCCCTAACCAGAACCCTAACCCAAGCAATAACTGTAACCCAAACCCTAACCCAAAACCGAAACAACACAAACTGTAAACCAAACCCTAACCTAAAGCCTAACTCTAACCAGAACCCTAATCCAAACCCTAACCTAACACAAAAATTAACCCAAAATCTAACCCCAAACCAAACCATAATACAAACCCTAACCAACACAAACACTAACCCAAACCCTAACCCTGACCCTAAACCAAACCCTAATCCAAACCCTACCCAACCCAAACCCTAACCCTACCCCTTAACCTAACACTAACCCTAACCCAAACCCAAACCCTTATCCAAACCCTGAGCGTTACCGTAACCCTTACGCAAACCGTAACCCAAAACCTAACCCTAACCCAAACCTAAATCCAAACCCTAACCAGAACCCGAACTGAAAAACATACCAAAACACTAACCAATCCCTAACCTGACCCCTTGCCAAAACAAATCGTAACTCAATCCCCAAACCAAACCCTAACCAACCAGAAACCTAACCCAAACCCTAACTCAAACCCTAACCAAGCAAAACCCGAACCCAAACCCTAACCAACAGTACTGGGTCGGGCTGGGATGTTAACTTTCCCTGCAGCAGCCCGTACAGTGCTGTGCTCTGCACTCGTAGCTAAAACAGCAATGGTATCACACCAGTGTTGTGTCTGCTGCTGAGCAGTGCTGGCACAGCATCAGGACTCTCTCTAACTCCCCTAGGGGTGGGCAAAGATGTGAGAAAAGAAACATCACCAGGGCAGCTGACCTAAACCAACCAAAGGGATATTCCATACCATATGATGTCACACTCAGCAATAAAAGGTGGAAAAAGGAGGAAGAGGGGAGGGGTGGGCTCTCGTTGTGAAAACGTCTGTCCTCCTCCCGAACACCGGCTACGTGCGTTGAGGCCCTGCTTCAAGGACGTGGTCAACCATCGCTCATTTGTGGGAAGTAGAGAGTAATTTCTTTCCTCTGCACTTCCACATAGCCTTTACTTGTTTTGTTTAGTTTTCCCTTTCCCCCTCCCTTTTCCCCTTTCCTTTTTTTCCCCTTTAGTTAAATTGTTAATTGTTTAGTTAAATTGTTTAGTTAAATTGTTTAATTAATAATAATCTTTCCTTAATAATTATTTCTTTTTTTTTCCCCTTTAATTAAATGATCCTTATCTCAACCCGTGATTTGTTCCTTCCTTTACTTCTTCCCCTCCTCATCTCAGGAGGAGGAGTGAGAGAGAGCGGTTGTGGTGTTCAGCTGCCTAGCACGGTAAAAGCACCACAGCCTCCAGGGAAAGCAGCAGGCTAACACCCACCTCAGCCACCGTATTACCACGGGGTCACCCTGGGAGGAGCTGCTACAGACAGAAAATTCAGCGGTGCACATACCATCATGTCAGCAACAGCTGGATGTGGCAAGAGTGTCATTTCCCCCATCATCAGAGAGGATCCGATTTCTCTGCAGCAGCAAGTGGGAATGGGAGAATGGCTAAACAGCATCAGGGCAGCCTGCAAACTGCATAGCCGAAAAATCAGAGTCACCTAGTAATGGCAATCCTGCCCCTTCCTGTGCCATCTGATTGCACCGTTACTGCTCCACACATCGGGCTGTGCAGGCGCTGTGTTAGATGCAACATATTGCTATCTTTGGGATCAGTGATGCACAGCCCCAGTCTGTGCATGTCTTCTGCAGCGACACGTTTACACGGCCCCTCTACTTCACAGACCTTCCTGAATTCAAATTTATCCAGACCAGTGAGGTATGCCAGGATCACTCTGCCATTGCTTAGTTGGGCAGCAGCAGATGTTGGGCTTTCAAGAGTAACTGTCCAGGAAGGTAATGGGCCAGGAGAAGGTGGCCTGATGACAGGCAGCTGGCAGGGACAGAGACTAGCTGTATGGCCATACATAAGCACTATTCAACCTCTCTGCATTCGTATGAAGAGTGATAAACTCACTCTCCCTTGGCAGTCCTCTATCTTCTCACCTATGCACTACAGAGCTTCTTAACTGGTTTGTGATCCAGGGTCAACCAGCACCACAAACCCAAGCCATCCTGCAGTGGGAATGTGCCTGAAGCATCTAGGTCACATCTTCCTCTCTCTTGTTCACAGAAAGACGACGACAGACTTTGCTGGGCTGAGGAGCCTGCCAGAGGTGCCCACATCTTCCCTGGATGATGAAGGATGTGTAAGGTGGTCATGCCCCTACGTTAAACACAGCCGCTGACATCAGACATGGGCTGAGCATTGCTCCAAGCAGCTCACAGCGCATGATGACAGGCTTGTCATCTTGAGCGACAGGGCAAGACTCAAGGAATTTGGATACACTGCACAGGAGATTGCTATTAACATGATCCACAAGAGGCACAGGTCTAAACCAAACAACACCAAGTGATGAAGTGAATTTGGAGGAGCACCAGGAAGACTACAAGACAGGAAGAAATGAAAGATGAAAGTGTTTTTAACACTGTGTCTCCACATGCTCAACAAGGATTTTTCTCAGAAGTTTTTGCTTTATAAATGCTCTGTGATATATTGCATTTTTTCCAGATCTGTCATTCATTCGATCATTGCTTGCAGGAAAAGAATCAAATTGCTGTGGCAGTTAGATTAATCCTTTAAAAATGGCTCATTTCTCCTTTTATTTTTAAAGGTTAAGGCATGGTAATTCCACTGAAATTGGTGGGACTATATACAGGGTAAATGTCCTGATTTCAGTTAGGATAGAGTTACTTAAAGTTAAAGGACTGTTGTGGTTTAAACCGGCCGGCAGCTAAGCACCACACAGCCGTTCACTCACCCTCCCTCCTCCCTCTCTGGGATGGGGGAGAGAAACGGGAAAGTGAAGCCTGTGAGTTGAGATAGAGACAGTTTATTAAGACAGGAAAATAATAATAACAATAATAATAATAATAATAATGGTAATAGTACTACTACTAATAATGTGTACAAAACAAGTGATGCACAATGTAATTGCTCACCACCTGTTGACCGATGCCCAGCCTATCCCGGAGCAGCCGGCCCCCCCTCCACCCCGGCTAGCCACCCCTATATATTGTTTAGCATGACATCAGATGGTATGGAATACCCCTTTGGCCAGTTTGGGTCAGCTGTCCTGGGTCTGTCCCCTCCCAGCTCCTGCTGCATCCCTAGCCTGCTCGCTAGCAGGACAGAGAGAGGCTGAAAAGTCCTTGGCTTGGTGTAAGCACTGCTCTGCAACAATTAAAACATCAGCATGTTATCAGCGCTCTTCTCATCCTAATCCAAAACATAGCACCCTACCAGCTACTAAGAGAAAATTAACTCTATCCTAACTGAAACCAGGACAGTAAATAAGAAAAGTATCTGGCCCACCTTTACCCACATCCATGTCCCTAAAGAAAGGGAGTCATGTTCTCAGGTCCTCATCTTAAAATACGAAATGCTTCATCAACGTGAGAATAAGACTCAAACAGTAACTAACTCATAAATAATGCAAAGTACTACCACCAAACAGGTCTCAGCCCTATAAATTAAGGGCTGCTGTTCCACAGATCCTAGGTGTCCCACAGAGGGACATGTCTTTCCTCAGGCATCTCAAAACAAGATGCCTGAATGTGAATGAGTCACTGTAGGCTTCCTTGATAGTCACTGGAGAGGAACAGGTACCCCAGAGGACAATTCGCCTAGCTCTGAAACAGGCATCCACGTCAAACGGATTGCTCCCTGGAGATGCCTGTTTCTTACTGTTGACTAAAAAGGGAGCCCAGGGTGACCAGTTCAGCCTTGGGCATCTACCTTTAGACGTCTGAAGTTGTGTGAAATGAATCACACCCGTAGAGGGACTAGTAGATCATCTATCTTTTATATGTCACAGAACAGAGAAACTAAAGGGCAGAGAGAACAAGTAAGTGACTCAGCTCCAGAGCAGAGATGGGAGCCAATCTGCTCTTTTCTCATTTATAACAATGTCTTTTAAGCACTGGATTTCAGTTAGGACTCTGCCACCTTTAGTCACATCTTGTTTCTTTTCTACTGCAATGTGACAAACATGGGTTGGAGAGGAAAGCATTTATCTTCAGTACGTGGCTTCCAATAAAACAGGAGCACCTTTTTCTTCTCTTTACACCAAGCCCCAGAGAAAGGGTTTCCAGTCTCTGACTTGGGCTCTGTGGCATTGCAATATGTGTATGTTGCAATACAAACAAGTCACAATCATCATCTGAAATGATGCAAACCTCAAACAAATCTCTGCATTTGATGGTGAGGGCATTTGCAGAGAGATGTTGTGCACTGATGAGGGCAGTGCACCCAATTCACCAGCAAAAAACACAAGGGGCTACACGAATACTAAATGTGTTAGAAACAGCCATTTGACACAAGTGTCTGTTTTCTCTTTATTCTGTTGCCATTATCTGTATTTTCATAGATCAGGAGCCTATTGCACCATGCACTGCACAATCAATAACAGAAATGGTAGTCCAGTTTCTATTTTTCCTAGTGCTGTATCTACTAAAGCCAAAGTGAAAGAATATCATTGAAAATACCTCCATACAAAAAAAATCCCGCAGATATATATAGATGCTATATGGAGTTAATCTTATCACGCAGATAACATATTCCTATGATCAGCTTCCAGATACACCTAGAAACAACAGGGTTCCTGCCAACTTTGCGCTTTCAAGATATTTCATAATGGACGTTAGCAGGAGACATCTGTAAGTATAAATATCTCTCCTGCTCTTCGTTTTTCTTATCTTTATCTTACAGTACTCTCTTCATCTCATAATTATTGCAACTGTGTGCTTTGTTTTAGATTTTTGAAACTGCATGCTCCTTAAGGAAGAAGTCAGGAACTTTAACACATCTTGTTATCAGTGTACATGTCTAGGGCAGAGTATGCTGTTGTAAATGGTCTCCACCCACAATTCGGATGATTCAGTGACCCGAGAAATCTGTGATCAGAGTTAGTGTAAGAAGATACAGTTGTACACATACACAAATTTCCAAACATATTCTTATTATTTTAAAATATGCATATATGTTATTTAGCATGTTTATTTTTTGATGATCTGGCATAAATGGATAGTGAAATTGTTGAGCACCAACAACACACAGCTGGAACTTTATCGGGTTTGCTTTTATACCAATTATGCCACAACCTGACCCTCAAATCCTGTGCAAATTACTTTTTCCAAGCTGTCCAACCAAAACGTAGATTTAGAAATGTCCACATACCCTCCCAGAGTGTTTAGCATGCATTAGATGAAGGTCATAATAAAAGTACTAGTTTTATTATTCTACCGTTTCAGCAGATGGTCTAAACTATTAAGAATCAATTTGAGCCTATTAAGAATATCATTGATTCTATTTCCAGGCAAAATCACAGCAGTTCAACCTCATTACTTACCTGTCACTGTGAGAAGTAGCTGAACCTTCATCCATCACATTCACCTACTTTTCGCCCAGAATTCTTGATCTATTTTGCTGAGATTTCTTTGTTACTAAACTATTATTTTCCTCCAAGTTCTATGGCAATGCAGGCATCCGTTTCCAATCCTCCTGCTCTCTTCCCTCCCAATATATATAGACATGTATGAAGAATATCTAGTCTTCATCTAGCATATTTTTCCAAGAATCTCGACGTATATCACAAAGGATGAATGTGTCATTAGACCCATTACTTAGATGAGACATCAAAGCTGTGCAGTGATTTTTCTATAGAATTTTAAAAAATGTTGTGATCTCTGAAGGTAAATTGAGAAATCAATGCTGACACAGCACAAGCTTCAATTTTGAAATCATATGGGCTCCCAGAATTTCCAGAACTACTGTCAACTCCTTTGTCCAGTTGCTTCTCTAGCTTCTTAAGCCAATTGTTTTTTAAATAATTTCCAATATTTTTTTCTTTCTTTTTCTTTCTATATATACTCTTCTAGACTATATATTTTATTTTGTTCAAGGTTTGAGTGGTGCTTCATGCTGCATATTAATTAGCAAAGTCATTAGTTACTTATTCCTGAGTTTTGAAAAACCCAGTTTGATCTTTGGAGGTCTTGTTTTGGAGGCTTTGGAGGCTTGAGATTTAGATACATATTACATACTCACATCTTTTTTTTTTTTTTTATTAAAATTAGCCACAAGCTAGATAACTGCAATTTGACTATAAGCAAGATTTAAAACTTCAAAGGCTATCCAGCTACATTTATTTTATCAATCATGTCTATACTAATCACATCTAGCACTGAAATAAGACTATTACCAATATCCATGACTACCATATTTATTCATTCTTCTGGACACATGAGATGTAACCACTAAAGGTACAGGCATTCAACATATCCTTGTGACTGTAGCTGTGATATATTTTCTTGCATAAATTTAGAGAGGAAAATGAAAATTTTGATTGCGATAACTCAATCACATTTGAGGAGAAGTATGTAACACATATCATCTATCTATTTTTATATGACAACATAGAAATAGAGAAAAAAAATGATGCTTTGAATTCACTAAAGAGATGTATTTGCTGATCTCTAATACAACTGCCACTTCAGGGGAATGTGGTGTTGTTTTTTTTCCCATCACAGAGAATATTTGGAAACACAAGAAGCATCAATCAATATCTTCAGTTGCTTGATAAGCAGCATTAAACAAGAGAAAGACCAATTCTTTTTCTGCTATGTTCTACTATGAGTGTCTACACAGAAGGCCCATGTTCCAGCCAAGGTAATTAATGATTAATGCAAAGCAGACATGGCTTGTTTAGAGAAAGCTGGGGGGGGGGGGGGGGGGGGGGGGGGGGGGGCGGCATGAAACTAAACATTGCATGAAGGCTTCGTTAAAAAGGAAAAGGCAGAGCATCATCCTGGAGGGATGTCTGAAACCTTCCTCTGCACTCCTTGAACTTCCATCTATCCAGCAGGTTGCTCAACCTTTTTCCTACAGCGTTCGATGGTCTACATGGAAGGAAAGACCTTCACCAGGTAGTGATCTGGAGAGAAATTGCCAGTTTATGGTGGTCCGTGGTTCTTCAAATCACTGAGTCAGCTGGGTTGGAGAGGGCTTTGGGCTTGACCACTTAATCCACTCCCCAAGCTGTGGTTGCAGCCACCCTCACTGTTAGTATCCTTGACACGCTGTGACTGGAGTACAGCATGCACCAGAGGTAGCTCCCAGCTTGACACCTGCTTCTACTGCTTGTAAGATCTTAAGAGCTGTACATGTTTAACTAATATTTACTGTCTTTCAACTTATGGGCTGGATTTTGTCTTTTGTAGCCAGCTGGAGGGGCAGTGCAGCAGTGGAAAGCACAGGAGAAATTTGGGCTGGCTTGGCCAGGCTCCTGCTTGGGATCCTGATGGGCTGCAGCTTTTGCTGAGGGACTCAAGCTGGCCCCATAAGGTACCTCTTAGAAACAAGAGAGTGATATACTTTAATTTTAGATCTGCTCTCTGTGGTGGCATTCATCCTCTCCTAGTTTCTTTGTGCTTTGTCTAGTGCCTATGGCATCTAATGTCAGCCACTGCACTGAGTAAAAAGCCACCTTGGCTACTCAGTGGGAAGCTGATAAAGCTTCCATCTTCCTGGAAACACTACAAAAAATACCCAATGAAGGGCTGAACTGCTCAGAATTGACCCAGTTGAGATCTACAGCTTGGGCTCTTCACCTAAGGCAAGAAGATTTAAATCGTTTTTTCGAAGAACTGAGCAAGGTTGTCCCCTTTGCAAGCTCAGCCAAAGAGATGACACCCCTTCCCCTCTTACACCAGGGCTGCTGGCTAGATCACACAGATGAGCCATGCTGAAGCTCTTTGTCTCTCAATCCACATCTCACACCTCACTGGATAAAGCCCTAAGGCCACCGATGGCTCTTAGCAGCAGACATTCACCCATCTAGGCTGCTGAAACTGTGCCAGATGAAATCAATGGGACTGGAAGCATTTAAACAGGAATTACTACTGCTCAACCAGCTAAAAACATCCTTTCTCAGACACAGCCCCATCTGCATCCCTTTGCTTGAGCTATAAACAAAGTGCATCAAACTTGAGGTAGCATCAGTCTATGTGCAGGTAGCAGCCTCTGCTCCTTGCCTCCTCAAGGTAAGAGCCATTACAAAAGAAAAAGGAAGAAGTATGGTTTACTGTACATGGTTCTCACAGTTCTGGAAATTATATCACTACCATACCCATCTGACAGGGATGTTCTGAGAAATGGCCACGTGATGAAGAGCTTTGAGATCTCTGTGTTAAAAGGAGACACAGCAATGTTACCACAATTTAATTCATGCATGCATGCACTTCAACCCAGACTAATCCCCTGGGGTCAAAATGAAATAGAGTTTAAATCTAACAAGGGTAGGAACTTGTAACCAATTCCTAGGCTTCTCAAAAAGAATATCAAATGACGTGAAATTCTTAACTGCCCTGAATGAGACAAACATCTGAAAGAGAGTTACTTGTTTCCTATCAGAAAATTGAAATGAAGCTCATTTTTACCTTTTTTCTGCTACTCCTAGAAAATAAAATTTGTTAAAGTATAAAAATAGACTAAGCTTTACTAAAACCAAGTGTAGTTTTTAAGCACCTACTTGAAAAGGACAAGTTGTTTGCACAACTAATATGATATTAGGAAACTTTAGACATTTCTTTCACAACTGACAAGGAACTGAATGCATTAGACAGGCCTGTTTCACATTAGAAGCCACAAAGGCTCCAAAGTCCATATTCTTTGGATTTTTCTCTGAACTCCATTGTTTGTGGTTAAAAAAAAAAAAAGGGTCTGACCCATTTTAAAAGAAGGAAATCATATTTCTTAGTCTGCAAATGATACTCACTGCTAGCAGAAAAACAACTGGAGCTTAATCCTCCCGAAGAAAGGAAATGTATCAGGTCAAAGTCGCAACACATAATACCCCCAAAAAAGAGGGAAAAAAAATACACCAGGTCCAGGTTGGTGGTGCAGAACCACATAGCACTGGCAATGGTTACAAATGGCTCTGTCAAGCCCTGCAGAATTACACTCAACAAAGCAGCAAGATTTTTTGGTGTAAGGATAGCATTACTTTTGGGCAAGACAGAATTGTACCTTTATATATCGCTTCATGGTGGGAAGTGTTGCACATGGTAATAAAAAGCAATAATCTATCTTCAAAGTCCTTTTGAAAGGTCTAACTCATTCCAGTTCCTCAGGGCAAGGCAAGACAAAGCTAAGTATTGCCTCGTGATTGTGTCCATTTCACAGATGGGAAAGATGAGGCAAGAAAGTGAAGGATTAAATCGGGAGGTGGGAGGATGACTTCCCTTTTGGATGTTCAGATTGCAGGTACAGTCAATCCTTCTTTTTGCATTTGCATTCAACTCGAGAGTAAACATTTCTGCGCTTTCTACCAATGCAGCACATGAGATCACTACATCTGCAATTCATTGTGCAGCCTGAGTGCACCAATTGGCCTGAACATCAGGGAAATAAGCCCACAAGTTTGGATGAATCTCTGGCTTTTTGCCAAGCACGCAGAGATCTTGTTACTTAGAATAATTACTGAGTTAACCTCTTTGCAGGGAGAAGAGGAAATTACAGGAGCCTTTTTTTTTTTTTTTTTGTCAAGCTTTACCACGAGAACTCAGGACATCCTGGGTCTCTCTCCTGCTCAGATCCTTAGGTTTCCTCTATGTTCCAGCAATTCTCAATGCTAATGGATTTAGCAGTGAGAAAGATACATATCGAAGTAGGGATTTTTTCCTGCTGCTGAAGGAAGGAGAAACAAAGACTTAGCATGACTACAGACAATCTCGTACTGAAGTTGTGGACTGCTCATTTTCCCTTGGAAACTCAAGTTAATCACTTTCTCTTTTCCTGGTATTCCACAATGAGCTGCTCTCTGAGGCACTGACCCTGTTACTACTGGCTACCAACCCTAATACTTATTATCATGATAAGTCTCATTGGTTAAAGCAGCCTTCTAATGGTTTTCACATACACTTTACAGCCTGGCATAATTTACCACTGCCTCATCCCAATGCAAAAGATCAGTGAAAAACTGACATTTTATTTGCATAGTGCATGGATTTCCTGTAGTGCCAATATTTCTGAGTTGTAGGGCGATAGCCATTAGGACCTCAGTTTGTTGGCCAAATTGAGGTTGAGAGATTACCGAAACAGGTCTCTGGTGATCATAGCCCAAAGGTAAAGCAAGTCAGTCTTCATCTGCCCTTACTGCCAGTATATTACAGACCACACAATTACCCTGGTTACTCCTTGCATCCTTGAGTCCAGTAAAGTTTAACGAAATCACATATTCTGCAAAACCCTCCTATCCTATCAAAAGGCAGCAAATCCTCAGGAACCAACTTGGCTTAATCTGTTAAACATTTACCCCTTTACTGTAATTTGCACTTGTCTGGTTTTAACTTCTGGTCATGCATTTTGTTCTGTTTTGTCATTGTGGTGGGTACTTTAAATGGGTAATTTCTTTGTATACAGAACTCCATGAGTTGCACTTTATTGGATGACACTGAGTTGCCTGGCAAGTCAGTCTGTTTCAGTGTCTGTTGTCATGAAAAAGCAATCTGTCCAGGAGAAGAAATTACAAAAAGGATGTGAAATCATGACAGCTCAGGTAATTTCCTTTCCAGCTATAGCTCTGTTGACATTAACTACAACATTAGCAGCTATGAATTAGGTTTGTCATGTACACTCCATGCAAAGAAGAAAACAAATGGAAAAGGTCAATATTTACTCTCTGTCAGCTTATTTTCTGCAAGTCTATTTTTTACCTAAAGTTCTCCAAAACCATCCCAAGCCATTTTTCCAAGGAAACTGCTATTTGCAGATCGAGTGACCATGTTTGCTTAAGCACATTGTGGAGCAAAATTAAAATAAAAAGAAAATAAACAAAAATAATAAAAAACTTCTTTCAACCATTCCTCATCCACTATTTTATTAACCACAATTGTAAGGTTAAAAAAATACCTATTCCATTAATCTCTACGGCATCAGGACTCCAAAGCTTACTTTCTACTTAGTCCTGCTAACTTTCAGCACATACTGATGTTGTGTGGCACCATGCAAAGCAGACTGGACTGTGATTTTTTTTTAAATGGCAACTTGGTCAAATCATGCTTTAGATTATTAACAAATACCATACCCTAGGATCAGCTCGAACTTTCCGCTATATGCTTGAGGTGACTGAATGATAAACAAAAGATAAGTGGGAAATTTTGATGCTGGCATATGCCATCTGGTTAGCTTTTAGAAGGAGGAAGTGAGAAGATGCATGGTTGACTTGCCAGAGTAGTTGAAAGGAAAAGAAGAGAAAAAAGTACAGTGTTTCAGACTTTCTTATGTAGATACCTATAATTAGACTTTTACTTGTACAGAGGGATGCCAAAATAAGCAGGACTTACTCTCAGAGCATCCATTAGCTTCTATGTGGGTACTCAGTGTGCTAAGGCTCATTGCAAGAAAGTTTACTTTTAAGTGCCTAAAAAGGGTTGAAGTGACTGTTTAGGAAACAGTCATCCTGATCTGGACATTTCTGGCAAGGCAAAAGCACAAGGATAATGGGATGTCAGAAATTGATTAATTTCCTGGCTAGATCAAATTCCAGACTGATTTAATATAAGTGCCCAAAGCATAGAGAAAGGAACTAATGTGGTACTGTTCATAAGAATTAATGTAATTAAACTTGGGTGAAGGAAATTTAGATGAGACATTGAAAGAAACTAGTAAATGCTAAGGATTCTTGCGTGTTGGTGCAGGTCACCTGAAGGACTCACCATTGCTGGATGTATTTAAAAGCAAATTAGATGAATGTATGTTGAGTGGTTTGAGGTAGAGTTGCTCCTGCCTTAAGGAGGATGGATGCAGTGACCTCTCCAGCTTGATCTGTTCAGACATCTGTCATAGGTAGCTCTAGAGAGAAAGTGTCCTCTAAAGGTGACCAGCACTGGTACCAGACTGATGGCTCACTCTCCAGATGGCCATACCTTTGGTACTTCTATGACCTTATATTCTTAGTGAGGATAATAAGATAACTTGATTTAGAAGACAAGAGGAGAGGAGAGGAGAGGAGAGGAGAGGAGAGGAGAGGAGAGGAGAGGAGAGGAGAGGAGAGGAGAGGAGAGGAGAGGAGAGGAGAGGAGAGGAGAGGAGAGGAGAGGAGGGGAGACTCGGAGAGGAGAGGAGAGGAGAGGAGGTAATCTTTCCCCTCAATTTTGTGAGAGTTTCTAAATAAAAAGACAGTACAAGACGAGTGAGTATCATCTTTCTCTGTGCGATTATATGGAACCTTTCACGTGAAGATCTCAAAGCACTTTTCAACCGTTAATTAAACCTTGCATGCTCCAGGGATTGAGGGGGATATTATTAATCTGCTCATTTGTAAAATACAAATGGAGCTAACAAGGTGAGGCGTCCTGCTTTAGGCAGTATGGCAGAGCAAGAGCAAAGACAGGCACAACCTTGGGGCCAGGTTTTCTCTAAAGTCAGGAGTTTTACTCCTGCAGGACTGCTGAAAATAGGAAAACACAACATGGGTAACACAGGGAAATCCAATTCCAGATTTGATGCAAAATAGCAAAAAAATTCCATAGCTTCATGATCTTCAAATCTCCTTTGGATCCCTTCCTCTACTAGACCTGACACTTATGACCATTGTCATCACTTGCACTGCTCAAAAGAAAAGCCATAATAAAGTGAAGACCTCTGCATAGAGCAATATATATGGGTGTCCTGGTTTCAGTTAGGACAGAGTTAATTTTCCTCCTAGTAGCTGGTAGGGTGCTATGTTTTGGATTAGGATGAGAAGAGTGCTGATAACATGCTGATGTTTTAATTGTTGTAGAGCAGTGCTTACACCAAGCCAAGGACTTTTCAGCTTCTCGCTCTGTCCTGCCAGCGAGCAGGCTAGGGGTGCAGCAGGAGCTGGGAGGGGACAGACCCAGGACAGCTGACCCAAACTGGCCAAAGGGGTATTCCATACCATCTGACGTCATGCTGAACAATATATAGGGGTGGCTAGCCGGGGTGGAGGGGGGGCCGGCTGCTCGGGCATAGGCTGGGCATCGGTCAACGGGTGGTGAGCAATTGCATTGTGCATCACTTATTTCGTACACATTATTATTATTAATACTATTATTATTATTATTGTTATTATTTTTCCTGTCTTAATAAACTGTCTTTATCTCAACTCACAGGCTTCACTTTCCCGTTTCTCTCCCCCATCCCGGAGAGGGAGGGGGGAGGGTGAGCGAACGGCTGTGTGGTGTTTGGCTGCCAGCCGGGCTAAACCACAACAGTCCAGTTGGCGCCCAACGTGGGGCCCGAAGGGTTGAGATAACGACAGATCTGACCAGACTATGTTAAACTAAAATTGGTATAAGTATTCGACCTGCTTAATAGTTGCTAGTCACAATGTTGATTGCCTTAATCTCAAGTCTGCTGTGCCTGTTTCCCAAATTGAGTTTTATAGCACGTTACTTTCTGTATGTGCTCCCTGTCGTGCTGTTTATCCTTTCCGGGCCCTGGTTTAAGATTGTTATGGTACTGTGTGGTGTAACGATGGCTTATGAAATGATGAGATATCTGGTCATGACTAACCTGGTATTTGTACTCAGCACTGTCATCGACTCTATACTTCGGAAACCATATCTCAGAAACTATTAGCAATTACACCTATTGCCTTTTTTCGTCAGGTAGTCAATCTGTGGAGGGGACAGGGGAAGATATTTTTTCCTACCTGTTCACTCTCCCTTCCTCCTTCACCACCCTCTTATCCCCCGAGCCAGTTATGGTAGCTCTCCAAGATGTTGAATATCCTTGGGATACTCAGACCAGCATGTTCTTGTTGTTATGTCTCCTGAATGCGCTTCAGGTTTTGTTTAAGGTTAAACAACTACTTAGGAATCTCATCTGGAGATCTGTCTTGAGGCGGGATAGTTGCGAGTGGCAGGGAGTGTGGGAGGATATGGGCAGGTTTCTAGAGCAGTGGGCACCTCCAGTGTTTTGGACATTCACCCCTGAACAACTGCAAAATCCTAAAAAACTGGTAGAATGCTTGAAAAAAAGGTGTCATGACTCTGGCAGTTCCAAAGCGACACAAATCACTGTGGCGTGCTGGGGCCTGGCTTGAGCCTATTGAGCTGCAATTGATGCTACTATCAACCTAGTGACAGACCCTGCAGCCGTTCCAGTCCCGGTTCCCGCAGCCGTTCCAGCTCCGGCTCCCGCAGCCCTTCCAGCTCCCGCAGCCGTTCCAGCTCCCGCAGCCGCTCCCACTCCTGTGGCTGGGTCAGAGAAACGAACTGTAGCAGTGCAAGTTGTCCCTGCAGAGGGTATTCCAACCCCTGTGGCAGACCCTGTAGCTGGGTCGGAGAAGCGAGCTGTAGCAGTGCAAGTTGCCCCTGTAGACAAGGTGAAAAAATGGTATAGAGACTCAGGTCGTTTAGAATGCAGAGAGTCTTCTGCTAAGTCTGGGTATGGAGAAGACGGGGCTGGGCCATCAAATGTGCAGGAGGATGAAGATGAGGATGAGGATGTCAGAAAATCAACAGTAACTACCCGAACCCTATACCAGCGTGAGCTACGAGATGTGCGAAAAGATTTTGGTCGCTGTATAGGTGAACAGCTTGTCACCTGGCTGCTCCGGTGCTGGGACACTGGAGCCAATGGTGTGGAATTAGAGGGCAGGGAAGCCAGGCGGTTGGGATCCCTTGCTAGAGATGCAAGCATTGACAAAGCAATTGGAGATGGAGCACGATCTCACAGCCTCTGGAGGCGTCTCCTGTTAGCTGTGAAGGAAAGGTATCCCTACAAGGAAGAACTTGTATGTCTACCAGTCAAGTGGACCACCATGGAGAAGGGAATTCAGTACCTGAGGGAATTAGCCGTACGGGAAGTAATTTATAAGGACCTAGACGACGCACAAATATCCACAGATCCAGATGAAGTCCAGTGTACTCGACCCCTGTGGCGGAAGTTTATACGGACTACACCATCATCATGGGCCAGCTCATTGGCAATAATAACCTGGAAAGATGGTGAAGACCCCACAGTGAGTGAAATGGCTAAACAACTCCGGGAGTACGAAGGAAATCTCTCCTCTTCCCTACAGGCCTGCATCTCGGCTGTGGAGAAACTCTCTGAAGAGTTCCACCAACTTAAAGAGAATTTATGTTCCCCCCCACCTGAACGAACCAGTGGCCACCAACTAAAAGAGAATACTTTGGAGAAACTTTTTGAAGAGGTCCACCAACTTAAAGAGAGTGTATTTTCTTCCCCACCTGTACAAACCAGCGTCTCGGCTATTAGGGGTAAACGTGCATCCGTGCAAAGAAGACAATATGGTGGGTACACACCCCGCGCCACCCTGTGGTTTTACCTACGTGACCATGGAGAGGACATGAGAAAATGGGATGGAAAATCTACTGAGACCCTAGAGGCACGGGTACGTGAGTTGCAAAAGAAAACAATCGGGAGAAAGGGGTTCTCTGAAAAGTTTGCTGCTCCAACTTCCAGCAGGCAGTCTTTTAAACACAGAAACGAAGATTCTGACCAGGACTAGAGGGGCCCTGCCTCCAGCCAGGGGGAGGAAAGGGACAACCGAGTTTATTGGACTGTGTGGATTCGATGGCCTGGCACGTGTGACGCACATTATTATTATTAATATTATTATTATTATTATTATTATTATTATTATTATTATTATTATTATTATTATTATTATTATTATTTTTCCTGTCTTAATAAACTGTCTTTATCTCAACTCACAGGCTTCACTTTCCCGTTTCTCTCCCCCATCCCAGAGAGGGAGGGGGGAGGGTGAGCGAACGACTGTGTGGTGTTTAGCTGCCAGCCGGGCTAAACCACAACAATGGGCAAACATTCACAGAGCATTGAGGTGGTCATGATGCAGTATTACAGACCTCTGGACACACTGGCTTTTCTAGACACCAGGTGTCTAGAACATAATGAACTCTTAATTAATGGCTAAATAATGATCTCTTACAATTAAGCCATCAGAGGACAGAGAAAAGAATAATGGTAAGTACAATTCCCTATTTATAGTACGAGTCTGTCCCATTTTTTATGACCTGGACTCTCTTCCTACCCACCTTTCTTGCCCGGGCTGTTACTTTCCTATTTTTCTTGCACAAGAGAAAGAGAAATGCAGTTTTTGTCACAAATAAATTTCTTGGGAAATTAGGAGCATCTCTTTCTGCATTCAGGTTGAGGGGCAGAAAGGGAAGAATAGCTCACCTGAAATTTTAACAGTCAGTGTGGAAATACCCACATATGAACTCCAGGCCCTTGGTTTTTCAGCCACAGCAAAGTTACCCTGCTGGGAAACCCTTGGGCCTGTCCATCTGCCGTACAGTATGGTGAATACCACTACAATGGCACTTTAACAATAACTGTGCTCTTTTGAACCTCCCCATTCAAGTCACTCCATTGATTACTCGGAAGAATGCAGAGTCTTGTGTTATTTGATAGACACATATACTCTGAGCATTTAAACCCCTCAAATATTTTCAATAACTTTCTTTAATTACAAGGAAAACACGTCGAGCGATGCATGCATTGAAGAGCTTCCCCTCATGTCTCCTTTTTTTTTTTTTTTTTCCTGTTTAATGAAGAATTTGAATCATTTTTCAGATTCTTAATCCTGTAATCCTGGAAGGAATTTGCTCTCTTCCAAACCCTGGGGGTGGCAGGCTTATGCTTAGTACAGTACACCTCAGAGATCTTTCAGCAGGGTCTTTCCAGAGGTCACAAATACCTGCATTCCTCAACTATGCTGCTGGAGCTAGAGCTGTGTGGCCAGCAGGTAACCCAGCCCCACCAAAAACACCTTGCTTGAGTGATTCAAGGACTGACATCTTTGTGAGGTGCGGGGACAACACACCGTGGTAACCACAAGGTGTTCAGAGAGGTGAGCTTTGCCAGGAGGAACGGGTGCACGGGACCAACGCTTTTATTACCTCTGATGAATTCATTCTTTTGGCGGACACAGAAAGGCAGGGCAGGGCTACCTTGCTAGAGCTGCATCCTTTCCTCCTGCTGCCTCCCAGTCCCCATTGAGGCTGAGGAACAAAGGACAGGTCTACTCTTCTTGGAAAGGTTGGCCTGAACCTGCTGGCTGTGTGGTCTGCCTGGAACGGGGCTGGGTGCATTTGCAGCATGCGACACTCTCCCCACTGAGCACGGTGTGCTCGCTGCACAACAACTTCAGACTTGTCTAGCTTCGTTCAAAGCAAAAACTTTGTTGCTACAAGAAAATAGCTCTTTGTGCAATGCAACCAAGATCCACGACTCTCCTCCTCCCAGTTTTCCTATGGTACCAAGGAACTCCAGTGACACATGAAGTGAAATTTTTCCACCTTGTCTTTCCTGGCTGTTTCTCAAGGGGTGGCCTGTGGATCTTTAGGGATCCATAAAATGCCAAAAAATGGTGCATGGAACAACTGCAAATGAGTAAAACCACAGTAACCTGTCCCTCGTAATTCCATATGTGCCAGCAAGCAGACAGGGGAAAGGAAATACTTTCAAAGTTTTGCAGCATTTTTAGCTGGTTGTAAATCAAACACCTTGGGGCTCCCCTGAACAGAGCAGGTCTTGGCTTACTCGCCAAATGCCGAAGTGTTCTTTCGCTACGAGCAGCAGAGGAACGCCGCTGCAAAAGCATCTGCTAATCCCTCCTCTCCTGTTCTAGGTCATGCTCTTTCGTTCGCTTGCTTTTTCTCATGTTTGTTACTTCACGTAACCACTGTGTTGTACTGGTTAGTTATCTCATCCCATTACACATTTCCATCGTCATTGCATTTTGTGCTAAGAAATGACTGGAAAACCTGCAAAACCTAAAGCGTATCTCTTCAGTGCCTTGCTGAAACGAGAGGCCACCACAAGGCTCAATGGAAACATGGTTGGAGGAGCACATAGGACACATTGATGTTAAGGTGGACACAGCATGGACACGCAGGGCACAGGGGGCTGCCTGCACCTCCTCCGAGGCCCCCATTGACGGAGAGGAAACTTGAAGGCCAATATTACACTGCTGGAGCGGCCTGAAAGCCTGGCTTGCTTTCAAAGGTTTGCACATATTTGTGCAACTCTGACGATCAGTTTTATGACCTGACAATTGACAAACTTACTAACACCTTCATCACAGCTCAGCTGGCAGAAGATGATGAAAAATTATGTCATGCAGTGATGTATGACTGCAGCTTTCCACTGCCATGATGGACTCCAGTACCTATTTCATACCCAAATAGCCCATCTCAGGTTGTTCTTCTACAGGGGCAATGGCTTGGGTGCCTGCCTGGCTGAAGCGCTGTATAATAAGCAGCTGCATAAATTAGAGACTGTCGGTGATGCAAAGTAATTGCCTTGCATATTCCAAAATTATTCACCAATTTTACCAGAAACTTGCATTAAGGAAACACAATTTTGCTATTTTCAGGAGAGAGCCAGGTGTAGCTGCCATAAAACTAACTGAAGAATTGCACCTCTAGGAATATTTTGCAGCATATAGAGCAAGCTGCTCATATATGACAGTAGTGGATGGGATACATGTCCTCTCTAGGAGAAAAGTCTCATTAGAGTGAACAGGAATGACAGTTTCTCTCCAGACTTTGCATGTTTGTAGTGCCGCCCTCACCTCGAGCTCGGAAAGAAGCTGAGCAAGTTTAATGAATGAAGCCCATTAAAACCCTCAGTGATAGAAGGTTTGCAGAAGGGTGAACCAAGTCTCAGGGATGTTGTCACTTGCTGCAGGTCACACGTCAATTCAGGACTGGAGATAGTGACAAAATTTAGGAAAAGAGCTGAGGGAACCATATATTTTGGGGAAAAAGTCTATGTAAAATAGATCAGGAAGTATATTTTCTCATATTCTAAGGGAAAAAGAAATGTCTGGTTCTTTTCACAGTCTCATTTATGTTTTCCCACTTCCTCCTCTCTTTTCCATGTTTCTCAGTAGAAAGCATGCCTTTCAAAAAGAAAATTTAAAACATTACCTTGAGAAATAACAGCACTTTGTGTTTTTTTTCCAGATTTCTTATCTCCATTTTTTGAGTCAAAATTATTGGGTGACTTTAGTCCCAGTGTATGAACCGTTTGTTTGGGCAACACTACTTTTTTTTAACTTTTTTTTCCCACCACAATTTCTCTTATAAAAGTACAAAAACCTAAATAATAACCGACAGCTCTCCCTAGGAAGCCACATGGCCATGCCTCTCTTCTGTGCTCACTGACTTTGTCCTTGTAATAGTTGTGCTATCAGCCATGCCCCCGCGCTCGCATGGCACTTCAAAGCACCGTAAGGACTATTATCCCCTTTCAAAAGGAAGAAGGAAGTGAAATTCATTGCACAGAGGAATCGCTGAGATTGTGGTGGGACAAAAACTCTAAAGGAAACGGACCCCCACTGGGGTGGCTCACCTCAAGCAACGCAGACTGAGGGCTTTTCTTTTTTTGTAGAAAAAGGAGTTTTTTGCTCAAAGAGCTGCACTCAGCAAAGATAACCTGGGAAGGCAGTGTTGCTGCAGCCGTAATCCCGCTGGGACACACTGGAGCCTTCGGATCATAAGCATGTTGCTTCTGGAGGGTGCTTGAAGCCAAGACGTGGAGGGCACAGAGGGGTCCCACCACAGTGTCTGCATTTGGAGTCGGTACCGTGCACAGGAGGGAAGAGGAGGGGACAGACCCCACCAAGTCTCTGCTCTCTGCAGCTCACAGATGGGCGAATTAATAAGAAGAAAGGAGTTCAGCTGCCGAAACTGCCCTTCTCCACGCTTGCCATGTTGAAAGACTCCCTATTATAAGATCCCAGGTGTGCTAAATAATAATAAAAATCCTAACCATTCTTATAAACACAGGTTATTCTTATTTTTTTGTTTAAGACAAAAGTGAGGGAGCTACCAGCAATCCCTCTGTGAGCCCCAGCATCCTCCCTCCCCAGCCAGCAGGACCACTAGGAGCAAAGGAGAGAGAGCAACACCCGAGGGCACTGGCAGGGCACAGCAGTCACCGTGTCACTGTGATAATCTGGTTAAAGGAGGAGGCCAGGGCATAATTAAATATCCTGGCCTGAAGTCCTAATAGAGCAGCTGGAAGACCTGATGCTCTCCCCATAATAAACTGTAGCTCATTTATTACTGCTTTGCATATGTATCTAGAAATGAGTTCAGCCTGAAGCCCTGGCCCTCCCCACTCTCTATTACCAGGGATACCGACCTTCTGTTTGCAGATTTTTGTTGCAGCTCTGACACTTACTTTTATCTCCATCTGAGAAGCCACAAAAAGATGCAAGGAGATTTTATCTCATGTTTTACTGCAGAAGCCTCAAAGCCATGCATGGCAAAACCTTCTTACAAAGTCTTTGCAAGGTTGCAAAAAGAAGAGCTAGCCTTTGAGACCACTTTTCTATGGTTTTGCTGCCACATTATCAGTGAAGATGCCTTGAGTTCCCAAGCACCCTTTAGCAATTCAGCAGGATGAGGAGTAACCAGCTGGGACTCACACAGCAACTGGGTGCTGGGCTCCTCAAATTGGAGGAAAACCTTTCTTGGATTCTGTGAGTCTAGCAAGACAGACAGGATTCACTTGCTGTCTACTGATGTATCAGAGATTTAATACCAGGGAGATAAGCAAGCTGTTTAAGCTCATTTGCACACTGTTAGCATGAGAGAAGAGGGCATGAATAAATTAAGACTATAACCTGGAAGAAGCAGAGGTGACAAGAAACCAAACTAAGGATGAGGTGGGACTTAATAGATTTGTATTAAGGGGCTTACAGGACACAGGAGATGGATGTGATGAGCCAAGAGACACCATCCAGCTTTACATTGAAATGGGGCCTGATTCAACCTTTGCACAACTCCTGTTTAGAGATGATGATGATAATGGCGCTCAGGATGTTCAGCGCGCCTGGCTTTTGCTGGTGCCCAGAGCTCCATTTTGGCTGTACAGGGAGCCTGGAAGCCCAGCTGGGACTTTTTAGATGGGTAATGGTAGGATGATAATTGCACCCTTTGTCATCTTGTTTTCTCCTGCATACATTTCCTCATAGTTCTGGAGTTGAATGGTTTTCCTCATCCTTTGGCACCAGCTATTTTTGGTTCCTCCAGAAGGTGAAATTGAATTTCCCGCTGATGTAAAGCAGGATAGCTCCACTTCGGCCATGGAGCTATGCGACTATAAAATTGTCAGATCAGTCAGACCTTCAGATACAGCAGACATTAACAGCTGAAGTTCATTCAAATACTGTAGCTTCCACCGGGATTATCTCACCCTTTTGTCAGGTTAATCAAAATATGCCTGGCTGCCTTATCCCTGATGCTCAAAGAACACACCATATACTCTTGACCTTTTGCAACATGCAAGAGGTCTATATTTCACATGCCAGCTATTAATCAGGAAGAATGGGTAAACCTAATGGCTTCCTGCAGTAATGCTATTTTTATAGAGATAAAGAGAAAAACAATCTAATAAAAACACTGTCTTAGAGAACAGCCATCTGAAAAACAAATATTTTTGCTGGTAAGACAAATCAAGTCTGCCTTGCAGATTTCCACGCCCCCCCCCCCCCCAACTGAACAGAAGCAGCTGCAAGGTAAATAAAGTGCTAATTTTCAGGGGGCTGGAATTTGGAAAGGAGTAGACATTTTTCAGGACTCATTCTTAAGCAGAGGTAATGGCATGCACCTTTAACATTTGGATGCCAAGCTGTCAGCAAGCGACTTCAACACTGCCTTTCTCTCTCCTCTTTTCTATTTATACATTACACAAAGCTATTTTTTCCTGGGTTTAATTGCACATCAAAGGCCCAACTGAATGGATTGGTTTGGGAGGTTGCTGATAGCAATGCTGGGGAATCCTGCAAATGTAGGTCTAAAATTTCTGTTCTTTCCATTGGTATGTTGGCTAATATGAGGAAAGCTAGTGAAACACTTAGCAAGCAAAAGCACCCTGGTTGTGTCTCTATTATTTGCAGGTTCAAGTTGGACATAAAGAAGATAAAATAACTATTTACTACATTAACTCCCTCCCTCTAACCCCACACTTCCTACCTAAAGACACAGTGACACTGATGACAACGCTCATTTCAGTCTTTCAGAACCAGAGTAGCAGACCTTTGAAGGCATTCATGTGCCTGAGTCCACCAACATGTCCTGGAAAATTGAGTTTAGTCTCCTATTCATTCAGAGATAAGTAAAATGCTTCCATTTCCCAGTTACTTTTAGGCTAAATAACATGTTTTCACGTTTGCTTACCTTGGCAAATTTGGATTTAGAAGGACTTTTTCAGGATTACAGGAACACAAAAAAATCATGACATTAAAATTGATTGCATTGGATATAGGCATTGGACTGAATGTGTCCCTGCCTTGGTGAGAGCATGGAAGTACCTACTCTATATTCCGGCCGTAACAGAGATGTGACTACCACGAAGCACCTCAGCTTGCTTAAAACTGTTTTCTCAGCACTGAGCCCAACTCTGAGCTTCGTGCACAAGAAAAGTGACTGGACTACCTGCTTCAAAACCTGTGCTGACACTACCATTTGCAGCGATGTGAAACACAAGAAGAAGATGAAATGGAGCAGTCCTGGCAGTTTCAGATCCTTTCAAAGCCCATGAGAGCAGGAGCAGATCAAACATTTCAGGTACAGAAGAGAAGAAGAACTTGCAGGGGAAACCATCAGCAAAAACCTACAGAATGACATTTCACAGCTGATGTTGGGCAGAGCAGGAACCGGTTGGATAAAACACACTGTCTGTAAACAAGCACGACTCCAGCCTAAGTTGCACAGCTGTTTTTGACACATTGACTTGATTATTTTTGTCTTCTTCCCCCAGCTTTCCAGCTCATACTGACTTAGCTTCTCTCAGATGAAACCTCTGGCAAAGCTGCTGGTGATTCAAGATCGTTAAAACTCCTTTGAATGTCTCAATGTCAATTACTGCTTATTTGTGAAAGAAAAGGAAAAGCAAAACAGACAAACCCAGACTCAGGAAATAATGAATAGACAGATTTCCACATTCATAAATAAAACAACATACTTCCTATAGCTCTTACATAATGTTAAAGGGATGTTTTGCTTTAAAACCAGCACCATTTTAGTAGGTCTTTTTGTTCTACTACTGTTGTGCTACTTTTAAGTGGGAGAGGTGTTTGACAAGTGAATCTTCAGTAATGACAGCCTCAGCATTTATTGACTTTGTTGCAAATACTGAGCTAACTCAGTATTACTGAGCTCAGCAGCACTTGTGAGCATAAACTAAAACAATATGTGACTGGTGCACAGTGCACAAGAATTTATTTAGAATTTAACCCAGCAGAAACCGATGGCCAAGCCTAAGGACACTTAAATGCTGTTGGAAAACCTTTTCCCTCCCTGGATTGGACATTATCCACCTCTAAGCTTTGCTCCACTGCACACACACAGATGTCTAAGTTACCATAATAATTTATAGCAGTGTACACATTTGTAATAGGGATGGTTTCTGTTCCCTTGCAGACAGGTGACTTTCTGAAGAGCACAGCCATGGGAGCAGGTTTGGGGTGAGGAAGAAGAGCTGGAAGACCACTCGGCCCTGGTTGCCACTGCTTCCCTATGCCACTCTGGTCTCTGTGGGCCAGTCCCACGAGGAATGCCTCCAAATAGCTTTAGAGAGCCTACCTGGTTGCAGATATGGAAAACCAATTATATGGAGTCAAGTCTCAATGAAAATAATAATAATAATAATTACAATGTTCCAAACAGTGCCCATCTGGGAATCCCAATTAGCTTCACAAACAGTAATTAATTTGGCTTCTTAACTCTCTGCAAGATAGAGAATTAGTAATGTTCCCATTTCATGGATGGGGATATAAACATGCAGAAATGTCTACAAGGCAGTAGCTGGAGCTAGGCAGCACATCTTCTCGTTGTTCATTCTCTGAATTGGGCTGTCTCCCACCTTATCTGCTGGTATTTCCCCTGTTTTTTTTATGCAAAACTGTATTCTGCAGTTTTGGACCAAAGAAGAAGCAAGTCTTCAAAGTCCCCATGGCTTTGACATAAGTAAAGTCTGCAGTGCTCAGCGTGAGACCTGCACTAATACCACTGCTTGACTTCCCCTTTGCTACGATGGAAAATGTACCCAGAGGGGAACCCACTGGATTTTACTTAGTAACCCAACAGTGAAGGCTCCCTAATGAGACCGATGACAAACTTGCCTTTATTTCCTTTGCTGACCACTACTGTTTTCCATCAGATGTCCCCACAAAAAAGCCAGGTTAGGCAGCAGCAGACAGACCTGCCTGGCTGGCCAGCCGGTGCCCACCTCCAACCTCGGATGCAGGGCACGAAGCGATGGGGCTCCACAGGCAGCACCCCAGCGCAGTGACATAACCTCTCCTTCCCTAAAATAAACACCAAGCCAGCCATAACCACAGAGCCGCCCTGAGCCCTGTGATCCCTTTGGCATTTTAAATCTCCAGATGAATTATGGGATCGCAGCACACACACGCAAAATTAGGTATGTAATGACCCTGCAATAGTGCTCAGTAAGTTTATACAAGATGGGGTGAGATAAAGAAAAAGACTAAAGATATTGGGGCCAATCTTAACTGAGCTTGATTTGCCTGCTTTCTGACAAGAAAAATCTTTGGGTATCCCCAAGACATTAAAAATGTTTGGTTTAGTTGAAGGTTAATTGAATATGGTACGAGCTTACTGATGGTTCTACAAATATTCATGCATAAGCCATCTTTGAATGGGAGGCTGTCCTGCAGGTAAGACGGGAGGTAGGAGCTGTTCTCATCTATTTTTAACCTGATCACAGGCTAGGTTTGTGACTTGGAAAAAAATATTTTGCAGCTGGTGGCTGTGGCAGCTGTGCTGCAGTGAATGTAAAGTGGATGAAAAATATTACTACTGGACTGTGTAAGGGGAGATTTCAGACCCACTTGCAGTTTGGAGGACAACATCAACTGCCAGGCAATGGGGAATGAGGTCCACAGCAGTGACACTGCTGGAAAAAGGACCCACATCCCTTCTGAAGCTTACCTCTACTTTAATTTTCCTAGTTTAGGGTTACTAGTTGGGTCACTCACAAACTCCCTTTGCCACATTTCTCTGACGTGAGCCAGTAGCTCATCTGCTTTGTGTCTATTTGTGGCCGGTACGAACTGTGAGGGCTGAAAACATGTCCAGAGGATCTTTTACAAGGCTGATAGCCTCACCTCTATCTGATACCTTGTGAGTCAGCTCACATTTCTGGGAACTCCTTCACATCCCCCTGGGGATGGCTGGAAACAAGTCCTGCTGCACCCCAGTGAGGATGGGCTCGCGTTATCTCCCCAGATGCCTGGCACGGAAAGACCAAGGTAAAACCAGGTGCACAACAAAGCCCTGAGTGATCAACCTGCTGTTCATCGGGCTTAAATCCTCCATAGCCTTTGTCTCTGGGGACGGTGCTATTGTGGCTTTGTTCTTTCTCCTTGCTGGTGGTGCTCTCCAGGCACCTGCACACGGGAGCTGGCTGTGAAGGCAAGCCAAGAGGCACAAGCACAGGCCACCTCCTCTCCTTGTGGCCAGACAAAAACACATGAAGCAACTGGGAGAAAGAATGGTACGTGAAAAATGCACCGTCACCAAGGAGCTAGTGATGCAGAGGGAGGAGGAAAATTGCAGGTGAAGATGTTCTGCACCTGGCAGATGAAGGCACCCTTTGGCATCTCAGGCAGGGGGACAGAGGAGGAAATGTCATCCAGCCCTCCACAGCCCTGGCCTGAGTCAGGGAAGGGAATTCAAGCAGCTTCTGAAATCCCTGGTAGGTATCACAGTGGTTCACATTCAACTTGTCAGTTAGGCAGATGCACTCCTTAAATGTCCCTGATTAGCTCTCTTCCCCAATTAGCAGGAGAAGAATCACAACTCTTGTGCAAAGTGGCTATGGAGACACCCATTAATTTCCATGGCCTTGAATGTAAACAGTAATGCAAAGCTCTCGCTAACTTTCCAGGGAGACTCACTTCACGTGCAGACACGTGTGCTAATGTGCCTTTGCCCTCTGGAGAGACACGAGGTCTCTCCCTGAAACAAGTGACAGCCCCAGAGCCACTGCCCCCAGCAGACTCCAGCTGCCCACTCCCTGACAACCTGCTTTGCTTCTTGGGAGGATTTTCTGGTTTTTAAAGGTGGTGGCAGAGGGGGGTGAGGAAGGTCATCTCTGCACTCACCAAGTAGCTGGGAACAGCAGCAGCACCTCTTGCTCCCCCAAAAACTCATCACCCCTCAGCGATGCCTGCCCTGGCTGACAACGAACACGGGCAGAAGGATGATGCGGGGCTTCACCTGGGCTCAGGGGAAAGGAAAAGCATGAGAAAACCAGAGAGAGAAGTGCTGCAAATGAATAGTCAGCATAAACAAAGCCTATCAGACCAGGCAAGAGGCTGAAGCATGGCTGCACTAAACAAATCACGGTGGAATCAGCAATTGGCAAAGTAATTACAGCTGATGGAAAATTTCTGATGCTGCCCATGTCTGCTTTTGAAACACTGCTCAGACATTTAATTTGCTCGGTTCTCATGTAGCCGATTGCTCTTTTTTTTTTTTCCTTCTGGAGTGCATCAGGTAACTATCTACAGACAGAAACTTTGGGATGCTCTTCCCTGGCTCTGTCCACCTGCCAGAGAGGAGGGGACGCAGCTTTGCACGAACTGAGCAATGGGGGAGAAATGCATGGAAGAAACGAATCTGACATCGGAAGCTGAGTCATTTCAGCCTCTTCTTCACCCCAGTTCCTCCCCAGCTCAGCTCTAGCACTACCAAACAGCTCTAGGCTTGCAGCACCTAAAATGAGGAGGAGTGCCGCAAACAGGACTCACTAACAGGACCGGCTTGGCAGTTAGCGCAGGCAGTTTGCGCGGGGCAGTTCAGGAGGGGCAGGGAGGAGCGCGAGGAGGATCCTCTCCTCCCTTTCCCACCTCCCTTTCTCTTCCCCTCCTCTCCTTGCGAAACTCTGCCTCGTTGCACCTAGAATTCACCATGGTGGGCACCCGTCGCAGTGGCCGGGCCGAGGCGGCAACCCAAATGGAGGAGATGCTGCCTGTCTGGACTCATGTGGGCACTCAGGTGGATCTCCTGAGGGGTGAAGTGGCAGTCCAGACAGGTGACTGTGGGGAGCTCTGGATTCTGGAGGCCCACCTGGGTCCTGAGGGAGGAGAGGGCTGTCATGGGTGCAGGTGTGCCCTGCTCAAGGAACTCCTCGAGCAGGTGGCTGGGCTGCAGTGAGAAATCAGCAGCCTGAGGGGCTCCTGGGAGTCTCTGAGGGTGACAGATAGGAGGTGTCAACCTGCCCCTGCTGATGCCCAGCAGCCCCCTCCTAAGTCCCTGCAAGGGGTAGTAGCTGACCCAGCTGCTCACCTGCAGAACAGAGGGCTTGACCGCCCACAAGAGGAAAGGGGCTGGACCCTCGTCTCAGCTCGAAGCAGAAAGAGACGTTTGCCCCTGACACCCACGGTGCCACCAACCCCCACGGTGTCCCTGGGTAATAGATTTGAGGCTCTCAGGCAGGAAAAGGAAGAGGTTGAGGGTCTGGACAGTAGTCTGAACTCGGGAAGCAAGCCTGAGAAGCATGTCAAGATTGGGGGAAGTACTGAACATAGGGATTGGGGCTGGACGGGGCACTGCATCACTACCGGTGCCACAAAAAAAGAACGGAGAGTCTTAGTGATAGGAGACTCCTTGCTGAGGGGCACTGAGGCTCCCATTTGTCACCCAGATAACCTATCCAGAGAGGTGTGCTGTCTTCCTGGAGCACGTGTCAGAGACGTTAGGAAGGCTCTGCCACAGCTCATTAAACCGGAGGACTACTATCCTCTTGTTGTCATTCAGGCTGGGTCCTGGGAAGCTGTGACAAGAAAAATGAGGAATATTAAAAAGGACTTTGCATCCCTGGGAAGGTTGTTGAAGGGATCGGGGGTGCAGGTAGTGTTCTCCTCTGTCCTCCCGCTGGGTGACCGGGACCCAGAAAGAAGGAGGAGAACGGGACAGGTGAACGACTGGCTGAGGGGGTGGTGTCTGGACCAAGGCTTTGGGTATTTTGATCTTGGGCAGTCCTTTGAGAAGCCGGGTATGTGGGCTGCTGACCGACTCCAACTCAGCAAGTGGGGCACAAGTGTGTTGGGGAGCAAGCTCTCTGGGCTGATTACCAGGGTTTTAAACTAGGTTTGACGGGGGAAGGGAGGGGAGCTAAAAGTGACAGAGAAGGGCTGAGGGAAGTTGTCACTGCTGTCACTGTTGAAGATAGTAGGGAAAAACCTCTGAGTTGTCCCACAGGATTGTCTGAGGGCTCCTCAGAGAAGGTAATGATCCCGATACCCCGTCCGGAATCTTCTTCTTGCATCCCTCCAGGGGTAACTGCGCCTGCTGCTTCCCTAAAGTGCCTGTATACCAATGCGCGGAGCATGGGAAATAAACAGGATGAGCTCGAGATCTGTGTTCGGTCGCAGGGCCACGATCTCGTTGCGATCACAGAGACGTGGTGGGACAGCTTGCATGACTGGAACGCTGTCATGGAGGGCTATGTCCTTTTTAGGAAAGACAGGCTGGGGAAGCGAGGGGGTAGGGTTGCCCTTTATGTGAGGGAGCAATTAGAATGTACCCAGCTCCACCTGGGGGAGGGTGAAGGATGAGTGGAGAGCTTGTGGGTGAGAATTAAGGGGTGGGCTGGTATGGGGGACACTGTTGTGGGGGTGTACTACAGGTCACCAGATCAGGAGGAGGAGGTCGATGAGGCCTTCTACAAGCAGCTGGAAGTAGCCTCACGATCACGGACGCTGGTTCTCATGGGGGACTGCAATTATCTAGATATCTGTTGGGAAAGCAACTCGGCCAGGCACGCGCAGTCCAGACGGTTCCTACAATGCATTGAAGACAATTTTCTGACGCAGGTGGTGGAGGAGCCGACGAGGCGGGGGGTGCTTCTGGACCTTGTCCTTACCAACAGGGATGGGCTTGTTAGGGATGTGAAGGTTGGGGGCAGCTTGGGATGCAGCGACCATGAGATGGTGGAGTTCAAGATGGAACTTGGTGGAAGAAGTAAGGCTAGTAGCAGGATTGCTACCCTGGACTTTTGAAGAGCCAACTTCGACCTCTTCCGGAACCTGCTTGGGAGTATCTCATGGGCTAGGTTGCTAGAAGGCAAGAGTGCCTGTGAGAGCTGGGCTACATTTAAACAGCATTTCTTCCAAGCTCAGGATCGGTGCATCCCGAAGAGCAGGAAATCGGGGAAGGGGGGCAGGAAACCTGCGTGGACGAGCAAGGAGCTCATCGATAAGATCAAAAGGAAGAGGAAGGTATATGAAATGTGGAAAAAGGGCCTGTCCTCTTGGGAGGAGTATAGAAGTGTTGTGAGGGCCTGCAGGGACGCGACGAGGAAGGCTAAAGCCCACCTAGAGATAAGGCTTGCAGAAGAGATAAAAGATAATAGGAAGGGTTTTATTAAGTATGTAAACAGTAAAAGGAAGACTTGGGATAATGTGGGTCCCTTACTGAACGAGGGGATGTGTCCTGGTAACGGGAGACGCCGAGAAGGCGGAGATACTGAATGCTTTCTTTGCTTCAGTCTTTGCTTAAAGGACTCCCCCCCGGGACTCCTCGACCCTAGCGGGAGGAGAAAGGGTCTGGGAAATGGAGGGCTCCCCCCTGGTTGACGAGGGAGTGGTTCGGGAGCGTCTGAGTGGGCTCAACGCACACAAATCCATGGGTCCCGATGGGATGCATCCACGTGTGCTGAGGGAGTTGGCAGAGGTGATCGCCGAACTGCTCTCTATCATCTTTGAAAGGTCCTGGAGAACAGGAGAGGTGCCTGAAGATTGGCCAATGTCACTCCGGTCTTCAAGAAGGGCAAGAAGGAGGATCCGGGAAACTACAGGCCAGTCAGTCTCACCTCTGTCCCTGGAAAGGTGTTGGAACAGCTTGTTCTGGATGCCATCTCCAAGCAATTGGAAGAGAAGAAGGTTGTGAGGAGTAGTCAGCATGGATTCACCAAGGGGAAATTGTGCTCGACCAACCTCGTTGCCTTCTATGATGGCATCACCAGCTGGGTAGATGGGGGGAGAGCAGTGGATGTCATCTACCTTGACTTTAGCAAGGCTTTTCATACTGTCTCCCACGACATCCTGCTAGCTAAGCTGAGAAAGTGTGGGATAGAGGAGTGGACAGTAAGGTGGGTTGAGAACTGGCTGACTGGCCGAGCTCAGAGGGTGGTGATCGGCGGCGCAGAGTCCGGCTGGAGACCTGTGACTAGCGGCGTTCCCCAGGGGTCGGTGCTGGGTCCGGTCTTGTTCAACATCTTCATCGACCACCTTGATGAGGGAATAGTGTCTGCCCTCAGCAAGTACGCCGATGACGCAAAGCTGGGAGGAGCGGCCGACACGCCAGAAGGCTGTGCTGCCATTCAGCGAGACCTGGACAGGCTGGAGAGATGGGCAGGAAGAAACCAAATGAGGTTTAATAAGAGCAAGCGTAGAGTCCTGCACCTGGGAAGGAACAACCGCACGTATCAGTACAGGCTGGGGGATGACTTGCTGGAGAGTAGCTCTGAGGAGAAGGACCTGGGGGTCCTGGTGGATGACAGGTTGACCATGAGCCAGCAGTGTTCTCTGGTGGCCAAGAGGGCCAATGGGATCCTGGCGTGCATTAAAAGAAGCGTGGCCAGCAGGTCAAGGGAGGTGATCCTCCCCCTCTACTCTGCCCTGGTCAGGCCTCACCTGGAGTACTGTGTCCAGTTCTGGGCTCCCCAGTACAAAAAGACAGGGATCTCCTGGAAAGAGTCCAGCGGAGGGCCACAAAGATGATACGGGGCCTGGAGCATCTTCCCTATGAGGAAAGGCTGAGAGACCTGGGTCTATTCAGCCTGGAGAAAAGAAGACTGAGAGGTGATCTCATCAATGTGTATAAATACCTGAGGTTTGGGAGACAGAGGGATTTGGCCAACCTCTTTTCAGTGGTTTGTGGGGATAGGACAAGGGGTAATGGCCACAAGATAGAGCACAGGAAGTTCCTCACCAACACGAGAAAGAACTTCTTCACGGTGAGGGTGACGGAGCACTGGAACAGGCTGCCCAGGGAGGTTGTGGAGTCTCCTTCTCTGGAGATATTCAAGGCCCGTCTGGATGCCTACCTGGGCAGCCTGCTCTAAGGAACCTGCTTTGGCGGGGGGTTGGACCCGATGATCTTTCGAGGTCCCTTCCAACCCCTACAATTCTGTGATTCTGTGAAAATACTGTGAGTTAAATGCAGGGATGATAACTGCAAGGTTTTACTCACCATGCAGGTAAATTTACCCTCTCGCAGACACGTGCTCACATGAGCACCCTCTGGCATATTTCTCAGATTATTTAATCAAAAATTAATAATGGCTGAATGTGTTTGCTCAGGAAATGTATTTCTTTCAAGCTGCTAGACCCTTTGGTCCAAGCATCCTCATCGTCTGATTTGAGCACTTCCAGAGAATCAGCAGCCTCGCAGAGGAGTCAGGCCGGTGTGGGCAGACCGCAGTGGGATTTAGCACTAGGAATGCTCCGGCTGCTTCAGTCTGCAGGCACATTGTACAAGCACCATGCTCTAAGCGATGCTGAGGAAGGATGCTCTTGCCCACTTCCCTCCTCTACCCTTTTAGGAGCTGCATAACCATAGGCTGCCTTAATGGGGAAAACCACAGTGGCAGTTGCTCTGCAGCCATGTGGAAGGACAGCTCCACAGTTACCAGCGAGTCATTTCTGAGTATGCCCTCTCCCTGGAAGCAGCGGGAAGATTTCTGAGCCCACCTGATTGATTCATTCATCGGCTGATTTCACTGGGATACAATCCGTTTAGATTTACAGCTCATTTCCAAGGAGGAGGGAGCCTGGAGAGGCTCATCCGTCATATCCTCCATCACTGCAAATCAAAGGCAGCTCCTCTCTCGGAGACTCCCGATGCTGAAGGGAGAGGGCATTTGGCAGCCTGGCTTGCAGAGATTTCTGGAGCTGCCAGACACCAGCCCTCTTGTCTTCCCCGAAGAAAAAAAAAAAACAAAAAAACAACTCCTTGGAAAATGCTCTGGCGTGAGATGGCCAAAGACGATTTTGAACCACTGCATGGCTGGAAGGACGTGCGGTCCCTCAAAGTCTGCGGTAAGGCCAGCACTGCTATCTGTAGCACAGAAGGGCAATTTAGGAACACCACAGGTTCCTGATCTGGAGACCAGGAAGATGTCTTCAGGATCAAGCCCCTGCTCTGAAGCTTTTAGGACCCCCACAGAAACACAAGGTTGGGGAAAAAGATCCTTTTAAGCAAGTGGGTGCCTTTCCACCCCAAACAGCTGGCTCATTACAGGTGATCTAGTGTCACAATAAGCTTTCATGGGGAATTACAGCGTTTTTCCTCATGCCTTGGTGCCTCCCATGTCACTGCCACCACCAGACCCCAACAAGGGAGGTGAACCCCAACAAGGGGTCTGGTGAATCCCACAAAGCTTCAGGAGGAGAAGACTGAACCCAAGCTGCTTTCAAAGCACATTTGAGACCAGAAGATGACGAAGAGGCAAGTTCAAGGCAGGGAAGATCATCTCTTCCCTTCTCTGTGACAAGCAGGACTTATAGAAAATTCCTCCACAAAGAGCCAACAGGTGACGGCCAATTATAAAAATGGAAGAAAACCACAGGCAGCCTCGCACTATTTCTCTACCAAAGTGATTTTTCTCATGCTGTTTGCAATTCTCAGTGCTTGACTCTGTCAGGGAAGATTATTTGGCTGCAACCCAGGGCCCCAAGAAGCCAATGGGATGATGCCCACTCCTTTTACCCCGCTTTAGTGCAAGATTTTGATTCACACCCTGACTTGGGCCTGTCTACAAGCGGGTAAAGCCTGCTATTGGAGATGCAGTGCACTCCTGGGACAGGATTTAAGAAGATCGAGGTCTCCTCCCAGCAGTGATTTTGACCTGCTCTGTGGCCACAATGAAGTCGCCTCACCGAGTGCTTTTTCTGTTCTCTAAAATGGGTATAGTGTCCCGCTCTGCCTCGTGAAACCCTGAGATTTATGTGCGAAAAGCATGACATAAAAACTAAGTATTGTCACATAAAGCAAGATGAAGATATAAAAAGAAGCCAAGGTAATGTGGGTGCCATTAAAATCCTGACACTGAGTGCTAGAAGTGGCTTAAATTTGCTGTGGTCCTCCTGCTGTTCCCTTTTATTAAGCACGGGGAAATATTGACTTGCAGATAAACATTGTGATGTGGTAAATGTCCAGAATTTAATGGAGTCATTATAATCGATGAAAATGTAGCTTTCATTACTTTATGAATGCCTTATTCACATATATTAAAAAATAATAATCCAGAAAGAATGTTTTCCCTACGCAGTTGCCAAGTAAGAGGGTAAACAACTTCTGCTAATGTACCTTCATCTCCTCTCCAAGGCTGTCTCTCCTGCAGAGGAAAGGCTTTCATTACACAGCCTCCAGCCTTCTTCCAAACCTCTCCCAGCGCAATGCAGACAGCCCAGTAACAGCTGGCCACAGCTGGCTGCGTCGAGAGGCACCCAAAAGCCTTTTCCCACTGCTGCCTGCCTGCCCATACATCCACTTCCATCTTAACCTTTTAATGTCATGCAGTCTTTGGGCCAGGAACAATCTTACATTTGCTTTATGATGCTCTGACTGTGGCAGGGATTTTAATGGACTACCACAATATCGTCTTCTTAGCTGTGGACATGCTGCTGATTAAAGGGGTCACGTTGGTAGCGAGAAGATCTATGATGTCTTTATTTGTTCACAGGAAGGATGCACTGTGAGTTCAAGTTTCTCCCTCCAGCCCCAGCCTCGTGGTGCTTTGATCCCAACCACCTTCAAGAACAAAAGGGGAATTTAGCTCTTAAATGTGATTCGGTTACCGGTGTCTCAGTTAACACCATCCATAAAAACATCAGTTTCTTTTTTCCACGGGACAAGGCTGAGACCACAGAGTTGAAATAGAAGTAGTGTGAAAAAAAAAAAAAAAAAAAGAAAAAAGTATCTTTTTAGCTAAAAAGGGCCAATCATTATCTATGTAAATAAATGAGGGGCTATTGAGTTATAATAACACACTGTTTTGTTGCTCATTCATGAAGAGGGATGAGGAGATAATGTTTTGAGGCTTCAAAAAGCATGGTTTTTTTTTTTGAAATTAGGGGATTACAGAACATGATGCTTCAGGACCATAAACACCTGCTGACAGTATGATTGCAAAACAGGACATTCTTGAGGCTGCAAGAAAATGGACACAAAAAAGAGAATCCTGTTATCAAGCAAAATATCTGAAGACTGTGGTCTAGCATGTGTTTCTTCTCTGACTTTTAAAAGCGTCACATCCTCAAATTCAAACAAGCAGATGGCTGCCAGAAATGCTCTGAAACCAGCAAGCTGCTTGCGTTGAACACATCATTTTGGTGTCTTGGCCTCTTGACTCACACATTGATTTTTATTTCATTTGGTTTTGATCCAAGGCAATTGGAGAGGATTTTAAAGTCACCGATGACCTCTGAACTTCAATGATGGCATTTTGGGGCATTTTATCTACAAGAGGAGATAAGGGCAGAAATGGCCACTCGTTCACCTTCCAATGAAAAAAAGATATAATGACATCATTTGTGGTTTCTGTTTCAACAACTGAAGCAAGCTGCTGAGGCTGTATAGAGAAGAGGTGATGCTGCTGGAAGAGAAAAAATGTTTTGAAGAGTGTGCAGTGATGGCATTGCCTCTTTTTTTATTATTTTTGACAGCACACAGCCACAGCTGATGACGACCTCCTCTCTGACTCCATGTATTGCACAGTAACAGTCATGAGCTGTAAGTCACACCACTTCCAGCTGGCTGAGGGTCTAAATTGCTGTTTCTTCCCTATCTGAACAAGTGCAGAAATTTAATTTTTGATATGAAAACGGGTTTTAGGAAACTCCAGTAGATGGAGAGCATTGCATTATGTCTCATCTGCAGCTCAGACTGCTCTGAGAACACCAAACCTGACCTTGATTCCTCCCAGAAAGATAAAATATGCATCTCTTGCTCCTCACATAAACTTCCCAAGGCACTGTCTTGAGCCTCATCTCCCAGGTGCTAAGTAGCTTGCCATACAGGAGATAACCTGAAGCTCTTGGATGGAGGATAAGGCTGATAACTTGGGAACAAGGGGACCTCTGATGATGTGGTAAATGTCACCCGCAAGACAGAACCAAGCAGGCAACATAAAAAAACCTTGAGCTGGACGTCCTGTGGTGCACATACCTCCTGCAGAGGGGAGGAAGATGGCCACCAGTTGTGATGTCCCCCCACATTGCTTCCTGCTTCTCAGGCCTCCCAGGGACAGCCGAGCAGAGGAAGCTGCGTTAGCAGAGTCACCGAGACTTGGACAGGTCCATGTCGGGGCCAGGTGGCTGCTGCTGCTCCTGACGTAGGGTGGGCTCCTCCTGCTCTCATTAGCTGATTTCTCAGGGGAATTACGGCTTGGTGGAGCCATACCCCTCTTCCAAATGCCTACATCTCCTTGCTGAGCCTCACTGAGGTTATGCCCTGCTCACATCTGGGTTTCTCCTTCCCCAGCACTCCTGTAGTTCACGCAGAGCTCCTCATGAAGAAATGCTATCAGTATCAAAATGCAGTTCCTGCTTAAATAAAAGGGACTAGAACAATATTATTCCTGTGTGGGGATCACCGTGCCAACTAATTTTGGTGGCATACAGATAAAATACTGATTTAATTTATCTGGATCTAGTAAAATCTGGAAAGAGCTTATAGGAAACCATGCTTCTGTCTTAAGTTAATGAAATTCTGGTCTGGTTCTGGGAAGACTGACAATCATAAAATCAATCTGCCAAACTTTCATTCACGACTGCATTGTGAAGCTGCTAGAGATAGGGCATGGTGCACCAAACCTGCAGGGGTTTGTGTGAGCGCAGGCGGCAGCGCAGAGCACCGCTTCTCCTTCCTCCCAGCCGATACCAGGGCCGATGCCTCTGGATTTTGCCAACAGCTGCTTCGCTGCACCCAACATCCGCAGAAGGCTGAAATGAAACCCCATGCACCATATCTGCAGGTCGTGTGTGCTGATATGCTCGTGCTCACATTCGTGTTTGCTATTAGGCATGGAAGGAGGGAGCAGCTGTCGCAATTTTCAACCTGGCTGCTCTGCAAACAAAAACCAAGGGTGCTAGCAAGTAATGACTGCAGAGGTTGATGCCTTGATTTCTGCTGCGTGGATCGATGTTAACAGTAATATTATATTTCCAGGGCATACTCAACTGACAGAACTATTGATTATTTGGTATGTAGCGGTGCATTGATACTTGATAGCAAACTGGGACACCGAAACAATAAATGTAGAGCTGTTAACAAGCAACATAGGGCACTGGGTTTCAGTAATACAGCTGGGATATCACTTTCTTTGTCTAAAAAAGAATAACTTTAACATGTCAAAAATATAATTTCCTTATCTGACTTGCTGAAACACTTGGGGAAAATATGTTCGTTGCTGAAACCTGCAGATTAAGGTCACGTTTCCAAATAAGTGCCAGATTCAATCAATAACTTCATCCCCACTGTGACCAAACACTTGAGGTATTCTTGAAGGGAAAATGTTTTGTTCGATATGTTTAAACAAAACATTTCCATTTATTGTATCAGACCATCTTGTGAATGAACAGATTTCAATGAAAGAAAAGATAATGACACATTATACTCCGGTTGCAGTAGTCAAGCCAAAGTTATTTCTTCATCTAGGTTTCTGGTTCAGTGTGAAAAAATCCATCCATATATTTGTATAGCTTGAAACAGAACTTTCTTTATCAAACAAAGAGTTTTATACTTAAAAGACATAACGCCATATCCTTCCATGAGCTATTTTATTATATCTAAGCCAACTGACAATTAGCTTTTTGTCTAAGACAATTGTCTACTATGGACACATTTAACTATCAGCCACCAAACCATTAAAATGAAATTACACAGAACACCAGTCTCGTGGCTGGAACCTATTGAAAAAGGAGCCTCCACATGGTGAGGGAGAAGGAAACTTCCTGCGAAGGAAAATGGCCCTTGCTGTTTCAGGAAAGAAAACTCAATGACTTAAAACTTCTCTGAGCTCAGAGAGACAGCAGGACATGCGCCTGTACTACAGCCTTTATGGGGCCAGTATGGACTTTTCTCCTCTGTCAGCGTGTTGAGCCCTGTAGGCTCAGCAGCCTCAGCCTCTGCCTACAGTTTGGAGAGGTTAGGACCACAGGAGGCTGAATCAGCCCCTGATGGTGGCTCCCTTCTCTCTCCTGCTGCTGACAAATGGAGTTTAGGATGATGGAGTCCAGTTTCTCAGTTGGGTCTGAGCCTCTTCAGCCACTAGCAAGTTAAATGTGCCCAGAAATATTCCTAGACACCGCGGCCAGCTGGCACACAACAGTTCATATCTCTGGTCACAACCATGTCTTAGCTTCCTTAATACAGCAGCTAAATGCAAACAGCTCACTGGGATGAGCCCTGATCCATGCTTAGGAATGATTTAAGAGTTTGCTAGTTGTCATGGACCAAAAGCATGCCAAGGTCTAGTAGTTTGAGTATACCCACATATACTCATTCCCGTGCCCAGCAACGTTCCCAGATGCCACTTCGTTTGCTTAAGACAGATGCAGCCTAAGGCACTGGTATGACATAAATGTCCTTCTTCCCCTTCTCCTGCCCAAGATCACCACTTTCCAGTAAGGTGAAGGGAGGTGTATGGCTCTAAATTTGGTTACAACAATAACCTTTGTTGGTTCATGATACCACTCCTACTCAGTGAGATACTAGAGATCACTGGTGTCTAATAATTGTAAGGAACCAGATGTTCTATGTTTAAAATGCCAAATGCCAAATACACAGGCAGCTTAACTCCAGAAACAAACCACTGTCCTCTTTTTCTCATCCCACACCACTGTCATCTGCCTGGCACTACATCTTCAACGCTTGTCGCTTTAAATCGCATGCCCCCAACAAAGCATCCCACCTCCAGTAGTTACCATATGCTTTAACCGTACTAGTCTGGAGGACCGTAAGATGTTCTCTATGAGCTTCTGTGCTGACCTGAAGCCCAGTGAGCCTGTTTCCATGGGTCCCTCTGAGCTACGAGAAGCTGAACACAAGAGCTCGCCTTGAGAAGAACTGAGTATATCGGGACAGGGGCCATCTGGCAGAAGACCCAGTGGCACTAAGCCAATCCCACACCAAGAGAGAAGATCCTGGTACGGTGTGACCCAAGCCTGGACAAGCTCCTGCTCCTCACAGGGACCCAAGCACTAGAAGGTGGAAGCATTTCATACCTACACCTTCATCACCACGCACACCACAAAGCCTTCTCGGTGGCAAGGTTTCCAAGCTACCAGCAGAAGCTGCTACTCTCAGACGGGTGCCTTTCCGAGGAACCCACCTCTTCGAACAGCTTCGCTTGCGGTGCTCCAGAACTCGTCGATGTATTTATTGTATTATGTCCATGTATTTATATGTATTATTGTCCATGTATACTTGTCCAGCTGTATTTCAGCAGCAGCACTTTTTCGGTGTTGCACCCACCTTCTGCAACGCCCATAGGAAAGGTGGTGGAGAGTGGTGTCAGGCAGCTGGTGCCGCCTTGCAGTTCCTGCTTGGACACCTCTGCAGCCCTGGCAGCTGCGGTTCAAAGCCCGATGTGGGCTCACAGTATCCATGTTTCGCTGCGGCTCCCTGACTCGGGGAGCTATAATGCCAGGAGGATGGTGGATGAGTTAATGCCAGCAGATAATGCCTTGTGATCCTATGATCTAGTGCTAAAGGCAGGAGGAGTGGGAAGCCCAGCAGGCACCTGATTGAAGAGGCTGGGGGAGATAAGAGGAGACGGTGTCCTGCTGTGCATTTCCTCCACCTCCATAACCTTCTCATTTTCAAAGAGTTTCCTTAGGGCTGTGGCAGCTATTGTTCTCCAGACCTGGTGCCTCAGCATCCCCACTACACTGAGAGTAGCTCAAGATTCTTGCGCCGCCAGCCCTTCTCTCTCCCTTTGGGGAAACGAGCAGATCGTTCAGCTCAAGAAGAAACAACACTTGCACAACTCAGACATCCCCACTCTAGCATGTGCAGGGCTATGCTGCAGACTCCATAACCAGCAGGGGCTACCTGTGCACGACTCACGTAGACCAGAAAACATTCAGACTTCACCAGCGCCTGTCCTTCCTCACCAGAAGTGGCCTTGGCAGCCAGATCAAACTTGGGCACAACTATTCCCGATGTGCAGAGTCAGCAGGGAATGAGCATTCTTCTTCATGCGCAATTATCCAGGACGCTGAATATTAATATTGGCCATTAAGATAAAAAGGAGGCTAATTTAAACCTACCACAAAGTTTAAGGAGAAATCCTGAGCAGGAAGTAGGCAAGACTGATGTAAAAGTTATTCTCATTTGTCTCTGGTTCCATGAAAATAAAAACACTAGCAGGGCTATACATTTTTAAAACCTACATTTTTTTCTAAATAGGGTTGAAATAGGTTTAAGCATTACTGTTATTATCTCAGAAATGACAGGGAGACATTTCCATGTGAGTGCTTCCCTTCAGCGTCAGATATCCGTATTCACAATGTGCATCCCTTGGATTTGGGGACTGCAGCTCCCTGCAGTCCAAGGACTCAGGGTCCATTTTGTGTAGATTTTTCTGCCAAAATGGGGTTATTAGTGACAGCAAATGTTGCAACGTCACCCACGCTTGATAGAAACAGGAGGGTAGGAGAATATTAGGGAGAAACTGTAAGCTGTAATATCCAACTGGAGTTGGCAAACTCGAGTGTGTTTGGATCACCTGTTCCAATATTTCACTCCTCTGTTTTCAAATGATGGTCCTGGCCCCGGTGATTAACCACCTGAATATAACAAAGAAGGATATTCACAGGAAGGGTCTCACGATAAAAAGGCTATTCCTGGCCCTCTTTCCATCACATCATAATCTGTCCACTAATATGGCTTGAGATCTCAGCTGATCAAAAGGTCATAAGATGTTACCGCTAAGTATCACTCTGTCTGTTCAGCCAAAGGCATTTTTACTCCTTACAGCAGGCAGGGAAATGCAATAGCAAAGCCTCACATCTGTTTGTATAATAGATGAAGTCTTTGCTATGTGGTATTTATCTTCCTTCAGGGAGTGACACCTGATAAATAAATCTCGAGTTGCCAGTAAATTTAAATAAAACAAAGGTAAATCATATCCCTGCACGCTGTCAATACATAGCTGCAGAGAACACAAGTTCCCACTGTCCCACCATTTCCTCTGCTACAAAAGCTATAAAGCACTGACCATCTTCAACTCCTGCCATGACCAAGGGAGCCCAGCTCTCTGAGAACATAAAGAAGAGCATGGTGACAACACAGGAGGGACTGAAAAATACATCACTCATTTAGACTAATGAAATGCTATAAACTGTCACATTGCTTTTTTAAGTTAACAAAAAGCAAAAGCCAAAGAGAGAGGTTATTAGCATATCAATGGGAGTAATGAAGTGAAAATGAGGGGGATTCTACTAAGTGGTGGGATGTCTCTCCCAGTGAAAAACACTAGGGTGAGCAATTTTCTATACGTCCTGGGATAGAGAAAACACCGAGAGACTTCCCACCGTGGCACTGGCCAGTCGGTCACCGCCGCAGTGCCGCATGCAGGTGGCAGCGGGTCCGTCAGTCCCTTGTTGAGCCCATCCCTGGATGCTGTCCATCACTTCCAGCCCGCGCCGCAGACGGCAGCCGCTCCTCTGGCCATCCGCGGCCAAGCGGCTTGACACGGGCAGAACCACAGATCGGTGCCCGAAACAGCGCGGAGAGAAGGTGCCACTGCCAAGCACTGCCTGCCACCCGGAGCCCTTGTCTAGCAGGTCTGCAGAGCTCGGGGGGGGGGGGGAGTGCTGCAGTTGGAAAAAGCACTGCCTTGTGTCTCCCGCACACGTGAAGAGTTGTCACAGCCACATTAAAATGCTGTGCTCCCCAGACTGTCTGCCTATCCCTGCTCTCCAGATGCAGAGCTTTACACCCCGATGGAGAGACAGTGCCTTTAACTGCAACTGGCAGTCATTTTGCTCCTCTCTGTGCTTTCAAACCCGAGAGCCATCAAAGCTTAGCTGAAAAGTCATGACTACTTTTCCCTAAGAAGCTGCACTGGTAATAGGCTTCAGGAAAAATCCTCCTAAATGCAAGTGATTAGCGTAGACTGTGTGAAGGATGACAGGTCTGATTATAATTATCACTATAAGGGGACCAACACTAACCTCCCTTCTGGAAGGCAACGGCAGTTGTTGGAAGGGAACATGCAACTGAATTATCATAAACAAAATCATTGCACGTGGAACTGACTTACACCGGGAAATGAAATAAGATCCTGATGAGGCGAGGAGAGCAGAGCAGAGCAGAGCAGAGAAGAAGACAACACTTTGAGCAGTCATTAAAGTTCATCCCTATGGAAAATGGCACTCCATCATATGCTTAAGTTTTGCTAACTTCAGGATGATGGGCGTAAAAGAATGAAGGATGGGGTGGAGTCATGCATGTAAGAGGAGTTTGGAAATAAAGGATATCTTCTGAAACTATATTTAAAGAACACGCTTGGCAAAATTATGTGAGCAGAGGGCCCCAGAATGTGTGTTGTTCCAGATTGAGCTAAATATTCAAAACTAGGACAAAACTCAAGCAGCCTTGAACCAACCTTTCCCCCTTGATAACATCCTAGAAGGAAGAAATCCAAACAGAACCAGCTTAGAGCTCTTTAAATGGGACCTGTACATCGGCTGAAAAAACAAGGACATTAGTCCTCATCAGGTTTTTAGGAGCCCTAGTTATGGTGGATAGTATGCCTTCGAGATCAGCCTGTCCTAACCTTCCTCGTGCTTTCTCTGACAGCATTACATTTTTCACAGGCTGTGTGTGGGTTGTTTGGCTGTTTCTCATTCTATTTCCATTGGAAACTGGGAAATAGAAAAATTTGGCCGATCTGGAATAAGGGTAGCAGTACAGTCTCTTTTCTTTCTGAACAAAGGGAAATAGATATTATCTTCTTAATAGTGGGCTCTAACTGCAGAGGAGATGAAGAAGAGAGCCTCAGAATCAAAGGCAGTTCGAGGAGTTTCATTCTCATTATATCTCAATGGAGTGAAGCAAATAAATTGCACAAGGAGACATATGGAAGCTCACTATGCAAATGGCCTATTTAAGGCTCTTACTTCCTAATTAGGTCCTGGTGTCAGGAGGCTGGTAACAATTATTCACACGTAGATCATTTGGATACAATACAAACTGTTCTAAAACCCAAACCACCATAATGGCATGCATTAAAAAGAAGCCCTATTTAGCTTGATCTTTTTAGGCTCTTTCACTTAGCACTTGGAATATCAGTTCCTGTGCTACACACATCCTACATTTCACGTCTAACGCTTCAATAACGGGTTTGGAAGGGGAAAAGGAAGCAACAAAACCCTTCACAGCCACAACCCCTTGCTCTTACCTTGTTCACAGATTTCATCACTGGACTCTGCACAGGGAACCCACACTCTCTTCCCAAATTCTTCATCTGGCTCTGTGGCGTTTCCCAGAGCAAAGAGAAAACAGAGAATCTTCATTGTGGGCATGACCGTGTGGAAAATGGTCAAAAGTATCCAAAGTTTTGCTCTTTTACAATTCATTACATCTTTCTGTGTGCCCACCACCCCCTGAGCACATGGTGCTGGGGTTCACCCCCGGCTGCCTCATCCCTGCTCGGTTCTGGAAGGTCCCCCAGGCTTCTCCTTAACCCATGCAGATGGGCAGATTTCTCCTCTGGGTAGCCCAGGGAAACACGGCGGCAATGTGGGGCCATCTCGGCTTTGCCTTGCAGCTACGGGGTGCGTCCCAGGCCGTGATGGCTGGGAGTGGAGCCACGGATCCCTAGGACAGCCCGCTTTGGGGAGGCTTGGGAAGAGCAGGACGGTGTCCCATGATGCCAACCCATCTGCTTTGTTTAAGAGTTAAAGCAGGGAGCCGAAGCCAATGATTACCACATTGCAAAACCATTTAAAACAGGATAAGTGGTTGTGATTCAACATCATGACTGTGGCAAACCCACTCTGCCCTGTGCTTCCACGCTTCTGGTACAAAAATGAGATCTTCCCTTCTCCCCCTCATGCCTCCTCTCCCCTCTTTGTCTACCTCTCAAGCCCTTCACACGAAGGTGAAATATTTCACATTTTCACCTGTGGTAATGCAGACCAGAGAGCGTTTGCTTTGCTTTTCACTGATTTTGCCCAAGGCATCCTTTTAAGTGGCAGCCTGTGCAAAGATAATAGGTGGCACAATTCTCTGTAACTGGAATCAGCAACAAATCAGCCATCTGCCACTCCAGGGGTCTGAGATTAACCCAGCTACTGGACTGTGACTGCAAAGCATTTGCACATTTAGATTATGGAAATGCAAGGCTACCGGTCCAAAAAAAATGACTGGGAGTGGGGAAGGTGTGGGGAGAAGGGGTGGAAGACAGCCTTGGAAGAGTCCTCTGGATTAACCCTTCCAGATACAAGGCATCTCATAACAACTCCAAGCAAGCAAAGTTTCAGTATAAAGTGTTATAAGGAAAAGAGGTTTGAAGTAAGCAACTGGAGATTCATGAGATATGTTTCAGGGAAATACATCCAGAGACACCTCTGATACAGGGAGGAATAAAGACTAAGACATTCAGCTGCATTGTCACTGCATTGCAACACTCAGTGGGAGGCTATGGCCAGATGGTTTACCTGGACCATTTGGTAGGAGAAACATATCTGCCCCAAGATGGACAAGCTCCCTTACACAAGTTCCCTTACTCCAGAGCACTGTCAAGACACTGAAGAAATAGAAGAAATCTGTGTTCTGAAATATAAAGCTTTAGGAAGGTCTCTTCATTTGCTGTCCTCAGTTTACCTTCCCAAATAACATGCAATACAATTTTACTTTCTGCACATGGTCTACATTAATGTTTTGTCCATACATTTGAGATCCTGTCAATAAATCTGTTAGGTAATTGTTATTTGTTAAGAGGACTATTAAGAGGTGTAACTGGGTAGGAAATACAAGCTGTTGCACATCTAGAAGTGTAAGCCATACTTTGTGCAGGTGCATGAGGCTTAGGAAAGCTGACAGGGTCTCCTTTGCTCAATTTGATGTGGGCTTTAATCCTCACTGCTGCCATTTGCTTTTGCAGGTTGGCATCCCATGGTGAGGGATCTCAGGTTAAAAAGAGGGGGCTGTGACCAGAGAAAGAGGAAAGAGGAAAGAGCACCAGCCAGAACCATCAGCAAGGGAAATTCAGGCAAGATCTGCATGGTATGTACCCTTGGTGAGGAAGGTAGCTTAACTACAAGGCTCATGTCATTGAGTCTGAAGAGGCAACTGAAAAGCAAACAGCAAGCCCATGTCTGCACACCCAAACACGTATTTTCATGTGTGTACTTTATTCACTAAGACCAGGTGGGATCTGGTGGAAGGTATGCTGACTTTTGCCACGTTTTTTTCACCCACTCCAATGCTTCCTGGCCAAGCACTGCAAACCCCTCACTTGTGCCAAAGAGCAAAGAGCAAGAAGAGGCAACGGCATCTCCTTTGCTCAAGACCAGGCTGCAGCAACCACGTCAGCCAAGGTCAAAGCACAGCTGGGAGGAAGAACGGAGAGAGACCCATCACTGCAGAAGTCCTGCTCCCTACAGCGCGGGTGAGTGTCACCCCAGAAATGAGTGCCCATCCTAGCAGTGTTAGTTTGGGACTGAGCCTGGAGAAGAGGAGGATGAGGAGAGCGGGCTGGATAACAACTTTAAGTCACACCGAGTTCCCCTCCATTTATCACACTGTTTCCAAAAGGCGTTATCTGAGCAGAATCAGGTGCTCCAAAACCAAGCTTACGTGTCCAAAAACAAATGTGAGGTTTGAAGTGGTTTGGATATGTATTAGGGCAGGATTTTCAGGTGAGGGAGAGGTCACAGGGATCATCCCACACCTGGGACCATGAACTGGGCCAAGCTAACCACCCCCAAGCTCCTGAGATGTGGCAAACTAATAAGCCTCTGCCCATGCTTTGGAAAATCCTCCTTGAACTTGATCTTCTGGCTGTGCCAGTGATGCAGCTGCTGGTAAAACAGGATCTGGACCTGTTTTCAAACCCAAAGGCAGGGGTTTCTCTTTCCCCAGTCTCCGATTTCTGCAAAGCCAACCTGAAATGTCAGATCCAAATCCCAGCACGAGCCAGAAAGAAATGTGCAATGGGGAGACAGATCTTTGCGTTCAGTTTCAAATACTGGGCTCCTGCAAGAATGCTCATACTGGTAACAATTTTTAAATGGTTAAAAAATATTTTAAAAAAACCATCCCTCCCAAAAAATGCTATTTGCATGTACCTTTCCCTAACTTGTGAATGAAGGGAAGAGGGGAGCCAGAGGGCAAAACGTTTTCTTTCAGACAAAAGTCACAGCAAAACTCCAGCTCGGCCCCTGTGAATCAACCAACCTTACAAATTGCTGTCAAAGTTTCAGCCCCATATGATTATTACTTTTTTTTTTTTTTTTTTTTTTTCTGCCCAGGCAGACTTGCAGGAAGGGGTTTTTGCACCAGAAACCCCTCAATAGCATGAAGCGGGGGCCCAGCAGAGCCAGGCACCTGCATCAGGCAGCCTGGAAGCTGCCTCGTGCCTTGGCAAATGAGAAGCACCGGGGAGCAGCGACGCAGGCGATGCTGCACCTTGCATAGCTTCGCATGTCCTACAAGTAACCTTGCAACATGATACAGAGCAGCGAGAGCAGCCTTATGGGTACTGCGAGAGGAGGAGGACAGTGAGGAGGAGGGGAAGGAGTGGCAACAGGAAAACAATCAGAAAACTCCCGGGGAATCAAGTCTTCTCTTCCTTGCTAGGAAAAACATATGAAAATTAAAAATCCCTTTACATAGGGATTGCAGGAGAGGTGGGCAGGAGGGGATTCATTCCTCCTTCTCGGTTACCCACTTATAATCCTATACTCGAGAGCTTGATAATGCACACACCCAGGCTGGAAATGAAGGGAAATCCCAGCATTTCTGCCCGGTGCTTGCCATGCTGTGCCCAGGGGCAGTGCTGCTGGGGGTGCCAGGGACTGCCCAGCTCCCTGCCACCCCCCTGCTGTACCTGGACCTGTGCAAAGCCAAGGACAAGGATCCCTAAATCCTGCTGAGGGTGGACAGGGAAGGAAGAGAGTCGCGTTTAAAAGGAAAAGGAGGAAAGAGAAGGCTCCTGAAGCTGGCTGGCAGCCCCGCGCCGCAGCCATTCTCATTCCCGGCACGTTTTGCCGCTCTCGAGAGCAGCCCTGCTTGGAAATATTAGTGCGGCATAGAGCACCGGTTTCGAGTCGTTGCAGCTCCTCCTTGGCACTGGTTCAGCTTTTTGTCTTTTCTCCTCTGAGCGCCCAGCGGAGGGAGGAGGAGAGAAAGGACAAAAACAAGGCGCTCTGCTCTGCCGCCGCCTGCCTCCCCAGGCCCCCCGGCATCACCCCGTGTCCCCAGCCCGCTCCCAACCGGCCCCACTCAGCAAACCAAAACCTATTCCCACAGCAGCCAGTTCGTAGCCTCCTTCCCCCTTCCCGCCACCCCTTTTCATCGCTCTCTCCTTTGTACTCTAAATTTTTCCAGCCAAGTGTTGCAACCTTCCACCCCCCCCTCCTTTTTCCTCCACCCCAGCCCTACCACCTCTTCCACTGGAAAAAAAAAAAAAAAAATCATGCCATGCTTGCCAATGCCCTGGCATCTCTTCGCAGCTGCAACAGCAGCTTCCCTGTGCACCCCCAGCCCCCCTGGGTGCCTGTGAGCCGGCAGGAACCTGGGCGCTCACGTGCACACCTACATTTGCATCAGTGGACATTCTCCGTCTGCATCCCTCAACATCGCTTTAAATACAAATTTCCTGAAAGCCCGCCTTTGGCAGCCGAATCCCTCCTTGTGCTCGCAGGGCGGGTGAGAAACAGAGGCAGCATAGGAAGTGAGGGAGGGTGTATTTTTTTAAGCAACCCAAACATGGCACAGAGCTCTTCCACTAACTTCTTCCCAGCCTGCTATCCTGGTAGCCAGCTGCTGGTTCCAGCCTGGCACCAGCTTCAATTTGTTTTTCTCTGCTCTTAACCCCCCTCCTCCCAAATATTTATCTCCCCCCCCCCCTTTTTTTTTCTCTTTCTTTTTTAATTCTTTTTCCCTCTTAGCGTGCCCACCGGAGGGGCTCCCTCCCGCTCCCACCCACAAATCCGAAGCAGCACGCGTGGAAGGAGCAGCAACGGGAGTGAAACATGATGCAACACTCAATGGACCAAGAGGGAGGGGGGAGAAAACCCCATATGTACAAACAACATATGTATGCTCTTCTCCAAGGAAGAAAGAGGGAGGGAGAGATGCCCTGAAAGCAGGCAGAGAAACCCTCACAAGTGCCAGGATGAGAAAGTGCCGGTCCCTCTCCATGGGGGAGGTTTGGTTGGAGGAGCAAAATGTGTTTTCCCCATGGGAAAGGTCCCAAGAGAGCCAACTTTTAGCCAGCAACGTGACTCCAGTTAAACCAGAGTTTGAAATACATGATAGGGATAATGTGGTGTAAAGGGCACCTTGTCTGGTGCCTGGAGGAACAAGAGATTTAGGGAGAAAATCACAGTAATGATGTTACTGATGCTGCAGGGAGGGGAGAAGATGCACTGAGGATTTCAGCACAGCAAAAGCAATGGCATGAGCACATCAAGCTGCAAGCCAGGCTGGAGACCCGGAGCAGAGTCTCCCACGTGCCCAGTGATAGGACGAGGGGAAATGGGCTAAAGTTGCGCCAGGGGAGGTTTAGGTTGGATATTAGGAAAAAATTCTTTATCGAAAGGGTTGTTAGGCATTGGAATGGGCTGCCCAAGGAAGTGGTTGAGTCACCATCCCTGGAGGTCTTTAAGAGACGTTTAGATGTTGAACTTAGTGATATGGTTTAGTGGAGGACTTGTTAGTGTTAGGTCAGAGGTTGGACTGGGTGATCTTGGCGGTCTCTTCCGACCTAGATGATTCTGTGATTCTGTGATTCAGAGTACGGCCCCGTGAGCAGTCAGTCGTGTTGGAGGGCTTTTGATGAGCCTGGCTGGGCTCCCTTGTCCACTGAGGCACATCAGAAATGGCTCCTTGGAAGCTGGGGCAGGAGGAGAGCTGCATGACAGATGGGCACGAGCTGCATTCCAGCCCCAATGCCTCCGCTCCCCACAGCACCGAGTCCTTTGGGACGTGCATAAAAGCGCTTGGCTGCTTCTCCCTGACCACGCTCTGGCCGCCTGGGGGAACAGCAAAGGAACCAGCTTGAAAGCAGGGTTGCAGAGACAGAGACAGACAGCATGCTCAGGGTGATACAGACAAAACAACAGTGTCCTGAGCAGCTGCCTAATATGTATCTTGGCAAAATCTCGCCTGGCAGTGGATGAAGCAGAAATCACAGGCTGGAATCATAAACCCGTCAGTTGGTCTGACTTTTGCTTCCCTGGCCTGCACATCTAATGCAGCAGGAAAGTGGAGGGCTGGTGGCACCCTGTCTCTGCCAGGAGCCACAGGAGGAGCTGAGCCTTTGGCCACTGCCAGCTGCATATAGAGCAGCTGATGGGCAGGCACTGGAGGGGATGTAAAATAAGTAGGCACCTCGCTGTGCCGCACTCATTAAGGGATACATATGGGTGCACACTTAGAGCCCGTCCCCATGCACTTAGGAGCATCTCCACCACTGGGCCATGTCCCCTGCACAGGGTCGTTGGAGCTTTCTCCAGCATGGCTGGTGCTTGCTGGGTTGGATGGAGCGCTGCCCAAATAAGGCCACCAAATGCCTTCTTCTGAGCTGTGGCTTTGCTGTCTGAGGCCTTTGCACAAGGATATCGCCCAGCACTGGCAATAGCTCATCCCAACATCTGCTTCCAAACAGAGCTATCGTCAATCTAAGTCCTCTGCCAGCAAACTCACCGAATGATTTTCTCTCTCTGCTATTCCTTGGGCTTAGGGTGGGTGTCTGCCTTTCCCTCCGGCCCTGAGGACCCGGTGCTGGTGTCTGGCAAGGCAGATGAGTCCCTCATGTGCCTCCATGGTGAAGGAGACCCTGGAACCTCAGTCAGAGGCCACCACAGAGAAGCATCCCTGCCTGGAGGTATCTGTAGCTCGTTGAAGGGACTCCCAGACAGAGGCACTTTCCGATCCTTTGAGTGGAAAGGCACTATAAATAAAAGATATTACAGACTAACAAGTTCTCAGCTGCAAACCGGAGTGGGAAAGAATATTTTAGCATCTTCTTTCTAGGCACATTAACTATTGGCAGACATGATAATTCGGGTCTTCAGAGCTGAAAACTTCACACGGCATGCAGCATGTCAAGTCCACACACTCCATCTCCAGTTTCAACAGCTTTAAAATCTACACTGACCTACGTTACACACTCTGTGCACAGATAGCATCCAAATACTGTGTCACTTTGGGGGTTAAGACAGTAAACATACACTCTGTGGTGATCTTTTCCAGGATAAACTGGGGGCCATTGCTGCTGTAAGCTCACAGTAGACGGTGTCTAAGCATTTTTATTAACTGGCTTCTGATGTTTTCCTTCCCAGAGTGAGCAAGCACTTTGTATCAATCTGGCTTGCTTTAGTGCAGTGACCCAGCGCTGTGCTCTGCTGCGGAAAGTTCAGGTCCGAGCTGCGGGGCTAAACTCTTGCTGACACTGTGCTGATTTCTCTGCCTCTGTCACCCACGCTGCCAGGGAGAGGGGGATGTTGTTTTTTCCAGGCTGAGAAAGAGAGAAAAAAAAAATCCTGCAAAATGCAGAGATGAGACAAAGGAGAAGGGGGAGAAAGCGACACTGATGTGTGCTGTTAGGTTGAGGACAGGAAATCCTTCGGACATCATGGGGCACTTCATTGCTGTCCTGGTTTCAGCTAGGATAGAGTTAATTTTCCTCCTAGTAGCTGGTAGGGTGCTGTGTTTGGGATTTAGGATGAGAATAATGTTGATATCACACTGATGTTTTAATAGTTGCAGAGCAGTGCTTACACTAAGCCAAGGACTTTTCAGCTTCTCGCTCTGTCCTGCCAGCGGGCAGGCTAGGGATGCAGCAGGAGCTGGGAGGGGACAGACCCAGGACAGCTGACCTAAACTGGCCAAAGGGGTATTCCATACCATCTGATGTCATGCTGAACAATATATAGGGGTGGCTAGCGGGGGGGGGGGCCGGCTGCTCGGGGATAGGCTGGGCATCGGTCAACGGGTGGTGAGCAATTGCATTGTGCATCACTTGTTTGTACACATTATTAATAGTACTATTATCATTATTATTATTATTTTCCCTTCTTTTTTGTCCTAATAAACTATCTTTATCTCAACCCACAGGCTTCATTTTCTTGATTCTCTCCCCCATCCCAGAGGGGGAGGGGGGAGGGTGAGTGAACGGCTGTGTGGTGCTTAGCTTCCGGCCGGGTTAAACCACAACAATTGCTTTCTTCTTTTTCTTTCTCCTGCCAAGGCGAAGATCTCGCTGGAGAGGCAATGAAAATGTTATGGGCAAGGAAAAGCATCCACTTTTAGGATGCCTTGAAGAACTTTTGTGTGTGTGCAAGCGCACGGGGGGGGGGGGGGGGGGGGGGATCGCTATTAGCAATGGGTGAACTACAAAAGGTTCAGTGGTTTGTTTTGGATAAGGATCCACACATGAAGATGCTTATCTAAAGCCCTCAGTCTTCAGAGCAGGACTGGAAATGTCTTAAGAACAGACCTTTCTTGAATGATTTCTAGTATCTCTCAGAGCAGTCGCTCGTGCCAAAAATACAATGAAAACAGCTTTTTTTTTTTTCCTTCTTTTATGCAGTGTTTTGGCTCTTCTGCTTCTGGTTCCAAGCAAAACCAAAAACTGCAAAGTCTTTGACTTTGGTTGAACTGCACTTATTTAATTTCAGGCCATCCTGGTTCTCATGACTGCACACAAATGAGGAAAATAAGGAAAAATGATCCTGTGATTCCATGGAAAACTTTAAGAGAATAGAAGACTGCCTGAAAGCTGGCAATAAAACAAGCTGGCTTCCCTAAGAGAACTACAAGCCTTGGTTTCCCTGAAGTAGAGTACTTACTTATCTGTAAACTGGCTATTCTGGCCACAGATAACGTTCAAGATTATAGCATTCCTAATTCAAATGTGCCTGTTAGCCTTGTGTGGTTATTAGCCTGTAAATACTATTGAATCAATAAACAAAATAAGGACTTTGAAGAGTCTTATTTCCCCAACCAATCTCAAAACTCAGATCTGCAATGGCCGTAATTTGACAGAGAAGGAAGAAAGAAAACAGTTTGAACATGATATGGTGCTCTCCAGTTTTCTTAAATCAGAGTGTAATTGAGGTAAAATAGCCCAGGGATGGTGCTGTTGGGATGAAAGCCGTATGTTTTGCTTAAGTCCTCTCGTTGTTGCAGGGCTGGTTTTAATCTTTGGCTGGATTTACATCAGGATATCTCAACTAATGTTGCTCAATGTGTAAGGCAGATCAGAATCAGGCCAATGTGCTTTTAAGGATGTTGCCAGCTATCCTATGTCCCTGGACTATTCACTCTGAGAAGGATAAAAGCACACCCATTCACTGCATGTATAGCAAAGAATGAATGTCTACTGAAGACCAGGCCATGTTCTTGCTAAATGGTTTCTTGTAGTCTTTTTTTTTTTTCTGTCTTTCCTATTATTTATTAATTACTCAAGCCATGGTTTTCAGCCAAGTGGTTTGGAGACCAAGACGCGGGTCTTTAGATTGTACAAATCAGGATAACAATCCAAGTCAACAGAAATGGACAAAGTCAGAGGAGATGTGACCAACAGTTTATACCACGCAGCCTTCCAAAGCAGAGGCTTGGCCTTCCATTCAGCACAGTGCATACCATCTGAGTATCTTCTTACTGCAGTTTTGGCACTTCTTGTGGGCGACCAAGAGAGACAGGGGAAGCCCAAGTCCCCGTTCATGTGGATCGGGAGCAGCTCTGTTACATGCTGCGTGCTGATCTCTTTGCAAAATCCGTTCATCACATCCTGCTAAGAGTGGCAGGATGTTGATCATTTTTTGTCAAAGGTTGGCTCCTCTTTCGCTTCTTAGTTTAGCTGGTGGGAGGAAGGGATGGGTTTAACTTTTGGCTTGAAGGAAAGAAAGTAAAAAAATCTGGACCCTCTCAAGAGTTGAGAAATCCGGCCCTAAGCTTTTTTGAAAAAGTGACCCAATCTGTCTAGTCATTACCCTTTTCTCTGCCTGTTACTAACACAGAGACTGATATTTCCTTGTAGGAAACGTTGGCGAGGGATCGGGGTTCCCATTCACTCGTGCTGTTTACTGCTCCCAGGAGACCCCAGGGTTCAGCGACAGTTGAGCAGACCGCTCTGTAGGTGCACAGTTTATGCACCAAAATGGGCTGTAAATCAGAGCAGAGGAAGAAAAGGCTGTAACAGTGCTTGTTTGTAGAAGTGACCACTGGAAAGGGATGCTGACCATGTTCCTTTTACAGGTCTGATCTCCTAAACCTGCCCTTCCTCACTCTGTTCCCGAGGGATTGGGTCCCAGGTTGGAAATCTAAGGAGCATACCAATAATTTGCTAGAGATTACACACATGGTGACCTTGTCCCTGATCTCCATTATTGGTTTTCAAAAACAGGAATTCTCATACCCTTTTGGACAGATGGCTGGTCCTATTACTTCTTATGTTAGATTTCCCATTGAGGCTGAAAGCAAATCCACATTCACGATGAAAGTAAACAACCTGCAAATTCAAAAGGCATTAACTCTAACTGCTAAAGCATTTGCTGCGTATGCCACAGATGTCAAATAGACAGTTTCCCACAGCACTGAGCCTAGACACATAGCTAAGTTACACAGCAAAACCTTCCACCCAGACTGAAAACCCATCCTGTGCAAAACTCACTCCCCTTGCTGGCATTCTAGGGCTGGAGCCTCAGCTGGAGCGAATTAATGGCATTGTCCTGATTAGAATAGAGCTATGCCAATTTATACCAGATGAGGATTTCACCCTTTGGAGGATGACTGGGAAATGGCTACCCACTACTATTTATTTACTTTTTTTAACACCGTGAAAAAATAAAATAAAAGGTGGTGTATTTTAAAGAGTGAAGAGCACTAACTAAGGGTCTCCCTTTCCGTGTCCTTATTTTCTAGAGGAACCTATCACAGACCTTGGTCCTACGGGATCAGGCTTTACAGAAAAATGCATACAAATAACAAAATATATATAAATACAAACAACAGAAGTTACACAACTTATTTTGATTCCAGATGCCTCCCAAAATGCCAACAAAAAGTTAACTGGGAACCCAAGCACGACATTGCTGTGGTATTGCAGGAAACTCAGAAAGGGGAAAGGACTGAATAAGCCGGTCTCTGTTGTTCCCTGCCAGAGCTGAATGAAGAGGACAAAAACCATGAAACCAAACCAGATAAACAAAAAAACCCTACCCATATGCTCTGAAATGCTCTGAACATTAGTACATTAGTATCATGGTGTGCTTCCCAGCTGTAAAGATGTGCAAAATTGTTTTTCTGATGCATTTTGCTGTAAACCCTGAACAGAATCACCGATGTCATGTTCTGCAAACCAGAATTCATTCCATTTACATCAGTGCAACCTCATGGTGTAAATTCAGGAAAGGTCACCCAAATTAGGCCTATGATTTATTCTTTAGCATAGGAGGCCTGATTCTCAGACTCAGATGTGCCTTGATTTTCCCCAAAGTAAACTGGAGGTCAAATATTGCACCAATAGAAACTGGAGATTTTTAAGATGATGGCAATGGGAAGTCAGACCGCTAAACTGTTTAACTTAAAGACACTAAACTGATGCATCTCATCACAAATTTCATGTCTTCCTTCCTCCAGCCATCCTTGTTTTCCCTTTAGTAGTTAGTGTAAGCTGGCAATTAGTAATACTTTGCCTGTTTATAGAACTTTCCATCTGAGGCTCTAGAAACACTTTGTAAACACTAATGAACTAAGCTTCTTAGCACCCCCTGCGAGACCGATACTGCTATCTCCCTCGTGCAGATCAGGGAAGAGGTGCAGCTTTGCCGCAGGTTGGAGCTGGGCAGTGGCAGAGCTGGGAACAGGCTCTGGACCCCGACCCAACGCTTCCCTGCGCTTTCAGCTCAAATACACAGCTCAAATACACACATCCTTGGGTGTGGGGATGTGTCTGGCAATTTGCAAAGCTGGTAATTATCTCTTGGGTCTGCCGGTGTGCGCTGCTTTGTGGCAGGCTGGAAACGCAGAGGGTTGAGCTTGTCCCCATGCAGAGGACTTCAGTCCTGCTTGCTCACTGACAGAAACAGAACAGAGATGCCATCCATTTTCACTCGAAATAACCACTCACAAATAAGATCCTCTACAAAATATGATTTCCCTCTGAAAAGGAGGGAAAATTGGGAATGCGCTTGTCTTGACTCATTTTTTAATAATATCACCAATCCTGGACAAAACAACACAAAGGTCCATGAGGGTTCCTTTAGTTTTATTTGCCTTTTTAATCGTCCTTATCTTTTTCTCGTGTAGAAGAAAGGTAAAATGTTCAATCCTGCTCACGAGTCACAATGACAAAGGGAACTTAAGAGCGCTTTAAAGTAAACCTGAAGGTTTTGCTTCTAAAACTACAAGGAATGCTTAGATCCTAGGCAAGCCTTAGGACAAGATAGGCATTGACCAGACAAGCTTTTGCTGTTGTTGATTTTTTTTTCCAAAGCACAGTCTCATTGATTTAAGAACAGCTAATGTCTGGTACCTATTTGAAGCATATTTCCACATAGCCTTCTCCAACTGCATGGCAATCAGACAATTTCCATGATGATTCTTCTGTCTAAAAATACACATCTCCCCCTCTCTTCAATTTATCACTGAGCCAGTCAGCCTGTTTATTGTTGAAGTTTTGCCGATTTAATAGTGCACTTCGGAAAGCTTAATACAAACATCGACCAATTCAACACTGTCACAAAAAGAAAAGCCTTAGAAATCATTCGTCTAAGCAGAATTCAAGAGCAAGAGTCTCTTATTTAGAGATGAGTCAATAAGAAACAATGTTATGGAAGCTATTCTAAGCAGAACAGATTTAAAAATAAATAAATCTTTTCTTCACAGAGAGAAACTGAGGAGAATAACAAATAAACTGTTCGGTTTTGCTTTCAAAATTTGCTGGTGAACTTAAATCCCAGAAATGGGGCATTGCAGAAGAGACAGGCATTTGACATATTCAGAGTGCTGATTTGTGAACTGTTAGCAGATTGCTATTTGCCTAAAAATACGTATTTGAAATTCCTGTCTAAATACTTTTCTTGATCTCTTCCCAGTTCATGAGCTATTAAATATCTGTTCGACACAGTGGCGATGTTTGTCTCCTGAACAGAGGGACATTACAATCCCTAGAAGCAGGTTTCCAGCGGGAATATTAAAGGCACTATTCAGGAATATTCTACAGAATTCGCAGCCTCCACAAACACTCTGGCAAAACATGTTTGCTGGAATATTTGTCAAGAGCAAACACGACGGGATGGTGGGAGAAAGTGTACAAAGTCCAATCAAGGTTATAAAAACCCAGCAGCTAATGAATACTTGTGGAAAATGTCTTACGTTATTTCCTCAGCTGCAGATGCTAATTAGGAAAGCCTATAAAGCTAAAACTCTTTTGCTGTCTACCTCCTCGTCTGCTCCAGAACTGAAAGCCACTTCCACGGGTCTCTATAACACTCATCCCCTTTACATCTGCTTTAAAGAAAGTTGCTGCCTGATTATTTTATTCTCATTCAAGCTCCAGATTTGGGAGGAAAAGCAAGATTTACCTCCCGACTCATCTATTAAAAATGGAGGTCTAAAAAGCAGACACCTTCATCCAAGCCAACCACCAGAGACTCCCTATAGGGTTTCCTCTCCTCCTAACACTGATGATGCCTGAAATAGGTAGATCTCACTGGAGTTACCTATTTCACTCCACTGGCTAGGCAGGGAGCTCACCTTCCCAGCTGGATGCCAGGTGGCACGGGCACCTGCCACCATAGAGGTCCACACCAGCAGAGTTGTACATGTTCACCCCCATATAATTTCAATTTTGAATACTCTTCTTTCATAAGTACTGTTCTGGGCAATTCTATGACAACACCAAACACATTTTCCCCCAAACCCCATTCCAAACACCAATGTGTTTTAAAAAAACAGGGAGAAAGGCTGGCACAAATCAAAGGGAAGAATGGTATTAACATTAACAGCCACCAGACAAGGAGCACTTTGCACTATAAATAAAATAGCATTGCTCAGCTGCTCTAGGAGCTAAGTTCTGAAGTCACTGAGTCACACAGCTGTAGCTCAAGGGAGGATTTCAGTTCATGCTGAATGCTGTGTTTGATCACTGGTACATCACCCAAAGGTTCACAGTAGAACAGATGATGGGACACAGAAAAGCTCTTCTTCCTACCACTGCCAAGGAAGTTGCTGCTTGCTGACTGACAGCTCCCCAGCCAGCTTATGTGCATCTAATTACCGAGACGCAACCCAAATCAAAATGCCCCATTGCAGCTGGTGTCTCACTTAATCCATTCATAACACAAGCTAATTAGCATTGATGGTTTTGGGCAAGTTTATTCCAAATGTGGTCAAATCCCAGGCTTTCAGCTTAGTTGCTAGGACCCATTGAGGATCCTGGGAGAGGCTGTATTTCTGCCCAGAAGGTATTTTCTGGTCTGCTGATGGAGAGGCTTAGGTGTGGGGTCAGGGGAAGATGCTGCACTTGGCTGGGATGAACACCGGCTACAAGCACTGCTGCTGAGCTGCTCTTGCTGCTGTGCCCTACCGTCCTCTTCCATACGGAGGAGTCCATAATCAAGTCACTTCGTAGTTTTCCTCCTGTCTCAATTTATATATTGTGATTGAGAAAAAAAAATAAAAAAAATAACTTGGAAAATGGGACAAGTGAAGGAACAACTCTGTATTTTATATTATTCTTTGAGAGCAGAGCTGAGAAGACAGTTACCAGAGCTTTGCATTTCCTTTTCAACCTATGGGATTAGAAGATGAGAGCAGGTGCTAATGGGAATTTTGCCCATGGCAGAAAATCAGGGTCCTAAATCTTCCATGCTGGAAATCACAACTCCCCCAGCAATGACCTATAATGGCCGCACTTGGAAATTGGTGATATAAGGAATTGTCACTTGGCAGAAAACCTACTTTACACTCCTTCAGCGCGCCACAATTTCAGTTTAATTTGTAACAGGATGCAAGTGTAAATGAACTGCAAACAGAGCTATCAGCTATTCTGTTGGTAACAATCGGAGCAATAGTTTCGATTTGACTAGACACAGCTGTCCACTGCATGTAACAACCTTTAGCCCCATCCTTGGTGAAATTCAGTTCTCTCCATGTCTGACTCTGTCCATGGGGACTTGTGTAGCGGAGCTGCCAGAATGTGGTGGTTTTACTCGGGTGGGCAGCCGAGTTCCACCACAGCCGCTCTCTCACTCCCCCTTCCTCTTTGAGGAGGGGGAGAAAATACGATGAAAAGGGCTCAGGGGTTGAGATAAGGACGGGGAGATCGCTCAACAATTATCGTGACCGGCAAAACAGACTCAGCATAGGGAGATAGTAAGATTTATTACCTATTACTAACAAGCTAGAGAAGTGAGAAACAAAGGAAAGAAACCAAAAACGCCTTCCCCCCATCCACCCTCTTCCACCTCCTCCCCCTGAGCAGCGCAGGGGAATGGGAGAATGGGGGTTGTGGTCAGTCTATAGCACCTTGTCGCCGCCACTCCTTCTCAGTCACTCTCATCCCCTGCGCTGTGGGGCCCCTCCCACAGGATGCAGTCCTTCCCGAACTGATCTGGCGTGGGCTTCCCACAGGCAGCAGCTCTTCAAGAACTGCTCCAGATATGGGTCCGTACCATGGGGTCCATCCCTCAGGAGCAAACTGCTCCAACCTGGGTCCCCCACGGGCAGCAGCTCCTGCCAGGTAACCTGCTCCTGCGTGGGCTCCTCTCCACGGGCTACAGGTCCGGCCCGGAATCTGCTCCGGCAGGGGTCTTCCACAGGCCGCAGCCTCCGTCGGTGCAGGTCCACCTGCTCCACCATGGTCTCCTCCACAGGCTACAGCATGGAACCCTGCTCCACCGTAGTACTTCATGGTGTGCCGTGGTACTCCATGCAGGGTGATACTCCATGCAGGGGGACAGCCTGCTTCACCATGGTCCTCACCACAGGCCGCAGGGGACTTGTGCTCCGGCACCTGGAGCACCTCTCCCCCTCCTTCTTCACTGACCTTGGCGTCTGCAAGGCTGTTTCTCACTCCTCTCTCTCTCCCAGCTGCTGTGTAGCAGCATTTGTTTGTTTTTTTTTTCCTTTTCTTAAATATGCTCTCACAGAGGCGCAAACAACATTGCTTATTGGCTCGGCTCTGGTCAGCAGCAGGGCCCTTACCTAACATGGGGCAGCTTCTGGATTCTTCTCACAGAAGCCACCCCTATGGCCCCCTGCTACCAAAACCTTGCCACGTAAACCCACCACACAGAATAATCAGCACATTGCTTAATGACAGGTACTCCAACGAGCAACACGATTGTGCATTGTCAGAAATGGAGCCCCCAGCTCTGGGGAGGGAGTCTCCTGGCTATTCAGAAGGAAATAAAGCACTTCTAGATGGGCAAATGCGGCTGCGCACAGCCGCTGGTGCTACACGAGCGTCACCGACGCACTCAGCTCTGTGTGCACGCATGTAAACATAGAGTTTGCTTGTGTGTTTGTCAACAAAAATGCGTTTTGATTAGATTCAGCTCTAAAAAGGGCTGGGTTCTGCTGCTGAGGTGTGCTGCACTGCAGAATGTAATCTGCATTTCTCTACGTCTAAACACGCTTACATCCCATATGGTGATGCTTACATGGCCATCCAGATGTATGTCATCTAACGTGTGTATAGATATACATACTTCCTGTGTGTTTATTACATTGATCACTGCAATAAGAAAGATGTTTAGACTGCAAGCAACAGGAAAAATAGAAATTTTCCAACTTTACAGCTATTATTTGTGAAAACTTCTTTCTGTTTGACTGGGTGTCTCTCTGGCAGTGACGCTGCGTGATGAACAGGGACAACAAGACAATCAACCCGGCTTCCTCATTTCCGGCTGGCCGATTCAGCAGCCCAAGAGCTTTGCTCCTTATCTTCTGCCCTGAAATTAATTTGGGTCCAAAAGTGCTGACATCCTTTCCTGCATCGGGGATCACTGGAGAGATGCAGTTCTTTGGCTCACAGTGCTACAATGGCTGCTGGTGGGAGACTGTGAGGGGTTAGACCCCGGTGAGAGGGGAGGATGCCATGGAGATGGGTTTTCTCTCCTTTTAGCAACTGGGAGCGGGTGTGCCCTTCTCCACAGCAGTGCCACAAGGGGCACACGTGGGCCAGGTGTTGGTGATGTGGATGTGGTGAGGTGAGGCCGAGCCAGCCCTCCTCCTCTCCTCCTCCCTTGGCCAAGCTGCTACACCTGCCCCGTGAGCCCCCGGGGAGTTCTCCATGCAGCCTTTGCTATTTTTGCTTTGGCAGCAACGTGGGCCCAGATCTGTAGAAGATCATCATGAGAAGATCATCATGTAGAAGAACGTCATGAGAACCTTTAATAATGGAAAACATTAGGAACTTAAAAACGCTTGTCTTCATAAGCAAGAAAACAAGGTGGTCTCCCAAACTGGGAAAGTTTAAATAACCCACACAAGAGAGTCACTGCCACTGCCCTGCCATACACACCCTACTAACTGCTCCTGCAGTTTATTCAGAAGGACAGATAACACTGACACTTTCTGTTTCTCCCCAAGTAAAGTCATCTCATGGCTCTGCGCACAGTTTGGCTCAGTTCTCACCATGTTGCTTCTTCCTCCCCATCCCTGTACGATAATTCTGACACCCAGACATGGCCCCGAGTCACTCCTCTCTGGCTCCCTCCTTCACCTCCCTGTCACTGTGTGCTGCTGGTTTGCCCTCTTCGGTGCCCACATTTGTACTCTCCCTTCTCGCTTTTCCTTCACTCCCCTCACTCTGGTTTTCTGTTTTTCACCCGTAACTTTGGATGGGTCCATATACCTGCAGAAACGTGCACGGCTAACATACTTTTTTATTCTCTCCTTGCTCTCCAAATGTCTGAATAAGTCAGCAGCCAATATTTTAGGCTGGCTGCTTGGTATCAACAGTCTAATAGCATCACCTCTTCAGCTAGCTCAGAAGAATATAGCACCTTGCTGCGAACTTGTATGAAGCACCACCAGAGTGTCACGCAAGGGCAAGCTCAGCATAGCTTGTCTGAGTGCTTGGCAGAGATGTTATTCCTGCTCTTGAATGCCTATTTCTTTCTGCTAGCTAAAGTCAAGACAGTCTTGGTTCAAAGTCCTCAATTAGTAATGCAGAAGTAAGGCAAATGGAGACATCCATAAGATATCCATCCTGGTTTCTAGCAAGAAGGCAACATGCAGACAACTGAAAACATGTATTTTCTTCCATATATGCAAAATTCTAATTTCCTTATTTGATAACCATGTATTTTCCCCTCTTCAACTAAACCCAAAGAGGTAAAACAGAAAATAACCAGAAACTGAAAAATAACTAAATGTTAAGGGAAAATAAATAAAACTCCTCATGAACAATCTCTCTTTTTGTATTCTGCTATCAATTCCGTTTATGAAGCTGAAAATATTGTACTTCTGTAGGACCGACTAAAACAACAAACATATAGAGCAAATAGAAAGTCCCTCAGCAACTCAGAAAATGCATTTTCTACAGTCCTGAGAACAAAAACATTAAACTGATCCTTAGATAAATAAGTCCTTCCTAGAATAGGTTGTTGGAACAAGCTAAATAATGCTAAAACTGGAAGGTATTTACCATCACGCTGAGATGGGTGGGCATTCCCCCAACACTCCTGCCAATCTCAGCGGCCTAAAACCCCCCTGGAAAGTCCATGAATGTGCAACCATACAGAGCACTGTGTGCAAAGCAAAAAAAGGATTCTCAAAAACATGATAAATGTGGCACTCCCGAAGCTGGGTTATGTAGGCAGGTGTTGCTGGCCCCCGTCACTACAGCAGAGGTAGCAAGAAGGGAAATGTAATGCTATTTTTCTGAATAAATAAATAGCAGGATAGCATGGATAGCAGAGGAAGGATACAGCTCTGCTGCAGTGAGAGCAAATAAGCCCTTCCCTGGTGATGTGGCACAGGTAGCTCTGCTCCTCTCTGGCCACCCGTCTCCAGCAGGGCTGCTCTCCACCATCATACAGCCCCTTCCTTCAGCCCTGACTCGGACTCCTCAGTTAGGGAAAGGATTCGTGGCCACCGCGACAGCCGGGCTGCCTGGGGTAGGCAGGGAACAGGAGGAAGCCTCCCTACTCTTCTTGTTCACTGAAAGCCCACGCCTCCAGCTACCGTCTTTCAGGAATGCCTCTTCCATCCTTGAAAGCTGGGAAACCTGCACTTGTTTGCTCACAAACAGGGAACTCTTCCAGCAGCCTCACAGCCTGCAGGTTTTGATTGCATTAATTTGTCCCAAAGTGGGTTTTCCTCTTGAGCCTGGAGTAGAAGGCAATTAATTAAGACCCATTTCCCCCCCCCCCCCATTGGATTAAAACAAATTAAATGACAGCAGTAGGACAGCCTTGCCTGGGATAGGGATTTTTGGAGAAGCAGGGCTTTCTCTCTCCTCCTAATGGGAAGCTGGCTGCGTTACCTTGCTCAGTGGAGCTTGGATCGTCTGTAACAGGTGCCCTACGTGTTAGTTCACAGCACTGAAAATCCCACTGCCACTTCCCAGGCGCAGGAACCCAACTGCAAACCAAGGTGAAGAAACACGCTTTCTGCCCAGCCACTTCCATTACAGCTAATGCACGCCATGCTGGGAATTGACTGAAAACAGCACCATGTACAGAAAAGCTCCTCCTTAACCAGCACATGACACCACGTTAAGGAGCCAAAAGCCACCAGTGCTCTTCCGAGCCCACTCTCCTCCTTGCTGGTGAGGGATGGGAGAGAAGAAGCCTCTGGGTAGCCTTTCAGATGCCACGTCCTCCTGCCATGAAGCCTCACTGGCTCGGTGAGACAGTCACAGCTGAGCAGGTGGGATGAGGAATTTCTGGGAAACTAGCAATAGGCAACTCTGTCAGTTCAGTAAGAGCACCAAAGGCACTTCATATTTGAGCTACTCTTTGTAGAGGGTTAGAAGAAAGAAATAATTCACCTCTTCCACCACCATTTTCTGTTGTGTTCTCTATAATTCCAACTAGATATTGAACCGAAGGTCCTTTATCTCATCCTCTTCCCTGCCCGGGTCTCCAGTCCTGCCTAGGTTGAAGATCATGGTGATACTTCAACCCAAACCCATCACGCAGCTTCCAAATACTTTATGTGTTACCTGGAAATTAGGCTCAGTTCTCACAGCAGCAGCTTAGCCTGCTTCAACTGGAGACTGGAGGAAATCCTCTGGGAATGCCTACTGCTCCAGAAGCACTGTGCTAAGCCAAGGAAGCACATTTAGGACCAGTCCCCAGCAGAGCCTTTACCCCAGCGGTGTCGCCGATGTCTGCACTGCTGCTGGACTTCACCCTTGGGGAAGCCTCCATGGTAGGGGAATGCTGCTCCTCTGTTCTCACTGCAACTTCAAAGCAAGAGATGGAAAAGTGAAAACAACAACAACAACAAAAGATTCTCCTTCTAATTGAAAACACAGTACGAGCTTAATGGTCTTTGAAGTGTGTGTGTTTTGTGGGGGAAGGGGGAGGAACGGATCGCTGTAACCAACAACACCCCAAAGGACTATAAATCAAACAGCATACAGCTGTTGGTATCAAATATAACTCCTTTCGCACTACATCAAAAAGCTTTAATTAATAACTAATTTATTCAAGTGGAAAAAAAAAATCCCTTGCACCAAATAATTGTATTATAACTTGGGGACTAGTCTGTATATTTTCCCCCTCTCTAAAGCATGACAGGAGAGGAAATTGAGCCTTTAGAGAACAGCTAAGCAGAAAAATGGATCAAAGATTCAGAGGGCTTGTTGATTGGCTTTTCGAGTCAGCAGAGACCAAATCAGCCCGTTTAATGAAAAAAAAAAACACGTGGCAAAGTCTGTTTGCTCTAGGACCTAATTTTAATAAAACTGCGTGTAAAGATAAATGGCAGCAGCCCCAGCCAGGCATGGTGCAGAGAGGTGCTGCATGAACCTCCCCGCGCAGCGGTGTCCAACCCGCTCCATGCCCCGCATGTGCCAGCCGCAGACGGGTCCCGTGGCACAGGCTGTGGAGCGGGCTTTGAGCAGCGCAGTGCTCTCTGTGCAGCGCCAAATGTTGGCTGCCATCTCCAACAGTGCTTGCTTGGGATCCAAACCAGACCTGGACGCAACACGTGAAAGGCAGGGCTGCTGCTGTCCCACTGCCCTGGGCCACCTCCTCACCTGCTGCAAGCAGAAGACAAGAATGGGAGGGATGGGATGCTCCTTTGGGATGCTCCTTTTTTTTTATATTCATCCAGAGCACTGTGCTAGTGATGACTACCTAATCTCTGGTGGGGTAAGGTAAGTGCCATTAGCCTGCTCTAATGGCTAATGAAACCGAAGCCAAGTAAGTAGTTTACTGGTAGTATTGTCTTTGGGGTCCCATCAGGCATGTTTTACTGTTCTCTGAGTGCACTGAAGTTCCCCATTAATGCTGCCATTGATTACAGTGTACAGTCTTCGGGGCAGGGACTGTGAGTTTATTTTCATTTGTTTAATGAAAAGCACTCTGCCTTTTAATTCCTTTGGCTTCGCTTGCCTAGGCGCTGGGTGGGAGCCCCGAAGGCAGCACAGAGGGATGCAGCCATGGACCAGCTGAGGCTGATGGAGAAGACCTGGGGCTGCGGCTTCAAAGCTCAGCCCCTTCTCCATGGCCGTGCCTGGGTGGCAGAGGTCCTCTGCTGTGCGCAGTGCTCCTCTGAAGCCTCTGCAAGGATGTGCAAAGCCTGATCAGGTCGGGAGATGAACGATTTTCAGTAGAAAGGGTCACAAAGAAAGTGTTGGGTTTGCTGCTGTGAGCACCAAACCAACAGTGCAACGCATAAACACTGTCCATCTCAGAGGACATTAATAAAAAATGGCAGACTGGTAAACTGGTTATTTGAAGTGTAAGATTTAATCGTTGGGTACAGCATTTGTCCACGCGTATCCGGCATCGCGCCGCGGGAATGTCTTGAAAGGCAGGCAAGATTTGTTTTGCCCGATGTTGTGATAACTTTATCCTGTTTGACCTCAAAACTAATATATGTTCAATAAAATCACGATAATTTATAAAGAACACTCCAAAAAAGATGAAGTGCTTAAAAAGTGATTAGCTTAAATCTTTTAACTGTGTTTCAAACATACAGGTATATGCTAAAATGCCTTTGCTGTACAGATTTGGGAGGTAACTTTCACAAGTGACATTCAAACTTCTAAATCACGACCTAAAAGCTTTTGCACTTGTAAAACTCTGAAAAAAGATCTGTATTAGTGCTACAGGCAGATGCTATTAAGTCCTTGCTTGATTAGTTTAATTTGGTAGCCCATACCCCTGAACATCAAGTCCATGAGCAGAATAGCTGCCAACACAAAACTAAGTATCCCAGTCCTCATCTCCCTGCAATCAATAATTATGCCATTAAAGACTTGAACATGTTAGATACATTCCCCAGCACAGTTCCCAGCCATTCATATGGATCAACACTGGTTGCTTAAGAGAAGGAAGTGGATTGATGGTCAGACACCCACCTGGGCTCATGTCCTGACTCTCCCAGTGACTACAAACATGAACAACACTTCTTCATTTAAATTCTCATGGTTAAAACAAAGACATTCATCTTCCTGTGAAATTCAGTGGGCTGCAATGCTCAGGTTCCTTTGGGCATTACAAATTATGAAAAAATTATAATTTTCCAAGAACAATCTTCCTACTTGCTTCCATCAATAATCAATTTAAGCCTAGCACATAAAATCTGACAGCTCTATGCTGGGCTTAAGTATCTTTTATTGTTGACTGTAAATTGCCTACCTCCTTAGAAAACTAGTTACAGAATATAAATATACTCGTGAAATGTCTCCTTGAAATTAAGTAAAAAAACAGCATGCAACTGTAAGACCCAAGCTAAAAGAAAACTTGCTAGCATATGGAAGTCTTTTGTATTATTATTATTGTGAAAACCAAGCGCTAAATTCATGTCCCCCCGACATGGGGAGCCCGCTTCCTTTCTAGCCAGCTGGGCAAAGAGCAAAATAAATGAATTCTGGCAAAAAACTCCTGCAAGTGGAAAGCGTGTACATTGTCTAAGGACTGCACGGCAGAGCTGGGAGATTGTGGTCAAGAGTTTAAGGATGATGCTGTGCTGCTCTTAGCTGGAGGCTGGCTGGGGTCACTGGCGAGCCGTTGCCCTCTCCCCCAGTATCAATGAGAAAGGCCATGAAGACATCTCCAAAAAAATATTGCCCCTCACAGGCAGGAGCTGGGGTGCTGGGGGAGGCTGGGGAAGTTTCCCAAGCCAGCAATATCGATAACGTATTGCAATGTGGGTATGATTTAATCACACTTTGAAAAGAGGAGATAAATGCCTTGTAGAGCAGACGGACCTTTCCACTACTGCGTCTTCTCATGGCCTCAGGGAGGTTTCTCTGCACAGAGCCCTCTCCTGCCAGCGGAGGTTGCCCCAAGGAGATGCCCACGAGATGCAGAGAGGAGGGCACGTTTCAAGCTGGAGAGGCTCTAAACATGGCAGCATCCTTCATTTCTTCATCACCCTTTTGCGTTTCCCACCCTCCTTCCATTTCCTGTTTGCTTCCACTTCTTACCTTTCTTACCCCCAAACAACAAAAGCTCAATGGTATTGCAAATGCAGCTCTCTGTTTAAAATCTGAGCCAAGAAGGCAGTGTGTCACCCATATTTATGAGCTCTAAATGTCTTTTATCAAAGTGAGGTTGGACTAAATCACCCCCAAGCTGTCATAAATACAAATGACTCGACATAGTCTGCAACAAGCCTTTGGGGGAAAATTATATGATCTGCTGTTACAGTTACAGTATATCACAGAGCGAGCTCATATATTTCCACTAGCAAGGTAACATGATCCTTCAAAGGACATTAATAGGTGAAAGGGAGACATGAGAAATAGTGAATCAAGCGGTGTGTGCCCGTGTGTGTGCATGCACCTCAGAGCTAACCCCAGGTTCCTCTCCTGGACCAAAGAAGTCCTTGAGGCTTGGGTTGGGAGGTTTTCCCTGTCTGTCCAAGTGCATCACAGAAGCTGCTAGCCATGGGAGGACGATCCAGGGGTACATTTTAAAAGATCCATGTGAAGGCATGAAAGTTATTAAGATATGAACCAGAGCGATCCAGACTCCAAAGACTGGACCACTTCTAAGCAAATTAGAGGAGCCATTCCTCCATCTCAGCTGGTGAAGCTCAGGATTGTAGCAAAGTCTACCACAGGATAAAAGGAAATCCTTATAAAGGGGGCATGAACTGGGCAGTAGAGAAAATCAGCATGAGCTCCTGAGAAAACAGGCACTAATTAGTTTTCTTCATTAACCTCTCTTCTATATATTAAGTGCTCTTTATACGTGCACATGTGCAGACACAAACACAGAAACACACACATACATACGTAAAAGAGGAGGAATCCTGATCAGATACCACGTGATCCACGTAGGCAGTGGCAGTAATTTGTAGGAGCATCCAGAGGAGGAGTTTAGGCCAGTCCATCGTGCACAGTTCCCAGTTGGCTCCCTGCGGACAGCCTTGCACGATTTGACATGAGCGTGTAGGCTTGCATTCAACAGCCCTTCCTACAGTCATGCTATGCTGTTGCATCAGATTACATATAAAATAAGTCAAATCCAATGAGCATTGTTTCATTTTTTAATATCTGGGATGAAGACAGTGTCTGCTTGGCAAACCATTACAATGATAAGTCAGTTTGGTTTTGCTATCTTTAATGTAATAGAGGCAATATGCCAATTTCAGCAGTCCAGGTCGGATGTGGGCATTTATAATGGTACCCTTCTTGGAGAATGAGGTCTCTAACATTAAATTATGTATTTTAATTAAAAGCTGAACTTAGAGAGCTTGAGCTACTAAACTTGATTTTCAACATCCATGAGCCTGGTGGGAAGCAAGTGGCCAGCGCTGGCATTTTCCATTGTTGAGCTGTTCACAATCACCCTGCTCAGAAAAACCTGCTCACTTCAGAGCTGAAAAGACAGCCCAATGAAGATGCACACCTGTGCGATTTACCAAAAGCACACCAAAGAGGACGATAGGAGTAAAGCAGCCAGAAATCCTGTGCTGAACTCCTTCTGCCGCAATGTTTCCCCCAGGTGGATCATCTCACACAGGCATCGAGGGAAAGACAGGCTGCTCTGAAGCTGGGGGACAGGGTTTTTCAGCTGTGTCCCGCCTGCTGGGAAGCCTGCAGTCAAACGGGAAAAGCCCAAGAAGTGTGTGAGCTAAACACACTGCCTGAACTAGCTCACTGTGTTTCAGAAAGGAACTTCACCATCTTCCACAGCTGGTCTCCTGGCACGAGTTAGCGCTGCTCAGCTTCATGGGTACAGAAGGAAAAAAAGACACAAGGCGTTCTTGCAACACAATGAGGTGGTGGCAGGCTGACCTGTGCTGACAGGTCAAGCACAAGGCTCACCATCTGAGCAATAGCACCTGGAAGACATCTAGCCGTCTGTCCGATGTGATTAAAAGCAAAATATGAAATGCTTCAGAAGAGGGAGAAATGGGATAGCAGGTCTGGGTTGCATAACATCATGCTTTTGTGTAACCAGTCTAAACAGAGTGTGTGAGTCAACCAGATGTTTTTCATTTCAGTGTGCAGCACAGCTGAGCAAACCAGAAACCAACAAGCGCCAAACACAATGGTGGCTTTGCCAGCACTGCTGTAATCGAAGCTTGACAAAGGACACTGTCAGCCCCAGTCTCTGTGCAGGCAGGTCAGCCTCCTGGCTGCTTAAAGAAGCTGGCCCACTCTTTACGCTCAATACTTAAGCTAAGTATCAGTAGTAGCTAGTAAACATGGGGTCAGGGCTCAGCTCTTGAGCCAGCCATCATCGGGAAAAGAGCTAGCAGCGATGCGTATAAAATTTGATCCCTTCTGGGAAGGGGCCAACATATTTATTTAGATAGAGCTGAATACCAACTTTGCGAAACAAAAGCATCCCATCTGAATATGTGGAAAGAAAATTGATCATATGCCCTCCTTTATAATTATAGCCCCATTCTGGTTTGGAAACACTCACCTCTGGTCGAGGACCGGTATCCTCCACCTCCAACAGAGGAGGTACGTTTGGTCAATGGTCTGATGGGGTGACCAAATTTCAGTGCTAGGGGCCACTCAATCCCACATAGGCATTGCATAGAGCTGTAGATGAATTCATAAACCTTAGACAGATGCAATCTGGGTCTCTACTCCCTTCCACACACACAATAATGTACTTAGTGGCTTGACTCACTGACCACCCTGGCACCATACAAACAACACACTGGGCAAGCTAGCATTGCCTCAGGACACTAACCAGTTGTCTTTGTCTTAAACTTATGTAGATAAGAATTAGTCACCATGCAGAAGCTGCACTGCTCTTACTACATGGATAGAATTATAGCAGGGTAAACAGGCTTCCAGAGTGCAGTTATGTGAGAATGAGAAAAAAATATCTTTACAGGCATCCTAATTAGCAGAACTGTGCACAAGCCAGATATTACATGACTTACTGTAGTTATACTACATTGATAAAAGCGGGGCGTGCTGCCCTGGCACAAAATGTGTACTGGTCTACGTAGACCAGCCCTCCAAGCAGTACCTGTGAAAAACACTACTGTGTGCTTTAAAAGTTTGACATCAGATGGCTAAAATAAGTGAATTTTTAAAGATAAGGTGCCTTTTCCAAATGCTCTCCTCATTCTTCCCACTTATATTTATAATATTGAGAAAAATATAAAGTCAGGGCTGTACAAAAGGGACGTGGCCAGAAACCCTGGAGGCTGAAATCCTCTTCCAGGTCCATAGCAGGTGGCACAGCACAGCTGGGCAAGCAACAGCAAGGTGCTTACCAACTTCCCACTTCAATAGCTCCAATATCAAGGGAGCAGGTCTTTTCTCATGTCCATTCAAAATAGAAGCAAACCCAAATTTTAAAATCTTGTTCATTGGGAGTGAGGCAGCAGGGGGAACCAGAGTCTGTCTCCCTTTTACACAGACTGACAAGCACAGCACCAAGGAGGGATGCTCCGTTAATAACCCTGATGTGCATATCCCTGTGTTCTAATACAAATTGTCCCCCACCAACCTGATTTTCATAGTCACAGAATCATGATTTTACCCACAAAAATAAAAATTGGAAAAACCTGATAGAACAATTTTCATAACCTCTATGGAAGTGAAGCTAACGGTCCTAAAAGCTCCCTTGCGATGATGGCTAGGAGAAATGGAGGACAGATTTGCCTTGGAGGAACAGTTTGAGTTGGAACTTTTCAGAGCCTCAGCCTTCATCCTCTTAAGTCTTTTATCCGTTCCTTTGACTCACAGGTCTCCCAGGTTTTCTAGTCCAGCCCTTGGACTCGATTGGCCATAACTGTCCCAGTTTGCTAGGAACAGAAGCAGCATTTCCTACAGCTATTCCAGTTTACAACACTTAAAAGACATACTTTTGGCCTTCTTAAATATTACCCACCAACATCTGGCCAATGTCTGGCTTATCTGGATCTGCACATCCAATGTGCTTCTCCTGATAAAGATTCCCATTAGCACCATAACTGGCGATTTGTTTTTAAAGTTTGGATTTTTTATTTTGAAGCTCAACTGCATTTCAGTGGTGCAAAACATGAACTGATTTGAACGCCTAATTGAATCTTTTGTTACCAAACAAGGGTTGTTATGTTGAAGATGAATGAAACAACTGAATCAGTACACCTGTGCAAGCCTCAGCAGAGGTTAGATGCAGTCAAAACATAACTATTGTCTTCCACTACTTCTTTTTAAGCCACTGCATCCCAATGCAAAATAATGATAATGATTATTACAGACTTGAACCCACTTTGTTCACCTTTCCTTTTCAAGATTAGCTCCTTCCAGCTTGGTTTAGGGGTTAGAGCAACTTACTCAGGAAAGAATTAAACCAGTGTTTGTTCCATGCAATCAAAATGTTATATTTTAAACTACTCTGGGTATACCTCTGTTTATTTGTTTCTTGAGATGGGAGGAAGGATACCCTCCATTTCCAGCAGACTGATTTAACTATGCTTTGTAGCAACAAAAAATATTTTTAGTTACTGTAAGTGAGTGACGATGACAACGATTACAACAAATGGACCAAACATACTTTTGGGTCTTCTTCTCACTAAAATCTCAGGAGAAAATTTCTAACTTTAAGCAGGCTTGTAGTAGCCACTGCCTTTAAAAAAGACAACTTGAAACTTGCAGGGAAACTTTGGTAGCAGACGACTGAGGCATTTTTTGGACCAAAAGACAATGTGATGAAGAGTGAGGTGATTAAACACTGAGTGGAGCCATCACAGCTGATCAAACTTCAGTTTTGGATCTAGCCAGAATCAGCCTTCAGATAATGTGGACTTTCAGTGAGTTAATCAGTCAGCACATTTGCCGAAAACGTATCATTTAAGAAATCTGTGTGTTGTACTGGCATAAATGGATGTCCTTGCTATTAACGTGAAAGGAGGAAAGTTCATCCATAGAAAGGCTGCAAGAACCTGCTTCAAGTGTGATTCACTTTCAGGTAAGCTTCAAGAAACTGAACTCATAACCAGAGCCACTGGGTTTGGGAAAGACATTCACAGAGGCACCTTGTGGTGATTTACCTGAGGTGCATAAGATGCTATGCAGGCCCTTTAGCAAATTCAGAGTAATTCACAGATGCGTAGCTCTTAAGGCCAGCAGAGACTGAGAGGATGAATCAAACTTCTTTGGCTGAAGGGAGCGTGAGGAAGGGGTTACTGCTACCCATATCCAGCTGCTGCTTCTCTCTTCTGAACAAGGCTTGCTGCTGGCCCAATTTTGATGGTGGCCTCGTCGTCTGAATGAGTCCTAGCCCACATCTGTATTCCAGCAGGGGTAGGGATCAATTGGATGAGGAGCCTAACTGAAAGAGCCGAGGGACTGACATCCTGAAACCACGGGGGCTGAGAAGCCGCAGGAACAAGCCATCCAGAGAGCGACCTGTACATCCCAGGTCTGTTGCAGACAGAGCAGTTTATCTGACCTTTTGTCTGGGTTATTCAAGCTGACCACACAATTTTGCCCATATACACTCTGAATCGTGCTCAGAAATTGCCTGTCTCAATGAATCTTTCAGAGGGTCACGCAACCTTGCCTGGAGACGTGAGATGGAGAGAGCCCACAATGAGTTTTGCTCAAACAATTGTCTCGCCCTCGCTGTTCAAAACGTGTTTACCAGCCCTGATGCACCCCGCCTGGTTACAACTTCCATCCGCTCGGGTACCTGCCTCTTCGGGGCAATACAGAGGAAGATTCAGGAGATGATAAGCTGCCTGGCGCAGCCCAACGGAGAGGTCTCGCTGCTATGTGATAAGGAGCCAGTGGTTGAAATCTACGGCAGGAGAAAGAAGCAAAAAGACAAGCACACACACACACGGTGCCGTTCTGGTCTCCCCCCACAGACCTCCTTTGTCCGCCTGGCTGCGATGGCCCCCCATAGCCCACGCTCCCCTCTGTCCTCCAGACCCCTCCTCTCACCCCATTCATTCTTCCAGAATTTATCCCGCTTCTTTAACTCAGCATGTGTCTGGGCAGATGTCCAAAAAACCTCCCTCCGGCAACAGGGGGGAGGAAATTCCTCCGATTCAGCTCAGGCTCTCTGCCCCCCCTCCGCTCCCCGCCTTCGCTCTCCCTCTTTTTCTTGCTCCCTCTTCTCTTTTAACACTCTGAGTGTTAAACTCAGTTTAAAAGTTTAACACTCTGAGTGTTAAGTGAGATAACACTCGCCTCGCCACTGCCTTCTTGAGTCCTTTCTGCACAGCATCTGCAGCCCCGTAGGGAAAGCAGCTCTCCTAGACAGTGGGATGCTGGGGACCCCCTTTGGTTCTTTTCACAACTTAAATAAATAAAAGGGAAGGGGAGAGAAGGGCAGGGGAGTCTGCAAAGGGTTGAAGGGGGGGGTAAGGGATTGGCTAGCAAAAGCCCTTGATTAGGACAGGTCCAAACCAAACAATATGCTGAGATGGAGAAGCCCTGAGGAAGTTAGAGAAGACTGGGTGAAAAGGAAGGGCTGTTACCCCCATTTAAGAGGAGTTTGGAGAAGAACCAACTTTTGAAGACAAGGATTAATGTTATCAAGCTTAGACATCCAAATGTCTGCTGGTCCCAGGCTCCATCTATAGCCACCAAAGCACCATCTCCAGAGAGCTGTCTAGGAAAGACCTGGAGTGACTGTCTCAGATGTGACATGACTTGGGAATACGCAAGGCCATGCCATTTGAATCCAGCCAGCACCACCCAGAAAGTCTCTGGCAGGGCTGAGATTTCGGTCCACGCATCTTATCCCCTAGGCCAGCCCCTAGCACAGGGAGGAAAAAAAATCTCCTCCTCTCAGCAATGCTACCTGTCTTCTCAGGAACAGAAAATTGCTCTTTCAAACCAGGAAAAACAGATAGCATAAACACTTCATATTTTATTAATCAAGATACTGAGTTTTGAGGCTCTGCCTGAAAATGAAAGGGAGGTTTCCATGACATGATAACTCAAAGTAACATAAACAAGTCGCTGGCATTTAAAAGAAGTTACATTTAAACCTTAATAAGATGAAAACAAAACAGAATAATCTGCAAAATGATTTTATTTATTTATTTATTTATTTTTAAATTGAGGCAAAAGACCATCATGTCAATACTACCTTGGAAAACTCTGTGTTGAATATTTATTACTTCTTAGCTCTTTAAACTCTCAGGGGCCCTGCAGTGAGTGATCTCCCTCTCCTGGGCCTGGAGGACACTTGACGTTTCTGGGTAAGTAGCAATCTATCTGCTGCAAGCTGCTGACTACCTCATCAGGGTCCAGGGGAGATAAGTCCTCATTTATTTATTTGAAACAACTATCAAGTGCTACTGGGAGATTTCAGATGTATTTCCTTATCAGATGCGTCCATACTCAAGGTCTCCTAATGCAAAGCTGGTAATTACCAGAGGTGAAATATCCAACACCCAGGCCACCAGCCCGGCACACACCCGGCATCACCAAATGACACATCCCATGAAAATAATAGCAATAATAAACCATTTTTCAAATAAATTTCCTGACAGAAGGCTTGCTTCCCTTGGAGGTAAGTGCTGATGTTGTCCCACAAATCCAACATGACCTTCACAAGTAATTCATTGGTACCTGAAGCCCGACCATGTAACGACTAGCAAACTCAACTGTTTTGAGAGAAAACAGTAGGCCCCTGATTTCTGAGTTCCCCAAAGATCACTCAGGAGCCTGAGGCTAGCCTTGGTGAGGACATTATCTTCAAGTTCCTGAAAATATCCAAGATGCAGAACTGCTTGTGTCCCATCTCAAAACGCAGCATGGCATCAACTGACAATCACTTGATCTTTTTTTCCCCTCTGCATTTGTTATATGGCACTTGTTGATTTCATACCACAAAACATGAGGTAAGAGCATGCCAAGGAGAGGAATTCATCCCTGAGTGGGTGACTGCTGAATGGCGACTCCACGTGTTGTGCTGGGAGAGGAGGAGCATCCCCAATCCATGGTATCTGTCAAAGTTCCCTTGTTCTCCTGCAGACAGGCACTGTTTCAGGGACTGAGCCTGGCTACCCCTGCAATAAAACCCAGCCAATTCAGTGTTTTCTTGGATGACAGAGACGTGGCCTGAGCCTTGTGCACAGGTCTGGGAGAGGTGTCTGCTTTTTAACCAAGCATGCAGATCAGTCCTCATCCTTGACTTAGGTTCAGATGCAAATTCACCCGAAGTATCACTTGAGATCAGCCCTCTGGCCCCTGGCTGATGCCATCTCTCCTGCACAACACACCCCATCCCGTTAAGACTGTCATGGTCACCCAAATCCCGCTGCCATTGCTCTGCTCCACACACACGGGGCAGGAGGAGCTGCCCCGAGCCTGCAGCCACCATGCTGGGGGATGCTCTGCGGGGACAGCTGGCAGAGTTTCAAAAATGTATAGGGCTTCATTAGCCTCCAATTGTGCCAAAGGTGAGGGGCATCACCCCTGTGATTAATTTAAGTGCTGTTCTTTGAGGATGCAGCTTTCTTATTTCAGTATCCCAAGAGCAAACCTGAGTACCACGCTCTGTCAATGGTGTATATGTGTAAGGGCTTCTTTGAGCCAATGGTGAATGAAGGTGGAGAAGTGACTGTAAACACCCTGGGGTCAGTTCTCCTTCCTCTCCTTGTGCTCCAGTCATACGTACAATCTTTCTTTGTGTTTAGGAGCCAAAATTTCTGATTTTTTAACTTGTTGGAATCATTGGAATCACCCCCAGGAAAAAAAAAGGGGGGGGAACAGGATGTAAGGATGTATTTATCAAAATCTATGCCCATAAAAATGACTTCAAGCTTTGCTGTGAATGGACCCATAGGTTTTAAACCATTTTGCAACCACTAGTGGCTAAGGAGCCATAATGTCAGTCTCATTTGTCATGGGTGCAGGGAGTAATAAATGGCCATTACCAATGATTTGTTTATGATTCCACAGAGAATGCAAAACAGAAAAAAGAGGGGGCAGTGGGAGGTATAGGCATTTCTTCCCATTTATTGAGTTGCTTGAGATACTTACTTTTGAACAAAACATAATTGGTCATTGATATGTGGCAGCAGAGCTGTGAAGCAAAGGAAAGCCAAGATAGTAGTGTGTTGGAAGGTGGGTTAACATGACAAGAGCATGATGAGGCAGAAAGGGAACTATAACAAACATGGAAGGCAGAAAATCTTAATAATTAGTAGCATGGCATCATCTGTAGGCCTTGCTCCACTATGCCAAGAGATGAGACTCCAAGCCTCTTGAACTTCATGCCTTTGGCTTCTGGTTGCATGCATGGTATGAGATACACTAAAATGAATATGAATATCCACAGCTATATCTTTATTTATATCTGTATCTATATCTACAACAACTTCTGTATCTATCGATACCTATATATATCTATATCTACATCTATTTTAGGACCCTGATTTTCATCTAAAAGTTCTCAGAAGGCAAACAGAAAACGTCTGCCTGAAGGATGGCACAGAAAGTTAGAAGAAAAAATGTGATAAAAAGAGACAGATGAATGATTATGCATCCCTGCATCGTCCTCTTCCAAACCAGCTTCTAAATGACTGTTTATGACCAAAGTTGGTCTGTGTCCCACTGGCCCCGAGTTCAGCGAAAGCTCCCAGTTTTCCCCATGTAACATATGAATTTAACCTGAAGGGCAACATTATCATTTGACCCACAAGAGAGGAAGCCCCAAAGATCATCAATTCCCTTAAATTGGAGGCCCAGCCAGTCCTTTAACGCGTCCCCGTCAGCTCGAAATAAGACTTACAGTTTGGTAGGTCAAAGTGAAAAGGGGAGGATGGGGAGGGGGAAAAAAAAGACAGACTGATTGCAACAGCAATAAAAAAAAAAAAAAGAGGAAACACTCCTCAGTGAAAGCAAAGCATTGTCAAAAATATATGTATATGGGGAGGAGCAATTTTACAACCTCCTGTAACCCAGTGGTCCTAAGCTATTGCCTTTCACCGTCTACCCAGGAACAGGCCTCCGAGAGGTTGTAAAAACACCATATATTATTCCCAGAGACCGAGGCATTGTCTGGAGGGGTCCTTGTGCCAATGCTTTTTCTGCACCAAGAGGCGTTGCTCTCGGTGCGGGCTGCCCGTGCGCACGCGGCAAAGCCTTGGATGTGGTGTCCCGTCCAGATGGGAGGAAAACGGGGTGCCTGCCATCTCTTGCTCCAGGGACTCTGCAGAGTCCCCTCACCACTCACAGGGAACCCACAGCTGCAGCAGGTCCTGTCTGCCCCATCAGAAATGGAGGCAGAGATGCACTGGGAGGTAATGTGCATCCCTTCCACTCCATCACCCCACTCTCTGTCCACATTGGCTTTGCCAGACTTGTTTGTCCTCTCCCCATATATCCCATATATGCCTCGCTGCTCTTTGATCACTTCTTTTCTCCCCATTAATTCTCTGCAGTGAATTTCTCTCTTTTTTTTTTTTGCCATCCATGCAAGTGATTGCAAGTGATACATTTCCTGCTTTTCTTTTTTTTTTTTCTTTCTTTCTGAGGGACCAGTGGGTGCTGCAGAAACCCAACCAGAGCAAGGTGGCACTGACATCCTCACCTACCGCCTATCTCCAGGGCTGCTGTCCTTCTGCTCCTCAAGCACCATAGGGTGCTACTAAACAGTTTTTATGGCCATAAATGTCGCATTTCTGTTTTTTATCCACCACCATACCATAAGAGCGAGGGGTTTGGATATAACATTTGGCTTTGGGTCAAGGCCAAAGCAGGATACGTGGATTTACCTGCACTCCCTGTTCCTCCTGTTTGAATGGCATTTCAGGTTCATCTTTACAGGCATATTTTTCCTAGTTTTCATGCCCACAGGCCTGGGATTTGTGCATACCCGTCATACCATCCACACCCCTCAGTGTCTCCATTTTAAGGGCTTTGCTTCCTTCCAGAGCAGGACACAACCCTGAACAGCCTGGTGGAAGAAACCAGGCATAGCTGCCATGGGTGGCTGCCCCATTTCCCACCTCCCGTTTGGTCCTACTTCTCCCTTTTTCTTCCCCCAAAGGCATTTTTGCAGCACAACGGTTGTCCCTGCAGGTGCGATGCTGTCCTGGTTTCAGGTAGGACAGAGTTAATTTTCCTCCTAGTAGCTGGCAGGGTGCTATGTTTTGGATTAGAATGAGAAGAGCGCTGATAACATGCTGATGTTTTAATTGTTGTAGAGCAGTGCTTACACCAAGCCAAGGACTTTTCAGCCTCTCTCTGTCCTGCTAGCGAGCAGGCTAGGGATGCAGCAGGAGCTGGGAGGGGACAGACCCAGGACAGCTGACCCAAACTGGCCAAAGGGGTATTCCATACCATCTGACGTCATGCTGAACAATATATAGGGGTGGCTAGCCGGGGTGGGGGGGCCGGCTGCTCGGGGATAGGCTGGGCATCGGTCAACGGGTGGTGAGCAATTGCATTGTGCATCACTTATTTCGTACACATTATTACTATTAATACTATTATTATTATTATTATTATTATTGTTATTATTTTCCCTGTCTTAATAAACTGTCTTTATCTCAACTCACAGACTTCACTTTCCCGTTTCTCTCCCCCATCCCGGAGAGGGAGGGGGGAGGGTGAGCGAACGGCTGTGTGGTGTTTGGCTGCCAGCCGGGCTAAACCACAACAGATGGCTACACCCCTACTTCTCAAAAACGTGGTGGCAACCAAAGGCACTTGGCATTTTGGGGTCTGTGCTGGTGTCCAGGTGCCTCCTGCACTGCTGGTGTCCTCAGTCCCCTGGTCCCCAGGTGACTTAAGCCACCTGGTACCTCGAGACAGCAGTGGGGGTAAGGGGGGACCTGCCTCCTTGAAGTCCTGTTTACACGGTAATGAATATCTCTTAGCCAAATCTATTGCAATAAGTATTACATTATCAAACAGGACCTCGGCACTCCACCAGGCACTCAAGTGTGACTGAGCGTCCAGACCCTTGCTATAAGGAGATGGGTGAAATTTACAGCCTGGCCTCCTTGGCCGGGTCTTTGGAGAACAAAGAGCTGCTCCCCATTGCCCCACAGCACGGGCACTGCTTCTTGTCTGCCCTCATAATGTCCAGAAGTCCCTGGGCAAAAGAAAGCTGAGCACAGCTCTGGAGAACCCCAACCACACAGCATGAACTGACCGCGGGTGCAGGATGGAGGAAAAGGAGGGCTGGGAAGGGGCTGAGGGAGACAGAAGTGGCCAAACGTCATGGTGATGGAGAGGGATGTCCTGCCAGCGCCTCCCTGGCTCCCTTTGGTGGCTGGTTAGTCACTATTTGTCAAGAAGGGGAGCAAAAGGGCTCCCATGATCCCGCAGTCCTGTTTCCCAAATATAAAAGGGTATTTTGAGGTGCAAGGAGGGTCAGCGAGAGCCCCCTTCCACTGGCAGCAGCGGGAACTTCTCCAGTGAGCACAAAGCACTTCGCGTGCAGAGCTTTTGCCAGGACATCAGGGAGAGCACCTGTGCGCTTCAGCTGCCCTTTTCCAGCTAGGGGGCTAAAAATATCTCTGAAGTCATGCTGTTTCCAAAGTGCTGGGGATCTGGATGCAATGCAGGGGAGCAGGGCTCCAACAAGGTGCATGAAACAGCAAGCAGGATTGCTTTCCCTTCCCCAGGGAACTGCAGCAAAGGGAGCAGCCTCATACAGCCCAGCCTGGAGCAGATGATCTGATGCCCTTCCTTTATGATATAACCTCTGGGGTGCTATATCTCACGCATCTCAAGAAGCACTCAAGGTACAACTCCAGCAACTTGATTCTCTCTGCTCTGCACAAAGTCTGTCTTAAGCGTGAGCTTCATTTATTTGCTTGGGCAGCAGCTTTTGTCTTCTTCTTGTCTCAGATCACAACATTACCCGGTACAACACTCGTGCCACTTAATCCTAAGTTTCTTCTCCTCTCTTCTGAGCCCTTTTTCCACATCACTTCCTAAGACATCCTAATGTAAGAATACTTTATATAATTACTTCAAAGCATCCAGCACGGATTCAGCCAGATTAGCAGAACTGCTATCAGTGAGCAATCTAGGCATTGAAACAGATTTGTAAAGTATGACCAAATAATTGATTTATCAATGCATTCAGTATCTTTAAAATTCAAGCAGGATATAAACACAGCAGCCAACAAGCTACTTGTGAGCTATCTGCTCTGACCTTGATTATCTATGACAAATGATCATGTAAAACCAGAGAGCTTTCTCCTTCCTCTCTTCCTGAAGCTCTTTGTACACAAACCAGCACCTACAGACATTTTATGTATCACCACCTACGTATGCTTATGATCTGCATTTCCCCAGAGACCAACCATTTCCTCCTTTTCACCTATACAAAATACTCAGTTCCAAACCATTTCAAAACCAGAAGAGGATAATTGCTGAGCTAAAATTCAGAATTCATTAGGACGTCTGGAAATCCTTTCTCCAGCTCCTCCTGTCTAGCCCAGCTCTATGAGAGGATGGTGACTGGGAACCATTCCCAGAAGCTGAAACAAATCAAACGGGGAAAAACAAACAAACAAATGACCTGGGACAGTTGAAATGTAGTATAATTTGTCTCAAGGAACTCCTTCTGTTCCCTAAAAGAATTAAATCCCAAGACACTGAAGTCCTTTCCCCTGTAATTTTCCAGCTTGAACCATAGTGAACGAAGCATGGGGAGGCAATCAAAGGGATAATAGAGTGCACTAAATATATAAGTATAAGCATCTACTCTTCCATCCCAGAGGGAAAAAAAAAGAGAGAAAAAAAAAACCTCCTCAAAGGAAACTATAAATGCCCAATAAAATGAAAAAGAGAGAATTTTATGGGCCCAATTACATAACTGTGGAGCCAAGTGCATGCAAGGCACCCATTTCCAAACACACAAAACCCCATCTGCCAGTAAAATCCAGCTGTTTACTGATATGCTGTCTGCTGTTTGGCCTTTCCTGGACTGTCCACTTGTTAAACTCTGTAAAGTACTATTATGATTTCACACCACCCAGTAGTTTCCTCTGTAACCCACAGCTATGGTATAGAAATGTTGCATGTGCTGAAATATCCAAGCAAATCTTTTTACTGTATATAATCATATGGAATTGTTTGAACATGATCCTACTCCTACAAGAGAAGACACACTATATATCTGATAGCACAGAGAGGCAATATGACAGTATTACTATGATTATTATATATCGCGTTCATTTCCTTTCTTATCATTGACAAGATCACAAAATTACAAGTTAGTTTACTGATGCTGTCATTGGATCCAGCATATCAGGATACGATCCCAACAATCCCCCACAAAATGGAAACACAGATCTCGATTTAGGGAAATGCTTTCCAGCTTGGGCCCATCTCTGAAACTTCTGTGTCTAATTAGGCATCCTTGATATATAATTGCAGGTCCGCCAGCACTATAAGAGGGGCTGGGTTGCTTTCAGCTACAGCAGCAGCCCCTTGCTTCTAGGGAAGCCCACCTAAGGGCTGGGCATCCACCTCTGGAGGTGCCCCCAGGCAAGGACAATTTTGGGGAAAGCGGGAATTGTCTCCCACCAGCGTGCCGACTTAAACACTTTCCAAGTCAGATGGCCACTGCCTGTGATCACTCATCTCCCGTTTTAGCTAACAGAGTGATACACAGCCCCTGGCGCCTACCAGAGGGCATTCAGCTTAGAAAACACTAATGTGTCAAAACATCTGCAGCCTATGTGAATGGCAATATACATTTTTAATTTGAATAATATGCAGTGTTTGCCATAATTAGACAGCGCATTAACATGATTAAACCAGTGCCGTGGATCAGAGTGGCACAGCACCCGACTTGAGCCTGGAGCCCTGGCTGTCAGGAGCCGCGTGTCGTGCCTGGCCACAGAGCTCCTGCCTCCCTGCCCTTTTGCAGTGCGAGTTTGAAGCTGTTATTGCAGGGGGCAAAATTTTCCTTGACAAGCAAACAAAACATGTTAAAAGGTTTTGCACGGACATGGGGAAAATATTAAGCACGCCAACACAAGAGCTCGGTTAGGAGGATCATTTTTGTTCCAAGATAACAAAATGCCCGAGTTGTACGCCGGGAGAGCAGGCGGTGGGCTTTTACCTATCCTGAAAGGCAGGAATGGTATTGATTTCCAATAGCGGTTAAAATAACAGAAATAGGAATCAGCAGAAATCTCTGCTATTTATAGCTGCTAGCCTGTTGATCTCTAACTTTAGCATCCACTGAATGGCCGCAATTACATTGCTCTGTGTGATCGCTTTGTGCACATCCTCCCCGTACTCCAAATCACATCCCGCGCTCCTGCTCGGCTCTGGGAGCTTTGCCATCGACTTCCATCAGGCCAGAACTTCACCCTTGCTTCATTCAGCCAGCAGAAATCCTGGCACCAGGCTTTCTCTGGAGAAAGTCAAACGTGGGAAGTGGAAATGATGGCAAACGAACACAAAGGCTGTGTACCCACAGCCCACACATCTCCAAGTGGGAACACAATGCTGCAGAGAGTTTTGGTGGGGAGGGTCGCTGTGGTTATTTAATTCCGAGCACTGAATGAATGCGAGCATCAATAGCTTTAAAAAGACAGCAACTGGGCACATAGGAAAGAAAAAAACATACTGAAACATTAAGTAGAAGTGGACCATGATTCACAATCTCTTCCTTTTCATGCTTTCACTCACAATATTTGGTTTCTCCCTGTGCATCAGACAACTGCCCTTGCTTTTATTCATGAAGAAATTCAGCAACAAGAGCTATTCTGAAACAGAGCAGCTGCAGAACATTAAGGGTGCTCTAACCATTAAGGGGCATCTGGAACATCTCAAAATTAGTATTACATCAGGCCACAGGCCACAGATATTTCCATAGAGTGGGCACACTTCAGCTCACTCCAGCTCTAGATATGTCCCAGAAGGATGTCCGGTGCTGAGGACTGGGAAAGCCCTGGTGAACTGCAAAGGTTTTGCAGTTGTCAGTGAATGATTTTCAGTACATAATCAGCAAAGCAACCCACAAGAAAACAGTAAGAACATAATTTTTACTAATGCTTTTCTTATTACACAGCTGCCTAAAGGCACTGAAACGTCCTTTTGAGCAAGGTGCAATAAAGATTTGCAGAGCATCTTACAGCGCGGACTTTGAAAGGCTGGAGTAGGCATGAGGAAGGGCTGAGATGCAGCATGTAAGTAGGATGAACACCATGATAGCTGTAAATCTTACATTATTCCCTGATGTCTTGGTCCCATTCAGCCTAGTTTAACACTGGGGTTATCTGAGAAAGGGATCAGTGGGAAGAGAAGACAAAGAGAAGATGAAGCAAAGGAGAACAGTTAGAACTGAACCACAAGAGCATCCTGGTGACATCAGCATCACTTAGGGGCCCCTGTTCAAGCCCCTTCCTGTCTCCTTTTCTTACAGCATGGGTTTTAGCCAGCTCTTTGCTCTGTTTTTCTTTCCAAATGGGTACATGGCCTGGGGCCAGGGGAGCTGGGGTGAAAGGATACAGGAGAGGAAAAGAGAAAGAGTTTGTGTGTGGTGCTGGGAATAGTGGAGGGTGTAACTAGGAGCTTTATACCCAGTCATCGCTGTGGTGAAGGGTGTTGATGCAAGTTAAGAAGTATCTGTTAGATAATCTTGCCCAAGGGTTAGGTTTGGGAAGAGGAAGAAAAGAGCAGGATATTCAGTAGTGTCCTGCTCCCACAGCTCGGCAACACGGGAGCTCTGCTGCTTCCTTCTGTAGTAGCAATGCCGAGCACTTCTGAAAATGTCACTCCATGGGTACAGAAAAAAAACCTTAGAAGGCTGGAAAAAAAATCCTCAGTGATTTTTTTCTGCCTTAAACCTTCTCTGGCAATTTCTAAAAACCCAAATGTAATCCTTTCACTGAAATTCAAGGGAATACGGGAGCTGAGTTCTGCTGGTCTCTTTTGAAGCTCTTTGATAATAGGATGTTAAGAGCAACATTAGAGAGATGGGGAAAGAAATACAGATCACAGGATAAGCACAACTTCTGCAAGGAAAGGACTCTTTGTAATACTTTCTCATGTCTCAGGACACCTGACAAAAGTAAGCAAAAATCACTCTGTATCTAGTAACAAATTCAAACTTTTCACCTCATTTCCTCCAATTCCATGTATAACTTGTGTTTTCCCTGCTTCCAGGAGGAAGAATAGGTCCAATCCAGAGGTTATCAGTGTCCTCCCACAAAATATGGGGCTGGGGCATGTGAGGGTTGGTCCTGATGGGGCTCGGGTTTGCAAGAGCCAAATGATTTCAGCAGGAGGTGAAGATGTTCAATACCCTATGTCTGATACCTGTTGGTGCTTTCAGGCCTCAGAGGACTTGCTGACGGGTCACAGTGCTGAAAGGTCCCCCCGGCACAGCATGGAGAGGCACGGGGCTCGCTCTCCCCAACAGCCTGACTACAGGATCCCAGCAGGGCTTCCCACAGCCTGCCTTCAGCTCCTGGAAGAGGAGGAAAGCTGCATTTTGCCTCTGAACCGAACAGCTCAAACTCCACATTTGGTGGTTCAAAGCGTGCCTCGCCACAGCTGACTGAGCAGATCTGAAAACTCCTGGGTCAAGCTGCGAAGCGGCTTCACTTGGAGGCTCAGCTGGAGGTCCAAGCTGGCAGCAGGGTGGTGGGTGGCATAGTGCCTTGCACGGACAAGCTCCCAGTCCTGCTCTGTGGCGCTGAAATAACACTGAGAGTAACATCACTGGAGGAGCACCACATCTCCCTGCTCTTATAAAAGCCAGCAGAGAGAGGTGAGATGTCCCCAACGGGACCAGCCGGGGCACTGGGACTTGGGACCATCAATTCCCGCTGTCGGTGCTGAATCAGTTTCCAAGAGACGATGTCCCTCCCGATCCTGCCCTCCCTGAGGCATGGTGCAACACCATTGCTTAATGATTGGCTCAGGTCTGCACTGCATTTGCATCCCAGTTTGATTTGAGACACACTAGGATATATATTTCATATTTGTCCCCCAGGGCCCTGAAGTATAGATCATTTTTAGAGTGGCTAAGAGTTGTGACCTGTCTCCTGGACTATAAATCTAAGAGGACAATGTACTCATTCTGCATTACTCCTCATACTCTGAACCAAAAATGATTGTCCAAAGACTGAAGGGGAAGGGAATGTGCACTTTTCTCTGTAAGCAATAAGAAGCGGGTGTCAAAAATACCTAATCTGTAATGCTCAAAGCATCATGAAAGGGCTGGAAACTAGAAAACACCAAATGGAATAACACGGACAGTCCTTTCCTACACAGCCATGGTTTGTTTGGTTATGTGCTCAGTGAATGTGGAAGGATGAGAAGTAAGAGAGAAAGCAAAGGTAAAATATTCTAAATCTATTACAGATGACAAAGAAGAAAGCAAACAGAGAACTAGTACTGGGACCATTCCCTGCCTTGTGATGCTGGAGGACTCATTATGACCTCAAAATCTTTAAATGGACATTTTTCATAAAAAAATATTGTTTCCTCTTAACCACTGCACATATGACTAGATGACGTTCCATAGCTTGTGTTCTGGAGAAAGGTAGCATTGAAAAAGGAAGAAGGTCTGCCTTAATGGTTTGTGCATCTATAAATCATTTGGGACACCGCACAGGTCCCGTCTCTGCACATTTGCTAAAGACTAGACTGAAATCCACAGGAGCACACAGCTACAAGGGGATATGCACTCTCCTTTCTCCCAAAGAATCACAAATATGGTGCGTTTGGACTATCAAGTCTGCTTCACTTCAAAACTGTCACTTCCAATGATACAAGAGCCTTGGGCTTTCCTTCCCAGGGAGGAAAATAAAAGGCTGTCTGAACTTCTGGGCACCTTGGGCATTGCCTTCGGCATCCTCGTGGCTTGCCAAGTCTTCAGAGTTCCTTAACGTCTCTGCACTGAGATGCACTGTAACCCTGCTACACTTCTCGGCAGAGCCTGTCAGGATGAGCACATCCCTTTCAACACTAGTGCTCTCCTGGCTTAAAAATAGCAGTCAAGGCTGGGAAGAGGAAGGAAAAAAAAAAAGATTCAAATCCAATTACCTTGGAAGGCTTCATCCTCTTTCAGAACAATAACAAGAACAGGCTCCATTCTGTGCGGGGCTCTCACAAAATGCTTGTCCAGCCCTGGAGAACTGAGAAAAAGTCTCAGAGGTGACTGCTCCTTCTCCATGAAAGTGAGAAGAGGGACGGACCCTCCTGTTGAGGACACAGACAACAAGGCGCACGTGGACCATCTCTTTTTGGTCCAGGCTGGAAAGGGACCTCTGAAGAACGCTGCTGGAAATGCAAATTCTGTCTTCAAAAGCGTGGCTCTGGTGGGGTGAGCAGCAATACACACTGGTACTTTGGGTAGCAGCTGTGCTTTGGTCCCCTCTTTTTCACCATGACCTCCGCAGATGGCTCCTGTGCAGATCTCTCCAGGTGTCCACGCTCCTGATTTTTCTCCTTTGCTTGTATGCAACTTGGAGGGAAAGCAGCTAAAACGCATCCTTCCTTCTCCTATCTCAAACTTTAAACTGCACGTAAGAAACTTTAAAGGACTGAGGGAGAGGAAGGGTCAATGGAGAACCAGCAGCAAAATACCTGAAGTACTGATATGCCTCCCAGCAATCAGCCCCTCACTGGGTATAAATCAGCACACCACCACTGAGCTGGGGGCAGCTAGGTCGACAGGCACTGGCAGAAGACCTGTGTCCAGACCAGCCCCACATCTCCCATGGGCTGGATCCACAGCCCACGGAGGCCGGTGGCAGGATTTCCGCTAGCGGAGATACTTGCAAGGGGACAGGAGGACAAAAGAACACGAGAGAGCTCCCTGACCTAAAAGGAGCAAAAGCAGAGTCCAGCATCTGTCTGTCGAGCAGCACATTCTGTCCTGGCTGTCAGATGCAGCCCTGTGTACATTGCTGTCCAATCTATATTTAGTCCCTGATATAACTAAAGTCAGTAGTATCCCATTAGGGCAGCTGGTGCCAACTCCTGAATAGGCTTTCCTATGTGAGCTCCACCTACGCATGTCAAAAATGTGGACATATACAGCTACAAAACCTCCACGTGTTTATATACAAAGAGGAACAGTTTTGAATAGAAAATATATGGCTGTTAGCATAGCTGAATGGTCTGCTATATAACACTGCGGCATTTTTAAAGGAGACGTTGATTCTTCTTGTCCAAGGGTGAGTTTAAAGGCCTTAAGCTTCACTGCAAGGAAATACTGGCCTTTCTCTTTTTAGGGTATGTTTCTGCATTGGAGCATTCCTTATCTCTGTTGCTGGTGGCAGTCAGTGGAGGGTTTTGTAGAATTTTCTGGGAAGAAAGACGTGCGTAGAAAAAAGAAGAATCACATTGCAAATATGACACTTAAGCCTGTAAGAAGTATACGTCTTGTGTTTCGTATTGCTTAATGACTTTCACAATGCACCATATGAATATTCCTATTTGATTGATTGCTTTTCCAAAGTAAAAATCCAAAATAGCAAAAATACTTCAAAGCTAACAAACAAACGGAGTCTTTTACTAGAAACAGGCTTCAAGAAATGTTCAGGTTTACACCTGGAGTTAGCATTGCCTATGTTCAGTCCCCTGACCTCTACTGCATGTGCTAGAAGGGCACAGAGAACTTCTGTTAGCATTTCTGGATAAATACAAACGTTTCTTCCAATGGTAAGGTGCATTCAGAAACACAAAACGATGACTCAGAAGTCTGTACACATTGCCATTTAGACCGGTGATTAATGCCAAGCCAACCAGCTAAAGCCTGTTACCAACTGATAGCTATCTAATGGTTTTAAAGGATGTTTCTTAATTTCTAAATATAAAAATTAAAATCAAACACTATAAAGGATGCAAATTAGCCAGGCTTTGGTTCATTCGGAGAGCTCAGGGGTTTAATGGCAAAGTTTCCTTAACCATGCGGTGCTGAACATGAACAGCAGGATGGATGAAGTGACAGCCACGTGTACCCCCTGCAGCCATGTATGACACCGCAGTGCTGGGGCACAGCAGGTCACGCTTGGTTTTGAACACCATCAATGAGCTGCAGAAACAGTCTCATCTCTACAGGCCCAAAGCTCACCTGGGGCAGTGGCTGGTGGAACAGCACCCTGTGGAAGCCAGGCTGAAATCAAGCACTACCTAAACATCACAGGTCACACTGAAAGCCCCAGAATTCATCTCCCAAAGGTGCTGGTTGCTCTTTACAAAGAGATGGAGACAAAACACTCGCAAGCATTGCTCTTTGAGACTTGTTTGAGACTTGAACCTGGGTAAGGAGGCACCAGAGGGGCTTGCCTTTCCCTCTACCCCCATGACCCCAAGGAGCACAGATATGATGGAGAAAAGCCATCTCCAGTGATGATACCTGCCTGTGCTTCTCCATATATCTCACTGTGTAATGGCACTGACCAAAATATATCTCACTGTGTAATATATCTCACTGTGTAATGGCACTGACCAAAATTTGACAAAGAAAAAGGAGTATCTTTTCTAATCCTTTTAGAAGTCCACAATTTTCAGGTTTAAAAATTCAGGGGCAAAGCAGGTGCTTATGGTGATGGTTGCAGTAGAAGAACAATACAACAGAAGAGAAACTCTATTTTCTTTATTCAGGTAAGAGCCTCATTAAAAATCAATAGGCCTAATTTATCCCTGATAACATTCTGTTGAAGTCTGTACGTTTATCCTAGGGATTAATTTAGCCTAATAGGTCTTCATGCACAAACAACATAGGCAAGGTTTGCTTCTTGGAAGTTACAGCATAGCAAATGCTACTACAGGACTTGATTCTAGCACTTGCAGAGGCAGAGTGGGATGAAGCATCTGATAGACTCAAAGCCCTTGAATTATCTCCAAACAGAGCTTGTGGTGGGTAAATGTTTTATGGCCAATCATATGCCACTATGAAACAACTTTTTTATTGATGCTGCTAATCATAAAATGAAAGCATGGATCAATTTATATATTTTAGAAGAAAAAAGAGACATGAGATCTTCCATCCCATGTGGACCCTGGCAAAAGTGAATCATCCTGACCTGTGGTGACCCTTGCAAGGGGATATTTTTCTCCACTCCCAGGAAATGAACAACATTCGCCTTGCAAGACTCTGCTCTTGGAAAAAAACAATACATTGTGAAGAAGACTATCTGAGCGCTAAAGAGCCTGGTCTCACTGCGAATATGTGACAGTGAATTAGTGGCCCTCAGGTGTCAGCATACAGGCCAGCAAATTAAATTAAGCTCTTTGCTTCTGTTCTAATGTAACAGAACTAATGCAGTCATGGCTCAGCACTGCAGCTTTTTAAATGTGGGCACTGCTGCCACAGGGAAGGGAACCTGGTTTCCATCCCCCGGGGACACCGGCTGAAGTCAGCGAGCCACCCCAAGCAAGTGACATAATGTCTGAAGACCCGGGCAGGAAGAGGACTAGGCAGTAGAGGCAGCTCCAGTTGCAGTCTCAATGCCATTAGGAGGGAAATCAAGCCCAGTGGCTTTTAAACACAGTCTGAAGAAGCATCATGCTAGGAGTCCAAAAAAATCCCCAACAACACCAACAAAATCCCAACTGGGCAGCAGTAACCCTTTCGCTTTCACTTGCCTGGGCAGCAAAAGGCAGCGCTCAGTGTCTGGAGAAGGCATGGGAAAAAAACTTCTGTAGACTGAGGTTGCCTCGAGGACAAAAAAAAGGAGCACTTGACTTTGGAAAATCAAGACAAGCCCTAGAGAACTCCTAGTGGCAGCACCATGGAAACATTTGTCTTAAAGGGAAAAAAAAAAAAAAAGGAAAAAAAACAGTGTTTCTGAAGACGTGGTGTTCCCATACATTTTGTACTTCTCTGACTGTATCATTCACTTCCCTGCACCCGCCCTTCCCATCACCCTGGCTGCACAGTAGCAAACGGGGTAAATATTAACCATGATAGGAAATGATTAATGAATTTTCAATTGCAATCAGATTGCATAATGCAAACAGCTGGAGAGTAAGGAAAAGTACTGGCTGCTGTGACTATGTTATTATAGTGGGGAGAAGCTGAAGGCAGAAAGTAAATTAGAAGGCTGGTTGGTCTGCAACGGAACTGAAAGGGATCCCACGATACGCCAGGCACCTCTTTGTAGAGCGGGGCATAAATACTCATGCAAAACTCCGTGCTTGATTTGCATGAACAGTTAAGATGGCACATATAAAATCCCTTTTTGCCCATGCAAATGAAAGGGTAGAAGTGCTATCAGCAACTGCTCATGCAAAGCCAGGCTGTATCTGCACTCGCTTGAAGAGAAGTAGAAGCGGGGCTTCCAGGGCTCCATCCACATTCATCACCGACGTCTCCAGTGGGTTAACAAATAAATAAATGCTCTGAAACTTTCTTGTGAGGTAGTTGAGGTATTTTTGCTAGTAACAGTCAAGCCTCGTAATCTAAAGAGCTGTCCTAACAAGTTCTTCCAAGGGTCAGCTGAAGCAAAGTGGTGATAAGGTCAATATATTCAAAAGGGCTTGCCTAAAATATCCACCAAAGCCCATAATAATCAAGACAACCACTAATTTGGATGACTCCATTGGGTGTAACTACACGGCTTGAAACGTTCATGTCTGAAAACATCGGCCTTACCAACTGCTCATGGTTAAAGAGCAGGTAAGGAGCAGACGCGTGCTAGTTTCCAGACCTAGCCACTAAAAACAAGGCGTGAAAAAAGGCTGAAAAAAGAGAGTTTGCAGGTCCGACTCCTTGAGGGGGGCTGGGGAAAGGCTGGAACTGATGCTGAAGGCAATCGGAGAAGCATGGAAACCCATCTGCATTGAGGTGTTTCCAGCCGGCGCTGTAAAAGGGATCAGCTCTACCTGGCCTTTCTTGCTGCCTCTGGGAACACGAGCACGCTGGTAGCTCAGCCCCTGACTTCTTTTACATTCGGACATAGATGACATTGAGTGGTGTATCTCTAACAGCTCTTGCTTTTCTAGTTAAGCATTAATGTTTAACGAGATCAGCCTGCAGTTGCTTGTTAGTGTGCAGTGCTCCAGCTAATTAATACATCACTGGGAGAGCTGGCTTGCGAAAGAAGAGCAAGCAAATGCATTCCAGAGGCATTTCTCAGCCTTCAGAAGAAAATAAAAATAAGAAAATATGGGCAAAAGGTTCTTCAGAGCGGGGGAAAAAAAAGAGTCGAGTCGTCTGACTGTGCAGAAATGCTCAGCTGACTTTCCATGAAGAGGCTGTCTCTCACTACCCAAACATCCTCCCGATAAAAGATGGTGACGGAGAGGCAGCTCGAGTGGCACGAAAGCACAGCGGTCCTACAGTCACACACGTCTTCCAAGCACGAAGAAACAACCCAACCGCCTTCTCCCCCGTCCCTGCTACCTCCTCTTGCTGGCTCTCCTCCTGCTACAGAGGTCACCAGATCAGGGAAACCTCAAATTTCCCTGCGATTTTTCAATTTATTGTTTCTACACTCCCACTGCCTGTGTCAAGTGATATTTTGCCAGCCTTGCTGCAGCAGATAAAATCTTTAAAACACAACTCCAGTCTTTTCTAGCATTTCAGAAGCCAGCAAGCAACCTGAAAGACCTTTCTGTTTTCCATCAGTTCAAACTTCAGCCTGATTTTTAAACCAATTAGGTAGTTTTGGAGCCACTGAATGAAAACATTTTAAAAACCCAGTGTCTTTACTACTGCACATAACATTGTAGAGCTTAGTATTCATTTCTTACAGCTATTTTAGAACATAAAAATGAAAAATATAATCGTCTCATTTTATGGGAAAAAGCAGTCACAGGGTGTAACCCCCCTATTTGTATGTAATGCAAAAGAGTAGGTGGGACCATCAGAATCAGCATAAAAGTTTTTGTAGTTTCATTTTCGACCTCCAGTCTTGGGAGTGCTGTCAGGAGGCAGAGGAATGGGCCAATAAACCTCACACAGAATTGCAAAGAGGATCCATATTTTACAAGGCAAGTGTGCTGGAGCTGCCAACATGGAAGTGCGAGTTCCTTGGTGGTGAATCACACCCACTTTAAGATTAAAGATCATACCTATATGTGAGCCACTATCAGCACAGTTATCATTGGAATTGCTAATACTGCTAAAGTCAAAACATTTGAAGACTGTGGGCCCAGCTCCTTAAAAACACTGAATTAGCTTCAACATGGTACAAAAGAGATCCTATGTATGTGCCTTCTGAGCTTCAAGTTTACAATTTCAGTCCCATCACTCACTGATGCTGCTGCAGACACTTAAAGGAAAAAAAAAAGGAATAAAAAAGAAAACACAGCACACTCCACATCATATCACTCTTAAAAATCAGAAGAGCTGGCTATGTCGGTCCCAAAGCAAAACTTAGCTCATGCAAACGAGCTGTCCTTCCATTCCTGGATCCAGCTGAATGCTAAGTGGATAACATAGGTAGGAGGTAAAGGTTCAAATGTTGATCCTCGAGCAAACTGAAATGAATTGGCAAAGTTGGGAACCTTGGCATGGCAAGACTGAAAGCTTTTCATTGCTGCATACTGAGTCTGTGGAGACTAAATGAAAATTGTTCTCCACCACCTTTTTCATTACTGGGTAAATGACAGCTGATGCAGAAGGACAGGTTGCTACTGTTGCCTGAGATGAAGCGAAGAAGGGAAGTGAGAGAGGAAGAAAAGTGCATTGTACAATAGGGAACAGCTGAGAATGATGCTTTAGAGGTAAATGGGACTCTCCAGTATGAGATGTGATCTTTCTTTAAGCTATGCTGTGAGCATCCTTGTCATAACAGCAAATACAATATTGGGAGAAGGAAATTCTAACTGGAGAGAAAGCACTCATTAAAAAATTCAAGACCAACTTTGCTATTTAAGAGAATGATCTAAATTAATTTGTCTTTAGTCTTACATCTTACAGTCACACTCATGTAGACATTAAGAGTTTAAGAAAGCTCCCACATGATTTTCAGTGGGCCAGGAAAGACTTGATGTAAGCAGGGAACAATCTGTCTAATAATCTTGGGCAGATGAGGTAAAATGAAAATGAGCATGAAATAAATTATGTCATTACTATTAAGGAAGAAATTTAAGGGCCCTGGTTAAGCTGAGATGCCACTGTAGTAGGTCTTGAAGAAACACAGGAGATGAGTATTGGAGGAGCTGAAGACTTAGAAACAGTAATTTACTTCTCTCTAACTCCCAGAATTATGTGTTAGCAGGTGGTGTGCACACGGCATCAGAGAGCACATCACGGCTGAAGTCAAAGCACAAGCAATGCAATACTGATCGGCTGCTATTCAGCCACTGAACATCTCCGGAATCATCAGACCTGCCCATGGGGCTAGGGATTCACTTCTCTGGCAATTAATTGTTAATGAATTGCCAACATCTGACAAAAGACAAATAGGCAATTCACTCTCCAAGAAAATTCATCTGAAAGCCTGTTCTCCTCATTACACGAAAGCTCTGGAAAAGAAAGGGAAACCTAAATGCATATCTAGCAGTACTTCACTGAGACCTGGGACAGTCTGTGAACTCCACAACACAGGAAGGCAAAGCCTTCATCTCCACTGACGTCCTCATGTTGCAGCTCGTTTGATGCCTTCCCCACATGTTCATTTTCTCTCTGATCTTTCTGTTCGTGGAAAGGCAGCTTAATCTCAGAGCTTCCTGTCCCTTTTAAGGGCTGGTAGATGCTGGTGCAATCAGAATGGCTTGGGCACAGTATGGTGTGGTGGTTTTACTTGGGTGGGCGGCCGAGCTCCACCACAACCGCTCTCTCACTCCCCCTCCTCAAAGAGGAATTGGGGAGAAATGATGATGAAAAGGGCTCAAGGGTTGAGATAAGGACAAGGAGATCACACAGTAATTATTGTGATGGGCAAAACAGACTCAGCATAGGGAGATAGTAAGATTTATTACCTATTACTAACAAGCTAGAGAAGTGAGAAACAAAGGAAAGAAACCAAAAGCACCTTCCCCCCCCATCCACCCTCTTCCACCTCCTCCCCCTGAGCAGCGCAGGGGAATTGGGGAATGGGGGTTATGGTCAGTCTATAGCGCTTCTTCTCTGCCGCTCCTTCTCGGTCACTCTCGTCCCCTGCGCTGTGGGGTCCCTCCCACAGGATGCAGTCCTTGCTGAACTGATCCGGCGTGGGCTTCCCACAGGCAGCAGCTCTTCAAGAACTGCTCCAGATATGGGTCCGTACCATGGGGTCCATCCCTCAGGAGCAAACTGCTCCAACCTGGATTCCCCACGGGCAGCAGCTCCTGCCAGGTCACCTGCTCCTATGTGGTCTCCTCTCCACGGGCTACAGGTCCGGCCCGGAATCTGCTCCGGCAGGGGTCTTCCACAGGCCACAGTCTCCATCGGTGCAGGTCCACCTGCTCCACCGTGGTCTCCTCCACGGGCTGCAGCATGGAACCCTACTCCACCGTGGTACTCCATGGGCTGCAGCGGGACAGCCTGCTTCACCATGGTCCTCACCACAGGCCGCAGGGGACTTCTGCTCCGGCGCCTGGAGCACCTCTCCCCCTCCTTCTTCACTGACCTTGGTGCCTGCAAGGCTGTTCCTCACTCCTCTCACTCTCCCAGCTGCTGTGTGTGGTGCAGCGTTTTTTTTTTCCCCTGTCTTAAATATGCTCTCACAGAGGCGCAAAACACCATCACTTATTGGCTCAGCTCTGGTCAGCAGCAGGGCCCTTACCTAACATGGGGCAGCTTCTAGATTCTTCTCACAGAAGCCACCCCTATGGCCCCCTGCTACCAAAACCTTGCCACATAAACCCACTACATATGGATTAAACAAAAGAAGAAGAAAAAGTCGGAATCACCTCCCCAAACGATAAAGAGCAGCGTGGTTTTAGCGATACACTGAAAACCATCCTCCTCTGGCATGAACGTGGTGAGAGGCAGACATGCAGCCAAGGAACCTTGAGCCCAGCCCAACCAATGGCATCGGGGACTTGTCCTGGGAAGTGACAGGCAATTCAGCTATAAGCAAGGTCATCAGCTCCATCTAAACACTTTCTTTGAAATATATCTGCAGGGAAATAAAAACAGGATGGCCAATGCTTCAAGACTAAATACTCTGACATATCCTGCAATACCCTTTGCACTCTCTTTTTGACTCCAGGAAAAGCCGGGAAGCTGAGTAGCAGCCCCATTTCCACTCCCTTTTCACCTCCCCTCAAGAAAAGCAACTTTTAACCTTATTATTTATATTACCCCTGCATCTGTACTGAGGCACTGCACAAACACGCGATTGGAGGGAAGGACCTGCCCCGAGGAGCAAGTGTCAGACTGGGAGCTGAAGCGTCCTGCTGCACCCCACGAGGCAGCACGGGGCCAGCTCCCCCCAGCCTCAGCGTGGTGACCCCAAACCCTTCCTGCGGGGACCCCAAGTGCCATACACCCATCTCCCTACATCCCACAGTGCCAGTCGTCCATCTTGCTGCCCATCAAGGGAGGTCAAGCATGGAAGAGGTGAACACATCCCCTGGCCACATCCCGTTCTGCTGGGGTAGATGCAATTAGCTAGAGTCATTAGAGCAGCTTCTGTGCCTTCGTTAGAGCCATTCCCCCTCCACCAAAGCCTGTCCTGGGGATGGGGACACGCTCTGCTCCACCAGGGTCTTAGCAAGGGCAGCTGGCGCTCAGTAAAATAAAGACCAATTCCAACCTGAGCAGTGTCTTTAATAATAATTATTATTTTATCTTTTTATCTCTCCCCCAGTTTCTCCCTTTATAGGTATCTCTGCTGCCCTGGAGGGGCCCACAGGCTGCAAACCTTTCATCCATCTGCAGCTAGAAAGCAGCAAGATGTTTATTTTCTTCCTCTTTTCTCAGCTTTAATGAAAGCCTTTAAACACAAATGGCTGGAGATTCACACCTCGCATCCTGAGGATATCTGAATTCACTAAAAGCTCTTAGGTTTCCTGTCACCCAGTGAACATAAAGCTCACAAACAACCACTACCCCCTTGGAAACTATGAAAACACAGAAAGAGCTAAAACTAGCACTGCAGACCTTTGGCTGACAGGTTGGATAACACACGCATGTGCACACATGCACGCACGCACACCCCTACCTTGCTCACGAGGCAGACCCTACCCCGGAATGTGTAATCCAAGCACAGCAGCTGCCTATACCACTAATCTAAGGAAAAGTTCAAAGGAAGGTATGTATCCAGCATTTGCTTTGAAATGCTCTATAAAGACAGTGTGCCTTTTTTCCCCCCTCCTTACTGTTGCTTTTCCCATAATTTTCCATGCCCTTTCATATTTATGTCACTAGGAGAATCAAACAGGGTTACCTTTGTTATTAAAGATCACTTATACAGTCCTCTTTTTGAGCGATTAAGGAGGAGGGAAGGTATGGTTTGTTCGGGGCAGGGAGTTGCTTACATATTGCTCAGCAGTGAAATATAGTTGCAGCTGCAACTTAGGAAGGCTAGCGACGATTTTGAAGGAGGAAGAGATGAACCTTTTGATACTTCAAGCTCAAAAGCAACCTAAAAATGGAATCACGCAATGGGAAAAAAATAAAAACCTACACTTTTTCCTTTAATGCAATTTTAAGATTAGTGCTCTGCACAGCAATCCTCCCCACTGACACTGCCCCACTGTGAGACAGCATTGGTCAAAAACTTCCAAAGCTAACAGCCCCGCAGCAACTATGCTGGTGAAAGCGAGGCAGAGCATAGCTTTCCTGTGCTTAGTTTCTTTGTGAAAGGGGAAGGAAAATAGCAATCTTTATAATTCACATATCGATATCAAAATATTTAACATCTCAACCCCAAGAAGAATATAGTAAATTCCCAGGAATTACTCTGCGAATTTGCCTCAAAAGGATTCCTTCTCCTACCGTTATTATATTTTTGGTGGTAGATTATTTTCCTAATAGGATTAACATTACCCTCTTGGTTTCTGTGTAAATGGGTGAGTTCACCTTGCCATAAACTGTTTCGTCTGGAACAGAGGAAAGAGATTTAAATTCTTGAAGTTTTTGTTTGTTTTGTGTGGTTTTGTGTGTGGCATTTTTGTTTGTTTGTTTGTTTTGTTTTTTAAGTCTCCTGATGGGTTATTCTTCCCCATAAATAGAGGGATTCATATTGACATCCCTCCTGACAGAAACATTCTTGAGAAGGGCTGTTCTAGATCCAACCGAAATTCAAGGAAAAGGTCTTGAAAGACCTCAACAGGCCACAAACTCGTGCCTTGATATACAAAAAAAAGCATACTTGGGGCTCAGCACTGCCAGAAAGCTGCTTGCATAGGCTGACCAGACCCCCCCCCCCCACTCTTTTCCTTTTGGGGGTGTTGCCTTTTGTGCCCCAATGCCCCCAGAAATGGCTTCATTTCCGCACCAACACAAAGGCAGAAGAGTCCTTCAGGATAAAAGCTAAGCTAAGAAAAGCAACTTATTCCATCAAGTCAAAGTGCAGCTCTTCCAGAGGAGGAAAGCCATTTGCATGCCATTTGGGTGCATGGGCAGAGATGCCTCTAGTCCTCTCCCATCCCTGCCTCCCGCTCCGGAGTGAACTTGGGGCTGAAGAGGAGGTTAAATTACACTCCAGGCGCATTGCTGCTCTGCACCATCAGAATAAACCTGGTAGCACTTTGAAGTCTGTAAACTGATTCCTAGGTAACTGCTTCGACTTTCTCCCCTCCCCATGCCCCAAACAGTTTTTCATTTGATGTTCTGGCGCAGAGCTAATCTGAGAAAGGATCAGAAACTCGAAGCTACTGACAGTAGTGACAGGAGTGTCTCAGTGTGACAGCTGATTGAGCCCGTTTTGCATTTCACTGACAAACTCAATTGCTCCAGTAAATCGAGTGAAAGTCAATTAAGGCAGCTCCTCCTCGGCCTTGTGTGTGTGTGCCCCCTCCTCCAGCCCTTGTGGGGTCCCCCATGGTTGCAGCCCCTTCCAGGACCCAGCCGAGGACCCCATCAACACCTGTGATGGGATCAGGACCTGGGCAGCTCCACAGGGGCACCATGGGCAGCAATGCAGCACTCACCCTACTGCTCAAAAGCTTTCTTGCTTATACCTCTGCCCCTGCACCGCTTTCCTTTTTTTTCTTTTTTTTTTTTTTTTGATCAGAGACATGAAAAAATCCTAATAGAGACTTGCAAGTCTGCCTAAAAGCCTCAGCTCAGGCAGTGTTCAGGGTGCAGGAGCACCCATGGCCAGCTGGCGCCCAGCAGTGCCCATGGGGCAGTGCTCTTTGGGGATAAGAAAAGGAAACGTGGGTCTGTCTCTCTGGTGCAAATCAGCTTTAAAAGCAGGCTGAGGGGCAAAAAAAAAAGTGAAGCTAGTCAGAGAAAAGATCAGGCCCATTGCAGATGGCAACCTTGTGCTGGCAGTGAGCGCCAGGCAATTAAGTCAGTGACTTAACAGGCTTTTTCCATACTCTAATTGCGAAGCAGGCATCTCCCCCTCAGCCCAGGGTGTCTGTGGCTCAAAGCAAGCAAACCCCAAAGCAGACCGAGCAATGGGCACAGAGAACCTGAAGCTGTGCAGAAAACGGTGCAGGGATAAGGGCCGCATGGTGAGGAACATATGCAGGTTACTGTTTGCAAATGGAAATGAAATAGGTTGCCATTACCAATAATAAAGTGTGAGGTTGGTGTGGTTTCTGTCTCTCAGATTTCAGCATGGTTTATTTTTATAGAGGCAGCTTCCTCGTGCAAAGTGTTGGCAAACATGCTGCTGGCAGGGAGGCGGGCGGGGGGAGCGGGGAGGACGGGGGCTGCTTGCGGAGGGTGCAGGAGCCTTCCCTACCTGCTGGGATGCAGCAGCAAGCGGTGGAGATGGAGCTCCAGGAGAGGAAAGTGAAGTTTCTTTGAGACAAATGGCCAAGCTATTAATTTTGTTGACAAGACGAGCAAGAGAAGATGCAGGAGCGGAGGGAGGGGAAAAGAAAGTGCTGAGCAGGTTATCAGGTGCTGAGAGGGCAAGGGTTAAAGACGGCAAGCTGAAAGCCCTGCAGATGAAATTGGCTCTCTGCCCTGTGGAGTCACATAAAAGTAACTGCAGGCACCCCGCCAAAGCATATTCCCCCATCCCCAAATTCCTGGAGCACGTCGAGCATTGCCTCCACTCACCCTACCCAGCAAGCAGCTGAGGATACAAAAGCCACACTGTCCCGCCTGCCTCAAAAGAAACGAACTTAAACATTACAACACCTCCACCCCAATGCCATGCTCCGATGCCAGGCTCAACACTTCGATGGGCTGCCAGCCCTGCCTGCTCCCACCACCGCTCCCTGGCGGCTCAGCACCTCGGAGCCGAAGCATCCCACAGGCTTCCCTCCCTCCTGGCCCTGCGCGGACACGTGCTCCCCACCAAATGACCTCATCTGGACCAGATTGAGCCTCCCGAGTCAAAATAAATACAGCACGTTGGAACTGGCAGTGATTTTCAAAGGTTTAAGTTGGGTCCCTCTCAATTTTCACTCAGCACTTTATCCATTTTGTCTGCTACAAAATGGGAGCATTTTATATTCCCAGCTCTGATACATATTTTATGAACCTTCAGATTAGCTGCCTCCTGTGCAGTTAATATTTCAGTTCCAAAGTTAACCGGTTAAAACATGTATTAACAGATTGGGCATAGGAAAAAAAAAAAAGGAAAAAAAAAAGGCAGGTGAGAAATTCTGGAGGAAGAAAAATAGCAGCAATGTTTGGAATGGCTCTGCAGCCAAGAAGGCAAACCTGGTCTTCTTAATGGGACCACCCAAGTGGGAGAGACCTTAAGCTCTTACGTATGCTATGTTCACTGCAGCATAATTCAAAGTCCAGAGGGGAGTTAGAGAAGTAGTGGTGGGGTTTAATAAGGACATAGCAGATGAGAGAAAGTACTGGGTTCCCAGAAAAGTTCATTCCCGAACTTGCCAGCAGAATATCATGTGTTCTCAAGTCCAGCTCAATAAAGATGGAAGCAGGGAGACAGTGCTGCTGGAACAAGCTGTCGCTGCCTGGGCTTGCCAGAAGTCAACTGCTGTGCATCAGCTTCTGCTTATACTGCTGTGGGAGTTTTCTGGAGGTGACTAATGCCACCTCCTCTAAGGCCACCTAACAGAATAGCATTTGACCCTGGGGTATTTTTTCCAACAACAACAACAACAGCCTATACAGGAAGCCTTTCTCATTTCCAAACCCATTAGTTAATTCAACACCAATCCTTTATGTGTTACGAAAAGTTCAGCTGGGTTGGCTGAGTCAGGTCTGAGGTTCATTTCCAGGTCACAATTAAAAATACTGCTGTTTGAGGAAACTGCATTTGTGATGCTGTATGTGCCACGAGAATACAAAGCGAGAAGTAATAAACGAAAGAGAAATTTAGGAAGCCACCTAAAAGAGAAGTGGATGGAGATACAACACATCACCTAACGATCGCAGAGCTGGGTTTTTAGATTACCGTCCCCATTGCTTTCTTCAGCCTAGCTGAAACACAGCCATCAGCAAAAGCCTGTTGTTAGACCAGCGATGGCATCTAGGAGAACAGAGCAGTAATCGTGTGCAGGATTGGCTCTATCAGTATCCTTTCACTCTGGGATTACACTGCTTGTATTCTAGCCTCTAGGAAAGCGGATGATTGATGTATAACAGCAGAGGAGAGAGAAGGGGAACAAATGGGAGGGGGAGAAGACAGTAGAATCTGGTGCCCAACATAAAGCATTTAAGCCCTAAACTTCTGTGGAGATATGATCCTACCCTGCAGTGTTGTTATTTTCTTGCCACGGAACTAAAAAGGAGGACTTTTCCTGGTGTCACTGCAGGCCACAGAGGATAAATCCAAATGACAGGGCTTAAGTTATGAATATGGGGAATTAGAGATGAGAAGCAAAGCAGCTTATAATGACTCTCCCATTTTCTCTTTAGAATACAAGCTTCAGTATTGATTTTGAAATGCCTTGTCTTCATCCTAGCAGCTTCTTGAAAATGAAGCTTGAGAGTTTTGTCACACTGCAGCCTCTTCAGCATGATTTGACAATAATAAAAAGAGAATATAAAAGTTTCTGCGGGCTGTTATTCATCAGGAATCATTCCCTTGTCTTCCAAGTACAACCACTGACCTCTAGGGAGGGTGTTGAGAGAGAGAGATTTCAACCGACCTCCATGTGAACATAGCCATGGTTCAACTCAGAGCCTCTGCTCCCTAGCACCTGCATCCAAATGCAGGCTTTTAACACCACCTCAACATCATGTTTTCCCATGGCTGCTCAATAGCAGGTAAATGATCAGACAGCCCAGGGCACGTTGAGAAGGCTGTTGGGTTGGGACAATTACTTTTATCACCTTTCCTGACCCCAGCTTTTGGGGTCAGGCAAGCATTTCCCACTCAGTTCCAAAATATTTTGAGCTCTTTATAAAGAGCTTGGACTCGACTACCAAAATATTCACAATGGGTATGCTTCTGTCCTGGTTTCAGTTAGGACAGAGTTAATTTTCCTCCTAGTAGCTGGCAGGGTGCTATGTTTTGGATTAGAATGAGAAGAGCGCTGATAACATGCTGATGTTTTAATTGTTGCAGAGCAGTGCTTACACCAAGCCAAGGACTTTTCAGCCTCTCGCTCTGTCCTGCTAGCGAGCAGGCTAGGGGTGCAGCAGGAGCTGGGAGGGGACAGACCCAGGACAGCTGACCCAAACTGGCCAAAGGGGTATTCCATACCATCTGACGTCATGCTGAACAATATATAGGGGTGGCTAGCCGGGGTGGAGGGGGGGCCGGCTGCTCGGGGATAGGCTGGGCATCGGTCAACGGGTGGTGAGCAATTGCACTGTGCATCACTTATTTCGTACACATTATTACTATTAATACTATTATTATTATTATTTTTAATACTATTATTATTATTATTATTATTATTATTATTTTTCCTGTCTTAATAAACTGTCTTTATCTCAACTCACAGGCTTCACTTTCCCGTTTCTCTCCCCCATCCCGGAGAGGGAGGGGGGAGGGTGAGCGAACGGCTGTGTGGTGTTTGGCTGCCAGCCGGGCTAAACCACAACACCTTCATGGGACAAAACACGAGGCCTTGTCCCACATAGCTTGTCCCTTGCTCGGTATCAGTGTCTCGTAGGTAGAGACTAACCCATTGCAACAACAGAGTGAAATAACTTCCCTGACAAAAAACTCACATCCTCAATCAGATAAGACTAAGAGGGAAAAGTAAGGTGAAATAACTTGGCTAAGTTTGTAGAACAGATCAGTCTTGGAGAATGAGAGCCGATTTCCTGGTCGCCTACACCAATACTCAGCTGCCAGACTGATTCAGCTGCCCTCCAAAAATACCAAACTACTTGTGGAAGGACAGTGTGGTTTCCTGTGGTTTTTCATTTTCCTCTCCTTCTTTTCCCAACAAAAAAAAAGCCATGAATATTCTATCATTCCTGCATGTAAAATGCAGTTGCTAAAATGGTTTTGCACTTAACAGCCTCCAGTTGTAGACTAAACTGATGACACTTAAAGTGTGCCCATGAGCCACAGCAGAACAATCCAATTACACTGCTCTAGCAATGTTGTCTTGGTTTTGAAGGTTTATATAGCCCAGTTGTGAATACATTCTCCAGGCTGAAACCAGTTGCAGTGGAATTTACTCATACAGCGAATCATATGGCTTTTTCCCCCTTGTACTTCGGATCAGATTTGTTTCTGGTTCTTTTAAAAATACAACACTAAAAAAGAAGAATAAGACATCCCTCTGTTGTGATGCTATTAGGAACCATGCTGTATTTCAAGCTGGTGCTAACCTATCTCAGGTAAGGCCTATGTCACTGTAATATCTGAGTACTCCTCAGTCTTTAACGTGAAGGGTTCCTGTGCTGCTTTCCCTGCTTTACAAAGAGAGCTGAGGTCTTGAGGGAATTAAATCATGTCTACCTGTGGTAGATGGCGGGACTGGAGCAGCATCTCTGAAGGGTAAGCTGACTCAATAGACACCGAACCACTTCTCCCACCTGCTGTAAAAAACGTTCAAAGTATAGCTTGAGTGATTTCTCCCCTGCACAAGGGATTTTTTTCTTCTTCTACTGTAGTGGGTTTACGTGGCAAGGTTTTGGTAGCAGGGGGCCATAGGGGTGGCTTCTGTGAGAAGAATCTAGAAGCTGCCCCATGTTAGGTAAGGGCCCCACTAGTCATCAGAGCTGAGCCAATAAGTGATGGTATTTTGCACCTCTGTGAGAGCATATTTAAGACAGGGGAAAAAAAAAAACGCTGCACCACACACAGCAGCTGGGAGAGTGAGAGGAGTGAGGAACAGCCTTGCAGGCGCCAAGATCAGTGAAGAAGGAGGGGGAGAGGTGCTCCAGGCACCGGAGCAGAAGTCCCCTGCGGCCTGTGGTGAGGACCATGGTGAAGCAGGCTGTCCCCCTGCAGCCCATGGAATACCATGGTGGAGCAGGGTTCCATGCTGCAGCCCGTGGAGGAGACCACGGTGGAGCAGGTGGACCTGCACCGATGGAGACTGTGGCCTGTGGAAGACCCCTGCCGGAGCAGATTCCGGGCCGGACCTGTAGCCCGTGGAGAGGAGCCCACGCAGGAGCAGGTGACCTGGCAGGAGCTGCTGCCCGTGGGGAATCCAGGTTGGAGCAGTTTGCTCCTGAGGGATGGACCTCGTGGTACGGACCCATATCTGGAGCAGTTCTTGAAGAGCTGCTGCCTGTGGGAAGCCCACGCCGGATCAGTTCAGCAAGGACTGCATCCTGTGGGAGGGACCCCACAGCACAGGGGACGAGAGTGACCGAGAAGGAGCGGCAGAGAAGAAGTGCTATAGACTGACCATAACCGCCATTCCCCCATTCCCCTGCGCTGCTCAGGGGGAGGAGGTGGAAGAGGGTGGATGGGGGGGGAAGGTGCTTTTGGTTTCTTTCCTTTGTTTCTCACTTCTCTAGCTTGTTAGTAATAGGTAATAAATCTTACTATCTCCCTATGCTGAGTCTGTTTTGCCCGTCATGATAATTACTGTGTGATTTCCTTTTCCTTATCTCAAGTCATGAGCCCTTTTCATCGTATTTTCTCCCCGTTCCTCTTTGAGGAGGGGGAGTGAGAGAGCGGTTGTGGTGGAGCTCGGCCGCCCACCCAAGTAAAACCACCCCATCTACAAAGACCGCTTTGGTTATAGCTTTATTTGACAAAGTTTTCTGAGTGGCTTCTGGAAGGTATTGTTTTCAAAACTGCTTTTGATCTACATAATGAAACTTTAAACCCAAGTTATATATATACACCTTAGGCTGCTGCTGTCTCTCACCAATCCAGATGTGTACGCTCAAACAAGAAACTCACTAAATGGGATATAACAAAAAGTAGAAGGATATAACAAACAAAAGGCTGTTTAGATGGAGCAACGCAAAAAATGTTTCTATCAGTATGGTCAACTCAATAGCAGAACGGGCTCCCAAGAGAAAATCTGGAATAGCCCTCACACGAGATGCTAGAAAACTCAAGTGAACAAGTTTTGTGCGAATAACTGATGTCATAACTGGATATTTGCTGAATGCAGAACCACCATACTAGATACAATTCCAGAGAAGTGATCTGCTGAGATTTAGGACCTCAATTTCATCTTGTCTTGACATTGAATCTGGTACAATGAGAGTAAAAAGGGGGGTGCAAACTGCCACCATTCTGCTCGGGTAGCATTTTGCACCCACACTGCAATGAGCGTGAAGTGCTCCACAAAGCTGCCAGCATAATGCCCTAAGCAATGAGCAGGTCTTTCTCTCCATCTGCCACCCTCCGCGAAGCCTTTGCACTTTCCTTGCACCTCAGCCTCACAGCTCTCAGCAGCTCTGTGCAGGCCGTTCAGCTTGCATGAACCTCCAAGGAGATGAGATATGGATTCACATTGCAGCTGTCATCCTAAAGGTGGCTGACTGACACTGACCCTGCCATGGTGTCTTCACACGCTGGCATCCACTAAGGGGAAATGGGAACAAAACGGAGTGGGAAAGGCAGTAAATGCAAGCAGGGTGACAGAGAGTGACGTGGAAAGATAGTCCTGAGTCAACTGTAATCAAACGGATTGGCCCAAACCTTCACTTGCACCTTTTCCCAGTTCACCTGCCTGTGTTCCCTGCCCTGATTGCATCTCCTCTTAGCTTCTACCAGGAGGGATGGGACCACTTGGAGAGGTTCAGCAGTGCAGCCTCTCACTTCCAACTCTCTCCATCTACATCCGTATAGAGAGATCAACGAAGGCAACAAAATAGTTATTAATGCTCCCTTGGATTGCAAGCCTGAAATTACATGGAGACAGCGTTTTCTTTGGCTGCTTTAGTTCTCTTTTAGCACACTCCATGTTTGCGTTTGACAAGTATAAATGACCCTTTCACATTTCAGGATTTGAGTCTGATGATAACAATTGATAACACTAATTTTTTCGCATGTGAAGCACTTTCCATTCAGAGGGCTTTCAAATTGCTTTTCAGAACTGCATAGCTTCCCTTCAGCCACCACTGAACCGTCCCTAACTCCGAGCTGGAACAAAGGACCCATCGATGCAAGGTGGCAGTACACAGCAATTGAAGGCAGGAAGCAAAGAATAACGTATCCCACCGAAGGCACACGGTCAAGTCAAGTTGGCAAACACATTTCTTGAATTAGAACCTGGACAAAATCTCAGCGCCAGGACTCTCATACTCCAGCTCAGGCAGGAAAGTGCCATGGGGTCAGTACTCACTAGAGAAGGTCAGAGCCCTAAGTTTTACATCTCGAGCAGGGGCCGGACACTGTGTTAGAGCATGCATTCAGAACTGCCTCAGAAGGAATAAAAAGCAATTTGCTGTCTGTCATTTCTGAAGCCTTTCTTGCAAAAGGGCACTATGCATTTTTTGGTCCTCCCCCCTCCTTTCCTGTAGCAAGGAAAGGCTCTATTGAAATTCAGGCTACACTGTGCTACGCTTTACAGGAAGCCCAACCCAGTTTGAAATGAACATGAACTGTAACAGGAGACCATGAGGTAGAAAACTCTTGAACTAAGTACAAGACTATTCATAAAGTGAGTGAGAAAAGCAAATAGGTGATTATAAAAGGTCATTAGAAATGTCAGCTTACCAATGGCATTGTATGGAGGGAGGTATAACCCGCTGCAACACAAGCCTATTACGGCTGAACTTGTAAAGGACACCCATAACCTCTTTTGTTCAGAGGCTGACATTTAGGAAGTTTCTTTTATAACACTATCCCTTCAAAACCTACATAAATTTCAAGAATGGGGATTTAACCATCCAACTTCGATTTCACAACTACTTTCACTCCACACAACAGATGAATGAAAGCAAAAAACTTCCAGAGCCACCAGGAACGCAGGTGCTTAGCACTGGATCCAGCGATTACCAAAGCACAACTGCTCTGGAAATCTAGAAGGTCCAGACAAATCAGAGGTGGTGATTCAGGTGGTGAATCAGGTGATGTCCTGGTTTCAGTTAGGGCAGAGCTAATTTTCCTCCTAGTAGCTGGTAGGGAGCTATGTTTTGGATTAGGATGAGAAGAGCGCTGATAACATGCTGATGTTTTAATTGTTGTAGAGCAGTGCTTACACCAAGCCAAGGACTTTTCAGCTTCTCGCTCTGTCCTGCTAGCGAGCAGGCTAGGGATGCAGCAGGAGCTGGGAGGGGACAGACCCAGGACAGCTGACCCAAACTGGCCAAAAGGGGTATTCCATACCATCTGACGTCATGCTGAACAATATATAGGGGTGGCTAGCCGGGGTGGAGGGGGGGCCGGCTGCTCGGGGATAGGCTGGGCATCGGTCAACGGGTGGTGAGCAATTGCATTGTGCATCACTTATTTCGTACATATTATTATTATTAATACTATTATTATTATTATTATTGTTATTATTCTTTTCCCTGTCTTAATAAACTGTATCTCAACTCACAGGCTTCACTTTCCCGTTTCTCTCCCCCATCCCGGAGAGGGAGGGGGGAGGGTGAGCGAACGGCTGTGTGGTGGTTGGCTGCCAGCCGGACTAAACTACAACAGTCCTTTTGGCGCCCAACGTGGGGCACGAAGGGTTGAGATATCGACAGATTTGACCAGAGTGTGTTAAACTAAAATTGGTATAAGTATTCGACCTGCTTAATAGTTGCTAGTCACAATGTTGATTGCCTTAATCTCAAGTCTGCTGTGCCTGTTTCCCAAATTGAGTTTTATAGCAAGTTACTTTCTGTATGTGCTCCCTGTCGTGCTGTTTATCCTTTCCGGGCCCTGGTTTAAGATTGTTATGGTACTGTGTGGTGTAACGATGGCTTATGAAATGATGAGATTTCTGGTCATGACTCTAACCTGGTATTTGTACTCAGCACTGTCGTCGACTCTATACTTCGGAAACCATATCTCAGAAACTATTAGCAATTACACCTATTGCCTTTTTTCATCAGGGAGTCAGTCTCTGGAGGGGACAGGGGAAGATATTTTTTCCTACCTGTTCACTCTCCCTTCCTCCTTCACCACCCTCTTATCCCCCGAGCTAGTTACGGTAGCTCTCCAAGATGTTGAATATCCTTGGGATACTCAGACCAGCATGTTCCTGTTGTTAAGTCTCCTGAATGCGCTTCAGGTTTTGTTTAAGGTTAAACAACTACTTAGGAATCTCATCCGGAGATCTGTCTTGAGGCGGGATAGTTGCGAGTGGCAGGGAGTGTGGGAGGATATGGGCAGGTTTCTAGAGCAGTGGGCACCTCCAGTGTTTTGGACATTCACCCCTGAAGAACTGCAAAATCCTAAAAAACTGGTAGAATGCTTGAAAAAAAGGTGTCATGACTCTGGCAGTTCCAAAGTGACACAAATCACTGTGGCGTGCTGGGGTCTGGCTTGTGCCTATCGAGCTGCAATTGATGCTACTGTCAACCTAGTGACAGACCCTGCGGCCGTTCCAGTCCCGGCTCCCGCAGCCGCTCCAGCTCCAGCTCCCGCAGCCATTCCAGTTCCGGCTCCCGCAGCCGTTCCAGTTCCAGCTCCTGCAGCTGCTCCAGCTCCTGCAGCCCCTCCCACTCCTGTGGCTGGGTCAGAGAAATGAACTGTAGCAGTGCAAGTTGTCCCTGCAGAGGGTATTCCAACCCCTGTGGCAGACCCTGTGGCTGGGTCAGAGAAACGAGCCGTAGCAGTGCAAGTTGCCCCTGCAGAGGGTATTCCAACCCCTGTGGCAGACCCTGTGGCTGGGTCAGAGAAGCGAGCTGTAGCAGTGCAAGTTGCCCCTGTAGACAAGGTGAAAAAATGGTATAGAAACTCAGGTCGTTTAGAACGCAGAAAGTCTTCTGCTAGGTCTAGGTATGGAGAAGACGAGGCTGGGCCATCAAGTGTGCAGGAGGATGAAGATGAGGATGTCGAAAAATCAACAGTAACTACCCGAACCCTATACCAGCGTGAGCTACGAGATGTGCGAAAAGATTTTGGTCGCTGTATAGGTGAGCAGCTTGTCACCTGGCTGCTCCGGTGCTGGGACACTGGAGCCAATGGTGTGGAATTAGAGGGCAGGGAAGCCAGGCGGTTGGGATCCCTTGCTAGAGATGCAAGCATTGACAAAGCAATTGGAGATGGAGCACGATCTCACAGCCTCTGGAGGCGTCTCCTGTTAGCTGTGAAGGAAAGGTATCCCTTCAAGGAAGAACTTGTATGTCTACCAGTCAAGTGGACCACCATGGAGAAGGGAATTCAGTACCTGAGGGAATTAGCCGTACGGGAAGTAATTTATAAGGACCTAGACGACGCACAAATATCCACAGATCCAGATGAAGTCCAGTGTACCCGACCCATGTGGCGGAAGTTTGTACGGAATGCACCATCATCGTGGGCCAGCACATTGACAATAATAACCTGGAAAGATGGTGAAGACCCCACAGTGGGTGAAATGGCTAAACAACTCCAGGAGTACGAAGGAAATCTCTCCTCTTCCCTACAGGCCTGCGTCTCGGCTGTGGAGAAACTCTCTGAAGAGTTCCACCAACTTAAAGAGAATTTATCTTCCCCCCCACCTGAACAAACCAGTGGCCACCAACTAAAAGAGAATACTTTGGAGAAACTTTTTGAAGAGGTCCACCAACTTAAAGAGAGTTTATTTTCTTCCCCACCTGTACAAACCAGCGTCTCGGCTATTAGGGGTAAACGTGCATCCGTGCAAAGAAGACAATATGGTGGGTACACACCCCGCGCCACCCTGTGGTTTTACCTACGTGACCATGGAGAGGACATGAGAAAATGGGATGGAAAATCTACTGAGACCCTAGAGGCACGGGTACGTGAGTTGCAAAAGAAAACAATCGGGAGAAAGGGGTTCTCTGAAAAGTTTGCTGCTCCAACTTCCAGCAGGCAGTCCTTTAAACACAGAAACGAAGATTCTGACCAGGACTAGAGGGGCCCTGCCTCCAGCCAGGGGGAGGAAAGGGACAATCGAGTTTATTGGACTGTGTGGATTCGATGGCCTGGCACGTCTGACGCACAGAAGTATAAGGCTTTAGTAGACACCGGTGCACAATGTACTCTAATGCCATCAAGCTGTAAAGGGCCAGAGCCCATCTGTATTTATGGCGTGACAGGGGGATCCCAGCAGTTGACTGTATTGGAGGCTGAAGTGAGTCTAACCGGAAATGAGTGGCAAAAGCACCGTATTGTGACTGGCCCGGATGCTCCGTGCATCCCTGGCATAGACTATCTTAGAAGAGGATATTTCAAGGACCCAAAAGGGTTCCGCTGGGCTTTTGGCATAGCTGCCTTAGAGACAGAGGACATTAAACAGTTGTCTACCTTGCCCGGTCTCTCAGAGGACCCTTCTGTTGTGGGGTTGCTGAGGGTTGAAGAACAGCAAGTGCCAATCGCTACCACAACTGTGCACCGGCGGCAATATCGCACCAACCGAGACTCCCTGATTCCCATCCATAAGCTAATTCGTCAACTGGAGAGCCAAGGAGTGATCAGCAAGACCCATTCACCTTTTAATAGTCCCATATGGCCAGTGCGAAAGTCTAATGGTGAGTGGAGACTAACAGTGGACTATCGTGGCCTGAACGAAGTCACGCCACCACTGAGTGCTGCAGTGCCGGACATGCTAGAACTCCAGTACGAACTGGAATCAAAGGCAGCCAAGTGGTATGCCACAATTGATATTGCTAATGCATTTTTCTCCATCCCTCTAGCAGCAGAGTGCAGGCCACAGTTTGCTTTCACTTGGAGGGGAGTCCAATATACTTGGAATCGGCTGCCCCAGGGGTGGAAACACAGCCCTACCATTTGCCATGGACTGATCCAGTCTGCGCTGGAGCAGGGGGAGGCTCCTGAACACCTGCAGTACATCGATGACATCATTGTGTGGGGTGACACTGCAGAGGAAGTTTTCGAGAAAGGGAAGAAAATAGTCCAAATCCTTCTGAAGGCCGGTTTTGCCATAAAACAAAATAAAGTTAAAGGACCTGCACGAGAGATCCAGTTTTTAGGAATAAAATGGCAAGATGGACGTCGTCAAATCCCAATGGATGTGATCAACAAAATAACAGCTATGTCTCCACCAACTAGCAAAAAGGAAACACAAACTTTCCTAGGTGTCGTGGGGTTTTGGAGAATGCATATTCCAAATTACAGTCTGATTGTAAACCCGCTCTACCAAGTAACCCGTAAGAAGAATGCTTTTGAATGGGGCCCTGAGCAACGACAAGCCTTTGAACAAATTAAGCAGGAAATAGTTCATGCAGTAGCCCTTGGGCCAGTCCGAACAGGACCAGATGTAAAGAATGTGCTCTACACCGCAGCCGGGGAGAATGACCCCACCTGGAGCCTCTGGCAGAAAGAACCTGGGGAAACTCGAGGTCGACCCCTGGGGTTTTGGAGTCGGGGATACAGAGGATCTGAGGCCCGCTATACTCCAACCGAAAAGGAGATATTGGCAGCATATGAAGGAGTTCGATCTGCTTCGGAAGTGGTCGGTACTGAAGCGCAGCTCCTCCTGGCACCCCGACTGCCGGTACTGGGTTGGATGTTCAAAGGAAGGGTCCCCTCTACACATCATGCAACTGATTCTACATGCAGCAAGTGGGTTGCACTGATTACTCAGCGGGCTCGAATAGGAAACCCCAGTCGCCCAGGAATCCTGGAAGTGATTATGGACTGGCCAGAAGGCAAGTACTTTGGGATATCATCAGAGGAGGAGGTGGTCCGTGCTGAAGAAGCCCCACTGTACAACAAGCTACCAGAAAATGAGAAGAAATATGCCCTGTTCACTGATGGGTCCTGTCGTATTGTGGGAAAGCATCGGAGATGGAAAGCTGCTGTATGGAGTCCTACACGACGAGTTGCAGAAGCTGCTGAGGGAGAAGGTGAATCGAGTCAGTTTGCAGAAGTGAAAGCCATTCAGCTGGCCTTAGATATTGCTGAACGAGAAAAGTGGCCAGTTCTCTATCTCTATACTGATTCATGGATGGTAGCAAATGCCCTGTGGGGGTGGTTACAGCAATGGAAGCAGAACAACTGGGAACGCCGGGGCAAACCCATCTGGGCTGCTGCATTGTGGCAAGATATTGCTGCCCGGGTAGAGAACCTGGTTGTAAAGGTACGCCATGTAGACGCTCATGTGCCCAAGAATCGGGCTACTGAAGAACATCAAAACAACCAGCAGGTGGATCAGGCTGCTAAGATTGAAGTGGCTCAGGTGGACCTGGACTGGCAACATAAAGGTGAATTATTTACAGCCCGATGGGCCCATGACACCTCAGGCCATCAAGGTAGAGATGCAACATACAGATGGGCTCGTGACCGAGGGGTGGACCTGACCATGGACACTATAGCACAGGTTATTCATGACTGTGAAACATGTGCTGCAATTAAGCAAGCCAAATATGAAATACAAATATGGAGAGGCCTGGCAGATTGATTACATCACACTCCCCCAAACCCGCAACAGCAAGCGCCACGTACTTAAAATGGTGGAAGCAACCACCGGATGGCTGGAAACATATCCTGTGCCCCATGCCACCGCCCGGAACACTATCCTGGGCCTTGAAAAGCAAGTCCTATGGCGACATGGCACCCCAGAAAGAATTGAGTCAGACAATGGGACTCATTTCCGAAACAACCTTATAGACACTTGGGCCAAAGAACATGGTATTGAGTGGGTGTATCACATCCCCTATCATGCACCAGCCTCCGGGAAAGTTGAACGATACAATGGACTGTTAAAGACTACACTGAAAGCAATGGGTGCTGGGACATTCAAAAATTGGGATACACATTTGGCAAAGGCCACCTGGTTAGTCAATACTAGGGGATCTGCCAACCGAGCTGGACCTGCCCAATCAAACCTGTTACGCACTGTAGAAGGGGATAAAGTCCCTGTAGTGCACGTAAGAAACATGCTGGGTAAGGCAGTCTGGGCTACTCCTGCCTCAGGAAAAGGCAAACCCATTCGTGGGATTGCTTTTGCTCAGGGACCTGGATGCACTTGGTGGGTAATGCAAAAGAATGGGGAGGTCCGGTGTGTACCTCAAGGGGACCTAATACTGGGTGAGAATAGCCCATGAGTTGAATTGTAGTATGTTAATTATTATATAACACTGTATGTCATCGCTACCATGGTTGCTATATATCATAGATGAAAATGGTGATTAATTAGAAGGTATTGGAAAGAGTGTAACCTGAGCATGACATAAACGGTATGGAATAAGGAGTGGATATCTGTCCTGGTTTCAGGTAGGACAGAGTTAATTTTCCTCCTAGTAGCTGGCAGGGTGCTATGTTTTGGATTAGAATGAGAAGAGCGCTGATAACATGCTGATGTTTTAATTGTTGTAGAGCAGTGCTTACACCAAGCCAAGGACTTTTCAGCTTCTCGCTCTGTCCTGCTAGCGAGCAGGCTAGGGATGCAGCAGGAGCTGGGAGGGGACAGACCCAGGACAGCTGACCCAAACTGGCCAAAAGGGTATTCCATACCATCTGACGTCATGCTGAACAATATATAGGGGTGGCTAGCCGGGGTGGAGGGGGGGCCGGCTGCTCGGGGATAGGCTGGGCATCGGTCAACGGGTGGTGAGCAATTGCATTGTGCATCACTTATTTCGTACACATTATTATTAGTAATACTATTATTATTATTGTTATTATTCTTTTCCCTGTCTTAATAAACTGTCTTTATCTCAACTCACAGGCTTCACTTTCCCGTTTCTCTCCCCCATCCCAGAGAGGGAGGGGGGAGGGTGAGCGAACGGCTGTGTGGTGTTTAGCTGCCAGCCGGGCTAAACCACAACAGTCTCTCATTCAAATACCTCTCGTTTCAGGTCAGATGCCACTAAGAGGAAGAAATTATCAGTTAAAAAAATATATCTGAGTAAATTTTGTCCAGCATTTTGGTTCACCGAGTGGGCCTGTTTCCTCCCTACAGCACGGCCAGTAACAAGAGAATTGTGATGGGTGAATGGAAAAGCAAAGTCAGCCCACCTGGCTGAGACCAACGCTCACATCATTAGGGGTAAGAAGACCTAATCCAGTGGCAGGAACAAGATGCAGTGATTATGTGAGTATTTTGGAAAGTAAAAGACTAATGGTGGGATGAGGGTAATGACAGAGCTACGAGTATTACTTCTGGTAATTGCATTTTAACCAGTGCCAAAATGGATGTGTTAATCAGTGATATAATGTAGAAGTTGCCTGAGATCTCAAAGGACTGGATGATCTTGGAAAGTTTCCTATAGTCCTAAGTTCCTTATAGGATCACTTAGCCTGCTTCATTCAATAAATGAAATATTTTTAAGGGTGCTTTACTGCCCAGACACCTCAGACAATTAATGTCCTCTCTCTTTGTATTTTACTTTTTTTTTTTTCTTTTTATAACCCATGCAGAATCCAATGATTTTTCAAGCAGAGATTAAATCTCTGCCATTAACTCAGAGCAGGAGATATAGGCTTACCTTCACTCCCCTAGTTCTCTCCTTCTTTCTTCCACCTGTGTATTTCCAACTGTTAGCCAATGCTTTCATTTATTTTTATTGCTCTTATTCCTTTTAGCGGAGAGAAACATTAACCATGGGGGTGTGATCCAGACTTGCTCGGATGGAGTGTGGCGGTGGGAGCCTTTGCACTCCCTCGTTTCATGCTTCAGCACATTTCTTGCTGACAAGTGGATGAATGCAAGGCAGAGCCACTGAAGCTAAGGCAGATTCCCCAAACCTGGTCTCAGCCCTCTGCTACACCCTCAGCAGACTTGGCAGTGCCATCTGCCAAAGGAACTTAGCTCCAACACAGTTTAGGCCAGGCCAGTTAGCTATTTAAAGAGGTAGGTTTATTTATATACTTTTTACCCTCCTTTCCTCCCCTTGAGCTCCCCCCCCCATTTTTTAAGATGGGAAATTACCAGTAGCCCTGAGCACGTAAAATTTGACAGCAGTTTACCAGATAATTTTGTATTGGGCCCTTTGTCTTTGCTGTTACTTTTATTCTTCAATAAATTCCTTCAACCATTAAACAATGTTACTCCCACAACAACTTTGGCAGAGATCAAAAGAGTGTGGCAGGTTTGCTTCAAGTTCCTACTGCTACCCTCCAGGTACCAAAGAGCTAGACAGACAAAGGATGTTCTTTCCCTGCTCTCTTCTAAAGGGTTTTGTCCTGGATTTAAGAAGTAAGGCGAATTTGGGGGTATGGGGGTTGGGAAGATGATTAGTTTCAATACAATATTTCAATCATTGTCCTTTTGCTGAAATTCTGATGACAGCCACTCATAGCAGTGCCTTACCTTACTAAAAAGAACTTGTAGTGCTAGGAAAGCCAGAATAAACATGAATTAAATTACTGTCGTATATCTGACAGAGCAGATCTCTGGTGTCACGAGCAGTAAGGATGGATATATGTATCTGAACTTCTCACAGCTTTGCATCCAACATGAACCTGACCACACACCTCAACAGCGCACTGTTTCTTCAAAGAATCCAGAAATCCTCAAAAAGGTGGCTGTTTTGTGGACTGTTTGGGATGAGCGGCGTCCCAGAGCTGAAACCTGCTGCGGCCACTAGTTTAGACATTAAAATCTTATCCTTGGTAGTAGACCGCAAGGATCTGGCCTCCACATGCTTTAGGTTGCGCTGGGATCTACCCAAATTCAAAACCAAAAACAACAACAAAAATCAGAGCAGGCAAATAAAATAAAAAAACACCAGAGAGATTATTTCATCCCCAGCACTGAATTCAACCTTTGGAAGGAGGTAAACTCTCAGGAGGCTTTGAAGGAAAGGAGGACACTCAGATGAGGCAAAGAAGCCCCCAGGGGAAGTTGCCTATTTAATTTCTGGAGTGTGGGCCGGATGCAGCTATTTTTGATTTTGAACCGAGTTCCTCTGCCCCCTGCCAGCAGTCCTGAGCCCTGTGCTGGTGCAGTGAGAGCAGAGGCCCAACCATCCCCTAACAGACATTACTTCTTAATACAGAACAGCATTCGGGCAAGGGATGTGGTTACTGTCAGAGGGGTCACGATTAATAATGATTAATCTGATCCTTGCCAACACGAACTGGATCCATCATTCACTAAATAATTACTTTGCAGCATGGATACTGTTTCCAGAGGAGACATGCATTTGTCATATTAAAACCAAAAACACACAGAAAGACAAGGAGGACCCAAGCTTTCAGTAACACTTGAACTCACACAAGCCACCAGAAAAGTTAAGCAAAAAAGAAAAAAAAAAATCAAAGAATAAGAGCAGTTAAACACTGATGAGCTGCCTACAATTTGGGAGAAGCAGGGAAAAATAAATAAAAGTAAACCCCACAAAGGCAAAGCTGCATGTGTTGAGAATATGGAGCTCTTTGCTACTTCTGGTTCTCAGCCTTGTGTGTACCCTTAATATACACACTATTTGTCATGCCACACAGTTTTCCCTGTTCTTAAATGATGTTTTGCTTTCCTTAGAAAGTACAGAAGTGACACAGCCAAAATCATTCCCCAGGAACCATTTTTCCTGCTTTATGTTAATATACTGTTTAGCACAAGGAAAACCTAGCCCAGGATTGCCATTCTTATGCAACAACGCACCTCAAATAATAAGCAACAGTATAATAATTTATGGGGAGGCATAAATTACTGGGAAACTAATAATCACTCTGAAGAGCATATATGAACCTTACAATTACAGTAGGATGTCTGTGGTGCAGAGACTTGGTTCTGGGCCTTGGAGCACAGATGAATTTCACTCCCACAAAACACACAGACAACTGGAAGCGGTGCCAATGGTAGCCAAGGACACGGGGGTGTTTGCTGCCAAGAGGTAGCCTTATTTTGGGACTTCTCTCAGTCATCCCACTCCACCAACCCAATGCTTCATCAAGACCATCCATGGCACAGAAGGAAGATGGAGGACGGGAATCCAGTGCTTTAGTGTGCTCAGCTGTATTCCCTTGGAGGTTACCAAAGGTTTTGTGGTATTTATATTACACTGCTTAGCTTTTCACCTCTGCTTGTAGGGTTTCATTTGGACTGGGAGGCCATGCAACTTAGTGCGGGGGTGTGGCCATGGGGGTCGACAAGCCCCATGGCTGGTGATAACATCAGACTCTTAACGATGAGGCCATCAGGAATGTAAAGAGTTTAGAAGAAACAAAGAAGGGTGATTCAGGAGACGCCTTGTTGTCTTGGACTGCTTGTTCTCCATCCGTTAAGGCATGGAAGTTGCTGGGTGTTTGCTGTTGCCGGGCAAAGTTGTTGACCAACGAATAGTTAGTGGAAAAGTACTGCTGTGGGGCGATTGGTACAAGAAGGGAGCCTGTCCTCAATAAGGAAGATGAAGTTATGCCCTCGATAAGAGAGAGTTGAAGTTATGTCATCAATAAAGAGGTAGCAGTTACTGACCCTAAAAGAACCCTGGTGTCTATGTCATCATTACGCCACAACTTAGACCACTGGTCCCTCTCCTGCTCTGGTGAAAACCCAACTTGAGAGCTGAGCTCCTTGTGACTGTTGGGAAATCCCAGCCCCATGTGAGCCTGTTTGGGCTTCTGCCCTCCACGATGACAGGGTCGGGATTTACTCACTGGTGACTGGCACCCTGGAAACCACCATACAGATAGGTGCTTTTGGATGTCAGGCCCAGGGATGCAGACTCCAAGTCAAGGAGTTTAAGGTGTCTTCCCTTCCAGAGGCACATTGGAGAAATAGCAGTAAATGAAATCATCAGCAACAGAGCTCTCCAAAGCTTCAGCCAGAATGTAGGTGGCTAGTCCCAATTCTTTATATAGCTCATGGTATAAAAACCACACACCTGTTTATGTTTACATTCAAGAAAATGAAAATTAAGTTGCATTTTCACAGAAAGTTGCAATGGCCTTAAGAGAAAACATAAAGCAAGACAAAAAAAAAAGTAATAAAGAAAAGAAAAAGATCCCAACAACAATTATGAAGGTAAATCTTTAAAACCTGAGACTGTGGGCAGGGAGGGAAAGACCTCAGCAAACAAAACTAAATCCAGCGTAGTGTTTTTCCCCTTCACAAAGTGAAACAATCTGTTCCTAAAATAAGGCTTCCTTGATTTTCTGGCAATTAGTGCCCTGAAAGATTAGCCTACAATCGTTGGCAAGTGTTTGCCTTTCCCAGCCAATGTCACCATAAAACTCGGTGTTTACCTACAAGGCCCAGGGGATAATTTATAAGCTGAGCTGAGGTCCCGCATTCACAGACAAATGTTCCACGCTGCCACCCACCCTCCTGTACAAACTTCCTCCCCATCCACCCACCTCCTGTCCCCTGAAGTCCTGGCAGCATCCTGCTAGAGGCATGACGGATGCACTTTGCAGCCTCTGCATCAAGCGTTTGCTCAACAGTTTATGCTGATGTAGCAAAAAAAAAAAAAAAAAAAGTTACTAAAGTTACTGAGGTGGACAACACGTCATTAAGCATCTGAAGTTAGATTTCAGAAATTAACCAAATGCAAAGAGGAATTCATTACTGTCCCACAAAACATTTATGAGGCTGAGATTATTTCTCCCTTCAAAAAACTATTGCGTGCTCTATAATTAAATTATTGTGGTCAATGAGGTTTAGGTCCTATGCTCAGGATTTGTTAGAGACGGTGTTTTGTAAACCTCTCCTGCAATCAAGATGTTCCCTTCTCATTTTTAATCTCCACTGCAAGAGGTTTGAAACTAATCTAGCCCTGTTGTAAATCAAGAGTGATTCAACCAGTGTACATCAGAATGCAAAAGAGTAAAATTGGTGAAAGTGTTTCATTTCTAAATTAATTTTCTTCTTATGTATTAGAACTTCAACATGAGAATATTAAGCTTGTATTTGTGAGAGTGGGAAGTATTGCTTTAAAGAAAACTCATATGAATCCTTGTCTCGATGGTGAACTGATAGTATGGTGCATGACAATGAATTCATTATTTAAAAATACTACTAAAAAAAAAAAAAGACTCAGTCTTCCAAAGCATTTATAAGTGTGTCCAGCATTCCTCACAACACAGCCCACCGCAGGATAGACAGATCAATTCTCAGATCTTCTTAGGTATTAACAAAACGAGGCTCAGGAACACCATTATTAATTAGGGTTGAAGAACATGCATGTTGAAAATGAAACATTTTCCCTCATAAGAACTCAGCCTTTTTCCCATTGACAAATTATCTGAAGCTCCTGAAGCTTTGTGGACACCGAATTTGCTTCAGGTCTATACCTGGTCATAGTTGTTCACAAGCTGCACCAGAGACCCCACCACCAGTTACCTGATATTTGAGATCAGCTGCTTCCCTCTACCACACTGAATATTGGATGACACAGTATTTATAAAATGCTTCTGCTCAAACCACTTTTTGTTTCATCTTCGGAACAAATGATCTCTGTATTCAAACCTCTCTTTAGTTACAAAGCCAGAAGGCAATAGCCACCAAAAACTTTGACTGGGACAAAACTCAGCTGGCCTGAAGACGTGCAAACTGGTCAGAAGAGCCCATCAGTTGGCTGTCATCCAGAGCGCAGCCCACCTTGCTTCCAATGGCTGGTCCCTGCAAGTTGCCCCACTGACATCAATTAGACCAATTTTAGAATAAGGGGCCAAGTAATGAATATTGAAACCTAGCCATCAGTTTTCAGTTTGTGAACAAGTTTTTACATGTCTATCATGAATAACCTCAATAAGGAATGTTCTTTTGATGGTGTCACTTTGGAACAAAAGCATGCAACAAATGGCACGTTTCTCTAGCGCGTTCTCTGTAACAATCACACGTCCAGGCAGCTACAGTTTGAGACCAAAGGTTGCGTGCATTTAGCCAGCAAGGAAGTGCAACAGTGTTTAAGAAAGGCATTGCCTGGAGTGTATCATTATAAAGAAATAGAATTCATGAATAAACAAACCAGATGGGAATAAATCAGGCTAGGGCATTCACAGCTCCTAGTGCAATGAAACCCTGATCTTGCTCAAAAGTTTTTTCCTACAAATAACAAATGCAAAAACATTAACGTCGTATCATTGTCAACCATGCCAGAGATTCCATTTGCATCCAGAAACCCCAATATGCAATAGCACAGTTCAAATCAATCAAATATTAACATATTCTTCATATTCTTTTATTTCTCTACTAGTTAAAGTACAGATTGACTGACCTGATCCGAGTCTTTCACTTGAGCATTTTTCCCTTTTCTGCAACCACAACTCATGAGCAGTTTCACATCTCTGATGACTTTTCCCTACAAGAGAGAAGGCAAGAAAAATATCACCACAATCTGAACAACCGAAGAACAAGATGCTTTATGATGAGAAGCATGGCAAGAAAGGGCATTAGGGAAACCTGCGGACTCATCCTGCACTGCTGGGAGATCCCCTTCCATGAAACAGTAGCTCCCAAGCTGCTAAGGAGACTTCCCCAATCACTGCATCAGGGAAGTCACACAGGGGCAGAAGGAAACCAAGGTGTGTAGAAGAACATAGTGGGAATATGCACAAACCAGGCTGAAAAGGAACAGGTTATTTTAGCCCAATGTTATGTATGTTATCATAAACATACATGAACAGGAACAAATCAATCATGTTCAGGGAGCACAACTGCCAAACTGGAATGGCTTGAGGCAAAGCTCATATACCAGTATTCATGTTCCTCAGACAGTGCTAATTTGCTTCTAGTGTAGCTAGATTTGGCAAAATGAAGACCTACAGGTATAATTTACCCACATTTGGGCAACTGGTCCATATAACCACCAGCAAATACTTGCCATGAATTCAACAACCCGCCCGCAACATTTCCATCTGCATCCACAACATCCATACTGTGCTTTGTCCAGGGGAGATCTCCAGAGAAACAGAATCCCCTCAGCCTCCCTTTGCCTACAGCCAGCAGTTTGGGAAATAAGCTGAGTCCAGCCAACTCCTTTTCACTGCCAACCCATCAGGTTGATTGAGCACGGTCTGAGCAGCGGGGTCCTCACGATACCCTGGTTCTTTTCTAGTGATCATTTGGGTCACTTTAGATCTTCACCAAAGTTTTTTTGGGGCTTATCAGGACCTGATAAAACTTGATAAATCCCCATGGCAGAAAGGGGCTGGGATTCTAGGTTTGGACACAATGCTGCTTGAGCTCAAACAATAACACAGCCAATTGAGTCCCCATAAACCCATCATATTTACACACTTTCTCACAGACATGCACCAAGACATCACCTTCCCCCCCCCCCCCCAACTTTTGCTGTCTGCAGCTGAAAAATAAACACTCAGCATCTGCTGGGCAACAGAGGGAGAGTCGCAAGATTTCATCAGGATGAATTTATATGGAAAAGAAGACCACAACATTAAAGTGGTTAATGAGTTTAGCCAAGTGGAAGCATTCTGCCCTAAATGATGAGGAAGGGAAAGGGCATGATCAGAAGAAATTGCAGCCATTGCTCAAAGTCAGGGCACAGCAGAGAGCTGACCCTCAGTGGCAGGAATTACAAACAGGCAGATAAACTTCAGGACACCTTGGGAGGGCCAGGTGTGGTGGGGTCTCTCACTCGGTGACCTCTATATCCCATAAGCTCCAGGAAGACCAGATGATATGCAAAAGTTATCCTTCCTCCTCTTCCCAAAAAATACACTGAAAAATACGACACAGAAAAGGCTGTGCCTACTCCTTCGGTGATTCAGTACGAAGCATCTTAAATTCTAGAAGTGTTCTCAAGAAAGAAACAAACTAAAATTTAAAGCAATTGTATTAAATTATTACATTAGAAATGGGAAGCCAAGGTACAGGGAGAGACTCTTTTGTCTAAGCAAAGGAGCCTTTTTAGACACCTGGAGTATCTGAGACAAGTTAGAGACTTGTTAGAGACAACAGGACCTAAGGGAGACCCACACTTTTCCTGAAAGACAGCTGATAGATGGGCAGGATACCTCAGGGTGCCTACAGCAAAGCACATACCTGTGTTTAGGCACTGGATCCATACATCACTAGCTGTTGGTCACCTTGTCCTAGTACCCACTGCAAAGTCACTACACAGGAAAAGATTCTCTAGCCCTTTTTATAACATAACACAGAGAAAAAGTCCCATTTTTAGACCCTTCTCTGGCTCCTAGGATACGCACCCATCCAGCCCAATTTCATGGCAAACCAATGTTTTTCTATAAGGTTGGAAGTATCACCAGCTTTATTTAACAGAGAGAAATCGCAAGATGCTGATCACAATCACTTAGACAATCAAGACCTTAGGGGGAATATTAACCCAAAACTTGACAGTGCATTTGGATTTATTTATTTTTTCTTGACAATACAAGAATGCAGGGGCTTTTCCAGTCCCTAAAAAGCAATCAAAAACCACCACACTGGCTGAATAATCCCATCTCCTTCCCCATCTGCAGATGCACCTCTCTTAATGGGCATCGCCTGAGTTAGCTACTACCTCCACCTTTTTAGGAAAGCCTTTTATGAACAGATGCTTAATTTGGGGATAGGTGCCTAACATTAGGCAACTAAGTTGAAAGGCAACAACAACAACAAAAAAAGCATATGGACATTTGCAGCCAGTCACAACTCCATTTAAGAGCAGATGGAGGCCTTGTCATTCAGGGGTTTCCTCGCATACACCAGGCAGTTCAGTGGGGATATGGGGAAAGGAGCTTCTGTTTGGATGCTTCTGTCTGGAACCAGATTAGAAGAAATCATGCTTTCCGCAGCACGCGCCTTGTGTTACATTAAACATGCATATGCAACTTCAGCTTTTATTCAGCAGTCTGAAACAGAGCCCTCCAGGGTGCTAAGGGTCAGTGAGATTTTGTTTATTTGTGTATTATTTTATAGTTTCTAGTGCACAAGGAGTTTGTTAAGAAATTAAAACACCTCACTGGGGCTATCCTGCTGTGGTTGTTGCCTCCTAATATATCCCTCCCTGCTCTGTCCAGCAGCACAGCCCTGTGCTCCTGATGCTTGCAGGGGAGGAAAAAGAGCTTCATCTCACCAGGTGCTACAGACATTTGCTCTTAATTTATGGAGCATCATTCCCATGTTCCACGGCCTTTTAATAACAGGACTGGGGAGGAACACAATGATCTTGAAAGCTCACAGATGTATTGTTACTCCGTGTTCCTCTGCTGCTTGCTCTTAATGCGATGCTGTGGCTTAGAAGCAGGTAGGCACAATGATTTCTAGAGGAGGAGCTCGCTTTGGCTTCTGCTGGCTCCCACTTTTTAAATCAGATATCCCCTTCTCAAGGCAAGGAGCAAGAAGACTGATAGGTGAGCACAGAAGAGGAGAGCACGCGGGTCCTGTCATCCCACATTTGACAGCCCTGCCATGGGGAGACCTGCTGGCTTCACCATCCTCCTCGCACCACGGGCTCCAACAGTTGGCCAAAGTTTGCAGGGGAAAAAAAAAGGGGGGGGAAATAATAATAATAATAATAATAGGGTTAATTATCTCAGCTTCACGGGTGACGGGAACTGATCTGTCACCAGTTTTAACAGCCTGTGGTCGAGACACGCCGAACTGCGTCACCCAGAAGTGAAATGAGGGCCAGTCACAACTCGCTTCACGCCAGCGGCCCCGGAGCACACACAGCTCCCCAGCGCTGCCAGCCTCATTTAAAGGAGTCAGACACAATGAGCTTGGTTTCATTTGGTGGCAAGCACCCAGCTCACGTGCTCCAAGCCCCACAACACAAGCACCCAAAGCTGACCCTTCTGAGAGGTGACAAAGTCACACAAAGCAGGTTTTACACATCCCAAGGTTCAGCAAGCTGCATTAGGGTTGTCCTCCCACTCTCCCAAGTCTGTGGCCAGACAGGTGGGCCCAGATCAGCAGCACCATGTCACTCGCCTTGCAGCCACCAGCAAGCCTGCCTGGGCTTTACAACTATCGGGACTCTACCTACTTGGTTCACGTCAGATTTCGCTGCATTTGAGCAATGGCCACTGAAAATACTGGCAACAGCCTCACCCCCAAGGCACTAGTGCAGCCCTTCTCTTGCACCTCCAAAGACCTCTGAGCAACAAAGCTGCAAATCCTTCCAGAAGGACGGTGTCAGCAGCCGCCAAGGTCCGGCACACACAGCATCACTTTTAAATGCCCACAGCTCTGCTCCTGCCTCACCAGCCAGGGCCAGGCACACACACAGCCATGCCTCACGCTTCCCTGGAATGACATGGGGTTGGGGCTTCTCCATCTCTCCAGCTTTGCAATGCCCTCAGAACATCCCCCAGATGAAAACAGGATGTACAGCAAGGGTCACTGAGACTTGGGCCCTGGAAACCTGTGGAAGGACAAAGCTTTCAACATGGGCTTTCTTTTTATCTTCCTGCTGCAGCAGCCTTGCTCTTTGCAGAGAAGCACTTTTCTGAGAGCTCTTGGTGGAGATGAGCTCAGCAGCACTTCACAGCCTCTGTGCTGTTTTTCTTCTCCTGCCTTGCGCCACCAACACATCTTTCCCACGATACCCACGTGCCCACAGCGACTGTCATGCCTGCTCAGGGATGACAAGTATGTAAGGGAGGTGACACCATCCTTCTGACTCCTTCCCCATCCATCCAAATATCCCAGCATTTTCAGCCCAGGAGAGAGCTTTTGTGGCCACCTGTTGTGGTTTAACCCGGCCGGCAGCCAAACACCACACAGCCGTTCGCTCACCCTCCCCCCTCCCTCTCTGGGATGGGGGAGAGAAACGGGAAAGTGAAGCCTGTGAGTTGAGATAAAGACAGTTTATTAAGACAGGGAAAAGAATAATAACAATAATAATAATAGTATTACTAATAATAATGTGTACGAAATAAGTGATGCACAATGCAATTGCTCACCACCCGTTGACCGATGCCCAGCCTATCCCCGAGCAGCCGGCCCCCCCTCCACCCCGGCTAGCCACCCCTATATATTGTTTAGCATGACGTCAGATGGTATGGAATACCCCTTTGGCCAGTTTGGGTCAGCTGTCCTGGGTCTGTCCCCTCCCAGCTCCTGCTGCATCCCTAGCCTGCTCGCTAGCAGGACAGAGAGAGGCTGAAAAGTCCTTGGCTTGGTGTAAGCACTGCTCTACAACAATTAAAACATCAGCATGTTATCAGCGCTCTTCTCATCCTAATCCAAAACATAGCACCCTACTAGCTACTAGGAGGAAAATTAACTCTGTCCTAACTGAAACCAGGACACCACCTTTGCTGTCACCCTGTACAAGGTAGGGCACGCAATGCATCCTGCGGTGGTGCTGCTGAGCTTCATAGCTACTTATAAATTGAAATCACTGCTGTTTTGCACTACTTTTGCCTATTAAGTAACAAGCCCTGGGGGACATGGCAATTTTATTTTTTCTAGAGCCATAGTTCACTCTTTAACCAAGAAGAAAATGCATATAGCACCACAATGGTGAACCCTTAAAAAAAAAAAAGGAGGTGGGGGTGCATAAGTGACATTGAAAAGAACAACATATTCAGCATTTAAGGTTTTTACGCTGTTCTGTAAGTGTGATGAAAAGTCTTGAGGAAACCATGCCCAAGAGCCCACAGAGGAACGCAGTAGAGTGGGAGAGCAAAAGTGGGGAACGGAGGGAAATGGGAATTGAATCCAAGGTGGAGGCAAGCAGCAGTACAACAGACAGCTGGTGTTTGGGTGGTGGTAAATCACCCTGAAATGAGCCTCTTCCCTCAGCTCAATGAGGCCTAAACGACAAAGGAAGGCACAGCTTGCAGCCGGACAGCCTGCTAGCCAACCACAGACACACATGACAGCTTCATTCAGGAGCCTGGAGTCAATACAAAAGCTTCGAAATCAATCCGACATCCTGTGACCTCAAACAACGCACCAAATCTCAGAATTGGAGTCCCAAATGAGGGGGAGCAGCATTCAAGGGAGATCAAACCGCAGGGCTGGCACTGAAAGGGACTAAAAAGGAGAAGAATGTTCCTAGTTTATTAATGGTGAGGTCTGGCCGGCTGCATCCCAGCCGCCATAGGTTACATTCATTAAAGGGCAGCGCTTTGCACTTATTATGCAGAAACCAGCCAGTATGTGTGCCTGTATGTGCAAGCGTGCCCCTCACTTTCGAGAGATCAAGATGTGCCTTTCTGCTTAGCACTGTTGTCTTCATCATAAATTCCTCCTGTGTGAACCACAAACATGGGTTTTCCCCACTTGAGCAACTGTATGCGTCTGTGTATGTGACACAGACGCACGCACGCCCTCGCACATATGTACGCTCGCTCTCAGCCTTGAGCCTGAAAAGCATAAAAGAACACAGGCAGGCTCTTTCCCAGGAAAAAAAAAAAAGCCCGGCCTTTCCCATCTGAGTAATCCCCCTTCCCTCCTGGCCATGCTTTCAGCTCTCACACACACAATCTACTACAAAAGGCTGAAGAATTACAGATGGTTGCCACTGCAGACAGAGTTGATTGCTCCATAAACACTTGCACGCACTTAGGAGCCGTAAAGGACCTGGTCCCACATCACAGCAAAGCCCCAAAGTACAGAAATAGAAAAAAGAAGGACTTCAGTCCCATGAGCTGCCCCCTCCGGATGGCACTGGCCCCTCTAGGGTAATTTCACCTGCAACATCTGTCTCGCAGCACCGCATACAACCGGCACCCTTACCCCATGCATGTGGCACCAGCAACAAAAAGGCCAAACAAATCCTTTTTATCAGCTTCCCTTTGAAGGCAGGTGGAGATGTAGAATATAGACACAGACACAAAAAGAGAAAAGGATAAATACCATTTGCAAAAATACCGTTTGGATTTCCCTGTCCTAATTATCTTCTTTTCAGCTGCCACATATTTGAAAGAGTCAGACCTTGCAAGTTTTCTCCTCCTCAGCTGCAGAGCCCAAGACAGAGCACTTGCATTAGGAGGTCAGACTTGAAAAACACTCCCTTTTTGTGCTGAAATGGGAGTAGATGAAGAGAAAGGGCTGAATTTTTCAAAGCTGTCTATGGATTTTGATGCATATTTCCCATGTGTTTTCACTGAAGAAGTGTTGAAGTCCAATCAATTTTGCTTTTAAAGTGTCACACTGATCTCATCAAGAATAGATACGGTTGTAGGAGCTAGTAATCTCTATCAGATCTGGAGAAACTTAGGTGTACAGAAACTGAAAACAATAAACATTCCCTAGGACCTGATTTCAACAGATTTTTTTCCTCAAAAGATGGAGAACTTAGTACTAAGGCTCCACAAAAAAAAAAAAAAAAAAAAAAAAAAAAACACACACTAAGACAAGATGAGGTTATATTCAAACCCCTTCAAACCCCATGCAGGAAGACCGGAGAGGTCCCCACCTGTTTTAACAGCAAAACAAAAAGCCTCTCCATTATCATTCATATAAAGAGGAAAACTGCAGCCAGCTTGGGCAGGTGCTGTGCTGGGTCGGGCTGGGATGGAGTTAACTTTCCCTGCAGCAGCCCACACAGTGCTGTGCTCTGCACTTGTAGCTGGAACAGTACTGGTATCACTCCAGTGTTGTGTCTATTGCTGCACAATGTTGGCACATTGCTGCCAGGGCAGCTGACCTAAACCGACCAAAGGGATATTCCATACCATATGATGTCACACTCAGCAATAAAAAGTGGAAAAGGGAAAGGGTCTCTCATGGTGGAAGCGTCTGTCCTCCCAAACAACCGCTACGCGTATTGAGGCCCTGCTTCCCAAGACATGGCCAAACATCGCTCATTGATGAGAAGTAGAGAGTAACTGCCTTTTTTTTCTCCTCTGTGCTTCTGCACAGCCTTTGCTATTTTTTTTCCCTCTTTTTTTTTTTTCTCCCTCTCCCTTTTCCCTTTAATTAAATCATCCTTATCTCAAACCTTGGGCTCTCTGTGTCATATTTTCTCTACCTTCCTCTTTGAGGAGGGGGAGTGAGAGAGCAGCCGTGGCAGAACTCGGCTGCCCACCTGAGTAAAACCACCACAGGTGCCCAAAGATGTGGTAGTTGAGAGGCCGGAAATGATGGAAGGCTGCAGCAATTTGTAGCAATGCCAAAGGAACAGAGTCTGCAGGGATCAGATGGTGAAAGATTCAAGGTTAAGTTTGATGGTGGGAAAAGGCTGAAGTCTTTCATTTTCAAATGTGTTTTTCTTCTCATTGAAATAGCCCTTTTGGTTTCAGCTATCCAGTAAGCGCAAATATAAGTTCTTCAAATTCAGGTAAGCCAAGCTCTTATTTGGATGATTTCTTTCTTTTTGTCTTCCCTGCCTACTTTAAACTCTGCTATTTGAATAATTTAACAATCTATCTTAAATATTTCACTAATAAATCATAGGCTGGTGTTTCTATTCATGTTAGAACTAATCAGTGGAGGAATGCCTAAGCTAGAAGTTAAAATTCTGCTCCACCAATTTGGCGATGCATAATCATTTCTCTGCAGACTCTCCAGCGAATAAAAGCTTCTCTGCAGAATTGATGTCATATAAAAAGTTCTTCGTGCAGACGTGGAGCACAACCGTGGTCCAGGGCTGTCTGTATTCTGCCAACAGGGCTTGATATTTCCAGACCTAATTGGTTTGTAGAGGTTTCCAACCCCACCAAGGGCGAGCATGGAGCTCACAGCTGAATCCCATCCACGGGCACGCAGAGCCAGGGTCCCACTCCACCACTCAGGATGCTGACAGGACAGTTTTCAGAGATGGAAGCAGGTACCAAGGAACCCCAAACTCCACTGAACATCAACAGGAATAAAACTTGGAGTTCCCAAACACATTTGGCAACTACATCTCAATGCACTTTTGATGCAAAATTAACACATTTATAAAAACTAAGAAAAATCAACCACCCTCAGCCCATCTCCAAAACTCACAATTCATCAAAATGAAGCCAGTAAGCCTCACACAAACACAATTTAGTTCAATTAAGTCTAATTTTGTCCCTAAATCACTGAGATACATTCAGGGCAAGGCCCACTGTGGTGTCCCTCAGCAAAACCCAAAGTGCATGACCTGTGTGAACAGACAGCAAGAAGTTCATAGCTAACATTTTGAATTCCAAAAGTAAAACAGGAGTAAACAAACACCAAAAGAGGAGGGAAAGTGAACAACTGTAAAATACATCACTACTAAGCTGACTTTCATTTTGTTTTGTGTCAATTTACTTGGTTTTGTAACAGAACCTACAGAGCAACGCCTTTTCCCCCAAAGAAGTCCACAGTGATCTGCCATCAGCAATGTATGAGCACAACGCACCTGCAGATGCACGCACACTCCTGCATGCCTACACAAACAGATGCACAAAGAAAAACCACCATGGCCGATGTGATTCCTCTCCTGCAGCTGGGAGGACTTCTCCCTGTCCCACCGCCCAGCAGCAGTGAGCTTGCCTGCGGGAGGGCGGCGAGGTGGAAATCGGACCCACCTCCTCCTCCTCGTTTAAGGACAGACATCTCTATCTTTCCTCCCTGTCTGCAGCTGAAAAGACTTCCTAGACAAGCTAACACGGAAACAGCTAATGTACGGCTTTGTATCAGGAATGTGGCCAGGGCTTCAAGTCCTCTGCACCCCAACTCCCTCAGCTGGGCTGCTTCATCCCCAAAAGGGTCGCCCCTTCCTCCTGCTCCTCCCCTCCTACTCCTCCTACTCCTCCTCTCCTGCTTTTGTAACTTATCTCCCTGCAAGCGACTTCCCAACAGGAGCTGAAATTAAACAGGCTGCCCATATGCCACAGCTCACTTGTTGTCTGTTCCCCTCGCTGCCATCTGGCCTATTTGCTCAGCCGGGGGGGGGGGGAAGGAAGGGGAGTAGGAAAAAAAATAACGTGTAGGGGGGAAGAAGAAGAGGGATAAAGCCAGATACAATGAGAATGAGGAGGGAGGTGATGATACTATCTCTCACATCTGCTCCTTGGCCAGACTCCCAGATAGATCAGTAATGGAGAGCAGCAGAACCAGTGACAATTAACCGAAACACACTCCTGTTTATTTAACCTGTTCAGAGGGATCAGCTCGTGCTGCTCCCCTGGCAAGGAGGCACCGCGCTCCAGCAAGGAGCTTCCCACTGAGAAACCCCAGCCAGAGGAGGCAAATGGAGAGCTGCTCTCCAGACCCAGGCTGGAGAAGAAGAAAAAAAATAAAAAGAAAAAAAACTGCAGAATACAATTGTGCTGAGGCTTTCCTTAACTCTCCAAATCACTTTTTTTTTTCTTTCAATACAGCAACACAAGCAGATAAGCAAGGATGTAACTGGGTGTGGGAGGAGTTGCAGGTCTGCCCTGGTTTTGATACATACCAGTATCAAAATCAGAAGAAAAAAGAGATACCAAAAAAGAAAAATCAAAATGATCCTGAAACACCCAGTTATTTCTGCATTGCTTTCCTAAACACACACAAGTTTCAAACCTTACAAATTGTTGAGTGCAGAGATTATTTTAGAAGGAAAAAGTAAAGAGGAAAGCTCAAGAAACTGCATGGCCAACCATCAAAGATTTGTGCCAGGCTGGGGAGAAAGCAAAGCTGTGGGAATAGCAGAAATTTCATGTTTTCCAAGCAGAAATGACAACCTCGAGATTAAAAAGGACAAAATTTAACTCGGAAAATAATTTTTAAAAATGAAAACTGCAAAGCTATTTTCTGAAAAGGGAGTAAGAAAACTGCATTTTCAACCCCTTTTACTGCTATTTTTTCTTAATTTGCAATGACACATTGCTTACCCTTGAAAAGGCTGGTGCATGCGGTGATAAGGAATTTAATTGCATTCCAGTCCTTTTACCAAGTTGCATGTATATTTACCTACAAGAAACAGAAGCAGAATTCAGCTTGTGTTTGTCTGCAGAGTGCAAACTGCGGGTAGTAGAGAAGAGTGTGCGAAAACACGTGCCTCTCACTGAGACAGGTATCAAAAGCCATATGCTTGGTTCATCTCAAGGCAGGCACCACTGAGCCATGAGATGATGATAATTACCATTATTGCTCCATGAGATCATGGTGGGGAAGCCCCTCCGGGGAGAGGCAGCTGGGAAGGAAGAGCAGACCTCCTCTTCCCGAGGCAGCAGGGTTTGCATGCAGGCACAGAGAAGCCCCAGGTGCTTCCCAGAAGGAAAGGTGTCACTGCAGAAACCATTAGGGAAAGAGCCCTTCCATTAGCAGTGTGCCTACACCTGAGTCCTCCACAGAGGAGGAGAGATGCTCCTGCCTGCTGATGGTACCTTCTGATTCATGCTTACATTTTCACATTGCAGCCTGACTCTACAGCTGAGCAGGGTGATTTTTTTTCCATCTGTGATCATTCCTCTGCCTGCAACTATTGAACAAAAAGAGCCTGTCTTAGGCTCCTCATTTTTCTACTTCATCTGCACATGTATGTAGGTAACATGCATAGTGTGGCACCAGGTGCTCCAAAGCAAAGGCTACACTGATTTTTCCAGCAATTGCGTTTGTGGTTCCTACTAATACAAAATGATTCTTTCCTCATCCAAGAAGCCTACTTGCAGCTTTTAAAAAGGAAAAGATGTTTTGTGAATGCAAAATGCTTTGTGATAGTGGAAATAGAAAGCAGAAGATTGCCTAAAACTGAAACACAGCAATGTTTCTGTCTTTAACACTGCTGCAGCCACTCCACAGCAGGGCCTCCAGCTTTGGGAACCAATCCATTAAAAGCAGCAGCAACAACAGTCAGAGAAGTCCTCTCCCACCCCAGAGAGGGATTCCGCTGCAGGTTTCGGCTGACATCACCAGCTGATCCACATGCTGCTCCTGTGGTTTATGACCTCACCACGAAGCACCTCCATGGACTCATTCCCTTGTACCTTAATGCATCCTCTACCTAATTGCTTCCACAGTGTGGCTGCAAAAGAAATTCCTCCTACAGCTGAACATTCGTATTCCCAAGAGTTGGCACCTGCCACCAGGTCAAGTTCCAAAGTCTTTACATTTGATTTTACTATAGAGCGGGAAGATGTTTCAGTGAACAGAAAAGCGCACAGAGCCAGCAATTAATCTGATTCCTCCACTGGATTTTCTTTTAAACAAAAGGGGACTTGCCAAAGATCATCTCACATTATTCTGTGAAAACAGCATGGAAGGAAAGGAGAATGGTGTCAAGCACAATCTGTCCAATATACCATTAAATCAGAATTCCCCAGTTAATAACAACAGTGAACTGAAATGTTCATGAACTGGTGTGTCTGGCTGGCCAAGGAAGCCCAACCACACGGCCAGTACAATGCATGAAAGATGTGAGAGCAGCCTGAAGGCCCGAGTCCCTCTGCCCTGTGAGTCCCACCTGACTGCCACCATGCCCCCAGGCACTGGGGCTTGGCAGCAGCACTCACCTGAGCCAGCAGATCTCATTTTACTCCCTTAGGCAGTTTGAAGGCCCTTTGTCCTACCTCAAATCCTTGTAACAGCTGCTCCGGCATCCAGTTTGGAAATTCAGAGGGAAAAATAAATAAACAAGGCTTTGAGTTGCAGTAGGCTGCAAATCCAATGTGAGAAGTGGCCAGCCAGGACCTGAGCCTCCACGCCAGCAGTGAATGGCAAGAAAAGCCACAGGACTTTTGCCTCATATCTCCACAAGAGCCAGACCTAAAACTACCAGAATTAGGGCAATTATAGGCAAGTCAGTGGCAAGTGTGCATAGAAGGCCAGCAGTCAGCCTAGCTTGTGGCAACAGAGACCAATCACGGCTAAAAGTCCCTGAATCCCTGGGGGGGTGGGGGGCAGCCATTACGGTTAGGCCTGCCCCTTGGGCCTGCCCCAGGCTTCAAAGGCCCGAGTCAAACCCACCAGAGGAATCCAAACCCTTATAAATCTTCCGTTTGGACTGGGTTTCCAGTGCTGTTGGTTAAAAAAAAATAAAAAAAATACCCTATGCTCACTCAGATCTAGCCAAAAAAAAAAAGCTACTTTATTTTCATATGAAATTTCTGAAAGTAATGTAGATTTTCCTGTGGATGTCCAATGCCTGAAAAACGCTCTGATTTCTGCACTTTTCATTTTTTGTAAAAAGAATTATACTTTTTTTGGGAAGACAGGGATGACTTCTTTCATTCAAAGTCTGGGGGAGATCTTCCCAACCAAACTTCAAACTTTTCCTTTCCTTCAATTGCTGCCCATGTTACTTCACTCTATTTTTAATGTGTGATATTCACCTACACTCTTCCATCATATTTGCCTCACATGTTACAAATACCACGGGGGAAGGATAAAGCATATTTACAGTTTCTAAAATATCCCAAATAAACGTCCTGTAGGAAACAGGAATGGATAAGCCACTACTCTAGCTGCAAAAAGCTACAGAAATGGGCAAGCAACTGAATTAATAATATCACAGTACATATCCCTTACTGTAAAACACCATCCCTCCTTTTGGCCCCAGATGTTAGAAACTCTACTTCTTTGAACTGTTATCACCTGTTCCTCCCACCCACCCACTCATTTGAAAAGATAAAAATCTGATAAAAAAAGTCTGAGCTGCTGAGTCAGGTTACAAACACCCAAACAAGATGTTTACTCAGACTTGTTTTCAGTCACTTCTTTACTGAAACTCTGTATTGTGGGTCTGGCAGAAGGATTTGTTAACCTCCTCCTAAGAAATGAGCCACTGAGAACCAGAAACCATGCAGAACAAGGGGAAAAAACTAAGATTTCCTTTGTGAACTGGGTGAGTTTTAAAACTTCTGGTCAGAAGCTGGTTCTTCTCAACACAAAATCCTGAGTGACTGGGTAAAAGACCCTGGATAATAGCACTAGCCTGTAAATTGTGAAATTTAAGCTTTTTGAAACAACAATATACTGTACAAATAGCCTCTAGAAACTCAGGTTAAAGCTCTGAGCCTCAGTTTCCCCTGAGACTGATTTCCAGAGTGGTCTGGCTCTCCACACAAAAAACTCTGAGAAAATATATTGATATTATGGGTGTCATTTTAGAAATCAAAACCTTTGATGGGGAGCAGACTTACCATTCCCCTGAGGAAGGCTCTTCTGTTTCTGCTGCATGAAGTACAGTTCTCCACACCAGGTTTAGCTCAAGCTTCATATCGTCACAGCTGAAGGCACCCCAGCAAAGCTCAGACTTTCCATTTGTCTTGGGCTTCTTCAAGTCTCCTTTTTAGTTTCAATTTGTATTTCCTGTTTCCCTCCCCCCCCCTTCTTTCATTTTGGGTCCTCAAATTCAAACAAAAACCAAAAGCATCGCTGACTCAAGATCCTTTGGTCCGCTCTAGTTTCTAGTCAAAACTAGAGAAATACAAACAAAATGAAACAAGACATCACTTCAGTGTTCAAAGTGATTGTAGATCTTAGAAACTACCTCCTTTTTCATAGAAGATGACCTGTGCTGTCATATCCCTGATTTGCAGAGAAGGAAATCAAAACAGAGGAACTTTAATGGCTTAATATTTTCAATTTAAGCACAAAACCCATATGTTTTCGGTTTTATGGTTTGCATACTGGATGCACATGGGCTTTGAGGTCCCTTTGGAGTTTAAGATCCACACCTTCATGCAAATATAATGCAGCGTGCACAAAAAAAAAAAGCTGGTTTTTTTTTGTTAGCTAATTTTGATTGACTTTTCATCTTCCTGCTCATTTTTTTTTCCCTTGCTCTTTAGCAATTGCAACTAGAGATATTAAAGCTCTCTTGCTCCCTACTCCATGAGGAGCACAGAGGAGTGCTCTCATTTCTCCTAATTTCAGCACCTAGGAATTATTCCCTGTATCCTGCAATTTTGACCTCTTTTCCTTTCAGTGCCACTTGCACTCAGAAAGCAAAATTCAGTCCCAGGAGAATATACAGGATGTTTTCACAGGACAACACTTTCAGCACTTTGTTTTGGGACTGAAAAAGCAGGCAAGACAATCACCTGCTAGAGTGAGCTCTTTGGATGAGGCAAACAAGTATCACTTTGTTCTCACTTGTGCAACCCGGGCAGCAACCAAGAGGGGTACAGGAAGGTCAAGACAGACCCACGATTTAAAGGCAAGAGGATGGCATGGCTGGGTAACTGAACGAGCTGGGGCTTCGCTTTCAGCTCTTGTTGATACAGAGATTTACATAGAGAGAGGCTTTTTAGTGCCTCAGTTTCTCTACCATGAGGTGGTGAACATGCTGCCTACTCCCATCACAAGGCTCCTAATAAAGGACTCCCAAAACAAGACACAGGACTGCAATGCTGAACATCCAATACTCCAGCCACTTTGTGGCTGTGCAAGCTGGAAATGTTCCTTGACTTGTCCCAGGAGCAGCAATATTACTCCAACCAGGTCATCCACACTCCAGGTGTAAGGCAAAGCCAGTAGAAGGGAATCAGACCTCAGCATACCCCCATTTGAAGATGATCCATAAAGCAAGGCAAGCTTTCTTTCCATTTGCTTAACAACAGACAAGTTTTGGACCTGTTGATGAATGTTAACATCTGTAACCAAGCCCATACTGACTATAAAAAAAAAGCTTACGAACTTCTCTTGGGTATCTTTAAGGAGCATAAGCCTTTGAGGGACCAAATGCAACATAACTTGCTGGCCACAAATAGAATACGGCCCTGCCAAAATCTTCCTCAGCTGCAGCTTGTATTAGCAGCTATGGCATTTTCAAAAAAAAAAAAATTAAAAGCCCATCTCTGAGTTTTATGGCATAAGCATATAGAAAGAAATGTAAACTCTGCTGACCCTCATGCTGCTTTTTGGCTCAAAGAACTTCTTTCTACATCTTTCCCTTCTGCTCACCTCCTTAACTAACCACAGATTTCTAAGTAAAAGGAAATGATGTTAATTGAAACCTTCTCAGGACATCATCAGCTTTAGCAGGAGCATTTGAGTAATGGTGAGGCAGAAGGCTTAGGGCAGAGGGGATGTGAGTGATTAAATAGCCCCTTGGAGAAAGATGTCAGGGTGTGAAATGCCAATGGGGTACCTTTGGTCAAATCAGCCCACACCTGGATAGAATTCCTTTCTCCCAAGTGCCACCAAAGCCTCCCATGTCTGAGAGCAAGCAAGAGAGACTGCAGTGCTGAGCTGAAGCAGGAGTTGGTTCAGCTGATCTGTGACGCACCAAACAAAATTTCTCTCTTCGCTTGGACTCAGTTTCCTGCTGCAGAGCAACGTGTTGGCTGTGCCACGCTTTCACAATGACTATGATGACTGTGCCCATGTGCAGGCATCATGCAAGTGCTGCTACAGGGCCCCTCACCACTAATGGCAAAAAGCAAGTCAGTGCATCTCCGTCAGCACCAGCTTTGACTTTATGACTGTATAAGCAACAGCTGAAACTGATGCCACCACCCTTACCAACACAAGAAACACAACTGAGGGATACGGTCACCATGAAGTCCCTTTGGTTCCACCTTGAGCTACCCCTAAGGACAAATGCTGCTCCCAATCCCTTTCTCCCTGCGTAATCTCATTTCAAATTGAGAAAGTTATTGAAGAATGTTTCATTTTTCTGACTTCAATAATGTCTACATGGAATGGATGTATTCAAGGGTTAAATGATTGTCATGTTTTACTGACACAATTAGATCTCATCCACATTGTTGTGGTGGTTTTACTCAGGTGGGCACCCGAGTTCGACCACAACCGCTCCCTCACTCCCCTCTGCTCAAAGAGGAAGGGGGAGAAAACACGACACAAAGAGCTCAAAGTTTGAGATCAAAATGATTTAATTAAAGGGAAAGGGAATGGAGAGAAGAAAATAAAAACAAAAAGAGCAAGGCCACGCGGAAGCACAGAAAGAAAGGAAAAAAAAAGGTTATTCTCTACTTCCCATCAATGAGCGATGTTCGGCCACGTCCTGGGAAGCAGGGCCTCAAAACACGTAACGGGGTTGTTTGGGAGGACAGCCCCCTCCCCCACAAGAGCCCCCCTTTTAATTGCTGAGTGTGACATCATGTGTTATGGAATAACCCTTTGAGTGGTTTAGGTCAGCTGCCCTGGCTATGTCCCCTCCCCCTCACTTGCCCACCCCCAGCCTGCTGGCTCTTGGGGGCTTGGAGGGAGGTGTGGTGGGTTTACATGGCAAGGTTGTGGTAGCAGAGGGCCATAGGGGTGGCTTCTGTGAGAAGGATCTAGAAGCTGCCCCATGTTAGGTAAGGGCCCCACTAGTCATCAGAGCTGAGCCAATAAGTGATGGTATTTTGCACCTCTGTGAGAGCATATTTAAGACAGGGAAAAAAAAAAAAACGCTGCACCACACACAGCAGCTGGGAGAGTGAGAGGAGTGAGGAACAGCCTTGCAGGCACCAAGGTCAGTGAAGAAGGAGGGGGAGAGGTGCTCCAGGCACCGGAGCAGAAGTCCCCTGCGGCCTGTGGTGAGGACCATGGTGAAGCAGGCTGTCCCCCTGCAGCCCATGGAATACCATGGTGGAGCAGGGTTCCATGCTGCAGCCCGTGGAGGAGACCACGGTGGAGCAGGTGGACCTGCACCGATGGAGACTGTGGCCTGTGGAAGACCCCTGCCGGAGCAGATTCCGGGCCGGACCTGTAGCCCGTGGAGAGGAGCCCACGCAGGAGCAGGTGACCTGGCAGGAGCTGCTGCCCGTGGGGAATCCAGGTTGGAGCAGTTTGCTCCTGAGGGATGGACCTCGTGGTACGGACCCATATCTGGAGCAGTTCTTGAAGAGCTGCTGCCTGTGGGAAGCCCACGCCGGATCAGTTCAGCAAGGACTGCATCCTGTGGGAGGGACCCCACAGCACAGGGGACGAGAGTGACCGAGAAGGAGCGGCAGAGAAGAAGTGCTATAGACTGACCATAACCCCCATTCTCCCATTCCCCTGCGCTGCTCAGGGGGAGGAGGTGAAAGAGGGTGGATGGGGGGGGAAGGTGCTTTTGGTTTCTTTCCTTTGTTTCTCACTTCTCTAGCTTGTTAGTAATAAGTAATAAATCTTACTATCTCCCTATGCTGAGTCTGTTTTGCCCATCACAGTAATTACTGTGTGATCTCCTTGTCCTTATCTCAACCCCTGAGCCCTTTTCATCGTATTTTCTCCCCAATTCCTCTTTGAGGAGGGGGAGTGAGAGAGCGGTTGTGGTGGAGCTCAGCCACCCACCCGAGTAAAACCACCACAGGAGTCCTGATGCGGTGCCAGTACTATGCAGCAATAGACACAACACTGGAGTGATACCAGTGCTGTTCCAGCTACAAGTGCAGAGCACAGCACTGTGTGGGCTGCTGCAGGGAAAGGTGACTCCATCCCAGACAGACCCAGCTCAATTGTGCACTGAAACAACTCGTTTACTTTCTGACCAACAGATGATAGCCAGATCCTCAACAACACCCCAATTTTTTCATGCAGACACCTCTAATACCAATATTGTGAGCAGTACAAACCATGCAAAAAGCTAGACTTACAAAGCAAGTCTTCTGTGACAGCAAAATAAAATCAGAAAGGGGTCAAATTCTCCTAGGGAGACCTTTTGAGTTCACAGTAGCAGTATTTTGACATTGCAATCACAGGAAAAATGACCAAGCAAACTGCAAGCATCGGGCTCCAGGGATTTCCATAAGCATAAGCAAAAAGTTTCTGGAAACAGGTTCAGCTGGAGTGGTGTTTCGACAAGTGTCCTCCCCTCCTCTCCCTCCTGTATGGACCAGCTGGCTGACTTTCCCAGAGTCTCATTTTGCAGTCTGACTGAATACCACTCAAAATATTTTCTCAATTAGAGTAGAAAACAGGAATTTGCCACTTGTCTGCCTCTATTCTGTTGCCTGTCAGCATTCAGCAGATATTTCAGTCACAGCCCTTTGCATGCTGCTAGCCCCACTCATTTGACCTTTGGCCCTTCCCTAGGCTAATCCATCAGCCTTTACCTTCAAATCTTTACAGCCAAGGGCTGACTGTGGGACAGGCTTGCAGGGAGGGGAGGATGAAAGGAAGGATAACTTATGACAGGCTCCAATACTGCAATTGGGGAGGGGGGGGAGAGGGTGCAAACCCCTGACCATGCTCCTTGAAGAATTCAACCCCCTTTACGTACTGGCAGCTGGGATTTGTGCTTCCACATCTAGAAGGTGATGAGAGTAATTAACATATTTAAAAAAAGGGGGGGGGGAAGCCTCCTTCATCTCATCCCTCCTCCACACGGCCCACAGCATCCCAAGGCAGGTATCCAATAATCTCCAGAGCCTTTGCTCTGCTTTTCCCACCTCGACCGCTCTTCTCCGCATCTTGTGTGTCACCGAGATTAATAGCTAACAATCCCGCTGTCAAAAGCGCATGTGATGAAAATAATGCCCAGAGCACAGCCTGTCAGCCTCAAAAGCGCCTGCTCAACTTTGACAGCAAAGCTGCGGACAGCCCAGAAAGCCCATGCCAGCCCTGCTGCCCCCCCCAAGCATCCTGCACCGCTCTCCTGGGACCATACCCAGCTGCCCACTCTGTGAGAAACCGCTGACCCTTCCATCACATGGGTGCTTTAATTGTTCACATCAGTATTTTATTTCTCCCTACTGTAAACAGTTTGCTGTCTTATCTGTCTTTCATACGTAATTAATTGTGTTGTCTCTCGGCTCATTAGAAACAGGCCCCTCTCTTCTCCTCCCCCAGCCAAGTCACAGTGTGCATTACTTAGGTTAAATCATGTTTAAGTAACTACATAAATAGTAGGTCTAGTTTGCCTTTTGTCTAGGCTGCGGCTGTAGCTTGGCTCTCTTCTCAGCGTGCCAGATCAGGAAAGCCCTTATCGCTCAAAGCTCCCCAAAGGGAAGCCCTGCCGGGGACTGCGAGCGCAGCACAGGGGAAGGCAGCGCCATCTGCCCACCAAAAAGAAGGCTGGGGCAGTGGGTAGCAAGAGTGAGCTGCCAAACTTTATAAGGCAGACATACAAGTCAGTGCCACAGAGCAAAATCCTGCAAAATCCAGTGAAATGTGCTTCAAATGACATCACACATCTTGGGTCACCTGCTACCATACTATCCATGCAGACCTCTCCTGCAGCTAGCACTGAAACTCAGATGCGATGCAACTGGCAGACTTCTGAGTTTTTACTCAATTAAAAATGAAATGAGACTGTCTGAAGTGGGTTCCCTCTGTGCACTGGTTAACAGAAAATAATTGAGGATGTGGGTATACAGGTTCAAGCAACCTAAAAACCAACATGAATCATCACCTTGAACTCAAAACCTGAACCAAACTGTCTTACAGGGTCAGGGTAGTTCAGCTAAGCCTGAGAAGTTCACTTGCTCACATTTCTGCACTTCCTAGGCCAAAACTCAAAATCCTTGTAGAGGATCTTCCTGTGCAAAAACATACTAATATCAGCTGATGTAAAGATTTAAGAATTTAAATATCTGCTTCTAGCTAGGAATAACCACTGACAGAACGAGCATGGGAAAGCTTATTTCCATGAGATTTCCAGCTTAGTTGAAGAGATTTAATCATCTGGATGAGCTTCAGGCGAATCACCTGAATTTTTAGGTACTGATTCCAGCCAAGACCTCCCATCTTCTTTGTGTATGCACATCCTCACTGATAGACCAGGGCTAGCCAAGTGCTTTAACTGACTGGACCAGGTTCAGTTTTGCTGGATTGCCTGCACAAAGGTTGTGAAGGGCTTCGGTGAAGGTTTCCATATGAAAAGCTCTACAGACATATCCAACGGTATTATATTAAGCTAAATTACTGCTTGAGAAAATTGCTTATACCAGGAATGCAAGGCAATGAAGTTCTCTCTTCCCAGCACAATCTAGGCACAGACGATAGTAGAACAAAAGCCTTCCACACTGCCTAAGACCAACAAATCTCACCAGTGACATGGGAAGACCACCACGAAGAGCCAGGGCATAGTTCAGTTTTCCAGTCTATCTACAACCGGCCCTCTCCACCAAAAGGGCTTAAAGACCACAGAGGTCATAAGCACATGTCACGCAAGTCACTAAAGTTGTTTTTGTCAAAGACCCTCAATCTAAACTTTCTGCCTGGGCTTGATGCAGCTGCCAATCTACCAGGAAAAAGTGCTGCTATTAAGCTGAACCCACCAAAACAGCAGCCTTGCTTTCCATCCCTACCCAAATTGCCCTACCAATGCAGCTTCAGGAAGAGGCAGCCCCCCCGCAACTTTTTCCGAGTATAGGGAGACAGTAAGAAGATGCCCACAGTTTAGTATGTCAGAAACACACGTAGCTTTCAGAGGATGCTGTATTATTAACATATGCTTTTTAAAAAACGTTCTCAAGAAGGAAGGGGGAAAGGAAGAAAAACATACACGAGTACGGAGGGAGGGAAAACAGACAGTCTGAGACTTTCAATGGGAATGTCCAAGACAGACAACAATCTGAGACTTTCAATGGGAATGTCCAAAAATAACACAAACAGGATCTCCCCTGCCATCTGCTCCAATCCTCTCTGAATGGCTTTCAAAGCAAAAAGCCTTGCCAAAACCTGACAAAGCACCAAGCTTCAGTTTTAATGGAATACCAATACAGTGTCCCCCCCCCCCACATATACACACACCTTCCACACCCCTCCAGTTGCCAAATAAGTGACACCATGCAAAAAAATTTGCTTCAGTTACGAAACTGAATAAACAAGGAATAATTTTGCAAGTGTTCCCATATGTCCCTGCTTACAATGGACACTAATAAGATCTGCCATAACTAATTAATTCTTTCACACCATTACCCTATTCTCTATCTTAAAAAATTAAATTCTGCCTATCCCATGTCCATTTTTCTACAACTTTCACACAGTTGAAACACAAGCATTTCAGTAGCAGAGCCCACCCATCACAGAGCAGACATTTGCAACTTAGTTTAGCCCCCCCCCCCAGGAAGGTTTAAAGGCACATTTTACTGAAGCTAAAGAAATAGGAAAAGTGTTGGTTACTTTTTCTTTAGTATTTTGTTCCCATTTAAAAAAAAAAACAACACAAAAAAAAACAGTTTAATGAAACTGATGGGGAATCAGAAGGCATAGGAGAGCTATTTCAACAGCAAAGTTGGTGTGCTAGTACACCAAGTAGAAAGTCTCTACTCCAAAGGCAATGTGCTAGTGCATATAAAGAAGAAAGGGAGAATCATTAGCTGGAAAAGACAGCAATTCCCCTATGCTTCACCTTGGCCTGACTGCACAAAGCAAACGCAAAGCAAACACAGCAGCAACACCCAAGGAATTGACGCAGCCTCCACCCCGGGGCTCCGGATTTAGTCTGTTGCAGACACCAACTGCATACAGGCAAGATCTCTAAAGTGTAGAAATCATTTTTATTGTCTGCTGTGTTGTTTTGTTTAAAAAATGTTTGAATTCACACTTCTCCATTTCACTTTGTTCCCTCTGCTATTGAGATTTCTGTGTACCAGAAGCACACCTTTATCAGGGGCTGATCAAGAATGTTTTAGTGTTATTTATTTAAAACCAAAAAGAATAATAAAAAACATCCGAGGTCTAAATTATTTGAACAAACAAAAGAGCTTTCCCTCCCTCCCCCCCCACTACCAACACCCCTTCCCAGTGCCAGATCTGCCCCTCCTCCTCCAGCACACAAATGGCCTCACACCAGACAGGATGGAGGGAGGGAAATTACGCTTCTTTATTAACAAGGGGCCACGGCAGGGAAGGGGGGGGGCGCGGCGCACCCAGCGGCTGCCGGCTCCTTCCCACTACCCAAAACAGGGAGCAGAGGTTGTGGGTAATCTGCTGGGAAGGGGCTCGCGTGGCATAAGCTTTCAGCCACCTGCCAGCCCTCCCCTTGTCCCCAGGATGCAGCCCCTCCCCATGACACCCTATTTCAGAGGGAGGACCCTTGGGGCACCCACCCAGTTGGTCCTTGTGGCCCCATCGCTGGGGAGAGCTGGACAGTGGTGGGAACCTGATGGATGCACCAAGCCACAGGGGTCGGCACGTGAAATTGGAGCAGCAGAAGGTGGAATGGCGCTGCTGCAGCCCTGGGCAAGACACCTCTCTCTACCTCAGTTTTCCACTCGCAAAATGGAACACACACTTATGGAGACACTGAAAACCTATGCTGTTTGGCAATGTTCAGACATGATGGTTGTAGGATGATGGATGGTAGTGCCCAACTCCTTTCTCCCTATCTCTATGGACTTTTTTTAGCTGTTGTTATGATAGGAAAGATAGGAGGATATTTTTGAGAAAAAGCAGCAGTCAAAATCATTTTTTCCCCTTTTTCTCCCCTTTCAACCTCAGAACACCCTTTATGTTCACCCTTCAAAGCTGTGGCATCACACCTACTAATAAACATCCTTTCTGAGCTTCTCAGGCCTCTGATTTACCCATCACTACTGATTTTCACCCATTACACCTTCCTGGTGCTGCCTGCATGGCTGTTTACATCTGGCAGAGCCCAAATCCTCCTTTCTCCTTACCTCACTGTTTAAATTCCTCTCCCACTGGGCTGCCAGCTTTTCCTTGGGAACAAAGCACAGCCCCAGTGAGCAAACATATCCATCCATCTGTGTCAGCAGCCACAAGAGAAACTGCTCCCCTTACTTGCAAAGCCCCCCCATAATTTTATCCCAGACCTCACAACACACTCGACATCCTTTCCGACTCCTTCCTCATGCTCAAAAACTAGCTGTGCTTTGGTTGCTTTGGCCAGTCTTTGGGTTTATTTGTTTATGGAGCTTTATGCTGCCCATGCTCCTTATTGGAGTTGTTTAGTGAGCATGCTATCTGAATTTTCACGTCGTACATAAAAGTGACTTTTATACCTGTTACTCCCCCCCCCCAGTCAATCTCTCAGGCTCTCTCAGTCTGTCCCTATAACACCTCTTAGCTGCACAACATGACCTGAAAGGCAGGTAGTGCATTTGTACCGTTAGCAACTACATGGTCCCAGGTACTTGCAATTTACTAAGAGACTGGGCTTAAAATACAGTGATTACCCAAACAAAGTGCAAGGACCATAGGCAGGCAGCAAAGCTGCAGGAGAGCAAAAGCACAGGGGACTGGAAGGGGAACATAAAGCACTTGTGCTTTTTCTAACCAAGGATTAACACAGGTTTTAAACAAGGGGACTCCCTTCCCAGCTGACAGCAGCAGCTGCAGCTTCTGACTTGCTTGCAGAGTGGCAGGGAATCGAATCAAAGACAAAAGAAGAAAGAGGACAACCCTTACTTGGGGAATAAGAAACACAATATGAGCTATTCTAAAACCCCTGCAAACAGTGACTTGGTTTTAGGTCAGGCTCTCCTTCCCCCTTCTGTCCTGTTACCCTCCCCTCCTCTTGGAACAAAGGGAAATAGGTATTTTTCAAAATTCTTCTGAAAGCCAACCCGGCAGATGGTTCTTTCCACGCTGGGAAGGGAACAAAAAGAAAAACCTGCCAAGATACACATCACCGCGATGTGACAAAGATGGGCATGGTGGATGGCCTCTGACCCATGGATTTCACGGAGACCTATTAAACCATGTGGCCAAGATGGACTGAGTCAACTTGTATCTCCAGCACACAGCTGCCATACCCCACAGGCTCATGCGAAGTTTTATTAGCTGAAGCCAGGCTAGATAAACAGAAAAATAACAGGGTGTTTTTAGATTTCCATCCCACCTTTTCAGCACTTCATGATGGTCCCACGCACCAACGTTTTAGCAGGTGGAAGTGAAGTTCAGCAGCCAAATTCACAATAAAATAGTAAAAGGCTTATTTAGACAGTAATTAGCATCTGTGCTACTTCCTCATTTTGCTGCAAAGAGATTCACAACTCAAAACCTGTGCAAAATCTTATGTACACATCAGCAATAGGAACACCTGCAGATGCAAAAAAAAAAAAAAAAAAAAACAAAAAACAAGGGTAAGTCACTCTCTTGCACTTGGGCTGAGGACTTGGCTGTCCATCACAAGCTAACCTCCCATTTCTTTGAAACCTTCTCTGCCTTCTAGGTGACATCAACAGCCAAATTCCCATTATTTTCAATGGTGACCCAATCAGAACCAAGGGCTCCTCATCCAAGCACCCAAGCCTTGCGTTGCCTCCAAGGATGAAGCACGACTTTGTCACGTGCCATGTCTGCCAACCAAAGCATGGGGAACAGTAAAGGACATGCTGCCCTCCCATGGAGCTGCCCCACGCCTCCCAAATTCCCATGAAGCATGTTGGCAATTGCTGTCCCTGAGTGGCTAATAGCAGCTCCTGCCCATGCCCCGAGTCAGTGACCTAAGGACAGATCAATCCCTCCCATCACACTCTTCTTCTTGTGACTGTTTTGCCATAGTCACAGAAGGAAACAGGCTCTCCCCCCCCCCCCCCTTCAAATCAGGAATGTAGTTACAAATAATGCAATGGAATTAAGACGAGAGAAAATGCTGGAGGGAATTCATCCTAATGATTACATGAATTATTGAAGGAAAGTATTCCAGGAAAAGCAAGAGGCTGTCTTTGGAAAGAGTCAGCTGAGCACTGGGGAAAGCAGTGTCAGCAAACAGGCAAGACGTTAATTATCCCCATTTAACCTGCACATACATGGGCTATAAGTAGTAAAGCACATCATCAATTCAGTAGCATCAGTTCCCTTAGAAGATGAGGCAAAAACAAGTGCCTTCAAGCTCCCCACTAATACACCCTACACAGGATACCAATTTAGGGATTTTCCCTACAGATGAAAAGATTTTGGTAGGAGGCAGAAATGACAGCTGATCAAGCCTCTGATAGCGTTGCTGCTCCCCAGTGGGAAAATATCTGCTTCAGGTCTATTTTTATTAGCCTTAAGAGTGAGTTTTTAGTAAGTTACCCACCTGGAAATACATCAAGTGAAGCTACCTGAGCCAGGACAATATTTTAGCGTATACTGGGATGCAAGGAAGACTAACAACAACAAGTAAGTTTAGGAATTAGTGTTGACTCTGCATCAAAAGTATGAGGAAACCATTTCTCACATATCCTCCTTGGAAGTGTTTGCCAAGTGTGTTACAGAAGCACCTCTGCACAGAAACACGTGGTTGGGAACAAGCAGCATTGCCCCCACAGTAAAGCAAGAGCATGATCGTCGGTGACACATCTAAGCATCCACTGCTTGGCCCTCTCCTCATCAGACAGAGCCGAGCAGCCATCAAGGAGAGCTGGCTGTGGCCTCTGGCATGGCTGCTTGTGCCACCACATTCCTCCCAGGAGCATTGGGCAAGGGAAAATTACCCGCAAACCCCCTTGGGGCTGATTCTCATCTTTCAGTGTGTGGATCAAGAGCAGCTCACACAAAGCTACAAGGCTGTGAAGCACTGAAATTCCTCAGTGAACCACCCAGGTTTACAGTGATGGAGTTGCTGTAACACCGATGTCAATAAAAGATACCATCTCTCCCTAAAAACCTCGCCACTCAGGTGAGACAGAGAGCCATGAGAAACTGATGAGAAGATATGGAATATTTACTGGAGGACTTGTTTACTCTTACCACATTTTAGGGTTGAGAGACCAGAAATAACCATTAAGAGCATCTAGATTGACCGACTGCAGACAAGCCTCAAAATTTCAATCCTCCCATTTCCACACCAAGCCCTAACTCTTCTTTGTGATAAATTTTTATCATTAAGCTACCAAAGATGCAGAGAGTTGATTTTGAAACAAATTCCCCATGTCATTAACAAGATGACGACTGGCTCCCAGAAGTCAGCACTCTAAGATCAGACCACCATCTGGGAGACTCAGTTGTGTTATGGTTAAGCAACCACAGTACAATGAAGAAGGGCTAAATGTTACCCCAGCCTGTGACAGATTCCTTGACTGAGTCATTAATCTGATTAGTCTCTTTCACATACTGTACTAAGAGACAAGATGTTTTTATTTCTCCTGCTTTAATTTTCACAGAGTTTGTGGGTTTCTTGCAGGAGGACAGTCTCTTCTGCTGCCTTCGTACAGGGCCCACCATAGTAGACTGATTTACAAGAGGAATACGATGCATCATCTTGAAACAAGCCTGGCAGAGACACACTTAGCTCTGCAAACGCAGCTGCAATTGACTGTTCATCTTGAATGACCACATCCTCATCTTCAGCAACTCTGGCTTCCACAAAGCCATAGTCCAGGCCACATCTTAAATAGGCAACCTCATTTCTGTAGTAAGACACCCACCCCAGCCCTTCTGCTGGCCCTTTCTGCAAGCCCATAGCTCTGGGGGTTGGTTTTGGGTGATACTACCCCAAAACAGCAGAACTTTTCCCAGGTCGAGCAGCCTACTCAAAAGCAATATTCTGCTACTGGTGTGCACACCAGAGCTTGAGAATCCCTATCCTGATAGCAACCGCCTGCAGCCCAGACTCCAAATATAATCACAATGTACAAATAGCACTCCGTGTCCTGAGATGAAGGAGACAAGTGCCAATGGTCTAATTCACATTAGAGGTCATTGTAAGAAATGGAAAATAATGCTCTTATGAAAATACAGCTAACTGGACTTGTCCTCTGGGGTCACATATCAAATGGAATCATTTTTAAGTCTCAAGAGTTGGAAGTGTCTCAGAGTTAAAAGAAAAAAAACAATGCGTGTTTACTCTGGATATTTTTAGACTGGTTTCCTAAGAAAACAAGTCCAATGTGATCACACTGTTTTTGTGTATGCAAATGGACACAGACTCCTTGGCCTGACTATATGACCCTCTCCTCAATGTTTTTAGGGTATTTTGACCAATTTTGATCAAGTTCAACAAAAATCTTTAAGATATAATATTCCAAGAAGTTTTGTTCAAATTATCTGGACAGAAGAAAAGGACCTCTGAGGGGCTCCCGAAGAGGGAATAGCCAATAAGTTCACTCATCATTAGACACCATAGAAGCCATAGAAAAGGAATGTGGTTAGAAACCAGCTTTCACTAATTTCAATGCTCACAGGAGAGGAAAAAAAAAAGCTGAGAGCATCAAGTGAAGCCCCTCTTCTCCATTCAAATGAACTCAAGATGAGTCCATCATGCAGTCCCACTGACTATGCAGGGGGACATAGGCAGCAAGAAGCCCAGCTGGGAATGAAGCATGTGAAGGATTAGACCTGACCTGAGGGTGAATAGCTGGGCGTGCAAGCGTGTGAAAAAGAAAGTAAAGATGACAAAAGCTGGAGGTAAATCAGAAGGTATTTGTGGTCAGGCATGCCTGGAAGGAGAGGAGGGGAGCACTGCATGCAAAAGGAGATGCTGGAGGAACATGAATGAATGCATGAAGGCCTGACACTCCTGTGCATCCCATCCCCAAACCTCAGCAAATGAAGACACAAGCAGCACAGAGATTCACTGCTCTGGATGCATGTGCCAGTATGTCACGTCTCCAGCACATCTCTTTTAGCCTGGAGGCCCTGGTGCTTTCAGAACACAACCAGCTTGCACTGACTTGGCCAGGCCTTTATGAGGCTGCTGGGAGCAGCACCCATCCAGTCCTGCAGTTCAGCATGGGGGGAGCACAGGACCTCCAGCTGCCCTTCTTTGGTTCTTGTTCCTTCCCCACCAAAGCCCTGCAGCATCTCCTCAGTCCCCAAACCAGCAGAGGGGACATTTTTGTCATGGTTTGAAGAGAGAGGCACAGCATGAGGGAACAAGGAAATGTCACAGAGGGCCAGCAAAACCCTCCCGTGGGAGGGACTGCTACAAAACAAAACTGGTCCTTGACAGAGACAGCCTCCACGAGCCACGGTCATGTGGCAGCTAATCAAATACAGCAACTCTTCCTCATTTGGCACTCTGTTAGGCGGTAAAAGTCGCTCAGATTTCCCCAACCCATCCCTTTGCTGCCAGATGCATGCTTCTTAAAGAAATACTTGGCTACATGCAAAAAGAGTCACAATTCTTTGGGAACAGACAGACAGTGAAGGATAGGGATCAGCTGGCTCAGGCAGAACACCAAGTTGGAAGAAAAATTCTGCTTTATTACTGTCACAAGATATGAATGACATGATGTGAGGCGGACACTGCTTCAACAGGCTTTGGAGAAGGACTGGTGAGAGCTGGGATCCAGCACTCCCACACTTCACAGTGAGGGCTGAACCATCTTCGTGTGGACTAGCCTCCCCTATTTGACTACACAAAGGCCCAAGAAGACTCAGTTCCTAATCCAGGCATCTCAGGAATCTTCAAGGACCGAGATGAACCTGAGTGGTTTTCAGCTCACGGTGAAAGAGGCCTCCTAAACTCTGAAGTTTCTGCTAAGAAATTCATTCCTACTCTCTTTTGGGGAAGGAGCCTGGGGTGGTTGTGGTGGGAGGGCACCAAATCACAGGTGTTTCATTTGTGCCTTCAACAGCATGGTAGAAAGAAGCTGGCCAAAAAGAAACCTGGGATCAAAGAGCTGAGTTTGTGTAACTCTGCACCCCAATGCTTGTATAGGAAGATTAAAACCACCAGGTGCCTCATGCCTGTTAGAGCAACTCTGAAGTGGTCTCTCCCCTGCTCAAAAGCCAGTTTCCCCTAAACACAACTTACAGAAGACTTCCCTACTGTGCTGGCATTTCTGGGGCTCTCCTACTAGCCCATGACCAGGGCAGAGGCCGAGATCCACACCCCTACTCCTCACCTCCCACTGCTGCTGTGCACCTCAGAGACCTGCCACCAGCATCATTTAGAGCAGCCTCAAGGTTTCCCTATGCAAGGGTGGGAACCAACCCAGCACAGAAATACAAAGTGGCTACAGGGGCTTCATCCCTTGGAAAACAAAGAAAAAAAGCCATAAAATCAAATCCTAGCACTTCAAGCAGATGCACAAGTGCCTTCTCCTCCATGCTAAGCCCTTTGCAGCGCAGGGAGCAAGTACTTACACCAACTCCCCAAGCCACATTCAGTTTGCAATAGGAAGAGCTGACTCATGCAGGGATGCCCTTAGCAAAGGGAAAATAACCATGCACTTTGAGCAACTGGATGATCATGCACACAAGTCACCGGGGAGAGGAGTACAGCACGGGGGTTATCCAGCAAGAGATGCAGATGCACACAAGAACCTGGAGGGAAAGTGCAATGTGCAGTCAGCAATGCAAAGAAGGGGAAGGAAGCAGAGGTGGAAGTGGTCATGATCTTATGGAAGAAGGAGGGGCACAAAGGGGAAAAAAAAAAACAACACATGGGAGTCCTCAAGGAGGGGGAACTGGAGGAGAAAGTTACCTGTGTGAGGCTAAGCAGAGGAAAGGAAGAGGATGAATAGAATTTCAAGGGAAAAGAATTTCAAGGGAAAAGGTGCTAGAACTGCTTCCTGTGGAGAAAATGCATATACCTGCAGGCACGCAACTGGGGGGATTGCAAGAAAATCCAAGGACAGAGCTTCTTCTAACTGCCCACAAGGAAGCTTTACTTCCAACTGACTTGCTGCCACTTGTTTCTCAGCAACGAAATGCATTCACCCATCCCAAGCTCTCCAAAAATAAAGTTCAATAATAAATGAGTTAATATCCCCTGGAGCAGGACATTGCACGTATGATGGAAGCTCCAAAGAAACTTTATCAGGTTATGTTTAAAGAAAGGAGTGAGGTATGAGGGTGGGAAATGAAGTGTTTGCAGACACAGAAAACTAGACAGGGTAGCAAATGAAGGGGGGGGGGATAAAAACAAAACCCGGGAACCACTACTCATCTGGGGCTTGTTAAACACTACATGACAAGCAGGGAATGCTGATGGATTGCTTCTTTGCATTTGGTGCCACGCTTTCAGTGGCGTTCCGAACTGACAGCATGTTTGCCCTTATCCAAAGGAAAGGGCACTTCTAGGGATGCCAAGGGCTTTGGGCTTGAGCAACCCTGCTGGAGGCAGGAAGAAAACAGCACCAAGAGCAGTGCCTGCAGGGCTCACAGCAGGCAGGCAGGTTATCCTTTGGGCTCTTGGCTTCCCCCTCACCAGAATGAAACAGAGCCTTTTGCCAGTCTAGAAGCAGCCATGGTTCAGCCCACTCCATCCCCAGGTGCAGAACAGTTGAAATCAGAGCAAACACTTGCAAACACCTCCACGCTTTGCAATCACTGCGCAAGCAACGGCACGGACAGCCCAAGCTGCAATTCACCCACCGAGCAGCCCTGGAAGAGGGGTAGGAAGCTACCTTTGCTCTTATCTTCAAGAGGGGAAAGCTGATGTGAAACTTAGCAAGGCCACAATGTAAAAACCAAGAGTTCTTGGGTTGTGGCCAAGCCTTGAAAACAGCGGAGCAGAGGCTCCCAGCACTGGAGCTCTCCCATCCCGCTCAGGACCAGGGCAACTACACCCAGCCCCATCCTCTCCTCAAGCACCTCCCCTCCCGTTCACCATCACGTAACATCCCCAGGGCAATTGCTCACACAGAAAAGCAACGTAAGTATATTAAAAGATGTAAACGTACATTAAATAGTGTAGCGGCTAGAATCAAAGGAGGGGAAAAAAAAAAAATCAGGCCCCAGCACATGAGCAGCGCAGCTCTGCAGAGCCCCCTTCTAGTCATCACCGCACCCCATACCACAGTTTTAGAAATCAGGCTTTGGCCCCTATTGCCTAATTAGCAGAACAGTGCAAAGCTTCAGAACAGGCGTATCTTCTTCCTCCTTAAGTGGCCACTGAATAAATACTATATCCCCAATTCACAGCCCCTTTTTACATTGCTGACATTACCAGTCCTTCGCGTACCCACACGCTGTTACTTAAATTGCTTGCATGTTTTCATTACTTGCCCTCTGCGCTGTGTGTATTGAAACTCCTGCAAGAATGCTGAAGCGGTGTTTCAAAGCACTGGGGACTACTGGAGATGTGGCTGAAATTATTATGCAAGCTTAAGTGATTTTTCAAGTCCTAGTAGAGTTTGCTCCTCCTTACAGAGGATAGTTTCACTGTAGGACAAGCCATCCCCAAGACATGAGCATGGTCGTTGGGGAGCTGAGTGTAATCCAAGCTGCATCCCATCCATAAGCAAGGAGATAAACTCAAATAATGACACTGTGCCCATGTACAAGGGAAATATATACATAGGGCCAAACTCTCATGGCAAAAATCCAGAGGACAGTAGAACAATGGCAGCTGCATATCTGCCCCACCAGTTTAAGTGTTGTCCCCTGCTGCTGCAAAGTAGTTGGGTTTTTTGACTTTTTTTTTCCTGGAGTTTGTGTTGATTAAAGCAACAGGCAAACAGCCTAACTCTGGAGGAGCACACGTGACTGCAAGATCAAAACCACCAGAATCATTTAAATGTGACAATTACATTGTAACCACTACCACAGCTTTCAGCATTTCTGCAAGTATCTGCAGAAGCTACCTGCATGCTCCTCTCTCAGGAAAGCCCACAGATGGGCATTTCGAGTTGCAACTTGCTGCTTCCTCTGAACTCTATCTTCACAAAAAATCTCTGTAACCGCCATGAGACACACAGCAGCCATTAGAGCAGTCATGCTGCCAGTGCTTGAGCCCTTCTCCAACCAATTTCCAGCTTGCCTCCCGTACAGTGCCTTCCACCACCCCTTGATGCAAGATGCTCATCCTATAACCCAAGCGCTAAGAGCCAACTGCATGCAAAATCCTGTCTGGTACAGGATGCTCACCACCCCAGGGATGCTAGGTACAGGTCTCTAGGCATCAAACCCCTCAAGATCACAGCTCCATGGTCCTCCAAATCCCTTCTGGGGACTCCTCTCTGCCACATTGCCTCCAGCCCGCCCAGCCCCAGCTCAGCAGCTGCCATGCGGCAGCCGTTGGGTATTATGCTAATCGATTCACTGGTGCAGTGGGCCTCTCCCCATCTGCTCAGAGGATCCACCTGCTGTGTTTTCTCTATTTTTATTTTTTAAATGGTCAGATTAGGCCAGTGCTGCCCTAAGCGCTCCCAGCCTGAGAGCATAGCACAAGCCAGCTCGGACCTCACAGCACAAGCACGGGCTGGATGCAACCACACGTGGACCGTGATCCACCTCTTTCCAACTCCTTATCTTTCAGCAATTAAAGTCTCACCCTAAACATCACCACACTACCCCCCCCCCCCCCATTTCATTACGGCTAGCTTTATTTTAACCTTTTTGAATAGCCACAACAAAAAATGAACATGCCTTCCACAGCCATCTAACTGAGAAATACACAGAAATGAAAGGTCTGATTTCTAAGCATCCATGTTCTTCACAGTCCATGCGCAGTACGCAATGGTTAGCAAATCTTTTTCTCCCTGCTTGGCCATAGAGGGATTGCTTGCAACACCTTTGCTGTCTCTGAGCGGAGTCTCACACAACCACCGTTTCCCTTGAGACTGCTGCAAGTATTCAGGGGGGATAAGGAAATAGAAATAAGACACTGCTCAGTGCTAAGAATGCAGCCCACCCTTCTCAGTAGGTGGGAAAAATCTATTCCCGGTGTATTACTGGACCAAAACTCCACTGTGCTATTTTTGATGTGCAAGGAGTATGCCATTTACCAGGGTTCTAAGAAAAATTCCCCTTGATTTCTCCCCCACACAAGTTCAGCTTCCAAGCCAAGTATCCTCAGTGAGTAACGTTAACCTCCCTGGGCTCTGCCTCACATCAGTGGGAAATGTTGCTGCTTCAGAAAGCGATTTAGAGTTGTCAACAGACTTTTGGTAAAGGTCAGCCTGTGAAGGACACTGTCTCCTGAGAGGGCCACTGGCAAGTAGCCTCCTCCAGGCTTAAAGTAGCCCTTTGAGTACCCATCATGGGTATGAGGTACAGGAGAAGTGGGGACCTTCTGTACAGCAAGGGATCAAAGTTACATTGAACAGCGAGGCCAAGTCATCCCCTAAGCTCTACATTGGTGCAAGCCTATATCCCAGATCCATTTGTCCAGGTTTTAGAGATATTTGAGTCTTTCATCAGACATGGACTCCTGTCTGAACTCATCACAAAATCTACATGTTGCTTAAGAGGCGGAAGTGAAGTATTTGTATTGTGATAAAGCCTCAACCTGACCAAGGCTCCTTTGTCTGATTCCTAGGACAAAAAGCACTCCTACACCCAAAATAACATGAGTAGTCACAAGGTTTCATCCCCCCACCCACCCTCAGTGCTGCCTCAGAATTTAATTTATTCTAAAATCTAAGCATGGGCACATTACTGAAAATTAAACCAACAAGAAAACAAAAAGAGTTCTCCTGAAATCAGATCATATAAAGAAAATCTTTTCTTTATACCCTGTTCCCCTTCTTGACTGAATCACACACACACACCAAAAAGAAGAAAAATAATTTTTACCCTAGCTTAAGCTACCAAAGAATTCTCTCCAGAAGAATATTTCAAGAAAATGATAAGCATCTGGAAGAATGAGACTTATAATGGAAGTATTTTCTGAAGCATAACTATAGTGTTGCTAGCACAATGCTGTAATCAAGAATAATGGAGCCATTCGCTTGGTATACAGGAATGGATTCAATTGTTCTCTATGCACATACCTGTATTTTAAAAATGTAATTGAAAGCTTTAACTGCCAAAAGGCTCAAGCATTAGTGCTCAGACACAAAGCAGTTTAGAAGTGGGCTCCTTCATTTATCATTCATGTAAAGATGAATCTTAAATCTCAATTATGCACAAAAAGAGAAGAGGCTCGGCTGAACTTTTGATCCCTTCCGAACTAGTGCACCTGAAGGACAGCTCAAGATCACCTTTGCAGCTCTTGCAGCACCACAGGATGATACCAGCATGGTTTTGTCTCCTCTGTAGCCAAACAGGGTCTCATAAACTGCCTGAAGGTTGCGTCTCAGACACAAAGCACCCTCTCCCTCTGCCATCTGGTTCAAGGGGAAATACAGGAAAGCATAGGACTTACCTTCTTTTTGGAGCGTGCTCTGTCCTCCTCCTTCGCTGCTTTGCTATTTTTCCCAGCTCTGGAAAGCTTCTGCTCCCCAGACTGCTTGATGGTGATTTTGATCTCAGGAGGGCAAATATAGTTCTCCAAGTTCTTTGGGGGCTTCTTAGCTCTCTTGGTGGTCTGGATCTTCAGTTTTAAACTCCCCTCTGTGAAGTTAGCTTCCTTGATGGAAAACTCTTGCTCTTCCAGCCCATCTCCTGCCACCCATTTCTCGCTGTCTGCATTAGAAGTGGAATCCACATCTCTCCCATAACCCAGCTCATCCTCTTCTTCGGGCTCCATCCGCTTTCCGCTCACCAGGATCCCTTTCCCTGAGCCTGCCGTGGGCAGCATCGTTTCTCCTGCACAGCCAGAGGCAGGTGGAGGCTTTGCGGAAGCAACAGTGGCCAGCAGAAAATCCACCTCGCCTCCCTTTTGCCGGGAGCTGCCCAAAGTCTCCCTGGGCTCCATAGCAGTACCGCAATGCACTGGAGTTTTATCAGAGGGAAGGAGAGCGCAGGAGGGGAGGGGGAGAGAAAGGGCAGGTAGGATCCCAGGGAACGAATTGCAGCTGTCTGCCGAGTTCAACGTCCCAGTCACCCAGAGGCTGCAAGGAGCTCAGAAGAGATCAGATCTGCCACTGTCAAAAGAAAGGAGAAGAAAAAAGGAAGTTAGCACAAGCATATGTATTGAATGCAAGTGTGGAAATGACTGAAACACAGAACGGTTGGGCTTCCCCTGCAACATTTCAAGGGCATTCCCTGATGCAAAGCAGGAACCAGCATTTCTGAGGGCTGGGTCTGGTACCCTAGAGCAGCCAAGCTGAGGAACTATAGACACGTGCATCACTAAACTGATAAAAATGGATGATTAAGAACACCTCTTATTTCACAGTGTACCCTGTCATTGTTCTTTTTTTTTTTTTTTTTAAAAAAAGAAAAAAAATAGAGAGAGGCAGACACTTGCCTTGGGTTAAACAACAACCCAGTGATCAGAGCACAGAAAACACAGTGTTGCCCTACGAGTGAGGCAGGAGAGCTTCAAACTCCCTATCTCCCCACTTTGCAGGCAAGAGAAACGCACTCAGCTGCCGGCTGTTGCATGGGGCACTCTGCTTCGGATGAATTATTCAACACTCTCCAGGCCAGGCACACGCTGTCTGGAGCCTGAGATGTTCCCTGGGATGCTGCACATTGTAGGAGGCTCCACCTGGGTCCCTTTCAGGGCACATCAGGGACCTAAGTACTGAGACTGATGGAGGAAAGATAAATTCAATAAGTCAATATTTTCCTCGTGCCCTTGTGTACCACTGCTCTGTAGCAAAGGCTTGGGCCAACTGAGGCAGGAACTGTGCTCTCACCCTTTCCAACGTGAGCTTTCTTTGAAGCACCACAGATCAAATCCCTCTGGCTGAGAGCACTCAGCTTATAGAGTCTTGGCAAAAGTTACTGGGAGACACTGGGAATATTCAGCTGAGACAAAAGATGTGCCACCCAATGGCATAAAGAGACTAAACCAAATACCAAGCATTTCGTTCGGAGAAAAAAAAAAATTACACTGGGAGCATTCTTGAAGGTGTGGAAGGTTTTTTTGTACTCTGTCCCTAAAACCCCCTAAGTAATCCCCTACCTCTCTACCCACCATGGCAAGCCACTTTAGGCTAAAAGTTAGCAGAAGGATATCTCAGAGTGAAATTTGCTGCTACTTCACTACCCTGAAACAGCTCCCTGGTGGGTCAGAAGAATATCCCTTCTAACACAGGGAAAAGGAAACAAGAAGGCACTGCCAGGAGTCAGTGCTGGGGGCACAGACCTACTCTCACAGCAGCAGCTCCCTACTAGATAAGCTCTGCTACACTGCCAAACCCCACCCCTTAACCAACTGCAGGCAAGATCTGAGAACAACCAGGGATTTCCCAGGCCATTTTTAGTAGCAATAAACTGTAAAGGAGAAATAAAGAACTTGCTACCTATCACCAAATCATAACATATGCTTAAGATGCACATCTGGCAACAGGGAAGAGGCTCATTTCCCAGAGCTGCTGTCACTCTGGCCTCATTTAAGGTGATCTTGAAGAACTAACAGAGCCACAGTCTCTCACATGCCTGCCCTGACTCACCCTGTGGTCAGCAATTCTCTCACTTTTACCACCAATGAAAGGATGATAATGCCTACCTTGTTCAGACCCATTGTAGGGTGGGTTAGTTAATGCCCCTACACAGTTCTGAACCTAAGTGTTTACCACGTGGTACTCGCTAATTACTAACACAATTAATACATTAAAGCCACCCAGTTGCAAGGAGCTGCTCCACCTAATTGACCGACCTTGCACCTTGCCTCTCCTTTGTGCCTATGGAAGTGACAGGAGTCAGGGTTACCTTCCTCTTCCAACTGGTCCAATCAAAAAAAAAGGCCGTCCTATTTATGTGCCAGTTCACATTGCTAATCTCCTTGGAGATGGACACAACGTACACACGCTCCTGTGCTGCAACACAAACACAAGGTGGTAAAAGCTCAGCTGTGCAGAATTCCAGGGAGTTACTGCTCTGGTATGCACAAATGTACAACGGACACTCTGTGCTGACCTCTGCCTACAGGCTTTTAACCTCTCTCGATGCTGGTAAAAAAGAGCAGGCTTCTCGCAGGTAGCATCTGCCTCAGCAGGATGCGGCCACCACACCCTCAGCCACCAAGGGTGTAGAGAAAGGACCACGGGCTATGACATAAAGAACAAATCCTCTTGGGACCTTATGTCAAATGGGACATGAGATAAAGCTCCTGACTCTGTGCCCAAAACACCCTTCCCAGCTCAGTGTTTTACGGAGGCCTCATCCAAAGCCAGGCTCCTGCCCCAAGGGGTCTCAGCACCTCAGGGTCAGTAGAAACCAGCAACATCTGAATAAAGGCACCACATTACACCAGCGTCAGATAGGTTCACACTAAAGCCAGCTTTAAAATCCTGCTTTAAAATACTGGCCTCCTGTCATGCCAAGAGCCAGCAAATGATGATGTCACCAGACCCACAGGTAGCAACAAAGAACCCTGCACTCAAACACTACACTGAATTAACCGGGTCATTGTTTTAGGTATCTCCTTACTCTCCTTCAGGGTTAATAGTTAAATGACTCAGGTGCAGGGACACTATACTCATCTTTCTTGTTTGGGCAGGCTACAAGCACTTTGACTAATTAGGCAATCTCACTTCAGGCTCCTGAAGAAGTAACCTCCTGGGCGAAGTCCTGACCTCCCCTTTCCTCAGCTTGGGGCACTCTGCAGCTCTGCAGTTGTTGTTGTTCAGCCCTGTGCTTTCAACTGCAGTAGCAATAGCTTTTTTCTAGCGCCTCCCCCCAAAGATATAGGGGTCTGAGCTTCAGAACTGGGGAAAATCAATCCCCAAACTGCCCCTGCTCAAGTCACTGGGAAAACCTCAGGTTCTGATTCAGCTGCAGTCTCCTGGACTTCTCCCTCTTCCTCAGGTCCTGTATCTCCCCAGCTCTGGGCTGGCCTACAAGCATAAGCACTAAGGGGGAGGCAACAAACACTTGTCCTCCAGCAGCATTTCTGCTTTAGCTAGCAAAGTACAGACCTGGAAACAAGAATGCTGATTTTTTTCAAGCTTCCTAGCTCTATTTTAAACACCTAAGAGATGGGGGCTGCCGAGGCTTTTAAATACCTACCCAAACTGCCCTCTCCCAGGCTCACAAGCATCAATTCCTGTTCAATAAGCAACTGCAGAGGTACTTCACCAACCAAATTAAGATCCCAGAGGAAAGCGTTACTACTAGCAAGCTTCCTGCAGTCAAGTTAAATTTGAGGAGGATAATTCACAGGTGAATGACAACAAATTTCACAGAAGTTGGCATTAGCTCTTAATTAGGGAGAAATTCATGCTTCCTTTGATAAGTACTGAGAAATAATCAAACGCCTGTGTGCTCAGCCTAGCTGCTCATATGTCTCTTATCGGCACCTCAAACATGCTCCTAGAGGCAAAGGCATGAAGGAGAAGACCTCCCTTAAGGTCATACTAGATGCCTGCCATTAAGGGCTCCAAATACACTCCTTTCTCCTGCCTCAGGCAACTGCTCACACTTGTAAGTATTCAGATATCACGGCCGTTAAGTGATTAAACTGAAAATTTGCTAAGGATAAAAACAAAAAGTGAGAGCCCACTGCCTTGCTGGAAGTTGGGGGGGGAGAAAGCCACCTGTTTGGGATTTTCCATGAAATGAAAGCAGGCATAATACTTGGCACAGCTTTTGCCTTGTGCCCAGTAACAATCGTGTTTGTAATAAGCAAACAGAGGTGCAGAGGCACCACTGCTTAGGCAAACACAAGCAAGCCAGGTTCAGCTGCCCAGCCTTTGTGCTGCTGCTCTGGTTGATTTGCTCAAACACGTGAGCACCAGCAGAGAGCTCAGAGCAATTTTAAAAGATGTTGCCCAGATCCCAGAGTACACTAATCTCAGGTATGACTGTAGCTACAGAGATTACTTTTGTTTTAGCTACAGAGTCCAAAATGCCTTGCGAAGAAAATGAAAAAAAAAAATCTATTGAACAGGTTCCATTCAAACAAGGGGAAACCGAGGCACAAGTCTGAGAGCATCATACCAAAAGTGAAGTGGAGCCCCACATCTGTCTTGTTGTCTTGGGCTCTCACATTCTGTCATGCAAAATACAGTTACAAAATCCCTAATCTAATATCAGAAATCCTGGAAGCCTCTTTATGCACCATCATTTTAAAACCATTCACCACAAAGCACTGGAGACTATACAGCAATATTTAATTATGACATATCACCTTTCACTCCAAAGACTCCTGGGTTGCTTCCTCGATTATATATGCCACTGCTGAAACGCAGCTGCCTCTGGGGCAGAGGTCAGCGGACAACCCACATTACACCCAAGGGAAAGTTTTGGTCAGAAACCTGCTTTTATGAGAAGTGTTAGTGAAACTTCAGAACCCATCATGGGAGATTAAAAAAAAAAAAAAAAAACAGCCTGGCATGCAGCAAGCTGTTCTGAACTCAGTTAACCTGCATTAGGAATACAAAAAGAGCCCCAACCTATTTCATCATTATTGCTTTGCAAAAAATCTACGAATTTCAAGCACAGTGCTGTGACCACACAGCTTATGGTGCAGGGTCTGCGCACTGCCAGATTACCCAGCAGCACAAATTTGATGCAGACCAGGCACAGGAGCGCGATCACACTTTTATCAAATGGACCGGAGTGCACAAGATGGAGGTTAAGGCTTCCTTTGTGCAAATTTAAAAGCAGACCCAGAGGATGGGGACAACTTGTGAGTCATAAAGCCAGCATGGTGCAGGCAGGTGACAGAGTCTGATGTGGTACAAAGCCTGCTGGGATAAAATTAAGCCACCGCAATTTATTTATTCATGTATTTATTTATTTATTTAGTTAGCAGATTTGAACCAGGCAAATGAGTTTATACAGGATCATTATCATGCACCAGCAGCGTGTTTAATCTGCTGCTCAGAGCCTTGGGGCTAGATTTATCGCATCTTTGAACCTCAGCCTTAGTTACTTCCTGCGCCCCTGATACTCTGCAAGAGCAACCCAGCTTTGGCAGGGAGCTGGAGAAATGACTGTGGCAGCTATTTTCCATCCACACTGTAGATCCCACAGAAAACACCCTCTCTCTTGCACCTGCCTCATGTCAGTCTGTACAGAAACAAGGCGGAAAGACTTCCCCTTCAAGAAGAAAAAAAAAAACAAACAATCTCTTATCAAAAAATTGGAGATGGTCTGGTGATGTTCAAATCCCAACCAAGCACAGCCCTGAGCATCCTGTCCTAGGTGACCCTGCGCTGAGCAGCACAGTAGACTGGACAATCTCCAAAGGTCTTTCCAACCTCAGCCATTCTGTGCTTCCATGATATATTTTTTGCCCTTCATCTCCAACACTGGGCAAATTGGACTCATTACTGCATAACAATTTTAAATACACTGCTAAAACTCCCATCTATATGATAAGCTATCCATCTATGGATATAGACATGCATAAAATGTATGTGGATATACACCAGATACTGTACGAGATTCTCAACTCATAGGGATAATTGTGTTCAGAATGACCATATGTGAAGGCCTGTAATCCACAGATTATCTACAAAGCCAACTAACTAACTAGGGCATGTGATTCATTAATGGGGCGAGTTGATGCAGAGGGGGTTACACAGAAGAAAGGTGACTGCTCTCCATGCAGTCCCCTGCTCTCCATAGCATCCGCTGCTTTTGTTCCAGTCCTTCCACCTCTGCCTCTGATTTCTCGTTGGTTATGTGAGGGTTATTTCTGAAAGGGTGCAAGCTATCTCAGGTGTGGTCTATCCACATGAAAATAAGGTGCAAAGATTAATGACAGCTACCAGAACAACAGCAGAAATATAATCTCCACTCATTTCCTTTGGATTGCCCTGAGTCTAAATGCTACCAGCCCTCTGCACCTCCACCAGCACGAACGAATAAAACTGACTGATGGTTCTGTTTCAGTGTGTCCAAACCCAGGAAAGGGAGCCAGGAAAAGCCACACTGGAGGGGAAAAGACAAGATAATCTGAAGATTTCTCACAGCCAGATGAGGCTGCAAGCATCTCTCCCCAAGATAGAGAAATAAATGAGAGCCCAAGCATATCCATAATTACGGAGGTATGTAAGTGTGCACATTACACATGTGTGTATCTGTCTTCTCAACATAGAGACATTAAGAGTAGATTATGGAATCATATTTGACTCCATAACTAGGTTTGAGAGTCCATAATTAGATCAGATAGTCACCTTTCTACGTAAGTAACTAACTATCGTGCCGCGCTGAAGGGAGGGCCAACTGAATGATTAAACAACTGACACAGCCATAAATCATGAGGCCCATAAAAGCAATACTGCCCAAGGTACAGCTGTGGCAACAGCCAGCGTAGCAAAGCACCCATCTGCGGTAGGAGGAGAGATGCCCATCATGTTGCTCAAGGACTTTTACAAGCTCCTGCCTAAGAACCGTGCCAAGGTTTTATAAATCTACTCACTCACAACCTAGAGCTACATCTGGGTGTGAGGGAAGGGAGTGTGGTCATCAGACCTGTAAACACCTCCTGCTGCTCACTACTGGTCTCTGAAGGACAAACCTCATCCCACTTGTGCCCTCTGAGGCCAACGCTGCTGCACAGCTGCTGTAAAGCTGGGCTCAATTCACTGGATTTACACCTCTGAATCAAGGGATAGTGATGTCAGAGAGCATGTCATTTTTACCCATCACCCTTGTTAAGATTAGGCCTCCGGGACACTAAAAAGTAGAATGAAATGCCAACTGCGCTCCAGCTCATTACAACACAAAGAGCCAAGCCAGGAGATTTGCCTACATGGGGTCAACACCAGGTTGCTGAGCCTCCAGACTACGCATCATCACTCTCGGCATGATGTATATCCCAAGGTAGCTCCCGAGATTAACCAGCAGAATATCCTGAGCACTCTGCTGGGTGCAGCAGTGTGTGCTGCTAAAAGGACAAAGCTTATTCCATTAACAAGAGCCATAAAACTTGTTGAGAAAAAGTGGCAACATGCACAAGAAGGGGACTTCAAGTGCTATCTCCATTCTACCCAGCTCTTGCCAAGTGCACCATCCTGGAGGCAGTGGAAGCCACTCCAAGCTACAAATTGAAAGTTTTATGGGTATTTAGGGAAAGGATATTAGCACAGAGACCAGCCACAGAAAGCAAAACCCTGTACAATTCCATCATCTGTGTTACCAAGCTTTCCTAGATTGCTTCTGCTCTTGGAAAGCTGCCATCAGACACAGTAGCCTCCTTCTAACACCATCATGGTAGGGCAGTAATCTCCCCTTCTCCCTCTGTTCTCTGAAATGTGTTGAAAATGATTCCTCTATATAAATCATTAACAAAAGCTTTGTTTTTATTTACTGCCACTATCACGGGACTCCTTCCTCTTCTGTTTTTTCCCCTCCTCCATTATTTCATTTTCGCTTGCACAAGTGCCAAATACACCAGCTTTCCCTCCCTTCAGGAAAAACAAAGAAATAAATAAAATGAAACAACACATCTGATAGGGGATGCACCAGATCTTGGCTCAGCATCCATTCCTCAGAGCTGTAAGTGATGGCACAAGGAGGACCAAAAAGGCTTTGGTCCAGGATCTATCCTGTGCCCAGTCTAGAGGCTGTACAAACAACACATCCCATGTTACCCAATTCTGCATGCTTCAGATGAGGCTAGAAATAAGGAAGGTTGGATTTTGTCCACGGACGCTTGCACTGCAGGTTTCTGTGATAAGTAAGAAGTGGTATCTTGCTTGGTGCTGTAAAATGTACCAAGAATCCCCAGCATCAAGAGGGGAGTGTGGGAAAACAGAGCACATAAAGGGCATGCAAGAGGAAGAGCAATAATTTGGGGTATTTAGAGGAGGGCACTGAGACTGCTTCCTTTCCTTGCAGAACATATCAGTCCTTTGGCTTTGAGGGAAGAGAGGATGTCTGGGCCAGGAAAACAAGAAAGTCCCTTAGAGCCTCATGAACTGCAGGAGGCAAACGCAGAGCAGGACACAAGTGGACGTGGCTGGATGTGCACAAGGCAAAGAGCAGCCCACAGTGCCAGGACAGAGGAGTCAAGAGGCGTAAATGTTAGACAGAGTGTGCCAGTGGAAGACCCGAGGACAGGAATAAAGGCAAGATAGCTGGCAGCTGCTGTGGGCAAAGGAAAGGAGTAGCCTCTATTGAGGTTGAAGAGGAAACAGTTACAGAAGTGCTGGGAGAAGTTGAGTCAGAGGGGAGATAAGAGCCTGCTGAGTACCTGCACGCCCCAAAGGCCTCTCCAGCTGAGCTACTTCATTGTGCTCTTTGAGAGGTGTTGCACACGTCTGGGTCCGGCTCCATCCAAGGAGGCAAACAGGCAGGAAGCACTCAAATCCCCATCTGAGCAGGGACAGGACTTTGGGTTGTTACTCCCTTGTAACACCACAGACTTCAGGAAGATATTAAGGGTCAGGATGGGGTCAGAATTTGGGGGTCAGCTCAGTTCTGGGTGCCCACTCTCTCCACTAATGACCTACAGGTCCCCGTGCTCCCAGTCCAAGTCCTTCGCTTAGGACTCTCGGGGCCTGAAGGGAGACATCCCTACCACTGCACTCTCCTGTGGCAGAGGGGTGCCAGGAGACAGATGCAGGTTTGCATAGGGTCCCAGTCCCCACCTTGGACTATGCTGCAGCTAATTGTTATTGTAATATTATATTATTTTTTGTTAGAGGTTTTCCTTTAGGCCCTGGAAGGTCTGAGCGAGGCCTTAACAAAATATTCTGGCCTGAAAGCCATGTGTGAAAGTTAGGATGTTTTAAGAGCAGATGTGTCTTCAACTCTGATAAAAGGATGGAGGAGCAGGATCAGTGTTTCTGTGACTACCTCAATGACACAAAATTGGGATCTAATGTAAACCAGTGACATTTATGGCACTTATCCAGCAGGATTTGTAAGGAAGGTGCCTCACTGTTAAAGCCAACAGACTAAAAGATCTTGATTGACTTTAGGATGTCCACAATGACACTTTTAAATTGTCATAGCTTCAGAAGCCATGACCTTCATTTTTTTTGTTACCCTCACACACTAAAAGAAGACAGGGGCCTTCAACAAGCCCTATGTTTATATCCATTTATCAGCTCAAAGTGCAGCAGGTTAGACTGTTGCCCTGTTTAAAAGCGTATGGTTAGAATAATTTAAAAGAGAAAAGTGTTTCCCCTTCTTCACTTTTTCTGAATAAATTGGAAAAAAGAAAAAAAAGGAACAACTGACAGCTGGAGGGAATTTATTCAACCTTTCAGGAAGAAAATTGCCGTCAAGCAAAGAGAAAGTATGACATTTTTCAGCCCATTAGGTGAAGGTTTATGGAAGTTACAAGGACGTGAATATATGGGTTAATATTTTAAATTGTTTTGCAACCTTGGGAATAATGGGCATGTATAATAACACTTTGCCCAGATGCCTGTTATAATACTTTGCATGTATACAATCCTGTTCAAACACTTACTAAACTCCCCTAGTTAAGCTTCACGTCTCTGATCCCTTCTGAAAAAGAACTGAAGAATTCAGCAAAGAATTATTTCCCTGTACAAAATACTATTGAATCCACACTATAGAGCTCCATAGGAAGGTTTTAGAGAAAAAGAAAAAAAAAAAAGAAGAAAAAAAAGAAAGAAAAGGAAAAGGAAAAGGAAAAAAGAAACTACAGGAAGGATTTCCTTTTCTAGCAAAATAATAGAATTTCAGAGGTGTTTCCAGTGGAAACCCCATTGCATTCTCCAAAGCCAAAAATTTAGCAAGACTCAAGGAGAGGTGGGTATGGATCACAGCATCACTCCAGAACACGCTGGGTCTGGAAACACACAGGGAAGTTAGGCCAGTGTCCAAGTCTTAGAAATCACATCAGTAGGATACTCAGGATACGTGGATGCGTATGGAGGAAAGACATGCTTATAACACCTTGTAGCTTGACCTCTGGTTTGAGTATCATCATTTTCTCCCTTCCACCTTAAAACCAGCTTCCCCATTTGCTAAAATACTGGGACAGGAACAGAATGATTCATTGTATACATATGTAGCTCTCAGTTTTAAAGGTTAAGGCTAACAAAAATTTCAAAGTAACATAAAACCTCAGGCTTCCGATCTTTAACCCATCTCTAATTTTGAGGTATTCAAGTGAGTCCTGGGTTACCCCATGCCTGCCTACCACACATTCTTCTGAACAGCTTTCCCAAGCACTATTACAGGAGATACTGTACTAGAGTAGAGGAAACTGCTCTCATTCACTGCCGCATTCATATGGTCCTTAACCACTCAGGACCGCACAGCAATGGGAACAGCATCCCACTACTTTGGAGAAAGTGAGAGGCTGACTAAGGGTCTCCCCAGCCACAGCGTTTAGCCTCAACCCCAGTACCCCTCTCCACCAGGCATTTCCATCCCAGTATCTGACAGACTGCAGAGCAGAGCATTTGCCCACCCCATGCTCCTGTATTCACCAGGGCAGGTCAGGGCCTCCCCACCACCTTTTGACCTCAGGTTTGTACAGAAATTGGTCACCTCCTGCATGGCTTTTCCACACACTGAGCTTGCTTTCAGAAAAGTACATCAGACTCATGAGCCCTGCATGGGGAAGGCAACTCAGGCTCATCCTCATTACTTGCACAAGCCCTTGTTTCCACACAAGACCCCTGTGCTGGATGCACACGTACAAGAGCCCCACCACTGTCACTGCTATTAAACAAGAGTATCTGGTTTGTGAGCAACACCAGTGACTGAGTACTTCTCTGGTGTCTTCCTGTTTTGTCACCTGTGCTTCAGCCCCATCACTTTCCCCTTCATATCTCAAGTCAACAGGGTCATCGTCACACACTGACAACAGCACACAGGTTCAGAGGACAGGCAACTGGTCAAAGATCATAGAGATACAGAGGTCTGGGACCTTGCAAAGTTCCCCAGCTGGGAAGTAAACTAGAGACAGAAAGATCAAAAACAAACCTGGATCAAGTCCTTTCTGTCTCCGAGGTGTCTGAGGTCCAGAGTTTCAATTTGGCCTTTTGTAGAGAGAGTTGACTAATCTGAGAACTCTTTGAAATGTTCAATTTCATAAAAGACAACAAAAGCCTAAATGAAATAATGTCAGAAGATTGCTTTTCATATCCAGCTGCCCCACAGCTTACAGTAAAAGCTCATCATTGTGTTTGGACAATCTGTGCTGCAAAGTAAATCCATCTCCAAAAGGGAAAAATAGCCCCGAACTCTGCTCACTCTCAAGAGCTGATAAACAGAAATCACCACCCCCTACTTCCTTCACACATTTCCCCAGCTCTGAAGGACAAGACGTCAAATTCTCCGACTGCTTTTATTCAGTTTAAGGAATGATGTAGCCTTCCTTTTTCAGCCCCAACTATGTATTCCCCTCGCCTTGCTCTCCCTACCAGTTAAACATGACCGCAGAACCCAGGGGGCTATGGGGGGAGCCGCGCTTGTTCACAGCACCTGATTGCTGAGCAGGTCTGAAGGTGCAATGAACTTTTGAAGCCACATCAAGTGAAGCTTTTACATGGGAGAAGGAGAAAGAAGCCATCTCTAAGGGTTTGAGAACATCTCAAAAGCAACTGTGCTAACAACACACACTTGCAATGTGATTTCATATGAGAAGGCAAAGCAATCCCAACCTTGAAAGTTTGGAAATCATTTTCAGATCTGACAGTCCCCCCCAGGCTAAAACCTGGAGTTGAGGGGTTTTAAAGCCTATCTTTAATCAAGATGACAATTTCCTACAAGGATGAGTCATTTCATTTCCTCAACAATAATAACAGGAAAGGAAACATCTTTTTTTTCAAGTTGAAAAGAGAGAAAGTAACAAGAGCAGAACCTATAACAGCGGCAAAACCAGTCCCAGTAGAAACCACAAGCCCTGCAGCAAAACATTGGGAACCTTCTCTGCTGAAGTTGTCCCACAGATTCCCGCCTTTCTTGCTAGGCTTTGGACTAGCTCTAAACCTTGGATCGCCGATGCCCTAAAATCGCCTGGATTTCCCAGCAACAAGTCAGCTGAGGCTAGGTTTTGCAGTGGATTTCATCTGACCACCCATTTCTTCTCCGTGCATAACCTTGCAGCACTTCTCCCCTTGTCAAACGCATGTTTAATTGCAGCACTTAAATGCTCAAAACCCAGCGTGCTCACATGTTATGGTAGGCAAAAATGACAGGCTGAACTTTCTGAACGTGGCTTAAATCCATGCATCACAGAGCACATTTTGGCAGGCATTAATGCTTTTTTTCAACATCGTTGCAGATACACAGGTAACAGATACTCCAGAGATAGGTAGTTAAGGGGCAGCAAGAAAGATGCCTGGGCATATGGTTAAACAAATCAGTCATCAATTCACTGTGAGAGCTTTCATTTCCAGCACAGCAATCTGTTGGATCCCAGAACTGTTTTTACGTGGTTCATTAGACAATAGCCTTTCTTGCTACTAGTTGGGTCAAGAGTCAAAATTGCTGTGTAATTGCAAGTCTCCAAGCACAAGGCAAGAGTTTTTCAGTCCTGGAGGGTGTTGTCCAAAGGGGAAAGAAAACAGAAGGGAAAGATTATGTGTGAGCAATTGAGCCCTACTGAGAGGGCAAAAAAAGTCACTGAAACTGGGATTAGCCAAATCTTGTAATGGAAAACAAGTCTCCTGTTGGTAAGCTGGCACTTACACCTAAGAGACGTGTGCTGGGGAAAGGAGCTCAAAGGATGGGTTCAAAACAGACCAGAAGAGGAGATTAAGCAGCATCTGAAGCCAAAAAATGGTCGGACCTTTTCAAGCATTTAACTTCTTGAGTTAATTGAGCATGTGGCCATAGCAGTTATTAAAGAACAGTTCCCAACTTAATCAAAGTACATTATTGAAAATGATACTGAGAAACCTCAGTAGAGAAACCCAGCAAGTATCAAGTCAAGCTAAATAGTTCAGTTACGATTATTATTAATAATAAATCATGGCCACTGTTTATTTTATTTGCCAACAACTAGCATAGTTTATGGCTCTGCACTAACCTAACACACTATTTTATTGCATTTCAGAGAGTGCATCCTCCTAAAATGATAATGTGTTAATAATCTATGCTGGGCTTTTTGACAGGAACCAAAGAGCTCAAACAACTTGAAATAATATCAGCAAAAAAATTATTTATTCCCCATCCCTAGTTGCAGAGAAAACAGAGGTTTTCTTGGCTCAGTTACTTCTCAATAGATTTCTGGTTTCAATTAAAACTTTGAGTCTGAGAAGTTAAAAAAAAAAAAAAAAAAAAAGGCCAATAAGAGATGGAAGAGTTGTCTCTATTCACTGTGTGTTTCTGCTTCCCCCCCTCTGCTTTTACATAACCCTTCCGAGCTAAGAGCAGAGGCTAAAGCACAACTACATTGTTTGGAGGGTTTTTCTCCTTTCGGCTAAAAAGCAAATGGCCAAAAATGAATTAAAAAAAAAAAAACATTAAAAAAAAACATGGGTGTCTCCCTTCACGCAGAAGGCTGGTGTGGGGGTTTGCACCCCGAGGTGTTTTCCCCCTGTGTTTCTGCAGGTTTGGGGCAATGCTCCCCAATCGTCCCGGCCTGAGGCAGGCGGGTCGAGGGCTGCTGCCGCTTGGGGCCATGGCCCCCAACAGTCCTGTTCCCACAGAGAGCCGCTGTCTGTCGCTGCTGAGGGTTGGTGATATGCTCCCTGGCAGTGGAGGGCTGGCAGCTCAGTGCCTCGCACACCTGACAGGCGGACATTTCAGGCGGAGCCCCAACACCTCAGCCCCAGCAGCACCCCGGGGTGGGGGCACCCCGTTGTTGTGTCACACCCCCCAGCATCACCCCGGGGACCCAGAGGGGCCGGGGGACCCTGTCCCCCCCAGCCCCGGGGCCACTGCCGGTGGCGAGGTGCCCTTGGAGCATCAGGCCCAAGATTATCAGCAGCATTTATTGGAAGCGGAAATGAATCGGAAATCCTTCTCTCAGCGACCTTTGTAGGGACAGGAATACGCGCAGGCAATGGCAAGCTGCACCAAACACAGTGGGGCAGACGGTGCTGGGGTGCTGCACGAACACACGGACACTCACACTCACCAAATCCCACACTCACCCGCACACTCACTCGCACACCGCACCCTGTGAGCAGGGCAGGAGGCAGCCACTGCTTCGCCTCAGGGACCTGATTTCCCCATGTCTGTGGTGCGGGGGGACTGTGAGAAGGGGTGTGAGTGTGTGTGTCTGTGAGTGTGTGAGAGAGTGTGTGTATGTGAGGGAGTGTGTGTGAGAGCATGTGTGCATTTGTGTGCATGCGGGTGTGAGTGCATGTGTGTGAGGGTAGGGTGTAAGAGCGTGTGTACGTGAGTGTGTGTGTGTGCATGCAGTTGTGCATGTGGGTATGTGCATGCGTGCGAGTGTGTGTACACAAGTGTGCATGCATGACCGTGTGGTGTGTGTGTGCATGTGAGCATGTGTACATGTATAAGTGTGTGTATATGAGTGTCTCTGTGTGCATGTACACGTAAGTGTGCACGCATGTGTGTGTGAAAGAGTGTCAGTGTGTGTGTGTCTGTGTATGATGTGTGTGTGCCCAGGACTGGGCAGGGAGCCTTGCACCAGGGCTGGGGTTGACAACAGCTACCCTCAGCTGCAGCCTGGGTTGTGCCCCCACCCCGGCACACACACACATGCACAAACATACACACACTCACACTTACACTCACGCACACTCACACAGACACACACACTCTCCCACACACACAGATACACATTTACACACACTCACACTTGCATACTCGCTCACACACACACTCACCCCCCCCACACCCACTCAGTCACACACACTCATACATACCCATACACGCAAACACACACATACACTCATACTCATATAAACTCACACAAATACTTGCAAACATAGACACACACACTCACACGCTTGCACACTCACCCCCCCCAGCTCCTCACCCCCCCTCCCCGAGCTCACTGGGGGCCAACCGGAGGCCCCGGGGCGGCACGCAGGGACTAATTACCCCCAATTAACAACACACCTCGCTCCGGCAACGAGCAGGGGATCCCACACCTCTAAACACCCCCAGCCCCGCTCCTGCCGCGTCCTTCCCAATGTCAGAGGGGTAGCGGCGCCCCCCCCCAGCGGGCAGCGCCGAGCCCCGGGGGGGTGCACGCCCACCCGCTCACACTCACACGCACGGATCCCAAAAAGGTTACAGAGTTGCTCTCTAGCTCCACTTAACCTGCAATTTACGAAGCCAGGGGGACTCTCCCCCCTGCTTTCCCCACGCAGAGCTGCCACCTCCCCGCGGCCCCGCTGGGGGAACACATACAGGCTAGCAAATTTAGGGGGGGGGAGGGGAGGTAAAAGGGGGCGACACATTATGCAAGCTCCTAAAAAAATTGCAACCCCTTCCCAGCAGCACGCTCGTAACCCCCCCCCCACCCCCCTCAAAACGCGCCCATGCAACCCCCCACAAAGCATGGGGAGGGAAGGGGTCGGGGGTAGAGGGCTCGCAGGCATCCCAGCCCCCCCATAAATAAAGCCCTTTCCGCGCCATTGCAAAGTCACAACATGAAAATAAAAGGAGACGACATTAACTTTTGCATGCGGAGGGGAAAAAGGGGGGGGGGTGAGGGTGAGTGAAAGAAGCGAGTGGATGAGACCCTCCCGCAATCCGGATCGGCAAGACAGAGCTTTCCTCGATGCCTCCCGGTTTTTGTCGCTTTTTTTTTTTTTTTTTACTAACCCATATCCCCCCAATAAACGGCAGCGGGGGCTTCTTAGCAGCTTCCTCTTCTTCTTCTTCTTTCTTCCTCCTCCTCCTCCTCCTCCCTCGGCTTTCCCCCCTTCTTGTCTCTTCTCTTTTAGATCCCGGTTTCGAGCCCGCGCCACAGCCCCCAAAGGTGCTTTTGCTTGTGTTGCGGCAAACCCATGGCGGTGTTCATCTGTCAGATTAGGGGAGCGCACGGCCGCGCAGCACACGCAGAGGGAAGAGGGCGGGGGGAGGAGGGAAGGCACCCGGGGCGAGGGAGATGGACGGACAGCCAGCCAGCTGAAGAGCTCGCTAGACAAATGATAGATAGATAAATAGAGCGAGGGAGAGTGAGAAAGGGGGGAAAATGGCGTCTTGGAAGCCCGAATCCTGGAGTAAATCAAATTAACATGCAACACCCAGAGAGCAGTCCCGGCTAAATTTAGCAGGATCCAAAATAAAATGGAAAGGAAAAGGGGGGTGGGAAGGGGGAGAAGGAGGATGGGGGGGTGAAAGTTAGGAGGAGGAGGGGAAGGAGGCCAAAAAAAAAAAAAGGAGAGCAAAAATAAAAAAAAATAAATTAATGCACTGGATAAAATCCTGGATTTGAAATCGATGGAGCTTGTTTCTGTCTCTCTCGCTTTTCCTTTTCTTTTCCTTTTTTTTTTTTTTTGAGCGGGGGCTTTTTTTTATTTTTATTTTTTTGCTGCCTGTTTGTTGTTGCTAGTTGTTTTGGGGCCTCTTGCAGGGGGACGCAGGGAGGGGAAGCGTTTTTGCTTTTGCTTTTTTCCCGGCGAGGAGTTGAAAAAAAAGAGAGGAAAAAAAACGAGAAAAAGGCTGCTTTTTTTTTTTTTTTTTTTTTTTTTGGCGGCGAGGAAGCTGTTCCCTTTATTCCTGCTCTCTTTTCCAGAGCGGGCCCGGGTGCTGGTGGCGGAGGGCCGCACTGCCCCGCACTGGGCCGGGGGAGGGCAAAGGGGAGGCGGGGGGATCCCCTCCAACACCCCGGGTCTTTAATGGGTGCACACCCGTCCCCACCTCCCGGCTCGGCAAGGGGGTGTTTTTTGGGGCCGCTTTTTACTCCCCGCTGATTTTTTTTTCCCTTTCTCTGTCTTGTATTTTGTCTTTGGGTCTGGGTTCCCCCCCTCCCTCCCTCTCCCTCCCTGCGGGGGGCAGTGATTTGATTTGTTTAAGCAGATCTGGGGGCTGCTGGCTTCGGCTCTCTTTCCCCGGTTTCTGTCGCTCCCGGAGTCCTGCAGCACTGCCGGAGGGGGGGGGAATAAATGGCACGCAAACACACACACGCTCACACTCGGTGTGGCTGCAATGCTCAGCCCTGGGTTAATGTACTCAACAGTGCCACTACCTGACACAACAGCAGCACTGATGGGGGGCAGGGGAGAAAAGGCAGAGAAGGTGAGAGACTGGGCTCAGAGCTGCTCAGCCCACCCCAAAGTCTCCCCTCCCACTCCCCCCTGCACATACCCTTGTGACACTGCAGCCCCTGCGGGCTCTTGCCCTGGGCAGGAGATTTTTAGGGTCCACTGACTACTGCTCAGACCTGATGTGGGGCTGGAGGAGGCAAGCAAAGACCTCGACAGCTTTGTGAAGGTGAGGATGAAATCTCCCCCTGTATTAATCAGTAGTTGTGCCCAAAATGTGCCCTGGGCCAGGGGATGCGAAGGCAGAAGCCGTGCAAAATCCAAACCCTTGGGTTTTTGCTTTCCCAGCCTTTCTCTTCCAGCAGTCTGGATGCCACTGCGGTTTGGGCTGCCAGCTTGGCAAACCGTTACTCACAGGTGTAAATTGTTGGCTTGCCCGACTAATCATGAGGGTGACAAGGAGGAACCTCCAGAAAAGGAAGGGTTGTGGGATGGAGCCGTGCAAGTGTACTTACAGGTGGAGGTGACGTTGGGAGGACCCTGCATGGGTCCCTCTGCACATTTGATCCCTGGCAGTGATGGTGCTGCTGCCTCCCAGCCCCAGAGAGTTTCAGGAGGCTCAAAGCACACAGAGTTTCTCCCCTTTGCTCTGGTACAAACGGTAACCACAGGCCGTCATCTGAGTGACCTGAATTCAGGGCCTGATGCAAGGACTACCTGGGTTGACCCTCACCAGCCATGAAGGCAAATTCATATGCCACAGCCCCTTAAATGTGTTGCAAGTCCTTCTACATGTCCTTCAACATGTCCTTCTACAACATAGGTCCCAGTGTAGCTCCAGCTGGGTAGGAGGGCTCTGTATGGCCCAGGAGATGCCAGCATATACCTCACCACCCCTCAGGAGACTCAACTAAATGGATAAGTATGTGCCCTTAGCCCCACTGTGCTTTCTGGGAAAATGCTTTCTGGAAAAATCTCATAGATAAAAACCACCCTGAGCCATTTTTCCCTTTAGATCTCTCCATATGACTCACCTCTGCCATGCTGCTTGCAAATCCCAAACTGATGAGGTTGGTTAGAGGCAACAGGCTGTGTCCGTCCTTCTCCTGTGGTCCTGTCCTCCCGCTTCTCTCCACCAACAGCAGAACACAAATAAAGAAATCAATAAAATACACAAAAAACTATGACCAACAGATCAGCCCCACCTCCATCCCAAACAAATATGCAACCCAAAAACTTTTGAATCGGAAATGTCACACTGAAAATGTTGACATTTCTGATTGAAGCCAAACAAGAATTGTCATTTCAAATCAGCACTTTGACATGGAGTGGAGGCTTGTTTGTTTAAATCAAATCACCCAACTGGAGCTACGTTTTGTCATTTTCTATCTGAACACAATGAAGAGAAATAGTTTCAACGTTTCTTGGCAGAGCTGTGACATTTTCCTGAAGAATTTTTTTCCTGAATAATTTTAGTTTCGAAAACGTTTGGCAGGTAAATCTTCTGCACTGACCATTATCTTCCTCCTTGGAAGAAGCCAACACACAAGATTAGGAAATAATTGGCTTGATTGAATTAATGCAGAAAATCAAACTCTGGACCAAAATACTCCAACAAGAAAAAGAACAACAACATCAATTTTGATTTTCCTTTGTTAGAAAATTCTGTTTTGTTTATATTTAAGAAGTTTTGGATTAAAAAAAAATCTCTTGAACCTTTGCTCTTTTTATCTTGTTTTTCTTTTCTTCTTGAGACTATACATATACATATGCATTTAAGCAGCCCCATTTAAATAATTTCAAACTGAGAAGTTCAATTTGGAAAGCAATCTAGATAATGACTTATTTAATGATCACTTGCTTTGAAGACATGGGGGAGTCTAAAACTAAAATGAAAAAAAAAAAAGCTTCAAAACCGTTACAGGAACTTTTTGATTGATCCAAAGTTATTTTTAGGTCTGTGTTACATATGACTTGCAAACGCCAAAATATCACACCTAATTACCTGTAGACCACAAACTCTGAGAAAACCCATCGGACTAAATTTTGTAAGCAGAAAAAGAGCCATTCCTTCAAGTGATCACTCTGTATGATGTGTGAGCATAAATTGTTATGCACACAGAGTTGACTTCAAAGAATTTCTTACCTATAGTTTTGTCTTCTAGATCTAGAACATTCTGCTTTTTAAAAAAATCTCTCCCTCCAATTCTGCAGTGTGTCAGGGAGTTAGTACAATCTGAGTGGTTAATCTGCAGAAGGAAATTTACTTTTCTTTGTTCTTTTCACTTAAAAAACAGCATGGCATTCATAAAGTCGGTTTGGTTCCTGCAGTGGACCTGAGATGCGTTTCCTATTTGTGTCTGATATGCAGATGTTTTATAATGAAGGCCATAAGCCTGTTATTTTTATATAAATAGTATATTGAGTTAAATATGTATACAAGCCTTTCTAGGTTCAAGGTATGAATTAATGTTAGGCAGAATTGTTGGGTGACATGTAAATTAATGTAAAAGAAAAAAGGTATCTTGCAAGGCCCCAGTAAAACACTGGCAGTGCTTTATGTGCTTCAAAAATGAAAACAAATGATTAAAAAACACTATTTACAATTGGTTTAACTGCTTAAAGCAGACCATTTTGTTTATGTTTTAGCTTTTTAGCTCTCTAGTGCACTTCCGAGTTTTACATAGAAGATATCTATCTACCTATCTACACACACATCGACTCTTAGACATACGCTGGTTAGCAATTCATTGGATCTCATTGCAACACAAGAGATGAGAGATTATACTCCAAGACAGTTGAAAATAGGGGGAAATGTAAATGTATTTTCCATTTTCTGTTCAAGAATTGGAAAATCAGCTGTTTGAACAATTGGTCAAAAAATAGAAATAACAGTGATTTTAAAAGTTGCCCTTTTATTTTGCAAATCCCTCAGACGCGGTATTGAGTTTCAACATTATTGCGTGAATAAAGACAAGCAAGAATCAAAATTCAAGGGTTGGAAACCAAGCGCAAAGCTAATTTTAGTAGATATAAATACACTCTTTGGTTGTTTCTCCACTAGTATATTCACTCCCCAGCATCCCAAACCATTACTCTTGTCGAGTATTTTGATAATTGAGTATTGTTATTCTTATCTCAGCATCTCTTTGATAGGGACAAAGACTATGCCATGCTCATTACTATTCGAAAACAAAAGAAAAAGATTTTGTCTTCTATTTCTCAACCAGGACAATTAGAAGAAGACCTTGGTAACTTAGCAACATTGTACTACAGCATGGGGGATGACCACATGGGAGGCTCAGGTTCAAGTCCAGACTTTCTTATCTACCAGATCTTTCCACAGCTGCCTTCCCATTACCAAGCCAGTGACTAAACATTTCTCTGTAATCAGGCAGCACACAAAAGTTGCGGGGCTCAATGATGCAGCATTTGCTGACACACCAGCAGAAGACCAGGATCTGCCCTTTGCACAGGCTGCTCAGACTTGTGAGTCCTTTTGAAAACCTTTGAACGTTTACCTCCTGTAGCTCTTTCAACATCCATTGGTTTGTTACTACTCTTCCAATTGTGATTATATTTTGCAGTCTTTCCAGAGCAAACAAGTAACTCTGACCTTGTAAGTGCATGAAATTCTTTCCCTCATAAATAACTTCAAAGAAACTAATTACTAATAAGCATCAAAACCCACCCTGGATTCTCATGTGCATCGTTGATCTAATATGCTGTGGATTTCAATCACAGTTTTCATGCTGATTACAATTTTGCATATTATATAGAGAGAGACTTGTATATATATATATGTATATACATACATATATGTATATATTTAAGGCTTTATAAACTAATATAGAAGCAGGAACATGAATAAGAAACAACACATTAGCAAAAATGTTACATCAGTCAATGAAGCCGGGTCTGGCAGGAGGTAATTTAAAGCTACATAATTTAGGATGGGAAGTGAATGGAAATACTGGGTCTGTTTGGGAATTCTAGGTATAAAGAATTATTTAATCTAACTCTAAAAGAAAGTCATAAAAGGAACTGATAACTAGAAGTTGAAATCAGAGAGAAGATCACATTGCTATGAAGACGTACGTAGTTCATAGTGATTAATCATTCCAGAAATTTAGTAGGAGGATTGGTAAAAATCACCATCTCATGACATTTTCAGGTTGGAGACTGGATGACTTTCTAGAAGATATTTTTTAGCCAGGCAAAAATAATTGGGTTCAGGACAAGAGCAGACATAAAATGAGTTAAGAACTGCCTAACTGACAATTCCCTGAAAGTAATTGTCAATGCAGAATTATTGTTGAAGAGGAGTGTTACTAGAGTTTTCCCCTATGCTATTCATCAGTGATCTGGAAGTAAATATAAAACTACTCCTGATGACATTTGTAGAAGACATTATGGTTGGCAAAATAGCAAAGAATAAGATTCCAGGGTGGCCTGGTGAAAAAAGCTGCACCGCCTGGCTCAGGCAAACAAAATGCATTTTAATGCAATAAGGTGCTAGTTCTGCTTCTTGGGAACTCAGACAAAAGCCCTGTAATGTGACCGACTGCAGCCTGGACAAACACCACAGTGCCAGCTCAGAGCTGGACCCTCAAATCCCAAAGTGCTGATGTGATCCTTGGCTCTGCAGCCAGGTGACTTGTGGTGTATGGCACTGGTAAGGGTGAACCTGAGAGGCTGTTTATGGGTCTGACAGCCACATTTCAAAACATATGGTGACAAAATTGGAGAGGGTACAGAAAAGAGCCACAAAAACGATTGAGGGCTGGAGAAAATGATTTGCAGGGCAAGCAGTGAAGAATTATGTTTAGCTATCAGAAATAGTTTTAATTTGGGGGAGAAAATGACTTGTAGGGGAAGAAATTACAAAGTAACAAAGGACTAGAGATAGGCACCTAATTTTTCAGGGGAGCTGTCTGGGACACTTTCTCCCTTCAGCATTTCTTACAAAATGTTTTAAGTGACCCCTACCCACTGTAAATCCAACTAATCCCTAAGTCTGTCCAGGAACTGTAATGGAAAGACCTCAGTTAAAGCTTTGAGGTCCACTTTGTGGCTAGGTGTTTTATTTCCCCAGAGTAATTCTGGATTTGCCCAGGGATTCCTTTCTGGAAACAAAGGTTTATCTGAATGAATTAAATTATTCTTTAGCCTAAACCAAGGTGAAACACTGATATCCCTGACAGGCTGGAGACAGACATGACCTAGATGGTCCTTCCTGGCTTGACAGTCTTTGAAAATAAATTTGCATAAGAATCATGTAAATGTCTGTCCAACTTTGTCTGACAGCAATGTGTACATAGCTCTCACAAAAAGTCCTATATAATTCTGATCAAATCCTACTAGTCCTAGTTGAAAATATCAGGCTGAAGAAACACCACCATAAGGTGAGTACAAATCATGACTTTTCCTAAGAAATTATGGAATGAGTGTAACTGGAAGTTTTTGCTTTGACTAGCTGTGGTAAGGAAGATTTCTCCAATCCAGGATGGACTTGGCAGAGAAACTGACAGTGTCACCTTCATGGCAAGATTCCTGTGGTAATGTGTGATATGACTTACATTTCCAGCCTATCCAAGTCAGAGCAGATACCTGAACCTCTTCTTCTAGATAAGTGCTCCACATGTGATACAGTTGGCTATTCTTGGATGGGTCTGCCATTGCATTTGGTGGGACTGATCAGTTAGGCATGAATAGCATTAATTGGATCAGGGATAATTGATTGTCTTTGCCCATGGATGTCCACAGGAAAGGACAATTTTAATTAATTTATTTTTTTCTTCTGAAAAAAAAACACAGAATAGCCTCAGTTTTATTAAAGTATGAACTGCACTCCCCTTACCACCTCCCCAAAAAAACTGTGCCATCAAACTTCAGAGAATATGAAAACATCTTCCTCCTTTGCTCTGTGTGATTTTATTGGTCCAGTCACAAACAGGGAACTGTGGTGGTTTCACTCAGGTGGGCAGCTGAGTTCCACCACAGTCGCTCTCTCACTCCCCCTCCTCAAAGAGGAAGGGGGAGAAAATATGACACAGAGAGCTCAAGGTTTGAGATAAGGATAATGTAATTAAAGGGAAAAGGGAGAGGGGGAAAAAAAACGAAAGAGGAAAAAAAAAGCAAAGGCCGTTCAGAAGCACAGAGAGGAGAAAAAAAAAAAAAAGCAGTTACTCTCTACCTCCCATCAAGGAGCAATGTTTGGCCACATCCTAGAAAGCAGGGCCTCAATACGCGTAGCGGTTGTTCGGGAGGACAGACACTTCCACCATGAGAGCCGCCCCCCCCCCCCCTTCCCCTTTTCCACTTTTTATTGCTGAGTATGACACCATATGGTATGGAATATCCCTTTGGTCGGTTTAGGTCAGCTGCCCTGGTGATGTCCCCTCCCCATCACTTGCCCACCCCCAGCCTGCTGGCTTTTGGGGACTTGGAGGGAGTCCTGATGCGGTACTAGTGTTGTGCAGCAATAGACACAACACTGGAGTGATACCAGTGCTGTTCTAGCTACAAGTGCAGAGCACAGCACTGTATGGGCTGCTGCAGGGAAAGTTAACTCCATCCCAGCCAGACCCAGCACAGGAACACAGACCTGAGATAATGTCAGCAATCAGAGGATGCATTACACAGTTTAGCTGAGACTGGATTCAAAACCATTTGTAGGAAAAAATGAGTGTGCTCACATGGAGGAACCTGGTCATGGTATCAACCACGCAGAAAACCATGGCCTCCGCATCTCTTGCGGCCTCTCCAGCCGCAGTCACTGATGTGGCTACTCAGACGGAGGGCTCGGGGAAACATGCAGCCATCTAGGTCTTGGGCTGCAGGGTGTGCCCGAGTCTTCTGTTGGTATCCGACAGCAGCAGTGGTGGGTATGCCTGTGGGAGGTGTGCCCAGATTGAAGAGCTGCTCAGCCAGGTAGCAGAGCTTCGGGAGGAGGTGAGCAGGCTCAGGAGCATCAGGGAGTCAGAGAGGGAAATTGACTGGTGGAGGTGTACTCTACCCTCTCTGAGACAGACTCATGAGCCTGCCACAACACAAGTGTCTGCTGCTACGCAGAAGAAAAAAGTTCCCTCATCCCGCCAGGCAGTAGGAGGAGACCTAGGCCAAGGGGGGGAATGGAGGCAGGTTCCTGTTCGGGGTGGTAGGCGAGCCCTGTCCCTGCCCACCTCACCTTCCCATCTACCCTTATATAACAGGTGTGAGGGTCTAGAACACGACAGTCAGAACAAAGAAGTAGATGAATGCCCATCCCAGTTGGAGAGGGTGCCTAAGGCAAGGCAACCTATCCCCCGCATTGCTACATCATCTGTCAAAAAAGAAAGAAGGGTTATTGTCATGGGGGACTCCCTTTTGAAAGGGACAGAGGGCCCAATATGCCGACCGGACCCAACCCACAGGGAAGTCTGTTGCCTCCCTGGGACTCGGGTGAGAGACTTCACTAAGAAAGTCACTCGCCTGGTACGGCCCACCGACTATTACCCACTACTGGTCTTTCAGGCTGGTAATGACAAGGTAGCAAGGAGAAGTCCGAGAGCGATCAAAAGGGACTTCAGGGCTTTGGGGCGACTACTTAAAGGATCAGGGGCACAGGTTGTGTTTGCCTCTGTCCTTCCAATAGGGGGGATCGATGCTGACAAACAGACTCGTCACATTAACACGTGACTTCGGGACTGGTGCAACCGGCAGAACTTTGGGTTTTTTGATCACGGGAAGGTCTACGCGACTCCGGGCCTGCTGGCACCAGATGGGAGGCACCTCTTTCAGAGATGGGTGAGGATTTTTGCTCAGGAGTTGGAGGGCTGATAGATAGGGCTTTAAACTAGAGTCGAAGGGGGAAGGGGATAAAACCAGGCACGCCGGTGATGAACTAAGGGATGGTGCGCTAGAATCAGAGGGACTGTGTGGTAGTGAGGTCCTTTGGTTGGCTACACAAAGTGCTGCGTGTAGGGAGGCACATTTGAAGTGCTTCTACACAAACACGCACAGTATGAGGAATAAAATGGATGAGCTAGAAGTCTTGGCCCAGTCCCACAGCTACGACATCATCGGCATAAGTAAAACCTGGTGGGATGAGTCCTGTGGCTGGTGTGTCGCAATGGATGGTTACTGGCTCTTCAGGAGGGACAGGGAGGGTAGGCGAGGTGGCGGGGTGGCAATCTATGTGAAGCAGGGGCTGGACTGTGTGGAACTTCAAGTTGGTGATGGCAAAGTTGAGAGCCTCTGGGTAAGGATTAAGGGACAAACAAATAAAGGGGATGTTGTTGTGGGAGTCTATTACAGACCACCTGGCCAGGACGACAACGCCGATGAATTATTCTTTGCAGAACTAAGAGATGCCTCGAGATCAACTCCCCTTGTCCTTATGGGGGACTTCAACTTGCCAGATGTCAACTGGGATCACCACACGGCTGACACGAGCAATTCCAGGAGGTTCATAAAGCACCTAGATGATAACTTCTTGGTGCAGGTGCTAAGGGAGCCAACTATGAAAGGTGCCCTCCTTGATCTGTTGCTGGAGAACAGAGAGGGTCTTGTGGGAGACGTGACAATTGGCGGCCGTCTCGGTCATAGTGACCATGAAGTGGTTGAGTTTAGAATTTATGGTGACAGAAGGAAAACTGTCACCAACACTTCAGCCCTGGATATGGGGAAAGCAGACTTCGGGCTGCTCAGAGAACTAGTCAGCAAGGTCCCCTGGGAAACTGCTTTTGAAGGCATTGGCGTCCATCAGTGCTGGTCAATCTTTAAGCACTGCCTCCTAAAAGCACAAGATCAGGCAATTCCAAAATATGGAATTTAGGAGCTTAGGCGAAAAAAGAAAGTGTACGGCTGCTGGAAGGAGGGTCAGGCGACGAGGAAGGAATACAGGGATGCTGTTCGTGTTTGTAGGGAGAAAATTCGTGTGGCCAAAGCCCAACTAGAGTTGAAGCTGGCCATGTCTGTGGGAGACAATAAAAAAGGTTTTTTTAGATATGTGAACAGAAAAAGGAGAACCAAAGAAAACATAGGTCCGCTACTTGATGGGGAAGGTCTCCTCACAGACAATGACATAGGCAAAGCAGAGACGTTTAACACCTTCTTCACCTCTGTCTTCAACACTGATGATGGGCTTCGGGACCCAGGGTGCCCTGAGCTGGAGGACCATGATGGTGGGAATGACAAACTCCCAACCGACCCTGAATGTGTGCGGGATTTGCTGCTCCACCTGGATCCATACAAGTCCATGGGTCCGGATGGGATTCATCCCAGGGTGCTTAAAGAGCTGGCTGGGACCTCTCTCAATTATTTTTCAACGATCTTGGGAATCTGGAGAGGTCCCAGTAGACTGGAAGCTGGCAAATGTTGTGCCAGCTTTCAAGAAGGGTAAGAAAGAAGACCCTAGCAATTACAGGCCTGTCAGTCTCAGGTCAGTGCCTGGTAAAACTATGGAGAAGATTATCCTTGAAGTTATTGAAGCGCACCTGGGGGACAAGGCAGTCATTGGTCCCAGCCAACAGGGGTTCGTGAGGGGTGGGTCCTGCCTAACAAATTTGATTTCCTTTTATGATAAGATCACCCATCTAGTCGATCAAGGGAAACCAGCTGATGTGATCTTTTTGGACTTCAGCAAAGCTTTTGACACGGTTTCCCATAGGATCCTACTGGACAAAATGTCCAGCATACAGCTAAACAAAAACATCATCCGATGGGTGAGCAATTGGCTGACGGGCAGGGCTCGAAGGGTTGTGGTAAATGGGGCCACATCTGGCTGGCGGATGGTCACTAGTGGGGTCCCTCAAGGCTCCATTTTAGGGCCAGTCCTCTTCAATGTTTTTATAAATGATTTGGATGTAGGACTAGAAGGTGTTCTGAGCAAATTTGCCGACGACACCAAACTTGGAGGAGTTGTGGACTCGGCTGAGGGTGGAAAGGCCTTGCAGAGAGATCTGGACAGATTGGAGAGCTGGGCGATCACCAACCACATGAAGTTTAACAAGAGCAAGTGCTGGGTCCTGCACCTGGGACGGGGCAACCCTGGTTATACATACAGACTGGGCGACGAGATGCTGGAGAGCAGCCCCGCAGAGAGGGATCTGGGGGTTGTGGTTGACAGCAAGTTGAATATGAGCCAGCAGTGTGCCCTGGCAGCCAGGAGGGCCAACTGTATCCTGGGATGCATCAAGCACGGCATCACTAGTCGGTCGAGGGAAGTGAGTGTCCCGCTCTACTCTGTGCTGGTGCGGCCTCGAGTACTGTGTGCAGTTCTGGGCACCACAGTACAAGAAGGACATTAAACTGTTGCAGAGTGTCCAGAGGAGGGTGATGAAGATGGTGAAGGGCCTAGAGGGGAAGACATATGAGGAGCGGCTGAGGTCACTGGGCCTGTTCAGCCTGGAAAAGAGGAGGCTGAGGGGGGACCTCATCGCAGTCTACAACTTCCTCACGAGGGGGAGTGGAGAGGCAGGTGACCTATTCTCTTCAGTCACCAGTTATAGGACCCATGGGAACGGTGTCAAGCTGAGGCAGGGGAGGTTCAGGCTGGATATCAGGAAGAGGTTCTTCACCGAGAGGGTGGTTGCACACTGGAACAGGCTCCCCAGGGAAGTAGTCACTGCACCAAGCCTGTCTGAATTTAAGAAGAGATTGGACTGTGCACTTAGTCACATGGTCTAAACTTTTAGGCAGACCTGTGCGGTGCCAGGAGTTGGACTTGATGATCCTTATGGGTCCCTTCCAACTCGGGATATTCTATGATTCTATGATTCTATGATTCTATGCTATTAGTGTTCTGTAATGTCTCTCAGGCAAAGTCGGCAATGGATAACATCCAGTTCTCGCTATCCATTGACCTTCTTTATCTGAAATGTAAGTCATTTTATGTCTTCCATTCCTTCCAGGACTTCACAAAACTTGACACACGGGTGCTTTATGTGTTATTTTATGTGTAATTATTTACCTTTGTTGTGGGACACCTGACACTTTTGAAGATGGAAACATGAGGATCAAGGTGTACCACATTTCAGCGTGAAGTTCTATCTGAATAACAGTGTGCAAACATAAGTAATACGTCGGGGTGTTTTGTCACCTCACATGGGCTCGCCAGCTCATGTGAGTTGAGAAAGGGATCCTGCAAGGCCGGGGTGCAAAGTTCAGTAAGAATCACTGGTGTTAAACCTCTGTCATCTGCGTTGGGTCTCATCCAAGGATAGCACCTCTCCCAGCCCAGCAGCTGTTGGCATCAGGCTGGTCCATGTGCCTGTGGGATGCTCGAGTCTATACCTCAGTAAGTAGTAGCACCCTCAGCAGAGAGCAGACTATATTTTTGAATGCCAGGGCTATAGCACAGCCTCAGGATATCTAATTCTGCTTTCCCTCCCCTCCCTGTTGGTTATCATTCCCTGATGGCAGCCAGACTTGGATGATGAGCCTCCAACTCACCTGGAGCATCAATACTCTAAACCCGAGGGAGAACTGGGCAAAAATGCTTGGGCCACAGAACCGAGGGCTGATTGATTCCCCGTGCTCTGGGGAATGCGTGGTGCAAATTTTAATCCACACCGAAGTAATTTATCAATGTTTTCTTATCGCAGAGTTTCCTTATCAGCAAGCTGTCTGGAAAAACTCAAAACTACCGTGAGCTTGGTACGTGGGGAGCACGGGTAGCTTTTGCTCCACTGCTGTCGTACTCCCTCCCCTCTTGCACCTCAGCATCTTTTTTTCCTGCCCCCTTTCCTACAGACCTCTTAATTTTTCAGTTTTCGGTGGTTTTGGTTTAATAGACATGAAGCATTGCCCCCTGCCGGCAGGTCGCACACCTGGCTGCCGGCGCAGGGACGGATGTCTGTGCGTCTGTCTGCAAGGGTTCCTGCGGCGTTTCGCCTCGAAAGAGCATTAACAGCTCACAGATTTGCTGCTCCATGTTTAGGTTTTGGAAAAGAAAGGAGAGGAAAGTCAGAAAGAAATCAGCAGCACCAAAAGCACTGCATGTGCTTGTAGAATTTAGTACATAAATAAGGTTTTGTGTTATTTTTCCCCCTTTTTTTCTTTTGGTTTTGATTTAAAATATTAACTGATGAAGCGTTTCTTACTCCAGCTGCACAGCACTGTGCTCACACAGCAGCATCTGTGATTGAGACAGACTCGCACAGTCCCCTTGTTCATTGGGAGTGAAATGCTGACTAACAGCAGGGGTTGTAAAACATCACCGACAATAAACAGTTATTTAAGAACAGGATGCAGCTACCTTTGGTGCTTGCTCACCCCTTGATTATAGCAGGATCTGAGCAGCTAATGGTTTCATACAAAATCATTTATACTCACAATCTGCAGGACATGAAGGGACTGCATTTCAGACAAGGAGGGGAGACATAAAAAAATGAAAATTATTTACATCAGGTCACAGTGTGAGCCTTGGGCAGAAGGGCTTGAATTCAAGTCTCATGCCCTAGGCTCTTCTGTCCTAGCCCACAGATAAGATTTCCTCGCTCCAGAGTTTATGCCAGCTCTGTCCAGTTTAAGCTGCAAGGAGTTTAAGTAGCAGGATACGTTTTTAACTAACTTTTTTCACTTTGACAAAACTCTGCATCTCAAATAAATTATATAATACAGAGCAGAAAACTTCAAGTGAGAGCAAGCTAAAAATACAAGATTTTTTTCCTTTTTTTTTTCTCTCTATCACAGCTCCTGTTCCCAAATTACACTTGCCTGGCTCAGAGTCTTAGAAAGCTGACACAGAACAAATTGTCCTATGTAAATTGCAAGTTTCCCTTCTGATTGACAGCAATCCACAAAGATGGACTAATTCCAGAGGAAGTCAAGCAAAGACTGTGTCATAACTATTAACCCAATTTTAAAGATGTTCCAAATCGCTGCTGAGCTGCCAGCGTGTACTTTATATAATGGCTGTCCTGGTTCCAGTTAGGACAGAGTTAGTTTTCCTCCTAGTAGCTGGCAGGGTGCTATGTTTTGGATTAGAATGAGAAGAGTGCTGATAACATGCTGATGTTTTAATTGTCGCAGAGCAGTGCTTACACCAAGCCAAGGACTTTTCAGCTTCTCGCTCTGTCCTGCTAGCGAGCAGGCTAGGGGTGCAGCAGGAGCTGGGAGGGGACAGACCCAGGACAGCTGACCCAAACTGGCCAAAGGGGTATTCCATACCATCTGACGTCATGCTGAACAATATATAGGGGTGGCTAGCCGGGGTGGAGGGGGGGGCCGGCTGCTCGGGGATAGGCTGGGCATCGGTCAACGGGTGGTGAGCAATTGCATTGTGCATCACTTGTTTCGTACACATTATTATTAGTAGTACTATTATTATTATTGTTATTATTATTTTCCTGTCTTAATAAACTGTCTTTATCTCAACTCACAGGCTTCACTTTCCCGTTTCTCTCCCCCATCCCGGAGAGGGAGGGGGGAGGGTGAGCGAACGGCTGTGTGGTGTTTGGCTGCCGGCCGGGTTAAACCACAATAACAGCGCACGTAAATGCAAAGTGCAGGAGCCAGCCAGAATACACGTGAGCGGGACGTAGCCGGTTGCAGGCTGTATATGTGGACTCGACAGATCCTGTCTTCTTGATTTTGCTCAAGAAAGATTTTTGCTGCAATGGGCAGTCAAGCATATGGCTAGTTACATTCTTTCAGCCTGTTTTGGCTGCTGTTGTCCTTAAACCAAAACAAGTCATTAAGGGAGCAAGGACAATTATTTCTGAGATTTGTGTAAAGGAAAGCAAGAGGGAATATGGGCTGCTGGAAAATTGGTATTGTCACAAGCCTGATTTGATTGTGCCACTCCTTACCGCAGAGCCGTGACTGAGTTTATCAAGGTCTCCCTTTGCAAATGATAATAAACCTAATAGCTGCCCACAGCTTAATATTTTTTCTTGCACTACATATGTTCACTTTTGGTCCTTAGATTATTTTTTTCTTCTGTCTCCATCTGTTCTTTTGCCTTTGAGGTACTTTAGTTACCATGGAAATGACAACATCATCTGGATGGGTGGAGCTTAGTGCAGTGTAAAGTTGGTTTCCTATATAAAGTCGTTTGCAAGGTACAGGGATGGCTGACAAAAATGCAGCATTTTATGTGATAGCCTTTCATACTTTAGGTGTGCAACAGAGGTGTATCTATGTGTGCTTGTGAGTGCACAAGGCACGATGTGCATGTTCCAGGAGTGGGCACTGATATCATTTTTGCTCTGCCAGATGAAATCTTTCACTTGAGTCTTTCATGCCTGATTTTTTACAACCTCTGCTTGAAAGTTGGCCTTTATATGCGAAGGTCCTATTTTAAGACACTTTCTGAGTCCTATGATTGTCAGATGGGTCAGGCAAGGTGGAAAACGTTCCTTGGAGATGTGCATCTTTTGTCATCATTTCCATGAAGAAGAATAGGAGGAGTTAATTTAGTGGGAGGCTATCACATGGGCTTTGTTGTCTGGGTATGTGTGTGGTATTGTCTACTTGGTCTCCGGGACCTGTCTCGTGCCTTCAACAAGTCTGCATGACAAATGATCCATGATCAATACAATCCTGAGATAAGATCACTCAAAACAATTGTACATGGACACGACACTTTTCATCTCAACAAATCTAGCAAATCCAGGGCAGAGCCCTTGTTTATACCAAATCAAACCTTACTTCAGGAGTGACCCCATGAATTTTAACACAGTCCCAGAAGCTGTTGTCCACTATTAGCCCCTGTAGCACCTGGCAATATTAATTTCACAGCCTCGTGGAGATGAAGGTATTTTAGATGAATAATGACTTTATTTTTTTACTTTTGGCAAAGGATGTTTTAAAAAAAGGACAGATATATCAAAAAGATGAGACCTTGGCCTATGAATCTTAATATTAAGGCCTGTATGGTCTCCAGAATGCTTTTAGGTTAGTTCATATTTTCAGTGGATGTCTCTTAAAGAACCTGAAGTGCTCTGTGCTTGTCTAATCAGGTGTGTGGATAGGGCCACGGTATAAGTCACATAAAATGTTTTAATGCTGTTCCCACTGGGACCAAAGGAACTAACAAGAGCTAATTTGTCAGAGCACATGCAAACATGGGTTCCTGATGCAGAGTGTATCTGGTTGGCTGGGAGAACATTCAGTCCTTTGAAAGTTTGGTGAGGAGAGGGTGAGGCTCCCACAAAATGACAGGGAGTCCCACGCAGAGCCCATGGAGTTTGCTGAGGACAGGAGTCTAAGGTCAAGTCCTTAGAAGTTCTATCCTAAGTCTATTTTGTCATGTGTTTAGAATGATAGTATTTGTTTATTTCTATTACGATTATTTTTAGGTGCCTTAACTCCAGCTGCAGCCGTTTCTTACCACAACAGTCCTTTCAAGAAACAACCTCCCCAGCAACACTGGAAAACTTTCCCATGGAAAAAAAAAGAAACTATAACAACAACAAAAACAAAATCCAGCAAACCAAGCAGCCAACAGTAGAAATCTTCCTCAAAGTCACATTCCAGCAATAAATGGGTTCACAAATCTCAAAAAGCCCAGGAAAATGCTGCTTGGGTTTTTGCAGCAATTCAAGTCCAAAACTCCACAGCCAGGAACACCTCAGCAATCGCCCATGATTTCTTTTTTGTGCCTTGGTTGCAGAGAGCTGGGGAATTCGCATGTCAGACACTGAACTGGGTAAAACACGAGCAATTGCACCAGTGAACTCCAGAGCAAAGAGCACGGCCTGTTATAACCTGTGCCAAGAGCTCCTAGCTGGGCAGAGACTTTCATTCATGAAATGAGCACAGAAGGAAGCCTGTAACAGGCAGTGAGGACCTGGGGGGAAGAAAACTCGTCTCAGCCCTCTTAGAGATGGGGATGTCTGAAGCGACACCTCCGTGAAGGCTGCCGGCAGCTGGGGATGCTTCCAGCGTCGCGGTGTCACGCTCTCGGCCCAACAAACTGCCTCACAAGCTGGCAGCTGCTCCCCACATCGGTTCTGTTCCAGAGTGGTTTCCGTGCAATCTCTGTGTGGAGCACACTTGAGTCATAGAAAAACAGGGCTCAGAGGGACTGGGAGAGGTCACCACTGTCACTGCTGCCACCCACTGACAGGGCCAGTGCAGCAAACACCCGATCTAAGAGGACAGCTTTGAAACCTCTTGGGCAGACACAGGCAGGAGCAAACAAGCAAACAAACAGACAAAAACCCTTTTCTGCTATAATATGGCCAGCTAAGAGCAAGTGGAAATTTAGCAGTGGATGCCCTCTAGGTATCTTACTGGTGCATTTCAATCCTTTTGGTTGCTCAGCCTTCTTTCTGGTTAAACTTAAAGCTGCATTTGATGGGGCTACTACTATCCTCCATCATTTTTCATAGGGGTCCATTTTTCCAAAATCTCTTTAGTAAGTCACAGAATCTGCTGTTGGGTCCATTGTCAGGATGGCTGGCCACCACTTGTGGCTTTCATATATGGCAGTTCTCCTTAGGAGGCCATAAGAATACACGATCTGCATTCTTCAGTCACAGGGTGACTGAAATTAGTCCATGTGAAGACCTGAGGGCCTTCATTCTGATCTCCAGCTGAAGCCACAGAATATCCCTAATTTCATAACAGCTCTTCCCCTCACACTTTATGAGGTATTTTACAGCCCAGACATACCAAGAAGAAAAGTAAGACTTGATTCTTTTTTCTGATTTAGACCTTTATAAGGGTACATACCATAAAAACTTCAAACCTAGGGAGTTTTTCTTTAATGTATCTGGTTTTAATGAACTATTTGCATTCTACATTGGGATTACAGTATTTTATTTGAGTTTATACAGTTTTATACAGTTGTTTTTTTGTTGTTGTTGTTGTTGTTGTTGTTTTTTACTTTTCCCCACATACTGACACACTGGAAAAATACATTTTAGGTTGAATTCCATGTGCTTCTTTTTGTTACAATTTATTATTCTTAGATAAATATGGTCATTAGAGAATGGGAAAATAAGAGATTTTGACTTGAAAACATAAACCTTTCTGACTGAAGTTTTTTGGTGAATTACATGCTTGATTGCAAACTGGAGTGGAAGGACTCCTGGATGGGCTTCATGTATTCAGGGCTGCTTCACCTCTGCAGGAAGTGGGGAGAAGGGGTTTGTTCCCTGCGCATTGTTTTCTTATTCGTCATCAAATGCCCAGAGTTACAGTAATCCATCCTGGGAGTGATAAACATATGATACCATGTGGCCTGATTCTGTGGGAGGAAGGGTGGAATTTCCTATGGGTGCAGATGCGTCAAGAAAAAGGACATTTTTTAAGCCTGGACATTCTTCCTGGCTGTCCCAGGTTAGTGATGAATTGATCAGGATTTCAAGGCTTTGCACCTTTTCATTAGACTTTGCTAGTCATTCCTATTGTTTTTATTGTGAGTATTTCTCTATTGATTGCAAAGGCACCATTGTGGTTTTGAAATGTGGTGGAAATCATTTCCACATATGACAGACCAGGGTTTTTAATCTTCAATTTACTAATTAGCTCTTTGCTACATCTGTTGCTCGTTCCCTTGTTTCTCACAATCCCATATCTGTCAGAATATGCTCTGACCTTTAGTCATAGAAAGAAAAAAAATCTTCTAATCTTCATTTACAATGAAAACGTGAACTTGTTTGCTGAAAGCCATTGGTATAGCAGCCATCCTGTTAAGGGCAGGTTATAAAGGTAGAACGAACATTGTTATTTTTTGATCTGGTATGTGCTGGGCAGTCCAGCCTCCAGGTTATCTTACATCCTATATGGCTTATCCATAACTGTGATGCAAAAACTTGTGTGCTTGACTTCAACAGTAGTTCACAGTCCAAAGGCATCAGATGATTTCCAAGCCATGTACCAATATCTCCTCTCCTTCCTCACACCCCTCTTCTTCTGTCTCTTGCTGCCTGCATTTTTCACCCAGCCTGTCACCCTGATGGGAGCAATAGCACAGCTGGTGGGAGAACTCAGCCTCTCTGTGCAGAGCTGTTGGAATGAATTTTGGCATGAAGGATGTGACTCAACATCCAAGGCCAAGACCTCTTGAAAAAGCAAGAAGAGATTTTGGAGCAGAAGCAAAGATGGGGTAATGACCCCAATCCACAGGTGTTGAATAATTTGCCGTTGCTAAATTCACATCATGGGAAAAGCCTGCTGAAACTCTTTTTGCCCCCCATGCTGCTTGTTCATGTGCTTGTGAGACTAAAGTGGTCCTTGGTTGCCTGGTACTTTACAGCTGTGCACCCTGTGATGCAGCTAACCCCACGTCTCCTCCTGAGGCACAGCTGACATGCTTTGGGCAGCACCTTTCACACATGGACTGGGCCAAGGCTTTCTGGTGGGGATGGAAAGGGTTTATTGCATAAAAGAGAATAGTGTTTTTCACAGACTACCAACTTTGTGCAGCTCTGTAAACAGCTTGTCCCCTTTCATGATAGACACTGAAGCTGGTAGCAGCAGCATTTACCTCAGGCTCAGGCAGGGGTGTAGCATCATGAGAAGCAGAATAGTGCAGTGCAAGTTGGAAACATTTGCAAAGCTTGCCCTTCACATCACCCAGGAGACCAGTTACCCATGAGTACCTCATTTTTTTGGTTTGAATTCTGGATACTTCTTCTGGCTTGTCATTTCTTCCAATGCCTTGCATCCATTTTCTAGCCTTACTTTATCTGCTTTTCTTGTCCTTTTAAACTTACTCTTGGTCTCACAGGAGCACCTTCAGTACATAAAACACAATAAAGGCACTTTATCTAGTCTGAAATTTTCACCCTGGAACTTTCGTTGTTTTTCTAGAGAGAAGTACCTTGTTTCCCATACCCAATGGTAACTTTATACTCAATAGATAGAGCTGGTAAGAAAATACATTTCCTGTCCAGCAAGAAATTCTGATGTCTCAAATTTGCTCAGATTCAAAATTAAACTTATAGAAAACTGTATTTTCAAAATTTCTCGTGAAATTAAAATTCTGGAAAAAAGCCAGCACGCATATAACAGCCCAAAATAACCAAAGGATTTTCATAGGCAGATTTCAGACTCTGTACGTTGTAAATGTGGTGTGACAGGGGTTCGGATTCAGTTACCCACATATGGATTTCTAATGCCCTTTGAAATGTTGGGGAGTGTCTGGGGTATCTCCAGGGTCCTGGAGAGTATGGTGCAGGACGTCTACCCTTTTAGAACAGCACATAGAAAGCTGGTAGGATTCTTCAGGTCATCCCCAGATGACAATGAACCAGGCACAAGTAGTGAAACTGAGCTCTGACATTGTGCACACATCATTTTGGGGGACTTTGTTTGTGAGCTCAGTCCTACCTCTGCTTCTTTGCTGAAGTTTGATCTAATGAATCTCTCAAAATATCAGCACTGTGCTCACTTCAGCATGTGTGTCCATGTCTGAGAGGTGGTCCATTAAATATCCTGCATAGTGGTGTTTCCAGACCAGGGAACAAGGATGTAGACCTGTGAAGCTTGCTTGAGTGCTCAGTGCAAGTCTCGGAGTGTATATTTGGGTGCAGATCTTTGCTTAAATTAGAGCTCGTGTATCTGACTGTGTAGGCATTCCTTGTAACATTACTAACAATGAAAACTCTTGTGTCACAACAGAAAATTTTAATTTATATCATGTTTCCCAAAACTTTGCAAACTTTGGGCCATACAGGCATCCTTAGTGCTGAATATATGCACAGTGATATCGGTATAAATAACTAGGAAAAAAAGAGGTACATAAAAAAGAGTAGAGCAGATTAAAATAAATTGGGCTACAGATGCTGGACTCACTTTTATTCACAGTCCAGCTCATCACTAACACTGCTTTGGTAGAGCTCCCCATCCCCCTTTTGACCTTCTCTTTTAGTCCAAGCTGGTGACCCTGGGTGATCCAGCTCACTTTATACCTTGGCCTAATTACAGCCAGATGAGCAGGGGGTGGAATATGATAACCGTCCACATCTTTATCATAGATGAAAACAGGCCGAGTAATCATTTAGGGTGGCTGGAGTAGGTAAGGCTGGGAGTAATGAGATGGAAAGTTTAGATTGAATATCAAGATAAAATTACCCACAATACATAATTTTAGGCAAGGGGCCATATTAAGCCTCAATTAGTGGCAGTATGATCTAATAGCACCACAGCTACTGACAGCATTATGGTCTCCTGGCCTATTAAACCATCTTTTAAAGAAACCGATGGAAGGCTGAACTGGACAAACCACTGGTAACTGTAATATAAGGACTAATCTCATGATGGAGCCAGAGTGGAATAAATAGGCAATTTCCACGTGTCTTATGAGAAGACATTTTACCAGGTAATGATATCCACCAAGCTCTGTGCCTGTGCAAAGATCTTTGATGTCATTTTCAAGACTGCCTAAGCAACTTAGGAGCCCTAATTCTCTTTTTCAAAATCAGCATGGTAATTTAGGCATATAAAACCTACTGTATCACCAAGTGAGAATTAGATTGATAAAGCTCCTAAAGCTCCCTCTCTTAAAAGTCATTGGGTATCACACATACGTGTAGACACATATTAATATTTTTGTATTTTTGTGGAGTATTGCAAGCAGACACAGGCTTGCTCTGCCTGTTTTTTTTGTGTGTTTTTTTTGTGTGTTTTTTTGTTTGTTTTGTTTTGTTTTGTTTTGTTTTGTTTTTACAGCAGAGGACTAACAGAAAGCTTGGTGCAGGATAAATTAGGCCCTTATGCATTTTTTGGCACATGGTAAAGGGTCTTACCTGCAATTTATAGTGCAAGCAAACCCTAAACCATGCTGAAACTAGAATGGAGACTCCCTAAGTAGCACATTGTGGTATGTTTCTTTCTGAATGTGTGTTCTGATGATATATGTACTACATGAATCAATGTATGTCACCGCCAAATGTGATGTATCTTCGATGTAGAAACAAGTTAGCGGCAGATGAGCATCTAGCTCTGAATCTTCATGTCACTGCCACAAACCTCAATGCTATAGAAATCCAAAGCGTCAAAGGTATTATTGCAATTTGCATAAGTAGAAAACACAGTGATTAAAAGTTATCAAAGAAAGCTATTGCTCATTTGCCAGCTCCACAAGCAGATTCCAGTGATGTCTTTCCAGCTCCTTCATAATAATCTCCATAAGTTCTTGCTAAGAGCTGCATTGAAGTAACCTGTCATTTACTCTGTCTTTCACCAATTCAGCTCAAAGAGATGCGCCAGCTGCGATCACTTGGAGTCAGAGCTGCTGTGTTGTGAGGAATCGCTGCAGCTGCAGGCAAAATGTACAGTTTGGGAGATCTGCCAAACCCAAAAGTCATGGAAAAAGCAGAGCTGTACCACCCATAGCACCCTACCATTGCTGCAGGAGATACATCACCCTGGGAGAGGAGAGCTCACTCTCCAGCACATTTTGCATGTGATGAACAGGGGCACTATGCAGGAAGATGCTCCATGTCCAAATGGCACGTTGTCTTCTTGTCTTATGGTTTCTGCTGGCCTCTGGTGTGAAAGCAGGGTGGGGAAGAGGCTGTGAAAACCAGCATGGGTCACACCTCCTGGTAGATCTGGAAAGCCTGATGTTTTCTTGTTGGGTAGGTCCTCATCTGACTCAATTTTCCCAATTTGTAAAGCTGAGTGCCACAAAATCAAGGAGGTGTTATAAAGCTCCCTCAGGCAAGGTGATGTCATTTCCAGCCTACATGTGCTTTGGAGGATAGAAAATGTCATTATCAGTCAAATATGACCTTTCAAGGTAGAAAATGAGAATAAAACACAATCAGTCTTTCTCATGGCCATGTTTCTTTACCCTGGAAAGCCTCTCCTGACACACATGTTCTCAGGTGGCTGGATTCCTCTCTCCCACACTCAAGATTTTTTTTTCCCCTAATCTCCCAGTGCAAGTGTTTAATGTAGACCAGTTTACCACAACTGCAAATTGGTGCGATTTTACTGAAATTTACAGAACTGAAACCTAAATGCATTTTTTTTTCTACCAAACAAAACTCATTTGCTAAGACTAAAAGACCAGCTCTCCTGACAACACTCAGAAAGAGGGGGTAGCCAGAATGGCTCTGTGGACTGTGAGTCTTACAAGTGGACAAGTGTCTGTGCTTCACTCAGACACTTGTCCACTTTCTCCATTTCATTACCCTTCTTCTAATGGTTGATATCAGAGTTTTACACACAAACACCCCTCTGACAAGGTTGTCCCAGACATTTGGGATTCTTGGAAACTTCATCCTATCGACAGCTAGTGCGTTCTTGGGACTAAATGTGATAATTATATTTTCTTCTGTGGAGCCAATTAGAGGCTGATAACATTATCACAATTATCAGATTAAACTTTTGTTTACTGCTGTAAACTGCTCCAGCTCCTGGAGCTGCTCCCACTCCTGTGGCTGGGTCAGAGAAACGAACTGTAGCAGTGCAAGTTGCCCCTGCAGAGGGTATTCCAACCCCTGTGGCAGACCCTGTGGCTGGGTCGGAGAGGCGAGCTGTAGCAGTGCAAGTTGCCCCTGTAGAAAAGGTGAAAAAATGGTATAGAAACTCAGGTCGTTCAGAACGCAGAAAGTCTTCTGCTAAGTCTGGGTGTGGAGAAGACGAGGCTGGGCCATCAAGTGTGCAGGAGGATGAAGATGAGGATGAGGATGTCAGAAAATCAACAGTAACTACCCGAACCCTATACCAGCGTGAGCTACGAGATGTGCGAAAAGATTTTGGTCGCTGTATAGGTGAACAGCTTGTCACCTGGCTGCTCCGGTGCTTGGACACTGGAGCCAATGGTGTGGAATTAGAGGGCAGGGAAGCCAGGCGGTTGGGATCCCTTGCTAGAGATGCAAGCATTGACAAAGCAATTGGAGATGGAGCACGATCTCACAGCCTCTGGAGGCGTCTCCTGTCAGCTGTGAAGGAAAGGTATCCCTTCAAGGAAGAACTTGTATGTCTACCAGTCAAGTGGACCACCATGGAGAAGGGAATTCAGTACCTGAGGGAATTAGCCGTACGGGAAGTAATTTATAAGGACCTAGACGATGCACAAACATCCACAGATCCAGATGAAGTCCAGTGTACTCGACCCATGTGGCGGAAGTTTGTACGGAATGCACCATCATCATGGGCCAGCACATTGACAATAATAACCTGGAAAGACGGTGAAGATCCCACAGTGGGTGACATGGCTAAACAACTCCGGGAGTACGAAGGAAATCTCTCCTCTTCCCTACAGGCCTGCGTCTTGGCTGTGGAGAAACTCTCTGAAGAGTTCCACCAACTTAAAGAGAATTTATCTTCCCCCCCACCTGAACAAACCAGTGGCCACCAACTAAAAGAGAATACTTTGGAGAAACTTTTTGAAGAGGTCCACCAACTTAAAGAGAGTGTATTTTCTTCCCCACCTGTACAAACCAGTGTCTCAGCTATTAGGGGTAAACGTGCATCCGTGCAAAGAAGGCAATATGGTGGGTACACACCCCGCGCCACCCTGTGGTTTTACCTACGTGACCATGGAGAGGACATGAGAAAATGGGATGGAAAATCTACTGAGACCCTAGAGGCACGGGTACGTGAGTTGCAAAAGAAAACAATCGGGAGAAAGGGGTTCTCTGAAAAGTTTGCTGCTCCAACTTCTAGCAGGCAGTCTTTTAAACACAGAAACGAAGATTCTGACCAGGACTAGAGGGGCCCTGCCTCCAGCCAGGGGGAGGAAAGGGACAACCGAGTTTATTGGACTGTGTGGATTCGATGGCCTGGCACGTCTGACGCACAGAAGTATAAGGCTCTAGTAGACACCGGTGCACAATGTACTGTAATGCCATCAAGCTGTAAAGGGCCAGAGCCCATCTGTATTTATGGGGTGACAGGGGGATCCCAGCAGTTAACTGTATTGGAAGCTGAAGTGAGTCTAACCGGAAATGAGTGGCAAAAGCACCGTATTGTGACTGGCCCGGATGCTCCGTGCATCCTTGGCATAGACTCTCTCAGAAGAGGATATTTCAAGGACCCAAAAGGGTTCCGCTGGGCTTTTGGCAGAGCTGCCTTAGAGACAGAGGACATTAAACAGTTGTCTACCTTGCCCGGTCTCTCAGAGGACCCTTCTGTTGTGGGGTTGCTGAGGGTTGAAGAACAGCAAGTGCCAATCGCTACCACAACTGTGCACCGGCGGCAATATCGCACCAACCGAGACTCCCTGATTCCCATCCACGAGCTAATTCGTCAACTGGAGAGCCAAGGAGTGATCAGCAAGACCCATTCACCTTTTAATAGTCCCATATGGCCAGTGCGAAAGTCTAATGGTGAGTGGAGACTAACAGTGGACTATCGTGGCCTGAACGAAGTCACGCCACCACTGAGTGCTGCAGTGCCGGACATGCTAGAACTCCAGTACGAACTGGAATCAAAGGCAGCCAAGTGGTATGCCACAACTGATATTGCTAATGCATTTTTCTCCATCCCTCTAGCAGCAGAGTGCAGGCCACAGTTTGCTTTCACTTGGAGGGGAGTCCAATATACTTGGAATCGGCTGCCCCAGGGGTGGAAACATAGCCCTACCATTTGCCATGGACTGATCCAGTCTGCGCTGGAGCAGGGGGAGGCTCCTGAACACCTGCAGTACATCGATGACATCATTGTGTGGGGTGACACTGCAGAGGAAGTTTTCGAGAAAGGGAAGAAAATAGCCCAAATCCTTCTGAAGGCCGGTTTTGCCATAAAACAAAATAAAGTTAAAGGACCTGCACGAGAGATCCAGTTTTTAGGAATAAATGGCAAGATGGACGTCATCAAATCCCAATGGATGTGATCAACAAAATAACAGCTATGTCTCCACAAACTAGCAAAAAGGAAACACAAACTTTCCTAGGTGTCGTGGGGTTTTGGAGAATGCATATTCCAAATTACAGTCTGATTGTAAACCCGCTCTACCAAGTAACCCGTAAGAAGAATGCTTTTGAATGGGGCCCTGAGCAACGACAAGCCTTTGAACAAATTAAACAGGAAATAGTTCATGCAGTAGCCCTTGGGCCAGTCCGAGCAGGACCAGATGTAAAGAATGTGCTCTACACCGCAGCCGGGGAGAATGGTCCCACCTGGAGCCTCTGGCAGAAAGAACCTGGGGAAACTCGAGGTCGACCCCTGGGGTTTTGGAGTCGGGGATACAGAGGATCTGAGGCCCGCTATACTCCAACCGAAAAGGAGATATTGGCAGCATATGAAGGAGTTTGATCTGCTTCGGAAGTGGTCGGTACTGAAGCGCAGCTCCTCCTGGCACCCCGACTGCCGGTACTGGGTTGGATGTTCAAAGGAAGGGTCCCCTCTACACATCATGCAACTGATGCTACATGGAGCAAGTGGGTTGCACTGATTACTCAGCAGGCTCGAATAGGAAACCCCAGTCGCCCAGGAATCCTGGAAGTGATTATGGACTGGCCAGAAGGCAAGTACTTTGGGATATCATCAGAGGAGGAGGTGGTCCGTGCTGAAGAAGCCCCACTGTACAACAAGCTACCAGAAAATGAGAAGAAATATGCCCTGTTCACTGATGGGTCCTGTCGTATTGTGGGAAAGCATCGGAGATGGAAAGCTGCTGTATGGAGTCCTACATGACGAGTTGCAGAAGCTGCTGAGGGAGAAGGTGAATCGAGTCAGTTTGCAGAAGTGAAAGCCATTCAGCTGGCCTTAGATATTGCTGAACGAGAAAAGTGGCCAGTTCTCTATCTCTATACTGATTCATGGATGGTAGCAAATGCCCTGTGGGGGTGGTTACAGCAATGGAAGCAGAACAACTGGGAACGCAGGGGCAAACCCATCTGGGCTGCTGCATTGTGGCAAGATATTGCTGCCCGGGTAGAGAACCTGGTTGTAAAGGTACGCCATGTAGATGCTCATGTGCCCAAGAATCGGGCTACTGAAGAACATCAAAACAACCAGCAGGTGGATCAGGCTGCTAAGATTGAAGTGGCTCAGGTGGACCTGGACTGGCAACATAAAGGTGAATTATTTATAGCCCGATGGGCCCATGACACCTCAGGCCATCAAGGTAGAGATGCAACATACAGATGGGCTCGTGACCGAGGGGTGGACCTGACCATGGACACTATAGCACAGGTTATTCATGATTGTGAAACATGTGCTGCAATTAAACAAGCCAAACGGTCAAAGCCTCTCTGGTATGGAGGACGATGGCTGAAATACAAATATGGAGAGGCCTGGCAGATTGATTACATCACACTCCCCCAAACCCGCAACGGCAAGCGCCACGTACTTAAAATGGTGGAAGCAACCACCGGATGGCTGGAAACATATCCTGTGCCCCATGCCACCGCTCGGAACACTATCCTGGGCCTTGAAAAGCAAGTCCTATGGCGACATGGCACCCCAGAAAGAATTGAGTCAGACAATGGGACTCATTTCCGAAACAACCTTATAGACACTTGGGCCAAAGAACATGGTATTGAGTGGGTGTATCACATCCCCTATCATGCACCAGCCTCCAGGAAAGTTGAACGATACAATAGACTGTTAAAGACTACACTGAAAGCAATGGGTGCTGGGACATTCAAAAATTGGGATACACATTTGGCAAAGGCCACCTGGTTAGTCAATACTAGAGGATCTGCCAACCGAGCTGGACCTGCCCAATCAAACCTGTTACGCACTGTAGAAGGGGATAAAGTTCCTGTAGTGCACGTAAGAAACATGCTGGGGAAGGCAGTCTGGGCTACTCCTGCCTCAGGAAAAGGCAAGCCCATTCGTGGGATTGCTTTTGCCCAGGGACCTGGATGCACTTGGTGGGTAATGCAAAAGAATGGGGAGGTCCGGTGTGTACCTCAAGGGGACCTAATACTGGGTGAGAATAGCCCATGAGTTGAATTGTAGTATGTTAATTATCATATAACACTGTATGTCATCGCTACCATGGTTGCTATATATCATAGATGAAAATGGTGATTAATTAGAAGGTATTGGAAAGAGTGTAACCTGAGCATGACATAAATGGTATGGAATAAGGGGTGGATATCTGTCCTGGTTTCAGTTAGGACAGAGTTAATTTTCCTCCTAGTAGCTGGCAGGGTGCTATGTTTTGGATTAGAATGAAAAGAGCGCTGATAACATGCTGATGTTTTAATTGTTGTAGAGCAGTGCTTACACCAAGCCAAGGACTTTTCAGCTTCTCGCTCTGTCCTGCTAGCGAGCAGGCTAGGGATGCAGCAGGAGCTGGGAGGAGACAGACCCAGGACAGCTGACCCAAACTGGCCAAAGGGGTATTCCATACCATCTGACGTCATGCTGAACAATATATAGGGGTGGCTAGCCGGGGTGGAGGGGGGGCCGGCTGCTCGGGGATAGGCTGGGCATCGGTCAACGGGTAGTGAGCAATTGCATTGTGCATCACTTATTTTGTACACATTATTACTATTAATACTATTATTATTATTATTATTGCTGTTGTTATTATTTTCCCTGTCTTAATAAACTGTCTTTATCTCAACTCACAGGCTTCACTTTCCCGTTTCTCTCCCCCATCCCGGAGAGGGAGGGGGGAGGGTGAGCGAACGGCTGTGTGGTGTTTAGCTGCCAGCCGGGCTAAACCACAACAGCTGTCCTTTAGAATTACTTCCAGTCCTCTTCAGATGCTAAAAAGCATGAGGCTGTGCAACAATGGTAGCTGTGCTGAGAGCTTCCTTGGTCCTGTTATTGCAGAGACTGGGTGCCAAATGGGTCAGGTCTTCTCTGAGGAGGAAACCTGGATTAGTTTGGAAGCAAATGGGTAGATGAAAAAGGCTTGGGTGTTATCAGCTCACCCCCAAAAAATCATGGACTATTCTCAAGTGTTCATGGAGTGCGGTTCAAGTTTAGTTTCAAGCCACTTTTATTGTGACACACCAGTGTCAAACCTCATCCACAGGACAACTTGATTAGACTAAGGATTCTGGCTCAGTATAGTCAAAATCCTGAACTTAATTTAGTTTGTTATATTGTTAACCTCTAAGCCCATTATGCCTAGAAGCATTTAAGTCTTCATATACTAAGTGAATTGCAAGAGAGAAAAAAAAAAAAAAAGTGTCTGAGACCTCTCAATGTGAGTGAATCTGAGTGGTTTTCTCTATATAACTGTGATGGGACATAAGTCCCTTGGAGTTTGGAAAGTCATGTGGTCAGACTTGCACCCAGATCTTGGAGCCTGACAAACTTATCTGGGTTCCATGGTGGCAGCACCCCCGCTTTTATATTTAGACACATGTAGGTAAACACATTTTTTTCCCAGATAAAACATGGGGGCACAGAGAGCTAGATAATCTCTCCTGGGTTTGTCCATATCCAATAGCAAATCTGTGACAGAAACAGAAAATAATCCATGGAGGCTTTCTTCTTATCTGTCATTCATCTTTCTGCTATCAGCCCAGGATTCTGAAGATCCAAGCATTGCATGCAATGAACTGCCTCTCTTTCCAGTAAACAAAACACAGTCACCCTGAGTTCATTCAGAGCAGGGCTAAAGCTTGGTGGGGTAATGCAGCCCAATTTTTCAGTACCTCATGTTTTGTCTTGGAGAGCGACATCATGTGGAGCTGCACACCAGCCCAGAGCAAGACCCTGATGAGCTCCTTGGTGAACCCAGCCCTGCGCTGGGTTTGCAGCGCAGCCCGAAAGAACCTGGCTTCTGCTCTCATCCTCAGTGCTTCCCACACCTCCCATGTTGACTCTGGCAACATGTACCTTCAGTGCCCAAATCTTGTAAAACCTAAAGGTGGTCCCAAACCACATCACTTGGTTTTGGATGAAGATTTGTATTTCCAAGCATGTCTGAATCCAGGATTTCTATTTAGCTTGCCATAGATATGAAGTCACCCTAGAACTGTGCATCTAGAAAACATTTTCTGGTCATTCAGGAGAGGTTTTGAATTCATAGGTAGATCCACTTCTATAGCGAGCAGAAGCATTGGTATTCCAGTATTTCAGTGGGTTTTCTAGGTCTTACTAGAGCACTAATAGGAACGAGGCCCCATTTTGCTCAGAGTTAAAACTGGTATTTGACCCAAAATGTTAAACAGTCCGAACAGGGGAAAAAATGCTCTTACATTACAGATAGGCTTGCTAACTTTTTTAAGGTTAGAAGTCAATCTACCTCAAAACTGAGAGCAGAACCTATAATCCAATGTTTCATTAAGAGGGTGGAACACGTTAATAGAATAGAGGATATTGTCTGTTGGCAAATGCTATGAATCAATTTATTTTATGCCTGGGTACATGTTCATGTGAAATTGAGCTAACTTTCCTCTCTGTCAAATATAATACATATAGTTCTGGCAACACCTGTTTTGTTTCACTTGCTAGAGCTGTGGGGCTCTAGACTCAATAAGGTCTTTCCAATTCAAAAAATAAAAGCTCCCAGGAAAGCTAGCCAGGAGCCCCTGTTTTTACAATAGATTGCTTGGCTTGTTGCATTCCATTCAGCCAAACATTTTTTTAATAGAATTTGAGAGCACTGTGTGAATACCAAGTACATGAATTAGCAGCTTCCCCTGGATGCGTCCTTCTAGGAGCTCTTATTTGATTTGATCTTGTCTTGGGTAAATAAAAGTAACAAAGTGGAAATGGCCTTTGACTCACTAATTAATCACTTGCTTCTGTTAACTATTCCTACATCAATGTTATTAAGCAGCAGCATCTGAGGGTAAATAGGCAACCACATAAAGAGGCTTAAGTGCCATCTGTCCTTACTTTGCTGAGGTTCTTTTGCTCTTTGGAGTTGATCTCTTGGTCTTATTGCCTTTTTTTTTTTTTTCCCAAGGAAGAGATTTGTGTGCAATATGATTAAAATGCACAGCTGGCCAATTCTGCCCTAGCGCTGCAGCTGTTTGAAAGCGCTTAGCAATTGCAAGCAAGTGTAGTTACAGATGCACTGTTTATCTCTTGGTGATCAGAGTAATGAAGACAGCAATTTCTGTCACATGCAGAGCAATGGTGATTAGCAATAGTTAATGTACATGTGGAATATTAGCAGGCACGTATTTACTCATATAGTCCTGATGAGGTCTTGTACTGAATACTCCTTCCAAGAACAAGCCTGGAGGATATCTATCTAGTGGTACCCTTTCTGTTGGATCAGTTAGAGACATGGATCTGTCTCATTCATCACTCTCTTCTTATGCTGTACATTTTATCCTACACAAGCAATCAGATATATTTTCCACCCAGATGTCATTTTAAGTGGAAGACAACAACAAAGGAAGATTTATTTCATTGATCCATCTCCAGGATGTGGGTGAATTGTTGCAGCCAGTGAGTTGAAGGACAGAGAACCTGGTCGCTGATACTTGAAAATGCTTGTGTGAGATGATTGTACCCTCATTCACATCTCTAGTTGCATCTTACTCCCTAAAATACAATCTTTATATGGCTAGATGGATGCTTGTTTTTATGAGGTGGCCTGACACCAGTCTCACATTTCTGGTTTCTAGTTAATGTGTAAGGTCAGTTTTTGGGCAACCCACTACAGTATTGCTAGTAACAACAAGCATAGTCTGTGCTGGTACAGGTATAAAGAGTAAATTAGGCTATGTTCAAGACAGCAGAGCATGAGTTTCAAAGTTCAGTGGGATGAGCAGGATTTCTTGTTTTGTAATGCCCATAACTTCATCTCTACAATGTTCTTTGTGTAGGTTTTCAACAAATAGCAGCCCAGGCACTCAAAATCATCATCTACTTCTTCTAACCCCATACGCTGGAGTTCTCTGATGGATGTATTTTCAGATTCTTGCTAAATGTGCTCCATGCTTAAAAATGCTGCAGCACAATCTGATGCTGTAGTTGCATCTCAAATTACCTGTGTGAGCAATTCTCCCAGCTGATTTAGACACCTTCTAAATGAGTATCTGCCATATGACAATTAAAAAAAAAAATAAAGACAATTGTATGTGCAATATATCCTGGGAAACACTAGTCATAAGTACTGTGTAGATGGTGTTAATATTTATTAATACTAAAACAGAGTTGGACAAGATTCTGACAACCTTCATATCTGTTGGTGGAGGTGGGATTTGCAGCATTTGGCAATTTCCAGGGCTATGGGCCCTGTGGTGGTTTTACCGTGCTAGGCAGCTGAACTCCACCACAACCGCTCTCTCACTCCCCCTCCTTAGATGAGGAGGGGAAGAAGTAAAGGAAAGAACAACTCATGGGCTGAGATAAGGATGATTTAATTAAAGGGAAGAAAAAAAATAATTATTAAGGAAAGATTATTATTAATTAAACAATTTAACTAAACAACAATTTAACTAAAGGGGAAAAAAAGGGAAAGGGGAAAAGAGAGGGGGAAATGGGAAAACAAAACAAAACAAGTAAAGGCTATGTGGAAGTGCAGAGGAAAGAAATTACTCTACTTCCCACAAATGAGCGATGCTTGACCACGTCCTTGAAGCAGGGCCTCAACGCACGTAGCCGGTGTTCGGGAGGAGGACAGACGTTTTCACAACGAGAGCCCACCCCTCCCCTCTTCCTCCTTTTTCCACCTTTTATTGCTGAGTGTGACATTTGGTTGGTTTAGGTCAGCTGCCCTGGTGATGTTCCTTTCTCACTTTTTTGCCCACCCCTAGGGGGGTTAGAGAGAGTCCTGATGCTGTGCCAGCACTGCTCAGCAGCAGACACAACACTGGAGTGATACCACTGCTGTTCTAGCTACGAGTGCAGAGCACAGCACTATATGGGCTGCTGCAGGGAAAGTTAACATCCCAGCCAGACCCAGTACAGACCCGTATCTTTTGAGATTAAACTGGACCCATGGATTGTAAGGGTCCAGCCATCATAAACCGTTGTTGTTCTCAATGATTTTTATAGCCTTTAGGCTGGATTATTGTTGAGCAGATCACTGTTAAGTACCCAAAGTCCTTACAAAAGTATAACCGCTGTTGTTTCTTTGCCACAAGGTATCTGCGGGTGGACTGTTTACAATCCAAGTACTTGCCATGCAGAAGCGAAAGGTAGTCGAGGCGATCGGCTCCGGGGCAGACGCGTTCTGCAGCGGAGCGGGGGATCGGGACAGGCAGGGCTTTTTTTCCGACATCGAGGCCGCTCGAGGGAGCCGCCAGGACCCGGTAGCCCTCGTGAGGGAGGCTGACGAGGCGTAGACGGAGCCAGCAGCGCCCCCTCCCCGGCCGTTCAAAAGGAGCCCCTAGGGAGCGCGAGCGACCAGGACGGGCAAATAGGGCGTGGCGCGTCAGAAGGGTGGGGCGCGGCAGTTTGCGCAGGCAGGGCGAGCAGGGAGGGCGAGCAGGGAGGGCGGAGAGGGCATAGTGGGCAGAGTTTCCCCCCGCCCATAAGAACAACACCTTTAACGGCTGTCAACTGCTAACTAGGCTGCAATGGTCTACACCAGGCAGACTGCTCTCTCTAGAAAGTCTGTAACCACCCAGACTGACTGCCTGCTCAACAATGCAGCAGTTCAGGTCTCTGGGTGCAGGGAGTGTCTGAGCCTGTTGCTGCCATCTGAGGGAGGCAGAGGCACCGTGTGCGTGAGGTGTGAGCAGGTGGATGACCTGGTCCGCCTGGTGTCAGAGCTCAGGGAGGAGGTGGATAGGTTGAGGGCTATCAGGGAGTGTGAGCGGGAGATAGACTGGTGGAGCGACTCCCTGCAGGGCTTGAAGGAGAGGTACCGGGGTGAGACACCCCAAATGGGGGGGAGGCCCCTCCCCTGTTGCTGTCGGGCAGAGGGAGGGGACCTAGGAGTTGAGGAGGAATGGAGACAGGTCCCTGCTTGACCTTGCAGGCAATGCACCCCCAACCGGCACCTCCTTCCCAGGTGCCCTTACATAACAGATTTGAGGCCCTGGAGCTTGAGAGGCCGGTGGGTGAGGACGAGGTAGAAAGTCTACCCAGGAGGATGTCTAGGGCGAGGAAGCTGACTCCACGCCTCAAGACTGCCTCCACCAAGAAAGACAGAAGGGTGGTCGTTGTAGGTGACTCCCTTCTCAGGGGAACAGAGGGCCCTATTTGTCGACCTGACCCTACCCGTAGGGAAGTCTGCTGCCTCCCTGGGGTCAGGGTCAGGGATGTTGCCAGGAAGCTTCCCAACCTGGTTCGCCCCTCTGACTACTATCCTCTTTTGATAGTCCAGGCTGGCAGTGATAATATTGAAGAGAGAAGCCTGAAGGCTATCAAAAGGGACTTCAGGGGACTGGGACGGTTAGTGGATGGAGCGGGAGTACAGGTGGTGTTTTCGTCCATCCCTGCAGTGGCAGGGAGGGGTACAGAGAGGACACGGAAAGCCCACCTGATTAACACATGGCTCAGAGGCTGGTGCCAATACAGAAATTTTGGTTTTTTTGACCATGGGGCGCTTTACTCGGCACCTGGCCTGGTGACCGCAGACGGGCCCCTATCTCCAAGGGGAAAACGGATCCTAGCCCAGGAGCTGGCAGGGCTTGTTAAGAGGGCTTTAAACTAGGAAAGGAGGGGGACAGGGCTGAAATAAGGCTTGTTGGAGCTGTACCAGGGGGAACAATGGCAAGGCCGGGGGAGAAGGCAGTGGCCCGACTGAAGCGCATCTACACTAATGCACGCAGCATGGGTAACAAACAAGAGGAGCTGGAAGCCATCGTGCAGCAGGAAGGCTATGAGTTGGTTGCCATCACGGAAACGTGGTGGGACCACTCTCATGACTGGAGTGCTGCAATGCCTGGCTATAGGCTCTTCAGAAGGGACAGGCAGCACAGAAGGGGTGGTGGTGTGGCTCTCTATATTAGAGACTGTTTTGATGTTGTGGAACTTGAGGCTGGGAACGATAAGGTTGAGTCCCTATGGGTTAGGATCAGAGGGAAGGCCAACAAGGCAAGCATCCTGGTGGGGGTCTGTTATAGACCGCCGAACCAGGATGAGGAGACGGATGAGGAGTTCTACAGGCAGCTGGCAGAAGCCGCGAAATTGTCAGCGCTTGTTCTCGTGGGGGACTTCAACTTCCCAGACATATCCTGGAAGCACAACACAGCCCAGAGACAGCAGTCTAAGAGGTTTCTGGAGAGTGTGGAAGATAGCTTCCTGACGCAGCTGGTTAGTGAGCCTACCAGGGGAGGTGCCCCGCTAGACCTTCTGTTCACAAACAGTGACGGACTGGTGGGAGATGTGGTGGTCGAGACCTGTCTTGGGCAGAGTGACCACGAAATGGTAGAGTTCTCTATTCTTGGTGAAGTCAGGAAGGGGACCAGTAAAACCGCTGTATTGGACTTCCGGACGGCTGACTTTGACCTGTTCAGGACACTGGTTGGCAGAGTCCCTTGGGAGGAGGTTCTGAAGGGCAGAGGAGTCCAGGAAGGCTGGGCACTCTTCAAGAAGGAAATCTTAATGGCTCAGGAGCGGTCTGTCCCCACATGCCCAAAGACGAGCCGGCGCAGAACTAGACCGGCCTGGCTGAGCAGAGAGTTGTGGCTCGAGCTTAGGAGAAAAAGGAGGGTTTGTGATCTTTGGAAAAGAGGGCGGGCTACTCAAGAGGACTATAAGGCTGTTGCGAGGCTGTGCAGGGATAAAATTAGAAAGGCCAAAGCTCATCTGGAGCTCAATCTGGCTACTGCTGTTAAAGATAACAAAAAGTGTTTTTACAAATACATCAACACAAAAAGGAGGACTAAGGAGAATCTCCATCCTTTACTGGATGCGGGGGGAAACTTAGTTACAAAAGATGAGGAAAAGGCTGAGGTACTCAATGCCTTCTTTGCCTCAGTCTTTAGCGGCAAGACCAGTTGTTCTCTGGATACCTGGTACCCTGAGCTGGTGGAAGGGGATGGGGAGCAGGATGTGGCCCTCACTATCCACAAGGAAATGGTTGGCGACCTGCTACAGCACTTGGATGTACGCAAGTCGATGGGGCCGGATGGGATCCACCCGAGGGTACTGAGAGAACTGGAGCTGGCCAAGCCTCTTTCCATCATTTATTGGCAGTCCTGGCTATCAGGGGAGGTCCCAGTCGATTGGCGGCTAGCAAACGTGACGCCCATCTACAAGAAGGGCCGGAGGGTAGACCCGGGGAACTATAGGCCTGTTAGTTTGACATCAGTGCCAGGGAAGCTCATGGAGCAGATTATCTTGAGTGTCGTCACGAGGCACTTGAAGGGCAAGCAGGCGATCAGGCCCAGTCAGCATGGGTTTATGAAAGGCAGGTCCTGCTTGAGGAACCTGATCTCCTTCTATGACCAAGTGACACGCTTAGTGGATGAGGGAAAGGCTGTGGATGTGGTCTACCTTGACTTCAGTAAGGCTTTTGACACCGTTTCCCACAGCATTCTCCTCAAGAAACTGGCTGCTCTTGGCTTGGACTGGCGTATGCTTTGTTGGGTTAAAAACTGGCTGGATGGCCGGGCCCAAAGAGTTGTGGTGAATGGAGTCAAATCCAGTTGGAGGCCGGTTACTAGTGGAGTCCCCCAGGGCTCAGTGCTGGGGCCGGTCCTCTTTAATATCTTTATCGATGACCTGGATGAGGGGATCGAGTGCACCCTCAGTAAGTTTGCAGATGACACCAAGTTAGGTGCGTGTGTCGATCTGCCCGAGGGAAGGAAGGCTCTGCAGGAGGATCTGGATAGGCTGGACCAATGGGCTGAGGCCAACTGTATGAAGTTCAACAAGGCCAAGTGCCGGGTCCTGCACCTGGGGCGCAACAACCCCGAGCAGCGCTGCAGGCTGGGAGATGAGTGGTTGGAAAGCTGCCTGGCTGAGAAGGACCTGGGAGTACTGGTTGATAGTCGGCTGAATATGAGCCAGCAGTGTGCTCAGGTGGCCAAGAAGGCCAACAGCATCCTGGCTTGTATAAGAAGCAGCATGGCCAGCAGGTCTAGGGAGGTGATTGTCCCCCTGTACTCGTCTCTGGTGAGGCTGCACCTCGAGTACTGTGTTCGCTTTTGGGCCCCTCGCTACAAGAAGGACATGGAGGTGCTCGAGAGAGTCCAGAGAAGGGCAACGAAGCTGGTGTGGGTTCTGGAGAACAAGTCTTACGAGGAGCGGCTGAGGGAGCTGGGGTTGTTTAGCCTGGAGAAGAGGAGGCTCAGGGGAGACCTCATCGCTCTCTATAGGTACCTTAAAGGAGGCTGTAGCGAGGTGGGGGTTGGTCTATTCTCCCATGTGCCTGGTGACAGGACGAGGGGGAATGGGCTCAAGTAGCGCCAGGGGAGGTTTAGGTTGGATATTAGGAAGAACTTCTTTACTGAAAGGGTTGTTAGGCATTGGAATGGGCTGCCCAGGGAAGTGGTTGAGTCACCATCCCTGGAGGTCTTTAAAAGACGTTTAGATGTAGTCCTTAGTGATATGGTTTAGTGGAGGTTTTGTTAGTGTTAGGACAGAGGTTGGACTAGATGATCTTGGAGGTCTCTTCCAACCTAGACGATTCTGTGATTCTGTAGTAAGAGTGGTGGAATTTCAGAGACTGGTAAAATGACCTTTGAATAAAAAGTGGTTGAGTTAGTAGAGTTGCAGTAATGTAACTGAGGTTACAGCCAGTCTACCATGGCAGGGTCCTTCCCTCTACCTTGATGCATCAGAGAGCAGAACCTGGCCTAGAGCCTGTAATCGCTTTGAAAAATCTGTTAGGTGCTTTGGGATCTGGAGGTGAAAGTTGCTATGTAAATGTCAGTCATCATTTGCTGGAGCACTACGTCCAGGCTGAGAAGCACAGCCTGCCAGAGACACTTCAACAGGGTGTTAGGAGTGATCTTCTTGCAAAACATATTGCACTAGATGTATGGATGTTTGTTGAGCATAATCATATAATTCTGGTTACTATAAATCACCTGGCACACTTTCCTTTATCTCCCTATTTTATCTAATTTTCTCTCAAGTTTTCTTTATTATTTAAATAAATCAAACCAAATAGCCATGTACCAAGCTGTTTATTTATACGAAAGAGGAATGGTCCCAGTTCTGTAAGGGTTTTTAATAGAAAATAACAGAGCTGAGTGAATCATTTAAGCTGGACAGGTTATTTGGTTGTGGGTTGCTCTTTTTAGTTTGTGAAATGTTAATGAGCCAATCACAACATTCTCACATGTATTCCTTATTGAAAACAACCTGTGAAGTAATGAATAGCTCATACAGAGTCTGGGGAGGACATTCATTGCTGAGACCTCAAAACAAACACTGCATCTATTACTTACACCAGTCACCTGGTTGTCTCACTGCTTCCTGATTGAATTAGTCAATTAATTAAGAAACAGAGTGTGAATTTTGAGTATTGCACCCACGCATGTGGTTTGATGGTTGCTCTCAGGAATAATCAGTGCCTCAAAGGACTTGAATCTAGGCCCAGATAAACAAGGCAGCCCTAGGAAAGGGGACAGGCTATAAACAGCCTCCTATATGCATGTGATATTTTGTTCAGAGACTATTTGTGACTTTATGTTACAGGCTTCCTTTTCAACAGGCTGCAGCTTCCTAAAAGTGAGTGCAAAAACTAAGAAGGGACTATCCTTGTATTTGGGCCCTCTGTGGCACAAAACACGTTTCCAGGGGAGAAACTGAACACAAGTTCACTTCTCTGAATGCTTGCAGGTTATTTTTCATGCCATACATCACAGATGAAGGAGCTCCCCTTTCTTTCTGTGGGGAGAATAGGCAGAGTGGTAGAAGAGGGAGATATGGGGTGGTTGTGCAGAAAGAGCACAGCAAGGCTCAGGAAGGATGGAAAGGAGCTTTTCTGCTTCAAGTCGCAACATGTGGGAAGGCCATGGGGGAGGGGAATGTCTATCTGGTGAGGGTACTGTCCCAGGCTCTCTCTGCATACCCCCTTCAACACAGATCCCTACAGAGGGCAGTTTGGACGTCTCTTGAGACTGTCCTCAGGAGGGGGCTGGGAAACCAAGCTCAAGAGAAACTTTGTGAAGATTTTCTTGCCTCTTGACATTTGTCCTTGCCACTTCTGTGACCTGTTCTAGTCTTCTTGATCTCCATTTGGAAATGAGCATCTTCCTATTGCCTCTAGCTCCTACTTCATAACAGCAAAAGCAAAATTAGGAGCTATTTGCGTTTTCCCCTCGGGTTTCAAAGAATCGCAGAATCACAGAATTGAAGGGGTTGGAAGGGACCTCGAAAGATCATTGGGTCCAACCCCCCTGCCAAAGCAGGTTCCCTAGAGCAGGCTGCCCAGGTGGGTGTCCAGATGGGCCTTGAATATCTCCAGAGAAGGAGACTCCACAACCTCCCTGGGCAGCCTCTTCCAGTGCTCCATCACCCTCACTGTGAAGAAGTTCTTTCTCATGTTGGTGCGGAACTTCCTGTGATCCATTTTGTGGCCATTACCCCTTGTCCTGTCCCCACAAACCACTGAAAAGAGGTTGGCCAAATCCCTCTGTCTCCCACATCTCAGATATTTATACACATTGATGAGATCCCCTCTCAGTCTTCTTTTCTCCAGGCTGAACAGACCCAGGTCTCTCAGCCTTTCCTCATAGGGAAGATGCTCCAGGCCCCGTATCATCTTTGTGGCAAAAGGTGGAACATACAAAGTCCTTTCACCTGTGACATATAGTTTCAAGTTTTCTTTAACTAATAACACGATCACGGTATAATTTCATTTCTGAATTCCTGAAGTGAAGGATTTTTTCCTCCTCAATATTTTTATAGGTCTTCATGTAGTCCCAAAGCTGGGAAAAAACAAGGAAACCTTGAAGAAAATAGGGAGGCCTGTAGCTTGTGTAGTCTTGAGAATGCTCACAAGCTAGCAAAAATGGAGATACAGGAAACAGTGGCTATTTCTGGAATGATTTTTTTGGAGTAGAGTTGTTTTGATTTGATCTATTAAATAGGAAGTTCAAGAAAAGCAAAAGAAAAAGATCTTGCATTAAACAGTTGTACTGTTAATTGTGTAATAATAAATTATTGAGAAAGGAGCTTGCATATACTATAGGTTTTGGAAAGTAATTTTCCCATTTGAGAAACAATAGATATGATCGTGTGCCAATATTTTTTATTTTCTGTATTTTTCCTTTTTTCCCCTTTTAAATCTATAAATTAGAGATTCCATCCTCCTATAATCAAGATCCAATTTTTCATCCTTGTGAATGTGGCTGAGAAGCTGTTAGTGTGTTTTTTTTTAATGACAAATATCTGAAAATAATTAATGTTGAAATTGCTCAGTAAAGTATTCTTCAAAACATGTTCTGAACATAAAACCTTCATTTAACAGTTAATGGAAAATATGAAACACTTCTCTGCCCGTTGATCTTTGATCTTAGTATTTACCACATGAGCAAATTTAGAGAGTGAACCTGATAGTAGACACCTTCAGGAAATGATGGTGATATTTGAGACACACTTGTGGCTTCCCACCCTTGGGAAGAATGGGAAAATTGGACCAGCTTTTCCTGGGGCACTTCCTTGTCACAGTCTCAGGTGAGACCTTAGCACCAATCCTGAGAAATTTCTTATCAAGAGGTTTAAGTCTCTCTAGAAGGTTTTGAAAATTGTGATCATTTCAAGAAAGGATATGTGAATATAACAGGAAAGTGAAAGAAAAATAATGTAAGCAATAGCTTTCACTAGTTACAATAAAATTTCTCAAAGTGTAGATTTAAAGGAAATTGGTCATAAACTCTTAAGTATTTTCAAAGCTTGGATGGAGCCATATGTTAGCAAAAAGAGTCCAAAATAAAGTCAGACTTCAGAAATGTCTTAGGTTCCTTTTTCACACAAACATAAACTCATGAATTAACCACGGATTTAGCTGAATATCCCACCCACATCAATATGATCTTGTGTCACAAATATGTTGTGTAAATATGTATTATTCATTGGAAGGATAAAGATAAATGCCAGCTTTAAGTAAAGGTATGTACTGATAAACCCTAATACACACAGAGCAGCATTTTCCTTCAAAAATGTATTATTATATAGAGATTAAAAAAATAAAGTTTTGAAATGCAGACGTACATGAACTTGTCAAAAATACATGAATTTTCAAGAATTTGGTCCATCCTCTCCCCTGACTTTCTGGTGTCACTCCCAATATACAACACCAACTCTTTTCTTAGAATACCTTATTCTGTCTCTCCCTTCACATCAGAAGTAGGGGAGGGTGGTGCAGCAGACACTTCCAAGTGACCATGATGCCATCAGACCCAAGCATCTTTATCTCCCTCTATCATTTGCTGTAGTTAACAAATTAATGTCCACCTTGGTTTCAGGCTCTACCTCTTTCCACCTGAAACAGGCCACCAGGAGGCTAATGGCAATGCTTTTGCCCCTATTGCAGCCTCCAGAAATAGCCAGCCCTGAAGAAGATAATAAGGCTCCTAGTCTCAGCCATATGATTATCCTGTGCTAATGTCGCCCACTTCCACTGGAGCAAAGAACTTGTAACTATTACATGACTTTCATTTTTATATATGTAAGGAAAATACCTTGATTCCCACAAGCTGTCAGTTGATGTTACAATGCTCTGAGAGGCTGCAAGCATCACCCACTCCTTAAAATGTTAATGATTTGCCTCAGATGTGTGATTACAGAAGCCCATGAGCTGAGCTGTTTTGTTGTCCCCCTGTGTTTTTAGCTTATAGCAATGATCCTGTGGAGTGTACTTCTATACTAACTCACAAGATAGAAATATTTAGAGGTAAACTTTTTTTTTCTTTTTTTTTTCCCCAGTCTAAGTCACAGAAGGAAATGAAGGAATAAAACATCATGGGAAAAATAGAATGGGATATACTGCAGAGGCAGAGATGTGAAACATCAACTCCATTTAATCTTCTGCTTGCAAGTGCCTAGCCCTACAGAGCATTCAGATCCGTGTCTGATACTATTCGTCTTGCTGTGTCACTGAGAGGCAAAAAAAAAGAAAGTTCTCTGGGAAACTCTAAATTTGTTTCTGAAATTAGTATTCACTGTGTGACATTTAGGATAACCTCTACTCTTGGTACGGAAAGTTTAGTGTGGTGATGGAGCTGAGGTTACAGAACAAAAGAAAACATGCCCACTTACTTTCTCTTTCCCTTCCTCCCCCAGAAATAACTGTTTATTTGTAAATATGAAATATCTGATCATCATCTTGGTTAGATGCCAAGCTGCACAGACCCACAGAGGCTTTAAGGCACTTAATGAAAAGTAGTTTTGATGCAAGCCTCAATAACTTTACAACCCAGGCAGTCAGTGTTTGGAGTGTTACAACCAGTCAGTGTTTGGAGACCTATTCAGAAAAAGTGAAAAGTCAGGTAAAAGTTGACTTACTCATTTAGTAAAAGGCAATAATAATTGAATCAATACTGATGCTCTAGGATGCTGCAAGGGGATTTTGAATGGCCCTCATGGGTAACAAACATCAGATAAATTGTACTTACTAAGCACAACACACATTTCACTTGCTGCAGAACTTTTATTTATTAGGGAACTGGTCACTATTGACACTTCAAATTTAAATCCAAAAGACAGAAGTATTATTTTGTGCAAAGTGCTAATATTATTTTGAGATTGGGTGCCTTTCCTACTTTTCAGTGAATGACTGGTCTAAACCACCATGATCCCCATCTCTCTGTGCTAATGAATCTATTATTATTTGTATTTGTATTTGAAGCTGCATAACCAGGAAAATAAAGGTGACCTGAACTTTCAAAGCCTGCACACATGAAAGTTTGTTTGAAGTTCAGACCAAATTCCTCCCTGGATGTTCAAGAAGGCCTTCTTTAAAAATACTGTCAGGACAGCATTGAATAATGTTGGGATCCTGATGGTTTGAGATATGATTCCCTGTTTAAACCTGTCTGCAGGTCCTAGCAGAGGCTTTGAAAGGCTTTGGGGTATCTACACAGAAGGAATTGGGCTTCTTTTTTGGAGGTCTTGTTCTTAGGCTAGAAAATAGTCTTTAGGCTGTCTCTCTTTCCTGGGGGAAGTAATTGAGCATCCAGTGTATTTCACCTTTATTGGTTAGGAAAAGAGGTCATAAAAGAATGTAGTCTATTCCTTAGTATTTTATGGTGTCATTTCAATGATGTTAGATGTTAACTACTTGCATGAAACAGTTTTTAATGGAACACACTTTTCCAGATGTGAGAAAGTATGCTGCTTGCTGTTATTTTATTTTTCTGCATTTCCCTGAGGCTCCTTCTGTATTACAGACATAACTAAATCTCAAAACTCAATCACAGTAAGGTTACCATCTTACCCCATTTCAAAGTGGTTAACGGTTCCTGAGCTAATGGGGTCTCACCATGTTTCTACAACCAGGTAACCTTGGTTAAGGTACAGGGTACCTTAATACCATTTACATCTCAAAGATTCAGAAAAATGAGAAGGAATTGGTTAGCACCTCATCAGTCTCCTGGTTCAATCATGTTGAGCCATGTTTTCTGTCTGAGGTTAGCTGTATTTTAATCCAGGTTTTAGGTTCACATTGCTCAGCATGCAGCTGTACGAGCAATCATATTCATGTGAGTGGGGTTCCTCACGATACTAAGTGCTACAGAATCAAGGACCCAACAAAAATACAAGTTCTTGTCACTTTTTCCCCTTCATAGGAGACAAAGGTGGGCTGTAGACCTGACTTAGACCCCTCTGACCCAGCTGCACACTTTGACAAAGGCGACCATGCATGGGTTCATGAGTTATTCCCTGGAGGCACCAGAACCACCTGAGACTGTACAGATCTCTGCCTCAAACTGGATGATGTATCTGGGATATGAGAAAGGTTTAATGAATGGGTTATGGATTTAATACTGTATTTTCAGCCCATTTTTGGCTGTAGCTTGCAGTGCCATTGAAACTATGGTTGCAAGGACACAGCCCAGGGTTTGACTGTCCATAGGTTTGAGCAACTGCTGTTTCCATCAGTTTGATCTACAGAAATAGTTGCCCAGTGCTTAGGAGTGTGAGCCCTAAAAGGATTTTACCTTTCATAGCTTTTCATCACCCAAGGCAACACAGTTGCCTAGAAATAGTTAATAGTGCTGCTTGCAAAGTCTCATTCTCCTTTAAAGGGTCATCGTTATCTCCATTTTAAGGCTGAACTGAGATTTAAATTTAACTTAATATTATTGAGATGCTAATCACCCTGGCCTTATAAGTATTATATGTCTAAACCATGTTTTTCATCATGAAACTCTCTCTTTTTTTAAAGTGTTTCCCTTTAAGTACATTTTTCCATTAAACTAAATATATGTTTAATTTTTTTTCTCTTCCAAAGGCAAGGTCCTTTCAACTCATGCCAGTGTTATTATTTCTCAAAACGAGTTTCATCTTGATCCATAAACATTTTATGCCAAGAATAATGCTGTTTTAAAGACAATAAGTGCCTATTTCTGCCTTAAGCCACTGGAAACCCTGTAAAGGAGGCAGTAGGAATTAAAGACACTTAATCATATTTCCCCATTTTTAACTGTTACTTTTTACACTCTGAAGCAGTTTTTCTATCCTTGCTGAGTCCTATTGAATGCTATAAATCTTAATTAAAGATGTAATTTTTTTCTTTATGAAATCTGAGCTGGAAAGAACATTTCTTATTTTTAAGACTAGCACTGTGTGCAGGCTCATAAAACAAACAAGACTTTTACACTTGCAGGGTTTCAAAACCAGTTATTGCTGCCATCATGTAGAATTGGTTCCATAATTATTATTATTGTTGGGTTTGGTGTTTTTATGATTATTATTAATGCCTGAGCTTTGCATTTTCTATGCATAAGACATCATGGGGAAAATAATAACTTACACAATGTGCATATGGAAAATGGAGGAAGACTTACAGAAATATACCTATCAGCACAGGGATTTGGTTTTAATATATTCATTACAAGGGATTGTGTGTGTATATATATATATATGTAGGTGCAGGAACTGTTTCAGTTAGGTAGACTTAAATAACAGTACTAGTTTGGTGTAAACTTGCATCAAATCACTGAAGCTAAGAGAATTACATTGCTCTATACTGGGAGAAGTGCAAGCTCTGATAATGTGATTTTCCCACTGTTCCATATACTTTTCCTATTGAGGGGAAGGAGAGGAAAGTTTCACTGTCCTATCTGTATTGGCAGGAAAAAATAGGTACTCCATACCTCTCAAGATGAGACAGTATCTTTCCGTAGCTGAAATGGAAAACACTGAAGAAAGGCTTTGATCTGAAGCCTATTAAATTCAATAGGAAGATTTGTGTTGGCTCTTGGTAAGAAGCAGTATTTGCTCTGTCTTCATGGCACACACTGAAGGTATATCATTTGACAGTCTTATTCTGAGCACTAAGGCATTTTAACAGCCTGCTCTAAAATCATGGAAAATCAGCATGAATTCTCTGAATAATTTCACCACTTATTTGATTGAGCTGCTTATAGACTAATTACAGCAGATACCATCAGAGTGAACTTTCCTTGTGATGATAATGGTTGTAAGTGTTGGCTACTAGGTTATGAAGGCTTTCCAACCACTTCTCACCACAGAAACAGACTGATGACATCAAAGAGGAAGCCCTTAAACACAACAAATTACTGAGCACTCCTGTCATGGAGGAGGTACCAGTGCAGGTACATCCGTAAATGTAGTCTATCTGTCCACAGGTTCCAGCCTGGCAGACACACAAGGAGGTCAGTGACTTTCCATGGGGGCATTTCAGATTTGATGTTAAGGTTAGCTCTGTGTTTACACACTAACACACTCATGGTCCTGTTTATTGGAAATGATGCTTCCATTTAAATTTGGCTCTTGTACTAGGAGTTTTCAAATTAATACCAATATTTCACTGCATTTTAGAAAAGAGAACAAAAGACTAGAAGTATTGCACACCAAGGAACAAACTGTTAGTTAAAGGTGTGAGCTGGGTGTGGTTCTTTGGTCGTTAGGCACATGAATACTGTTGCTTCTGTGAGCAATGCTGCTGAAGTCAACAATAAAACATTTATGTGAATAAACTTACCTATGGCTAAGTCTTTGTGGAGGTGCGACCTCATGCTCTCACCTTCTGCTGCAAGGTCACTGTATTTCCACAGCTGTCAAGTCAACCAATGAGATACCAGTGGCTTTTATTAGATACTCATAGTTATTGTTCCTTAGCATAACATGACCTTCCTCAATGAAGCCTGAATCAAAAGGCCATTGATTTACTAACTGAGAAATGATGTTTCCTCACTGGCATCTAATTATTTATTTAAAACATGGCTTTGCCAAGAAAACCTCTCATTATTTTAGATCTGTATCTCTGCTTTAAAAGGCATTTTAGAAGATAGCAAAAATGCAAAGAGAATGTGCCTTCCCATCACAGAGTGAGCAAGTATACCAACTGCAGACTTTATTTTGTGCATGTTTCATGCTTATGGCTATAGAATCTGACTTTTACATGGTTACTGAATTTGGGAGTAAAGCAGGAAATATTTATTCTGGATTGCAAATCAGTTGTTGCATTTAGTAGTTTCCATTTCATGCATAATAATAATAATGTTGTTGCAGCTATTCTGCAGCTTCCTAGTGGACTATCATGATTTTCAAGCTTATTCTTTTTCATAAAAGGTAAAGGACCCTGATGTTAAAAAAATAAAAAGCAGTCAGTCACTTTTTCTCAAGGGAGTATAATTTTTGGTGCAAGGACCATAAAAGAAAGATGAAACTTTTTCCAAGGTTCCTTTTATAAATACTAGTAGAAGGAATGACCAGAAGCATTCTGGGCTCCTGAGTGGAGGGAGAAAGAGTAGTTCTGTGTGGGATCACATAATTAGTGAAGCTGGTAAGGATGGTAGGGACAGGCTAGATCAATATTTCTCAGACTTTTAAAACCCAGATCAACTGATCTGTTGAGGGGGGAAAAAAAGTGAAAAGAAATCTAAGGGTCATCTTGTCCAGCATTACTCCAACAGGCTTTATTTATGACAAAATCTTCTTAGAAAAAATATTTGATATTGAATACTCTACCATTTCTTTGTCTTGTTTTCCCTGCTTTTTTGCTTATGTTCCTGGGACTGTTCCAATGTGATCTTACAAAAATTTTTGCTGTTATTTCAGAGACAACACAGATGCCTTCCAGACACTCAGCAGGCAATATTCAACAGGCTGAGAAACACAGGACAGAACAATTTCTCCAGGCTTCCACCAGCCCTTTTTGCTATAACGCTGTGATCTTGCAAGCTCTTGGGTGTACAAGTAATTTAATGCAGGTGAGCAGTGAAGGGATGCAAGACACGGACTCCTAATGGCTCTTGAACAGGAGACGTTTATTGCCATTTTTCACTACTACATATACTTTCCCCGTAACCCCACGCGCTGTCCACGCGCCCGAATCTGTCATACAATTGGTTAGAGACCCTCAGACACGTGCCTCGAGCCAGCCAGCAATTGGCCACTGCCCAAAGCTCATCTTTAACACTATAGCCAATTTACTTTATCTCAACCTTGCTCAAGTTTTTGTTTCTACTGCTTGTTTCCTCATTATCTCTAATTCAGGGACATGTGAAGCAGCGCGAAGCCACCTGCGAATTCCTTTCCCGCAGAGCAGGGAACTGACATAGGTAATTTTGTGTTATTTTAGCTTAATTTAATTTTTCAGTTCATGACTGTCCTGGTTTCAGCTAGGATAGAGTTAATTTCCCTCCTAGTAGCTGGTAGGGTGCTATGTTTTGGATTAGGATGAGAAGAGCGCTGATAACATGCTGATGTTTTAATTGTTGCAGAGCAGTGCTTACACCAAGCCAAGGACTTTTCAACTTCTCGCACTGTCCTGCTAGCGAGCAGGCTAGGGGTGCAGCAGGAGCTGGGAGGGGACAGACCCAGGACAGCTGACCCAAACTGGCCAAAGGGGTATTCCATACCACCTGACGTCATGCTAAGCAACATATAGGGGTGGCTAGCCGGGGTGGGGGGGCCGGCTGCTCGGAGATAGGCTGGGCATCAGTCAACGGGTGGTGAGCAATTGCATTGTGCATCACTTGTTTCGTACACATTATTATTAGTACTATTATTATTATTATTATTTTCCTGTCTTAATAAACTGTCTCTATCTCAACTCACAGGCTTCACTTTCCCATTTCTCTCTCCCATCCCAGAGAGGGAGGGGGAAGGGTGAGCGAACGGCTGTGTGGTGTTTAGCTGCTGGCCCGGTTAAACCACAACAATAACATACCTTGTTGAAAGCTGATTAACTATGTTTTTGATTTACTGTTATACCATTATTTTTTTAAACAGTGATGCAAAGAACCCCTCAAATCGTATTAACAAACCCTTCTTCCACTGCCTCTGACAAAGGTTAATGGAGTTCGCCCATGCTTCTCGGTCTTTTGCTTTTTTGTTTTTTTATGAGATACCCACACATACATGTAAATATATATACGTACATACACACATATATATTATAGTTATATATAAATATATATATGAATATATATAATTATATTCATATATAATATATATAGTCATCCACTTTCTTGATCAAGTCTTAAAGTTTGTAACGTTAAAAATATGTTGTGAGGGGAGCTTAAAGCTGGCATTTCCATATATACATCTTATATACAGTTCACAGGCTGAAAGGATGAGAATGGCTTCTGGATTGGTACGGGTATGTGCTTTATTCCAAGCCACTGATGCAGTAATGCCATGGGCACCAGATGGCTATTTAATATCTGCAGAATGGCCAAAATTTCTGATGAGTGTCTACAGTTGATGAGGTTAATTCTCCTCCTGGCAGACTGGTGAGGAAATCAATAGTTGATTTTTTTCAGTAAAGCCTCTATTCCTTTGCAACGGTTAACCTGATACTACCTAACCAAGCCTGAAGGGAGTGTTACAATTTTCAGTAGGGATTAGAATAAGCCTCAAGACTGTGATAGATGGACAGATCTGGGTGGAGAAACTGAACTTAGAACCATGCAATTATTCTATGACTTACTGGAAATTTTACTGCTAGGCTTCTCCAACAAATTATTTACTAAATTCACTGGCACTTTAAAAAATCTACTGTCATTTAAAGACTACTCCATGGCTGAAAACTATGCTGTCCTAGGCTGTCTTAGGTATTAGAATTAGCTATTAGAATACATAATTTCCTCTCTGTCCTGACCTCAGAAAAAAATCAGATGAAGATACAATGCTGGACTTGCATCTGTTATGGCTTGAATTATAAAAGCAGAATCTGTAAACCATCAGACTTTACAGATGATGGGATTCAGATCTGCACTGATAACTGAGGTTTATGGCTCAGGTCCATCTTTGTAATAGCATCATGTTAAGTTTAAAAAAAGACTTTCCAGACGCTTAATATACAAATTATAGCAAATAATTATCAGCTCCTAGCTCTTTTTTTTTTTCCAGTGGGTTTAAACTGTGCAAGTACTTTAATTACACAATTATGTCTCTGTCAAGGTTAATTTTTTAATAAAGAAACAACAATTTTCTCATAATTAAATAACCAGTGAATAAAATTATGCATTCATACTGAGAAATGACAGGTCTGCCTGTTTGCATGCCCTTCTGAACATAAGCTTTGCCTCTGTGAATGAACGAAAGGACACCGCTGACCCCTGGTGAGGGCAATGGCTGTTGGCATCGATGCGATGGGGATCGCGGTGCACAGCTGGGGAGGTGAGCAGTCCCTCAGCTGCACAAAGACACAGCCAGCATTGCACATTTATGAGAAATGAACCTGATCTTCTGAGGCAGGTCCAGGTAAGTGCTGTGTGTCTGAAACTCTAGACTGCTTAAAAAAAAAAAAAAAAGAAAAAACAGAGGATCCCATATATACCTGTATGAGTCTACCCAAGTGAATAGGACTAAGTTGTATAGAAAAGGCCTCCATTCCAATAAAAATACAGATGTTCTTCTTTCATGATTTCACCCTTCTCATGGCTGTATTTCTGCCACCTAGTTTTTCACCTCTCAGTCATTTTCTTAACTGAATAGTGTCTCCTGGAAAATACAGTCTCATAATATGTGAAAAGAAATATTCCAAGGGTTGGCTGAATGTCCATATATTTTGAGAAAGGCATCAGTAAATGGCATCAGTTGAAGTTGTTGCCACCAGGTAAAAAAAAATATTTAAAGCAGATAAAAATATTTTCCTTTGATTTTTTTCCTAGATAGGTTTTGACTATTTAATTAAAATTTAAATTTGACTATTTTATTAAAATTTAATACTGATAGTATCTCATGTAGTGCATGCACATATATTGTATTTTTTATATTCTATATATGAAAGCTGAATACAGCATTTTACTTTATCAACTTTTTTTTTCCAAGTAAAATATTTTTAATATCTTGCTTATTTTACTTCTTACAATTACAGTTTAACTTGGAAGAGAGAGAGAAAAAAGATTTTTATAACATCAAAGTTACATGCAGATTATTTATTCCTCTCCATATGCTTATCTTTGCTGCACCTCATCTGCTCACCTGATGGTCAGGATGGTCCTGCAGGAGCCTGGCACAGCAGAAGCAACCTGGATAGGGGCAGGAAGCTCTTGTGCTCCTGGTTCTGCTACAGCCTGAGTCTGCACCGAGGTGAGCAAACATGTCTAAAGAAGCTTGATATGTGGTGGTCCTTCTCAGGGTTGCTGTCTTGGCCCTGAGCAAGGGAGATCAACTTTGAGGTTGGGGAATGGGGCATTGGGCATTGAACTGGGGAGGTGCTGAACCCAGGAACGTGGGGTAATACACATTTTCTTATGTCAGGCTCACTATATGAACCACAGAAAAAACAGGTGTCAGCCTACCAGCTGTAACCATTCTTGCGAACCAGTGTTGTACACTGTATTTTGAAGGCAATAAAGCCTTACAATCATGACAGGAAATTGTCACAGGTGTAATTACACTCATGTTCTGGTTAAATTCCAGTGCAATATGCATTACCACCCATCAGTTACAATAATTACTGTACAATCTGTTTCCTGATAAAATGCAGAGGCTTGTAACACACTATACGCTGCACTCGCAGAGAAAACCTGCCTGTGACTCAACACCCTTTATCCACATTAATTGTTATTACTAGTCGTTGTATGGTACCTGGGGAATAATTATTTTCATGCTGTAAGCTCTGAAAGGGCAGAAGCTGTTCGGGCAGCTGAATTGGTAAAATGAACATTAGTGATCTGGGTGGGGGAAGAAGTTGTCCACACTTGGCCAGGTTCTTCTTACCAATTGAAAGGCCACTTTTGAGTAAGATCATGGAATAATTCATTTTGGAGAGACATCTGATGGTCATCTACCCAGTTAGCCCCTAACCTGTCTTGTTGCATGACATTAGCCCATACCAGATACTGGACTCTGCTGAACCTTGGGAGTTTTCTTTCAGTGCATTTATCCAGGTTGTTTAAGTACGTCTGAAAAAGACCTTTGCCCTCCAGCATACTGACCTCTCCATCCAATTTGATGTCAACCACAAGCTTGCTGAGAAAGCACCCCATCCCATCATCCAGGTTGTTAATAAAGAACAGTATTTTCTATTGTGTCAGAACCTGATGCATGCCACTGGTGGCTGGCCTCAAGTTAGACTTTGTACCACTGACCATCACCCTATAAGCCTGGTGATCCAGCTAATTTTCCACACTCGTCATCGAACATTTGTTCATTTTATATCTTGGCAATTTGGCTATAAGTACATTCTGGGAGACTGTGTCAAAGTCTTTGCTCAAATCAAGGTGTATAACACCCACTGCTCTCCCCTTGCCCCCAGAACGAGTCAAATCTCAAGCACAAAATGCTGCACTAATTTTGTAGAGTGAGAAGATAATTGAGTTGCCTACTGATTTCTAGGATCAAAATGAAGGATATTAAGAAGGTAGATGTAGTTTCCCTAAGGTCTTTGAAGGGATTGTGTTTTTTGCAGGAGTAAGGACTATCTTCTTTGTCTTTGTAAGAGTGGGTAAAATGCAGCCGCTTATATAAGAGGGCTGGATCCCAACAGCACACCAGCAATTTGTCTACGTGTGCAATGCACTGTTTTAATTATCCTGTTTTAACTGTTTGTGGGCATCCCTTCTATTATTTGAAATCAGGATGCAGTGCATTAGCTTACCCCACTGGCACAGGTCAAGAATCCCAACCAAAAACATTGCCCTAGTTTAACTAAATTGGGGCATGTGTATTTTTTAGTTAAACAAAGGCAACTCAGCATTTAGATCATCTTTCTTCTTTCAGCCCCTTGCCTGGCATGTAAATTAAGAGCTCTTGTGCTAACCATTGATTTTCCTCCCCAATACTAGGATCCCAAGGGGACGCATCCTCCTGGTTTTATTCTTGAGGAATCCCATTCCACTGCTGCACAAGGCTGGCATTGTCAGGAAGATTTAGCTCCTGATGATAAAACATCTTTCACTGTGAATTCTTCTTATCATAAGGAGCTTACAAATCCTAAATCACAGTGGGGCCACCCGTTCTTTTGCTCTCAGTGCACCATCATAACTCTTCCACCTTAACTATCAGAGGAATGCTGTCTATGCCTCTTATCATGCCTGGGTCAAAGGTGAATATCTGAGCTTCTAGGTCATAGTGATATGAAGTGCTGTGAAATATGGTCATAACAATCTTTCAGGAATCTCTGAGGCTGCTCTCTAAACGTAAAAGTGGGCCCACGTGCCTCTGCTTTTTGTCTTCTACTGCAGATGTGATGCTACCTTGAAAGAGGAGGTTAAAAATCCCCCTGAAAGCAGCTTCTGTGTTTGAGGTGGTGAGGGAGAAGGGGATGGGTTGCAGTCATTGATAGCATTGGGAAACAGCTGGGAGGGGAGTTTACATAGCTATCTCGGGTCTGCAGTTGAGCTCACAAGCCTTGCAGGCCTGATGCGGGTCGTTAGTGTAAATAGACACTGATTGCTCTCCGAGTCACTCAGTAATCTTTCAGCACTTCTTCTCCTTAAAATAAAGGGTTCTTTATTCATGGAGGGAAAAAATAAAACAAGACTCTCATCCATGAGCTAAAAGCTTCTTCTAATTATCAATTATCCTCTAAGATAAGCATTTTTTTTCTGTTCTGCTGGAGTTTGGTCCATAATATTTTCCTTAAATAAGGAAAAGGGGTGCACAAAAGGGTTAACTAGCCACCACTGCCTTCCACAGAGAACTGTTTCTTTGGGGAGTGTTTTCAGGCTGGACAATTCCTGAGTGTGGAGCGTCAAGGTACAGGAGAAGAAGAAATGAAGGAGCATCCCTGGGCAGGTGACAGGCAAAAGGGGAAGGCTGGAGGAGCTGCTGAATAAAGTGCTCTTTATGCTGCGGAGCTTGGGGAGCAGCATGTGCGCATGGTAATTAGAGAGGAGAGGCCAGCCACTGCAAGTGGGTTCTGAACCCGTAATAATCATCGTTGAAATACAAAACACCGCGAGATGGAGCATGATTTCCTATCACCGGCTGCACAGGCAGAGGGTGAGGAGGCTTGCTTGCCTCTTGCTGCAGAGACTGGGAGACACAAAGGAGGTTTTTCTTCTGTTCATGTAGGTGATGGGCAGAATCTAAATAGACCCTATTGCTGTAGACAGCCCTGCAGGAACTGATGCAAGCCAGTCCTTCAGAAAACCTGTTGCATTTCCCTAAGGAATTAAAATAAAGCCACACTTCATAGCAGTGCAGCAGACAGGCTGTAACAATACTGTGACATTAAATCTAACCCACACTCAGCAGCACATAGCAATTCCATCACCATGTCCTGCTCCACAGCCCTTGTGGTCTCCCCTGCCCCGTGTGTTTCCTCTCTTCAACCGTGTCTGACCCCCTCCTCCCCAGCATGCTTAATATCCAGATACTTGCTCACTAATTGCTGTGGTTATGATTTGCAACCTGTCCAGCGGTGCCAGGAAGTGAAACACAGCCTTTTCAAGTGTGGAGGAATCAATCTGGCTCCAGTCAAAACAGAGAGATGCGTTTCCAGCTAATTCGGAGGTTTGCTGATGACAAGCCCCATCAAGCATAGATGGTTGTCTGTCAAGTGCACAACATTAAGAACTTACTCCATAAGAAGGGAAAATGGCCTTCTTTCTTTCTTTCTTTTTCTTTCTTTCTTTTCTTTCTTTCTTTCTTTCTTTCTTTTTTCTCTCTTTTTTCTCTCTTTTTCTTTCTTTTCTCTTTTCTTTTCTTTTCTTTTCTTTTCTTTTCTTTTCTTTTCTTTTCTTTTCTTTTCTTTTCTTTTCTTTTCTTTTCTTCTTTTCTTTTTCTCTTTTCTTTCTCTCTTTCTTTTTCTTTCTCTTTCTTTCCTTCTTTCTCTTTCTTTTTCTTTTCTTTTTTCTTTTCTTTTTTTTTTCTTTTCTTTTTCTTTCTTTTTTTTTTTCTTTTTGGTACTCGACTTATATGATCATACACACCAAGAATAAAAATGTTGGGGGGAGTCTTTTCCATGGACAAATTATAAGCCTGTTTTAAATCAGACTTTCAGACTTTTTTTTTTTCTCCAGGGTCAGTTTTCATCCCCCTCCTCTGGCTCTGCTTCTTTCTTCCCCTTTTTGTCAAGTTATTTTTTTTAAGGATTGTGACGAAAGACTTTGCAGACCTCAGATTTTTGATGTTGTAAACTGCAATCGGATATATAAGTAATATGAGGTACTGGAGGAAAATAAGGGTCTCTGGCCTGGCTGCTTTTGTGGCATCTCTTACCCAAATAGTAATGTTAATAACTAGAGTAACAATAATATTAAATATATTATAGTGGTAACAAAGAATAATAGCAAAAAGTAGAAAAAAGAGATCTGTATTAATTGAATAGTTGAGCAAATGTGAGAATGAATCCAAGGTTTTATTCACAGTTCTGACTTAACCGGAGAATAACATATTTTAGGACCAGAAACAGACCTTAAAATATCTGCTTTTCCAACCTCCTGTGTAATAAAGCTTAAAAACATCATCCAAGTTTTTCAAAGGCTGAGAAATGATGATTTAATTTTCCCTTTCTCTTTGTTATGTTGTTTTTGCCTTTTTTTTTTTTTTTTTAAGTGGGAGCAGAAAGCAAAGGAAAAAAAGCATTGATGCAATTCTTTCACAGTGCTGGAATTTGCAGGTGCAAAACATGAGTTCTTTGTGTCGTGTGCAAATATACAACCACCAAGACCAGGGTGACTACCTGACCCTTATCATAAAGGTATTGGAGAGAAGATCTGTTATATATAATAGGCAGGAAGTCACTTCCAGACCCACATCCTAAACTGAGTAAAGACAGATGAGAGCTTGTGAAGGGGCGCCCATTTAGTTTTACACATGACATCAAAGGACAAAAATGAGTCGTACCTCTTTTGTGTATGGATTCACCAGTCTTATAGAGCAGAGATGTGGATTATAGAGTATTATTACAAAATATTGCAAATACTGTGGACCAGTGACTCCAAATCTACTCATGTAAAGAGTGAGTGAAATGCTGTGTAGCTGGTAACATAATTGTGAGTGTCCTTCATGTACTGTGTGTGTAAATGTGGGTTTTCTGTATAGGGAGACAGTTTTTTCCTTATGTTAATAATACTAAAGCAATTATATGAGTGGGAGAATAGTATATGTTCCTATACCAACTGTGACTATGTATGATGTGATGCTGGTCTCTTTGGCATCCCTGAAATCTTGGGGGACGTTCTGAACTAAAGATGAACATTCTCAGTTTATTAAAGGACTTATTGCAAAGACAGTGGATGTTTTTCATGTTTAACTAGGCTATTTAACTGGTCTAAGTAACTTGCTGCTGCATCTTGTTTGCACTCATGTATGAGCAAAATTATCTTGAACTGAAAACTGAAAATGAGCAATCACAAAGTATTATTGCCCTATAAATTGCTGCACATAACATTTCATATGTATAGAAATATATTTAGTCACAGAGATGCAAGAGGAAAGAAAACAAACATCACTATTCAATGTAAAGGGTAATAATTTGTGCTTTATGAGCTGTCTTTCATGCTCCAGAGAAGGAAAAAAGCAATATTTCTGAGCTGCTTAACCTAATTAATAAAGCCAATGAAAAATGATGTGCAATCAACTAGTCTTTTCTAGAAAACATACTCTAGAAAAAGCAAATTTTTCAGGAACATGCACTCAGAGAAAGACTAGATTCACGGGAGAACACAGGTTAGGAAGCACTTCTGGAATTCAAACTTTTAACTCAAAGCAAGACCTAATCAGGTCAGGTATGCCAAATCTCTACTGAGGTAATGAAAAAATAAGTAGGACTTTGTCTCATGAAATTTTATTTGCACATCATTCCTAAACTTGAATCTAGTGCCATTTGGTATTACTGAGGTCTGCTAGGGTCCAGCACTGAGATTGCCTTAGCGGGGAGCAGGACTGAGCACTGGCTCTGACAGGCAGCTCCACATTGCCTTCAGAGCAAGAAACTGCTGAGCTACCCTAGCACTGCTCCACCAGAAAAGATTTCTTTCAGCCTTAGATGTCTAAGTGGTCGATATTTACAACTTTCTTCAGGCTCCTTTTCAGTCAACCAAGAGAAACAGGTCATTTTAATGCTATCTAACCTACTTTTAATGTCTATTTTAGGATTTGATGAATGGAATTTAAAGTCTATTTCTCTCCAATGGCTGTAGGGGTGATAACTGTAATGCAGCAGTAGCATCCATGTGATTAAATGAGGCTATCTACAAGTGTGAGAAAAATCTCAATAATTTTCTTCAGACAGGACCTTCTGCGAAGCTATTTTATTCGCGATTGCAATGGCGGGCGTCCTGCCAATTAGGAGCACATTATAGTAAGCATATCATAACCTTTTATTCCCTATTACCCAACACCTGCTCACCTCCCCTCTTTCCTCATTGGCTGAGTACTACAGGTTCACAAGCTACTCGACACTCCTCTATACCATATATGTACATTTTTTTTTATCAACCCTTTAATTTCTCCTTTTTCCCTTTTTTTTTTCTCCATTTTTATGTTTTGAGAACTTGTGATCTTTGTTTTACTGTTCCCACACTGCTCATCCTGTTTTTCTCAAGCTTCCACCTTATTTTGGAACAGTGAGGCCTTCTACTGTCCACTTATCTACTTAGCATTTCTCCTTATTATGACTACACAACCACCTTTGAATACAGAAAATTAGTTTTCTACTGCAAAAACACACTCTACTTCAAAAACATGTTCTACTGCAAAAACACAACTTAGTTTCTCACACAAGGCTGGTATCTTTATCACTTCGCTAGCCAACTATCTTTAGCTGCCTTTCTAGTCAGTGGAACAGAGGGCATGATTCAACTCATGCTAAAATAGATGTCTGCACAGGCAGGTGAACTGCCTAAACCTACACAGATTAAATCTCCACCAAGTGACACTACAGTAACTACCTCCAGTATACAGATCAACACTGTAAGTGCATAAAATTAAGTGGCAAATTCAATTGTCAATGCTTAAATTTGATCAGATATATTCCAGCCTATACATTTGTACCCTTGTTGAGGTCTGGGAAAGATTTAGTTATAGATTGACTCAAGAACTGACTCAGATAAACATCTTTTAAATAGACAAGTTTGAACTTCGCAACCAAGATAGACATCTTCTTAGAAATGCTTGATATTCCTTATTAGGAAAATACTATTTGATCTGTGTATCTTGTTTAGGTATAGTTTTTAATGTTTATGTTTAAGAAATGAACTGTAGAGATTGAACTCATCCCCAAGAAAACAAATAGGAAATCCTTACAGAAAGCCCAGAATGTGGTTGAGGTGGGAACAGCCCACTGTAACTCACAGTAGTCATCAGTTTTGTCTCCTAACACATTGCAGTTACTTGCACTGATTTGAATGTTTAGATATAATTCCACTAATTGTAGGAGGTATTATTTTATATGCATACTTTATATTTATACACATTTTATATATAATACTTATTATATATATATAAAATATATAATGAATATAAGTATATATAACACATAAAATATAAAGAATACTAAAGAGCATAGTGATTATTCTTCACAGGGTTTTGTCTTCAAGCATGACCAAAGCAATATGTATTTCAGAGGAAGGGAGAAGATGGTACCTGCATGAGGTGATTCTGACAGCAATAGCTGTGAGGAGTATTTCCCCCTTAACTCCAAGGACTTAAAGATTAGTTTAAGCCATGAAGCAGGGAGAATTACTTTGGTATGGTGATGGTATTCCTTTCTGAGTTTGTTGGGTTTCAATATGAAAAAAGGAATTTCAGGTTAACACAAAAGGAAATAAACAAACACCTTAGTAAAAATGAACGTTTGTCGTTCTTGCTTTCAGACCTGTCCACAGATTGGATTTATTTTAAATAGATGTTGTGGTTTAGCCCGGCTGGCAGTCAAACACCACACAGCCGTTCGCTCACCCTCCCCCCTCCCTCTCCGGGATGGGGGAGAGAAACGGGAAAGTGAAGCCTGTGAGTTGAGATAAAGACAGTTTATTAAGACAGGGAAAAGAATAACAACAATAATAATAATAATAATAATAGTATTAATAGTAATAATGTGTACGAAATAAGTGATGCACAATGCAATTGCTCACCACCCGTTGACCGATGCCCAGCCTATCCCCGAGCAGCCGGCCCCCCCTCCACCCCGGCTAGCCACCCCTATATATTGTTCAGCATGACGTCAGATGGTATGGAATACCCCTTTGGCCAGTTTGGGTCAGCTGTCCTGGGTCTGTCCCCTCCCAGCTCCTGCTGCATCCCTAGCCTGCTCGCTAGCAGGACAGAGCGAGAAGCTGAAAAGTCCTTGGCTTGGTGTAAGCACTGCTCTACAACAATTAAAACATCAGCATGTTATCAGCGCTCTTCTCATTCTAATCCAAAACATAGCACCCTGCCAGCTACTAGGAGGAAAATTAACTCTGTCCTAACTGAAACCAGGACAGATATCCACCCCTTATTCCATACCATTTATGTCATGCTCAGGTTACACTCTTTCCAATACCTTCTAATTAATCACCATTTTCATCTATGATATATAGCAACCATGGCAGTGATGACATACAGTGTTATATGATAATTAACATACTACAATTCAACTCATGGGCTATTCTCACCCAGTATTAGGTCCCCTTGAGGTACACACCGGATCTCCCCATTCTCTTGCATTACCCACCAAGTACATCCAGGTCCCTGAGCAAAAGCAATCCCACGAATGGGCTTGCCTTTTCCTGAGGCGGGAGTAGCCCAGACTGTCTTCCCCAGCATGTTTCTTACGTGCACTACAGGGACTTTATCCCCTTCTACAGTGCGTAACAGGTTTGATTGGGCAGGTCCAGCTCGGTTGGCAGATCCTCTAGTATTGACTAACCAGGTGGCCTTTGCCAAATGTGTTTCCCAATTTTGAATGTCCCAGCACCCATTGCTTTCAGTGTAGTCTTTAACAGTCCATTGTATCGTTCAACTTTCCCGGAGGCTGGTGCATGATAGGGGATGTGATACACCCACTCAATACCATGTTCTTTGGCCCAAGTGTCTATAAGGTTGTTTCGGAAATGAGTCCCATTGTCTGACTCAATTCTTTCTGGGGTGCCATGTCGCCATAGGACTTGCTTTTCAAGGCCCAGGATAGTGTTCTGGGCGGTGGCATGGGGCACAGGATATGTTTCCAGCCATCCGGTGGTTGCTTCCACCATTGTAAGTACGTGGCGCTTGCCGTTGCGGGTTTGGGGGAGTGTGATGTAATCAATCTGCCAGGCCTCTCCATATTTGTATTTCAGCCATCGTCCTCCATACCAGAGAGGCTTTGACCGCTTGGCTTGTTTAATTGCAGCACATGTTTCACAATCATGAATAACCTGTGCTATAGTGTCCATGGTCAGGTCCACCCCTCGGTCACGAGCCCATCTGTATGTTGCATCTCTACCTTGATGGCCTGAGGTGTCATGGGCCCATCGGGCTATAAATAATTCACCTTTATGTTGCCAGTCCAGGTCCACCTGAGCCACTTCAATCTTAGCAGCCTGATCCACCTGCTGGTTGTTTTGATGTTCTTCAGTAGCCCGATTCTTGGGCACATGAGCATCTACATGGCGTACCTTTACAACCAGGTTCTCTACCCGGGCAGCAATATCTTGCCACAATGCAGCAGCCCAGATGGGTTTGCCCCTGCGTTCCCAGTTGTTCTGCTTCCATTGCTGTAGCCACCCCCACAGGGCATTTGCTACCATCCATGAATCAGTATAGAGATAGAGAACTGGCCACTTTTCTCGTTCAGCAATATCTAAGGCCAGCTGAACGGCTTTCACTTCTGCAAACTGACTCGATTCACCTTCTCCCTCAGCAGCTTCTGCAACTCGTCGTGTAGGACTCCATACAGCAGCTTTCCATCTCCGATGCTTTCCCACAATACGACAGGACCCATCAGTGAACAGGGCATATTTCTTCTCATTTTCTGGTAGCTTGTTGTACAGTGGGGCTTCTTCAGCACGGACCACCTCCTCTTCTGACGATATCCCAAAGTACTTGCCTTCTGGCCAGTCCATAATCACTTCCAGGATTCCTGGGCGACTGGGGTTTCCTATTCGAGCCCGCTGAGTAATCAGTGCAACCCACTTGCTCCATGTAGCATCAGTTGCATGATGTGTAGAGGGGACCCTTCCTTTGAACATCCAACCCAGTACCGGCAGTCGGGGTGCCAGGAGGAGCTGTGCTTCAGTACCGACCACTTCCGAAGCAGATCGAACTCCCTCATATGCTGCCAATATCTCCTTTTCGGTTGGAGTATAGCGGGCCTCAGATCCTCTGTATCCCCGACTCCAAAACCCCAGGGGTCGACCTCGAGTTTCCCCAGGTTCTTTCTGCCAGAGGCTCCAGGTGGGACCATTCTCCCCGGCTGCGGTGTAGAGCACATTCTTTACATCTGGTCCTGCTCGGACTGGCCCAAGGGCTACTGCATGAACTATTTCCTGCTTAATTTGTTCAAAGGCTTGTCGTTGCTCAGGGCCCCATTCAAAAGCATTCTTCTTACGGGTTACTTGGTAGAGCGGGTTTACAATCAGACTGTAATTTGGAATATGCATTCTCCAAAACCCCACGACACCTAGGAAAGTTTGTGTTTCCTTCTTGCTAGTTGGTGGAGACATAGCTGTTATTTTGTTGATCACATCCACTGGGATTTGACGACGTCCATCTTGCCATTTTATTCCTAAAAACTGGATCTCTCGTGCAGGTCCTTTGACTTTATTTTGTTTTATGGCAAAACCGGCCTTCAGAAGGATTTGGGCTATTTTCTTCCCTTTCTCGAAAACTTCCTCTGCAGTGTCACCCCACACAATGATGTCATCGATGTACTGCAGGTGTTCAGGAGCTTCCCCCTGCTCCAGCGCAGACTGGATCAGACCATGGCAAATGGTAGGGCTATGTTTCCACCCCTGGGGCAGCCGATTCCAAGTATATTGGACTCCCCTCCAAGTGAAAGCAAACTGTGGCCTGCGCTCTGCTGCTAGAGGGATGGAGAAAAATGCATTAGCAATATCAATTGTGGCATACCACTTGGCTGCCTTTGATTCCAGTTCGTACTGGAGTTCTAGCATGTCCGGCACTGCAGCACTCAGTGGTGGCGTGACTTCGTTCAGGCCACGATAGTCCACTGTTAGTCTCCACTCACCATTAGACTTTCGCACTGGCCATATGGGACTATTAAAAGGTGAATGGGTCTTGCTGATCACTCCTTGGCTCTCCAGTTGACGAATTAGCTCGTGGATGGGAATCAGGGAGTCTCGGTTGGTGCAATATTGCCGCCGGTGCACAGTTGTGGTAGCAATTGGCACTTGCTGTTCTTCAACCCTCAGCAACCCCACAACAGAAGGGTCCTCTGAGAGACCGGGCAAGGTAGACAACTGTTTAATGTCCTCCGTCTCTAAGGCAGCTATGCCAAAAGCCCAGCGGAACCCTTTTGGGTCCTTGAAATATCCTCTTCTGAGAGAGTCTATGCCAAGGATGCACGGAGCATCCGGGCCAGTCATAATAATGTGCTTTTGTCACTCATTTCCGGTTAGACTCACTTCAGCTTCCAATACAGTTAACTGCTGGGATCCCCCTGTCACGCCATAAATACAGATGGGCTCTGGCCCTTTACAGCTTGATGGCATTAGAGTACATTGTGCACCGGTGTCTACTAGAGCCTTATACTTCTGTGCGTCAGACGTGCCAGGCCATCGAATCCACGCAGTCCAATAAACTCGGTTGTCCCTTTCCTCCCCCTGGCTGGAGGCAGGGCCCCTCTAGTCCTGGTCAGAATCTTCATTTCTGTGTTTAAAAGACTGCCTGCTAGAAGTTGGAGCAGCAAACTTTTCAGAGAACCCCTTTCTCCCGATTGTTTTCTTTTGCAACTCACGTACCCGTGCCTCTAGGGTCTCAGTAGATTTTCCATCCCATTTTCTCATGTCCTCTCCATGGTCACGTAGGTAAAACCACAGGGTGGCGCGGGGTGTGTACCCACCATATTGTCTTCTTTGCACGGATGCACGTTTACCCCTAATAGCCGAGACGCTGGTTTGTACAGGTGGGGAAGAAAATACACTCTCTTTAAGTTGGTGGACCTCTTCAAAAAGTTTCTCCAAAGTATTCTCTTTTAGTTGGTGGCCACTGGTTCGTTCAGGTGGGGGGGAACATAAATTCTCTTTAAGTTGGTGGACCTCTTCAAAAAGTTTCTCCAAAGTATTCTCTTTTAGTTGGTGGCCACTGGTTTGTTCAGGTGGGGGGGAAGATAAATCCTCTTTAAGTTGGTGGAACTCTTCAGAGAGTTTCTCCACAGCCGAGACGCAGGCCTGTAGGGAAGAGGAGAGATTTCCTTCGTACTCCCGGAGTTGTTTAGCCATGTCACCCACTGTGGGATCTTCACCGTTTTTCCAGGTTATTATTGCCAATGTGCTGGCCCATGTTGATGGTGCATTCCGTACAAACTTCCGCCACATGGGTCGAGTACACTGGACTTCATCTGGATCTGTGGATGTTTGTGCATCGTCTAGGTCCTTATAAATTACTTCCCGTACGGCTAATTCCCTCAGGTACTGAATTCCCTTCTCCATGGTGGTCCACTTGACTGGTAGACATACAAGTTCTTCCTTGTAGGGATACCTTCCCTTCACAGCTAACAGGAGACGCCTCCAGAGGCTGTGAGATCGTGCTCCATCTCCAATTGCTTTGTCAATGCTTGCATCTCTAGCAAGGGATCCCAACCGCTTGGCTTCCCTGCCCTCTAATTTCACACCATTGGCTCCAGTGTCCCAGCACCGTAGCAGCCAGGTGACAAGCTGTTCACCTATACAGCGACCAAAATCTTTTCGCACATCTCGTAGCTCACGCTGGTATAGGGTTCGGGTAGTTACTGTTGACTTACTGACATCCTCATCCTCATCTTCATCCTCCTGCACACTTGATGGCCCAGCCTCGTCTTCTCCACACCCAGACTTAGCAGAAGACTGTCTGCGTTCTAAACGACCTGAGTCTGTATACCATTTTTTCACCTTTTCTACAGGGGCAACTTGCACTGCTACAGCTCGCCTCTCCGACCCAGCCACAGGGTCTGCCACAGGGGTTGGAATACCCTCTGCAGGGTCAACTTGCACTGCTACAGTTCGTTTCTCCGACCCAGCCACAGGGTCTGCCACAGGGGTTGGAGTACCCTCTGTAGGGGCAACTTGCACTGCTACAGTTTGTTTCTCCGACCCAGCCACAGGGTCTGCCACAGGGGTTGGAGTACCCTCTGCAGGGGCAACTTGCACTGCTACAGTTCGTTTCTCTGACCTAGCCACAGGAGTGGGAACGGCTGCGGGAGCTGGAACGGCTGTGGGAGCCGGAACGGCTGCGGGAGCTGGAGCCGGGACGGCTGCGGGAGCTGGAGCCGGAACGGCTGCGGGAGCTGGAGCCGGGACGGCTGCGGGAGCTGGAACGGCTGCGGGAGCTGGAACGGCTGCGGGAGCTGGAGCCGGGACAGCTGCGGGAGCTGGAGCTGGAACGGCTGCGGGAGCTGGAGCCGGAATGGCTGCGGGAGCTGGAACGGCTGCGGGAGCTGGAGCCGGGACAGCTGCGGGAGCTGGAGCTGGAACGGCTGCGGGAGCTGGAGCCGGAACGGCTGCGGGAGCTGGAGCTGGAGTGGCTGCAGGAGCTGGGACTGGAACGGCCGCAGGGTCTGTCACTAGGTTGACAGTAGCATCAATTGCAGCTCGATAGGCACAAGCCAGACCCCAGCACGCCACAGTGATTTGTGTCACTTTGGAACTGCCAGAGTCATGACACCTTTTTTTCAAGCATTCTACCAGTTTTTTAGGATTTTGCAGTTGTTCAGGGGTGAATGTCCAAAACACTGGAGGTGCCCACTGCCCTAGAAACCTGCCCATATCCTCCCACACTCCCTGCCACTCGCAAATATCCCGCCTCAAGACAGATCTCCGGATGAGATTCCTAAGTAGTTGTTTAACCTTAAACAAAACCTGAAGCGCATTCAGGAGACATAACAACAAGAACATGCTGGTCTGAGTATCCCAAGGATATTCGACATCTTGGAGAGCTACCGTAACTAGCTCGGGGGATAAGAGGGTGGTGAAGGAGGAAGGGAGAGTGAACAGGTAGGAAAAAATATCTTCCCCTGTCCCCTCCACAGATTGACTCCCTGACGAAAAAAGGCAATAGGTGTAATTGCTAATAGTTTCTGAGATATGGTTTCCGAAGTATAGAGTCGACGACAGTGCTGAGTACAAATACCAGGTTAGAGTCATGACCAGATACCTCATCATTTCATAAGCCATCGTTACACCACACAGTACCATAACAATCTTAAACCAGGGCCCGGAAAGGATAAACAGCACGACAGGGAGCACATACAGAAAGTAACTTGCTATAAAACTCAATTTGGGAAACAGGCACAGCAGACTTGAGAATAAGGCAATCAACATTGTGACTAGCAACTATTAGGCAGTTCGAATACTTATACCAATTTTAGTTTAACACACTCTGGTCAAATCTGTCGATATCTCAACCCTTCGAGCCCCACGTTGGGCGCCAACTGGACTGTTGTGGTTTAGCCCGGCTGGCAGTCAAACACCACACAGCCGTTCGCTCACCCTCCCCCCTCCCTCTCCGGGATGGGGGAGAGAAACGGGAAAGTGAAGTCTGTGAGTTGAGATAAAGACAGTTTATTAAGACAGGGAAAAGAATAACAACAATAATAATAATAATAATAGTATTAATAGTAATAATGTGTACGAAACAAGTGATGCACAATGCAATTGCTCACCACCCGTTGACCGATGCCCAGCCTATCCCCGAGCAGCCGGCCCCCCTCCACCCCGGCTAGCCACCCCTATATGTTGCTTAGCATGACGTCAGATGGTATGGAACACCCCTTTGGCCAGTTTGGGTCAGCTGTCCTGGGTCTGTCCCCTCCCAGCTCCTGCTGCACCCCTAGCCTGCCCGCTTGCAGGACAGAGCAAGAAGCTGAAAAGTCCTTGGCTTGGTGTAAGCACTGCTCTACAACAATTAAAACATCAGCATGTTATCAGCACTCTTCTCATTCTAATCCAAAACATAGCACCCTGCCAGCTACTAGGAGGAAAATTAACTCTGTCCTAACTGAAACCAGGACAATAGAGCATCATAGGATGCTGCCAAATTTCACTTCCTGGTGAAAGAAAGCTGAGACACGATTCTAAAGTAAAATGTTGAACACTATTTTTATTCTACAAAGATAATTTGCCCATCAGTTGCTTCCTCTTGAGCTCATTCAGATTTAGTTATGAATGCAGCATTATTAAAAAACAAGCAAACAAACAAAACCAAGACAGGACTGCTGTTTAAGGGAAAATATGTAAGATGTTGAGCTATTTCTTAAGAATTTGGGTGACTTTTGTATGAACAGGTAAGCATCTGTCAGAGTGTAATTTCACTGAGCAGCTTAATTAACTCTTTATGCAATTTAATGTTATGATAAATGACTTACCAGCAGTTATTAATTAAAGTATTAAAGTCTCATTACTTGTTAATAATGGGACATATGGGAAGAGGGAAAAAAATAGGACATTATTATTAACAAATTTCAGGGAACAATGAGTAAATTGGATAAACAAAGGAAATATACATCTGGCTGGTTCCTTTTGTTGTATAAATCATTTCATAGCTTATACTTGTTACAGGGATCCTATAAATACTCATGTATGTCCAAATACTTTAAATTATTAGTATTGATTAAAATAAACTTTTCCAGAACCAGTTTTAGGAAATGAGGGCTTCCTTCCTCAAAGGGAGTCCTTGGGTCCTCAATGTACATCTCTCTGTATTTAACCACACATTAAGCCCACTGTATGAACAGTCACTTCGCTTCAGCCTATTTTTAATAGCAGAGATTACAAGTGATTCACTTGTTCCTGGGCTGATTTAAATGCTATGTGTCACAGTGGCAGAAGGAGATGAACCTTAGTTTCTTCTCTGCTAACCTCATCCCGTGTCATGCTTTTGGGGAGTGAAGACCTGAACTTTCCCCTATTCCATTAGGAGTTGGTCTGCAAAAATCTTGTGTTTATCTAGGAGCTGAGACTGTATTTGGAGACCACTGTTGCAGTTTCTCTGAACTGATTCGAGGTGTATATGTGGCATGTGTGTCCATCTGAGTTAGGTTTCTAGGCTCCCATTAGAGCTGGTGGAGATCTTGCCATCATACAGGTGCAATATTATATTGAACTGTTATTATTATTACTATTACAGGTGCAATATTTAATTGAATTATTCAATTATCCTCTTTAAATATGAGGACATAGTTCATCTCATTATAAATCATGCCTGAATGTAGTCAGTAGGAATTTGCCCCTGAACACTGTTGACAACAGTGTCAGATTTCATTCACCTGTAATGGGAAACCAAATAACTTTTACAGATAGCTATTGATGTCACAGATATCTTCAGTCAAGAAGGAGGAATCTTACCATAGTTTTTATTTGCCAGTGTTTTCCTGTAGTGTTTCTGGTGATCAAACAACTATTTTGAAGTGTAACTGTGGGTTCAGTGAGCATAATGGAAAATACCCAACCTGAAGGTGATGAAGGCTTGTATTACACTGTCAATTTCACCCTCTAAAAGGAAGAGTTGATGCAATGGAGGAAAATATCCATGTTGGATAGCTCTGCAGCTTGTATGTTTAAAGAGTATATATCAGAGAACCTAATCAGATCTTTTTTAACCATCAGTTCATTTTCTTCAGATCACTTCTGTATTATGATCTTCTGATTGTTTAAAAATGGTTTCTTATTCAAAGCTCTGTCTATAGATGATGCTGAAATAGCATTACCTTATTGCTCTGATAAGTCAGAAGCTGTTCTGGTCACATATAGGAAAAGTGTGTTTACAGGATCGAGGTGTGGTTTACACTTTCCACCTGGACTTCAAGTCAGGCATGCAAATGAGAGACATGGAAAAGGACTCCCTCAAAAGGCTGATGGTGCTTCCTGTTTTAATGAAATGAGTGAATATATCTCTATTGGATTCATGTGGAGGACTACTGAGTCCAAATAAAATCTCCTATGGAAAATCTGAGCATAACCCATCAGACTTCTGCTGAAGTTCACAGCAGGTCTCAAAGAGACCTCGACAATTGTTTCTAATGGACACCATAATTGTAAAAACTTAGTCAAAAGAATCAGCAAGGATTTTGGTCTTTGTCCAAAGAGAGAGAGAGTTTCTTGGTGCCATTTCAACAATGGGATGAAAAGAAGAATTCTGGGTCCTGTTGGATAATTCTTCCCCATCACAATGTTATAAAGACCTTGGGAAAAAAAAAAGCTAGCAAGATGAACAACAGCTTGAATGCATTGCAATTTGAAAAACTTCATAGGGTTTACATTTTGGGTAATTACACTGCACATCAGCTAAGACAAGGAGGAATGTTGTGCTCAGCTGTGGAAATATTTCTGGTCATTGAGAAGTATTTTGGCTAGGTCTCCCCCCCACAATCAGAAACTTTCATGTGCCAAGCTAACCAGTCTTTTTTGTTGATAAATTCAAAGTATATGCAGATGGAGTAAAAAAAAAGTGTGCACAGCATAAGCACAAAGATAAATTACTACTCAGGAAAATTATATTGAAGTCACCATTGAACATCACTGACAATATCACCTTATGTTCAGAAGTAGTATAAAATGTCAATAAAATACTAGAAATTACTAGGAAAAATAATATATATATTAGTTCTATAAATCTATGGGTTGTCTACATTTGAAATAAGTCTCAGAAGGGTACAGGAGAATAGTACAAAAAGTAGAGATTTCTATTTGAGGAGATGCTGTGGTCTTAACAGTTTTAAAATGAGACAAACAGGGTAGATGCTGACTTGTGACTAATGTTCATAAAACCATGAATGTTCTATGGGGAAAGTACAAAGTAAATAATATATATATTTTTTTCATGGTTAACAAATAACTATCGGAGGGCACTGAATGAAATTATGTTGTGGTTTAACCCGGCTGGCAGCTAAGCACCACACGAGCACACTAAGCTCACCCTCCCCCCTCCCTCTCTGGGATGGGGGAGAGAATTACAAAAAAAATGAAAGCCTGTGGGTTGAGATAAAGACAGTTTATTAGGACAGAAAAGAAAGGATAATAATAATAATAATAATAATAATAGTATTACTACCACTAACGTGTACAAAAGAAGTGATGCGCAATGCAATTGCTCACCACCCGCTGACTGATGCCCAGCCTATCCCCGAGCAGCCAGTCCCCCCCACCCTGGCCAGCCCCCCCCATATTAATTGTTCAGCATGACGTCAGATGGTATGGAATACCCCTTTGGCCAGTTTGGGTCAGCTGTCCTGGGTCTGTCCCCTCCCAGCTCCTGCTGCATCCCTAGCCTGCTCGCTAGCAGGACAGAGTGAGAAGCTGAAAAGTCCTTGGCTTAGTGTAAGCACTGCCCTGCAAATATTAAAACATCAGTGTGTTTTCAACATTATTCTCATCCTAAATCCCAAACACAGCACTATACCAGCTACTAGGAGGAAAATTAACTCTATCCTAGCCGAAACCAGGACAATTGTCAGGCAGTAGGTTTAAAGCAAGTGTGATGATGAATCACCTTGTAATAAAATGCATGGTTAAACTATTAACTCATTGCCAGAAAATACTGTGGAGGTCAGATATTAATTGTTAAATATAGTCATCGAGAAACAAGCTGCTGCTTGGAAAGTTCATAGGAAAATAGCAAGAGAGGTTATACCAAGAGGAATGTGCTATTCTATCTCATTGCTCAGATATAAATCTCCTAAGCATCTGCTATTAATGCTAGTGCAGATAAGATAATGGGCTAGATAAGCCTTTGGTTTGACCTGTTATTCTTACATTTAATGCTGTGTTCTTTTGCCCTGTCTGTCAGATCTAGAAGTCCACTCTAAACAGGGAGAAAAAAAGAGTGTAGATATCCCAGAGCTGGTTGTGTACATACCAAGCCATTATTTAACAGGTTGGATGTAAGGGGCTTCAAAAAGCCATGTGGTGGGACTTAGCTGGTAGATGGATGCCAAGGGAGGAGTGTAGTATGGTGGTAAAAGAGACCAAAACGTGTTAGGATGAAGAGAGGGATCAGTAGGAACACCTTGAGCAAATAAAAGGGAAAATACTATTGCTCTCAGTTATTTTCATGATTTCTATGTATTTGTATATTCTCATTTTGTTGTGGTTTAACCCAGACAGCTGCTAAGCACCACACAGCCATTCACTCATACCCCACCCCACCCCCAGTAGGATGGAGGAGAGAATTGGGGAAAAAAAAGTGAAAGCCTGTGGGTTGAGATGAAGACAGTTTATTAGGACAGAAAAGAAAGGAAAATAATAATAATAATGATAACAGTACTACTACTACTAATGATGCACAATGCAATTGCTCAACACCCACTGACCAATGCCCATCCCATCCCCGAGCAGTGGTCCCCCCACCTGTGCTGGGTCTGGCTGGGATGGAGTTAACTTTCCCTGCAGCAGCCCACACAGTGCTGTGCTCTGCACTCGTAGCTGGAACAGCACTGGTATCACTCCAGTGTTGTGTCTATTGCTGCATAATACTGGCACCGCATCAGGACTCCCTCCAAGCCCCCAAGAGCCAGCAGGCTGGGGGTGGGCAAGTGATGGGGAGGGGACATAGCCAGGGCAGCTGACCTAAACTGACCAAATGGATATTCCATACCACGTGATGTCACACTCAGCAATAAAAAGGGGGGCTCTTGTGGGGGAGGGGGCTGTCCTCCCAAACCACCGTTATGTGTTTTGAGGCCCTGCTTCCCAGGATGTGGCCGAACATCGCTCATTGATGGGAAGTAGAGAATAACCTTTTTTTTTTCCTTTGTGCTTCCATGTGGCCTTTGTTCTTTTTTTCTTTTTTTTTCCCTCTCCCTTTTCCCTTTAATTAAATCATCCTTATCTCAAACCTTGAGCTCTTTGTGTTGTATTTTCTCCGCCTTCCTCTTTGAGGAGGGGGGAGTGAGAGAGCGGCCGAGGTGGAACTTGGCTGCCCACCCGAGTAAAACCACCACACCACCCCGGCCATCCACCCCTATATATTGTTTAGCATGACGTCAGATGGGATGGAATACCCCTTTGGCCAGTTTGGGTCAGCTGTCCTGGGTCTGTCCCCTCCCAGCTCCTGCTGCACCCCCAGCCTCCTTGCTGTCAGGGCAGTGTGAGAAGCTGAAAAGTCCTTGGCTTGGTGTAAGCATTGCTCTGCAACAATTAAAACATCAGGGTGTTTTCAACATTATCCTCATCCTAAATCCAAAACACAGAACCATGCCAGCTACTAGGAGGAAAATTAACTCTATACTAGCCGAAACCAGGACACGTTTAGAGAAGAAATCCCATCGATGTTTTTCAAACCTAAAGTAAGCTTTTAAGTAATTAGTCTTCTTTGGATGGTGCAACATTTCTTTAGCTATATTTTGATTAAAGTATTTCACCCTCTTTAAGTGGAGCACAACCCCAAAGCAATTTTGTTGAGTAACCAAACATGCTAGGAATTTTGAGGAGCCTGGTCTTCTCTGACAAGTCAAGACATAATGAGAATAGTTGAAGAACTAAACATCTAGCCTACTCTGATTGGATTATGCTATATTCTTTTTATGCAGCAAATATTTGATCTCCTATATCTTTTGATTGTGGTTACTAATTTACTTGCTTCTCATCTTTTTTTCATTCAAGCACAGACAAGAACAGCCACAGGAAACAGGATTCAAGTGAAATCGGAGCAGAAGAGCACAGAATTTTCGTTGTTGGAATGCCAGAGAACATAGGGTGGATATGTATCAGAGAGACAAGTTTAGCGACAAAGTGCATTGTTGGCTCAGGAAGTGGTGAACACTAAGATTATAGTAAGCCTAAGGGAATGTAAAATAATAAGTGGTATTGAAGATTATTTAGCAGGGTGTTTGAGGAAACGTCTTGCTGGGGATATTCCTTTTTTGGAATACCTGGAAGGGAAAATATGGGACTGAGAGAAACCAGCTATGAAAAGGAAAAAGTTATGAACTTCAAAAGTCATCAGAAAGGATGAAGCTGGGAATGTGAAGTTTCAGAAACAGGTATTTGGGTATTATCTTATGGCTTTTGCAAAGGTCTGTAAACAAAGAACTCATTTTTATTTATTTATCTATTTTTAAATGTGTGCCTAACTAAACATTGTGTTAAAGATATCAGCTAAGGTATTGCTGATCATTGTGCAGGATGGGAAGCTATAAACGGAATGAAATTTTGCTTTTGCACATTCTGCACATTAAATAAGTAATAATATTTCACATCAGTTCAATACTCAAGTTTCTCAAAGAACTTCACACAGTAACTGTAGGACAAAAAAAAAAAATCCATGCATGTCCCTGTATACTACTAAGGTGGCACGAAAATGGCCCATATTGCACAGACCTCAAGCAAACACTATGTTTGTGTAAAAGGTCTGAATAATGTGTGGAAATCTTACCTGAAAAATGTTTAAGCTGTTACTGTCTACAGTCTTTCAACCCGCTGGGAGCCAAGGTTATCAACCCCCTAGCAGAAAGAGCAGAATGGTGAGTATGTCCACAGCTCACTTAAACAAGTCAGTGCCCCCTTTAAGAGACCATGAACACACAAGCAAAGAAAGAAGAAACAATAAATCCTTTCCTTTTTCAGTATGAGGATGCCGAACCAGCCTACTCATCTGGCTGCCAGGAAGAGACTTTGCCTCTTATTGCCTCAGTTCTCTTCTAGGCTTTGCCAACAATTTGTTGTTATTTGCAAAGATTATAAGTGGTACCATTTCTGACCTCCCATTAGCTTATATTTGAATAAAAATCCCTCTATTTTTGTTAACTTTCCTGATATATTTAAGATGTTCCGTAGCTAGAGGATGATGGAGAACCTTTTTCAAAAAGCTGTGATAAATCCTGGAAAAGGTACAGATTACAGTAAATTCAAGATGTCAGTGAAGTTTGATTTGGAGTGTGGTTTACTTATGGTTATCCATGATCAAGAGTGGTGATTTGTGTCCAAAATGCAGAGAAGGCCTTCAGGACTTGGGAAGGAACTGGGGGAGCTCTCAGAAAGAGGAACTGCTGAACGAGCAGAGATAAAATCTCATGGGATTACTCAGTCCAATAAAAACAAAGGTGGCAGGGAAATGACTGCAGTCTCTAAGGAGCAAAGAAAGAAAACTGAAAGGACAACAGTTACACAGGATGTGTTATGAGCTAATCACATATAAAACTTTGTTGGAAACAACAGCAACTACAGATGAAAAAAGAGCTAAAGAGTACCCTCTAACAGGAGAAAGATGGACAGAAATTATCTTTGCTTTAAGTAGGACCCTTGCATCCTCTTAGTTAGTTGGCACCAAGTCCATCAGTTGCTATTGCTTTAAGTGCTACTTTAAAGGCTACTGTTAATGTTGTATATCATTAAGCTAAACTTAGTAGAGTAGTAGAGAACCAGAACTTAAAGTTTCCATGTGGGACTAATTCTGAGCTCATGTGCAAATGACCTGTAAGTTTTAATTTATAAGTCCTTGTGCTCTCTCTCTCTCTTTTTTTTTTTTTTTTTAATTCATTACAACAGCAAGTTAGTCCCTTTTATACTTAATCACATGGCCTTGGCAGACAACAATAACCATGTTTTCTTTTAAAATCTGGGGAAACTTGTTTTCTTTTTTTTCCATCAGAGATGCAATGTATATCTTCTTTGCTCTGTGTACATATGTATGTGTTCAAATAGAGGATTTGAGAAGCCCAGAAGGCCAGACTCTCACTTATTTTCAAGGAGGCTTACAATCTTGCTGCAGGTGCACCTGTTGTAGGTGACAATAGGGTAGGGAGCATGACAAGGCAGCCTCACAGGTCAAGTCTTCACTGCTCTTGTGCATGCAGTCACAGAAACAACTTTGCTGGCCATATATAATGAGTGTTATAGTTTACTATACCGAGGAGGTTCTCAGGGGAATTGTCCTGGTTTCAGGTAGGACAGAATTAATTTTCCTCCTAGTAGCTGGTAGGGTGCTATGTTTTGGATTAGGATGAGAAGAGCGCTGATAACATGCTGATGTTTTAATTGTTGTAGAGCAGTGCTTACACCAAGCCAAGGACTTTTCAGCTTCTCGCTCTGTCCTGCTAGCGAGCAGGCTAGGGATGCAGCAGGAGCTGGGAGGGGACAGACCCAGGACAGCTGACCCAAACTGGCCATAGGGGTATTCCATACCATCTGACGTCATGCTGAACAATATATAGGGGTGGCTAGCCGGGGTGGAGGGGGGGCCGGCTGCTCGGGGATAGGCTGGGCATCGGTCAACGGGTGGTGAGCAATTGCATTGTGCATCACTTATTTCGTACACATTATTACTATTAATACTATTATTATTATTATTATTATTATTATTATTATTATTATTGTTATTCTTTTCCCTGTCTTAATAAACTGTCTTTATCTCAACTCACAGGCTTCACTTTCCCGTTTCTCTCCCCCATCCCGGAGAGGGAGGGGGGAGGGTGAGCGAACGGCTGTGTGGTGCTTAGCTGCCAGCCGGGCTAAACCACAACAGGAATACACTTCTGTCCCAAGAGGAAGTTCTCCTCATTGACAGGTGCTTGTTCTCATGCTGGCTGCTGCTGTTGAGCTTGGACTGGAATGAGTGCACAAAAAATTATTTAGTTCCCCTCAAAACTGGATCATATGACAAGACCTGTATGGAAATAGGCCTATAAACAATGTACTGTTCTAAGCAGCCAGCCGTAAAAAGTAATTAAAGAGGTAGTCTAAATCACAACAAAGTGCACAGAATTTTAAAAAGCCTGTCTAAGCATATTGCTGTATTTTAGCTAAGTCATTCACAACCACTTGTCATTTTTTTAACTACACATTAAAACTTGCCTTTACAGAGTAGTACATATAAACACAGAGCTGAAATCCATTCCCTAAAAAGTCATCATTTTCAACTTTTTGATACGATGAGAAGAGACTGAAAATGACTGTGCTGCAACTTGACTTTTTATCCAAGCAAATCTTTCACCAGACACTGGGGCTTCAGGATGAAGGATAATCCTTTGCTCCTCTGCGAAAGCAGCCTCTGAAATGGTCTCTAAGTTTTCCAGGCTCTGCCTTCCACCATCTCTTGGACATACAGCTGCCATGCAGGTAGCCAGTGAGCTTAGAAATTAAGAAAGCCAGTGGTGTATTGAGGCTTCTGATGTGCTTCAGTGGTGCTTGCTGGGGCTCTTCTGATAGTAATGGAGGTGAGTCTTACCTTGAGAATTGCCACAGGGCCATGCACAGATGGTAACTGGACTACTGGTAGATGTTGGTTCAAGCAATAAATTATCCTTTCATTTAGTAATACCACACTGTCTCTTATAAGTGAATAACTCATGGGCTGGCTTCAGCTACTGTGATTAACAAAGCTGTAAGCTGTAAACTTATATTTAGCAAATTTCTGTAAGCATCCATAGCTCTGAGGAGATCCAAAAAGATGATGTATTTTCACCTCCTGCATGTGATTATCCTTGCTTTTGTTAATATTTTTGGTTAAGCTGGCTCCAATTTCACATCATTTTGTTTTAACTCACTGTATACTTTTTAACCACACATAGATGTCCTTTCAACCTACTGATGTACTCTCTGCTCTGGCCACGTTGGGGTTAACCTAGGCTGTTTTGATCAGACTGTACTTGCCAAAAAGCCTCCCCCAAACTTTGCAGACATGGAACTGATATTTTTACAGTCAATGCTGAGTCTCTGCTGGTTGTAATCCACAGCAATGTACCTGGATGCAATTGCGCTTGGATAACTAAACCTGACTGATGTGTCTCACTTAGTGGGGACTCCATTTGTTTCATTGTAAAGATTAGAAAGTGATTCAGCATTCATGAGAAAATGTGGCAATAAAAGGTTAGCTGAACAGTGCTAGGAATGGAGCCATATTGGGAGCAACTGAAGAAGGAAATGGTCTGGATTTATTGTCTGCATTAAAGATATTGTGGGTCCCATGGATACCAGGAGTGTCATGGAGACACAGCTAATAGGATTTTTATTGGATTATTGTCGGGCTGTTACACCTGCTTCTGAAGGGGACAATGCAGTTGGATTTCTGGCACAAGCCTTGAAAAAGGAAGCAGAAAGGGGCTGGAAGTTCCAGTATTAATTTTTAAGGAAAATTTCACAATTGCCTGAAAGCTATTTCAAGCAAGTCAGAAGCCATTGGGTACCCCTTCTACCCCTATACAAATGCTCATGTATGGAAAATATATTGTTGAAATGAGTGAAGACACCAAGGACCTAACTTACAAGTCTCTACTCTCCACAGTCCAGATCTAGGTTAGATTTTATATGAAATGACTTGAAGGGAGGTCACTCTTTCTTTCTTTTTTTTTTCTTTTTTTTAAAAAATGTGATTTTGATTACTGCCCTATTTCTGTTTTCTCAAGGTAACCTTTAGCAATCCATTTTGTCTCTCATTTCCCCTGTCCCCAGTGTGTTCGATAACAATACTTTCTTCTTCTGTAGCCTGCTTCAAAGCTCCTTTACCCGTGTCTGTAAGTATTACAAGATTTTGTTAAAGGTTCAGTGTGAGTGGCCTTTGTGCCACGTTTCAACCCATGCATATCTGACACACAGTTTGCCTCTGCTTCACATTCAGCAAACTATGTTCCCAACTCCTTGTTTTCTTTTATTTCTTCAGAGCAATGAGGATATATTTTATCTAACACAGATCTAAGCTGAGGGGGGGAAAAGAGGGGGTATCCATCACTACTTTTCATTTTTTTTTCTTTTTCATCACTGAATATCAAAGAAACTTGGAAGTTTTCTAAAGCTAAACACACCTAGTGTGGATTTAAGGGTGTTTTATTAGATTATAAGTAGGTTTGGATAAATAATTTGTAACAAGTGATCTCATGATTGTATCTCATTTCTTTCTTCAGGAGTTACTTGCAGAGGAAGCCAAATTATTCCATCCAGGATATAATTCTAAGCTTTCTGTAGCTAATGGAAGGAAACAAATGATTTCTGGATTAGGACACAAAATACTCTTTTTTTCTTTTTAAATAATATTCATCTTGTAATTCATTCACCAGAACACTCACCTAAAATCATCTAGTCTCAGAGAAGGTGTAGTTTAATATATAAAGATGGCAATGTGCTCTCGCAGCCCAGAAAGCCAAACATATCCTGGGCTACACCAAAAGCAGTGTGGCCAGCAGGGCGAGGGAGGGATTCTCTCCCTCTACTCTGTCCTTGTGAGACCCCACCTGGAGCCCTGTGTTCAGCTCTGGGCCCCCAGCACAAGAAGGACATGGAAGTATTAGAATGAGTCCAGAGAACAGACACAAGGATTATCAGAGGGCTGGAGCACCTCTCCTGTGGGGGCAGGCTGAGGAAGTTTGAGTTGTTCAGCCTGGAGAAGAGAACACTCCGGGGAGACCTTACAGAGGCCTTCCAGTACCTAAAATGGGTCTACAGGAAAGCTGGGGAGGGACTCTTTGTCAGGAGGTGGAGTGCCAGGACCAGGGGGAATGGCTTTTAAGTAGAAAACCAAAATTGTGAATCTCTGAAGTCTTTAACCTCTGCATGAATAATGAACTCTCATTTACAGTTAATACTATCATCAAGGATTAGTCAGTGGCTTCTCCACATCTTTATTTTACTCCTTCCTTCTCTTTTTATTCTTTTTCATCAGCGATGCTGCTTACTTGCCTACAAACTAGTCTTTAAATCTAACAATTCAGCTAACTACAAGGGTATTTATAGCTAACTTCCTAATCTCACAAACTCCCTAATCTTTCCTCTTTCATTGAACCATTTACTGTCTCATCTCTCTGTTGTCCTTTTTTTTTTTTTTTTTGGTAGTCTTCTGGTCCATCATATTCTGCTCACTTTCTAGTAATCACTTCTCCAGATGCTATGTTTCTTTTTGATTTTTTTTTCTATTGTTTCATTTTGTTTCATTCATTACTAGATCAGTGATCAACCTAGTCTGGTATGCTGTGCTTCCAGAATAACTAATTCCTGATTCTAATAATGAATTTAAAGAAAGCCTACAGATGACAGGGAAATCATGTGGTTTAAACCATGTTTTGTGTTGAAAGAGGTGACTTCAATTGTGACCAGTCCCTCATCATCAAGAAATACACCATTATGTATATATTATGTATATACATAATGTAATACATATAAGAGCTTAAATTAATAGTGAAAAGATGTTAGAATAATTTGCCTAGACAGTAAATGTTTTCCAAAATCCTGAATACATTTTAACTTTGGTTTCTCATTGAATAATGAAACCTCTCTATAATACTGCTAATTCAGGATAAACCAAGTCATTATTGAAATCTATACTGGTACACTGCTAAAATTTTCCCTGATGTGATATTGGCCAGTGTCAAAAACCAGTCCCAAGCACTTTCTCTGAAGAAGTTGGGAATTAAAATATTCCGGGTCAATTCTTAAAAGGGAGCTGATGGTGTCCCTAGTTTTGGAAGGTAAAAGAGCTTAAAATAAGGGCGTAGGCTCTTCATGGCATCTTCTCTCCTTCCCAGAACATAGTTCTGACTGTTTTCTATTACAGTAAAAATCACAAACCACTTACTGTGTTTTCATATAGAGTGGAGCTACTTCACACAAACACTTGGCTTTCTCCACTTCTGTGAGCCACCTAGCAACATTACTATTCCTTTGTAATGGCTAGCAATAATAATAGCTAAAAATATCCCATCTACTTTATAATTTTGGCTTGTCTTAATCCTTGTGGATTAGGCTACATCTTCTTTAAGATATATTTCAGAAGTACCCTTTTGCACCTGAAGAATTATGGTGAATAAAATGTAACAGAAATGCTTCAGATGAGAAAGTGCCTACATTGAAATGCTTTCAAGGAATATAAACTATCTCAGTTACACACTTGCTTTGATGACATTTTTATCTACACGCACTATAGGTGTGTATTTACATTCTAGCAACAGATTTTTATAATTAATAAAAGTGAGGAAATAATTAATCTCAGCATAAGGTAGGTCAAATAATTGTCTTCTGCAGCTGCCTTATGAATATAAAGGTAACCTAAAATTAGTAGCTCAGAGATCTAATTCTGAGATGTTTAAACTTAGGTAAGGCAAATTATAACTTAACATTTCTGTATCTCAGTTCTTCCACCTTGAAAATGCAGAGAATCTGAAATCTGCGCTCATTATCTCACTAACATGCACGTAATATTTAAGGGGCAAGCTTGAAGATGTGATGGTAGAAAGCATTTCAGAGTTAATTAGCTAAGCAAGAAATCTGTTCCCAGTTTGCTGGAGGAAAATGAAAGGTTGATTAGGTAAAAGGAGGAGGGCAAGGTAGTGAGTTATCCTGCATGTGACCTATCTGTTTAGGCTACAAGATGATTAGGATATGGTCTGTGCATTTTAATGTGCTACCTACCTCATTCAAAGCAGAACAAACAGAAAAGTTGGACACATTTAGACTGGAAATGTTGAAATATATTTGTAATTGCTCAATTAGATAGTTCTGGGACGATATCTACTCACTCCTCATGGAGCTCCTTTACCCCTGAGGATGTGTTTGCTAAGGTTAGCACTGGTGTAGATATATATACCTTTACTTCACTTCATCACTAAAGTGCACACACCCTCTGCCTCCAGGCACTTGCTGATGGTAGGTAGTACTAGGATAAGCTGCAAAGGGGAAGACAGAGATTTGTATCGCAATAATGAAAATTTGGCTCAAAAGACTTGAGAAAAGAGGGATTGCTGGTACTTCATGCAGTGACCTAGCTCTGATTGTGTGTGAAGTTAGTGCCTGTAAAATCTGCCAGTTTAATATCTCTAGAGAATAGTTAGATTTACTTATTGGCCATTCTGGAACCTCCTACATCTTGCCAAAATGTCAGCTCTGGTCAGGGACAGGAGATCACAAACTAAAAAAACAATATTAGAGACATATTCATTGTGAACAACACAATCAAAATATTGATATAAACATGGTTAAAAATATAAATAAAAGTTCATTTTTGGTTAAAACTTTTCCCCAGCTCTCCATTTTGTTAACTGAAGGTTAAAGTTTTGACCATTCATTCTTGTAATTCCACATATACATAATAAAGCTACTACTAAAAAGCACTGACTCATAAATACTCACTAATATTGCTCCTGAGAGAATAGTAGGGTCATTAAAAAACCACAGTCATCATGTCTATTGTTCTCTATGGCATCAACCCAAGCTTTGTAAAAAAGTGTTCCTCCCACAGGGGCTGTGAGCTCATTCAGATTTCTACCGGTTTCCAGGATCAAAACCATGAGTTCAAAGGATTTGTCTTGACAATTGGCTGCCAATTCCAGTACTCCTATTCCTAGGTAAAAACGGCCAAATGTCTCACTGCTCTCAGATGCAATGCAGGATATGCTTCCAGAGTCAATACTAATAATGCCCCCTAAAAGACAGAAAAGCAAGGAAAAAAAACACCAACAACACAAAACAAACAAACAAAAAACAAACAAAAACAAACAAACAACTCTACATACATGGGATCAATTCATTTCATCTAATTTGGACAAGTTTATAGGGCAGTTCATTCCATCCCAGGAAGATTCTCTGTGAGATGGTTGTGTACCTGTTAGAGTGAGTCCAGACGAGGGCTGCAAAGGTGATCAGAGGGCTGGAGCACCTCTCCTATGAAGAAAGGCTGAGAGAGATGGGGCTGTTCAGCCTGGAGAACAGAAGGCTCCAGGGAGACCTCATTGCAGCCTTTCAGTACTTAAAGGCGTCTTATAAAAAGGATGGAGAGGGACTCTTGGGTAGATAGTGGTAGGACAAGGGGGAATGGTCTTAAACTAAAAAAGGGTAGATTTAGATTAGACATTAGGAAGAAATTCTTCACTGTAAGGGTAGTGAGGCACTGGAACAGGTTGCCCAGAGAAGTTGTGGATGCCCCATCCCTGGAGGTGTTCAAGGCCAGGTTTGATGGAGCCTTGGCCAACCTGATCTAGTGGGTGGCATCCCTGCCCAGAGCAGGGGGGTTGGAACTAGATTATCTTTAAGGTTCCTTCCAACACAAGGCATTCTATTATTCTATGAGATTTTGTGTGTATTTTTTTTTCAGTGAAGGAAAGATCCTTTGCAGAAGGATCCTACGTGTCAAACTGAATTAGACAACTAGGTCCTGAATCCAGAGGTAGGTAAGATGAATGCCAGCCTATAAGAAATACTCCATATAGTTAATGGGATAGTGTATCGGGTTTATGTAGCAAGGTTTTGGTGGCAGTAGGGCTTGCAGGGGTGCCCTCTGTGAGCAGAGCCCAGCAGCTGCCCCACATCAGATCAGAGCCAGCTCCAGCCAGCTCCAAAAGGGACCCATTGCTGGCTAGAGCTGAGCCAATGATCGATGTTGGTTGTGCCTCTGGGAGAGCAGGTTTAAGAAAGGTGAAAAAAAAAAAACCTGCTGTACCGCAGCAGCTGGGAGAGAGGAGTGAGAAAATGTGAGAGAACCAGCCCTGCAGCCCCCAAGGTCAGTGAAACCCTGTCCCCAAGGAGGGCAGGAAGTGCTCCAGGCACTGTGTTCCCCTGCGGCCTGTGCAGAGGCCCCTGGTGGAGCAGGCTGTCCCCCTGCAGCCCATGGGTCCCATGGTGGAGCAGATCTCCACGCTGCAGCCCGTGGAGGAGCCCCCAGTGGAGCAGGTGGATGTGGCCTGGAGGAGGCTGTGGCCTATGGAGAGCCCCCGCCGGAGCAGGCCCCGGGCCGGAGCTGCAGCCTGTGGAGAGGAGCCCATGCAGGAGCAGGGGGTCCGGAGGGAGCTGCCACCCGTGGGGGACCCGTGCTGGAGCAGTTTGCTCCTGGGGGATGGACCCCGTGGTATGGAGCCATGTTGGAGCAGTTCTTGAAGAGCTGCTGCCTGTGGGCAGCCCCCGCAGGATTAGTTTGGGAAGGATGGCACCCTGTGGGAGGGATCCCATGTGGAGCAAGGGCAGAGAGTGACCCTGAAGGAGCGTTGGAGATGAAGTGTTAGGGATTGACCGCAGCCCCCATTTCCCATTCCCCTTATACCATCCTGCTGAGTCAGCCAGTAAACTAGCTGGCCAGTGGTGACTGTGGTAGCATTTTTCAAATCCTATGAGTAATTCACAAGATAATGAACTGCCACAAGTAACAAACATCTCAGTTTTACCTGGCATGATGAACTGAATCCAGACTGGGGATGCAATGAAGACGAGGTGGATTTGAACTAGTAGTTAAAAAGTAATAATAATAATAATAATAATAAATATATATCTTTGACATTATCAGACATGAAGATTCAGTTAACAGTATAAGATATTTCTTAAAAAGTCAAAATTACATTAAGAAATCTCATACTGAATTTTGATTTGCTAAAAGATTGGAAAAGGTTTGTGAACCCTTCAGCAAATATAAGCAAAGTATCTACAGAGCTTCACTAAAATTTCAAGGTAGACTGTGCCTTGAGAACATAGGTCACGGACATATCTAACGTGGGCTGACATGTAGATATACTTTGCAAAACATTAGTCTTTTCAAATTTGTTGTGTGAGAAATTCACAACTCTTTCTGTAGCTGTATTAATTTTAGTATAATTGAGATGGTTTACACCTGTATTTTAAATGGCATGCCTTGTTCACAGACACTACAAAAGACAACCAACTGATAAAATATAGAGACATATGGAAATGACATTATAAGAATCAAAACAAAAAAAATATATTTTATGTAAGATTTGAGTAAACCTCTGAACTTTCAGTCACATCAAATTAAAACTGCTTAGCAGCTTCTGTGAAATTTACTTATTCTTTGTGCATGATTAAAATAAGTTCATGTAACTATGCATTTTATTAAAATGTTATCACTGATCCAATGTGTAGTCAAAAATATGAGAGTTTCTTTGTACATTCAATGAGTTTAAACGATTACTATTTAAAAGTCAAATAGAAGATTTTTCAACTATCTTATTTTGGTCTTAAGGACAGAAAAACACTACCTTGTATTATGAAGGAAAAAAAAGGGAATTGCTCAATTCAAGGAAATATTAGGTCTGATGATGCAATTTTTACTTCTGTGAAATCAACCCTTAAATTTAAGAGATCTCTGAGTTGACAAAAGGTCAGCTGTATATTTTCTTCCACTGATCACATAAAATATTGGAGTTCAAAATAAGAACGTTCCCGTTGAAAAGTGTTTCTTGAACTTCAGAGTAATATCTGTCATATATGTTACTTTATTGGAGATGTCACTTGTTCATTGAACATTTTCATAAATAGTACCAAAACCATGGAAGTGACTGAATACTTCATGAGATCATTTGTTGAGCAAAAGCTTGGATTTTGTCAACTGATTTATTTATGGAATACTGTAAAATAAGCTCTACAATTAAGTTTTATTGTTGAGTAACAGAAAACAAAGAAAGAAGTCTGTTTTTTTTGTTTTTTTTTTTTTCTTAACATCAGTGCAAACATGAACTGACTGAATCTTAAGTTTAAAAAGGTTTGGTTAACTTTTCCTTCCTCCTTACCTCACCATTATTTTTCACTTCACTCTGTTTTCTTGTTTCAGTAAAGACTAAAAGTATACACACAGATAAACTTTGTAAAAACCTTTCAGAATGCATATTCCCATAGAAAACATAGGTCTTTCAGACCTATTTTGAAAAATCAAAAAGCTTGGGTAGATATCGTGTTTCTTCCATACCAGTCTTTTGCCAGATATTCATTTATTCTCCTACCTCCTGCTTGTGTGTAGAAGGAATAGAAAGAACTATTAGAAAGTTTATTCTCTCTCCCCACATACTGATTTCTGCTCAGATGATCTCATTTCTTTCCACCTTCAATTTAAATAGTGGATAGGAGCATGGTTTTGCACCCATGTGTTTATGAATGCATGTATGTTTGCAAACACGCATTGCAAGATGTGCTTTGACAGTCTCCTGCTAAGGCTTTTCCCAGATTAAGGAATCATAAGCAGCTTTGGACTGCTTGACCCTGCTGGTTCATCATTTATGATGCTCAAAACATGTACATGGCCAATTTGAGTTTATCTAAATATTTAAGAAGAAACTCTTCAATTAAAGATCATACTAAGTGACACTGACAGTAACTCTCTTACCAATTTGGCATGGCTAAATCACCATCAGATGCTGGGAGGAGTGTCCTCTACTTCATAAAACAAATCAGAGAGCATTGTATTTGGTACAGCTTTTTCTCAGAGCTCATTTTTCATAACCTTGAAAAGAAAATGTGTAGCCCATCAAATGTTCCAGCAAGATTTCACTGCAGAGTTTTGCTTGGGATGTAATTTCCAAATGCCTCAGGTTCAATGGAAAGAAAATATATTTATATATAAAAAGGAATGATAACAAGTTTTTTCAGTATCAGTCACACAGAACACTTTATCATTTTAGTAAATGATGCTGTATAATCTTTATGTCACATCAAACACTGAAGCGATAAATTCACTAGGGGATATTTACAAGGGTATCTAAGCTGAATTGAGATGTCTTCTAGTCCTTTTTCTAAATTGTCACATTTACTGCCTGCTGTAGAAAAGGGAAGCCACCAATTGATTTCTAATTCTGCAAACCCCAGGGTGTAAATGTGATTAGCGGTAATTGGAGAAGTTCAGCAACTGTTAATTTCTTCTCTCCTTGTTGTTTTTTCCTATTTAAAATATTAAAGAAACACATATGTAGGCCAAAACTGACTCTGATGTAGCTGAACAAAGGATACATATTTAATCAGAGCTGTGGGACCCCGATGCAGTTGTCTGAAACAAATGTGACATGTGCTTCCTCTCAAAAAAAGCAAGGCAGCTAATAAACAGAATCCATATTTTGTTGTAATGTTCATTGTCTACATGATGTCGAGTTTAATGGCATTACACTATGTAAAAAAGCCAGAAGTACGCTGCTAAATTTGTCTTTCCCAGTTGGCTGTCCCTGAGGAGATTATAACGCTTTGTTTGGCTTCGTTTGTTGCATACATAAGTGTGCACATGTTCCTAAGTTTTAAGTTGTAAAGGAAGGTGGCAAGAAAAGACATTAACCCCTGCATAGCTGAGTATCTCCTTAAAAAGAAGCAGTTTTATAGAAACATCAAATAATTATGAAAAAAAAAGAATTTTCTCTCTATTTGCATATCTTATTTTTTTCTAGACAGGGATCTTTCCCATTCACAGGTACAAAGGTCTCTTATACTGTTAGCAAGGAAACGGCTCTTATATTTCAGCCCTAGAAAGGAAGCTACATTTACTTTTACTCCTTAACACTATTTATTTATTTATTTATTTGTTTGTTTGTTGACCTAGCAGCAGGAAGGCCATGTATACCAGAACAGTATGCAGTCCTACTCAAAATGTTTTGAGCATCTCAGGAAGCCAGCTGGAACCTCAGTTAGGTTAACAAGGATAGCTCACTCTTAGTTGGCTAAAGCAAAGTTAGGTGGATCATCTCTCTAACACTTTTGAAGAAAGAATATCTGGAAATGTTTGATAAAGAATTCAGTAAGTTAATACAGATGTTAAGATTAAAAAAGGCACAATGATGCTCTGTGGAACAATTCTTCATAGAAATATCTTGAGGGCACCTTTCCATTTGAGTAGCAGTGGGGCTGTAGGGGGTTTGTCACTTAGAAAACCAAAGACAGAAGTAGAGACAGGTGCCTCATCCCGTATTTAAAGGCTAGAAGATCGCCCAAGGTAGGCATATACATGGTTGGAGTTTGTAAACCTCTAACTACAAGAAGAAAAGATCACAGATGTTAGAGATACACCCCAAAACAGCTCTCCTGGAAAGGCGTGAAAATGTTGGAAACAGGAGCCTCAACAGAGCCAGCTAGCCCTGAGCTACAGAGCTCACCCTAGAGAGTTACCATTATCTCACCACTCTTTCTATCAGCCAGGGAGCCCCAAACCTTCAATTTACCAATCTCAAAGGAGATTGGTTGTAAAGTAAAACCCTTTGCAACAATCCCAATGATTATTTCTTAACAGGTTTCATTCCTATAGGAAGAGCAGTGAACCAAAAGGCTTTCTATAACTCACCACTCACATTAGCTGATGATTAAGAGATTCAGGAAATTAGAGTTCTGGGTGTTCAAATGCAGAAGTACTGCTCTCAAAGAGAACCTTCCAGTTTGGAAATATCTAAGGTTGACCCAGTAATTAACACCTTTACAAGCAGAATAACACACAGTAATGCTTATGTCTACCTGATGCTTGTTTTACACTTGAAGAAGAGAGCAGAGGAAGTTTGTGAGAAAGAGCACAGGTGCCACCTTGAGCTCAGACAGGGTGGCCATATGAAGACCCAGCTGACACATGAAGGGACAGCCCAGAGAAAATAGCTCTCCATCACATTGTTAGATGGAATAGATATCTCCAGATTCTGATTCTGTCCTTTCTCGATATTTTAAAATTTTAGTTTGTCTTTTACTCTGCATTTCTTTCACTGGAAAATACAGTTTTGAATTCTTTTGGAAAGAGAGGTCAAAAGGCTCGTTTTCTCTTTGCTCACTTGAGAGCAATGAAGGCCATAAGGATTCCAAGTATCACGAGGAGAAAGAATCTTCCGTTTTTCTGTATTATGAAATTCATTTGATACTGCTGGTCTATCTTTTGGCAATTCAACTTTGAATTTAAAATAGTCAGCTAGAGTTAAATCTATAAATCCATAATATATCAATATAACATTACTAATGTAATAACATTATTCTGCGTTTGTCATATTTATATAGATTGTTTTATTTAAATTATTTAATATAATGTTTATACATACATACACTATATAAACATATGCACACATACATATTTGCAACATTTTCCACAAAACAAATGCTGAGCTCGGGAACTAAATAGCTACAGGTGGGACCGCTTTCCCTTCTATACCAAAATCCAATGTGCATTGCTATTTATTTAATGAATACTTTTAGGACACTTAGAAGTGTAATAAGGTATTTTTTTTCCTTCTGTTTCCTCTCAATTACATCCCAGATACTGAGAGGCACCATCATACTGAAAGTTAGAAACTGGAAACATGCCCCCTTGATGTTTTGTTATGTGTTATGAAGATGTTTTGTTATCCGTTTTGAAGATGGAGTTGTCCAAGAGCTTTGGTTCCTCTTCTAGCAGCTGTTAAAAGAGATTTTGGATGGAATATTTTGCTGCAATGACAGTCTACACAGCACTATTCTGCACATGGCACACCTGAACTTGGGTTTCAGAGGAGCATTTCAGATACTGCTGGACACTTCATTCCCTGGTTGTGGTGGTTTTACTCAGGTGGGCGGCCGAGCTCCACCACAACTGCTCTCTCACTCCCCTTCCTCAAAGAGGAACGGGGAGAAAATACAATGAAAAGGGCTCTGAAATATGCTCTCACAAAGGTGCAAAACAACATCGCTTATTGGCTCCGCTCTGGTCAGCAATGGGGCCCTTACCAAATGTGAGGCAGCTTCTAGATCCTTCTCACAGAAGCCACCCCTATGGCCCCCTGCTACCACAACCTTGCCACGTAAACCCACTACGTTCCACCCCTCGCCTCTGTGAAAAGCATATTTAAGAATAATCACAACATACTCTTACTTTATAGTCATCACAATCTTCACCAACTTCACTTACATCAAAAAGAAAAAGAATTCCCCACACCAAAATAAACATAACATCATAACAACACCGACGAGGTGGACAATTTACACACACACCACCCCTCGTCCCTTCACCTCACTAATATGAAACATATTCTTCACAATTACTGCTTTCTTAAATTCGTCACAACTTTTATATTCATAACAATCATCCAGTCCATGCTTTGCCCATTACTTCTCTCAACTATCATCCTTATCTCAAATCACTTGAGCCCCACGTTGGGCGCCAAAAAGGACTGTGGTGGTTTTACTCGGGTGGGTGGCCGAGCTCCACCACAACCGCTCTCTCACTCCCCCTCCTCAAAGAGGAATGGGGAGAAAATACGATGAAAAGGGCTCAAGGGTTGAGATAAGGACAAGGAGATCGTGCAGTAATTATTGTGATGGGCAAAACAGACTCAGCATAGGGACAGTAAGATTTATTGCCTATTACTAACAAGCTAGAGAAGTGAGAAACAAAGGAAAGAAACCAAAAGCTGTGGAGACCAAAAGCTCTCTGTGAGAGCATATTTAAGACAGGGGAAAAAAACGCTGCACCTCACAGCAGCTGGGAGAGTGAGAGGAGTGAGGAACAGCCTTGCAGGCACCAAGGTCAGTGAAGAAGGAGGGGGAGAGGTGCTCCAGGCACCGGAGCAGAAGTCCCCTGCGGCCTGTGGTGAGGACCATGGTGAAGCAGGCTGTCCCCCTGCAGCCCATGGAGTACCATGGTGGAGCAGGGGTCCACGCTGCAGCCCGTGGAGGAGACCACGGTGGAGCAGGTGGACCTGCGCTGACGGAGGCTGTGGCCTGTGGAAGACCCCTGCCGGAGCAGATTCCGGGCCGGACCTGTAGCCCGTGGAGAGGAGCCCACGCAGGAGCAGGTGACCTGGCAGGAGCTGCTGCCCGTGGGGGATCCAGGTTGGAGCAGTTTGCTCCTGAGGGATGGACCTCGTGGTACGGACCCATATCTGGAGCAGTTCTTGAAGAGCTGCTGCCTGTGGGAAGCCCACGCCGGATCAGTTCAGCAAGGACTGCATCCCATGGGAGGGACCCCACAGCACAGGGGATGAGAGTGACTCAGAAGGAGCGGCAGAGAAGAAGCGCTACAGACTGACCATAACCCCCATTCCCCCGTTCCCCTGCACCACTCGGGGGGAGGAGGTGGAAGAGGGTGGATGGGGGGGAAGGTGCTTTTGGTTTCTTTCCTTTGTTTCTCGCTTCTCTAGCTTGTTAGTAATAGGCAATAAATCTTACTGTCCCTATGCTGAGTCTGTTTTGCCCATCACGATAATTACTGCACGATCTCCTTGTCCTTATCTCAACCCTTGAGCTCTTTGTGTCATATTTTCTCCTCGTTCCTCTTTGAGGAGGGGGAGTGAGAGAGCGGTTGTGGTGGAGCTTGGCCACCCACCCGAGTAAAACCACCACACTGGTGTACACTGTTCCTTAGACCCCCAAATACTTACACCATGCACAAACCCACCTGTGACATGAGCTAGCTTTCAGCAATATTCCTGTCTGCTGACAGCAGAATGACTATGTCTTTATGTTTAAGCAAAGCCAATAAAGGTCTTTGCTCTGCAGTTTTCAGATTAATAAATATGTTCTTTACCTCTCTCTGAACAAAGCTACTACAGATTTCCTCCGAGAAATACCTGCTGGAAGAAGAGCTACCTTTCTAACCACACCTCACAAAAAAGTAGCTACAAGGGTAGGGAAATAGACACCTGTTGTGGTTTAGCCCGGCTGGCAGTCAAACACCACACAGCCGTTCGCTCACCCTCCCCCCTCCCTCTCCGGGATGGGGGAGAGAAACGGGAAAGTGAAGCCTGTGAGTTGAGATAAAGACAGTTTATTAAGACAGGGAAAAGAATAACAACAATAATAATAATAATAATAGTATTAATAGTAATAATGTGTACGAAATAAGTGATGCACAATGCAATTGCTCACCACCCGTTGACCGATGCCCAGCCTATCCCCGAGCAGCCGGCCCCCCCCTCCACCCCGGCTAGCCACCCCTATATATTGTTCAGCATGACGTCAGATGGTATGGAATACCCCTTTGGCCAGTTTGGGTCAGCTGTCCTGGGTCTGTCCCCTCCCAGCTCCTGCTGCATCCCTAGCCTGCTCGCTAGCAGGACAGAGAGAGGCTGAAAAGTCCTTGGCTTGGTGTAAGCACTGCTCTACAACAATTAAAACATCAGCATGTTATCAGCGCTCTTCTCATTCTAATCCAAAACATAGCACCCTGCCAGCTACTAGGAGGAAAATTAACTCTGTCCTAACTGAAACCAGGACAACACCACAGGATCTCCATACATACAATGAAAAAATAAGTGTCTTCAGAGCATGAGTCAAAACATAGGACTCCACAGATCTTTTTCTCTCCTCTCTGATTCATGAAGGAAGCATAAGAGAAAGAGAGGTCAGACTCAGCTGACTGGAGTCTCAGATGCCTAAGCCACCTGTCTGTATTACCCTCTGGGTTTATCCCTCCTACATTACTCTGGTACTTGGAAGAGGGATTGTCGATATAATCAGAAAAGTCATTATACATCTCATACACCTAGCTCTGGCTGCATGAAAAAAATGTCATCTCTGGGGCAACACATTTAGATGTGAAAACCTACACAGCAGACACCCTGAGGTGGCAGAGAGGAATCTTACAAAGTTTGTGTATCCCAGATACCTTTTTTTTTCTTTTTTTTCCCCCAGAGTAAAGCACATTGATATGAATTTTGTTTAAACTTCACTAAATTAAAATAAATAAATAAATAGGAAAACAAACCCATTCACTTTTCAAATTTATCCTTTTCAAGTTTTAGTAGAAGAAAAAAGTGAGAAAGGCAGAGTAAATGGGAAGCATTTTTCACAAAAGAGCATGAAAGAAAGAACAGCTAAACTCCTTTGACCAGGACAAAAACATAGTTCTTCACTGGATTCTGTAGTAACAAAGTGAATAAAGCTTAATGAAGTGAAGTTATAATAAGTCCTACACTTTGTAGAATAGTACCCAGATGGAAAATATATAGACGTCACATGAAATGATGGCCTTGTTACATTCCCAAGAAAAACTCATTGCTAAATAGTTTCCGGAGTCAGAGCTTTGAATTTATCTTCTGTCTCCTTTTATGTATCCCTCTCTCCTCGTTCCCATATCTGACATTAGTGATTATGTACAACTTCGTAAGTTCAAGTAGAGCTTCACTCAGTTCTCTGTCTCCTCCTATTGCGTCTCCTTTCAGGGAATGCTCTTACTAAGCCTTTTTACCACGTTAACCTTCAGTTTGTTTGGGGGCTCACAGGGAGTCATTTTTCTTCTTGGTAACAGAAAGGGCATTTCTAAAGAGAAAGCATGAAAGAAAATGTAGTTAATAAAGATGCTGAGAGCTATTCATACCTGAATGAGCCGTTGATATGTCTCTACAGCTAAACAAAAGAAGTCAAGGACCATTTATTTATTTGTAATTTCTGTATTTATTGTATATTTTTTGTATATTTATTGTATATTTTGTATATTTATTGTATATTATTGTAATTTCTGATTTATTGTAATTTCTGCTTCTAAGCTGCTGTTTAGATATCATGGAGATAGGTACTACATAGTCTCCTATACAAATAAGTTTAGAAAACTTTGCAGTTTTTCAAACATTTGGTTCATATTTTTGTTCTGAATGTTCACAAAAATGTTGGGCTTCAAAGCCAGTAGGAAAAAAAATGTTCAGCCACAAAGAAAGTTTTGGTGGAAAATAAATGTAGTGCTTTTTATACAAGATTAGCAAGATGAGAGGAAACTTTTACTTTAGAACTCTTCATATCCTCTTATAACTAGTCTGTGTCTTTATTTCTCAATTTGCTTATTTTCTCTCTTCTTGCAGTCTGCTCCATCCACATTTTCTCCCTAGAACAACCGTAAAATTGCATTTACAGCTAATTTGCTATGCTCAGAAATGCAATTTGGATTAAGTGAGGCTGCCTCTTTCTGAAAAGAGAGGGCTCTCACTGCTGCTTTTTTTACCTGGCATACATCTAACCCTGCTCCTCCAGAATGGCAAGTATGATAAATGTGTCAAAAACATTCCACATCAAAACCATGTGATATGAGTTGTTATTTTGACTTCTCTTGACACCTCCTGTTCTCTCTCACCCAGATGTTTCCATGAAGTAGCTCAAAACTTTTTATTTTTTTTCCTGAGAGTAGAAACAGGCATTCCTGTTCCTAGTGAAACTCAAAGTCTTTCCTTCCTCTATTACTGTATGTGTGGGTGTGAAGGTGGGGGCCTGTTTTCATGCAGGAAACAGAAGTGCCAAAATACCACGAAAAAATATTTTTGTCTTGTTTTTCCTCCCTCAGAAAGAGAAGGAAACAATGAAGCTAGTGAAAAAGAAACTAAAGATTTGTTCAGTCCAGACACAGCTTCACCTCTGATCAGATGTGCAGAGACATTATTTAAGCTAATTTCTTGTTATCAAATCTGTTTCAGCAGTTTTTTTCACCAAATCTAAGATATCAGGTATGTAAAGCAGCTCAGCCCAGCTGGATCACTAAGACTAGGGGTCGAACAGCATTAACAACTGCACAAATGCTTACATGTTTTTTTCCAGTGCTACTGAAAATTTTGGCAAGTCTCACCAGGCTGGGATATATCAGAATTCCAGCACTTTGATTTGGGTCTAAGCAATGCACCTTGTTTTCTTGCAGTATTTGACTATTAATTCACCTGCTTTCTTCCCATCTGATTGAGGGGAAGCTAGTTCTGCTCAGGGCATATTATTCTGTGGTTTCTGACTTTCTGCCTGTTTCTCTGCAGCAGCTGGTAGGAAAGCATGCAGCAAGGGCACTTAGTGCACCCAGGGAGAGTGAAGCATGTGTTTACATCTCTTCCTGAGCCAGGGTCAGAGTGGAAGTGCTGGACTAGATCATTTGTTTTATTCTGGATTCTTAACATCAGGAGCTGAATTTATCTTCTCCTCCAAGAAGTGTTTTAGTGTCAGCTTGAATTCAAGGGTAAAATTCTGGTCATACATAACATCATCCACAATATTTGAATTATTAGTAAGATGAAAATTCTTGAGGTTTCTTCTGACTCTCTTTCCTCATTCTTTTCCTTTTAATGTGCTGCTTTAATAGCAGGATGAATGTATGTTGTCCATTTCGGTTTACACATGGTTATGCCATTAGGCACCTGGATTTGAAGTAGTTTCTTCCCTGAGGATTTAAATAAATGCATTGCCCCAGTTTCAGGATCCAGGTTACTACAAGTTAGCCATGTGCCACACAGAGGAATATGAGCTCAGAGAACACTGTAGCTGTTTGTACTGCAAATGTAGCCCTCTTGCTGGTCATAATAAAAGAAATCACCTTGTATTTCTTTAACGACAAAGTCTCCCTGTGTATTAATCTGGTTCTACATGACAATACATCTTGTCAGAGAAGCCAGACAAATGTGAAAACACACATGGACCCTTTCACCAGATAACAGGTTCAAAGTGATCAAACATTAGGCCTACGTGGCATTCAGTTTTAAATTCTAGTTTGCTTTAAGTTATGCACGGATTGAAGTGTTTAAAGGAGTGTGGCTTAAACTTGCATGCACACTCCAAGAAATCCTGCCTGTGGTTTCTTGCATTGGTAACTGGTGGTATCTCAGACACACCTCCGTGTTTAGGAGTGACCTCAGGCTGGAAGATGAGATGAAATTTTAGCTGCTGACATATTGATTTGGCTTTAAAAACAACAGTAAAGCAAACAGCAGAAATGTATAGCCAGAGACAAATATTTGCAAGGGAAGAGAGTCCCCTTCATTCCCTTTCCCATCCCTCTGGCCTTGGAAAAGTCCTGCAGCCCAGGCTCTGTCAGCAAGTCCATCACTGCCTTCAGACTGTCAGAGCGCACTTGTGGGAAATTTTCAAGCCATAATTGTTTGATTTTCCTCTTCCTGCTTGACTTGTATCTTTAAATAATATGGTTACTTCACAATAGCTTGTTTTTTGACTGGGACACAGGGCATATTTTTCTAGCAGATTAAAAAAAAAAAAAACTTCTCACAATTTGCCTTATGTTATTTCCCCTTTTGAAGGGAGAGCTGATAAATTCGGGGTAATACGTAATAGATGCTTTCCTGTTTTTACTTATTGCTCTGTCAGGCATGTCAGCCAGAAATTTATTAGCTCATTTTGTGGCTGTAACATTTAAACAAGAGACGGTAAGCAATACACTTACCCTATAGAGCAAATGTGAATAACAGAGTACTTATGCTGTGTCCTGCTCCAAAGCCAGGCACTGGGGAGGGAAGCTAGGTCTTTTCCGTACCAATAATCCTTAATCTATATGCCTATCTTCATTTTAAATATTTATTCTCTCAATTCTCCTCTGTGCTGTTCTCACCTTCTGACTAATTGGGATACCAATGGACAGGGGGTAGAAATTACGGTTGGTCTTAACTTCAGCCATCTGAAAGTGAGTTGCCCACTCTGAGCAGTCACTGAAGTTTCCTTTGTAACAAATGGAGCGAAGAGATCTCCATGAGCTGTTCTGCCACATTTATTTCTGGATAGGGTAGATTATCCTCTAGATCTACTTACTTCTTTGTTGCATTTAGGGAAAGACTAACTGATTAAATACCCACAAGTGAAGTGGCAAAAGTCAAGGGGGTGAATACCTCACTTCACAATGGCCATGGGGAGAAGAGTCTGAGGAAAAAACAAGGAACCGAGACTGTCTGCCAAGTTACCCCAGCAGTGCTCCTGACACTCACACATCCTTCCTCTACCTCCTTATGGTACTTATGGTACTGTTATGGTACTGCTTATGGTACTGTTCATATCAGTGTCAGATGTATATATTACTTTCACCTGCCTGAGACTGACTCTGTCTGAGGACTCAGTGCCACAGTCCCTCTGCCATTCAATGAAGATTATACTTGTCTGAAGTGAAATCAGATCTACTGAGGGTTTGAGGTTTGCTTGTTTTGTTTATTTATTTGTCTGGAACCCAAATTATTTTTTTTTAATATAAAAGGAGGCACACAGGGTATGTGTCATACAAAATGCTGGTCAGGGACCGAAAGGACACTACAGATCTTTCCACTGTGGTAAACCAGCTTCTGAATGCTGTAAAAGCCTAGAAAAGAGTTAGGGAGATGACTGATAGGTGGCAGTAAATGTGCCATGCTGAGCTGAGTCATTAAAAACCTTACAGGAGTCAAAGGTACTTGAGTTAAATTTTCCCCTTTTATCCAAAAATGTTAGTGTCCCCTTATACTTCACAGCAGCCATCAAAATGCTTCCTTATATGTAGTTTCTCAGTCATTTCTGATGGCTGCTGCACACAGCAGACAGAAGGGTCCTGCAGAGCAGCTGGGCAGATGGCACTGGTGTCCTGTCAGACTCACACCTGCTGGAGCAGTGTCAGTGTAAACACAAACCTGGACAGAACAGCCAGCTGGATGGGGACTGAAGAGGCAATGTGCTGGGCACACTGAACTCAGGTGTTCACAGAGAACACCTCTTTTCTTTGCTACACAACACCCACCTAGGGCTTTTGAGCCTACACAATGCATGGAAACCTATTTCATTCTACTAATTTTGCAGTCCAATATTGTGTCATACTAAGATAAATTATCAAAGACATTCCTAGAGAACAACCAAGTACAGTCACACACCATCAACTGCACTGCACTCAAGAATTTTGTGGCACTTTTGAAAGAAGATGGTACAAAGAAAAGCAAAATCATAATGGCTGAACTGATTCAAATCAAAGACCTCTTGTGATCGGTCTCCTTACTTCAACACTGGATGGTAGCAAATGATAAGGAGAAACATAAAAAGAATATCACCAGAGGATCTTCAAAGTGATCTTGGTGTATCCAAGGTTTTATTTTTGGATCAGATAAATCAGCATCAGCATCCAACAGTCATGGTGGGAACTGGGCAAGAGTTATTCCCTTGATCCCTGTTCTAAATCAAAATCAGTTCAAACATTTTACCAGGAACTTTTGTTGAGATTCCGGGAGAAAAAGAGAGTCTACATCCGCTGGAAGAAGGGACAGGCTACTTGGGGCGACTACAAGGAAGTTGCTAAGATATGCAGAGAGGAAGTTAGAAAGGCAAAAGCCCAGCTTGAACTCAGATTGGCCACTGCAGTAAAAGAGAACAATAAATCCTTTTACAAATATATTAACAGCAAGAGAAGAACCAAGGAAAATTTCCATCCTTTACTTGATACAGCAGGGAATGTGATCACTGAGGATAAGGATAAGGCTGAGGTCCTCAACACCTTCTTTACATCTGTCTTTAATAGTCAGATCAGTTATCCTCAGGGTACTTTACGCCCTGACCTGCACGTCCCCTGTGATTCAGGTAGAGAATCCCCCACTGTGATCCAGGAAGAGACAGTTAGAGACCTGCTCCTCCATCTGGAATGTCACAAGTCCATGGGACCAGACGAGCTCCACCCTAGGGTGCTGAGGGAGCCAGCAGAGGTGATTGCCAAGCCGCTTTCCACCATCTATCACCGCTCCTGGTTATCTGGAGAGGTCCCAGAAGATTGGAGGCTTGCCGATGTGACTCCCGTCTACAAGAAGGGCCATAAGGAGGACCCAGGGAACTACAGGCCTGTCAGCCTGACCTCGGTTCCAGGGAAAGTTATGGAGCAAATCATCTTGGGTGAGATCACACGGCACTTGTGTGGCATCCAGGGGATCAGGCCCAGCCAGCATGGGTTCACAAAAGGCGGGTCGTGCTTGTGTAAACTCATCTCCTTCTATGATCGTGTGACCAGACTGGTAGATGAGGGAAAGGCTGATGATGTAGTCTACTTAGACTTCAGCAAAGCCTTTGACATGGTCTCCCACAGTATTCTCCCAGGGAAACTGGATGCCCGTGGCATGGACAGGTCTACTCTTCTCTGGGTAAAGAACTGGCTGGAGGGTCATGCCCAGCAAGTAGTGGTTAATGGAGTTAAGTCCAGCTGGCGTCCCGTTACAAGTGGTGTCCCCCAGGGGTCGGTACTGGGGCCTATCTTGTTTAATATCTTTACTGATGACCTAGATGAGGGAATTGAGTGTACCCTCAGTAAGTTTGCAGATGACACCAAGTTGGGAGGTAGTGTTGATCTGCCTGAGGGTAGGGTGGCCCTTCAGAGGGATCTGGATAGACTGGACTGCTGGGCTGAGGTGAATGGGATGAGGTTTAACGAGGGTAAGTGCCGGGTCCTGCACTTTGGCCACAATAACCCCATGCAGCGCTATAGGATTGGGGCAGAGTGGCTAGAAGACTGTGAAGAGGAAAGGGACCTGGGAGTGTTGATCGATGTTCAGCTGAACATGAGCCAGCAGTGTGCTCAGGTGGCCAAGAAGGCCAGTGGCATCCTGGCCTGTATTAGAAATAGTGTAGCCAGCAGGACCAGGGAGGTGATCGTCCCCCTGTACTCTGTTCTGATGAGGCCGCACCTCTAGTACTGTGTTCAGTTTTGGGACCCTCACTACAAGAAGGACATCGAGGCCCTGGAGCGTGTCCAGAGAAGGGCAACAAAACTGGTGAGGGGTCTGGAACACAAGTCTTATGAGGAGCGGCTGAGGGAACTGGGGTTGTTTCGCAGGGAGAAGAGGAAGCTCAGGGTAGACCTCATTGCACTCTACAACTGCACCGGCGGCAATATCGCACCAACCGAGACTCCCTGATTCCCATCCATAAGCTAATTCGTCAACTGGAGAGCCAAGGAGTGATCAGCAAGACCCATTCACCTTTTAATAGTCCCATATGGCCAGTGCGAAAGTCTAATGGTGAGTGGAGACTAACAGTGGACTATTGTGGCCTGAACGAAGTCACGCCACCACTGAGTGCTGCAGTGCCGGACATGCTAGAACTCCAGTACGAACTGGAATCAAAGGCAGCCAAGTGGTATGCCACAACTGATATTGCTAATGCATTTTTCTCCATCCCTCTAGCAGCAGAGTGCAGGCCACAGTTTGCTTTCACTTGGAGGGGAGTCCAATATACTTGGAATCGGCTGCCCCAGGGGTGGAAACATAGCCCTACCATTTGCCATGGACTGATCCAGTCTGCGCTGGAGCAGGGGGAGGCTCCTGAACACCTGCAGTACATCGATGACATCATTGTGTGGGGTGACACTGCAGAGGAAGTTTTCGAGAAAGGGAAGAAAATAGCCCAAATCCTTCTGAAGGCCGGTTTTGCCATAAAACAAAATAAAGTTAAAGGACCTGCACGAGAGATCCAGTTTTTAGGAATAAAATGGCAAGATGGACGTCGTCAAATCCCAGTGGATGTGATCAACAAAATAACAGCTATGTCTCCACCAACTAGCAAGAAGGAAACACAAACTTTCCTAGGTGTCGTGGGGTTTTGGAGAATGCATACTCCAAATTACAGTCTGATTGTAAACCCGCTCTACCAAGTAACCCGTAAGAAGAATGCTTTTGAATGGGGCCCTGAGCAACGACAAGCCTTTGAACAAATTAAGCAGGAAATAGTTCATGCAGTAGCCCTTGGGCCAGTCCGAACAGGACCAGATGTAAAGAATGTGCTCTACACCGCAGCCGGGGAGAATGGTCCCACCTGGAGCCTCTGGCAGAAAGAACCTGGGGAAACTCGAGGTCGACCCCTGGGGTTTTGGAGTCGGGGATACAGAGGATCTGAGGCCCGCTATACTCCAACCGAAAAGGAGATATTGGCAGCATATGAGGGAGTTCGATCTGCTTCGGAAGTGGTCGGTACTGAAGCGCAGCTCCTCCTGGCACCCCGACTGCCGGTACTGGGTTGGATGTTCAGAGGAAGGGTCCCCTCTACACATCATGCAACTGATGCTACATGGAGCAAGTGGGTTGCACTGATTACTCAGCGGGCTCGAATAGGAAACCCCAGTCACCCAGGAACCTTGGAAGTGATTATGGACTGGCCAGAAGGCAAGTACTTTGGGATATCATCAGAGGAGGAGGTGGTCCGTGCTGAAGAAGCCCCACTGTACAACAAGCTACCAGAAAATGAGAAGAAATATGCCCTGTTCACTGATGGGTCCTGTCGTATTGTGGGAAAGCATCGGAGATGGAAAGCTGCTGTATGGAGTCCTACATGATGAGTTGCAGAAGCTGCTGAGGGAGAAGGTGAATCGAGTCAGTTTGCAGAAGTGAAAGCCATTCAGCTGGCCTTAGATATTGCTGAACGAGAAAAGTGGCCAGTTCTCTATCTCTATACTGATTCATGGATGGTAGCAAATGCCCTGTGGGGGTGGTTACAGCAATGGAAGCAGAACAACTGGGAACGCCGGGGCAAACCCATCTGGGCTGCTGCATTGTGGCAAGATATTGCTGCCCGGGTAGAGAACCTGGTTGTAAAGGTACGCCATGTAGATGCTCATGTGCCCAAGAATCGGGCTACTGAAGAACATCAAAACAACCAGCAGGTGGATCAGGCTGCTAAGATTGAAGTGGCTCAGGTGGACCTGGACTGGCAACATAAAGGTGAATTAATTGCAGCCCGATGGGCCCATGACACCTCAGGCCATCAAGGTAGAGATGCAACATAGAGATGGGCTCGTGACCGAGGGGTGGACCTGACCATGGACACTATAGCACAGGTTATTCATGATTGTGAAACATGTGCTGAAATCAAGCAAGCCAAACGGTCAAAGCCTCTCTGGTATGGAGGACGATGGCTGAAATACAAATATGGAAAGGCCTGGCAGATTGATTACATCACACTCCCTCAAACCCGCAACGGCAAGCGCCACGTACTTACAATGGTGGAAGCAACCACCGGATGGCTGGAAACATATCCTGTGCCCCATGCCACCGCCCGGAACACTATCCTGGGCCTTGAAAAGCAAGTCCTATGGCGACATGGCACCCCAGAAAGAATTGAGTCAGACAATGGGACTCATTTCCGAAACAACCTTATAGACACTTGGGCCAAAGAACATGGTATTGAGTGGGTGTATCACATCCCCTATCATGCACCAGCCTCCGGGAAAGTTGAACGATACAATGGACTGTTAAAGACTACACTGAAAGCAATGGGTGCTGGGACATTCAAAATTGGGAAACACATTTGGCAAAGGCCACCTGGTTAGTCAATACTAGAGGATCTGCCAACCGAGCTGGACCTGCCCAATCAAACCTGTTACGCACTGTAGAAGGGGATAAAGTCCCTGTAGTGCACGTAAGAAACATGCTGGGGAAGACAGTCTGGGCTACTCCCGCCTCAGGAAAAGGCAAGCCCATTCGTGGGATTGCTTTTGCTCAGGGACCTGGATGCACTTGGTGGGTAATGCAAAAGAATGGGGAGGTCCGGTGTGTACCTCAAGGGGACCTAATATTGGGTGAGAATAGCCCATGAGTTGAATTGTAGTATGTTAATTATCATATAACACTGTATGTCATCACTACCATGGTTGCTATATATCATAGATGAAAATGGTGATTAATTAGAAGGTATTGGAAAGAGTGTAACCTGAGCATGACATAAATGGTATGGAATAAGGGGTGGATATCTGTCCTGGTTTCAGTTAGGACAGAGTTAATTTTCCTCCTAGTAGCTGGTAGGGTGCTATGTTTTGGATTAGGATGAGAAGAGCGCTGATAACATGCTGATGTTTTAATTGTTGTAGAGCAGTGCTTACATTAAGCCAAGGACTTTTCAGCTTCTCGCTCTGTCCTGCTAGCGAGCAGGCTAGGGATGCAGCAGGAGCTGGGAGGGGACAGACCCAGGACAGCTGACCCAAACTGGCCAAAGGGGTATTCCATACCATTTGACGTCATGCTGAACAATATATAGGGGTGGCTAGCCGGGGTGGGGGTGGGGGCGGCTGCTCGGGGATAGGCTGGGCATCGGTCAACGGGTGGTGAGCAATTGCATTGTGCATCACTTATTTCGTACACATTATTATTATTAATACTATTATTATTATTATTGTTATTATTTTTCCTGTCTTAATAAACTGTCTCTATCTCAACTCACAGGCTTCACTTTCCCGTTTCTCTCCCCCATCCCAGAGAGGGAGGGGGGAGGGTGAGCGAACGGCTGTGTGGTGTTTAGCTGCCAGCCGGGCTAAACCACAAGAATCAGGAAAAACTTTTTCTCTCAAAGAGTGGTCAGGCGCTGGAACGGCCTGCCCAGGGAGGTGGTGGAGTCACCATCCCTCGCGGTGTTCAAGAAGTGCCTGGACAAGGTGCTACGAGATATGATTTAGTAGCTTAGTGGGTAGTATTGGTGATAGGAGGACGGTTGGACTAGATGATCTTGTAGGTCCTTTCCAACCTTGTGTTTCTATGATAATTCTATGATCTGCCTTCTCACAGCATCAAACTCATTTGGAAACTAAGGCCTTTTTCTTGCACCGCATCCCTGTGTGCACATCCAGCCTAAAGATTATTTTGTTCAGCAGGTACAACTGTTCTAAGTTCCATCAATTTAAGCACTTCACTCCTTCCACTTTGTTGACTGCAGATCCCACCAGGTATTAGCTATGAATGAACCTGCAAAAGTGTGGCAAATGTTTGTCTTTTTTTTTTTTTTTCAGAAACTTCTTGGAAATCCAGATGATGTCATTTGCTTCAGCATTTTCCACAGGCAATGGCTACTATATTTCCTGTGCCATAACTATACTATGGGAGTGGCCAGGAAGTAATTTCTATTAGATTTTCTCAATTGGTGAATTCCAACTCTGAAAAAGAAATCATCTCCAGACCGTTTTATAATCCAAACAGACATTTGTAGGAAAAAATGAATATCTCTTTATCCTGGAAGGATGCAAGGAAATGGAAGCACAGTTTTGCAGCATTAGAGAAGAAAGGACCTCTGCAGTTCTGCTATAATAAACTTCAAAGTATGTTAGAATTTACTTTCCATCCATATACCCAGACATGAAGTCTATACATTCTGTCACTACACACATAAAATGAAAACACTTTCCAATCCAAAGCAGGAAAGGGCTCTACTCCTTGTTCAGCAATTAAGAGGTTCAGTTATGGAAACATTTTGCATTCTTCAGTTTGAAAAGATCAGAGTTCCTTGTGTTGCCTGACTTTGTTAAATCCATATTAAAAGGACAAGGCTTACAGAAACAGTGAAGTCATACATCCGAATGGAATGTCACCATAATCCATTTCTATCACGTATTTTCCAAATTACAGCTCTTCTTGTAGATTGAAGGTTGTATTATTTTCTTCAGTTGACAGAAAAGAACTTCTACCAATTTTCCACCAGCAGTTCCTAAATCACTATAAACTTAAAGCTTACCTAAAACTTTGTGAATATACACTTTTTCAGTTTAGGGGCCAATAGGAAAACAACAACAACAACAACAAAACACTTTCTTTTTAACTAAATAAAATGTTTAACCTCACCCACACTATACAATTTTATTTTCTTTTTCATTTGTTTAATAGTAATATGCCATTTTGAAACAAAAGCATTAAAAATGTTTTGAAATTAATAAATGTTTTATGCAGAAATTTAGCACTTTCCAAACTGAACTACTAATTTTAAAACAGTAGAATTTATCATGAAGATGGAACCAGGCTCTTTATGGAGATTCATGATGAATGGATATTAGACAATGATCATAAACTAAAATAAGGAAGAGTCTGCCTTGTTATAAATAAAATAATTCTCAGTAGGAGAGCTGTCAGACATTGAAAAAGGTTGCTCAGAAAGTTTATGCAATCTCAGTTCTTGGAGGTTTTCAAGATCAGACTGGACAAAGCCCTGATGAACCGGTCTAACTTAAAGGTTGACCCTACTTTGAGCAGGTACTAGAGGTCTCCTGAGGTTCTTTCCATCCTAAAAGATACTGTGATTCCATTAATGTGGTGAAAGCAAATAATTTTGATTAACCATGATTTGCCTTGCTTAAGAAATAAATGCGTTCAACCAAGGACATATCATTTAAAGATAGTCAGCTATGCACCTATGACTTTAACCTGAATTACAACAAGGAACATTGCAATGAATTTGCTAGGTGGTGACAGCTCAGCAGGAGATATTATGTCAGAATTGTTAGGACTGAATTTGCTACTCTAATTTTTCTTTTGTTCCATAATTCATGTCTTCAGGAACCTTCAGGCAATATTTAAGTGAGAACAGGTTACATATGCTCAAGGCTCAGGTTCTCCTTCCAGGAAAGGGATGTTTTTTTTAGATAGTTGCACTGGACTATATGAGAGCTTTAACAGTGAATAGTGTTTTCTTGATGTGGTTAAATCTGGCAAAAGCAAGTGAATGTAGACACTCCCCCCCCCTTTTTTTAAATAAATTATAATAAATCCGTACTCTTTTTTTTTTTGTTTTGGTACTTGTTACAATTACAATTGTTCTCAAGAACAATTTCTGGACCATTGTCCTTCCTTCACATATTTCTACTAAAAATATTGGAGAACATTGTTTTTTAACTGCACAGGAATGGAACAGCCTGAATGGTCATCTGAAAGCCTCAATGTCTACATTATCAGTTTTGGCTACTGAGTCAAAAAAAAAAAAAAAAAAGTTAGATAATTCATATCTGATGAAGAACATTCCCCAGTGCAGGAGTGGGGACCTCAACTTCTCACTGACTCTGCTGACTCTTGAGTGGTACCAGCAGGTTCTGCTCTGACCTTATTACAGGATAAGACAACTATGCCCTGATGGTTTCCTTCTCTTTGTCATTTTTAATACAATCATTTGGAAAATTATAACACTTTCAAGACTTCAATTCCAGTAAGGAAACAAAAAACCCTTCATTTGACTTTTTGAAGAATTCATTCCCTACTTTTGGCCAAGAGTAATTAGTCTGCTGGCAAAATCTAGAGGAAGTAGGCCAGCTGTTGCAATCTAGGTGGCTACTCACAGTTTGGCACTTTCTTCTTCCATATAACAGAGCATTTTTCAGAGATCCCCAAGACAGTGTTGACCAAATTAATTGGGGAACCAGCAAGTCGAGCTACGGTAATGCCAGGCTATTTTAGACATACTAAGATAAGGGTCTTTTCAAACACTCATGAATATAAAGAGTTTTCAAGGCTCCACACAGCACTTAGTGCCACTGTATGGGTGCCATGGTTCTTGTCAGTGCTGATTTGGGGAGCACTTTCCACCATGTGGAGTTTTCTTAAATGTTAAGCCTTGTAGAGCGAGCATGAGGTATTTGCTGCTTCTTGTGTATCTCCCTTGTAGTACTTCGTACATGTTGTCTCTGTTGTGTGCTTAGACTATAGTGGTACATTAGAGGAAGCTCTAAGACTATTTGGTTGTTACCTACTTTTTATTTGTATTGGAGTTGATGAATACTTTGGTGCAAAACAACAACAAGAAGAACATAAGAAAGTCACGGCTGGTGGAATCTATAAGCCAAAGAGCTAGGAAAAACATGTAGTCAAAGAGATATTAGAGGAGTAGGGGGTTACTTTACATTACAATGATGCTTTTCCTTTACTTCCTGCAGTGCAATATGGCTGGATGAGTCATGACAGCAACGAGGACTAAATTTAGGACGTGTGAAATAATGACCCTTCACTGCCTACACTAAATGGACTCTTTTTTTTTTTTTTAACACTAAAATGTTGCTGATTCAAACTGTGAAAGGACAGAGACTTTAACTTAGTTCAGCTCAGATCTTTTGGTCTGATGCAGGATCATTGGGGTGATATCTTGACATTCAGGAGGTAACCATCTATTGGTGTCCTTTGGCTGTAAAGTTTTAGAAGCCATACGATTTAAAACAGCAGTTAGGGTTTTCTTCTCTCTTCTGAGGCATTCACTTGTGAATCACACCACACCAAAGTCCTGAGACATTCCTTAGTGCAAAATTATATGGAAAGGAAAGAAAGCACATTAAGCATTACTTGCAAGATGGTCAACTAAATAAATGTTAGGTGTCCACATAGAAAAATGTTGTATCAGTCACACATCCCAATGTATTCCTGTAACTGTAAATTAATTATTATGGAGAATAATTGCAGTGATAGGGTTGGTTACAGTTCTCATCACTGCGATTTCATTAGCTAGCATGCATTCATTAATGATGCTAGCTGTTAACGTAGCATATACCAGCTATTGGAGATCTCAGGGGGATGATCTGCACATAAATCACAGGGAAAATTTCAGATGATTTTCTTTTTACACTCTCTTGCCTCCTCATGAACCTACTTTTGTGATGAAGGAGCCCAAAGTCACATTTTAATGATGGGGAGTTATACCTAGCAGCCAAGTATCTGCGGAGCTGGAAAGACCAGAAAAAAGTTGTCAGGAAAAGCTGGCGTTTGGCAAATGATGTCAGCTACTAAGCATCTTACAAGGCATATGATCAGAGTTCCCTGACTAGGTGCCAATGACTCCTGAAAAAGACCAGCTGTCGGCCATGAAAAGGAGAATGGCTCCTGGAATGTTGACTGAGAGCTAAATACTGCAGCAGTCTTGGGAGATGTTGGCCTTAGAGCCTTGTATTTGCTAGAGCACCTGCAGAACATCATCAAAAAGAAAGAAGAAAAAAAAAAGAGGAAAAAAAGAATATTAAAAAAAGGTTGTTAGGACTTGCCTGGGGCTTGGGGGGTGTGAAATATCTTCCAGAATGGATCACTCTGATAATGAAACTAGAATCCAATTAAAGCTCACAGCAGAGAGGAGAGGCAGCTCTATCAGCTCACAGCTGTGGCTGAGCCTGGGAGAAAGGAGGGCTCTGCCTTAACATCCACCCAGGGAGAATGCAATGCAGGGAACATCACACACTGGAAGAATTAAAAGGAACCACTAAAGTGGTAAGCGGTGGAATGCACCTGGCAAGACCCACATGGAATGAGGTCAAAGCACATACCAGCATATACTCTGTGGCAGGTCCAGTGCCCTTCCAACTGGGAGCCCACAGAACAGAAAACAAAGGAAAAAGGGTGTTCATGGGCATGATTGTCTGTAGGGGGAGGGAGAAACATGGAACCAGGTGATTTCTTTGTAACAGTTGACATAAAATATTAAATGAGAAGTCGATGGAATAAAATTGTGATGATGTTAATGCAAAATACTTAGGGTAAGAAGAAAACTTTGAAAGTGAAGATAGCCTACATTTCTTAAGGGAAGTGTCCTGGTTTCAGGTAGGACAGAGTTAATTTTCCTCCTAGTAGCTGGCAGGGTGCTATGTTTTGGATTAGGATGAGAAGAGCGCTGATAACATGCTGATGTTTTAATTGTTGCAGAGCAGTGCTTACACCAAGCCAAGGACTTTTCAGCTTCTCGCTCTGTCCTGCTAGCAAGCAGGCTAGGGATGCAGCAGGAGCTGGGAGGGGACAGACCCAGGACAGCTGACCCAAACTGGCCAAAGGGGTATTCCATACCATCTGACGTCATGCTGAACAATATATAGGGGTGGCTAGCCGGGGTGGAGGGAGGGCCGGCTGCTCAGGGATAGGCTGGGCATCGGTCAACGGGTGGTGAGCAATTGCATTGTGCATCACTTATTTCGTACACATTATTACTATTAATACTATTATTAATACTATTATTATTATTATTGTTATTATTTTCCCTGTCTTAATAAACTGTCTTTATCTCAACTCACAGACTTCACTTTCCCGTTTCTCTCCCCCATCCCGGAGAGGGAGGGGGGAGGGTGAGCGAACGGCTGTGTGGTGTTTGGCTGCCAGCCGGGCTAAACCACAACAGTCCATTTGGCGCCCAACGTGGGGCTCGAAGGGTTGAGATATCGACAGATTTGACCAGAGTGTGTTAAACTAAAATTGGTATAAGTATTCGACCTGATTAATAGTTGCTAGTCACAATGTTGATTGCCTTAATCTAAAGTCTGCTGTGCCTGTTTCCCAAATTGAGTTTTATAGCAAGTTACTTTCTGTATGTGCTCCCTGTCGTGCTGTTTATCCTTTCCGGGCCCTGGTTTAAGATTGTTATGGTACTGTGTGGTGTAACGATGGCTTATGAAATGATGAGATATCTGGTCATGACTCTAACCTGGTATTTGCACTCAGCACTGTTGTCGACTCTATACTTCGGAAACCATATCTCAGAAACTATTAGCAATTACACCTATTGCCTTTTTTCATCAGGGAGTCAATCTGTGGAGGGGACAGGGGAAGATATTTTTTCCTACCTGTTCACTCTCCCTTCCTCCTTCACCACCCTCTTATCCCCCGAGCTAGTTACGGTAGCTCTCCAAGATGTTGAATATCCTTGGGATACTCAGACCAGCATGTTCTTGTTGTTATGTCTCCTGAATGCGCTTCAGGTTTTGTTTAAGGTTAAACAACTACTTAGGAATCTCATCCGGAGATCTGTCTTGAGGCGGGATATTTGCGAGTGGCAGGGAGTGTGGGAGGATATGGGCAGGTTTCTAGAGCAGTGGGCACCTCCAGTGTTTTGGACATTCACCCCTGAACAACTGCAAAATCCTAAAAAACTGGTAGAATGCTTGAAAAAAAGGTGTCATGACTCTGGCAGTTCCAAAGTGACACAAATCACTGTGGCGTGCTGGGGTCTGGCTTGTGCCTATCGAGCTGCAATTGATGCTACTATCAACCTAGTGACAGACCCTGCGGCCGTTCCAGTCCCGGCTCCTGCAGCCATTCCAGCTCCAGCTCCCGCAGCTGTTCCAGCTCCCGCAGCCGTTCCAGCTCCAGCTCCCGCAGCTGTTCCAGCTCCAGCTCCCACAGCCGTTCCAGCTCCAGCTCCCACAGCCGTTCCAGCTCCTGCAGCCGCTCCCACTCCTGTGGCTGGGTCAGAGAAATGAACTGTAGCCATGCAAGTTGCCCCTGCAGAGGGTATTCCAACCCCTGTGGCAGACCCTGTAGCTGGGTCAGAGAAACGAACTGTAGCAGTGCAAGTTGCCCCTGCAGAGGGTATTCCAACCCCTGTGGCCGACCCTGTGGCTGGGTCGGAGAGGCGAGCTGTAGCAGTGCAAGTTGCCCCTGTAGAAAAGGTGAAAAAATGGTATAGAAACTCAGGTCGTTTAGAATGCAGAAAGTCTTCTGCTAAGTCTGGGTGTGGAGAAGACGAGGCTGGGCCATCAAGTGTGCAGGAGGATGAAGATGAGGATGAGGATGTCAGAAAATCAACAGTAACTACCCGAACCCTATACCAGCGTGAGCTACGAGATGTGCAAAAAGATTTTGGTCGCTGTATAGGTGAGCAGCTTGTCACCTGGCTGCTCCGGTGCTGGGACACTGGAGCCAATGGTGTGGAATTAGAGGGCAGGGAAGCCAGGCGGTTAGGATCCCTTGCTAGCGATGCAAGCATTGACAAAGCAATTGGAGATGGAGCACGATCTCACAGCCTCTGGAGGCGTCTCCTGTCAGCTGTGAAGGAAAGGTATCCCTACAAGGAAGAACTTGTATGTCTACCAGTCAAGTGGACCACCATGGAGAAGGGAATTCAGTACCTGAGGGAATTAGCCGTACGGGAAGTAATTTATAAGGACCTAGACGACGCACAAACATCCACAGATCCAGATGAAGTCCAGTGTACTCGACCCATGTGGCGGAAGTTTGTACGGAATGCACCATCATCATGGGCCAGCACATTGACAATAATAACCTGGAAAGACGGTGAAGATCCCACAGTGGGTGACATGGCTAAACAACTCCGGGAGTACGAAGGAAATCTCTCCTCTTCCCTACAGGCCTGCGTCTCGGCTGTGGAGAAACTCTCTGAAGAGTTCCACCAACTTAAAGAGAATTTATCTTCCCCCCCACCTGAACGAACCAGTGGCCACCAACTAAAAGAGAATACTTTGGAGAAACTTTTTGAAGAGGTCCACCAACTTAAAGAGAGTGTATTTTCTTCCCCACCTGTACAAACCAGTGTCTCGGCTATTAGGGGTAAACGTGCATCCGTGCAAAGAAGACAATATGGTGGGTACACACCCCGCGCCACCCTGTGGTTTTACCTACGTGACCATGGAGAGGACATGAGAAAATGGGATGGAAAATCTACTGAGACCCTAGAGGCACGGGTACGTGAGTTGCAAAAGAAAACAATCGGGAGAAAGGGGTTCTCTGAAAAGTTTGCTGCTCCAACTTCCAGCAGGCAGTCCTTTAAACACAGAAACGAAGATTCTGACCAGGACTAGAGGGGCCCTGCCTCCAGCCAGGGGGAGGAAAGGGACAACCGAGTTTATTGGACTGTGTGGATTCGATGGCCTGGCACGTCTGACGCACAGAAGTATAAGGCTCTAGTAGACACCGGTGCACAATGTACTCTAATGCCATCAAGCAGTAAAGGGCCAGAGCCCATCTGTATTTATGGCGTGACAGGGGGATCCCAGCAGTTAACTGTATTGGAAGCTGAAGTGAGTCTAACCGGAAATGAGTGGCGAAAGCACCGTATTGTGACTGGCCCGGATGCTCCGTGCATCCTTGGCATAGACTCTCTCAGAAGAGGATATTTCAAGGACCCAAAAGGGTTCCGCTGGGCTTTCGGCATAGCTGCCTTAGAGACAGAGGACATTAAACAGTTGTCTACCTTGCCCGGTCTCTCGGAGGACCCTTCTGTTGTGGGGTTGCTGAGGGTTGAAGAACAGCAAGTGCCAATCGCTACCACAACTGTGCACCGGCGGCAATATCGCACCAACCGAGACTCCCTGATTCCCATCCACGAGCTAATTCGTCAACTGGAGAGCCAAGGAGTGATCAGCAAGACTCATTCACCTTTTAATAGTCCCATATGGCCAGTGCGAAAGTCTAATGGTGAGTGGAGACTAACAGTGGACTATTGTGGCCTGAACGAAGTCACGCCACCACTGAGTGCTGCAGTGCCGGACATGCTAGAACTCCAGTACGAACTGGAATCAAAGGCAGCCAAGTGGTATGCCACAATTGATATTGCTAATGCATTTTTCTCCATCCCTCTAGCAGCAGAGTGCAGGCCACAGTTTGCTTTCACTTGGAGGGGAGTCCAATATACTTGGAATCGGCTGCCCCAGGGGTGGAAACATAGCCCTACCATTTGCCATGGACTGATCCAGTCTGCGCTGGAGCAGGGGGAAGCTCCTGAACACCTGCAGTACATCGATGACATCATTGTGTGGGGTGACACTGCAGAGGAAGTTTTCGAGAAAGGGAAGGAAATAGTCCAAATCCTTCTGAAGGCCGGTTTTGCCATAAAACAAAATAAAGTTAAAGGACCTGCACGAGAGATACAGTTTTTAGGAATAAAATGGCAAGATGGACGTCGTCAAATCCCAGTGGATGTGATCAACAAAATAACAGCTATGTCTCCACCAACTAGCAAAAAGAAAACACAAACTTTCCTAGGTGTCGTGGGGTTTTGGAGAATGCATATTCCAAATTACAGTCTGATTGTAAACCCGCTCTACCAAGTAACTCGTAAGAAGAATGCTTTTGAATGGGGCCCTGAGCAACGACAAGCCTTTGAACAAATTAAGCAGGAAATAGTTCATGCAGTAGCCCTTGGGCCAGTCCGAACAGGACCAGATGTAAAGAATGTGCTCTACACCGCAGCCGGGGAGAATGGCCCCACCTGGAGCCTCTGGCAGAAAGAACCTGGGGAAACTCGAGGTCGACCCCTGGGGTTTTGGAGTCGGGGATACAGAGGATCTGAGGCCCGCTATACTCCAACCGAAAAGGAGATATTGGCAGCATATGAAGGAGTTTGATCTGCTTCGGAAGTGGTCGGTACTGAAGCGCAGCTCCTCCTGGCACCCCGACTGCCGGTACTGGGTTGGATGTTCAAAGGAAGGGTCCCCTCTACACATCATGCAACTGATGCTACATGGAGCAAGTGGGTTGCACTGATTACTCAGCGGGCTCGAATAGGAAACCCCAGTCACCCAGGAACCTTGGAAGTGATTATGGACTGGCCAGAAGGCAAGTACTTTGGGATATCATCAGAGGAGGAGGTGGTCCGTGCTGAAGAAGCCCCACTGTACAACAAGCTACCAGAAAATGAGAAGAAATATGCCCTGTTCACTGATGGGTCCTGTCGTATTGTGGGAAAGCATCGGAGATGGAAAGCTGCTGTATGGAGTCCTACACGACGAGTTGCAGAAGCTGCTGAGGGAGAAGGTGAATCGAGTCAGTTTGCAGAAGTGAAAGCCATTCAGCTGGCCTTAGATATTGCTGAACGAGAAAAGTGGCCAGTTCTCTATCTCTATACTGATTCATGGATGGTAGCAAATGCCCTGTGGGGGTGGTTACAGCAATGGAAGCAGAACAACTGGGAACGCCGGGGCAAACCCATCTGGGCTGCTGCATTGTGGCAAGATATTGCTGCCCGGGTAGAGAACCTGGTTGTAAAGGTACGCCATGTAGATGCTCATGTGCCCAAGAATCGGGCCACTGAAGAACATCAAAACAACCAGCAGGTGGATCAGGCTGCTAAGATTGAAGTGGCTCAGGTGGACCTGGACTGGCAACATAAAGGTGAATTAATTGCAGCCCGATGGGCCCATGACACCTCAGGCCATCAAGGTAGAGATGCAACATAGAGATGGGCTCGTGACCGAGGGGTGGACCTGACCATGGACACTATAGCACAGGTTATTCATGATTGTGAAACATGTGCTGCAATTAAACAAGCCAAACGGTCAAAGCCTCTCTGGTATGGAGGACGATGGCTGAAATACAAATATGGAGAGGCCTGGCAGATTGATTACATCACACTCCCCCAAACCCGCAACGGCAAGCGCCACGTACTTACAATGGTGGAAGCAACCACCGGATGGCTGGAAACATATCCTGTGCCCCATGCCACCGCCCGGAACACTATCCTGGGCCTTGAAAAGCAAGTCCTATGGCGACATGGCACCCCAGAAAGAATTGAGTCAGACAATGGGACTCATTTCCGAAACAACCTTATAGACACTTGGGCCAAAGAACATGGTATTGAGTGGGTGTATCACATCCCCTATCATGCACCAGCCTCCGGGAAAGTTGAACGATACAATGGACTGTTAAAGACTACACTGAAAGCAATGGGTGCTGGGACATTCAAAATTGGGATACACATTTGGCAAAGGCCACCTGGTTAGTCAATACTAGAGGATCTGCCAACCGAGCTGGACCTGCCCAATCAAACCTGTTACGCACTGTAGAAGGGGATAAAGTTCCTGTAGTGCACGTAAGAAACATGCTGGGTAAGACAGTCTGGGGTACTCCCGCCTCAGGAAAAGGCAAGCCCATTCGTGGGATTGCTTTTGCCCAGGGACCTGGATGCACTTGGTGGGTAATGCAAGAGAATGGGGAGGTCCGGTGTGTACCTCAAGGGGACCTAATACTGGGTGAGAATAGCCCATGAGTTGAATTGTAGTATGTTAATTATCATATAACACTGTATGTCATCACTACCATGGTTGCTATATATCATAGATGAAAATGGTGATTAATTAGAAGGTATTGGAAAGAGTGTAACCTGAGCATGACATAAATGGTATGGAATAAGGGGTGGATATCTGTCCTGGTTTCAGTTAGGACAGAGTTAATTTTCCTCCTAGTAGCTGGCAGGGTGCTATGTTTTGGATTAGAATGAGAAGAGCGCTGATAACATGCTGATGTTTTAATTGTTGTAGAGCAGTGCTTACACCAAGCCAAGGACTTTTCAGCTTCTCGCTCTGTCCTGCTAGCAAGCAGGCTAGGGATGCAGGAGCTGGGAGGGGACAGACCCAGGACAGCTGACCCAAACTGGCCAAAGGGGTATTCCATACCATCTGACGTCATGCTGAACAATATATAGGGGTGGCTAGCCGGGGTGGGGTGGCCGGCTGCTCGGGGATAGGCTGGGCATCGGTCAACGGGTGGTGAGCAATTGCATTGTGCATCACTTATTTCGTACACATTATTACTATTAATACTATTATTATTATTATTATTATTGTTATTATTTTCCCTGTCTTAATAAACTGTCTTTATCTCAACTCACAGACTTCACTTTCCCGTTTCTCTCCCCCATCCCGGAGAGGGAGGGGGAGGGTGAGCGAACGGCTGTGTGGTGTTTGGCTGCCAGCCGGGCTAAACCACAACAGGAAGAAAACAAACAAATAAACAAACATATGCCTTTTTGGAAAGTGAGTGGGCCAGAACCAAAGAAGTCCTGAGGAGAAGGACACTTGATCTCTTCTTTCTTCTCTTCTCTTCTCTTCTCTTCTCTTCTCTTCTCTTCTCTTCTCTTCTCTTCTCTTCTCTTCTCTTCTCTTCTCTTCTCTTCTCTTCTCTTCTCTTTCTTCTATATCTTCTGAGAAGTCTTTGATCCTCTTTGGTCTCATTCAGATTTCATTCCCTTACCCTTTACTAAGCTGTAAACTGATCAGTGTAACTAGTCTGTGGGCAAATCCCTCAGCTAGTCTAAATTAGTGTGCATACCACTAGGTTTCACTGGGTCTGTACTCTGCATAACTGAGGAAAACCTAACAGGCTTGAAGATTCAGGATTCAGTATCTTTTGTGATAAGTAAAGAAGGTTAAATTCTAAAATTAGTGATTCAGAGAAATCTTAGGATGGTTTTCAACATACTTAGTTCTTCTAGAAGCTGGAAGTTCATGGAAATAAGCAGTTTGAGAGACCCCAAAAGTAGCTGTCACAGAACCTAGTTCATTTGGAGTAAAGTTCAGATTGATCCAGATAGGAATTGCCTTGGAAATTTGGAAGAAAATGTTTTACTCTCTGTTCTGGTTTAACCCGGCCGGCAGCTAAGCACCACACAGCCATTCTCTCACCCTCCCCACTCCCTCTCTGGGATGGGGGAGAGAATCAGGAAAATGAAGCCTGTGGGTTGAGATAGAGACAGTTTATTAGGACAGAAAAAAAAAATAATGATAACAGTACTACTGCTAAGAATGTGTACGAAACAAGTGATGCACAATGCAATTGCTCACCACCCGCTGACTGATGCCCAGCCTATCCCCGAGCAGCCGGCCACCCACCCTGGCTAGCCACCCCTTTATGTTGTTCAGCATGACGTCAGATGGTATGGAATACCCTTTTGGCCAGTTTGGGTCAGCTGTCCTGGGTCTGTCCCCTCCCAGCTCCTGCTGCACCCCTAGCCTGCCCGCTGGCAGGACAGAGCGAGAAGCTGAAAAGTCCTTGGCTTGGTGTAAGCACTGCTCTGCAACAAGGTTCTGAAGGGCAGAGGAGTCCAGGAAGGCTGGGCACTCTTCAAGAAGGAAATCTTAATGGTTCAGGAGCGGTCTGTCCCCATGTGCCCGAAGACGAGCCGGCGCGGAAGAAGACCGGCCTGGCTGAACAGAGAGTTGTGGCTTGAGCTTAGGAGAAAAAGGAGGGTTTATAATCTTTGGAAAAGAGGGCGGGCTACTCAAGAGGACTATAAGGCTGTTGCGAGGCTGTGCAGGGATAAAATTAGAAAGGCCAAAGCTCATCTGGAGCTCAATCTGGCTACTGCCGTTACAGATAACAAAAAAAGTTTTTACAAATACATCAACACAAAAAGGAGGACTAAGGAGAATCTCCATCCTTTACTGGATGCGGGGGGAAACTTAGTTACAAAAGATGAGGAAAAGGCTGAGGTGCTTAATGCCTTCTTTGCCTCAGTCTTTAGCGGCAAGACCAGTTGTTCTCTGGATACCTGGTACCCTGAGCTGGTGGAAGGGGATGGGGAGCAGGATGTGGCCCTCACTATCCACAAGGAAATGGTTGGCGACCTGCTACAGCACTTGGATGTACGCAAGTCGATGGGGCCGGATGGGATCCACCCGAGGGTACTGAAAGAACTGGCGGAGGAGCTGGCCAAGCCGCTTTCCATCATTTATTGGCAGTCCTGGCTATCAGGGGAGGTCCCAGTCGACTGGCGGCTAGCAAATGTGACGCCCATCTACAAGAAGAGCCGGAGGGTAGACCCGGGGAACTATAGGCCTGTTAGTTTGACCTCAGTGCCAGGGAAGCTCATGGAGCAGATTATCTTGAATGTCGTCACGAGGCACTTGAAGGGCAACCAGGCGATCAGGCCCAGTCAGCATGGGTTTATGAAAGGTAGGTCCTGCTTGACGAACCTGATCTCCTTCTATGACAAAGTGATGCGCCTGGTGGATGAGGGGAAGGCTGTGGATGTGGTCTACCTTGACTTCAGTAAGACTTTTGACACTGTTTCCCACAACATTCTCCTCAAGAAACTGACTGCTCGTGGCTTGGACTGGCGTACGCTTTGTTGGGTTAAAAACTGGCTGGATGGCCGGGCCCAAAGAGTCGTGGTGAATGGAGTCAAATCCAGTTGGAGGCCGGTTACTAGTGGAGTCCCCCAGGGCTCAGTGCTGGGGCCGGTCCTCTTTAATATCTTTATCGATGACCTGGATGAGGGGATCGAGTGCACCCTCAGTAAGTTTGCAGATGACACCAAGTTAGGTGCGTGTGTCGATCTGCCCGAGGGAAGGAACGCTCTGCAGGACGATCTGGATAGGCTGGACCGATGGGCTGAGGTCAACTGTATGAAGTTCAACAAGGCCAAGTGCCGGGTCCTGCACCTGGGGTGCAACAACCCCCAGCAGCGCTACAGGCTGGGAGATGAGTGGTTGGAAAGCTGCCTGGCAGAGAAGGACCTGGGAATACTGGTTGATAGGCAGCTGAATATGAGCCAGCAGTGTGCTCAGGTGGCCAAGAAGGCCAACAGCATCCTGGCTTGTATAAGAAGCAGCATGGCCAGCAGGTCTAGGGAGGTGATTGTCCCCCTGTACTCGTCTCTGGTGAGGCCGCACCTCGAGTACTGTGTTCAGTTTTGGGCCCCTCGCTACAAGAAGGACATGGAGGTGCTCGAGAGAGTCCAGAGGAGGGCGACAAGGCTGGTGTGGGTTCTGGAGAACAAGTCTTACGAGGAGCGGCTGAGGGAGCTGGGGTTGTTTAGCCTGGAGAAGAGGAGGCTCAGGGGAGACCTCATCGCTCTCTATAGGTACCTTAAAGGAGGCTGTAGAGAGGTGGGGGTTGGTCTATTCTCCCACGTGCCTGGTGACAGGACGAGGGGGAATGGGCTCAAGTAGCGCCAGGGGAGGTTTAGGTTGGATATTAGGAAGAACTTCTTTACTGAAAGGGTTGTTAGGCATTGGAATGGGCTGCCCAGGGAAGTGGTTGAGTCGCCATCCCTGGAGGTCTTTAAAAGATGTTTAGATGTAGTCCTTAGTGATATGGTTTAGTGGAGGTTTTGTTAGTGTTAGGTCAGAGGTTGGACTAGATGATCTTGGAGGTCTCTTCCAACCTAGACGATTCTGTGATTCTGTGATTCTGTAATTAAAACATCAGCATGTTATCAGCACTCTTCTCATCCTAATCCAAAACACAGCACCCTACCAGCTACTAGGAGGAAAATTAACTCTATCCTAGCTGAAACCAGGACACTCTCATATGACATAAAACTAGTCCAATGATGGATGGTGGCAGGGACAACCTTCTGGGAAAGGCAATTTAATTTCAGAAGAGGCTTGCCCCAGACAGCTGTAGAAAAAGGCCTCCCTTTTCCTCTCTCCACCCTACCTAGGAACTTTATACAGTTGAGAAGAAATCTAAACAAGTGGATGGAGATTTGGCTTGGAATGTTGGGAGCTGGCATGGCCCTGCTCCCTCCCTAACTGCAGTGGTTTATGATCGTTAAAGCTAGTTTCTCTAGGAAATAAAAAATAATAAAAAATTAAAAGACAAAATGTGGAAGTGCATGAATCATACATTCCAAGCAGTAAAAACATAAAATTATAGAAATTAGACTATATGATTTTCCTGTCCCTCCCCCACTTCGCCTCCATTCCCTGACTTAAAACATTGAGAAGAAAGCTGCAGAGAAGTTAGACCAGGGGTTAAATGAGTCAAGAATGGAACGTCGGAGCTGATCTGAGATCTGCAGGCAAAACAAACAGTGAACAGCAAATGAAATAGCTATAGTTACAGCAACATGTGTGTGTGTGGGGGGGGAACAAAACAAAATATACTGTAAGGGTCACAAAGGATCTATCTAAATTTAGTGTCCCTATTCTGTTCTGAGTTGTGTCTCAGATCATGAAGTGCTATTTGGATCTCATACATACATTGCAAGACAGTCTTCCATTTTCCAGTGGAAACAGACAAAACAGCAAGGTGGAGAGGAGAAATGAAAACCAAGAAGGCATCTGTGGCTCATCACAATTCTTGTGGAAAAACTGGCATGGATCCCTATGAGGCAGGACAATTCAGTTTGGAGAATACAGATCCCTGGTTAGAGATCAACGAATTGACCGGTGTAGTCTCCATGCACAGAGTGCTCTAACTTCCCAGAAATATACATCACCAAGAAAACTACACAAACGTAATCATTTTTACATTTTCCTCCCTGCATATGGGTTATTCTAGTTTATGTATCAGCCAGTCAGGGTTAAAATTGCATGAAACCCAAAAGAAACAGCGATTATAGGGATGGTTATTAGCTCTGTTTTAACCATTTGTAGCCTTAGATTTTGGAGGACTTTTTTTGCCACAGCTGATGACATTTAGGTCTGAAAGACGTTGTGAAATGAAACAAAGCCAAGCACAGCCAATGCAGAAAAGGGCAAGCAGTGTTTTGCTCATTTTGCTTTCAGTATTGCTTTTCCTATTTGGAAAAATCTGCACGCCAAGCTCAGTGAAAACCTATCTCCAGTTGGCACAAACCACTACAGCTTCGCTGAAATGAATGAAATTTACACCTGCTGTGGATCTAGCTCAGTGAACAGAAACCTTTGAAACCTTAAACTCACTAGGAAAGTGGGCAAAGCAATGTAGCATTATTGTCAAGCCCCTCTGATGGTGGGTGCATATGTGCTCTTACAGAGGTCAGTAACACCTGTTTCCCATAGAGGAAAGGCAAGCAGGCTTGACAAAGCAGCTCTGATGAAGGGAAGCTGCCAAAAGCTGCCAAAAGCTGCCAAGTCTGGGAAGAAGATGTGAAATAGCCATCAACGTGTTAATGGTGTTTCTTTAGAAACAAATCCATGAGAAAGGGCAAATTTTAGTTTTTCCATGTTTGCTTGCCACTTGTGGAACTCAGTCTAAATCCTTGTGCTATGTAATGGAGAGGTTTCATTCAATTAGAGAGTTGATGATGTTCCTATCAGCTCTTCACTTCATGAAATCAAAATGGCTGTGGAGGCTGATTTTGACTAAATCCCAGAAGAACTGGTTTGAAGTGCCAAATATGGGACCTGGTGAAGGGGGAAATTTTAAAGAGTCCAAACAGCCTAATAAAGGAGAGTGGGCTTGAATCCAGTGGCTTGTTGCCAGCCCTAGCACTGCTGTGCTGCATGATTTTGGGATAACCCCCTCTCCTTTCCATGCCTTACTTCTGTGCTTCCACTTTTAATCATGCCTTCCATAATTGTCCCTCTTTCCAAAGGACTTTGAGGTCTAATGAAATGCAAAAAGTAAAATTGTCCTGTCTGCTCCTGCTCAAGAACTTTGAGACTTCAGACAAAACAAAACAAAAACCAAAATACAGAGTTTTATAATTAAATTTATAGTCTAAAACCTAATTTTAAGGTTGAGCTAATTTTAGTTGAGCTACCCTGGGGTTTTACATCAGTACTTCAAATCATCCATTTAATGATACTTTTCATAAGCCATTCTGTCTATATTTTTTTAAAGGCAGAACAAAGTCTTGTCGGAGAGATTTGGGTAATCTGTAAATTAAGGATATATACACCCAAAGTAACTGCCAGCATCTGGAACAATCTGATGAACCCAAGGTTCATCTTCCTGTTCTGGGCCAAATTAAACATGAAAGTTCAGTGACCCATCCCAGCATGTATGATGACAGCCTATCAGGGCAACTGCCTACAGTGCCTGGGTTTTGAGTTCTCACATGACTCAAAGCAAAAGGTAATAACTGGTCACATTTTTGGTCGAAAACTGAAATCAGGAAGCTGATGAGAAATAGTGGTCTATGCTCTGTGGTGGAGTATGACTTTTAATAGTTCCCCTGGGAGAATCTGAAAGTCTCTGGGAGGATGATGGCACATACTAAAGAAAACATCCCTGGAACATCTGGGAACACAAGTCTCATTTTTGTCCCTATGGCAGGGATCTCATTTTGGCACCTCTAAATACCCTTTTTTTTCCTCTCAGTTTCTATCTGTCTTTTGGGGGGAAAGTCACTAAAATGGCAGGGAATGTGAATATACTACATTAAATAAAGTTAATGTGTTTGAAGCTTAAATCAGCCTTTTATTTTCCGCCCACTCATTCCTACTGCAATTGCTGAAACAACCAGCCTTACTTTGCTGTCAATGGTAACTGCTGATGGCAGGATGAAGCAGAGGTCCCAATCACATTTTTCTTGAACAGAGTACACTGGTGTGACACAGCTTGGACAAACCTACCAGTAGGGATGTAATCTGTAGACCAGTAAAACTCTTTTGTTCTTGTTTTGTTGGAAAGACTGATGCAGATAAAATATCAAAACATCAATAATTCTTCTGTTTTAAAAAGAAACTTGTTATAATTCTTTGATCAGTGGCTAGTCAGAACAGTGCTGTGTATATGTATATCTCCTTCTGACAAACAATTTCCTATGCCAATGTTATAGTCCTCTGATATGCACATTAAATCTGAATTAGTGTATTAAATGTGTTAAACTGCATGCAACTGTCAGCTAATCTGACATTTATCTCACATACCTGATATAATTCCACTCACATCTTCAACAGAATCCCTGTTGCATTACACTTTTAGTATAGGGAATAAATGTATTTTATACAATGCATTATAAAAATTCTTACAACTACATACATATACATTCTTACACATACATATTCTTACTACATACATACACATTCTTACAACTACATACATATAACTGGATCTGAATATACCACAGGTGCAGTGATTATACTCAGAATGATCAATTGAGATTACCTGGGAATTCTGATGTGGGTCAACAATTTCTGCCTGTATCTAAGACTACATGCTCCACTCAGAGCATGAATTGATTGATGGGAAAGTGTATAGCTATAGAAACCTCCACTTATGGATACCTGATGTAACAGCAGATAACCTAAAGTCTCTGTCCAAAGAGAAAGAGTCTCTGTCCAAAGAGAAACTGTTGCATACAACTATAGTTGCAAAATTATATGGCTTAGTTATTAGAAATATGAATACTGCCATTACTTTGACTGCCAGGAAATTATTCAAAGTAACACCAAGCTACAGTGACAGCCAAAGGCCAAACAAGAACTAATTTATGTAACTATTAATTTGATTTACACTATGCCAAAACTTAGTTTGACAGAACTGTATGGAAGGATTAGGAAGGTAGTTTTACCATCATTCATAAGTTAGAAAGCATGGAAGAGGTAAAATATTTATCCAAATTCATATGGAAAATCTATTTATTTATGCTTTCAATTAAAACAAAACACAATTTACCAGAGCTTAACCAAAAAGGGCATCTCAGTTTTCCAGGCATTTGTCTTCCAGTAGCAAAGGGATCCAAATCACAGCTTCTAAATGAGTAGTGGGAAGACATATTCATGGGGGTGGTGCCAGTAGATACTTTCAGCTTGCCTCTGTTGTTAACCGTGGCACAGACTTCCCAAGCAAAAAATGTGGATACTCCCTTCCTTATAAAAAATGAACACTAAGTGAATGAGTGCTGAAAAGGCTTTGGAGAACTGACATAGATCTTCTCTCTCTCCCTTCTTTTCTTTCTCTGTTCCCAAAGGAACCTTGGTAATGAGTCCTTCCTGGGCCTTTTTCAAAGGAGGTCTTTTCCAGTTTGAGAGCTGCTACTACACTAAGGGCAAAACTACTAGCCTAGCTGATACAGTCTTTTGCATGATTTATGGACAGTCCAACTTACAGCAGTCCAGCTCTTCCTCTGACCTTCACCTGTACTTGAGGAGTTCCTCTGAGGATGTTGGAAGTTGCAGAGGTTACTGTCACAGCACAAAAGTCTCCTGTGGAGAGAACAGAGGGAACAACACTAATAATTCTGCTTTTGAAATGTCACCTCTCCATTTCACAGCACTGTGCTCATATTTCAGAGAATCCCTTCTTGAATATTACTTTTTCTATGACCCAGTTAATCACTGGGTGATGGAGGTGGAAAGCAGAGCTTTCATATAGCTGTGTGAATTGGACCCCTTTCCTTACCAAGACACAGTTAGGAGAGTTTCATTCAGTCATGACACCGCTGTTCTTATGTTTGCTAAGAAAAAAAGTTTGCCTGACCCACTCTGGACCCTGTGACTACTAAATTTCAAGATGACAAAGCAGTCTAAACCTAATTTCTCCATTTGGTGATCTAAAAAGTTCTAAAGTATTTTCCAAATGACAGCAACACACAATGTGCCATTAATCACAGCTGACAAGTTCCCCTGAACAGCCCCTGACTGATTCTGATGTTGTCAAACTTTCTTTTTCTTTTGATGTCTCTCTGATTGGCATCTCTCTTTAGTGCTTTTGTGACCTTTCTGCTGTATTGATCCACACAAATCACAGGGAAGTGAGCACTTTCATGAGAGGGCAAAGTTGATAAGAACAGGTCAAATGGTTACTGGGACCTCTGTGCACCACTATTTTAGTGATTGATTAGTGGGAGTGTGGAGGAAGAGCCAAGGACATCAAAATTAGGAATTGATAAGTTCTCAGTCATGAGGTTCTTATAGTCTCTTTTTATGGCTTCTATGAAGTTCCTTATCTTCTTGGTTTGATTAGTAATGAGAATAGACTTTGTCTTGCACACAGATCATTTTTAACAACAGTTTTATTGAAAAATCTGGTAACTGTATACAGTGAGCTTAATGGAGGTAGCTCAGTGGAGGCAGGAGCTGGCATTAGAAATCACCTGTACTTCAGTAATAGCCTTCACATACTGGGTGATCCCTGGTGGTAAGGATCTCCTCACAGCAGGGAAGCTGAGCATTGCTGGGGGCAGGGCTGTGCGTGGATGCCCAGCTTCTAGGTATCTCATAGCACACAGAGGCAGAACTGCTAGGCAGGGAACAGTCTCCAGCACAAAACTTCATAAGATCCACACGTGCACAAAACACTTAGTAAATTACTGAAATCTGCAGAAAAACTGCTAACATCCACCAGGCACACGTGCACTGGAAAGTGGGAGTATGTAGTAGAGTGAGGCTGGAAGAGGGCTGGCTGGAGCTGAATGCACAAAATCCCCAAGCAAAAGGAAACACACCACAGAGTTGTCACACCAGAGAAAAGTCTTGCTTTAATCTGTTTTCCTCCTTTCCTCTTCATGCATCACTCTAGAAGGCATGCTGTTCAGAAGGATATGTTAAGCAGGGAGAACAGGCTAGATGAGAAATAATTTGCAGGCTGCGAGGTAAGAAATGGATGCTAAAGGGATTTCTATAGGTACTGTAAACTAATCAGGACTGAGACAGGAGGGCTCTGGAAGACTGAAAGGATTTCTATAGGTATTGTGAACTAATCAGGACAGGACTGAGACAATGGAAATGATTTCCTGGAACTCATTGTAATAAAGACCACACTTTCGGGGAGAGGTTATGAATATGTACAGGTGATCCCTTACCTGGATAACCCCTTCTGTATAAATACAAGATGAACTACTGTGGTGGGTGCGCACGATTGTGGTGGGACTACCCCCCCGTGCTGCCCAGCACTGAATAAACATACCTACTTTACAATCTTACTGATTGTGGAGTCTGTTTTCCCATCCGGCCCCATCGACTTGCGTACATCCAAGTGCTGTAGCAGGTCGCCAACCATTTCCTCGTGGATAGTGAGGGCCACATCCTGCTCCCCATCCCCTTCCACCAGCTCAGGGTACCAGGTATCCAGAGAACAACTGGTCTTGCCGCTAAAGACTGAGGCAAAGAAGGCATTGAGTACCTCAGCCTTTTCCTCATCTTTTGTAACTAAGTTTCCCCCCGCATCCAGTAAAGGATGGAGATTCTCCTTAGTCCTCCTTTTTGTGTTGATGTATTTGTAAAAACTTTTTTTGTTATCTTTAGCGGCAGTAGCCAGATTGAGCTCCAGATGATCTTTGACCTTTCTAATTTTATCCCTGCACAGCCTCGCAACAGCCTTATAGTCCTCTTGAGTAGCCCGCCCTCTTTTCCAAAGATTATAAACCCTCCTTTTTCTCCTAAGCTCGAGCCACAACTCTCTGTTCAGCCAGGCCGGTCTTCTTCCGCGCCGGCTCGTCTTTGGGCACGTGGGGACAGACCGCTCCTGAGCCATTAAGATTTCCTTCTTGAAGAGTGCCCAGCCTTCCTGGACTCCTCTGCCCTTCAGAACCTCCTCCCAAGGGACTCTGCCAACCAGTGTCCTGAACAGCTCAAAGTCAGCCCTCCGGAAGTCCAATACAGCGGTTTTACTGGTCCCCTTCCTGACTTCACCAAGAATAGAGAACTCTACCATTTCGTGGTCACTCTGCCCAAGACAGCTCTCGACCACCACATCTCCCACCAGTCCGTCACTGTTTGTGAACAGAAGGTCTAGCGGGGCACCTCCCCTGGTAGGCTCTCTAACCAGCTGCATCAGGAAGCTATCTTCCACATTCTCCAGAAACCTCTTAGACTGCTTTCTCTGGGCTGTGTTGTGCTTCCAGGATATGTCTGGGAAGTTGAAGTCCCCCATGAGAACAAGCGCTGGCGATTTCGCGGCTTCTGCCAGCTGCCTGTAGAACTCCTCATCTATCTCCTCATCCTGGTTCAGTGGTCTATAACAGACCCCCACCAGGATGCTTGCCTTGTTGGCCTTCCCTCTGATCCTAACCCATAGGGACTCAACCTTATCGTTCCCAGCCTCAAGTTCCTCAACATCAAAACACTCTCTAATATAGAGAGCCACACCACCACCCCTTCTGTGCTGCCTGTCCCTTCTGAAGAGCCTATAGCCAGGCATTGCAGCACTCCAGTCATGGAAGTGGTCCCACCACGTTTCCGTGATGGCAACCAAGTCATAGCCTTCCTGCTGCACGATGGCTTCCAGCTCCTCTTGTTTGTTACCCATGCTGCGTGCATTAGTGTAGATGCCCTTTAGTTGGGTCATTGCCTTCTTCCCCAGCTTTGCCATTGTTCCCCCTGGTACAGCTCCAAAAAGCCTAATTTCAGCCCCATCCCCCTTCTTTCCTAGTTTAAAGCCCTCTCAACGAGCCCTGCCAGCTCCTGGGCTAGGATCCGTTTTCCCCTTGGAGATAGGGACCCGTCTGCAGCTATCAGGCCGGGTGCCGAGTAAAGCGCCCCATGGTCAAAAAACCCAAAATTTCTGTGTTGGCACCAGCCTCTGAGCCACGTGTTAATCAGGTGGGCTTTCCGTGTCCTCTCTGTACCCCTCCCTGCCACTGCAGGGATGGAGGAAAACACCACCTGTACTCCCGCTCCATCCACTAACCGTCCCAGTCCCCTGAAGTCCCTTTTGATAGCCTTCAGGCTTCTCTCTTCAATATTATCACTGCCAGCTTGGACTATCAAAAGAGGATAGTAGTCAGAGGGGCGAACCAGGTTGGGAAGCTTCCTGGCAACATCCCTGACCCTGGCCCCAGGGAGGCAGCAGACTTCCCTACGGGTAGGGTCAGGTCGACAAATAGGGCCCTCTGTTCCCCTGAGAAGGGAGTCACCTACAACGACCACCCTTCTGTCTTTCTTGGTGGAGGCAGTCTTGAGGCGTGGAGTCAGCTTCCTCGCCCTAGGCATCCTCCTGGGTAGACTTTCTACCTCGTCCTCACCCACCGGTCTCTCAAGCTCCAGGGCCTCAAATCTGTTATGTAAGGGCACCTGGGAAGGTGGGGCCGGTTGCGGGGGGGGTGCGTTGCCTGCGAGGTCAAGCAGGGACCTGTCTCCATTCCTCCTCAACTCCTAGGTCGCCTCCCTCTGCCCGACAGGGACAGGGCAGAGGGTCCACCCCCATTTGGGGTGTCTCACCCCGGTACCTCTCCTTCAAGCCCTGCAGGGAGTTGCTCCACCAGTCTATCTCCCGCTCACACTCCCTGATAGCCCTCAACCTATCCACCTCCTCTTTGAGTTCTGCCACCAGGCTGACCAGGTCATCCACCTGCTCGCACCTCACACACACGGTGCCTCTGCCTCCCTCAGATGGCAGCAACAGGCTCAGACACTCCCTGCACCCAGAGACCTGAACTGCCGCATTGTTGAGCAGGCAGTCAGTCTGGGTGGTTACAGACTTTCTAGAGAGAGCAGTCTGCCTGGTGTAGACCGTTGCAGCCTAGTTAGGGGTCGACAGCCGTTAAATGTGTTATTCTTATGGGCGGGGGGAAACTCTGCCCTCTCCGCCCTCCCTGCTCGCCCGGCCTGCGCAAACTGCCACGCAAACTGCCGCGCCCCGCCCTTCTGACGCACCACGCCCTGTTTGCCCGCCCTGTTCGCCGCGGTCCTGGTCGCTCGCGCTCCCTAGGGGCTGCTTTTGAACGGCCAGGGAGGGGGCGCTGCTGGCTCCGCCTACGCCTCATCAGCCTCCCTCGCGAGGGCTGCCGGGTCCTGGCGGCTCCCTCGAGTGGCCTCGATGTCGGAAAAAAAGCCCTGCCTGTCCCGATCCCCCGCTCCGCTGCAGAACGCGCCTGCCCCTGAGCCGATCGCCTCGGCAAGTTTTTGCGTCCCACAGAAAGCAGAAACCTGGAAGTATTGCTAGATGAGGCATGGAGAGTGTTCAGAAATAGAGAAGAGGATTATAGACGAGGACAAAGAAGGGTGGTGGCGGTTGTTAGAGAGGATGAAGAGAGGAAACCTAGACAAGGACTGTTTCGATTAGGCAGGGACCAGTGTGCAATATGCAAAAGATTTGGCCACTGGAAAAATGAATGCCCAGAAAAACGGAAAGGCAAGGAGAAGGGACAAAACAACCAGAAAGGAAGAACAGTGGCTCATGTGAAGGAAGACTGATGGGGATGTGGGGAATCCACACTAGCGGATCCACTGGTTATAATGAAGCTAGGGAAGAAGCAAGAGGAGGTGGAATTTTTGGTTGACACAGGGGCAACGTATTCAGTCTTAAACCAAGCCTTGATGCCCCTGGGAAATGATTATATCATGGTAAAAGGGGCAACTGGCCAAAGTGAGAAGGCATATTTTTGTGAACCTTTGAGATATAAATTGGGAAAACAATGGGGCATCCACAGAGTTCTGTACATGCCCAACTCCACGAAAGCACTGTTGGGGAGAGATTTATTGGAACGATTGGGTGCAACAATTAAATTTGAAAAAGGAGGGATTAGTCTGGAGGTAAATGATCAGCAGTATATCCAAAAAATGAATTTATCCTTAGGAAGTGTTCCTACAGAAGGAAGAATCAGCGAAGAAATTATGTACCAGGTATATCCTGGGGTATGGGCCACCGATGTCCCAGGGAAAGCAAAAAATGCTCCACCTGTCAAGGTCAAACTTAAGGAAGGATGACAGCTGATAAGAATCAAACAGTATCCCCTGAGGAAGGAAGATAGGGAAGGAATTCGACCGTTAATAGAAAAATTTTTACAGCTGGGGTTACTAAAGGAATGTGCACAACCACAGTAGCTAAGTTTCCTTTAAGGCCTGTAATTGCATCAAGGTCAGGGTAACGCATAGCATTATCAATCCAAACTGCTGATTTTGTGATTCTCCAGCTGTCCACATGCAGTTCACTCAGGATTCCTGTGAACACAAAAGGAAATAAAATATGCTCGGTTGAATTCAACCAGCAGGGTTAGAAAGAGGGTGAAATAACAATCTTTGACTTCCCATGCGTAGGGATATTTGGAAGTAGTTAGCACCATTGCTACTGTTAGATGCACAGAAGGCTTTCACTATCTCTGCCACGTTTGGAACTGCAGCAGTCAAAGGTGTGATGTTAGCACGTAACTGTCTGTAATCCACTGTAAAATGCCATTGCCTGGTTGGTTTCTTTACTGGCCACGCTGGCGAATTATAAGGTGAATGGGTCCTTTTAATAATGCCTCTTTCTTCCAATTCTGTTACCACCCCGTCAATCCCCATAAGTGTTGCTGCTGGCAATGGATATTGCCTAACATTAGTGATTTTAGCGAGGGGTAAAGGTATGGATGTTTGTAACAGACTCATTCTCACTGTGCCTGAATCCCTTTGATGCGTCGCAAAACTGCACACAGTTCCATCAGGGAGTTTCCACATACGACCACGCAGTATGTCAAATCCTAAAATATTAGTATATGCGGCACCAACTAATACTTCTACCCTAGTTAATTTCTGTTCCTCTGGCAGCCAGAGTGAAATTTTTGCAGTGGGGCATTGTTTTTCCACACCATCGATTCCCGTGAATTTAACCCTGCACCGACCAGGTGTTATGCTCAGGGTTTGTGCTGTCTCATGTGTAATTACTGACATTTGGGCCCCGGTGTCAATAAGAAAATTTACCAATATTTTTTGGGGTCCAGCGGGAATGGCAATGATAGGGTCAGAGTGTTCATTAGAGAGCCATTGAATTGCTAATACCTGCTGAGCAGGGTGGCTCACTGCCCTCCCCGGGGATAGGAGTTTTTTTGCTGAGCTTCTGCCTCCTCAATTGGGCTCGGTGCAGAAGTTGCACTTTCCTTATGGGTTGGCGGTTTTCCGGTTAGGCAATTCTCCCCAGCTGGAATATTTTTCTTACCCAGAAATTGGACTAATGTATGGAGGTCCTCCATAGAGGCACCACGCAAGATTGGATGGGGTGCACCCAAAGCTAGGGCCTTATGCCACAACTCACCCTGTTCCCTATTAGGTTTGAACCTCTCTTTGAATTTGGGGTATCTGGGATTTTGAGTGTGGATTTTGCGGACTCGCTGAGAGTGGTCTTGGGACTTAATACTGGATGAACTAATCTAGCCCATTCGGCGTCCGTACTTATCTATGTCTTGCACAAATTCACTCCAGGTGGGAATGGGGGAGTTCGGATTTCGCCTACAACCATGATCACCATCCCTACAAGCAGCTTGTATGCAATCCTGGGTATTTGCTACGAACATCTTAAGACAATCAGGGAGTCCATGGATGAGAGGGGTTAATCGAGCTGGGTCAATAGGAGCTAACATGGGGGATTTCCTGAATTCATCTCTTTCATATATCGCCTGAATGCAGGCTGCTCTCTGTACTGCTACAGCCAGATCAGAATAGCTTGTGGCTCTAATTTCCAGTGGTTCCCCTCTCTCCTGGGGATCTATACCACCCGCCCAGTATGCCGCCCGTGCAGTTATAGAGTAATTATGGTCTCCTGGTGTGGTGGTTAAAAATACTCCAGGTCCCCAAAAGCCTCTTGCTTCTTCTTCACTCAACATAATTCGATCTCCTCCTTCAAGAGAAACTCGCCGCAGATAATCGACTTCCGATTCTCCTGAATGCCTTGAGAACTTTTTCTGTATTTTAACCAACTCTGTTAGTGACCATGGAATTGTTCGCACAGTAGTGTGGATTTCATCTTCATCATCAACAGTAGTCTCAGTTTTAACCAAAGGTCTCAAGGAAATCGATTGGGGTTCAGAATCAGCAGTCTCTTTCTTTGACCTCATCATCCCTGTCAAACCAAATATCACCATCCCAGCTTTCAGGGTCTGCACTATGCATCAATCTACGAACCTGCTTAACAGGAGCAGAAGGCTGTACTTTATTTAACAGGTGATTAAACCTCTCCAGTATTTAAGATGATTATTCTCACTCACAAGTTTGTTATTCTCATTCAAAAGTTTATCATTTTCATTCAAAAGTTTATCCATTCTGATTCCTAATGTTTTCCCCGTCTCCCTTTCAAAGGCCAATGATGACTCCAACACCTCATTCTCTGATTTCAAAGCTGTATATTCCACATCAGAAATCAGTTTGGGAGCAGCAGTTTCCTTAGCTCCTTGCTGAGCACAAGACAAACAGGCATCTAACACAGCACAAATTGCACCTTTACCCTTTCGTTGTCTGATCTTTCGTGAAGCCTGACACTGCCCAATGCGCTCTACCACTTTCTCTTGATTTTTCCAAAATTTTTGGGCTCACTCCTTCCCCACCTGGGAAGGGGACACATTTGCATTTTTGCAGAAGTTTATCCATAGCAATCCTGCCGACTACGCCAATTTCTCTGTCGCATTAAGGGGTGTAGCCGATTAACCGTTATGGGTCCCGTCGGATTCAGGGTACTGAACTATCACAATCACAGATTCACCAATAACACATTAACTGATATGGGTCTGGTCGGATTCAGACCACTGAACTATCACAATCACGGATTCACCAGCAACGTAACACGCCCTCACTCTAGTCACGTTCAATGAGAACTATCACAGCTAGGAACAATGCAGTTAGGTGCAATTTATTACAGCAACAGGTACACAGGTTCTTTGGATTGCCGGTGATAATTTACTGTCTGCAAAAGCAAGCTAGCATGCATGAAATACACAGGTGCACAGCCTGGAAATTAACGCGTTAAAAGGCACAAAGACTATAGAGATTTCTACGTTTCCACGGAGACACCCAGTATAAACAAGTGTTCAAATCTCACCCAAAGGCATCCCAATGGGGTGGAAAGAGAGGCTCAGCCCGTCGACTGATCCCAGGAGTCAGGAGGTCCTCGTGATGGTATATTCCCTCATGATGGTATCTCCCCTGACGATGGTATCTTCTCTGACATCCCCTCTCTCTTAGGCCAACTTATATTATTTTCTGTCTTTTAGGTGGAGCTTGAGTGACTCTAGTCAAGCATATCTTAGTTATGACTGGTGAAAAGTTTTCCTGTCTCTGTTTAAAGGTATAGGCTCCGAGGAATTCAGAGCGCATGCTCAGTGAGGGGTGGTCGCACCTTGGAGGCGGGTAGCTTTCAGGATGGAGGTGTGTTTTGGTATTATAGTGATATTATAATGAGCAAAAGTACACTAGAGTGCAGCATTTTGTCAAAACGTGACAGGTCGTTGGCTCAGGGTAGCAAAAGTGCAATTTATCAGTCTCGGTGTGCACAAGAACAGTCGAGTCCCCACCTGGTCACAGAGCCTAGCCGTGGTGTCTCCACTCCAATCTACGCTCCGTACTGTTCCTTAGAGTCAGCACACCAGGTTCCCCCAGTGCGATAGTATCTAAGGTTGGAAGCCTAGGGAATGCTCAGGTAATGCAGCTACACCCTACCCTGAAAGTCTCTTCAATGCTGTACATTTTCTTTAAAATGTGAATATTAGTTTTATTTTCCTAGTTACTTTAGACAATTACACCACACTGGCACAAGGAAAATTCAAGACATGACCTTTTGGGACAGCAGCAGAAGTGACAGGCATCTTCAGTGGTCTGCAGGATCAGACACACATCTGATTGTCTCAGGTGCAATGCAGTGTTAACTTGGCTGTTTTGCTTCCAGTTACGGTTTAGCGAAGGGATCCACTCATTCAAATATATATATTTCACTGCCATTTTATGGCAACAACAGAACTTAAGTATTCTTCTTAATTCCTGTCTGGATATTAACTTTCTTTAAAACCAGAAATTATTTTTAAATGCATGGCTCAAATTAATAGCAAATTTAAAGCTTCATAAGAAGCAGAATAAACAAACTTTGTCGTCTTTTATTCCTTTTGTTCACCTGTTCAGGACACTCATCACTTCAGACATTTTTTATTGAATCCTGTTTACAGCTAAACAAAAACATCATACGATGGGTGAGCAATTGGCTGATGGGCAGGGCTCAAAGAGTTGTGGTAAATGGGGCCGCATCAGGCTGGCGGACAGTCAGAAGGCAGAAGTTGCGAAATCGTCAGCGCTTGTTCTCGTGGGGGACTTCAACTTCCCAGACATATCCTGGAAGCACAACACAGCCCAGAGAAAGCAGTCTAGGAGGTTTCTGGAGAGCGTGGAAGATAGCTTCCTGATGCAGCTGGTTAGAGAGCCTACCAGGGGAGGTGCCCCGCTAGACCTTCTGTTCACAAACAGTGACGGACTGGTGGGAGATGTGGTGGTGAGGAGCTGTCTTGGGCAGAGTGACCACGAAATGGTAGAGTTCTCTATTCTTGGTGAAGTCAGGAAGGGGACCAGTAAAACCGCTGTATTGGACTTCCGGAGGGCTGACTTTGAGCTGTTCAGGACACTGGTTGGCAGAGTCCCTTGGGAGGAGGTTCTGAAGGGCAGAGGAGTCCAGGAAGGCTGGGCACTCTTCAAGAAGGAAATCTTAATGGCTCAGGAGCAGTCTGTCCCCACGTGCCCAAAGACGAGCCGGCGCGGAAGAAGACCGGCCTGGCTGAACAGAGAGTTGTGGCTTGAGCTTAGGAGAAAAAGGAGGGTTTATAATCTTTGGAAAAGAGGGCGGGCCACTCAGGAGGACTATAAGGCTGTTGCGAGGCTGTGCAGGGACAAAATTAGAAAGGCCAAAGCTCATCTGGAGCTCAGTCTGGCTACTGCCGTTAAAGATAAAAAAAGTTTTTACAAATACATCAACACAAAAAGGAGGACTAAGGAGAATCTCCATCCTTTACTGGATGCGGGGGGAAACTTAGTTACAAAAGATGAGGAAAAGGCTGAGGTGCTTAACGCCTTCTTTGCCTCAGTCTTTAGCGGCAAGACCAGTTGTTCTCGGGATACCCAGTACCCTGAGCTGGTGGAAGGGGATGGGGAGCAGGATGTGGCCCTCACTATCCACAAGGAAATGGTTGGCGACCTGCTACAGCACTTGGATGTACGTAGGTCGATGGGGCCGGATGGGATCCACCCGAAGGTACTGAGAGAACTGGCGGAGGAGCCAGTTTTTAACCCAACGAAGCGTACGCCAGTCCAAGCCACGAGCAGCCAGTTTTTTGAGGAGAATGTTGTGGGAAACAGTGTCAAAAGCCTTACTAAAGTCAAGGTAGACCACATTGGGTTAAAAACTGGCTTGATTGGGTTAAAAACTGGCTGGATGGCCGGGCCCAAAGAGTTGTGGTGAATGGAGTCAAATCCAGTTGGAGGCCGGTTACTAGTGGAGTCCCCCAGGGCTCAGTACTGGGGCCAGTCCTCTTCAATATCTTTATCGATGACCTGGACGAGGGGATTGAGTACACCCTCAGTAAGTTTGCAGATGACACCAAGTTAGGTGCGTGTGTCGATCTGCCCGAGGGAAGGAACGCTCTGCAGGACGATCTGGATAGGCTGGAGCGATGGGCTGAGGTCAACTGTATGAAGTTCAACAAGGCCAAGTGCCGGGTCCTGCACCTGGGGCGTAACAACCCCCAGCAGCGCTACAGGCTGGGAGATGAGTGGTTGGAAAGCTGCCTGGCAGAGAAGGACCTGGGAGTACTGGTTGATAGTCGGCTGAATATGAGCCAGCAGTGTGCTCAGGTGGCCAAGAAGGCCAACAGCATCCTGGCTTGTATAAGCAGCAGTGTGGCCAGCAAGTCTAGGGAAGTGATTGTCCCCCTGTACTCGGCTCTGGTGAGGCCGCACCTCGAGTACTGTGTTCGGTTTTGGGCCCCTCACTACAGGAAGGACATGGAGGTGCTCGAGAGAGTCCAGAGAAGGGCGACGAAGCCGGTGAGGGGTCTGGAGAACAAGTCTTACGAGGAGCGGATGAGGGAGCTGGGATTGTTCAGCCTGGAGAAGAGGCGGCTCAGGGGAGACCTTATTGCTCTCTATAGGTACCTTAAAGGAGGCTGTAGCGAGGTGGTGGTTGGTCTATTCTCCCACGTGCCTGGTGACAGGACGAGGGGTAATGGGCTAAAGTTGTGCCAGGGGAGGTTTAGGTTGGATATTAGGAAGAACTTCTTTACTGAAAGGGTTGTTAGGCATTGGAATGGGCTGCCCAGGGAAGTGGTTGAGTCACCGTCCCTGGAGGTCTTTAAGAGATGTTTAGATGTCGAACTTAGTGATATGGTTTAGTGGAGGACTTGTTAGTGTTAGGTCAGAGGTTGACTAGGTGATCTTGGAGGTCTCTTCCAACCTAAATGATTCTGTGATTCTGTGATTCTGTGACTAGTGGGGTCCCCCAAGGCTCCATTTTAGGGCCAGTCCTCTTCAGTGTTTTTATAAATGATTTGGATGTAGGACTAGAAGGAGTTTTGAGCAAATTTGCTGATGACACTAAACTTGGAGGACTTGTAGGCTCTGCTGAGGGTGGAAAGGCCTTGCAGAGAGATCTGGACAGACTGGAGAGCTGGGCGATCACCAATGTAGTTTAGCAAGAGCAAGTACTGGGTCCTGCACCTGGGAAGGGGCAACCCTGGCTATACATAGACTGCGCAACAAGATGCTGGAGAGCAGCCCCGCAGAGAGGGATCTGGGGGTTGTGGTCGAAAGCAAGTTGAATATGAGCCAGCAGTGTGCCCTGGCAGCCAGGAGGGCCAACTGTATCCTGGGGTGCATCAAGCATGGCATTGCTAGCTGGTTGAGGGAAGTATTTGTCCCGCTCTGCTCTGCGCTGGTGTGGCCTCACCTCGAGTACTGTGTGCAGTTCTGGGCACCACAGTACAAAAACTACTGGAGAGTGTCCAGAGGAGGGTGATGAAGATGGTGAAGGGCCTAGAGGGGAAGATGTATGAGGAGTGGCTGAGGTCACTTGGCCTGTTCAGCTTGGAAAAGAGGAGGCTGAGGGGAGACCTCTTCACGGTCTACAGCTTCCTCAAGAGGGGGAGTGGAGGGGCAGGCACCGATTTATTCATCTTAGTGACCAGTGATAGAACCTACGGGAATGGGGTCAAGCTGGGACAGGGGAGGTTCAGGCTGGATATCAGGAAGAGGTTCTTCACTGAGAGGGTTGTCGCACACTGGAACAGGCTCCCCAGGGACATAGTCATGGCACCAAGTCTGCTGGAGTTCAAGAAGCATTTGGACTGTGCACTTAGTCATATACTCTGAATTTTTGGGTAGACCTGTGTGGAGCCAGGAGTTGAACTAGATGAACTGAAGCAGGCTACTTTTATTTTAACTCTGAAGGAGGACTTGTGTGACTATAAAGTGGCTCACTTTTTCTTGACTATATAAATTACTCAGACAAAAATATAATTTATTTTTGTATATCTTGCTTCTGTTATTTTACATGCTGATGTTAGTCAGATGTTTACTGAAAGGGTCACAGAATCACAGAATTGTAGGGGTTGGAAGGGACTTCGAAAGATCATCGGGTCCAACCCCCCTGCCAAAGCAGGTTCCTTAGAGCAGGCTGCCCAGGTAGGCGTCCAGACGGGCCATGAATATCTCCAGAGAAGGAGACTCCACAACCTCCCTGGGCAGCCTCTTCCAGTGCTCTGTCACCCTCACTGTGAAGAAGTTCTTTCACATGTTGGTGCGGAACTTCCTGTGCTCTATCTTGTGGCCATTACCCCTTGTCCTATCCCCACAAACCACTGAAAAGAGGTTGGCCAAATCCCTGTCTCCCACACTTAAGGTATTTATAAACATTGATAAGATCCCCTCTCAGTCTTCTTTCCTCCAGGCTGAACAGACCCAGGTCTCTCAGCCTTTCTTCACAGGGAAGATGCTTCAGGCCCCGTATCATCTTTGTGGCCCTCCGCTGGACTCTTTCCAGGAGATCCCTGTCTTTTTTGTACCGGGGAGCCCAGAACTGGACACAGTACTCCAGGTGAGGCCTGACCAGGGCAGGGTAGAGGGGGAGGATCACCTCCCTTGACCTGCTGGCCACACTCCTTTTAAAGCACGCCAGGATCCCGTTGGCCCTCTTGGCCACGAGGGCACACTGCTGGCTCATGGTCAACCTGTTGTCCACCAGGACCCCCAGGTCCTTCTCCTCAGAGCTCCTCTCCAGCAGGTGTTCCTTCCCAGGTGCAGGACTCTACACTTGCTCTGTCCAGGTCTCACTGAATGGCAGCACAGCCTTCTGGCGTGTTGGCCACTCCTCCCAGCTTTGTGTCATCGGCGTACTTGCTGAGGGCGGTCACTATTCCCTCATCAAGGTGGTCGATGAAGATGTTGAACAAGACCGGACCCAGCACTGACCCCTGGGGAACGCCGCTAGTCACAGGTCTCCAGCTGGACTCTGCGCCGCTGATCACCACCCTCTGAGCTCGGCCAGTCAGCCAGTTCTCAACCCACCTTACTGTCCACTCCTCTATCCCACACTTTCTCAGCTTTGCTAGCAGGATGTCATGGGAGACAGTATCAAAAGCCTTGCTAAAGTCAAGGTAGATGACATCCACTGCTCTCCCCCCATCTACCCATCTACCCTGGTGGTGATGCCATCATAGAAGGCAACGAGGTTGGTCGAGCACGACTTCCCCTTGGTGAATCCATGCTGACTACTCCTCACAACATTCTTCTCTTCCAATTGCTTGGAGATGGCATCCAGAACAAGCTGTTCCAACACCTTTCCAGGGACAGAGGTGAGACTGACTGGCCTGTAGTTTCCTGGATCCTCCTTCTTGCCCTTCTTGAAGACCGGAGTGACATTGGCTATCCTCTAGTCTTCAGGCACCTCTCCTGTTCTCCAGGACCTTTCAAAGATGATAGAGAGCAGTTCGGCGATCACCTCTGCCAACTCCCTCAGCACACGTGGATGCATCCCATCGGGACCCATGGATTTGTGTGCGTTGAGCCCACTCAGGCGCTCCCGAACCACTCCCTCGTCAACCAGGGGGGAGCCCTCCATTTCCCAGACCCTTTCTCCTCCCTCCAGGGTCGAGGAGACCCAGGGGGGAGTCCTTGAAGCAAAGACTGAAGCAAAGAAGGCATTCAGTATCTCCGCCTTCTGGGCATCTCCCATTACCAGGACACCCCCCTCGTTCAGCAAGGGACCCACATTATCCCAAGTCTTCCTTTTACTGTTTACATACTTAAAAAAAAACCCAAAACCTTCTTATTATCTTTTATCTCTTCTGCAATCCTCATCTCTAGGTGGGCTTTAGCCTTCCTCGTCGCGTCCCTGCAGGCCCTGACAACACTTCTATACTCCTCCCAAGAGGACAGGCCCCTTTTCCACATTTCATAGACCTTCCTCTTCCTTTTGATCTTGTCGATGAGCTCCTTGCTCATCCATGCAGGTTTCCTGCCCCCCTTCCCCGATTTCCTGCTCTTAGGGATGCACCGATCCTGAGCTTGGAAGAAGTGCTGTTTAAATGCTGCCCAGCTCTCACAAGCACCCTTGCCTTCTAGCAATCTAGCCCATGAAATACCCCCAAGCAGGTCCCGGAAGAGGTCGAAGTTGGCTCTCCGAAAGTCCAGGGTAGCAATGCTACTTTTTGCCTTACTTCTTCCACCAAGTTCCATCTTGAACTCCACCATCTCATGGTCGCTGCATCCCAAGTTGCCCCCAACCTTCACATCCCTAACAAGCCCATCCCTGTTGGTAAGGACAAGGTCCAGATGCACCCCCTGCCTCTTCATGTCCACCACCACCTGCGTCAGAAAATTACTTTCAACGCATTGTAGGAACCGTCTGGACTGCGCCTGCCTGGCCGAGTTGTTTACCCAACAGATGTCTGGATAATTGAAGTCACCCATGAGAACCAGTGCCCAGGATCTTGAGACTACTTCCAGCTGCTTCTGGAAAGCCTCATCGACCTCCTCCTCCTGATCTGGTGACCTGTAGTACACCCCCACAACAGTGTCCCCCATACCAGCCCACCCCTTAATTCTCACCCACAAGCTCTCCACTCATCCTTCACCCTCCCCCAGGTGGAGCTGGGTACATTCTAATTGCTCCCTCACATAAAGGGCAACCCTACCCCCTCGCTTCCCCAGCCTGTCTTTCCTAAAAAGGACATAGCCCTCCATGACAGCGTTCCAGTCATGCGAGCTGTCCCACCACGTCTCTGTGATCGCAACGAGATCGTGGCCCTGCGACCGAACACAGATCTCGAGCTCATCCTGTTTATTTCCCATGCTCCGCGTATTGGTATACAGGCACTTTAGGGAAGCAGCAGGCGCAGTTACCCCTGGAGGGATGCAAGAAGAAGATTCCGGACGGGGTATCGGGATCATTACCTTCTCTGAGGAGCCCTCAGACAATCCTGTGGGACAACTCAGAGGTTTTTCCCTACTATCTTCAACAGTGACAGCAGTGACAACTTCCCTCAGCCCTTCTCTGTCACTTTTAGCTCCCCTCCCTTCCCCCGTCAAACCTAGTTTAAAACCCTGGTAATCAGCCCAGAGAGCTTGCTCCCCAACACACTTGTGCCCCACTTGCTGAGTTGGAGTCGGTCAGCAGCCCACATACCCGGCTTCTCAAAGGACTGCCCAAGATCAAAATACCCAAAGCCTTGGTCCAGACACCACCCCCTCAGCCAGTCGTTCACCTGTCCCGTTCTCCTCCTTCTTTCTGGGTCCCGGTCACCCATCGGGAGGACAGAGGAGAACACTACCTGCGCCCCCGATCCCTTCAACAACCTTCCCAGGGATGCAAAGTCCTTTTTAGTATTCCTCATTTTTCTAGTTGCAGCTTCCCGGGATCCAACCTGAATGACAACAAGAGGATAGTAGTCCTCCGGTTTAATGAGCTGTGGCAGAGCCTTCCTAACGTCTCTGACACGCGCTCCAGGAAGACAACACACCTCTCTGGATAGGTTATCCGGGTGACAAATGGGAGCCTCAGTGCCCCTCAGCAAGGAGTCTCCAATCATTAAGACTCTCCGCCCTTTTTTTGTGGCACTGGTTTTGATGCAGTGCTCCGTCCGGACCCGCTCCCTATGCTCGGTACTTCCCCCAATCTTGACATGCTTCTCAGGCTTGCTTCCCGAGTTCAGACTACTGTCCAGACCCTCAACCTCTTCCTTTTCCTGCCTGAGAGCCTCAAATCTATTACCCAGGGACACCGGGGGGGTTGGTGGCACCGTGGGTGTCAGGGGCAAACGTCTCTTTCTGCTTCGAGCTGAGACGAGGGTCCAGCCCCTTTCCTCTTGTGGGCGGTCAAGCCCTCTGTTCTGCAGGTGAGCAGCTGGGTCAGCTACTAACCCATGTAGGGACTTAGGAGGGGGCTGCTGGGCATCAGCAGGGGCAGGTTGACACCTCCTATCTGTCACCCTCAGAGACTCCCAGGAGCCCCTCAGGCTGCCTATTTCTCACTGCAGCCCAGCCACCTGCTCGAGGACTTCCTTGAGCAGGGCACACCTGCACCCATGACAGCCCCCTCCTCCCTCAGGACCCAGGTGGGCCTCCAGATTCCGGAGCTCCCTGCAGTCTCCAGCCTGGACTGCCACTTCACCCCTCAGGGGATCCACCTGAGTGCCCACATGAGCCCAGAGAGGCGATATCTCCTCCATTTGGGTTGCCGCCTCGGCCCGGCCGCTGTGATGGGTGCCCACCATGGTGAATTCTAGGTGCAACGAGGCAGAGTTTCGCAAGGAGAGGAGGGGAAGAGAAAGGGAGGTGGGAAAGCGAGGAGAGAATCCTCGCGCACCCCTCCGTGCCCCGCCTGAACTACCCTGTGCAGAATGCCTGCGCTAACTGCCAACCGGTCCTGTTACAGCGTCCTGTTTGCGGTAACTGCCAAGCCGGTCCTGTTAGCGCGCCCTCTCTGTGCTAACAGCCAAGCTGGTCCTGTTAGCAAGTGCTCTCTGCGGCGCTCCTGGGTCGCGGCGCTCCCAAGAGAATGGTTTATAGCGCAAGGGGGTGGGCTGCAGTCACCCCTGGCTCGGCCCTCAGCACGTCAGCGCCTGCGGCGGCACAAGCACAGCTCCTGCCTGCTGGCGGGGGGGGGGGGCTGGCGGGGCTGTGGCTCTGACCAGATGGCTCTGTGCCACATTACTGGGGGGGTTTAGGGGTTGGCTCCGTTCTTCTCCCTGCCAGGAGCCCTCGCTGCAGCCAATCCGCGCAAGGTCCTCATTAAAATGGTGGAAATGACGAGCTTAGCGGGCTTTTCAAAGCCACCGTTCTCACCCCTGCCTCCGCCCTCAGCACCCGCATCCGTGGCAGCACAAGCAAAGCTCCTGCCTGCTTGGGGGTGGGGTGGGCAGGGCTGCGGCTCTGGCCAAACGGCTCTGTGCCGCTTTATTGGGGAGTTAAGGGGTTGGCTCCGTTCGCCTCCCTGCCAGGAGCCCTCGCTGCAGCCAATACGCGAGAGGTCCTCATTAAAATGGCGGAAATGACGAGCCTGGCGGGCTTTTCAAAGCCACCGTTGTCACCCCTGGCTCCACCCTCAACACGTCAGCGCCCTCGGCGGCACAAGCACAGCTCCTGCCTGCTCCGGGGGTGTGGGCAGGGCTGCGGCTCTGACGAAATGTCTCTGTGCCGTGTTATTGGGGGGGTTTAGGGGTTGGCTCCATTCGTTTCCCTGCCAGGAGCCCTCGCTGCAGCCAATCCGTGCGAGGTCCTCGTTAAAATGGCAGAAATGACGAGCCTGGCAGGCTTTTTAAAGCTACCACTGTGACCCCTGGCTCCGCGCTCAGCACGTCAGCGCCCATGGCGGCACAAGCACAGCTCCTGCCTGCTCGGGGCAGGGGTCATTGCTGCGGCTCTGACCAAACAGCTCTGTGCCGTGCTATTGGGGGGGTTTAGGGGTTGGCTCCGTTCGTCTCCCTGCCAGGATCCCACACTGCAGCCAATACGCGAGAGGTCCTCATTAAAATGGCGGAAATGACGAGCCTGGCGGGCTTTTTAAAGCCACCGTTGTCACCCCTGGCTCCACCCTCAACACGTCAGCGCCCTCGGCGGCACAAGCACAGCTCCTGCCTGCTCCGGGGGTGTGGGCAGGGCTGCGGCTCTGACGAAACGTCTCTGTGCCGTGTTATTGGGGGGGTTTAGGGGTTGGCTCCGTTCGTGTCCCTGCCAGGAGCCCTCGCTGCAGCCGATCCGCGAGAGGTCCTCGTTAAAATGGTGGAAATGACAAGCCTGGCGGAATTTTTAAAGCCGACGTTGTCACCCCTGGCTCTGCCCTGAGCACGTCAGCATCCACGGGGGCACAAGCACAGCTCCTGCCTGCTCGGGGCAGGGGGCCGGAGCTGCGGCTCTGGCCAAACAGCTCTGTGCCGCGTTATTGGGGGGGTTTAGGGGTTGGCTCCGTTCGTGTCCCTGCCAGGAGCCCTCGCTGCAGCCGATCCGCGAGAAGTCCTCGTTAAAATGGCGGAAATGACGAGCCTGGCGGGCTTTTTAAAGACACGGTTGTCATCCCTGGCTATGCCCTCAACACGTCAGCGCCCTCGGCGGCACAAGCACAGCTCCTGCCTGCTCCGGGGGTGTAAGCAGGGCTGCGTCTCTGGCCAAACTTCTCTGTGCCGCGTTATTGGGGGGGTTTAGGTGTTGGCTCCGTTCGTTTCTCTGCCAGGAGCCCTCGCTGCAGCCAATCCGCGCAAGGTCCTCGTTAAAATGGTGGAAATTATGAGCCTGGCGGGATTTTTAAAGCCACCATTGTCACCCCTGGCTCTGCCCTCAGCCCGTCCATGCTCGCGGCGGCACAAGCACAGCTCCTGCTTGCTCCGGGGGAGGGGGGTGGAGGGGGTGGGCAGGGCTGAGGCTCTGGTCAAACGGATCTGTGCCGTGTTATTGGGGGGTTTAGGGGTTGGCTCCATTTGTTTCCCTGCCAGAAGACCTCGCTGCAGCTGATCCGCCCGAGGTCCTCATTAAAATGGCAGAACTGACGAGCCTGGCAGGCATTTAAATCCACCGTTTTAAACCCCTGGCTCCGCCTTCAGCACTTCAGCGCCCGCGGCGGCACAAGCACAGCTCCTGCCTGCTCGTGGCGGGGGGCCGGAGCTGCGGCTCTGGCCAAACGTCTCTGTGCCGCGTTACTGGGGGGCTTTAGGGGTTGGCTCCGTTCGTCTCCCTGCCAGGAGCCCTCGCTGCAGCCGATTCGTGCGAGGTCCTCGTTAAAATGGCGGAAATGACGAGCCTGGCGGGCTTTTTAAAGCCGCCGTTGTCACCCCTGGCTCCGCCCTCAGCACGTCAGCAGCCACGGGGGCACAAGCACAGCTCCTGCCTGCTCCGGGCAGGGGTCATTGCTGCGGCTCTTGCCAAACAGCTCTGTGCGGTGTTATTGGGGGGGTTTAGGGGTTGGCTCCGTTCGTCTCTCTGCCAGGAGCCCTCGCTGCAGCTGATCCGCCCGAGGTCCTCATTAAAATGGCAGAACTGACGAGCCTGGTGGGCATTTAAATCCACCGTTTTAAACCCCTGGCTCTGCCCTCAGCACTTCAGCGCCTGAGGCGGCACAAGCACAGCTCCTGCCTGCTCGGGGCAGGGGGCCGGAGCTGCGGCTCTGACCAAACAGCTCTGTGTCGGGTTATTGGGAAGGTTTAGGGGTTGGCTCCGTTTGTCTCTCTGCCAGGAGCCCTCGATGCAGCCGATCCGCAAGAGATGCTCGTCAAAATGGAGGAAATGACAAGCCTGGCAGGCTTTTTAAAGCCACCGTTGTCAACCCTGGCTCCACCCTCAACACATCAGAGCCCGCGGCGGCACAAGCACAGCTCCTGCCTGCTCAAGGCGGGGTACGGGCTGCGGCTCTGGCCAAACGTCTCTGTGCCACGTTATTGGGGGGGTTTAGGGGTTGGCTCCGTTCGTCTCTCTGCCAGGAGCCCTCAATGCAGCCGATCCGCGGGAGGTCCTCGTTAAAATGGCGGAAATGACAAGCCTGGCAGGCTTTTTAAAGACACCGTTGTCATCCCTGTCTTCGCCCTCAGCACGTCCACGCCCGCGGTGGCACAAGCACAGCTCCTGCCTGCTCGGGGTCGGGGGGGTGGGCAGGGCTGCGGCTCTGGCCAAATGAATCTGTGCCGCATTTTTTGGGGGGGTTTAGACGTTGCCTCCGTTCGTCTCTCTGCCAGGACTCCTCGCTGCAGCCGATCCGCGCCAAGTCCTCATTACAATGGCGGAAATGATGAGCCTGGCGGGCTTTTTAAAGCCACTCTTGTCACCGCTGGCTCCGCCCTCAGCACGTCAGCGCCCTCGCCAGCACGAACACAGCTCCTGCCTGCTTGGGGGCGGTGAGTCGGGGCTGCGGCTCTGACCAAACAGCTCTGTGCCGTGTTAATGGGAGGGTTTAGGGGTTGGCTCCGTTCGTCTCCCTGCCAGGAGCCCTCGCTGCAGCCGATCCGCGAGAGGTCCTCGTTAAAATGGCGGAAATGACGAGCCTGGCAGGCTTTTTAAAGCCATCGTTTTAACCCCTGGCTCCGCCCTCAGCACGTCAGCACCCGCATCCGTGGCGGCACAAGCACAGCTCCTGCCTGCTTGGGGGCGGTGAGTCGGGGCTGCGGCTCTGACCAAACAGCTCTGTGCCGTGTTATTGGGGGGGTTTAGGGGTTGGCTCCGTTCGTCTCTGCCAGGAGCCCTCGATGCAGCCGATCCGCGGGAGGTCCTCAATAAAATGGCGGAAATGACAAGCCTGGCAGGCTTTTTAAAGACACCGTTGTCATCCCTGGCTTCGCCCTCAGCACGTCCACGCCCGCGGCGGCACAAGCACAGCTCCTGCCTGCTCGGGGTCGGGGGGGTGGGCAGGGCTGCAGCTCTGGCCAAATGGATCTGTGCCGCATTATTGGGGGGGGTTTAGAGGTTGGCTCCATTCGTCTCCCTGCCAGGATCCCACGCTGCAGCCGATCCGCGAGAGGTCCTCATTAAAATGGTGGAAATGACAAGCCTGGCGGGCTTTTCAAAGCCACTGTTCTCACCCCTGGCTCCGCCCTCAACACTTCAGAGTCCGTGGCGGCACAAACACAGCTCCTGCCTGCTTGGGGGCGGTGAGTCGGGGCTGCGGCTCTGACCAAACAGCTCTGTGCGGTGTTATTGGGGAGTTAAGGGGTTGGCTCCATTTGTCTCCCTGCCAGGAGCCATCGCTGCAGCTGATCCGCCCGAGGTCCTCATTAAAATGGCAGAAGTGATGAGCCTGGCAGGTATTTAAATCGACCGTTGTCAGCCTTGGCTCTGCCCTGAGCACGTCAGCAGCCACGGGGGCACAAGCACAGCTCCTGCCTGCTCCGGGCAGGGGTCATTGCTGCGGCTCTTGCCAAACAGCTCTGTGCGGTGTTATTGGGGGGGCTTTAGGGGTTGGCTCCGTTCGTCTCCCTGCCAGGAGCCCTCGCTGCAGCCGATCCGCGAGAGGTCCTCGTTAAAATGGTGGAAATGACAAGCCTGGCGGAATTTTTAAAGCCGACGTTGTCACCCCTGGCTCCGCCCTGAGCACGTCAGCATCCACGGTGGCACAAGTACAGCTCCTGCCTGCTCCGGAGGTGGGGGTGCGGGGCTGCGGCTCTGACCAGACGTCTCTGTGCCGCGTTATTGGGGGGATTCAGGGGTTGGCTCCGTTTCTCTCTCTGCCAGCAGCCCTCACTGCAGCTGCTCCGTCCAAGGTCCTCATTAAATTGGCGGAACTGACAAGCCTGGCAGGCATTTAAATCGACCGTTGTCATCCCTGGCTATGCCCTCAGCACGTCAGCGCCCATGGCGGCACAAGCACAGCTCCTGCGTGCTCGGGGTGGGGGGAGGTGGGCAGGGCTGCGGCTCTGGCCAAACAGCTCTGTGTCGGGTTATTGGAGGGTTTAGGACTTGGGTCTGCTCATCTCCCTGCCAGGAGCCCTCGATGCAGCTGATCCGCGCCAGGTCCTGTTTAAAATGGCGGAAATGACGAGCCTGGCAGGCTTTTTAAAGCCACCGTTGTCAGCCCAGGCTCCGCCCTCAACACGTCAGGGCCCGCGGCGGCACAAGCACAGCTCCTGCCAGCTCAAGGCGGGGGTACGGGCTGCGGCTCTGGCCAAACGTCTCTGTGCTGCGTTATTGGGGGGGTTTAGGTGTTGGCTCCGTTCGTCTCTCTGCCAGGAGCCCTCGCTGCAGCCAATCCGCGAGAGGTCCTCATTAAAATGGTGGAAATTATGAGCCTGGCGGGATTTTTAAAGCCACCATTGTCACCCCTGGCTCTGCCCTCAGCCCGTCCATGCTCGCGGCGGCACAAGCACAGCTCCTGCCTGCTCCGGGGGAGGGGGGTGGAGGGGGTGGGCAGGGCTGAGGCTCTGGTCAAACGGATCTGTGCCGTGTTATTGGGGGGTTTAGGGGTTGGCTCCATTTGTTTCCCTGCCAGGAGACCTCGCTGCAGCTGATCCGCCTGAGGTCCTCATTAAAATGGCAGAACTGACGAGCCTGGCAGGCATTTAAATCCACCGTTTTAAACCCCTGGCTCTGCCCTCAGCACTTCAGCGCCTGAGGCAGCACAAGCACAGCTCCTGCCTGCTCGGGGCAGGGGCCGGAGCTGCGGCTCTGACCAAACAGCTCTGTGCCGCGTTATTGGGGGGGCTTTAGGGGTTGGCTCCGTTCGTCTCCCTGCCAGGAGCCCTCGCTGCAGCCGATCCATGAGAAATCCTCCTTAAAATGGCGGAAATGACCAGCTTAGCGGGTTTTTAAAGCCACCATTGTCACCCCTGGCTCCGCCCTCATCACGTCAGCGGCCTCGGCGGCACAAGCACAGCTCCTGCCTGCTCCGGGGGTGTGGGCAGGGCTGCGGCTCTGACGAAACGTCTCTGTGCCATGTTATTGGGGGGGTTTAGTGGTTGGCTCCGTTCGTCTCCCTGCCAGGAGCCCTCGCTGCAGCCGATCCGCGAGAGGTCCTCGTTAAAATGGTGGAAATGACAAGCCTGGCGGAATTTTTAAAGCCGACGTTGTCACCCCTGGCTCCGCCCTGAGCACGTCAGCATCCACGGTGGCACAAGTACAGCTCCTGCCTGCTCCGGAGGTGGGGGTGCGGGGCTGCGGCTCTGACCAGACGTCTCTGTGCCGCGTTATTGGGGGGGTTTAGGTGTTGGCTCCGTTTCTCTCTCTTCCAGCAGCCCTCACTGCAGCTGATCCGTCCAAGGTCCTCATTAAATTGGCGGAACTGACAAGCCTGGCAGGCATTTAAATCGACCGTTGTCAGCCCTGGCTATGCCCTCAGCACGTCAGCGCCCATGGCGGCACAAGCACAGCTCCTGCGTGCTCGGGGTGGGGGGAGGTGGGCAGGGCTGCGGCTCTGGCCAAACAGCTCTGTGTCGGGTTATTGGAGGGTTTAGGACTTGGGTCTGCTCATCTCCCTGCCAGGAGCCCTCAGTGCAGCCGATCCGCGCCAGGTCCTGTTTAAAATGGCGGAAATGACGAGCCTGGCGGGCTTTTTAAAGCCACCGTTGTCAGCCCAGGCTCCGCCCTCAACACGTCAGGGCCCGCGGCGGCACAAGCACAGCTCCTGCCTGCTCAAGGCGGGGGTACGGGCTGCGGCTCTGGCCAAACGTCTCTGTGCCGTGTTATTGGGGGGGTTTAGGTGTTGGCTCCGTTCGTCTCTCTGCCAGGAGCCCACGATGCAGCCGATCCGCGAGAGGTCCTCGTTAAAATGAAGGAAATGACAAGCCTGGCGGGCTTTTTAAAGCCACCGTTGTCAACCCTGGCTCCACCCTCAACACATCAGAGCCCGCGGCGGCACAAGCACAGCTCCTGCCTGCTCAAGTCGGGGGTACGGGCTGCGGCTCTGGCCAAACGTCTCTGTGCGGTGTTATTGGGGGGGTTTAGGGGTTGGCTCCGTCTGTCTCTCTGCCAGGAGCCCTCAATGCAGCCGATCCGCGGGAGGTCCTCGTTAAAATGGCGGAAATGACAAGTCTGGCAGGCTTTTTAAAGACACCGTTGTCATCCCTGGCTTCGCCCTCAGCACGTCCACGCCCGCGGCGGCACAAGCACAGCTCCTCCTGCTGAAGGCGGGGGTACGGGCTGCGGCTCTGGCCAAACGTCTCTGTGCCGCGTTATTGGGGGGGTTTAGGTGTTGGCTCCGTTCGTCTCTCTGCCAGGAGCCCTCAATGCAGCCAATCCGCGAGAGGTCCTCGTTAAAATGGTGGAAATTATGAGCCTGGCGGGATTTTTAAAGCCACCATTGTCACCCCTGGCTCTGCCCTCAACACATCAGAGCCCGCGGCGGCACAAGCACAGCTCCTGCCTGCTCGGGGTCGGGGGTTTGGGCAGGGCTGCGGCTCTGGCCAAATGAATCTGTGCCGCATTTTTGGGGGGGGTTTAGACGTTGCCTCCATTCGTCTCTCTGCCAGGACTCCTTGCTGCAGCCGATCCGCGAGAGGTCCTCATTACAATGGCGGAAATGATGAGCCTGGCGGGCTTTTTAAAGCCACTCTTGTCACCGCTGGCTCCGCCCTCAGCACGTCAGCGCCCTCGGCAGCATGAACACAGCTCCTGCCTGCTTGGGGGCGGTGAGTCGGGGCTGCGGCTCTGGCCAAACAGCTCTGTGCCGTGTTATTGGGGGGGTTTAGGGGTTGGCTCCGTTCGTCTCCCTGCCAGGAGCCCTCGCTGCAGCCGATCCGCGAGAGGTCCTCGTTAAAATGGCGGAAATGACGAGCCTGGCAGGCTTTTTAAAGCCATCGTTTTAACCCCTGGCTCCGCCCTCAGCACGTCAGCACCCACATCCGTGGCAGCACAAGCACAGCTACTGCTTGCTTGGGGGTGGGGTGGGCAGGGCTGCGGCTCTTGCCAAATGGATCTGTGCCGCATTTTTGAGGGGGGTTTAGAGGTTGGCTCCATTCGTCTCCCTGCCAGGATCCCACGCTGCAGCCGATCCGCGAGAGGTCCTCATTAAAATGGTGTAAATGACGAGCCTGGCGGGCTTTTCAAAGCCACTGTTGTCACCCCTGGCTCCGCCCTGAGCACGTCAGCATCCACAGGGGCACAAGTACAGCTCCTGCCTGCTGGAGGCGGTGAGTCGGGGCTGCGGCTCTGGCCAAACAGCTCTGTGCCGTGTTATTGGGGGGGTTTAGGGGTTGGCTCCATTCGTCTCCCTGCCAGGATCCCACGCAGCAGCCGATCCGCGAGAGGTCCTCGTTAAAATGGCGGAAATGACGAGCCTTGTGGGCTTTTTAAAGCCATCGTTGTAACCCCTGGCTTCGCCCTCAGCACGTCAGCACCCGCATCTGTGGCAGCACAAGCACAGCTCCTGCTTGCTTGGGGGTGGAGTGGGCAGGGCTGCGGTTCTGGCCAAATGTCTCTGTGCCGCGTTATTGGGGGGGTTTAGGGGTTGGCTCCGTTCGTCTCTGCCAGGAGCCCTCGATGCAGCCGATCCGCGGGAGGTCCTCAATAAAATGGCGGAAATGACAAGCCTGGCAGGCTTTTTAAAGACACCGTTGTCATCCCTGGCTTCGCCCTCAGCACGTCCACGCCCGCAGCAGCACAAGCACAGCTCCTGCCTGCTCGGGGTCGGGGGGGTGGGCAGGGCTGCGGCTCTGGCCAAATGGATCTGTGCCGCATTATTGGGGGGGGTTTAGAGGTTGGCTCCATTCGTCTCCCTGCCAGGATCCCACGCTGCAGCCGATCCGCGAGAGGTCCTCATTAAAATGGTGGAAATGACAAGCCTGGCGGGCTTTTCAAAGCCACTGTTCTCACCCCTGGCTCCGCCCTCAACACTTCAGAGTCCGTGGCGGCACAAACACAGCTCCTGCCTGCTTGGGGGCGGTGAGTCGGGGCTGCGGCTCTGACCAAACAGCTCTGTGCGGTGTTATTGGGGAGTTAAGGGGTTGGCTCCATTTGTCTCCCTGCCAGGAGCCATCGCTGCAGCTGATCCGCCCGAGGTCCTCATTAAAATGGCAGAAGTGATGAGCCTGGCAGGCATTTAAATCGACCGTTGTCAGCCTTGGCTCTGCCCTCAGCACTTCAGCGCCTGCGGCGGCACAAGCACAGCTCCTGCCTGCTCCGGGGGTGTGGGCAGGGCTGCGGCTCTGACGAAACGTCTCTGTGCCGTGTTATTGGGGGGGTTTAGGGGTTGGCTCCGTTCGTCTCCCTGCCAGGAGCCCTCGCTGCAGCCGATCCGCGAGAGGTCCTCATTAAAATGGTGGAAATGACGAGCCTGGCGGGCTTTTCAAAGCCACTGTTGTCACCCCTGGCTCCGCCCTGAGCACGTCAGCATCCACGGGGGCACAAGTACAGCTCCTGCCTGCTGGAGGCGGGGGGGCGGGGCTGCGGCTCTGGCCAAACAGCTCTGTGCCGCGTTATTGGGGGGGTTTAGGGGTTGGCTCCATTCGTCTCCCTGCCAGGATCCCACGCAGCAGCCGATCCGCGAGAGGTCCTCGTTAAAATGGCGGAAATGACGAGCCTTGTGGGCTTTTTAAAGCCATCGTTGTAACCCCTGGCACCACCCTCAACATGTCAGAGCGTGCGGCGGCAGAAGCACAGGTCCTGCCTGCTCAAGGCGGGGGTACGGGCTGCGGCTCTGACCAAACGGCTCTGTGCTGCGTTATTGGGGGGGTTTAGGAGTTGGCTCCGTTCGTCTCCCTGCCAGGAGCCCTCGCTGCAGCCAATCCACGGGAAGACCTTGTTAAAATGGTGGAAATGACAAGCCTGGAGGGCTTTTTAAAGCCATCGTTGTAACCCCTGGCTCCACCCTCAGCTCCTCAGCAGCCACGGGTCCAAAAGCACAGCTCCTACCTGCTCAGGGCAGCGGGGCTCGTCTGCGGCTCTGACCAAACGGCCCTGTGCCGCGTTATTGGGGGGGTTTAGGTGTTGGCTCCATTCGTCTCCCTGCCAGGAGCCCTAGCTGCAGCTGATCCGCAGGAAGTCCTTGTTAAAATGGCGGAAATGACGAGCCTGGAGGGTTTTTTAAAGCCACCGTTGTCAGCCCTGGCTCCGCCCTCAGCACGTCAGCGCCCACGGCACCACAAACACAGCTCCTGCCTACTCGGGGCAGGGGGCCGGAGCTGCGGCTCTGAAGAAACTGCTCTGTGTCGCGTTCTTGGGGGGGTTTAGGGATTGGCTCCGTTCATCTCCCTGCCAGGAGCCGTCGCTGCAGCCGATCCGCGAGAGATCCTCGTTAAAATGGCGGAAATGACGAGCCTGGCGGGCTTTTTAAAGCCACCGTTGTCAGCCCTGGCTCCGCCCTCAGCACGTCCACGCCCGCGGCGCCACAAGCACAGCTCCTGCCTACTCGGGGCAGGGGGCCGGAGCTGCGGCTCTGACCAAACTGCTCTGTGTCGCGTTCTTGGGGGGGTTTAGGGATTGGCTCCGTTCATCTCCCTGCCAGGAGCCCTCAATGCAGCCGATCCGCGAGAGATCCTCGTTAAAATGGCGGAAATGACGAGCCTGGTAGGCTTTTTAAAGCCACCGTTGTCATCCCTGGCTCTGCCCTCAGCACGTCAGCGCCCACGGCACCACAAGCACAGCTCCTGCCTACTCGGGGCAGGGGGCCGGAGCTGCGGCTCTGAAGAAACTGCTCTGTGTCGCGTTCTTGGGGGGGTTTAGGGATTGGCTCCGTTCATCTCCCTGCCAGGAGCCCTCAATGCAGCCGATCCGCGAGAGATCCTCGTTAAAATGGCGGAAATGACGAGCCTGGCGGGCTTTTTAAAGCCACCGTTGTCAGCCCTGGCTCCGCCCTCAGCACGTCCACGCCCGCGGCGCCACAAGCACAGCTCCTGCCTACTCGGGGCAGGGGGCCGGAGCTGCGGCTCTGACCAAACTGCTCTGTGCCGGGTTCTTGAGGGGGTTTAGGGATTGGCTCCGTTCAGCTCCCTGCCAGGAGCCCTCGCTGCAGCCGATCCGCGTGAGGTCCTCGTTAAAATGGCGGAAATGACGAGCCTGGTAGGCTTTTTAAAGACACCGTGGTCATCACTGGCTTCGCCCTCAACACGTCCACGCCCGTGGCGGCACAAGCACAGCTCCTGCCTGCTTGGGGGTGGGGAGTCTGGGCTGCGGCTCTGACCAAACATCTCTGTGCGGTGTTATTGGGGGGTTAAGGGGTTGGCTCTGTTTGTCTCCCTGCCAGCAGACCTCACTGCAGCCGATCCACGCAAGTTCCTCATTAAAATGGCAGAATTGTCAAGCCTGGCAGGCTTTTTAAAGCCACCGTTGTCACCCCTGGCTCCGCCCTCAGCTCACCAGCAGCCACGGGGGCACAAGCACAACGCCTGCCTGCTCGGGGTAGGGGGGCAGAGGAGGGCGCGGGGCTGTGGCTCTAACCAAACAGCTCTGTGCCGCGTTATGGGGGGGGTTGAGGGGTTGGCTCCGTTCGTCTCCCTGCCAGGAGCCCTCTCTGTAGCCGGTCCGTGAGAGGTCCTCGTTAAAATGGCGGAAATGACGAGCCTGGCGGGCTTTTTAAAGCCACCGTTGTCATCCCTGGCTCTGCCCTCAGCACGTCAGCGCCCACGGCACCACAAGCACAGCTCCTGCCTACTCGGGGCAGGGGGCCGGAGCTGCGGCTCTGAAGAAACTGCTCTGTGTCGCGTTCTTGGGGGGGTTTAGGGATTGGCTCCGTTCATCTCCCTGCCAGGAGCCCTCAATGCAGCCGATCCGCGAGAGATCCTCGTTAAAATGGCGGAAATGACGAGCCTGGCGGGCTTTTTAAAGCCACCGTTGTCAGCCCTGGCTCCGCCCTCAGCACGTCCACGCCCGCGGCGCCACAAGCACAGCTCCTGCCTACTCGGGGCAGGGGGCCGGAGCTGCGGCTCTGACCATCTGCTCTGTGCCGGGTTCTTGAGGGGGTTTAGGGATTGGCTCCGTTCAGCTCCCTGCCAGGAGCCCTCGCTGCAGCCGATCCGCGTGAGGTCCTCGTTAAAATGGCGGAAATGACGAGCCTGGTAGGCTTTTTAAAGACACCGTGGTCATCACTGGCTTCGCCCTCAACACGTCCACGCCCGTGGCGGCACAAGCACAGCTCCTGCCTGCTTGGGGGTGGGGAGTCTGGGCTGCGGCTCTGACCAAACATCTCTGTGCGGTGTTATTGGGGGGTTAAGGGGTTGGCTCTGTTTGTCTCCCTGCCAGCAGACCTCACTGCAGCCGATCCACGCAAGTTCCTCATTAAAATGGCAGAATTGTCAAGCCTGGCAGGCTTTTTAAAGCCACCGTTGTCACCCCTGGCTCCGCCCTCAGCTCACCAGCAGCCACGGGGGCACAAGCACAACGCCTGCCTGCTCGGGGTAGGGGGGCAGAGGAGGGCGCGGGGCTGTGGCTCTAACCAAACAGCTCTGTGCCGCGTTATTGGGGGGGTTTAGGGGTTGGCTCCGTTCGTCTCCCTGCCAGGAGCCCTCTCTGTAGCCGGTCCGTGAGAGGTCCTCGTTAAAATGGCGGAAATGACGAGCCTGGCGGGCTTTTTAAAGCCACCGTTGTCATCCCTGGCTCTGCCCTCAGCACGTCAGCGCCCACGGCACCACAAGCACAGCTCCTGCCTACTCGGGGCAGGGGGCCGGAGCTGCGGCTCTGAAGAAACTGCTCTGTGTCGCGTTCTTGGGGGGGTTTAGGGATTGGCTCCGTTCAGCTCCCTGCCAGGAGCCCTCGCTGCAGCCGATCCGCGAGAGGTCCTCGTTAAAATGGTGGACATGACGAGCTTAGAGGGCTTTTTAAAGCCACCTTTTCACCCCTGGCTCCGCCCTCAGCACGTCAGCGCCCGCATCCGTGGCATCACAAGCACAGCTCCTGCTTGCTTGGGGGTGGGGTGGGCAGGGCTGCGGCTCTGGCCAAATGTCTTTGTGCCGCGTTATTGGGGGGGTTTCGGCGTTGGCTCCGTTCGTCTCTCTGCCAGGAGCCCTCGATGCAGCCAATCCGCGGGAGGTCCTCGTTAAAATGGTGGAAATGATGAGACTGGCTGGCTTTTTAAAGACAACGTTGTCATCCCTGGCTCTGCCCTTAGCACGTCCACACCCGCAGCAGCACAAGCACAGCTCCTGCCTGCTCGGGGGGGGGGGTTGGGTAGGGCTGCGGCTCTGTCAAAAAGTCTCTGTGCCGCGTTATTGGGGGGGTTTAGGGGTTGCCTCCGTTCCTCTCTCTGCCAGGAGCCCTCGATGCAGCCAATCCGCGTGAGGTCCTCGTTAAAATGGCAGAAATGACGAGCCTGGTAGGCTTTTTAAAGACACCGTGGTCATCACTGGCTTCGCCCTCAGCACGTCTACGCCCGTGGCGTCACAAGCACAGCTCCTGCCTGCTTGGGGGTGGGGAGTCTGGGCTGCGGCTCTGACCAAACATCTCTGTGCGGTGTTATTGGGGGGTTAAGGGGTTGGCTCTGTTTGTCTCCCTGCCAGGAGCCCTCACTGCAGCCGATCCACGCGAGTTCCTCATTAAAATGGCAGAATTGTCAAGCCTGGCAGGCTTTTTAAAGCCACCGTTGTCACCCCTGGCTCCGCCCTCAGCTCACCAGCAGCCACGGGGGCACAAGCACAACGCCTGCCTGCTCGGGGTAGGGGGGCAGAGGAGGGCGCGGGGCTGTGGCTCTAACCAAACAGCTCTGTGCCGCGTTATTGGGGGGGTTTAGGGGTTGGCTCCGTTCGTCTCCCTGCCAGGAGCCCTCTCTGTAGCCGGTCCGTGAGAGGTCCTCGTTAAAATGGCGGAAATGACGAGCCTGGCGGGCTTTTTAAAGCCACCGTTGTCATCCCTGGCTCTGCCCTCAGCACGTCAGCGCCCACGGCACCACAAGCACAGCTCCTGCCTACTCGGGGCAGGGGGCCGGAGCTGCGGCTCTGAAGAAACTGCTCTGTGTCGCGTTCTTGGGGGGTTTAGGGATTGGCTCCGTTCAGCTCCCTGCCAGGAGCCCTCGCTGCAGCCGATCCGCGAGAGGTCCTCGTTAAAATGGTGGACATGACGAGCTTAGAGGGCTTTTTAAAGCCACCTTTTCACCCCTGGCTCCGCCCTCAGCACGTCAGCGCCCGCATCCGTGGCATCACAAGCACAGCTCCTGCTTGCTTGGGGGTGGGGTGGGCAGGGCTGCGGCTCTGGCCAAATGTCTTTGTGCCGCGTTATTGGGGGGGTTTCGGCGTTGGCTCCGTTCGTCTCTCTGCCAGGAGCCCTCGATGCAGCCAATCCGCGGGAGGTCCTCGTTAAAATGGTGGAAATGATGAGACTGGCTGGCTTTTTAAAGACAACGTTGTCATCCCTGGCTCTGCCCTTAGCACGTCCACACCCGCAGCAGCACAAGCACAGCTCCTGCCTGCTCGGGGGGGGGGGTTGGGTAGGGCTGCGGCTCTGTCAAAAAGTCTCTGTGCCGCGTTATTGGGGGGGTTTAGGGGTTGCCTCCGTTCCTCTCTCTGCCAGGAGCCCTCGATGCAGCCAATCCGCGTGAGGTCCTCGTTAAAATGGCAGAAATGACGAGCCTGGTAGGCTTTTTAAAGACACCGTGGTCATCACTGGCTTCGCCCTCAGCACGTCTACGCCCGTGGCGTCACAAGCACAGCTCCTGCCTGCTTGGGGGTGGGGAGTCTGGGCTGCGGCTCTGACCAAACATCTCTGTGCGGTGTTATTGGGGGGTTAAGGGGTTGGCTCTGTTTGTCTCCCTGCCAGGAGCCCTCACTGCAGCCGATCCACGCGAGTTCCTCATTAAAATGGCAGAATTGTCAAGCCTGGCAGGCTTTTTAAAGCCACCGTTGTCACCCCTGGCTCCGCCCTCAGCTCACCAGCAGCCACGGGGGCACAAGCACAACGCCTGCCTGCTCGGGGTAGGGGGGCAGAGGAGGGCGCGGGGCTGTGGCTCTAACCAAACAGCTCTGTGCCGCGTTATTGGGGGGGTTTAGGGGTTGGCTCCGTTCGTCTCCCTGCCAGGAGCCCTCTCTGTAGCCGGTCCGTGAGAGGTCCTCGTTAAAATGGCGGAAATGACGAGCCTGGCGGGCTTTTTAAAGCCACCGTTGTCATCCCTGGCTCTGCCCTCAGCACGTCAGCGCCCACGGCACCACAAGCACAGCTCCTGCCTACTCGGGGCAGGGGGCCGGAGCTGCGGCTCTGAAGAAACTGCTCTGTGTCGCGTTCTTGGGGGGGTTTAGGGATTGGCTCCGTTCAGCTCCCTGCCAGGAGCCCTCGCTGCAGCCGATCCGCGAGAGGTCCTCGTTAAAATGGTGGACATGACGAGCTTAGAGGGCTTTTTAAAGCCACCTTTTCACCCCTGGCTCCGCCCTCAGCACGTCAGCGCCCGCATCCGTGGCATCACAAGCACAGCTCCTGCTTGCTTGGGGGTGGGGTGGGCAGGGCTGCGGCTCTGGCCAAATGTCTTTGTGCCGCGTTATTGGGGGGGTTTCGGCGTTGGCTCCGTTCGTCTCTCTGCCAGGAGCCCTCGATGCAGCCAATCCGCGGGAGGTCCTCGTTAAAATGGTGGAAATGATGAGACTGGCTGGCTTTTTAAAGACAACGTTGTCATCCCTGGCTCTGCCCTTAGCACGTCCACACCCGCAGCAGCACAAGCACAGCTCCTGCCTGCTCGGGGGGGGGGGTTGGGTAGGGCTGCGGCTCTGTCAAAAAGTCTCTGTGCCGCGTTATTGGGGGGGTTTAGGGGTTGCCTCCGTTCCTCTCTCTGCCAGGAGCCCTCGATGCAGCCAATCCGCGTGAGGTCCTCGTTAAAATGGCAGAAATGACGAGCCTGGTAGGCTTTTTAAAGACACCGTGGTCATCACTGGCTTCGCCCTCAGCACGTCTACGCCCGTGGCGTCACAAGCACAGCTCCTGCCTGCTTGGGGGTGGGGAGTCTGGGCTGCGGCTCTGACCAAACATCTCTGTGCGGTGTTATTGGGGGGTTAAGGGGTTGGCTCTGTTTGTCTCCCTGCCAGGAGCCCTCACTGCAGCCGATCCACGCGAGTTCCTCATTAAAATGGCAGAATTGTCAAGCCTGGCAGGCTTTTTAAAGCCACCGTTGTCACCCCTGGCTCCGCCCTCAGCTCACCAGCAGCCACGGGGGCACAAGCACAACGCCTGCCTGCTCGGGGTAGGGGGGCAGAGGAGGGCGCGGGGCTGCGGCTCTGACCAAACATCTCTGTGCGGTGTTATTGGGGGGTTAAGGGGTTGGCTCCCTTCGTCTCCCTGCCAGGAGCCCTCGCTGCAGCCGATCCGCCCGAGGTCCTCATTAAAATGGCGGAAATGACGAGCCTAACAGGCATTTAAATCCACCGTTGTCACCCCTGGCTCCACCCTCAGCACGTCAGTGCCCGCGGTGGCACAAGCACAGCTCCTGCCTGCTCAGGGCGAGGGGCCGGTGCTGCGGGCCTAATCAGACTTCTCTGTGCCGCATTATTGGGGGGGTTTAGGGGTAGGCTCTGTTGGTCTCTGTGCCAGGAGCCCTCACTGCAGATGATCCGCGCAAGGTCCTCGTTAAAATGGCAGAAATGACGAGCCTGGCGGGCTTTCTAAAAACACCGTTGTCACCCCTGGCTCCGCCCTCAGCACATCAGCGCCTGTGGCGGCACAAGCACAGCTCCTGCATACTCGGGGTGGGGGGGCGGGTCTGCGGCTCTGACCAAACGTCTCTGTGCTGCGTTAGTGGAGGTGTTTAGGGGTTGGCTCCGTTCGTCTCTCTACCAAGAGCACTCGCTGCAGCTGATCCGCGGGAAGTCCTCATTTAAATCGCAGAAATGACGAGCCTGGAGGGCTTTTTAAAAACAACGTTGTCACCCCTGGCTCCGCCCTTGGCAGGTCAGCGCCCGTGGTGGCACAGGCACAGCTCCTGCCTGCTCGGCGCAGGGGGGCAGGGCTGCGGGGCTGGGGCTCTGACCAAACCGCTCTGTTATGGCTAATTGAGGCATTTAGGGGTTGGCTCCCTTCGTCTCCCTGCCAGGAGCCCTCTCTGTAGCCGATCCGCACGAGGTCCTCTTAAAAATGGCGGAATTGACGAGTTGGCGGGCTTTCAAAGCCACCATTGTCACCCCTGGCTCCTCCCTCAGCACGTCAGCAGCCACGGGGGCACAAGCACAGCTCCTGCCTGCTCCGGGCAGGGGTCATTGCTGCGGCTCTCGCCAAACAGCTCTGTGCAGTGTTATTGGGGGGGTTTAGGGGTTGGCTCCGTTCGTCTCTCTGCCAGGAGCCCTCGCTGCAGCTGATCCGCCCGAGGTCCTCATTAAAATGGCAGAACTGACGAGCCTGGTGGGCATTTAAATCCACCGTTTTAAACCCCTGGCTCTGCCCTCAGCACTTCAGCGCCTGAGGCGGCACAAGCACAGCTCCTGCCTGCTCGGGGCAGGGGGCCGGAGCTGCGGCTCTGACCAAACAGCTCTGTGCCGCTGCTGTGGTTTAGCCCGGCTGGCAGCTAAACACCACACAGCCGTTCGCTCGCCCTCCCCCCTCCCTCTCCGGGATGGGGGAGAGAAACAGGAAAGTGAAGCCTGTGAGTTGAGATAAAGACAGTTTATTAAGACAGGAAAATAATAATAATAAAAATAATGATAATAATACTACTAATAATAGTGTGTACGAAACAACTGATGCACAATGCAGTTGCTCACCACCCGTTGACCGATGCCCAGCCTATCCCCGAGCAGCCGGCCCCCCCTCCACCCCGGCTAGCCACCCCTATATATTGTTCAGCATGATGTCAGATGGTATGGAATACCCCTTTGGCCAGTTTGGGTCAGCTGTCCTGGGTCTGTCCCCTCCCAGCTCCTGCTGCACCCCTACCCTGCCCGCTGGCAGGACAGAGCAAGAAGCTGAAAAGTCCTTGGCTTGGTGTAAGCACTGCTCTGCAACAATTAAAACATCAGCATGTTATCAGCGCTCTTCTCATCCTAATCCAAAACATAGCACCCTACCAGCTACTAGGAGGAAAATTAACTCTGTCCTAACTGCAACCAGGACAGCCTCGTTATTGCGGGGGTTTAGGGGTTGGCTCTGTTTGTCTCTATGCCAGCAGCCCGCGCTGCAGCTGATCCGCGCGAGATCCTCGTTAAAATAGTGGAAATGACGATGCTGGCTGGCTTTTTAAAGACACCGTTGTCATCCCTGGCTCCGCCCTCAGCACGTCCATGCCTGCAGTGGAACAAGCACAGCTCCTGCCTGCTCGGGGCGGGTGGTGGGCAGGTGTGCGACTCTAGCCAAATGGATCTGTTCCGCGTTATAGGGGGGGTTTAGGGGTTGGCTCCATTTGTGTCCCTGGCAGGAGCCCAAGCTGCAGCCGATCCACGCGAGGTCCTCGTTTTAATGTCAGACATGACGAGTCTGGCGGGCTTTTTAAAGTCACCGTTGTCACCCCTGGCACCGACCTTAGTACGTCAGCAGCTACGTGGACACAAGCACAGCTCCTGCCTGCTCGGGGCGTTGGGGCAGTGCTGTGGCTCTGACCAAATTGCTCGGTGCCATGTTATTTAGGGGGTTTCCGGGTAGCTCCATTCGTCTCTTTGCCAGGAGCCCTCGCTGCAGCCGATCCGCGCACGGTCTTCATTAAAATGGCAGAAATGACGAGCCTGGCAGGCTTTTAAAGCCACCGTTGTCACCCCTGGCTCCGCCCTCATCATGTCAGCGCCCGCGGTGGCACAAGCACAGCTCCTGCCTGCTTGTGGCGGGGGGGGCAGGGCTGCATCTCTCACCAAACGGCTCTCTGCCGTGTTATTGGGGGCGTTTAGGGGTTGCCTCAGTTCGTCTCCCCGACAGAAGCCGTCGCTGCAGCTGATCCGCGCAAGGTCCTTGTTAAAATGGCAGAATTGCCGAGCCTGGTGGACTTTTTAAAGCCACCGTTGTCACCCCTGGCACCGACCTTAGCACGTCAGCAGCCACGTGGACACAAGCACAACTCCTGCCTGCTCGGGGCGGGGGGGCGAGGCTGTGGCTCTGACCAAATTGCTCTGTGCCATGTTATTTAGGGGGTTTATGGGTTGGCTTCATTCTTCTCTCTGCCAGGAGCCCTAGCTGCAGCCGATCCGCGAGAGGTCCTCGTTAAAATGGCGGAATTGACGAGCCTGGCGGGCTTTTTAAAGCCACCATTGTCACACCTGTCTCCACCCTCAGCATGTCAGCAGCCATGGGGGCACAAGCACAGCTCCTGCTTGCTCGGGGCAGGGGGCGGGGCTGCGGCTCTAAAAAAACGGATCTGTGCCACGTTATTGGGGGCGTTTAGGGGTTGGTTCCATTCGTCTCCCTGCCAGGAGCCCTCACTGCAGACGATCCGCGCAACGTCCTCGTTAAAACGGCGGAAATGACGAGCCTGGCGGGCTTTCTAAAAACACCGTTGTCACCCCTGGCTCCGCCCTCAGCACATCAGCGCCTGTGGTGGCATAAGCACAGCTCCTGCATACTCGGGGTGGGGGGGCGGGTCTGCGGCTCTGACCAAACGTCTCTGTGCTGCGTTATTGGAGGTGTTTAGGGGTTGGCTCCGTTCGTCTCTCTACCAAGAGCCCTCGCTGCAGCTGATCTGCGGGAAGTCCTCATTTAAATCGCAGAAATGACGAGCCTGGAGGGCTTTTTAAAAACAACGTTGTCACCCCTGGCTCCGCCCTTGGCAGGTCAGCGCCCGTGGTGGCACAGGCACAGCTCCTGCCTGCTCGGCGCAGGGGGGCAGGGCTGCGGGGCTGGGGCTCTGACCAAACCGCTCTGTTTTGGGTAATTGAGGCATTTAGGGGTTGGTTCCGTTCGTCTCCCTGCCAGGAGCCGTCGCTGCAGCCGATCCGTGCAAGGTCCTCGTTAAAATGGCAGAAATGACGACCCTGGAGGGCTATTTAAAGCCACCGTTGTCACCCCTGGATCCTCCGTTTGCACGTCAGCAGCCACGTGGGAACTAGCACATCTCCTACCTGCTCGGGGCGGGGCTGCGGCTCTGACCAAATGGCTCTGTGCCGCGTTATTGGTGGGGTTTACGGGTTGGCTCCATTCGTCTCCCTGCCAGGAGCCCTCACTGCAGCTGATCCGCCCGAGGTCCTCGTTAAAATGGCGGAAATGACGAGCCTGGTGGGCTTTTTAAAGCCACAGTTGTCACCCCTGGCTCCTCCCTCAGCACGTCAGCAGCCACGGGGGCACAAGGACACCTGCTGCCTGCTCGGGGCGGGGAGGTGGGGCTGCGGCTCTGACCAAACATCTCTGTGCCACGTTATTGGGGGGGATTAAGTGTTGGCTCCGTGTCAGGTTACTGGGGGCGTTTAGGGGTTAGCTCCATTCGTCTCCCTGCCAGGCATCCTCGCTGCAGATGATCTGCACGAGGTCCTCGTTAAAATGGCGGAATTGATGAGCCTGGCAGGCTTTTTAAAGCCACCACTGTGACCCCTGGCTCTGCCCTTAGCACGTCAGCGCCCGCGGCGGCACAAGCACAGCTCGTGCCAGCTCGGGGTGAGGGGCGGGGCTGCGGCTCTGACCGAACAGCTCTGTGCTGCATTACCGGGGGCGTTTAGGGGTTGGCTCCGTTCGTCTCCCTGCCAGGAGCCCTCGCTGCAGCCGATCCGAGCGAGGTCTTGTCCTGGTTTCAGTTAGGATAGAGTTAATTTTCCTCCTAGTAGCTGGTAGGGTGCTATGTTTTGGATTAGGATGAGAAGAGCTCTGATAACATGCTGATGTTTTAATTGTTGCAGAGCAGTGCTTACACCAAGCCAAGGACTTTTCAGCTTCTCGCTCTGTCCTGCCAGCGGGCAGGCTAGGGGTGCAGCAGGAGCTGGGAGGGGACAGACCCAGGACAGCTGACCCAAACTGGCCAAAGGGGTATTCCATACCATCTGACGTCATGCTGAACAATATATAGGGGTGGCTAGCCGGGGTGGAGGGGGGGGCCGGCTGCTCGGGGATAGGCTGGGCATCGGTCAACGGGTGGTGAGCAATTGCATTGTGCATCACTTGTTTCGTACACACTATTATTAGTAGTACTATTATCATTATTATTATTGTTATTCTTTTCCCTGTCTTAATAAACTGTCTTTATCTCAACTCACAGACTTCACTTTTCCTGTTTCTCTCCCCCATCCCGGAGAGGGAGGGGGGAGGGTGAGCGAACGGCTGTGTGGTGTTTGACTGCCAGCCGGGCTAAACCACAACACAGGGGAAGATATTTTTTCCTACCTGTTCACTCTCCCTTCCTCCTTCACCACCCTCTTATCCTCCGAGCAAGTTACGGTAGTTCTCCAAGATGTTGAATATCCTTGGGATACTCAGACCAGCATGTTCTTGTTGTTATGTCTCCTGAATGCGCTTCAGGTTTTGTTGAAGGTTAAACAACTACTTAGGAATCTCATCCGGAGATCTGTCTTGAGGCGGGATAGTTGCGAGTGGCAGGGAGTGTGGGAGGATATGGGCAGGTTTCTAGAGCAGTGGGCACCTCCAGTGTTTTGGACATTCACCCCTGAACAACTGCAAAATCCTAAAAAACTGGTAGAATGCTTGAAAAAAAGGTGTCATGACTCTGGCAGTTCCAAAGTGACACAAATCACTGTAGCGTGCTGGGGTCTGGCTTGTGCCTATCGAGCTGCAATTGATGCTACTATCAACCTAGTGACAGACCCTGCGGCCGTTCCAGTCCCGGCTCCTGCAGCCGTTCCAGCTCCAGCTCCCACAGCTGCTCCAGTTCCAGCTCCTGCAGCTGCTCCCACTCCTGTGGCTGGGTCAGAGAAACGAGCTGTAGCAGTGCAAGTTGCCCCTGCAGAGGGTATTCCAACCCCTGTGGCAGACCCTGTAGCTGGGTCAGAGAAACGAGCTCTAGCAGTGCAAGTTGCCCCTGCAGAGGGTATTCCAACCCCTGTGGCAGACCCTGTAGCTGGGTCAGAGAAACAAGCTGTAGCAGTGCAAGTTGCCCCTGTAGACAAGGTGAAAAAATGGTATAGAGATTCAGGTCGTTTAGAACGCAGACAGTCTTCTGCTAGGTCTAGGTATAGAGAAGACGAGGCTGGGCCATCAGAGGTGCAGGAGGATGAAGATGAGGATGTCGAAAAATCAACAGTAATTACCCGAACCCTATACCAGCGTGAGCTACGAGATGTGCAAAAAGATTTTCGTCTCTGTATAGGTGAGCAGCTTGTCACCTGGCTGCTCCGGTGCTGGGACACTGGAGCCAATGGTGTGGAATTAGAGGGCAGGGAAGCCAGGCAGCTGGGATCCCTTGCTAGCGATGCAAGCATTGACAAAGCAATTGGAGATGGAGCACGATCTCACAGCCTCTGGAGGCGTCTCCTGTCAGCTGTGAAGGAAAGGTATCCCTTCAAGGAAGAACTTGTATGTCTACCAGTCAAGTGGACCACCATGGAGAAGGGAATTCAGTACCTGAGGGAATTAGCCGTACGGGAAGTAATTTATAAGGACCTAGACGACGCACAAATATCCACGGATCCAGATGAAGTCCAGTGTACTCGACCCATATGGCGGAAGTTTGTATGCAGTGCACCATCATCATATGTCAGCTCATTGGCAGTAATGGCCTGGAAAGAGGATGAGGAACCCACAGTGGATGAAGTGGCTAAACAACTCCGGCAGTACGAAGCAAGTCTCTCCTCTTCCCTACAGGCCTGCGTCTCGGCTGTGGAGAAACTTTCTGAAGAGGTCCACCAACTTAAAGAGAGTGTATTTTCCTCCCCACCTGAACAAACCAGTGTCTCAGCTATCAGGGGTAAGCGTTCATCCGTGCAAAGAAGACAATATGGTGGGTACACACCCCGTGCCACCCTGTGGTTTTACCTACGTGACCATGGAGAGGACATGAGAAAATGGGATGGAAAATCTACTGAGACCCTAGAGGCACGGGTACGTGAGTTGCAAAAGAAAACAATCGGGGAAAAGGGGTTCTCTGAAAAGTTTGCTGCTCCAACTTCCAGCAGGCAGTCCTTTAAACACAGAAATGAAGATTCTGACCAGGACTAGAGGGGCCCTGCCTCCAGCCAGGGGGAGGAAAGGGACAATCGAGTTTATTGGACTGTGTGGATTCGATGGCCTAGCACGCCAGACGCACAGAAGTATAAGGCTTTAGTAGACACCGGTGCACAATGTACTCTAATGCCATCAAGCTGTAAAGGGCCAGAGCCCATCGGTATTTATGGCGTGACAGGGGGATCCCAGCAGTTAACTGTATTGGAGGCTGAAGTGAGTCTAACCGGAAATGAGTGGCAAAAGCACCGTATTGTGACTGGCCCGGATGCTCCGTGCATCCTTGGCATAGACTATCTCAGAAGAGAATATTTCAAGGACCCAAAAGGGTTCCGCTGGGCTTTCGGCATAGCTGCCTTAGAGACAGAGGACATTAAACAGTTGTCTACCTTGCCCGGTCTCTCGGAGGACCCTTCTGTTGTGGGATTGCTGAGGGTTGAAGAACAGCAAGTGCCAATCGCTACCACAACTGTGCACCGGCGGCAATATCGCACCAACCGAGACTCCCTGATTCCCATCCATAAGCTAATTCGTCAACTGGAGAGCCAAGGAGTGATCAGCAAGACTCATTCACCTTTTAATAGTCCCATATGGCCAGTGCGAAAGTCTAATGGTGAGTGGAGACTAACAGTGGACTATCGTGGCCTGAACGAAGTCACGCCACCACTGAGTGCTGCAGTGCCGGACATGCTAGAACTCCAGTACGAACTGGAATCAAAGGCAGCCAAGTGGTATGCCACAATTGATATTGCTAATGCATTTTTCTCCATCCCTCTAGCAGCAGAGCGCAGGCCACAGTTTGCTTTCACTTGGAGGGGAGTCCAATATACTTGGAATCGGCTGCCCCAGGGGTGGAAACATAGCCCTACCATTTGCCATGGACTGATCCAGTCTGCGCTGGAGCAGGGGGAAGCTCCTGAACACCTGCAGTACATCGATGACATCATTGTGTGGGGTGACACTGCAGAGGAAGTTTTCGAGAAAGGGAAGAAAATAGTCCAAATCCTTCTGAAGGCCGGTTTTGCCATAAAACAAAATAAAGTTAAAGGACCTGCACGAGAGATCCAGTTTTTAGGAATAAAATGGCAAGATGGACGTCGTCAAATCCCAATGGATGTGATCAACAAAATAACAGCTATGTCTCCACCAACTAGCAAAAAGGAAACACAAACTTTCCTAGGTGTCGTGGGGTTTTGGAGAATGCACAGTCCAAATTACAGTCTGATTGTAAACCCACTCTACCAAGTAACCTGGAGGAAGAATGATTTCCAATGGGGCCCTGAGCAACGACAAGCCTTTGAACAAATTAAGCAGGAAATAGTACATGCAGTAGCCCTTGGGCCAGTCCGAACAGGACCAGATGTAAAGAATGTGCTCTACACCGCAGCCGGGGAGAATGGCCCCACCTGGAGCCTCTGGCAGAAAGAACCTGGGGAAACTCGAGGTCGACCCCTGGGGTTTTGGAGTCGGGGATACAGAGGATCTGAGGCCCGCTATACTCCAACCGAAAAGGAGATATTGGCAGCATATGAAGGAGTTCGATCTGCTTCGGAAGTGGTCGGTACTGAAGCGCAGCTCCTCCTGGCACCCCGACTGCCGATACTAGGTTGGATGTTCAAAGGAAGGGTCCCCTCTACACATCATGCAACTGATTCTACATGCAGCAAGTGGGTTGCACTGATTACTCAGCGGGCTCGAATAGGAAACCCCAGTCGCCCAGGAATCCTGGAAGTGATTATGGACTGGCCAGAAGGCAAGTACTTTGGGATATCATCAGAGGAGGAGGTGGTCCGTGCTGAAGAATCCCCACTGTACAACAAGCTTCCAGAAAATGAGAAGCAATATGCCCTGTTCACTGATGGGTCCTGTCATATTGTGGGAAAGCATCGGAGATGGAAAGCTGCTGTATGGAGTCCTACACGACGAGTTGCAGAAGCTGCTGAGGGAGAAGGTGAATCGAGTCAGTTTGCAGAAGTGAAAGCCATTCAGCTGGCCTTAGATATTGCTGAACGAGAAAAGTGGCCAGTTCTCTATCTCTATACTGATTTATGGATGGTAGCAAATGCCCTGTGGGGGTGGTTACAGCAATGGAAGCAGAACAACTGGCAGCGCAGGGGCAAACCCATGTGGGCTGCTGCATTGTGGCAAGATATTGCTGCCCAGGTAGAGAACCTGGTTGTAAAGGTACGCCATGTAGATGCTCATCTGCCCAAGAATCGGGCCACTGAAGAACATGAAAACAACCAGCAGGTGGATCAGGCTGCTAAGATTGAAGTGGCTCAGGTGGACCTGGACTGGCAACATAAAGGTGAATTATTTATAGCCCGATGGGCCCATGACACCTCAGGCCATCAAGGCAGAGATGCAACATACAGATGGGCTCGTGACCGAGGGGTGACCTGACCATGGACACTATAGCACAGGTTATTCATGATTGTGAAACATGTGCTGCAATCAAGCAAGCCAAACGGTCAAAGCCTCTTTGGTATGGAGGACGATGGCTGAAATTTAAATATGGAGAGGCCTGGCAGATTGATTACATCACACTCCCTCAAACCCGCAACGGCAAGCGCCACGTACTTACAATGGTGGAAGCAACCACCGGATGGCTGGAAACATATCCTGTGCCCCATGCCACCGCCCGGAACACTATCCTGGGCCTTGAAAAGCAAGTCCTATGGCGACATGGCACCCCAGAAAGAATTGAGTCAGACAATGGGACTCATTTCCGAAACAACCTTATAGACACTTGGGCCAAAGAACATGGTATTGAGTGGGTGTATCACATCCCCTATCATGCACCAGCCTCCGGGAAAGTTGAGCGATACAATGGACTGTTAAAGACTACACTGAAAGCAATGGGTGCTGGGACATTCAAAAATTGGGATACACATTTGGCAAAGGCCACCTGGTTAGTCAATACTAGGGGATCTGCCAACCGAGCTGGACCTGCCCAATCAAACCTGTTACACACTGTAGAAGGGGATAAAGTCTCTGTAGTGCACGTGAGAAACATGCTGGGTAAGACAGTCTGGGGTACTCCTGCCTCAGGAAAAGGCAAACCCATTCGTGGGATTGCTTTTGCCCAGGGACCTGGATGCACTTGGTGGGTAATGCAAAAGAATGGGGAGGTCCGGTGTGTACCTCAAGGGGACCTAATACTGGGTGAGAATAGCCCATGAGTTGAATTGTAGTATGTTAATTATCATATAACACTGTATGTCATCACTACCATGATTGCTATATATCATAGATGAAAATGGTGATTAATTAGAAGGTATTGGAAAGAGTGTAACCTGAGCATGACATAAATGGCATGGAATAAGGGGTGGATATCTGTCCTGGTTTCAGGTAGGACAGAGTTAATTTTCCTCCTAGTAGCTGGTAGGGTGCTATGTTTTGGATTAGGATGAGAAGAGCGCTGATAACATGCTGATGTTTTAATTGTTGTAGAGCAGTGCTTACACCAAGCCAAGGACTTTTCAGCTTCTCGCTCTGTCCTGCTAGCGAGCAGGCTAGGGATGCAGCAGGAGCTGGGAGGATCTCAACTCACAGGCTTTTCTTTCCCGTTTCTCTCCCCCATCCCAGAGATGGAGGGGGGAGGGTGAGCGAACGGCTGTGTGGTGTTTAGCTGCCGGCCGGGTTAAACCACAACAGGTCTTCATTTAAATGGTGGATATGAGGAGCCTGGTGGGCTTTTTAAAGCCACCGTTGTCACCCCTGGCTCCGCCCTCAGCATGTCAGCGCCAGCAGCGGCACAAGCACAGCTCCTGCCTGCTCAGGCAGGGGGGGGGGGCGTTGCTCTGGCTCTTACCAAACGGCTCTGTACCGCATTACTGCGGTGGTTTAGGGGTTGGCTCCATTCGTATCCGTGCCAGGAGATATCGCTGCGGAAGATCCGTTCGAGGTCCTCATTTAAATGGAGAAAATGACGAAACTGGTGGGCTTTTTAATGCCACTGTTGTCACCCCTGGCTCCGCCCAAAGCATGTCAGATCCCGCAGCTGCACAAGCACAGCTCCTGCCTGCTCGGGGGAGGGGGCTGGGGCTGCAGCTGTGACCAAACGGCTCTGTGCGGCGTTACTGGGGTCATTTAGGGGTTGTCTCCATTTGTCTCCCTACCAGGATCCCTCGCTGAAGGCGATCCACGCGTGGTCCTCGTTAAAATGGCGGAAATGATGAGCCTGGGGGGGTTTTAAAGCCAACATTGTCACCCCGGCACCGCCCTCAGCATGACTGCGGCCGCTGCGGCACAAGCACAGCTCCTGCATGTTCATTGGGGGTGGGCAGGGCTGCGATTCTGAAAAAACATCTCTCTGCCGCGTTACTGGGGGGGTTTAGTGGTTGGCTACGTTCGTCTCCCTCCCAGGAGCCCTCGCTGCATCCGATCCTCGTGAGGTTCTCGTTAAAATGGCGGAAATGACGAGTCTTCCTGGCTTTTCAAAGCCACCGTTGTCACCCCTGGCTCAGCCCTCAGTACGTCAGCGCCCACGGCGGCACAAGCACAGCTCCTTGCTTCCCCAGGGGTGGGACGGGGCAGCGGCTTCGACCAAAGGGCTCTGTGCCGCATTACTGGGGGGGTTTAGGGGTTGCCTCCGTTCGTCTCCCTCCCAGGAGCCCTCGCTGCATCCGATCCTCGTGAGGTTCTCGTTAAAATGGCGGAAATGACGAGTCTTCCTGGCTTTTCAAAGCCACCGTTGTCACCCCTGGTTCAGCCCTCAGCACGTCAGCGCCCCCGGAGGCACAAGCACAGCTCCTGCCTGCTCGGGGCAGGGGGCCGTGGTTGCGTATCTGACCAAACAGCTCTGTGCCGTGTTATTGGGGGGGTTTAGGGGTTGGCTCCGTTCGTCTCCCTGCCAGGAGCACTAGCTGCAGCCGATCCGCACGAGGTCCTCGTTTAAATGGCGGAAATGACGAGCCTGGCGGGCTTTTTAAAGCCACCGGTGTCCCCCCCCTGGCTCCGCCCTCAGCATGTCAGCGCCCGCAGAGGCACAAGCACAGCGCCTGCCTGCTCGGGGGAGGGGGCTGGGGCTGCGGCTGTGACCAAACAGATCTGTGCTGCATTACTGGGGGCGTTTAGGGGTTGGCTCCATTCGTCTCCCTGTCAGGAACCCTCGATGCAGTCGATCCATGTGAGGTCCTCGTTTAAATGGCGGAAATGATGAGCCTGGCGGGCTTTTTAATACCACCGTTGTCAACCCCGGCTCCGCCCTCAACATGTCAGCACCGGCAGCGGCACAAGCACAGCTCCTGCCTGCTCGGGAGGGGGCCGTGGCTGCGGCTCTTACCAAACAGCTCTGTGCCGCATAATCCGGGGTGTTTAGCGGTTAGCTCCGTTCATCTCTCTGTCAGGAGCCATCGCTCCAGCCAATCCGTGCGAGGTCCTCGTTTAAATGGCGGAACTGACGAGCCTGGTGGGCTCTTTAAAGCCACCGTAGTCAGCCCTGGCTCCGCCCTCAGCACGTCAGAGCCAGTGGCGGCACAACCACAGCTCCTGCCTGCTCGGGGTGCGGGCCGTGGCTGAGGCTCTTACCAAACAGCTCTGTGCCGCGTTATTGGGGGGGTTTAGGGGTTGGCTCCGTTCGTCTCCCTGCCAGGAGCCCTCGCTGCAGCCGATCATCTCGAGTTCCTCGTCTAAGTGGCGGAAATGACGAGCCTGGGGGTTTTTTAAAGCCAACATTGTCACCCCTGGCTCCGCCCTCAGCACGACTGCGGTTGCTGCTGCACAAGCACAGCTCCTGCCTGCTCGGTGGGGGGGGCGGCGGGGCTGCGGCTCTGACCAAACAGCTCTGTGCCGCGTTATTGGGGGGGTTTAGTGGTTGGCTCAGTAGTTTCCCTGCCAGACGCCCTCGCTGCAGCCGATGCGCGTACGGTTCTTGTTAAAATGGCGGAAATGATGAGCTTCGTGGGATTTTTAAAGCCACCATTGTCACCCCTGGCTCTGTCCTCAGCAGGTCAGCGCCCGCGGCGGCACAAGCACAGCTCCTGCCTACTCGGGGGGGGGGGGGGAGCTGCGGCTCTGACCGGAAAGCTCTGTGCCGCGTAACTGGGGTGGTTTAGGGGTTGGCTCCATTCATTTTCCTGCCAGGAGCCCTAGCTGCAGCCGATCCGCGCGAGGTCGTCGTCTAAGTGGCAGAAATGGCGAGCCTGGCGGGCTTTTTAAAGCCAGCATTGTCACCCCTGGCTCCGCCCTCAGCAGGTCAGCGCCCGCGGTGGCACAAGCACAGCTCCTGCCTGCTGGGGGGTGGGTGTTAATGGGGGGGGCGGGTCTGCGGTTCTGACCAAACAGCTCTGTGCCGCGTTATTGGGGTGGTTTAGGGGTTGGCTCTGTTTGTTTCCCTGCCAGGAGCCCTCGCTGCAGCCCATCCGCGCGAGGTCCGCGTTAAAAAGCAATGTTTACTGAAATGGTCAGTAGACTTAAATTAACAAGTATGTTTAAATCCCAGAAAATATTACCTCCCTGTGTGCAGGTGCATTTTGTCATTTGCCTTTTATATATTTTAACAAATTTCAAAGGGCTTGCCTTTGGATATCAAATCAAACATTCAAATACATTGCTTCTACCACTGGTTAGCAGTAAATAGCTCAAAGAAAGGGGCAAAACAACTTTGGTTTGACTCATACATCTGAGTTCTCCCAGGGACAGGAAAGTTGGCATCAGTACTTGAACAGCATGATGGTTCCATGATTTTTTAATTTGATATTAAGTAGTAATTAACACTCTTTCATCCTCTCTTTTCAGTTTGCAAAGTCTAAATTCTAGGGGGAAACTCTCTTTTTGGAACTGGTGCTTAGACTCAGTTGCACTGGGTGCACAGCAAGAACCCAGAGCAGGCATTTTTGCAGGTGGCTGAACATCTTGCCTACCTTTATACATCTCCCAATTGCATTTCTCCCCCCATTTTCTTCCTCTTTCACTTGTAGCTTTCTAATCCAGCTTCAGGTGTTCTTCATCCTCCTTGAGAATCACCTGTAGGACAAGGCACTAACAGCATTTTTAAGTATACTTTGTTTCCCTTTTTTCCAAGTTGGTAGATTTCACATTATGATTGCAAATGCAGTGTGCCTTCAGACGCATTATATGGAGATTTCCATAAAATGTTATCTAAGAACTGCTGCTTTAAATGAAAATTTAAAGATTATTGCATTTCTAATCTGGTGGCACAGGTCATGAGGACAAGAGACAGTAGGCGTAAACTGAAACAAGAGAGGTATAGACAGAATATCCTATAAATTTATGCACTTTTTCTTCTAGATGCAACTTCTCAATGTTTCATTTCATTTCCATTTCCCTAAGTCTTTCTGTACATAAGATAGTCATAATTATGGGCCTCATTTCACACTTGTTGGGATCTCTAGGGGTAAAATAAATCAGGTATGATTATACAACCACATGCAATGAAAGGGAGAGACAAGGCAGGGAATCACAGCAGCACTTTCTGTGCAAGTGTCAAAGCATGTCTTTGGTTTTAGACTTCTTCTCCTAATATTTCTGCTTCCCATCAGGAAGGTTTCTACTGCTGAATGGGCAGAGCTGTGATGATTTAGAGTTTGTTAGAAAAACTTTGTCAAAACCTTTGCAAAGCTTATGTTACATGGGCTTGTGCCTCTCAAGACACAAGTTTGTGTAAACATAGAAATAAATCTGAAGTTAAAACCAAATGAATTTGAAATTAGATACAAGAAACACACACATACACATCTGTACATATCCCACACAGTTTGTGTTCAACAAACTGGTAGCTGAAAGAGATGTCTCTCTATGTTGGAATGCCTTCAACAGTGGAAGATATCTTAACTGAATAAGATTTATTGGGTTCTTTAATGTATGAATAAATGTGTCTGTAATTCTGTAGCTTGTATTACATATGACTGACTATGCAACTTAATGGTCAAACTGCCTCTTGAAATTGTATGGTTTTTGCCCATTATGGGGTACAAGTTTGGAATTGTTGTATTTTCCCAAACTTAACAGAACAATTCTTAGTGAAATATCCAAACTGGGGCAGTAAAAGGTTATGAAAAATCAACAGACCTGGCCACAGAATTGCACCAACAACAAAAAATTGAAACCAGATGGTATTTTCCCCTTTCTTCTTATCTTTCTGAAAGTTTTAAATGGAAAGATTAATCTGTGGACTGCGTCCAGGGAAGAGTTATGGAAGACAATCTTTAACTTAGGCTCATAGCCTGAAAGGGACTTGGCACAGTGACACAAATGCTCTCACGCTTATTTTTTTATCATGGACAACACGGTCGCTGTTTTTGTGCTGATGTTGAAGTTCACAGTCTTGTGAAGACAGCAGTGATTCAAAAAATGGCTAACCAGGCTTTTAAATTCTTTTGAACTTGATAGGCTTCAAACCTACTTGAAGACAGCACACTAATCAACAGCATTCAAACGTTGCTGGCCAGGGACTCTGGTCCTTGAAGTCACTAAAATCTCTTTTTATTTATTTATTTCTGTTGTTTTATTCTTTAAAATAATAATAATAATAAAATCTGCAGTGATAACTGAAGGTTGCAAATAGACAGAGAAGGTGAGTAAGATGGAGACTGATTCCAGCCCACCAGTGAAGGCATAGCTCCCAGGGAAGTCTTGGATGCTGAAAGCAATTTGTTTATTTTGCACTAAGGAACCATTAGATAAAAAAGATGAAATATGAAACTGAGATCTGGAAATACTACTGCTAGTATAGTATATCAAGAATGATATAGCATATTGTCTAACATGTGATGATACCTACATTGCAGTGCTTTTCATCAGTTTTAGGGTTTGGTAGATTCTACTTGATATCAATCAGAATCAAGTAGATTTTATTTTACAGTATTTTTACAGTATACTGTAAAAAATCAGAGGGTTCAGTAACCAGTCCTTTCCTACTTCCTGTCTATGCAAATAAGTCCCCTGTGCTATGTTTGGAGAAAATAATCAGTCTTCAGACTAATATATTTTCCCCTGACAAAATTGTACAGTTTTGCTCATCTTCAAAACATATGAATTTGATTTTCCCTGATTAGATGGGAAAGTTTCTTCAAGTTATTTAAACTTAGTATGACAATATGACACTCCCGCTCCTTTCTGCCATCAAAACAGGAATGAAGATGTTAGTTTGGGGAGCAATCAGGCAATCTAAATTATTCATATCCAAAAGTTTTGAGTTAAAAGTTTTTCAAATTCATTTGTATCTGGATTACAACAGGCTCAACCCATGTCTGTCTAATGAAGCTCCTGCTGAAAATCTCAGCTGGAAATTCAGGGAATCAAGTCTACCTATCATCTCAAAGTCATGATTATTTCATAAGCAATGCTCAATGTTCAGTCAAGTCTTTAACTCATTATTCAATTTACCATAGTTTAACCATACAGGCATCTTTTAGAAGAACTTATGCTGAACATACTTGAAGAAGCTAAATCCATTAGCAGAACAAACAGAACAAAAGTCTTTGTCCTGACACCACAATAAGGTATATTTTAAATATTCACAAAGGATACAGGTGCAGATTTCTCATCACATATTGGAGCACATCCAAAGCCTCTAGGAAGAATATTAATAACCCCTTCTCTTGCATTTCTGTTGGAGGAATAACTCAATTAGTTTGTCTGCTGTCTTTTCCCTATCTATTATACATCTGAGTGGTTATACTTTGTTTTTGAAAGTGCACATGGAAAGATATGCATTAACAAGGTAACTGTACACAGGAGAGCATATGGGCACCCTATACCAAGCATCTTGAGCTGATGTAAACAGCTATGCACTTGTACGCGTATGCTCTTTGCTACTTTCACCCTTTCACCATACTGCTTTATGCACTGAGAACCATCAAATGAAATTGGTTGGAAGATACAGCCAACCCATTCAATTTTATGTGGTAAATGGAGTGAAATGAGAAAACAATATAAAGAAAGATTAAAAGTGTTAAAGGAAGGGGAAACTGGAAATGGAAGTATGGGATGTTGGTGAGGACCCTAAGCAATGTGAGAGACTGCAGCTCCAGTGAAGAAAACAGAAGTGGGAATGGAGAAACTGTTAAATCTGTCAGGAAACGCAGAAAAAGGTCACTTCTTTTTGAACTGTGCCCTTAACGATTTTATTTACTGTAGTATTATGGGCATGTAAAAGCATGGGTTGTGTGTTAGCCTTTTGATTTCCACTTCTACTGAGTCATGAAAGAGACTTGGATGATTAACCTTGTAGAAGCATAATTTATGGTACATGCACATTCCCAAACGCCTTCTAGAGTTCAGTGAACAGGTCAATTAATAACACCTATCACCCCTTAAAAGTGGGTTAATCATCTATAGGGGATAATACTATACATATTTCAAACTGTAATAACCTAACGTGATGCTCTAACAAGGTTCATTTTCTATCATGACATCTATTATAAATGTTTCCCATGTAATATATATAACATGACTTGACTTTTGAAAATCTTATAGACTACTATTATTTCCTGTGGTGTAATAACCACACGAACACCAGGGTAAGTTTAAGGGTCAGTAACTTCAACAACTTTATTGAGGACAGGCTCCCTTCTTACACCATTAGCTCTACAAGCGGTACTTTCCCACTAGCTATTCACTGGTTAACAACTTTGCCCAGCAACAGCAAACATTTAGCAACTTCCATATCTTAATGGTTGGAGAACAAGCAGTTTGAGACAGCAAGGCTTCTCATGAATCACCACTTCTTTGTTCCTTCTAACTTGTTTACTGTTAGTTAACCCTTGTGCTGGGTCAGGCTGGGATGGAGTTAACTTTCCCTACAGCAGCCCATACAGTGCTGTGATCTGCACCTATTGCTAGAACAGCACTGGTATCACTCCAGTGTTGTGTCTATTACTGCACAATACTGCCACCGCATCAGGACTCCATCCAAGTCCCCAAGAGCCAGCAGGCTGGGGGTGGGCAAGTGATGGGGAGGGGACATAGCCAGGGCAGCTGACCTAAACTGACCAAAGGGATATTCCATACCATATGATGTCACACTCAGCAATAAAAAGTGGAAAAGGCGGGGGGGGGGGGTCTCTCATGGTGGAAGCGTCTGTCCTGAACAACTGTTACGTGTATTGAGGCCCTGCTTCCCAGGACGTGGCTGAACATCGCTCACTGATGGGAAGTAGAGAGTAACTGCTTTTTTTTTTTTCTCTCTCTCTGTGCTTCCACGCGTCCTTTGCTTTTTTTTTCTTTTTTCTTTTTTTTCCCTCTCCTTTTCCCTTTAATTAAATCATCTTTATCTCAAACCTTGAGCTCTTTGTGTCGTATTTTCTCCCCCTTCCTCTTTGAGGAGGGGGAGTGAGAGAGAAGCTGTGGTGGAACTCGGCTGCCCACCTGAGTAAAACCACCACAGTTCCTCATGGCTTCATCGTCACCAGTCCGATGTTATCACCAACCACGGGGCTTGTCGACCCCCATGGCCACACTCCCACATCTCTCCCTTCCTTATTAACAAAGAAAGCATGATTAACACAAATTAAGACACAGAGAAAAACTACCAGGCATACTAATCCTATCTTTAACAAACTTTGTAACCACATCCCTGGGAGAGGCAGGCACTGAGTGCTGCTCAGCCAGGGGGCTCTGGCTGCCCCTCCAGCTCCTGAAGCCCCTGTTTGTGGGTCCTCCATGTGCCAGAGGGACCCTCCCATACATTGTTTTTTTGGTTGAGCTGGAGTCCAAACCGCGGAGGAGAGTGCTGTGATCATGTTAAGGCAGATGATGAGACGGCGGGACGGACCCATCGTGCTGACACCCATCTAGGACCGGCTCCTGTTGAAACACAAGCATAACCTCGGCCCCAAGTTATTAGAGAGTAGGGCCCTTCCCATTGATTGGTGCTTCAATTTTTTACCATGACTTGTGCCCTTTCTTTAACGGAGTTTAAGGTATTATGATTAAAACGTTTGTGAATTGGAGGACCTTCCTCTGTCCATCAATTTAAAAATTTAAGAACATAGCATGCTTTAGCTATCCTTTCCTGGGGGGTCATACCCCTACTCCCCCTTTTTTGTTTTTGAAGCTTAGCTTTTAGGGTACCATGGGCCCATTCAATAATTGATTGACCCATGGGAGAATGGGGTATACTCGTCAGATATTGAATGCCCCACTGTTGAAAAAAGGAGTGGGTTGCATGGGCCCCACATCCTGGCCCATTATCTGTTTTAATCATTTTTGGGACTCCTAATGTCGCAAAAGCTGACAGAAGATGTTTACACACATCCTTTGCCTTTTCTCCTGCATGGACAGATGCAAAAATACAGGCAGAAAAGTTATCAATTGAAAAATGAACATAGTGAAGTTTTCCAAATTCTGGCAAATGTGTAACATCTGTTTGCCAAATCTCTGAAGAATTTAGCCCTCGAGGATCAACGCCTATTGAAGGGGATAGTAGTGTGATTTGGCAGTCTGGGCAAGATTGTATAATTTGTCTGGCTTGGTCAGAAAAAACAGTCCTTTATGTCTATTACTATTAATGTCCATGACTGGGGGAGCATAGTTGGAGATGGCAATCCTGGTTGAAATGCTCCCATGTTTTCCATGAATTCATTAATTTTTCTCAGATAACAGTCTCCATTTTCCATTCCTTTTCTTGATTACAAACACCGGAGAGTTCCAGGGCTAGTTGTGGGAACAATATGTCTTGCTTTAAGTTGTTAAGCAACTCAGCCTTCGGGCCTTATGTATCTTATTCCTCCCGGATCGAAGGGAAACAGATCTGGCTCCTTTTCAGGGCCTATAGGGCCTGGATCAAAAGGAATGTCCAGGTCATCAGGGGGTATAACAGCAAAAGTGTGCAATGGCAGGAGCGGCGAGGGGGTCGATGGCGTAGCAGGCAGATCGGTAGACCAGCCCGCAGTTCCCTCAGTATCTGGCAAACCACTTGTTTGTGATTGTGGTCCCACATGGCTCTTTAAGGCCTCAAAAATTGCTCGCCAGGTGCCAAGCAATCCAGCCGCAACCTTGTCATTTTTAGTAGCAGAGTCCCAAAGCTTGACCCCAATTTGGTCCCATGTTTCAGGATCATAAACTGTCTGACTCATAATAGAGGGGTCATTCGTGGTAGCCCATACAGTCATAATAAGCTGGAAGGTCCTGTACTGTGTCTGGCTGGGATGTTAACTTTCCCTGCAGCAGCCCATACAGTGCTGTGCTCTGCACTCGTAGCTAAAACAGCAATGGTATCACTCCAGTGTTGTGTCTGCTGCTGAGCAGTGCTGGCACAGCATCAGGACTCTCTCTAACCCTCCTAGGGGGTGGGCAAAAATGTGAGAAAAGAAATCACCAGGGCAGCTGACCTAAACCAACCAAAAGGATATTCCATACCATATGATGTCACACTCAGCAATAAAAGGTGGAAAAAGGAAGAAGAGGAGAGGGGTGGGCTCTTGTTGTGAAAACGTCTGTCCTCCTCCCGAACACCGGCTACTTGCGTTGAGGCCCTGCTTCAAGGACGTGGTCAAGCATCGCTCATTTGTGGGAAGTAGAGAGTAATTTCTTTCCTCTGCACTTCCACATAGCCTTTACTTGTTTTGTTTAGTTTTCCCTTTCCCCCTCCCTTTTCCCCTTTCCTTTTTTTCCCCTTTAGTTAAATTGTTAATTGTTTAGTTAAATTGTTTAGTTAAATTGTGTAATTAATAATAATCTTTCCTTAATAATTATTTCTTTTTTTTTCCCTTTAATTAAATGATCGTGATCTCAACCCGTGAGTTGTTCCTTCCTTTACTTCTTCCTCTCCTCATCTCAGGAGGGGGAGTGAGAGAGCGGTTGTGGTGTTCAGCTGCCTAGCACGGTAAAACCACCACAGTCCTTTTTGGCGCCCAACGTGGGGCTCGAAGGGTTGAGATAACAGTAGAATTGATTAAAACGCTTACAACTAATACACTTACTTGATAGTCACCATGTTCAATGTCCTGTTAATAGTGGCTTGTTTGATCATGTGTCATGCAATCCGTGTCATGTTCTCCTTTCTCCTCTATATCTGATCCGAGAATGTGCTACAATCTGTGTTCGTTTTTTTTAATTCGCTGTGCTGCCAAGCACTGGCCTTGAGTTTAATCTGGCATTCAGGCTCTGCACTGTTATCATTTGGGTCTCATGGAAACTATCTTTTAGAGAATATTCAGAATTACACTGCCTTCCTTTCCTCATCTGGAAGTCAGTTTATGAATAATATCAGGAATGGTACCTCCTCCTTCTTTCACAGTGGGCTAATTACAACAGTTTCTGAGTATTTTGAATATCCATGTGTAACCCATATATTGCTATTTCTAATTCTGAATAACGGGTTTCCTCTTCTCTCTAAGAGTAGTCGGTTGTTTAGAAAGCTTACCCGGGAATCTGTCCCGAAACAGTCTTGTGGCAGGTGGCAAGGTGTGTGGGAGGATATCAGCAGGTACCTGTCACAGGTGTCTCCTCCAACAGTTCTGAACTTCACCCCTGAACAAGTGCAAAATCCTAAAAACCTGTTTGACAGAATGTTTGAGAGTCGTATGCCCTGACCCTGATAATGCTGGAGAACGACAGCTTGCAGCATTGTGCTGGGTCCTGGCTTACTCCTGTCAAACACTGTTTAACATCATCCAGCACCTTGAAGAGAGGGAGGAAGTCTCTGAATCTGATGACCAGATAACACATGCTGTGACTGACCCAGAGGACCAACCGACTATGGTATCAGTCGCCCCCATAGTCAAGTCAAAACAATGGAAACGGAAGTCAGCTCGTTTAGTAAGGGAAGAAGCCTCTCCTAAGAAAGAGAGAGAAGGGGAGAAGGCAGGCACCTCTAAAGCAGAGCCATCACAAAAAAAGCAGGAAGAAGAAATGGAAATCATAAAGGAATCAGAAACCGCTCGATCCCTATCCCTGAGTGAGTTGCAAGAAATACTAAAGGATTATGGTCGACACCCAGGTGAAAACATCCTCACCTGGCTGCTTTGATGCTGGGATGCTGGGGCCAATAGCCAACAATTAGAAGGCAATGAAGCCAAACAGCTGGGATCCCTCTCTAGAGAAATGGTAATTGACAAAGGAATTGGGAGAGGGACACAGGTTCTCAGCCTCTGGAGGCGACTCCTGGCAGCTGTGAAAGAAAGGTGTCCTGGTTTCAGGTAGGACAGAGTTAATTTTCCTCCTAGTAGCTGGCAGGGTGCTATGTTTTGGATTAGAATGAGAAGAGTGCTGATAACATGCTGATGTTTTAATTGTTGTAGAGCAATGCTTACACCAAGCCAAGGACTTTTCAGCTTCTCGCTCTGTCCTGCTAGCGAGCAGGCTAGGTATGCAGCAGGAGCTGGGAGGGGACAGACCCAGGACAGCTGACCCAAACTGGCCAAAGGGGTATTCCATACCATCTGACGTCATGCTAAACAATATATAGGGGTGGCTAGCCGGGGTGGGGGGGCCGGCTGCTCGGGGATAGGCTGGGCATCGGTCAGCAGGTGGTGGGCAATTGCATTGTGCATCACTTGTTTCGTACACATTATTAGTAGTAGCACTATTATCATTATAATAATAATAATAATTATTATTATTATTATTATTATTTTCCTGTCTTAATAAACTGTCTCTATCTCAACCCACAGGCTTCATTTTCCTGGTTCTCTCCACCATCCCAGAGAGGGAGGGGGGGAGGTGAGCAAACTGCTGTGTGGTGCTTAGCTGCTGGCCAGGTTAAACCACAACACTCCTGAATCCGTAGAGGCTCTTTTAAGAGAACTGCTTAAACTGCAGTCCAAATTACTATACCTTTTCTCAGCAATGTAGGATAGATAACACATTAAAGACTCTTTGTGTAGAACATGACTCACATTGACTCGGAATTATATTGTTTAAGCAGTTTTTTGTGTGTTTGTCAAGCATCAGTAAAGGAATCAGAGCTTTTGTGCATCTGGCCTACTAAAAGAAGTTTTTCTAGGTAACTTCTAACCTTTGACTTGTACATGAAAATTCTAAAAAATCAAGAGATCTTCCTTTTATTTGTTTGTTTATTTTTTGTTCATTTAGAAGAGCTGAGGGAAATGAATTTTTCCACTAACTTGAATCTTTGGACCAAATTTCATAAATGATTGTAAACCTAGTGGAAATCTCTGATTCCAGTTCAATGAAAGTATAAGGTGTCTAAATACACATTGCAGAGGAAAAATGTCAGATAATAAACAGAATAGAGTCATGATGTGGATTACACTGTCACACAACACAATGCAGTATCTAGTGTCTCTATAAGGACCTTACTCTATAAAAAGTTAGTGGGCTGTATGCTTGTATACATCTTGGAAGAAAATCTTCTGAAAGCGTACTGTTAGGATGGAAGTAATATTTTTCAATTTAAAACATACAAAAGTTAGGAATGTAACCTTAAGTAACCTTCTTGGTTCCTTCTCTCACCAGTAGGTGTGCTGACTTGTCCTTCAGAGACACCTAAACTTTTAGGTTTTATCTTGAGTAAGACAATATCTATACAGTACCATATTGAAAAAGAGTAAATATTAAGACCGGGTACAAATTTTCAGTTCATGAGATACTCTGCATTAATAGGGCCAATAAGTATGAATCAAGAAAGAACATTCATATGATCTCAAAAAAGACAAGAGTCAAATTATTTTATTATTCTCTTATTAGACCCCATTCTTTAGTCAAGGAAGAGTGATTTGTGTCATAAATGTGTGTTCCACAAGCAAAGCAAAACACCTTACCATTGGCTTGGGGGCCTACCTTTATAGATGTTTAACTCCTTACAAAAAGCTTATTGCTGTTGAACCAGAAGAAATATGTATAGATCATGAATCATAAAAAAAAAAAAAATATCCCCTGCTCAATTACCTCCTTTTGAAGAAGGGAAGTCCTAGTCTAGTCTATTTAGGCTCTCATATTAAAGCTCTTCCATTCTTGCAATCATCCTCATTACCCTTCTTTGACAAAGAGACTGTGGTGTATGTGTATATGAGAGTTGAGAGATTCTTTTTTTTTTTTTTTTTTACTGCCTACTTGACTTTTTATTCCCTCTTTCCATAATAAAGCACTTGTTTTATTCCTCATCTAAATAGTTGCAAATCAAACAAACAAACAAAACCAACACATTAGCTCATGTAGGCATCCATTATTAGCTACTTAGTTTATAAAAGATTTCAGTAGATGGGCAATTCAGTGGTGTTCTTAATTTTTCAGAGATGGTCCTTATTGCTACTGTAAACCTCCCATAAAAGCAATGTAAAGGATGTTGCTCTAAGGAAGTCTGTTAAGTGAAAAAGAAAGAGCACTAAAGGATGAAAAAGTAAAAGTTGATATAGCTGTGCTCAACTTGATTCATCATTTTGGGTGAATGGTCAACAATGTCATTAGTTACTGCACAGAAAATTCTCTATAAGCATACAAAGCTGTGTACATAATTTCTTCCATCAGAGAATAACAGATACGAAGTATTAAGTCATGCAATCCCTCCAACTTGCCAATGCAGAACTATTCTCTGCAGTATATTTCTGGGGGATCTGGTAAGTACCTCCACAGGTATGTATTTCAGCCAAAATTCTAATGTCATTTTTTGTTGATATACCAATAGTTTTATAGTGTGGATGGAAATTTATAACATGACTAGAAATCTAAAATCCTCACTTATCAAGAACATTTGTTTTCCTGTTTGCTTCTTCTGTGAAATCAGGAATGCTTGGTGAAACACTAGAACGTCAGGAAACTACTTGCTTTTTTTTTTTTTTGGTTTGTTTGTTTTGTTGTTATTGTTTGTTAATTTGCTTGCTTGCTTGCTTTGTTTTTCTAGTTTGCATGAAATCAAGAAGGTTGTGAATCACAGCAAAAGAGTTTTGTCTGTCCTAAGAGTTTCAGTCTACTATTCAGTCAGGAATCTCCCCATAAATACACATCTGCTTCTTGGTGGAAAAACGCCCAAAACCTTTGTCACCCATTGTAAAGCAGATGACAGTTTTAAGGGTACTCCAAAACTAATCTATGCATAGATTTCACTTACTTGCTCCATAATAACATATACTAGTACACAATCACATGGTGAGTAAATATTTTTAAGTGTGTTAGTACTTGAATTAATCAAAATCTCAGACTTGTTTAACTTGGCCTAAGTGTTTTGGAATATATTCACCTGCTGTAATGCTAACCATTTAAATGTTAGGGCTCTAGGCTAAGCCACTGACAGGTTGATCAACCTCTGTTATCAAAGGGGAGAAACAGACACATCCAGGAAAGAATTTAATTTACCATAAGGGTCTGAGAGGTCTATCTCTCTCTCTGTACACTGACAATGGAGGGGAACAGATGAGTTTAGACTAGGTACCTAGCATTTAGATGGCTAAAACTGAAGAGGAGTAATTTTATTTTAAATAAAAATAAATAAAATAAAAAAGAATCTTCATGATTAAGCTTTCATATGTCATATGAAAACTGTCATTGCCGTATTTGTTTCCCTCTTTGTCTGCTGTCGATTTTGTCAATTATCTGATAGTCCCATAATATCCTTTGTGTTGGGGACCCAAGCAAGGTAACTTTTCCTTCTGCAATTATTTCCTCAAAGCAGCTGCTATTTTATTCACCATCTCTCCAAAAAGGCAAAGAAATATCTGTTCTGAATGTGGATTTCATCATACATTTTCTGCCTTTGATAGAAAGCTTGTTGGGACTTGCAGAGAAGGAAATGGAGGAGAGACAGAAGAGGTGACATATTGCAATATGTCCAGATACTATCAGATTGCCTGAATTTTTCAAATTATACCAAAGATAACATCAAAAGACTAATGCTATTCTCTTATATGTGTTTTAAATCTGTTTTCTTGCATTTCTGCAAAACATTTTCAGTCTTCCTCAGGGGAAAATCCACCGTTTCTGCTAAATGCCAGCTTGATTTCAATCTGATTTACTGATCATTGGATAAAATAACCAGCACACACCTAATGATGACTTGGCATCACATGAAAAAATAAACAATATATTAGATAAACTAGATAGATAGAGAAATACAAGCAATAAGCCATGAGGGCTTTCAGTCCTTATGTAACAAGAGTTGTTATTCATCAAGTTTATGCAGCATGACAGGGCTTGTAAAAATGCTTCGCTATCACTAATTTTTCAAAGGCCAGAAATGCATTGGTTACCATTGCATACAGATGATTTTTAACTTGCTATAAATTAGTACTGTTTTACCTTATGTTGAATGGCATATTCCAGAACTGTCTCACTAATAAACCTAGTGAAAAGTTAGAATGAACACGTCATGGGAAATGCCAAGATGATTTTTACCCTGATAGAAACTACAAAATATGACATTCTTGCAACAAACATTACAAAAAAGCTTTGGAAATGCCAAATTAGTCCCTATTGGTTCTGTCTGTGAGTGATGTCTTTACACAGTGCCTCATAATGGGTGTGCTTTTTCTAACCTTTGCCTAACTTGCTTCACAGTGGGTTTGGCAGCTAAAATAGAGTATAATTCCCACATTGTGCTACAAGGCTCCACTAATGCACTGCAGTTATGTGTTGCAGGAGTTGCTGCCATGCAGCAAGAGAGATATGTTCTATCCACACTACTGCACCCTTCAGGTAGATTCATTTCAAATGTTAAGCCAAATTACAAATAAACTTTTTAATCCTCCTCATCTACTGTGATTTCAATACAGACATAAAGAACACACATATGAAAATGTATGCAAATGAAAGGAAATAAAACATTTTGCTTCCACTTCACAGAGGAAAAAAAATGAGAAATTCAGCAAAATCAGATTCCTCATAAAAATTTCACTGGAACCACATAAACTTAGAAGAATAATGCTGAGAAGCAAGGGCAGTAAAATCCTACCACAGATGTCAACCTGGGCAGTAATACTGCTTCTCTCTATTAGCTGGATAGACAGCAAGGTTTTGGCAGGGGTGAGCAGGAGGCAGCCTGTACTGTTCATCACTCTCTTGAACTCAGATATGATAGGCAAGACCTGTCTGCTTTTACTTAGGCTGTTACAAGTTAAGTGTTTAGATTCAATGAGTAGATCCCTCAGGTCCATTTACATTCTGTGGAGGAAAGTAGGCATGTTCAGAAAGCAATTCGTTGCATCTTGTAAGATGAAGCACGAGTCACCCTCTGTGTGTGCCAATTTCTCTCAATTCACTTCAAACAGAGCCTGGAGTGACTGGCTCAGACTTGCATTTCTAATACTCAGACAATCAAATTTAGGTAAGGAGTACCATACCAAGGTAGATTATGACACCAGCACTAAGACAAGCAACTGCAGCAGTCAGCCTAAACTGACCCCATAGTCACTAAAAAAACACTGCTTTCATCTGAGAACTCTGTCATTCCTCAACTGTTGCGAAACGACCACTCGGACACCAGGGTTCTTTTAGGATCAGTAACTGCTACTTCTTTTATTGAAGACATGACTTCATATCTCTCTAACTGAGGGCCTAATCTCTCATATTGAAGGCATAACTTCATTATCCATATTGCATCCCCATATTGAGGACAGGCTCCCTTCTTATACCATTCGCCCCACAGCAGCACTTTTCCACTAACTCTTCATTGGTCAACAACTTTGCCCGGCAACAGCAAACACCCAGCAACTTCCATGCCTTAACGGCTGGAGAACAAGCAACCCGAGACGGCAAGGCGTCTCCTGAATCACCCTTCTTTGTTCCCTCTAAACTCCTTATATTCCTGATGGCCTGATTGTTAAGAGTCTGATGTTATCACCAACCATGGGGCTTGTCGACCCCCATGGCCACACTCCCACACTCAACATGTGAAGCTATTAACAGCCACAGGTTTTCAAAAATCACATGATTTTAAACTTAATTTTTGCTTCATTGCTGTTTGGTTTTATGGCTGTTGCAGATCTTAGTTTTATATTCTGGACATTCTTAGTTTTATAATTATATATATATATATAATTATATATATATATATATAATTATTCTGGACTATTCTTAGTTTTATAATCTGGACAGATTGGAGAGCTGGGCGATCACCAACCGCATGAAGTTTAATAAGAGCAAGTGCCGGGTCCTGCACCTGGGACGGGGTAACCCTGGCTATACGTACAGACTGGGCAACGAGACGCTGGAGAGCAGCCCCGCAGAGAGGGATCTGGGGGTTGTGGTCGAAAGCAAGTTGAATATGAGCCAGCAGTGTGCCCTGGCAGCCAGGAGGGCCAACTGTATCCTGGGGTGCATCAAGCACGGCATCGCTAGTCGGTCAAGGGAAGTGATTGTCCCTCTCTACTCTGCGCTGGTGCGGCCTCACCTCAAGTACTGTGTGCAGTTCTGGGCACCACAGTACAAAAAGGATGTAAAACTGTTGGAGAGTGTCCAGAGGAGGGCGACGAAGATGGTGAAGGGCCTAGAGGGGAAGATGTATGAGGAGCGACTGAAGTCACTTGGCCTGTTCAGCCTGGAGAAGAGGAGGCTGAGGGGACACCTCATCGCAGTCTACAACTTCCTCGCGAGGGGGAGTGGAGGGGCAGGTGCCGACCTAGTCTCCTTAATCACCAGTGATAGGACCCAAGGGAATGGTGTCAAGCTGAGGCAGGGGAGGTTTAGGCTGGACATCAGGAAGAGATTCTTCACCGAGAGGGTGGTCGCACACTGGAACAGGCTCCCCAGGGAAGTAGTCACTGCACAGAGCCTGTCTGAATTTAAGAAGCGATTGGACTGTGCACTTAGTCACATGGTCTAAACTTTTGGGTAGACCTGTGCGGTGCCAGGAGTTGGACTTGATGATCCTTATGGGTCCCTTCCAACTCGGGATATTCTATGATTCTATGATTCCACAGCCAATAATAGAAGACTTGTGTTTTGCTATTTTCTATCAAAATTACCTTCCTGGAGGTTAGCTTCTAAATACAAACAAACAAAAACAACCTTGTATTTTATGTGATACTCAATGAATTTGTACAAACTGGCAACAAGAAAAAAAAATGCACCTCCAATATGCGTGAAGATTTCTATTTCCTCATCCCTTTGTATTTGTTTTATGTGCGCACATTGGAATTTTGCATCTAAAGGAGATTTTTCAGGAAAGAGCTGAGCTTAACAAAAACAAATAAAAAAAGCAGTGGGAGGTTGGTGGAGGGGAGGTTATTGCCAAAACTTTATAACAGCCTTTTCTGAAGACCTTAAACTAAATGAAGAGATAGTCAATGTTTATGTATATACTCTTGTTATTATACTGCATCTAATATCTGCAAATTTTCCTTTAGGAATATGATTACTGTGTTTTAGTGTAGTTATGAGTGCTTTAGAAGCACAAATTTTTAACTACGTCTTCATCTCTCTGATCATGTGCATGTATTTTGGGATGCCTGTCAAGAAAATTTGAGCAATACATTTTAACAACAATAACCTTTTGAACAAAAAAGTACTTGCTAAGACACACAATAAAAGCAACTTTCTAAGTGCTCAAATCAAAGACAGTTAAAGACTCATGCTGAAGCAGCATGGCAGATTTTGAATAAAGCACCTCATTTGGAGGAAATAGTTATTTCTCAGTATTTCTATACAAGAGTAAAATTGTGGATTATAATTTTATTTAATGAGATAACAATTATAATTATTCTTTAAAATGATTCAGACAGGCTTCTGCTTGTCTCAGTTTACTGGAGCTTTTCTTCTAAAAGTTCTCAAAGTGCTGTAAAAATCAAGTACTATTTCAAGGCAGCCATCTCTGTGGTGGCTGCTTATATTGGGATCATGGTCTTGATCTGAAGAGGTACAGATATGTGATGGGGCTCAGTACATCCCCTACCACCCTGAGCTGGAAAGGACACAAACACTGTGAAAACTGAATTAATAAATAGTTTTTTTAAGCTTCATCTTGACATCTTATGCCTATGACTGGTAATTGTCCTGATATTCTTTTCTTTTATTTTATCAGTACCCCAATATCTGGTTCCTGGTTCCATGCAGAGGTAGCCTTGTTCAACAGGATTTATTGTCTGGATTAGTGCCATCTTTCCACCCCCAGCTAAGCTCACACACGAGGAGTGGCATTTAGGTCCAAAATCAGAAAACTAAGTTTTAGTATATACTTGTACAGATACCTAACCGTAAGGTCTATGTCTTTTCCATAAGTTGCAGATGGCTTTATACAGTTGGTTAAATATAGGTTTCTAGTACTATTTGATATGCCTTACTGTATTCTAGATATCTGCAAGGGATGGGTAAATATTTCAGATTATGTTCATACACCCCTTCTTTTCTGGAGTGCCATTTGGACGTCATGCAAGATAATCAAGAGTATCTGAAATGACACAAAATGCCTGTCTGCGTGATCAATTAAGATGACCCCCAGAGATCTGTGCAGCCCACAGGACCATTGACTAGCCACTAGGGACAAGACTCCTTTGCACTGGTGTCCAGTGTGATCTGAATCATTCTCTAAGCTCAGCTGACTCAACTGGCTAGATCTCCATCAGTTCTGACAGCTTAGGCATCTATTTAGCACATAAATTTCAATCGTTTCCATTTATTTTTCTAAATCTGGTGTTGAAGCCCACCTCATGAGTCTCTACAATTCCCTCTGAATTATTCACCCCCTGGGAATGTTAATAAGATCATGCTACCATGATTTAATAGTTCACTTTAGTGAAAGAAGCCAAGCAGCTCCTAAATTTGGGCAAGCTTGAAAAGCAAGACAGCTGCATTTACACAGTATTGTAACTTAGCAAAAATCCTCAGTCTGACCCCATCTTCACAGAACCATCTCAGTCTCTGCTCCTATGGTGTCATTAATGCTCAGTGTGACAAAACCAACCAGTGAGTTCTTTTGAGATTAATAAAAGGTATTAATTGTATCAATTGTAATGTCCTTTTCATATTTGAATTTCTGAATCTACTTTCCTCTCTTTACCCCTGTTCACAATTATATGTATGTAAATTGTTGCTTCTTACCTGCTTGTATGAGTCTGGTTGGATGGCTGAAGTTCCAGTAGAGGGGTCATATTATTAATGAGAAGAAAGAAAGCAACAGACAGGAATGACAAAGGGAGACAAATGGAGACTCAGAAAACAGTCTATAAAAACTGGAGATTTTTTTTCAGAAACTCTAGGACTAGGTTCTAACATCAATTTTCTTTTATACTGAATTTATTACTTTTCTGGAATTACCTGAAAATAAAATCCTATATAAATAGTTCCTAAAATAGGGTTAGAGTTGTTGTTTTAAAGAATGTTTTATACCTTCCAACACTAGTCAAGTAAGAACCGTGCTTCCCCCATGATTCATGGAAAATAGCACACTTTCTTTAGACAGCTTTATTTATCCTACTGTTGTGGTTTAGCCCAGCTGGCAGCTAAACACCACACAGCCGTTCGCTCACCCTCTTCCCTCCCTCTTCTCTGGGATGGGGGAGAGAAATGGGAAAGTGAAGTCTGTGAGTTGAGATAGAGACAGTTTATTAAGACAGGAAAATAATAATAATAATAATAATAATAATAATAATAATAATAGTATTAATAATAATAATGTGTACGAAACAAGTGATGCACAATGCAATTGCTCACCACCTGTTGACCGATCGACCAGCCTATCCCCGAGCAGCCGGCCCCCCCCACCCCGGCTAGCCACCCCTATATATTGTTCAGCATGACGTCAGATGGTATGGAATACCCCTTTGGCCAGTTTGGGTCAGCTGTCCTGGGTCTGTCCGCTCCCAGCTCCTGCTGCATCCCTAGCCTGCTCGCTAGCAGGACAGAGCGAGAAGCTGAAAAGTCCTTGGCTTGGTGTAAGCACTGCTCTACAACAATTAAAACATCAGCATGTTATCAGCGCTCTTCTCATCCTAATCCAAAACATAGCACCCTGCCAGCTACTAGGAGGAAAATTAACTCTGTCCTACCTGAAACCAGGACAGATATCCACCCCTTATTCCATACCATTTATGTCATGCTCAGGTTACACTCTTTCCAATACCTTCTAATTAATCACCATTTTCATCTATGATATATAGCAATCATGGTAGTGATGACATACAGTGTTATATGATAATTAACATACTACAATTCAACTCATGGGCTATTCTCACCCAGTATTAGGTCCCCTTGAGGTACACACCGGACCTCCCCATTCTTTTGCATTACCCACCAAGTGCATCCAGGTCCCTGGGCAAAAGCAATCCCACGAATGGGTTTGCCTTTTCCTGAGGCAGGAGTACCCCAGACTGTCTTACCCAGCATGTTTCTCACGTGCACTACAGAGACTTTATCCCCTTCTACAGTGTGTAACAGGTTTGATTGGGCAGGTCCAGCTCGGTTGGCAGATCCCCTAGTATTGACTAACCAGGTGGCCTTTGCCAAATGTGTATCCCAATTTTTGAATGTCCCAGCACCCATTGCTTTCAGTGTAGTCTTTAACAGTCCATTGTATCGCTCAACTTTCCCGGAGGCTGGTGCATGATAGGGGATGTGATACACCCACTCAATACCATGTTCTTTGGCCCAAGTGTCTATAAGGTTGTTTCGGAAATGAGTCCCATTGTCTGACTCAATTCTTTCTGGGGTGCCATGTCGCCATAGGACTTGCTTTTCAAGGCCCAGGATAGTGTTCCGGGCGGTGGCATGGGGCACAGGATATGTTTCCAGCCATCCGGTGGTTGCTTCCACCATTGTAAGTACGTGGCGCTTGCCGTTGCGGGTTTGAGGGAGTGTGATGTAATCAATCTGCCAGGCCTCTCCATATTTAAATTTCAGCCATCGTCCTCCATACCAAAGAGGCTTTGACCGTTTGGCTTGCTTGATTGCAGCACATGTTTCACAATCATGAATAACCTGTGCTATAGTGTCCATGGTCAGGTCACCCCTCGGTCACGAGCCCATCTGTATGTTGCATCTCTGCCTTGATGGCCCGAGGTGTCATGGGCCCATCGGGCTATAAATAATTCACCTTTATGTTGCCAGTCCAGGTCCACCTGAGCCACTTCAATCTTAGCAGCCTGATCCACCTGCTGGTTGTTTTCATGTTCTTCAGTGGCCCGATTCTTGGGCAGATGAGCATCTACATGGCGTACCTTTACAACCAGGTTCTCTACCTGGGCAGCAATATCTTGCCACAATGCAGCAGCCCACATGGGTTTGCCCCTGCGCTGCCAGTTGTTCTGCTTCCATTGCTGTAACCACCCCCACAGGGCATTTGCTACCATCCATAAATCAGTATAGAGATAGAGAACTGGCCACTTTTCTCGTTCAGCAATATCTAAGGCCAGCTGAATGGCTTTCACTTCTGCAAACTGACTCGATTCACCTTCTCCCTCAGCAGCTTCTGCAACTCGTCATGTAGGACTCCATACAGCAGCTTTCCATCTCCGATGCTTTCCCACAATATGACAGGACCCATCAGTGAACAGGGCATATTGCTTCTCATTTTCTGGAAGCTTGTTGTACAGTGGGGATTCTTCAGCACGGACCACCTCCTCCTCTGATGATATCCCAAAGTACTTGCCTTCTGGCCAGTCCATAATCACTTCCAGGATTCCTGGGCGACTGGGGTTTCCTATTCGAGCCCGCTGAGTAATCAGTGCAACCCACTTGCTGCATGTAGAATCAGTTGCATGATGTGTAGAGGGGACCCTTCCTTTGAACATCCAACCTAGTATCGGCAGTCGGGGTGCCAGGAGGAGCTGCGCTTCAGTACCGACCACTTCCGAAGCAGATCGAACTCCTTCATATGCTGCCAATATCTCCTTTTCGGTTGGAGTATAGCGGGCCTCAGATCCTCTGTATCCCCGACTCCAAAACCCCAGGGGTCGACCTCGAGTTTCCCCAGGTTCTTTCTGCCAGAGGCTCCAGGTGGGGCCATTCTCCCCGGCTGCGGTGTAGAGCACATTCTTTACATCTGGTCCTGTTCGGACTGGCCCAAGGGCTACTGCATGAACTATTTCCTGCTTAATTTGTTCAAAGGCTTGTCGTTGCTCAGGGCCCCATTCAAAAGCATTCTTCTTATGAGTTACTTGGTAGAGCGGGTTTACAATCAGACTGTAATTTGGAGTATGCATTCTCCAAAACCCCATGACACCTAGGAAAGTTTGTGTTTCTGTTTTGCTAGTTGGTGGAGACATAGCTGTTATTTTGTTGATCACATCCATTGGGATTTGACGACGTCCATCTTGCCATTTTATTCCTAAATCTGGATCTCTCGTGCAGGTCCTTTATTTTGTTTTATGGCAAAACCGGCCTTCAGAAGGATTTGGGCTATTTTCTTCCCTTTCTCGAAAACTTCCTCTGCAGTGTCACCCCACACAATGATGTCATCGATGTACTGCAGGTGTTCAGGAGCTTCCCCCTGCTCCAGCGCAGACTGGATCAGTCCATGGCAAATGGTAGGGCTATGTTTCCACCCCTGGGGCAGCCGATTCCAAGTATATTGGACTCCCCTCCAAGCGAAAGCAAACTGTGGCCTGCGCTCTGCTGCTAGAGGGATGGAGAAAAATGCATTAGCAATATCAATTGTGGCATACCACTTGGCTGCCTTTGATTCCAGTTCGTACTGGAGTTCTAGCATGTCCGGCACTGCAGCACTCAGTGGTGGCGTGACTTCGTTCAGGCCACGATAGTCCACTGTTAGTCTCCACTCACCATTAGACTTTCGCACTGGCCATATGGGACTATTAAAAGGTGAATGAGTCTTGCTGATCACTCCTTGGCTCTCCAGTTGACGAATTAGCTTATGGATGGGAATCAGGGAGTCTCGGTTGGTGCGATATTGCCACCGGTGCACGGTTGTGGTAGCGATTGGCACTTGCTCTTCTTCAACCCTCAGCAACCCCACAACAGAAGGGTCCTCTGAGAGACCGGGCAAGGTAGACAACTGTTTAATGTCCTCTGTCTCTAAGGCAGCTATGCCAAAAGCCCAGCGGAACCCTTTTGGGTCCTTGAAATATCCTCTTCTAAGATAGTCTATGCCAAGGATGCACGGAGCATCCGGGCCAGTCACAATACGATGCTTTTGCCACTCATTTCCGGTTAGACTCACTTCAGCCTCCAATACAGTTAACTGCTGGGATCCCCCTGTCACGCCATAAATACCGATGGGCTCTGGCCCTTTACAGCTTGATGGCATTAGAGTACATTGTGCACCGGTGTCTACTAGAGCCTTATACTTCTGTGCGTCAGACGTGCCAGGCCATCGAATCCACACAGTCCAATAAACTCGATTGTCCCTTTCCTCCCCCTGGCTGGAGGCAGGGCCCCTCTAGTCCTGGTCAGAATCTTCGTTTCTGTGTCTGAAGGACTGCCTGCTGGAAGTTGGAGCAGCAAACTTTTCAGAGAACCCCTTTCTCCCGATTGTTTTCTTTTGCAACTCACGTACCCGTGCCTCTAGGGTCTCAGTAGATTTTCCATCCCATTTTCTCATGTCCTCTCCATGGTCACGTAGGTAAAACCACAGGGTGGCACGGGGTGTGTACCCACCATATTGTCTTCCTTGCACGGATGAATGCTTACCCCTAATAGCTGGGACACTGGTTTGTTCAGGTGGGGGGGAAGATAAATTCTCTTTAAGTTGGTGGAACTCTTCAGAAAGTTTCTCCACAGCCAAGACGCAGGCCTGTAGGGAAGAGGAGAGACTTGCTTCGTACTGCCGGAGTTGTTTATCCACTTCATCCACTGTGGGTTCCTCATCCTCTTTCCAGGCCATTATTGCCAATGAGCTGGCATATGATGATGGTACACTCCGTACCATCTTCCGCCACATGGGTCGTGTAGACTGGACTTCATCTGGATCTGTGGATATTTGTGCGTCGTCTAGATCCTTATAAATTACCTCCCGTACGGCTAATTCCCTCAGGTACTGAATTCCCTTCTCCATGGTGGTCCACTTGACTGGTAGACATACAAGTTCTTCCTTGAAGGGATACCTTTCCTTCACAGCTGACAGGAGACGCCTCCAGAGGCTGTGAGATCGTGCTCCATCTCCAATTGCTTTGTCAATGCCTGCATGTCTAGCAAGGGATCCCAGCCGCCTGGCTTCCCTGCCCTCTAATTCCACACAATTGACTCCGGTGTCCCAGCACCGGAGCAGCCAGGTGACAAGCTGCTCACCTATACAGCGACCAAAATCTTTTCGCACATCTCGTAGCTCACGCTGGTATAGGGTTCGGGTAGTTAGTGTTGATTTTTCGACATCCTCATCTTCATCCTCCTGCACATTTGATGGCCCAGCCTCGTCTTCTCTATACCTAGACTTAGCAGAAGACTGTCTGCGTTCTAAACGACCTGAGTCTGTATACCATTTTTTCACCTTGTCTACAGGGGCAACTTGCACTGCTACAGCTCGCTTCTCTGACCCAGCCACAGGGTCTGCCACAGGGGTTGGAATACCCTCTGCAGGGGCAACTTGCACTGCTACAGTTCGTTTCTCTGACCCAGCTACAGGGTCTGCCACAGGGGTTGGAATACCCTCTGCAGGGACAACTTGCACTGCTACAGCTCGTTTCTCTGACCCAGCCACAGGAGTGGGAGCGGCTGCAGGAGCTGGAATGGCTGCGGGAGCTGGAACTGGAACGGCTGCAGGAGCTGGAACTGGAATGGCTGCTGGAGCTGGAGCGGCTGCTGGAGCTGGAGCGGCTGCAGGGTCTGTCGCTAGGTTGATAGTAGCATCAATTGCAGCTCGATAGGCACAAGCCAGACCCCAGCACGCCACAGTGATTTGTGTCACTTTGGAACTGCCAGAGTCATGACACCTTTTTTTCAAGCATTCTACCAGTTTTTTAGGATTTTGCAGTTGTTCAGGGGTGAATGTCCAAAACACTGGAGGTGCCCACTGCTCTAGAAACCTGCCCATATCCTCCCACACTCCCTGCCACTCGCAACTATCCCGCCTCAAGACAGATCTCCGGATGAGATTCCTAAGTAGTTGTTTAACCTTCAACAAAACCTGAAGCGCATTCAGGAGACATAACAACAAGAACATGCTGGTCTGAGTATCCCAAGGATATTCAACATCTTGGAGAGCTACCGTAACTAGCTTGGGGGATAAGAGGGTGGTGAAGGAGGAAGGGAGAGTGAACAGGTAGGAAAAAATATCTTCCCCTGTCCCCTCCAGAGACTGGCTCCCTGACGAAAAAAGGCAATAGGTGTAATTGCTAATAGTTTCTGAGATATGGTTTCCGAAGTATAGAGTCGACGACAGTGCTGAGTACAAATACCAGGTTAGAGTCATGACCAGATATCTCATCATTTCATAAGCCATCGTTACACCACACAGTACCATAACAATCTTAAACCAGGGCCCGGAAAGGATAAACAGCACGACAGGGAGCACATACAGAAAGTAACTTGCTATAAAACTCAATTTGGGAAACAGGCACAGCAGACTTGAGAATAAGGCAATCAACATTGTGACTAGCAACTATTAAGCAGGTCCAATACTTATACCAATTTTAGTTTAACACACTCTGGTCAAATCTGTCGATATCTCAACCCTTCGGGCCCCACGTTGGGCGCCAAAAGGACTGTTGTGGTTTAACCCGGCCGGCAGCTAAACACCACACAGCCGTTCGCTCACCCTCCCCCCTCCCTCTCTGGGATGGGGGAGAGAAATGGGAAAGTGAAGCCTGTTTGTTGAGATAAAGACAGTTTATTAAGACAGGAAAATAATAATAATAATAATAATAATAATAATAATAATAATAATAATAATAATGGTAATAGTATTAATAATAATAATGTGTACGAAACAAGTGATGCACAATGCAATTGCTCACCAGCCGTTGACCGATGCCCAGCCTATCCCCGAGCAGCCGGCCCCCCCCTCCACCCCGGCTAGCCACCCCTATATATTGTTCAGCATGACGTCAGATGGTATGGAATACCCCTTTGGCCAGTTTGGGTCAGCTGTCCTGGGTCTGTCCCCTCCCAGCTCCTGCTGCATCCCTAGCCTGCTCGCTAGCAGGACAGAGAGAGGCTGAAAAGTCCTTGGCTTGGTGTAAGCACTGCTCTGCAACAATTAAAACATCAGCATGTTATCAGCGCTCTTCTCATCCTAATCCAAAACATAGCACCCTACCAACTACTAGGAGGAAAATTAACTCTGTCCTAACCGAAACCAGGACAGTATCATGACTGAAGATCTTTGCCATTTGAAAGTGGCAGGGGAAGGTACTGATTTTTTTTATGTTTTAGTATGATTTTTGCCCCCCTCCCCTTTTTTTTTTTTTTTTTGAGTAAGCATGATTGTGCCACTAATTTCCATTGGACTATTTCCTTCAGCAAAATCAACCCATGGTAATATTTTCAGAGAAGAGATCTTAAGTAAACAATAACCAAATCAAAGAAATAGACTCTAATACATTAAATAAATGACCAGACATTTATTTTATTAGCACCATCATCACAGGGCATCAGATTTCACTTCACATTCCACTTTGCAAAGGCTGAGTTATGTTTTGCTCCTTACTCATACTCCAAGTACCAAGCAATGAGCAATATGGCAGCATTTTAATTAAAATTAATAAAGCCTGTCTGAAAGTTAGTCGGGGGGGAACACATCTAGTAGAATTCAGAGCTGCCAGGTTTTGGCTGGAGGCTGAAGGGCTGTAGGGACTGGAGGGAGCCTGTACAGGGCTAATGGGAGTCTGGGAGCAGAATCACACTGGTACAATTAGTTCTGCTGAATGAAAAAGTGCTCAAGGAAAGAAAACATCTTTAATTACCAAAACACCATTATGTACAAACACAAAGACATTGAAGGGCTGGCCTCACATGTTGTATCTGGAAGGTACAAAAATCCTTAGCTCATTTTGCATACATTTGATGACAGAAGATAGCTTGGCTTCCTATCCCTTTGCTCTTCTGAATTCTGGACAGTGTGTTCGCTAGAGAAGAAATAATTCCCTATTTAATATTCATGTGGCCTAAACTGGAACTTATGTCTACCTGCTCAGTGTCCTTGTAATAACTGGTGAGGTTCGAACGTAGTGGGGAAGTATGAAGTGGAGGCATGTACCGGCTACTCCAAGTATGAGTTTGGGATCGGGCTGTAACCCAAGGGAGCTGTGAGGGATGGTCTCATGGCTATGGACTAACTTACTCAGCCCTGAACACATCACAGTCCTGTGTTTTTTTTCCAGCCCTGTGACTGTCCTCTCCTCTCACCCTCAGAATTAGTTGTCCTCAAGATTCTTCTTTGTCCTAAGCATCCTCTAAATTTATTTCAGCTCTTACTGGTGAGAAAGGACACCTTTGTTATTGCTTGGATGCAGAAAGCTGAAGGACAGGACGAGACCTATAGATCTTTATACAATGCCATCTGCTGATGTTGAGCAAAGCTGGTCCTATAGTTGTGGCATTGTCAGGGACTTGGGTGGGAAGCAAGGGTAGGGCTGCTTTGTCGGCCCTGTTGCCTCCCAAGCTCTACTCAGGACAAACTTCCCTCAGGAAGAAGCTTGCAGTTGCTGTGCAGGAGCATAAGGGAAGAGATGTGTGCAGGAGGAAGAAGATTGGCAGGCCAAAAGCATCAGCTGTGCTATAAAAATTATGCTAATATACTAAAATGGAGTTTATTTGGAAATAACTTCTTCATGTTATGGAGGGCTGAGTTTTTTGGACCTCTCTAGATTTTTTTAGTGCATGTGCTTCTTCTCCTCTGCCACCCCCAGCTTCATCTTGCCCTGTGGTTCTCCTGGCTTTCACCCACAGACATCCAGAGCCAAGTGCAGAAGATGGACTTTGTGTTAACAGCAGCCACCAGTTGGCAGGAGTAAACTACCTGCTCCATTAAAAGCCTTTCACCTCTGCTGTCAGCTTTACAGAAGCTTTAAATCCCAGTAAAATGAAACACTAACAGCTGCCTGTTATTGCAGATTGTGCCCTGTATTATTCCTTCTGTGCTGTAGTGAAGTCTACTGGGAAAGAAAAAAAAAAATCACACTTTCCCCCTTGCCAGAAGCAAGGTGTGCATCTGAAGAAGTTTTCCCAGTAAGCAAAAAATGGATATAAAGCCATATTATGAGGAAATTGCATTTTATCTCATGTTTCCCATTCTGCATGAACAATTATTTTTGTGGCTGTGTGGGTTCTTTAGTCTGTGTCTGCCTGTGGGTTTGTCTGCTTGTGACTTCAGACTAATGCTGGTTTTGCACAGAATTTGATTGTAGACAAAGACAATAAATAAATAAACATTCCCTCAGAAAACGACAGCATCACCAAGAAAAAACTTGTCACTGCATATGCAGTAGCTCTGCAGAGAACAGTCCATTCTTTGTTGCCATCCAGAGACATTATTTTCTTCAACACCCATGGAACTGCACAAATGAGAGCTAGCAGGCATCAAGCCGTCCTCTTGGAAAAAGAGTTGGCATCTCCCTCTCTGGCACATCTGGTGAGTTTGAATGGCATTCATCGGCATGGCTTTGCAAAATTAATTACATTCCAAAGCCTTGTCACAAACAATAAACCCTTGTGCCAAACGCTGATCTTTTGCTTTCTGCCAGATGTAATGCATCTGCTTCTCTTTATCAGGTTTAATCCTATTTGGCATTAGCTGTTCAGTAAAAAATGCTGTGGAAGTTGGAAATAAAAAGGGGAAGAATGTGGGAAGGCACTGAACAGAAGTAGAAACAGAGATGCCACATGGTTAAGACACTTGGTCCTGGAGCAGCTGGATAGCACAATGTCATGGGACTCAGCCGTGGTGAGAAAGGCCTTTCCTCCTTAACCAGCTTGCATCAGGCAGCAATGCAAGGATAGATCCACAACTAACTGTCAGAAATCTTACTGGATGGGCTTGGTGTCATGTGTCTCAGTTTCCATGCCTACTTTTCTCGCTGACTCCAATGTATAATCAGTGCAGAAAAATATCTCTCAGTGCTTTCTGACAAACCCAAGGAGGGTTAGTCCAGAAGAAGAAATGAGGTACAGTTCCTGTTCCACTTTCCTTCTTTTATGCTTAAGGCTACCTCTACTATATATCACCTCCCAATCAATCTAGAGAGGCTCAGGCTTTGTTCAGGCTCTTGTTCCAAGGCATTACCAGACAGAGACACTCAGGTGCTGCTGGATGGCCAGCCAGAATTAGGGGGTCTCACCTTCAACACAAGTCAGAAGTGTCTCATCTTGCCCTCATCCAGCTGAAGGAATCTCAAAATACCCAAGAGGGACACCAAGATGGGAAATAAATAAAATAAAATAAAATATCAAACCCTTCTTTTTTCCCCATATTAGAACTGAATTACATCAATCACTCAAATTCTTTGTTAAACCTAAGCCAGTACTGAATGGACTCAAAACCAAATTGAATCCCCTTGCCACGACCACCAGGCAAGGGTCTTGAAAAGGTCTGTGATTCTGCCATGTTGGAAAACACGGTGTTGTTATTGCTGTTAGTCACCCACAGTACACCAAGGCTGTGTGTTGTAGCTTCTCTCTCAGCAAGTGTCATGTACCTCATTATACAGAAACACCCAGCAAAGTATTTGTTGTACAAAAGGAAAATGCCATGCTAGGGGTTGGCAGGAAATAGGAAAGCCAGGATCCAACAAGAAGATAGAAGTAAGTTTCCAAAAGTTGCAAGAAACTTATTTTTATTTTTATTTTTATTTTTATTTTTATTTTTTTTGTTTTTGTTTTTGTTTTTGTTTTTATTTTTATTTTTATTTTTATTTTTATTTTTATTTTTATTTTTATTTTTATTTTTATTTTTATTCTACTAATATAAGAAGAATATGAAAGTGTCTTTAACTTTTCAGAGGTTACTTTCAGAAACTAGCTAAAACTTTGTCAGTGTTTATTGCAAATGAACTTTTTTGCCCACTGTACACAATTCACTATCACCTGAATCCCCAATTGCCTTGATAATTTATGCTTGCTCTGGAGTTGGTGACTTTCAAGCCCTAGTCTGTCTTCAAAGGTCTGATCTCTCCTATCATCTCTGTGACAGAGTCAGTGGGGACAAGTCACTTCACTGACATACATTTCAGTTTCCCTGTCTGAAAGATGTAAATGACAATAATGGCAACCTCAGTAAATTGCTCTGAGATCTACAGATGAAAATTGATATATGACAACTCAGTGACATTGTATGTAACAGTTTTGCTGGTAACAGCTTTCTGAGTCTGTGACACACAGTGAAAACCACTGTGATATCTTTCCTGTCAGGAAAGTGCTTTTCAGGCCTGATTCTCTTTCCACTGAATTTCCTGGTCATTGGGTATGACCTCCTGATGGTGACAGGGCTTTTTGAAAGCCCAGCTCTTTGCTTCAGAGCTCTGCAGCAACTTCATGTTCAGGGATGATGCCCACAAATAAAATTTCACGGTAGTTCATGTTCTCTCACACTGGCCTTCCATGAGAAAACAGCAGCATGAGTTTCTGGAGGGAAGGATATTTTCTTTAGTCTATAGTCATATATTATCTACTATAGTGAGATCATTTGAGATCATGAACTATCACCGGAACTGATAAAGGCCACAGTAATATCCAGAGTAATAATAAAGTCTATAACTTTAAAGGGAAATCCTACCCATCTTAATTCCTTCTGCTAATTCTATTAAAGAGACAGATGAGGAAGTTGCAACCCACCCTGTGACTTTTTAAATTCGATATGTGTTAATATTTATGTGCAATCACCATAATCAATTTTCATGCATGCAGTAACTCACAGTGGGTCTTCCTAGAACAGTGGGGGCCTCACTCAGAACCTCAAACACCCCAGACATGAGATATGCTTCCAATGAGAGAAAGTGAAACCTCTTCCACATATTCTGAGGAGTTACAGCTCTGGCTCTTCACACTTCTTTTTTTTTTTCTAATGCAGTTTGTTCTTATTATCATTTTTTAAATAATTACATCTGTACTGTGGACTTTTCCTCTTCATTAAGCCTTCTCTGACATTATCCAGGGACAGATAACTGAGAAAATCCACAGAGGATGATTACAACTAACTAATATATTCTGTCAGGGTCTTTCTTCTGTCTGTCATGCCCTTTATAGCCTCTGTTTACTCTCTGCATGTCTTTATTTATCCCTTCGCATGACTAGGTCTTGTCTTGAAGGGCCTGTTTCACTTGTCAGTTTTACAAGTTAACGAAGAACATAAATACTTCTTTCTCTTCTTTATTTTTTCCTTTTTTTTTTTTGCCTCCCACCTTTATCAAATATACCCCCTTTTTGCATTAAAAGTGAAGAGTTCTGTACTGTTCTTTATTTGTACAAGGTTAGTCCTCTTTTCCTAATTTTAGTTTTGATTCAGAATCCATTGAAGAGCATAAGAAGACAACTAAATGCCACCGAGGTCAGTAGATATTCATACCCTGTAAACTGCAGATTGTAGCAACCTGTATAACTCAATGTATCAATACTTGATTTCCCTGTTGTCACTTTCAGACCTCTGTATTTTACTTGACATCATTACCTATACAATTTCATTGCAATAGCTGAATACCTTTAGGAGTTGCATGGCATAGCACTTACGAGGTTTAAAGATTTCCTCTTCCACTGCAGAAAAAGTTAATTACACTGAGGCTGTGCTTTGCCAGCACTGATTAATACAAAAACTGAAACCGTAGCTTAACATTTTAGCTATGTGCATGTAGTCTGATTCATGACGCCCCTTCAAGTACCTGCCCTCCAGCATTCCTTGTTCCTTCCTGAAGCTCCATAAACATTGTTACAACAGTTTGAAAACACCAGAGTTTTGTTTTACTGCTATGAAGTAAAAGCTTTGCAACTAGAAGGAGATTTTAGAGGTTCTGTGCATGTTACAAGAAGCTCCACCCAATTCAGTCATATTTGAGATTGCAACCCCAGTTCCCTGGCTTGCATGAACCTCCAGATGTGTATCTATTTACTCTGGTTTGCAGAAAACAAAACAGCAAGCTTTCAACATTTGCAGCTCTAGAATTAAAAGATTTTAAGAAAACTAATCATTTCTTTGTTATTTTAGTAACTGATAATCATTTTCTAAACAAGAGACCAAAGGAAATGGCAGGAAGGAAAATGGAAGAGTGTTGAGATCTCTTAACTTGATGCTCAAAGTGTAGCTGACAGTTTTTCAGCTCTGAAATATAGAAACCCTTGAAGCAAATGGAGTGGCAAAAAACAACAGCATCACTTCTGACTTAAATGACTGTCAGAATCCATACCCTAGTGGTATGGATCTTATAACTGTTATTATTGTTATTTGTTCAGTAACTGTTACCTAACTATCACCATAGATATACTCCCAACTCCAAGGACAAACATTATCACACCATTTGCCCCTGTGACACTTTCATGGATTTTATCTTTTCTTGTTGTTTAACTTACATTTTCTTCAGTCCAGTATTTTTGAAATACCTGCCACAAAGTCAGATTCAGTTATACCTGTTTAACTCCTTAAGTGTTTTTATAGGTTCCTAATATTATGTATCTAAATTTCTTTGTATTCACCATCCAGATTCACCACCTGTTAAACCTCATCTCACCAGTGAACTAGGAAAGTATTGCATGTTTTGAGAAAGAGGCTAGTGATGTACCTTATTTCACAGTGCAAATTAAAATGGCATGAAGAATCAGGAAATTTGGCAACAGTGTCTTTGCTTACCCTGTGAGACCATTCTTTGGGAAAAGGTGCGTAAAGTGAAATAGCTCCATGAAATAAGAACACAGACTAAATTGGCTGGGGTTAACAGTTAGGAAAAAGCAGGACATAGAAAGGACAAGTCAGTATGCAAATGCTCATAAAACTTAGCAGAATCAGGTACCTAACTCTCACTTTAGCTTTTGTAAATATTCCTCCAAACTTCTGTATAGTGTAAGCAGCAGCATGTCAGATAGCTTGAACACATCAGATTCAGGATAATGCCAACTGGGCAATTACAGCATTTCAGTATCATAAACCTGGGGTAGAATATAGGTCTTCTGAGTTCATTACAGGATGTAACACTGATGTTTCCACTAAGCAAGTCATAGTTTCTCCATTCACACCTAAAACAGTGAAAGAATAAGAAAAAAATAAGGCTGCAGAACTAAAGGGATGCTGTGGACAGAGAAGGCATATGGGCTGTTGAGGACTCCTTTATGATTAACGATTACTGGACAGAGCCAAAACCTGAAATGACCAGACAGACCAGTGTCCAGTAAGTGACAGACCATATAATTACCAAATTACAGAGTATAAAACTCACTGACTGCTTCCAATTATAATGTGAAAGGGCAACTTCACAGTTGTGCCACTTAGTAGTGCTGGGGAAAGGCAAAGGAAAATGTGTTAAAGGCCTAATGAGGTATGTGGGTGGAAGTTACTGCCATAGTTTACGGCTGTTCAGGTTGTTAGTTCCTACAATGTGTCACTATTCAAGAGGGAAGGAGAGGGAGGCAGAGATGGGAGGATTTGTGGGGGAAGGCAGTTTCTCACTGGGCTCACAGAAATAAGTGCAAGTAGAGATTTGCTTTCCTTTACTTCTTCCTGAACAGATCTGACAACATATTTTAAAACAGACATTTAAGATTACCAGACAGTTTCAGTAATTGATTCAGCATTTTTACAGTCCAGGAGACATAGTTGTTTATTTTAGCAGTCTGGGGAATTGTTCCCCCGAAGCCCTTAAAAAAAGAGATAGGGCCCACAGTATATCATTAGGAACAGACAGCACAGAGGGAGTACTATATACAGTGCTAGGAAAAAAAAAAAAAAAAAAAAAACAACCCCAAAGACAAAATGTCAGCTGTGTCCTTTCCCAGTCTGGTCAAATTCTGTCCATGAAGCAGGGAAATCATAACACTGTCCCTTCGTGTGCTCCTACCTTCAGAAGGTATCTCCTGCTATGTGGTGGCTCTGGGACTTATAGAAACAGGGCTGCAATACCAAACGAGACCCCATGTTCAACAAGGTCACACTACTCACACGCTACCCAGATGCACTCAGACTATATAACCTCTTCCTCTTGCATGACCCCGCACATTCTCCACTTCAGTGCAGACCGAAACACCTTGTCACACATAGCTGACTACACAGCTGAGAGGCAGTGAATGAAGTGCAATGTTGTACTGGGTCTGGCTGGGATATTAACTTTCCCTGCAGCAGCCCATACAGTGCTGTGCTCTGCACTTGTAGCTAGAACAGCACTGGTATCACTCCAGTGTTGTGTCTGCTGCTGAGCAGTGCTGGCACAGCATCAGGACTCTCTCTAACCCTCCTAGGGGGTGGGCAAAAAAGTGAGAAAGGAACATCTCCAGGGCAGCTGACCTAAACCAACCAAAGGGATATTCCATACCATATGATGTCACACTCAGCAATAAAAGGTGGAAAAAGGAAGAAGAGGGGAGGGGTGGGCTCTTGTTGTGAAAACGTCTGTCCTCCTCCCGAACACCGGCTACGTGCGTTGAGGCCCTGCTTCAAGGACGTGGTCCAGCATCGCTCATTTGTGGGAAGTAGAGAGTAATTCCTTTCCTCTGCACTTCCACACAGCCTTACAAGGGGAGAGGGCGAACGCAGTCCCCCACTACCACAAATTACTTGTTTTGTTTTGTTTTGTTTTGTTTTGTTTTCCCTTTCCCCCTCCCTTTTCCCCTTTCCCTTTTTTCCCTTTAAATTGTTAAATTAATAATAATCTTTCCCTAATAATTATTTTTTCCCCTTTAATTAAATTATCCTTATCTCAACCCGTGAGTTGTTCTTTCCTTTACTTCTTCCCCTCCTCTTCTAAGGTAGGGGGAGTGAGAGAGTGGTTGTGGTGTTCAGCTGCCTAGCACGGTAAAACCACCACAAATGTTTGTCTCATTTCATGGTCCTTTCAGCTCCTTACATTAATTTAAAAGAGAGATTACCTCCTGAGTGGATTCACTGCTTTTTCTAAGAGACTTTTGCAGCTTATTCTGTAGGAAAAGGGAGTTCTCCACACTGCCTGTGCACCTACCTCTCGAGGGTAGGAGCCTTATTCTGTGCAAGGAGACTGCATGTTCTGTAGAAAAATAGTAATAAATATCTCTTTGCTGTTCTGTGATGACACTGCAGAATCAGTCCTTGGAGATCCCAGACAGACTATTCAGAACCACATGGTCCTTCCAGGACTGACGTACTGGCAAGGCTCTAAATCCTGCATTATTAAGAAGTATCTGGCAATAATATGGAATGCCAGCTGGGAAAAGGCACATTAATTTTTCCTGTTGTTTTCTCTTACTTTTCCAGAAAAGTAAGACCATGTAATTCCATAGCTGTGTTTTGGATGGGAGAGAGTGTCATTCTTTTATTTTTGGGCAGAAGTATTACAGAACTTCTGCTTCTTGGGAAATGCCACATACTGGTTTGTTTCTGGTTTGGACTTAAAATAGTAGTTTCTGCAAGATGAGTATTCAAGGGAGGAAAGTATTGAAATAACACATGCTTCTCAAAGACCAAGACAAGAAGGTGAACAGTCAGTGCTAGAGCCAAGAAAAGAAGCAGGTACCCTGCAAAGAACTTAGGTGACATTCAAATACAATAGTAATTCAAAAAACTCTGTCACAGCCATCATACAACATCTATTGCTGACTGTCTCCTTGCTCTTACGATCCTTCCAGCCCACACTGACCCCAAGGGAATAACTCAGAAGGTTTCTAAAGGGAAATCCAGGTGTTAGACCTTCCCTTCCCCTACACCACCAAAAAACAGGATCCAGAAGCATTCTCAAATCAGTGTTAACTGTCAGGATCTGAGCCCTGGGAAGTGCAATTATGGTCACTTTTCTTTGTGGGAGATATGAGAGTGCTCCTTGTGTGCACTGTAGACAAGGATTGCAGCATTGACCTCTCAGCTCCTCTACCAGATTAGAACGTTTCCACCACTTTACAACAAGGTCTCTTAAACACATGGGTATAGAATCTTCTATAGTTGGAAACCTCTAGATCTCGTTTTCTACTACACAGGGAAAAGCACGAAATTCACTGGATTCCAAATACCTCACAAGATTTCTCACCCAGGGAGGCTCCAGGGGCCAGTGCCTGATTCAGGAACACTTATTTCATTGTGTCATGTGACTATTAATTAAAAAATTAATATTGTATTAATTATATTATATTAATATAATATATTATATATTATATATATTATATATAATAATATTATATTAATATAATATAATTATATTAATTAATTAATATTATATTACTATTATAAATTAAAAATTCCCCCACCTCCAGCGAGTGCCTAAATCACTGCAGCAGCTAATTAGACTCTTATTTAGTCTTTCTGCAGTGAAACAGCTCCCAGTCCTTCCCATGAGCTGTAGGAGGAACCATTGTATAACACAGAGTTCAGGAGTCCAGAAAAAATGCTAACCCTGCATCTGCCAAGGCCTTTTCTGTGTCTTTCCATCAATCAAGGATACTTTTTATTTCTCTTGAATAGGAAAAAAAAAACACACACCTGTTTCCCTAATTACTGTATTAACTGAATATTCCTTCTCATGTTCAGTGTCACAGCTTCATTCCTACACAGAGAAGAGATTTTTTGATCTTAAAAAATGAGATTTTCTGTTGACAATAAGCATGTTAATACAAGCTTTCCCTGCTTGTATTATTTCACAGTATGTTATGGCACATCATTTTGTGCACTACAGCTATTGGTATGCTATGTTGTGACACCAGGAAAGGTACTGGAACAGCTGTTTATATATCAAGAAAAATGTCAAAACAAAACCATCAAGTGAAAAAGAAAGCTAAAGTGAATTATAGAAGTTCTGTTAGGTTATGTTTTTATTTGTTTGTTTGTTTTCTCCAGGTTATTGTTTTCCTCATGGAAAACTCTTACACACAGATAGGCATGAAATGTCTCTTATTCTTGCTTTGATGATATACCCGCTTCTGACAGAAAACTATTATAAAACAATAATATGAGGTTCTCTCAGCATAAGAAGCTCACGTCAAGCAAGAGGGCTTGATCCTGTACCGAGACCCTGAGCAAGAAGCAGGAAACCTACACCAATGCCAGCTGCAGCCCACTGGTTTCTCTGGAAACCAGCCTGGAGGCAAATGGGAAGAATAACAACTCACAGGATAGTTGCTAAGTATAATCTGGAGAAGTGAATGAGTTAAGGGAACTGTTTTGCCTATGGAATAAATCCTTCAGATATAGCTGAGTTTGGGTTGTTTTTAGACCTCAATGAAGCCTGAGACTTTTGTTTGTCTTGGATTTGGTGACAGAGGTTAGCTAGACACTTCTTCTACTTGCCGTGACATACAGGGGTCTGGGAACTGTTTCTTCTCCTGAAGAGAGCGTGCTTTGAAAATAGATTTATGGAAGTCACACTTTCAGTTAAAGCAACTGTGTAAGACTTTTATTTTTCCCCCCCTCATTTGACTGACCTCTTTAAAGTACAGGACATTGTAATTGTTAACTCTGAAGCCATGGAGGTGGTCCCATGCCATATATTTTGCCTCTTGAATTGCTTACGTGTATGTTCTGAGAACAGAGAGGAGACTTTCAGTTGTCTAAACATCCTGAAGAAGCATATGCTCCGTTTTGCAGTGTTTTCAGCATAGGTAAGAATTTTAAAGGGCTGAAATGATATAATTAAAGGGCTGAAAAGGCAAAACCCATTACAGATGTGAAGGAATGATGTTATCATGAGACTTGAATCACACAGGGGCAGCATTATAGGTCACTCTTTCCCCAGTCTTTTTTTTTTCCTTTTGTAAATGCTGTAATGCCTGAAGGAGGCTGGTGTAGGGAATGGAAGTGACTCTTCTGTCCTGAAAACTGTTTTACTGGATAAAGGAATAAAATTTTCATAAGGGAGTGTCTTCAAGAGAAATTTTTCGGACACTTTGAACCACATCAAACCTCTATATTTTGTTTTCCACAAGGAACGAAAGCAGCTGCATGCATGAGTTACTCTGCTGTGACTATTGCTTCCACTAGAAATTCTCCTGTTCAGTGTTTCAAAGGGCCTGAATATGGCAATACTCCACACTGGAACTTCACAGAAGAATGCCAATACTTTCCTCAAACCAGATATCCACCAGAAAAGTGATCGGATAATACTTTTTCCTCTCTCTTACCAAAACTTCTGAAGGCTCACTTTGACAATGGAGGAATATATCATGATGTTCACCTTCTACCATCTATTGTTCTTCAGTCTAATAGTCCTTGCAGTTTCCTCACTACTGAAACACACAGCTCAGATGCCATAAATGGCATCACGTGGAAGAGGAAATCATGCCATAGTTATGGATGTGGAGGACAGGCTTTTCCCAGATCACAAGCCAGAACAAGAACTGGGGCTTGACATTTGAAACAAGTCCTGGATGTCAGAGTCTCAAATGTTGAGCTTTCTAAAGTTAGGGAAAATAGTGCCTATTTAAGTCTGTTTACCTTCCTCTTACAGATGAAAATTGTATGTGTGCCTTAAAGCCTATTATCTGCTTTAAGCCACAGATAATAAGATTGTCTAAAAAGCACATGTGCAAACTCCACTGCGGTATTAATTCTTCTTAAACTCGGAGGCAGAGCATATTCTTTCCAAAACAAAAAGCTTTTTTTTTTTTTTTTTTTTTTGTGAGGCATCCACACTTCTGTGCCTTTAACACATGCAGTGCACTAGTAGTCAAATATTTTGGCCCCAGTGTGCCAGGGCAAGCTCTAGTAGTCCTGCCAAAAGAGATAAAATTATCTTTACCACTTTCTCCATATTTATATAGCTATGATAAAGCACAAGATCCTCAAGGCAATGTTTTTGCAAAATGCTATTTCTACCATAGACAAAAGAGAATTTACATCTATTTTCTGTTTCTCATTGGTGTAGGAGAAGATTAAACAGTTCTTTCTTGACCTATATGTAACATGGCTTTAGATACATGGGAAATGATAAACTCTGTCCATAACAGATATTTAGACAGAAGGAATTGTAATGTGTTTTTTTTTCCTCGTATACAACTTCTTCTAATGGCTCTCAAGAATACATGGTCTAAAATGTGAGTATATCTAGATTCATTGCTGCATACAGCTGAAGCAGTGCCTAGTTCATACTTAATTATTTTGGTGGGATGCAATTTTAATTTCATATGTGACATAAAAATTAGACTTGGAAAAGCCTCATTATGTTATTCAGACACCCTTTTATCACAAGCAAGAAAAGAAAGGAACTAAAACAAACTACATGTATTTTCCACAGGAAGCAAAGAACAATCCAAAAGGCAGCAAGCCTGCCAGAAAAGGCTCAAAATATTTGAAACAAAATAAAGATAAAACAAAAGGGGAAAATTCATTTAAAGACGTGCACCAATTAGTTTCTAAGAAGTCTAGCATTCTCCTTGAGCATACCTACAACATGATTAAAAGGAATGGCAAATACAAACCACTGCACTGTGGGTGGGCTTAGAGAAAATACATTTGAACAATGCTTATGTCAAAGAATATGTTAAAAAAACAACAATGTTTGTTTGTTTGTTTGTTTGTTTCAAGAATATGTTTAGAACTGAAGCTATAAAAAAAAGAGGAAGATCTTAAAGGTATTAGGCCTAGACATGGGAAAACTAGTAGGTTTCCGTCTCTGTTAAACATACCCTTTGAGTTTGTGGTTGAAGAATTAACTCTCACTATGCCTCACTTTCCCACATTATAAGTAGATAATTTTGTTTTTAACATCTGGCTTTTAAGAATATGGACTCTGAGTCATTTGTAGTAATATATGTTGTTTATGCTGCAACTGTACGGTGTCAGGGACACTGAGGAAGCTAAGCATGGCTATTGAATCTATGTGCTACCAAGCTGAAAGTAGAATATATGTTCAAATTCCCGAAGTCCAAATCTGTATTATCAATATAGAACATTCTGTTTCCTAAGGCAATGCATCACTTCTACAGTCATCAACACACTGCTTTTGAGCTATCATCCCCAGGAGAAAAGATTGCCTCTGTGCTTGCTGGGATTTTTTACAGTTTTCAGATAAAATTATCAGGAGTACTATCAGCAATTCTGTAAAAGGTCCAGGAAAGATGAAAAATAAATAAATAAATAAAAATCTTAAAATTTCTGAATCTGACAAATTTGAAATAATGTCATCACCTTCTACAAATATACACTTGTTCTAAATAAGCTGTGTTTGTTTCACACAGCTCTTCAGCATATTAGCATTTCTTATGGTGTTTGCATATTTGCATAGATGATACTCCCCATCCTTTCTAAGAGAGAGATCCCACCAGCACTGTCTGGTCTGCTGAAAAGATGCATCGTATAATGGAAACACCTATCCCTCTTTCACTTCCACGCAGAAATCCAGCTCCTCATAAACACTGGGCTCCTTTTGGGGGTGCGATTTCTCTATCTTTCTGCATTCTCTTTTTCACACATTCTCACTTCCAAGAACACAGTGGAAAATGAAGTGGATGAGTAAGATGACAAATAGAGCAAACTTGCCTCAAGGCACTCAATCATGCTTGAGATCCTCATCTCTCCCTAGCTCAATGGTTTCTAGCATCCTTCCTTTCTGCACAGTTTCATCAGGGGACAGTGATCACCCCCCTCTAGCCAGTACCAAAGGCTTTTAGGTCGTTCTCCTGGGGTAAAGGAACCGATAGTCTGGGATGAAACACTGATCTACTCCTCTGCTCGGGATCTTTGACATTAATACAAAGGAGGGCTGTTCTCACCACCTTCTCTACCAGTCCTGTTCTAAAAGAAAAGCCCTATCCTCACTCAGGTCTTTGGAAGAGATGTGAGCACCTGAAGAATAAGCCTGAGCTCTGAACCCAGAGCAAAGGGAGACACTAATCTGCGAGCCTGAGCCAGGCACCTGCACCCTGCACCCAGCCCAGTACTGGCACCAAGTGGGGGTTGCTCCCCTGTCCCTGACTGCAGCCATTGTACTGAAGGACCTAAACCTCCCAGGCACCATGTAGGCAACGCATGGCCATGATGTAAATGCTCTGTGTGGTTGCATGATACTCATGTTAATTTGTGGTCTGAATTGCAGGGTCAATATTGCATCTCTCCTTCCAGTAAATCTGTGCATAAGGTCTATTTCCAGGTTTTAAACCTTTCTCTAGGTGTCCTGGGGCTGAAATACGAGTCTTGCATAGCATCAGGTGTCTAATTCTACAAAACGGGAATTAAGTTTCTAACACACTACAAAGCCATTGAAAATGTTGTCCTTGGGTTTTGGTTTATACATGAGATCTATTTGCAAATGCTGGCAATGTATTTACACTTGAATTACATTCTCCTTCATGAGTTGTGCTATTTGAGCTGCCTAAGTTTCTCTCTTTTTTTTTTTTAATAAATCTGTTTTATTGAAATGAGGATAACAACCAAGATCATGAAATACAAAGGGAGATTCTAAAGATGTTTAAAAGTGATCTATTGCTAATGATATGAGGTACATAAACTTTTACAGAAGTGCTTTCACTCAGACATGAATTATTGATACCTGCTGTGTGCAAGGTGAAAAAAACAGATGTGATAAACAATGCAACAACTGTGACAAAGAAGAATTTTATTGTTTATTTTATTTTTTATTATGTCCCCATTTATAGAAACACTGAATACAGAGCAGCCCCCATCTATGAACTTCAGAATAAATCAATCTGAAAAATAATTAAAAGAATTTAATCTTCTGCAATATTTTCTGAAACAATCTTTAGAAAACTGAGCTGAAACTGCAACCAACATATATCTCCATCCACTTATTTTCTAAATTGGAAATGTATCCTTGGGGTATGAATCAGGTATCAACTGATAGTTAAAATGTAGAAACCTGAATTAGGCTCAAGGCTGCATTCCTGAACACTGCAAACAGGTAAATAGAAAGAAGTCAGGTCTTTGCCTGAACATCCACTCCCCCTTCCTCTTTAACGTGAGGTTAAGAGGATATCTGCTGAAGGTGGGCGTAGAATCTAAAATATATTAAAGGAAGCATATTTCCATACAGTCCTCCGAAATCAGTGACAGTAATTCCCTGGTCTATTATTAAAGCCAAGAATTCCAGAGGATTACAAAGGGGCTAGCATGTATCCAGAGAAAATATTCAGAATTCAGGAAGGGTTGAAGCTCTCGTGCTCCTTGGTGTGCACCAACTTTTAACCACTGAGAATCAATAAGAAACTTTCCCTGCCCTCTGAGCAGATTTTGCTTTAATTGCAAGGTCTCTGGTCTTTCAGAGCAGGTGGCCCCAACCCCCTCTGGATGATCATACAGCTGCTGCTTCTGCTGTTCTTCAGTTTTATCGTCCTTGGAGAAGAAATTGTTTTCTTGATGAGCTTCACCCTTTTAGAACTGCATGTATAAAAATGCTTGACTATAATATGCTCTTCTTTACTACAGGAATTACATAGGCAAATAATCAGCTGGAGCACTAACAAGGTATTTGCATGCATAATTAGATCACTTGTATGCACAGTTTCATAAGCAGCTTGAACCTGAGCCTGACAACTCTGAAGCACCAGGTAATGCCATTTGGGTTGAATCCCTCAGGACTGGTATCAGCTCTTCTGTGTTTCTGGAGATAAGATCGATCTCTGCACATCAATCTTTTGAAAGATCAATACAGACACAAAGCTGTATTCAAGCTGACTTCCAGCTACATGCCTGTATATGGTGCTTTCCTCTGATGGGGTCTGGGAGACTCCTAAATCAGGGACATCAATTAAACCTTTGAATTCTCAGATGTGCCTGTATTCTCCTCTAAGACTAGGGGTTAAAGCAGACATTAAACTGTCTGACTGTGGCCTTTTAAAGTGTAACCTTTAGTGTAATGCCCTGATATAGACTGAACATATGTTCTGTCTACTTTTCTTTCCTGCTAACGCTCCCCATAAAGGATTCACTCTCTGTAGGAAAGCTTGCACTTCAATGCAATGTTAAGTTTTCCGGTGTGTCTTTCTGGGAACTGACCCTTTTCATTTGGAAACAGCCTTTTAACAGCTTCTTCACAAACAGCTATGGTATCTGCTCAATTTATTTATTTTAGACATTCTTTATATTTGTTTCCCGTCCCTTTTTCCTTCTGATTTCTTAAGAAATGGCACAGGTTGGCTCAGTGAAGTGATGCAGCCTACTGTGCATCATTAGAGTTAGGACTGAACACTTAACTGTCCCACTAACTTGGGACAGGTAAATGACTGGCTGAGGGGATGGTGTCTGGACCAAGGCTTTGGGTATTTTGATCTTGGGCAGTCCTTTGAGAAGCCGGGTATGTGGGCTGCTGACCGACTCCAACTCAGCAAGTGGGGCACAAGTATATTGGGGAGCAAGCTCTCTGGACTTATTACCAGGGCTTTAAACTAGGTTTGATGGGGGAAGGGAGAGGAGCTAAAAGTAACAGACAAGGGCTGGGGGATGTTGTCACTGCTGACACTGATGAAGATAGTAGGGAAAAACATTTGAGTTGTCCCATAGGATTGTCCAAGGGCTCCTCAGAGAAGGTAATATTCCCAATACCCAGTCCGGAATCTTCTTCTGGCGTCCCTCTAGGGGTAACTGCGCCTGCTGCTTCCCTAAAGTGCTTGTATACCAATGTGTGAAGCATGGGAAATAAACAGGATGAGCTCGAGATCTGTGTACGGTTGGGGGGGCCACGATCTCATTGCAATCACAGAGACGTGGCGGGACAGCTCGCATGACTGGAACGCTGTCATGGAGGGCTATGTCCTTTTTAGGAAAGACAGGCTGGGGAAGCGAGGGGGTAGGGTTGCCCTTTATGTGAGGGAGCAATTTGAATGTACCCAGCTCCACCTGGGGGAGGGTGAAGGATGAGTGGAGAGCTTGTGGGTGAGAATTAAGGGGTGGGCTGGTATGGGTGACACTGTTGTGGGGGTGTACTACAGGTCACCAGATCAGGAGGAGGAGGTCGATGAGGCCTTCTACAAGCAGCTGGAAGTAGCCTCACGATCACGGACGCTGGTTCTCATGGGGGACTGCAATTATCTAGATATCTGTTGGGAAAGCAACTCAGCCAGGCACGCGCAGTCCAGACGGTTCCTACAATGCGTTGAAGACAATTTTCTGACGCAGGTGGTGGAGGAGCCGACGAGGCGGGGGGGTGCTTCTGGACCTTGTCCTTACCAACAGGGATGGGCTTGTTAGGGATGTGAAGGTTGGGGGCAGCTTGGGATGCAGTGACCATGAGATGGTGGAGTTCAAGATGGAACTTGGTGGAAGAAGTAAGGCTAGTAGCAGGATTGCTACCCTGGACTTTTGAAGAGCCAACTTCGACCTCTTCCGGAACCTGCTTGGGAGTATCTCATGGGCTAGGTTGCTAGAAGGCAAGAGTGCCTGTGAGAGCTGGGCAACATTTAAACAGCACTTCTTCCAAGCTCAGGATCGGTGCATCCCTAAGAGCCGGAAATCGGGGAAGGGGGGCAGGAGACCTGCGTAGATGAGCAAGGAGCTCATCAACAAGATCGAAAGGAAGGTATATGAAATGTGGAAAAAGGGCCTGTCCTCTTGGGAGGAGTATAGAAGTGTTGTCAGGGCCTGCAGGGACGCGACGAGGAAGGCTAAAGCCCACCTGAAGGTGAAGCTTGCAAAAGAGATAAAGGATAATAAGAAGGGTTTTATTAAGTATGTAAACAGTAAAAGGAAGACTTGGGATAATGCGGGTCCCTTCCTGAACGAGGAGGATGTCCTGGTAACAGGGGAAGCTGAGAAGGTGGAGATACTGAATGCCTTCTTTGCTTCAGTCTTTGCTTCAAAGACTCCCCCCTGGGACTCCTGGACCCTGGAGGAAGGAGAAAGAGTCTGGGAAGTGGAGATCTCCCCTCTGGTTGACGAGGGAGTGGTTCGGGAGCGTCTGAGTGGGATCAACGCACACAAATCCATGGGCCCTGATGGGATGCATCCGCATGTGCTGAGGGAGTTAGCGGAGGTGATCGCTGAACCGCTCTCTATCATCTTTGAAAGGTCCTGGGGAACAGGAGAGGTGCCTGAGGACTGGAGGATAGCCACTGTCACTCCAGTCTTCAAGAAGGGCAAGAAGGAGGATCCGGGAAACTACAGGCCAGTCAGTCTCACCTCTGTCCCTGGAAAGGTGTTGGAACAGCTTGTTCTGGATGCCATCTCCAAGCCATTGGAAGAGAAGAATGTTGTGAGGAGTAGTCAGCATGGATTCACCAAGGGGAAATCGTGTTCGACCAACCTCGTTGCCTTCTATGATGGCATCACCAGCTGGGTTGATGGAGGGAGAGCAGTGGATGTCATCTACCTTGACTTTAGCAAGGCTTCTGATACTGTCTCCCACGACATCCTGCTAGCTAAGCTGAGAAAGTGTGGGATAGAGGAGTGGACAGTAAGGTGGGTTGAGAACTGGCTGACTGGCCGAGCTCAGAGGGTGGTGATCAGCGGCGCAGAGTCCAGCTGGAGACCTGTGACTAGCGGCGTTCCCCAGGGGTCGGTGCTGGGTCCGGTCTTGTTCAACATCTTCATCGACCACCTTGATGAGGGAATAGTGACCGCCCTCAGCAAGTACGCCGATGACACAAAGCTGGGAGGAGTGGCCGACACGCCAGAAGGCTGTGCTGCCATTCAGCGAGACCTGGACAGAGCAAGTGTAGAGTCCTGCACCTGGGAAGGAACACCTGCTGGAGAGGAGCTCTGAGGAGAAGGACCTGGGGGTCCTGGTGGACAACAGGTTGACCATGAGCCAGCAGTGTGCCCTGGTGTCCAAGAGGGCCAACGGGATCCTGGAGTGCTTTAAAAGGAGCGTGGCCAGCAGGTCAAGGGAGGTGATCCTCCCCCTCTACCCTGCCCTGGTCAGGCCTCACCTGGAGTACTGTGTCCAGTTCTGGGCTCCCCGGTACAAAAAAGACAGGGATCTCCTGGAAAGAGTCCAGCGGAGGGCCACAAAGATGATACGGGGCCTGAAGCACCTTCCCTGTGAAGAAAGGCTGAGAGACCTGGGTCTGTTCAGCCTGGAGAAAAGAAGACCGAGGGGGGATATTATTAATGTTTACAAATATCTTAAATGTGGGAGACAGAGGGATTTGGCCAACCTCTTTGCAGTGGTTTGTGGGTACAGGACAAGCTGTAATGGCCACAAAATGGATCACAGGAAGTTCCACACCAATATGAGAAAGAACTTCACGGTGAGGGTGACGGACCACTGGAACAGGCTGCCCGGGGAGGTTGTGGAGTCTCCTTCTCTGGAGATATTCAAGGCCTGTCTGGATGCCTACCTGGGCAACCTGCTCTAAGGAACCTGCTTTGGCAGGGGGGTTGGACCCAATGATCTCTCGAGGTCCCTTCCAACCCCTACAATTCTGTGATTCTGTGAAAAGGAAATCAGGAAATCTTGATTTTCTTCCAGGGTTTCTGTGTGTTGTCAGTGATTTTGCTTCCCCTTGCCTTGATTTCTAGCAGTGAAATGGATGCTGTTATTTCATTTTTAAAGCACTTTTGAGATGTCCTGATGAAAAGTGTTCTGTAAGAATTATGTAATATTTATGTTTGCATCTGCAAGCACTTAATGGTATAAAATGCAAGTTAGCTGTGCATTGTGCTTGGAAAAAAGTCCTTCTTTGCAGTTATCTCTTGCATTAGGAAAACAAAGGAAGTGATTAACCACACCAGTGCCATTGATTTGATAATGTGCTCTGATGCTTCCTTTACTTGATGAGCTGAACTTTCCTTTTAATCTTTCATTTGTTTTTATATGCAAACTGTAATTATTGATCTAAGAATCTGTGTTGAACCTTTAGAGGCCTGATACAAAATATTCTGTGGTTAGTTAGTAAAAAGATTCCAAAGATCTGAGAAGGTTTTGGATAAACCTTCTCCTCTCCCTCTCCCTCTCCCTCTCCCTCTCCCTCTCCCTCCCTTTCCCTTTCCCCTAATTAAATTATCTAAATGGAAACATATATGCTGGAGAATAGAGGATGACTTTGGGGACAACATTTGGACTAGGCAACATCCTTACACTTCACTTTCCATCCATTATTGGAAAGCATTTTAAGAGGATTAAGAATTTCTTCTTGTAGATTAACAGGCACTGCAACATAAACAAGAGAGGTCTATTTCTGTATATCATATCAAAAAAAAAACTTATAAATGTCAGGTATTTTTTTTTTTTTTAACTAAAGTGTTCAAACACATCTTAAATGGCTAAATCATTTCTGAACTTTTTCTTAATTTTGAATTTTTCTTAAAATTTATTAATCCAGTCTACACCCCCTCCAAATCCCTACAAATAAGCCTTCTAACTATGATTTTTGGAACTCTATTAGAATAATAACTTGAAATGGTTGAATTCGACATAAATGCACATTTTCAGTGACAAATATGCTTATTTTCTTTGCTAGTGTTTATTAACACCTGCCAGGTTTGGTCAGTTTCATTGCATTTCCCCGTATTCCAAAGCCACAGTGGCATTTCTGCTCAGTTTCAGAAGCGGAAATGCATATGACGTATATATTATTGGGGATAAAATTTATGGATGTAGATGGAAAAATGCACACTCTCACTGCAATTTTATATATAAAATCAATAGTCCGATAGAATTTATTATTTATTAAAAATATATAGGAATTTTCAATAGAGATATTAAAGGTGCATATGCTCTTTATATCAGAAAGTGATAGCAAAGAGCCTGTGAAGGAGATGAAAGGCTGTCCCAATGTCTCAGTGTGTTTCTTTTGTATGGGTATGTTTTCAGGTTCTTAATAACACCTCACTTTTAGAGCTAACCTGGATATGACTCTTGTATTCTGGGGTTTAGCATACTGTAACCTAATCCTCTTCAAGGGCCCCTTTCCTGTTTTATTGCCTTTCTTCAATGAAGAAATAGGTCTTAGTAACTTGAACATGTATCAGTATTTCCCAGCCATTCCCTAAGCTGGTAGTTTTCCTCTCCTTGAGAAACATCTCATGATTTCAACCTCTGAAATGTTCTGCAGACTTTTCCTTTGACCCTTTCTGATCTCCTGGCTTCTCCAAGGTCTCTTCTGTGTCATATTTTAGAAACTTTAGGAATCTTTGAAGTCTTGTTCTACTTCTTATATATATATATATATTATTTTTTCTGCTCTTCTTATCAAAGAAACATGCAGTCAAGTGGCTGTTCATGTGATCCTTTAGTTGCTTGATTTTTACAAGAATGTTCAACTCCCCAGTTTGTAAGCTCAATGATCTCATGACTAAGAAACCAAAGTCCGTGCTTTCTCTTAAACATTATGTTAGCTCACAGATATTTCCAGGATGCTGCCTTATAATTTAATAGTGTCAAATGGGGATCAGAACTTGACTCCTGGGCTTTTTAAAACATCCTTTTAACATATTTTAAAACCATTTTTCATAATGCCATTAGACTGTGGCTACCTTAGACTCCAAGCAGGGTTTAAGATCATACCATCTAGCAATACACATAAATTCATACAATCAAATTGTGGTCCGTTATCCATCATTAGCACAGTTGGTAGCAAATATAGATTTTATATCTGAGATCACATGTTTAACAGCTGTATTCTCTAACACAGTACTAGATAATAAGAATAATAATCCAGAGCCAGTATGTATTTTTTTCAGAATACATAAACAAATCTATGCCCACTGTGGACTGTAGATCTAGTTTCACAAATATTTTTTAATTTTTCAATGTCAGAAACATGTTCTCCCTTTCTTCTTTTCCAGCTTTTTTTCATATTGTTTTTCTTGCTGCGAATTTGTCTTATTGACTTGTTATAACTGTATTTCCTTTAGTTTTGATTTTAGCTTACATTTCTCTTTATGCATTTTCACAACTGTTTGATTATATTTTTGTTCTACCTTGATGTTCATCACATCATATGCTTGCATTTGGAATTATATTTTGTATATACAGTTTTTTGCATGTGTGTTCAATATCATCAAGTTTTTTGCCTGTAAGTAAACTCTACAAAATCAAGTGAAATTTGCCCCATCATCATGATGTGCTCAACCTGAAAATCATGAGGCTTTCATTAGTGGTTAAGAGAGTCTTCTGGTCACTGGATGTAGCTATCTATTGAAGTATAGATATGGCAGTGGTGCTGATCTTCGCAAGTGCTTTTTGCACATGATTTCTTAAAATCTTTTTTTCAATATACACGTGTATCTGTGTGCATACTCTAGTTTTTTCATGCTTTCCTACAATGTGTTTCCTTTACAAATGTATGAACCTCTGTCTAAAAACAAGGCACTAATCTGATTATTTTGCTTCCACACTGTATTTGATACTTCATATTTCTTGAATTTCATTTGTTTTTGTAGGTTTATCTTTGAATTATTTGCATTTTTTTTGCCTCCATGTATGTTTCCCTCTAAAAAAGAATGTATTTTTTTTAGCTACATTATTGTCCTGGTTTTAGCTAGGATGGAGTTAATTTTCCTCCTAGTAGCTGGTAGGGTGCTATGTTTTGGATTAGGATGAGAAGAACGCTGATAACATGCTGATGTTTTAATTGTTGTAGAGCAATGCTTACACTAAGCCAAGGACTTTTCAGCTTCTCACACTGCCCTGACAGCAAGGAGGCTGGGGGTGCAGCAGGAGCTGGGAGCGGACAGACCCAGGACAGCTGACCCAAACTGGCCAAAGGGGTATTCCATACCATCTAACGTCATACTAAACAATATATAGGGGTGGCTAGCCGGGGTGGGGGGGGCCAGCTGCTCGGGGATAGGCTGGGCATTGGTCAACGGGTGGTGAGCAATTGTATTGTGCATCACTTGTTTTGTACATATTATTATTATTATTATTATTATTATATTTTCTGTCCTAATAAACTGTCTTTATCTCAACCCACAGGCTTCAGTTTTCTCATTTCTCTCCCCCATCCCAGAGAGGGAGGGGGGAGGGTGAGCGAACGGCTGTGTGGTGTTTAGCTGCCAGCCGGGTTAAAACCACAACAATTATGCATGCACTGAACCAGATTCTTAAAAAAAAAATCAGAATCAGAAGACAAATTATTTCCTCCATTTGAGGGTTTGAACTAAAATATGATCTTAAAGTATTAGGGATTTCACAAACATTGAAGAATCACGTCTTTTTTTTTTTTTTAGCTATCCTGCCTGAATACATTCTAAATCTCAAGTTTCTTCAGTTTTTACATTCTTATGAAAAACTGACACTTCCTAATTTCAGACCTATTGAAGGAGTGCAGAAATGTTTAAATGTATTTAACACCCCTGGTAGATTTTTGCTCTTCACCACCTAGTTATAGGTTACTAAATGCATCAAATTCTTTGACCTAATGACAGCAAAAAAATGTACTTAGAGTTTTGGGTCAGACTTCCAATGTTGTTGATACCTCTAATCAACCAGATTAATCAATTCTGGATGAAAGTGCTTATGATATGAAGAGGAAGATTTTTTTTTTTGAATGGTCAATTATCATTATAAGTACAAGAATTTCATGATCAAGTATTGCTTTCCATCATCTGGAAGGGAGAAAGATTTTGCTCTTGATTTAATTCTACTGCAGAAACTTGAGATTTTGTCAAATCTGTCCATAGCATTTGCACATTACACTCATGAAATAAAAGGCCTACCATTTGACTTGAAACCTCTGACTTGAAATCCTGCCAAAAATTCAGACCACAGTTTTGAGTTTTGTGTCTTTTGTCTTGTGCAAAAGTCTTTTAGGTAACCAAAAGTCCCCACATAATGCAAAGGTTGTCCTCAACTTGGAAAACAAGGATGTCCTTTCCACAATCATTATGGTATGTACTGAGAGGCTGCAAATAGATCTACAAATACATCTGTAGATAAAGTAACTCAATTCTATTAGTACGAAAGAGCTGTTTGGATCTTCTTTCATTTATTAAGTAAGCCAGCAAAGCTTTGATCACTTGCTCTTCTGACAGATTGTAGACTTCATTCTTTTAGACTTAATTTACTCTTATGAATTTTGTGGACTAGAAATTGTAGGTTTATGCAAAAGGCGTCATTGCCTTGACATTTATAAAGGAGCTTGTACTCAGGTGGAAGCAGTGTACTTCTTGTCCTTATGTTGGTTTAATAGATAAAACCCTAACAATTAAATTATGTAATTACTCCTGATTATGCTGGTATCCTTACAAGGGGAATTCACTTAATTCACTTTTGTGATTCATTCAGTTAAAGCACTGGATATGTATGCCGTTCCAGGTTTTGGTATAAAATCCCCCACTAATTTTAGATAATAACAGTAATATTTTTTTTCTAATTCTGATAAGTATTTTAAAAGCTAAAATCATGACTGTTTTATGTCTAGATAATGCAGGAATGAGACAACATCATAGAGGTGCTAACCTTAATATGAAATTCCAAAGATTTCTAAAAATTTTATTTTTATACTTCATTAAAACCAGTTAAATCTCTCTCTTCTTGGCAGTCCAATGTTGCATAGAAATAAATCAGTACTTGTTGATCCAGACTGTTTCTGCAGTGGGGTGAAATTCTCTGGAAAGGGGGGGGAGCAGGAACTTTGGTTTCCTGTACTATGAAAAGCATCCAGACCAATTTGCTATTTTGCAGGGATTTTGCTTGTGCTCTATCCAGCTTTACTATCATGGTAATTAGCACAGATAGACTTTCAGCTGAGATGGCTCTGTATAGCTCCAGTGAGCACTGAAATTTGGTTGTGTGCCAGCTTACATCAGCTTGAAGATAGGGCCTTCAGGTGATAAGTTGTAAGTGGCAACTTATTCCCATGGTACAAGGAGTTCTGGCCATTAGCAGAAGCTTTACTGCTATTGACTGGTATTACATTTCCAAAATGATATTCCTGTTACAACATTAGTTATAGTAAATCATTTGAAAAAAACATATAAATATGTCTGGAGTGGTACGATTTGGAAACCTAATTGATATGGTGTCACATTAAACAGTGAGGAACAGAGGCGTAAAGGGAATCTCTAATTACCAGAAGGTAGATAATTCTGTGCAAACGTGGAAATGTGTGGTGAGTGACACATAAATAATCCAATTCTAGGTATAAAATGGTATTATTTTTTCTTCCCAGTTAAGAAGCTGTGCTGGCCATGGAGCTGGCCTAATTTTCACCCCTCTTCTTGTCTGCCAACTTATTAGACCTTGTAGACTATTACCGTTTGGTGGTGGTGATAGTTTGGTTTTGTCGTTTGTTTTCACAAGCCACTGAGCTTTCTTGTATTTATCAGAGGCCATTTGTAAGGTTAGTACCTGCTTTATCTGCCTTTCAGCAGGCATCTCACTTATGCTGATTGTCTTGTACCAGCTGCAGACAAGGTGGCAACTACTCTGCAGGTCAGTTCATCCTGCATCTCCATCAATTACAGAAAACACCAGATGGTTTATATTGATATGGCTGGTAAAATTTAGATGGCAAGGGGATATATCAGCTGAACACAGGTTAGATTCAACTCTTGTGTAAATTTAAGAGGGGGATAGGCCTAAGGATTGGGGAGCAAGAGTGACCAGAACCACTTTTGAACTCAGGCAGAAAACTGCTACTTGCTATCTACACCCAGCAGTGATCTTTGTTCATTTTGGGCACTCACCCCATGTACATATATATACACTCAAATGTCTATAATATGTATTCACAATTTAAGACATTTTTTTTTACATCTTTGACACCTGCAAATAGAAATTATAAGATTTTCAAAGTCAGAAAAGTCAGAGTCAGAAAGAAAAGAGATACCAGGAGTTATGCCAGGAGTTTATTCTTTGGAGGAAGACTGAATGGACGCAGGCAAATATAAAGTAAAGTAAAACAAATAGTTGATTTGCAGAAATCAGACTCCATAACCTCGGAATAGTTATAAAGCAGGTATGTTTATTCGGCACTGCACACACACACCAGGCACAAGGGGGATAGCTCCACCTAACTTGCGCACCAACAGTTACTGGCAGTGTGCTTATATTAGTGGGACAAAAACATATTCATTTCATTTCCCATAAGCCTCTTGCATATTCATCAGGTCTCCAAAGAATCCTTAACGTAGGTTCCGTCTCTATTTGTATGTGTACTGGAGTCCTTGGGTGGTCCTCCCGCATACTCTGGTGGTCTTTTGTTGAAGGCCAGAAGTCTTCCTCGCTTCTTATCTTCTGGCCTTTCCTGTCTTTGACAGACTTCAGCAGTCAAGCCATGTGGGAGTGTGGCCATGGGGGTCGACAAGCCCCATGGCTGGTGATAACATCAGACTCTTAACGATGAGGCCATCAGGAATGTAAAGAGTTTAGAGGGAACAAAGAAGGGTGATTCAGGAGACGCCTTGCCGTCTTGGGTTGCTTGTTCTCCAGCCGTTAAGGCATGGAAGTTGCTGGGTGTTTGCTGTTGCCAGGCAAAGTTGTTTGACCAATGAATAGTTAGTGGAAAAGTACTGCTGTGGAGCGAATGGTATAAGAAGGGAGCCTGTCCTCAATATGGGGATGCAACAAGAATAATGAAGTTATGTCCTCAATATGAGAGATGAAGTTAGGCCTTCAGTAAGAGAGAGCTGATGTTATGTCATCAATAAAGAAGTAGCAGTTACTGATCCTAAAAGAACCCTGGTGTCCGTGTGGTTGTTTCGCAACAGTTGAGGAATGACAAAGAGTTCTCAGATGAAAGCAGTGGTCATTACACCACAAATCCAGTTCTTGCTGGTTCCATTATCTATGCATACAGCCTTTTGTTCCCTTATCTTTGGGTCATTAACATACAGTTGTGCTAGCTAAGACCTAGGAATCAACATCCTTTATCTTGTTCCCTGTTTCATGGGCAGGATTGCACTTCAATAGAAAATGTAATTAAAAATCTGATAAGTTAAAGTTAGAACTTGATTTGTTAAGAGGAGAATTTGTTTTTATGGATTTGTTAAGAGAAGGCAAGAGAGTGAGAACAGAGGCAGTTTACAGGTATGGACATAAACATCCACATCAAAAGTGAAGTCAGGGAACAAATTTAAGAAGTGAGATCAAGTTGGCAAGAGCGTATGCATGGCAAAGGAAATGGGCTCTAAACAGTGATTGTTGCTAAGGAACTGAATTTTCATACCTGTGTCAGGCTACCTAATTCACATAGTCCTTTTTTATGTATTACATCTGAATCAATTTCTCATTACTTTTTCTCACAAAATGAGATGAACACGTGAAATGCTTATTTTGACTGGAAGCTACCTGAGTTTGTTTTAAAGGTGTTTTGTTTTTGTTATTTATTTATTTATTTCCACCTTCCTTCTTTTCCCTTTGTCTCTTTTTTTTTTTTTAATACAATACTTTCGCTTGAGCGTAATTGACATGTAAAAAACGTCAGTGTGTGAAGGAGGAATCCATAGGGGAGTCATATTCTATAGAATACTTTCTCTTATTGCCAACTTTTATGTAGGACATAGTTTTGAAATAAAAAAGCTCTCTTCTCGAAGCTCACACTGGTAACCATAGCCTGTTAAAGAAGGCAAGCAGCCATCAGATAAATCTCTAAGTCTTTATGAGCAAAGGATTGAAAACACAAAGACTGCACCTCATGGACATTTTTTTCAGTTGGTTGATACATTTCCTACAGCTAATGACACGCGAAAGGAGAAATTGATGTTCTTGGTTAAAAAGAGTTTGGAAAGTTAAACCACAATTTTCAAGCAGCATTACCTATACTTAAATTTGTGTCTTGGCTTCCAATTAAGAACTTTAATTTTCTATGTTCAGTGCAACACAAGCGATGTTAGGGAACCACAGAATTTGTCAAATGGGTATCGTTATCAATGTTGTGTAAATTTTATGCATAATACAGTTTCTGGCTTAGTAGGTAGATGTTGTGCTTCTGGCTCATATCTTACACCTTCTAGTATATATGGTAGCTATTTTCTCTACTGACTGTCTCTGAAAAAATCATACAATTTATTTAGAGGTAGAGTTTTGCAGTTACCATCACCGAAAAAACATGAGTTCTCAGAATTCTGGAGTTTGATTAAAATATCAAAAGATATTTTCTTCTTTTATATGGGTTTTGGGATTAGAAGTCGTTAAAACATTTATGATCTATTCTAAATCCTCTTTCCACAAATACAAAAAAACTTTTCCCTTCCCTTCCCTTCCCTTCCCTTCCCTTCCCTTCCCTTCCCTTCCCTTCCCTTCCCTTCCCTTCCCTTCCCTTCCCTTCCCTTCCCTCCTATGCCCATGCCCATTTGATTCCCGCAGAACCTGTCACACCATTCCACAATTTCTGTAGCTCAGACTTTTAAAGTATCAGTAGCTTTGAAATTCACTCATGGGCAGCTGACATGATCAAGCCCCCTCCAGGTGTTAATGTAGCATATAATTCAATGTGGTTGCTGTGTCATTTGGATTCTCAGTTAGGAGGTTTCTAAACCAGTGGTCAAGACTTCTTTTTAGGCAACAAGCAAAAATGTTTGGAAACATGCTTTGCTCTATGTGATATAATTAACTAATAGCAACTATAACCAAAGTTAAAAAAAGAAATCATATTTCAAGTTGTTCACAATTTCTTACCTGCGGATTCTTCTGCAAGAATATTATCATATAAAAATATGTGGTAGAATGTTTCAATCACCCAGATGTCTGCTGGGAAAGCTACACGGCAGGCAGTAAGCAATCCAGGAGACTCCTGGAGTGCATTGAGGACAACTTCCTCATCCAGTGTCCTGGTATCAGTTAGGACAGACTTAATTTTCTCCTAGTAGCTGGTAGGGTGCTATGTTTTGGATTAGGATGAGAAGAGTGCTGATAACATGCTGATGTTTTAATTGTTGCAGAGCAGTGCTTACACCAAGCCAAGGACTTTTCAGCTTCTCGCTCTGTCCTGCCAGCGGGCAGGCTAGGGATGCAGCAGGAGCTGGGAGGGGACAGACCCAGGACAGCTGACCCAAACTGGCCAAAGGGGTATTCCATACCATCTGACATCATGCTGAACAATATATAGGGGTGGCTAGCCGGGGTGGAGGGGGGGGCCGGCTGCTCGGGGATAGGCTGGGCATCGGTCAACGGGTGGTGAGCAATTGCATTGTGCATCACTTGTTTCGTACACATTATTATTAGTAGTACTATTACCATTATTATTATTATTATTATTGTTATTATTATTTTCCTGTCTTAATAAACTGTCTTTATCTCAACAAACAGGCTTCACTTTCCCATTTCTCTCCCCCATCCCAGAGAGGGAGGGGGGAGGGTGAGCGAATGGCTGTGTGGTGTTTACCTGCCGGCCAGGTTAAACCACAACAGTCCTTTTTGGCGCCCAACATGGGGCACGAAGGGTTGAGATAATGACAGATCTGACCAGAGCGTGTTAAACTAAAATTGGTATAAGTATTAGACCTGCTTAATAGTCGCTAGTCACAATGTTGATTGCCTTAATCTCAAGTCTGCTGTGCCTGTTTCCCAAATTGAGTTTTATAGCATGTTGCTTTCTGTATGTGCTCCCTGTCGTGCTGTTTATCCTTTCCGGGCCCTGGTTTAAGATCGTTATGGTACTGTGCGGTGTAACGATGGCTTATGATATGATGAAATTTCTGATCATGACCCTAACCTGGTATTTGTACTCAGCACTGTCGTCAACTCTATACTTTGGAAACTATATCTCAGAAAATATTAACAATTACACCTATTGCCTTTTTTCATCAGGGAGCCAGTCTGTGGAGGGGACAGGGGAAGATATTTTTTCCTACCTGTTCACTCTCCCTTCCTCCTTCACCACCCTCTTATCCTCCGAGCAAGTTACGATAGTTCTCCAAGATGTTGAATATCCTTGGGATACTCAGTCCAGCATGTTCTTGTTGTTATGTCTCCTGAATGCGCTTCAGGTTTTGTTTAAGGTTAAACAACTACTTAGGAATCTCATCCGGAGATCTGTCTTGAGGCGGGATAATTGCGAGTGGCAGGGAGTGTGGGAGGATATGGGCAGGTTTCTAGAGCAGTGGGCACCTCCAGTGTTTTGGACATTCACCCCTGAACAACTGCAAAATCCTAAAAAACTGGTAGAATGCTTGAAAAAAGGGTGTCATGACTCTGGCAGTTCCAAAGTGACACAAATCACTGTAGCGTGCTGGGGTCTGGCCTATGCCTATCGAGCTGCAATTGATGCTGCTATCAACCTAGTGACAGACCCTGCGGCCACTCCAAGTCCTGTGACAGGCCCAACGGCCGCTCCAGCCCCTGCAGCCTCTCCAGCTCCCGCAGCCGCTCCATCTCCTGCAGCCGCTCCATCTCCCACAGCCGCTCCATCTCCCACAGCCGCTCCAGCCCCTGTGGCAGCCGATCCAGTTCCAGCTCCTGCAGCTGCTCCAGCTCCAGCTCCTGCAGCCGCTCCAGCTCCTGTGGCTGGGTCAGAGAAACGAGCTGTAGCAGTGCAGGTTGCCCCTGTAGACAAGGTGAAAAAATGGTATAGAGATTCAGGTCGTTTAGAACGCAGAGAGTCTTCTGCTAAGTCTAGGTATAGAGAAGACAAGGCTGGGCCATCAGCGATGCAGGAGGATGAAGATGAGGATGTCGAAAAATCAACAGTAACTACCTGAACCCTATACCAGCGTGAGCTACGAGATGTGCAAAAAGATTTTTGTCTCTGTATAGGTGAGCAGCTTGTCACCTGGCTGCTCCGGTGCTGGGACACTGGAGCCAATTGTGTGGAATTAGTTAGCAGGGAAGCCAGGCGGCTGGGATCCCTTGCTAGAGACGCAGACATTGACAAAGCAATTGGAGATGGAGCACGATCTCACAGCCTCTGGAGGCGTCTCCTGTCAGCTGTGAAGGAAAGGTATCCCTTCAAGGAAGAACTTGTATGTCTACCAGTCAAGTGGACCACCATGGAGAAGGGAATTCAGTACCTGAGGGAATTAGCCGTACGGGAAGTAATTTATAAGGACCTAGACGATGCACAAACATCCACAGATCCAGATGAAGTCCAGTGTACTCGACCCATATGGCGGAAGTTTGTACGGACTGCACCATCATCATATGCCAGCTCATTGGCAATAATGGCCTGGAAAGAGGATGAGGAAGCCACAGTGGATGAATTGGCTAAACAACTCCGGCAGTACGAAGAAAGTCCCTCCTCTTCCCTACAGGCCTGCGTCTTGACTGTGGAGAAACTTTCTGAAAGCATCCATCAACTTGAAGAGAGATTATTTTCCTCCCCACCTGTGGTGGTTTTACTTGGGTGGGCGGCCGAGCTCCACCACAACCACTCTCTCACTCCCCCTCCTCAAAGAGGAACGGGGAGAAATGATGATGAAAAGGGCTCAAGGGTTGAGATAAGGACAGGGAGATCGCACAGTAGTTATTGTGACGGGCAAAACAGACTCAGCATAGGGAGATAGTAAGATTTATTGCCTATTACTAACAAGCTAGAGAAGCGAGAAACAAAGGAAAGAAACCAAAAGCACCTTCCCCCCCATCCACCCTCTTCCACCTCCTCCCCCCCAGCGGCGCAGGGGAACGGGGGAATGGGGGTTATGGTCAGTCTATAGCGCTTCTTCTTTGCCGCTCCTTCTCGGTCACTCTCGTCCCCTGTGCTGTGGGGTCCCTCCCACGGGATGCAGTCCTTCCCGAACTGATCCAACGTGGGCTGCCCACAGGCAGCAGTTCTTCAAGAACTGCTCCAGATATGGGTCCGTACCACGGGGTCCATCCCTCAGGAGCAAACTGTTCCAACCTGGATCCCCCACGGGCAGCAGCGCCTGCCAGGTCACCTGCTCCTGCGTGGGCTCCTCTCCACAGGCTACAGGTCTGGCCCGGAATCTGCTCCGGCAGGGGTCTTCCACAGGCCGCAGCCTCCGTCGGTGCAGGTCCACCTGCTCCACCGTGGTCTCCTCCACAGGCTGCAGCGTGGAACCCTGCTCCACCGTGGTACTCCATGGGCTGCAGGGGGACAACCTGCTTCACCATGGTCCTCACCACAGGCTGCAGGGGACTTGTGCTCCGGCGCCTGGAGCACATCTCCCCCTCCTTCTTCACTGACCTTGGTGCCTGCAAGGCTGTTCCTCACTCCTCTCACTCTCCCAGATGCTGTGTAGCGCAGCGTTTTGTTTTTTTTTTCCCCTGTCTTAAATTTGCTCTCACAGAGGTGTAAAACACCATCACTTATTGGCTCAGCTCTGGTCAACAGTGGGGCCCTTACCAAACATGGGGCAGCTTCTAGATCCTTCTCACAGAAGCCACCCCTATGGCCCCCTGCTACCAAAACCTTGCCACGTAAACCCACTACACTACCTGAACGAACCAGTGTCCACCAACTAAAAGAGAACACTTTGGAGAAACTTTCTGAAGAGGTCCACCAACTTAAAGAGAGTTTATTTTCCTCCCTACTTGTACAAACCAATGTCTCAGCTATTGGGGTAAGCGTGTTTAGCTGCCAGCCGGGTTAAACCACAACATCCAGGTATTAGACAAACCAACCAGAGAAGCGTTTCTGGACCTGGTGCTCACCAATGTGGATGACCTCATTAAAGAGGTTGACTGGAGGCAGTCTGGGTTGCAGTAACCACGCCCTGGTTGAGTTTGTGATCTCGAGGGATGTGGGCCTGGTAAAGAGCAAAATCAGGACCCTCAACTTTAGAAGAGCAAACTTCCAGTTATTCAAAGAATTAGTGGATGAGATCCTGTGGGACACTGTCCTTAGGGAAAGAGTATCTGATCAAAGCTGGCAACTCTTTAAGGATATTTTTCCTAGAGCGCAAGAGCTCTCCATCCCCATGTGCAATAAATCAAGCAGGGAAGGCAGGAAACTGGCATGGCTGAGCAATGACCTTCTGGTCAAACTTAGGCAAAAGAAGGAACTGCATAGGTATTGGAAACAGGGCCGTGTGCCCTGGGAAGAGTACAGAAGCGCTGTTGGGATGTGCAGGGATGGGATCAGGAAAGCCAAGGCACTGACAGAGCTAAACTTGGCAAGGGACGCAAAAAATAACAAGAAGGGATTCTACAGGTGCATTGGCCAGAAAAGAAAGACTAAGGAGAATGTACCACCTCTGAAAAATGTAGATGGAGGACTGGTAACAACAGACATGGAGAAGGCTGAGGTACTTAACAACTTCTTTGCCTCAGTCTTCACTGGCAGTCAGGCTTCCCACATCTCTCAAGTCTCTGAACCTCTAGGCGGGGGCTGGGGGAGCAGAGTCCCTCCCACTGTAAGTGAAGAGCAGGTTTGGGACCTCCTGATGCAACTGAACAGCTACAAGTCTATGGGGCCTGATGACATCCATCCCAGGGTTCTGAGGGAATTGGCTGATGTAGCTGCCAAGCCACCCTCCATCATATTTGAAAAGTCATGGCAGTCAGGTGAAGTCCCCGGTGACTGGAAAAAGGGAAACATCACTCCCATTTTTAAAAAGGGTAGGAAAGAAGACCCAGAGAACTATAGACTGGTGAGCCTCACCTCTGTGCCTGGCAAGATCATGGAACAGATCCTCCTGGAAGCAATGTTAAGGCACATGCAAGACCAGGAGGTGATCCGAGACAGCTAGCATGGCTTCACCAAGGGCAAATCATTCCTGACCAATCTGGTGGCCTTCTATGATGGAGTGACAGCATCATCAGTTGACAAAGGAAGACCAACTGATGTCATCTACCTGGACTTCTGCAAGGCTTTTGACAGGGTCCCACATGACATCCTGATTTCTAAATTGGAGAGATATGGATTTGAAGGGTGGACCATTTGGTGGATAAGGAATTGGCTTGAAGGTCGCACCCAGAGAGCAGTGGTCAATGGTTCTATTTGCAGATGGAGGCCGGTGACAAGCGGTGTCCCTCAGGGGTCTGTCTTGGGACCGGTGCTTTTCAGTATCTTCATCAATGACCTAGATGATGGGATTGAGTGCACCCTCAGCAAGTTTGCAATGACACCAAGCTGAGTGGTGCAGTTAATACAACAGAAGGAAGGGATGCCATCCAAAGGGACTTGGATAAGCTTGAGAAGTGGGCCCACGTGAACCAAATAATGTTCAACACGTCCAAGTGCAGGGTGCTGAACCTGGGATGGGGCAATCCCAGGCATGAGTACAGACTGGGAGAAGAACCTATTGAGAGCAGCCCTACGGAGAGGGATTTGGGGGTTCTGACAGATGAGAAGCTGGACATGAGCCAGCAGTGTGTGCTTGCAGCCCAGAAGGCCAACCGTATCTTGGGCTGCATCAAGAGAGGCATGGCCAGCAGGTCAAGGGAGGTGATTGTCCCCCTCTACTCTGCCCTTGTGAGGCCCCACTTGGAGTACTGCATCCAGGTCTGGGGCCCCGAGTACAAGAAAGATGTGGACCTGTTAGAATGCATCCAGAGGAGGGCCACAAAGATGATCAGAGGGCTGGAGTACCTCTCCTGTGAAGAAAGGCTGAGAGAGCTGGGGATATTCAGTCTGGAGAAGAGAAGACTCTGGGGAGACCTCATTGCAGCCTTTCAATACTTAAAGGGGGCCTACAGGAAAGCTGAAATCAATAGAACATTTTCCAGGGTACTATCTCTGCTTTTGAAAAGAGACCATTAATAACATGCTTACAGTAAAAGCAGCTGCTTGTTCAAAGTGCATTCAAGGGTGAGCTAAAAGGATGTCTCTCTCTCTACACAGCCTCCCCGGAGAGAGAGTTTGCAAAGATTTCAAAACCTGACCTCAGACTATGGACAAAATCCTTTCCTCGGCATTTTAAATATTCTTATCTAATATTAGGCTGTGAAGCCAAGGCTGAAATGCCTTCTAATATTTTGCTCCTTATGAAAGGCAATGTTGGTCAGTGAATGAGCTATTGGTCTGAAAACTGCTTTACAGACAAAACACTGCAGGATGTATTTGTATCTCTGAGGACAGTAGGTGCCATACTAAAGCAAATTCATATGGCCCTCAACAGTGATGGGCAGCACTGCGGTGCGTATACTTCTGCTGAAACAGGGCTGGATCAGTGCAGGCAGAAAATCAGAGTATCTTGAGACAAACCCAAGTTAAAGGTTGGGATAGGACCAAATCTGAGATCATCACCTACCTTGCTTCTGATGTTATTTCATGATGTGCTGAAGGGTATGCAACACTCTAGCATACATCAACAGTCAACAACAATGCAGTTAATCTAAGAGATTAACTCTAAAACCTAAGAGTTGTGGGTTTTTTTTCTTCACAAATTGGCACTCTGTGTAATTTTATAATCTCTTGTGCCTGCTTTGTTTAGACAATTGAATGAAAACTATAGGTTTTCAGGAACACAAAGACAAAATATTAGACATGCCTATAAGGGAAACAAACATACTACAGGTCAGATGGTCAAACTCATACTAAGTTACTCATTATAATTTATTTACTGTCTCCTCTATGATAACAATATAGTCAGCCTATCACCTTCCAATGGGTGAATGCTATTATCTTTATTACTGCTAATTAAGCTAGCTCTGTCCAAACCTCAAGATCCCGTTTCCAGAATTTCAGTAAGTCGAGAAGATTCAGTATCATTGACTGAAGTCTAGATTCATTTCAGTCATTAAGGTCCCTAACAGCCATTTCTAAATTAAGATCCCAGTTGTCATTAGTCTCTTTCAGAGTCATTGCAGAGTGACAGAGGCCTACAAAGAACAATTTGAATCTTAAGTTGATTAGGAACAGACCAAATTCTATGTTCTGTAGGTCTTTGATCAGAGAGGCCTGGAGGGAATATTAGACTAAGGAGTTACAGCTGCTCCTTTCTGCCTTAGACTGCTTGCTTCTACAGTCACATTGTAGGAAGAAACTGGTCTGGGTCAAAAAACCTCAATACTGCAAACAACAATAACACAATAATAAAAAATCCTGTTTCAGAATCAGAGGAAGAAAGCTCAGTTTCCTGTTCCATCTCACACACAGACACTGTCAATAGCTGAACTGAATCAATGGAGGAATAAGCAATGTGGGAAAGACATGGTTGTTTCTATCTCTGATCTGACTCCTTCATTGTGAAATCTCAGCATAAAACAAGCAGGATGTTCCAAAACATACACTATAATGGCATATATTACTGTAAAACCAGAGACCATCACTGTCGCATTTAGTAAATCTTTAATTCCTTTTTTTCCTGATCTCAGGCCTGCCATCTACAGTTCTGTGGATTTTGTAGTTTACATCAACAACTTTGGTGGCATCGTTTATAGCAATGGATTCATGTGGGCACTCAGGATGCCAGATCTCATTGATTATTATATCTCTGAGTTTGTGTTCTAAGGAGATACTACTCATATAATCTGCTGGGTTGATAGATGAGGAGATGGCATTATTGTGACGGGCTGTCCACAGCCCCTTTTCATCATAGTTATAGCTACGGACTAGCAGGAGCCCCTCTGGAAATGAATGTTGGAAATCATAATGGCACTTTGCACAGCGCAATATTATTTAGAGACATAGTATTCAAGACATAAAATAAGGTGCTCCTGTAAAAAGAAATAAACAACTGGAAACTTTAATATGATGGTTTCAATAAGGATCCTTATTGTTTTCAATAAGAATCCAGATGGCACTTTTATATTCTAGATTTTACCTCCACTTGCTCCAATTTTACCCAAAGATTAATATATGTTCATTTCAAAGAGAGAGATCACTACAGTGATTAAAAACTCTTTTGTTATGTGTAAGCAGAAGAAGTAGTTATTAATACCAAGAAATACCCCTATTACATGAGGGGAAATGGAGACACTGAACTATTGAATGGCTATTTAAAGAAGAGGTGTCCATAACATTAGACTAAAATCTCCCTTTCCCAGCTACTTGTTAAATACCCTCACAATATCTGATTTTCAAGTGAATTTATACGCTGAGGAATCCTGAAAATTTGGACACCCTTTTTGGTGAATGAACAGGATTTGAATTTGATCCAAAAAAACCCCGTTGACATCTATCAGGGTTTGTTTTTCATTCATGTCAGAGATTTTTCAATTCATCCCTTACATTACACCCACTAATCACTCAGCTGCTGTTGTAGATGGTAAATGCACACACCAATCATATGGGCAAAATAACCATTTTGTACATGTAATATAAGTCCTGTCAAATTAGGCTGTACACCAGAGCTGGCAAGATTTCTATTGGGAGGTCAATTTTGATTATGTGGCCAATTTTGATTATGTGGATTTTGAGTATGGCCTGAGCTGTGATTTAGATGTTGAAGTGTCTTGAAGGGGACTGTGCGTGAAGTGTTTTGAAGGGGACTTGGGACCGTAGTGGATTTAACTAATTTGGTTGACATTTTTGGGGTGAAAAGCATTTGAGCTCACAGTGCATTGCCACGGTTTCTTCCCATGCTGACAAAATAAACAAGCAGGTTTGGGGGGGGTCTGCCACCCTTCAGCAGACCTTCTACAGAGCAGAGAATACCAGAAAAGTAGGTTTGCTGGTGTGGGAGTGTGGCCATGGGGGTCGACAAGCCCCATGGCTGGTGATAACATCAGACTCTTAACGATGAGGCCATCAGGAATGTAAAGAGTTTAGAGGGAACAAAGAAGGGTGATTCAGGAGACGCCTTGCCGTCTTGGGTTGCTTGTTCTCCAGCCGTTAAGGCATGGAAGTTGCTGGATGTTTGCTGTTGCCAGGCAAAGTTGTTTGATCAATGACTAGTTAGTGGAAAAGTACTGCTGTGGAGCGAATGGTATAAGAAGGGAGCCTGTCCTCAATATGGGGATGCAACAAGAATAATGAAGTTATGTCCTCAATATGAGAGATGAAGTTAGGCCCTCAGTAAAAGAGAGCTGATGTTATGGCTACTCTAATATTTTCTTCAAATACATTTGTATTAGGAAACTGGCTGAAAAAAAATTAAATTCAATAACAAAATTCACTGAATGGTGAAGAAAAATAAGTCCATCAATTCATGAAAAAAAGCAAACTTGAAAATGGGGCTATAATATAAAAACAAAACTGTTTAAATGGTCAGAACATTTTTTTTTAATGTAATTGTTCAGTTCCTCATGTAACACTGAGGCTGCCTGTAAACAACGCCAATCCTAGACTGGTGTGATTCAAAATAAAAATTTGCAACAGCTGTTGTGTGAATAGCACTATTCTGAGATTTGAGTTCCTAAGCTGATTACAGGCGAACATCTGGAAAATTGAATTGAATCAAAATCTACTAAAAATTACTGTGTCTGTTAGTTTGTTGTGTTCACTGCAGGAAATGAGCAATTTTATCATAATTTAAGGAATTTCATTGCACGGTTGGTGGCATATACATTGAAAGAATGAAGCAATTTGTATTCCTTTGCTATGGAGAAGCCATTTCTTACAAAAGGGGAAACTGTACCATTTGTATCTCCAGATATCACCATCAGATACTTCTCACAGAGTTTGGGCAACCAAATGAAACCCCAGACCTTTGCTTACTGAAACGCAAACTTATTTATGTACATAAAAACACTTTCATTTAGACTTCTAACTTGTGAACTGAATCTTGCCTTTGAAGTTAAGATGAGCTGAAGCCTACCAAATATGCATAGGATTGACTGATACTCAAATGTGAGCACAAGTTCTGTACGTTGTGGATGAAGGAAAAAGCAAAACAAAGTGTGGGAATAGAAATGTTGTTTTTGCAGTGTTACATTGTTTAGAAGGAAGGAATGTGGTATTGAGATATGCTTACAGTGATAAGAAAGCTCAGCAGGTGACCTCGTAAATGCAGACAACCGGACTCCTTAGAGCGATCAGGTGAAAATCACTATGTTAAGTCAAGCCAGATAAGGGGAGAAAACATTACCACCTCAAAAACAGGCCGGCAACTGAAGGCCAGGCATTGTCTGTGAAGCATCAGATAGATTGTGAACCTGGATTACCCACTCCAGTGGGGAAACAGGGGAGGGTCCTGTCATCAAAAAGTATATAAACTGTGTTTTGGAACTAGTAGGTGCGCTCTCCTGCTTGTGGGGCGCCCGCCATTGCAATCGCGAATAAATTACTACTTCACTGAGATCCTCGCCTGAGCCTAAGTTATTGGCTACGGAGTGTTTCTCACAAAAGCAACCTTTTGAAAAAAATCCAAGGACTTGATTTTGTGGATTTTTTTTTTATCTTTTAGATTTATAAATGTATAAATATTGAATCCAAAAGTTCATTTCAACCATTAGAAAACATGTACAAAATGACCTGTCTAAGATTGCTTGACAGCTTTATTTTTTCACTTTTAGAAGGAAAAAAAGCTGTAAAATCATCAGGCATTTATAGTATTCATTAGTGTCACTTTCTTTTTTTCCTTTTTTTTCCCCCCAGTGGAAAAAAAAAAAAAAGAAAGAAAAAGCACTGAGGCAGAAAATGCCACCCAGGTTTAGTTACAGCTGTAGCTGAAAGTAAGAAGTTAGATTCTGGGGAAAAGAATTAAACATTTTTAGCTTGGCTTTTTATATTTTCCTAATATCCTCATAAATATTCTATAAACACTTCAAAATTAAATATTACATTATGCCTGATATGAGGAGAACCTACCAGTATTATTATCAAAGAACTTTATTTTTCAGTAAAAAGTTAGAAATTTAAACTCAGGGTATTTCACTGTTAAGTAAAAAGTTGCAATCTTGTTTTCTAGAAATTATTTTGTATTTGAACCTATTGACTATAACAAAGATTTTCAATATTTAGAAAACATAATTTGGGACCTCTCTAGAAGATTCAGTGTTATGTAAATTGTCTTAAATTTTGCACAGAAAGATGCTTCTTATCATTTTGTTGTATTTTTGAGGTAGACATACATCCCAAATAGAGAAAAAAAGTGGTAAAATGATAGGCAGAATCACATCAGTGTAGCCCCTCATAGGTGTGAAACTAAATGGGATGAATTCAAAGTGATATGTTCAGTGGCAGCACAACACCTTGAGTGCTGTAAATGATGTACACTTATGAGAATTGCTACACATAACAATAGGACATTTTCTCTTATTTAACATGGGGAAAGTGAGAAAAGTAAGA